>NC_139619.1:16796437-17996437 GCF_964270895.1 Podarcis filfolensis
AGCAAATCCTAATCTCTTAACATTCCTTTTAACTAACACCTTTTTTTCCAATCAACTTTTAAAAATTTTATAACTTAAACAATATTAATCCCAGTTCTTTTTATCATAACAGCTAGAGACCACATAAGTTCAACCCAACATCTTTCAAATTTCATTAATTATTTTGCAATATTTCTGTAAATAGTCCTTAAATTTCTTCCAATCTTCTTCTGCCGACTCTTCTCCCTGGTCGCGGATTCTGCCGGTCATTTCTGCCAGTCCCATACAGTCAATCAACTTCATCTGCCATTCTTCCAGAGTGGGTAGATCTTGAGTCTTCCAGTGCTTTGCTATAAGTATTCTTGCTGCCGTTGTAGCATACATAAAGAAAGTTCTGTCCTTCTTTGGCACCAAATGGCCGACTATGCCCAAGAGAAAAGCCTCTGGTTTCTTCAAGAAGGTATACTTAAATACCTTTTTTCATTTCATTATAAATCATTTCCCAGAAAGCCTTAATCTTTGGGCACGTCCACCAAAGGTGAAAGAATGTACCTTCAGTCTCTTTACATTTCCAACATTTATTATCAGGCAAATGATATATTTTTGCAAGCTTGACTGGTGTCATGTACCACCTGTATATCATTTTCATAATATTCTCTTTTAAGGCATTACATGCCGTAAATTTCATACCGGTGGTCCATAACTGTTCCCAGTCAGCAAACATAATGTTATGTCCAACATCTTGTGCCCATTTAATCATAGCTGACTTAACCGTTTCATCCTGTGTATTCCATTTCAGCAGCAAGTTATACATTTTTGACATAATCTTAGTTTTAGGTTCTAGCACTTCTGTTTCTAGTTTAGATTTTTCCACCTGGAAGCAATTTTCTTGTCCAAATTGTAAGCCTCCATTATCTGAAAATAATGAAGCCAGTCTCGCACTTTGTTTTTTAGTTTCTCAAAGCTCTGCAATTTCAATCTGTCTCCTTCTTGTTCCAAAATTTCCCAATATTTCGGCCATTTGGCCTCCATATTGAGCTTTTCCTGGGTTTCGCTTCCATTGGTGACAACCACCTTGGGGTCTTATTTTCCAATAAATCTTTATATCTGATCCAGACATTAAACAAGGATCTCCTAACAATGTGATTTTTAAATGCTTTATGTGCTTTAACCTTGTCATACCACAAATATGCATGCCATCCAAAAACGTATTAAAACCTTCTAAGTCCAAAATGTCTGTGTTTTCAAGAAGCAGCCAGTCTTCAACCAGCAGAATGCTGCTGATTCATAGTAAAGTTTGAAGTCTGGCAGGGCAAAACCACCCCTTTCTTTTGCATCAGTTAAAATCTTATATTTTATCCTGGGCTTCTTGCCCTGCCAGACAAATTTAGAAATGTCTTTCTGCCACTTCTTAAAACAGTCCATCTTGTCCACAATTTGCAATGTTTGAAACAAAAATAACATTTTAGGCAATACATTCATCTTTATAGCTGCAATTCGACCCATCAAGGAAAGCTTCAAATTTGACCATATTTCAAAATCTTTTTTCACTTCTAACCAGCATTTCTCATAATTATTTTTAAATAAATTCCCATTTTTAGCTGTCATATTAATCCCCAAATATTTCACTTTCTTCACCACAGTCAAACCTGTTTCATTCTGAAATTTCTCTTTTTCAAACAATGTCAGGTTTTCTCTAAAACCTTAGTTTTGGAATTATTCAGTTTAAATCCTGCCACCTGACCAAATTCTTGAATTAATTCTAAAACTCTTTTGGTACTAGATTCTGGCTCCTGTAACGTCAAAACTAGGTCATCTGCAAATACTCTCAATTTATACTGTTTGGCTCCGACCTGTATGCCTTTAACCAACCGGTCCCTTCTAATCATATTCAGCAAAACCTCCAGGGACCGATATAAAAAGTAAAGGGGAAATTCGGCACCCTTGTCGTGTCCCTTTTTCTATCTTAAATTGTTCCGTAACCACATTATTTACAATTAATTTAGCCTTTTGTTCAGAGTATATTGCACTTATACCATTTTCAAAACCTTGGCCTACCCCCATACCCTGTAAGTTCTTTTTCATAAAACTCCAAGAAATGTTGTCAAAGGCTTTCTCCGCGTCCACAAATATCAAAACAGCTTTAGTATTTATGTTCACATCTAACTTTTCCAAGATGTCAATTGCATTCCTCAAGTTATCAGATATATGTCTTCCCGGCAGAAAGCCCGCTTGGTCCTTATGTATCTCTTCAATCAATACTCTTTTCAATCTCTTGGCCAAAATATCAGCAAAAATTTTGTAATCCACATTTAATAAGGATATGGGACGGTAGTTTTTAAGTTGAGTCTTTTCAGTCTCTGTTTTCGGTATAAGTGTAATGTAGGCCTCTTTCACAATTCTGGTGCCCTTTTCCCTTCCAAGATCTCATTGCAGACTTCCTTCAGAGGTTGAATTATCTAGTCCTTCAAAGATCTATAGTATCTGGAAGTCAGTCCATCCGGTCCCGGAGATTTGCCCAATTGCATATTTAAATGGCACCTTCTATCTCCTGATCTGTTATTTTACAGTTCAACAGTATTTTACTTTCCTGTGAAATTTTTTGTAATCCATTTGTTTTCAAAAATCCGTCGATGTCCCTTTCATTCTGTGGCCCTTGTGCATATAATTGCTTGAAGTACTTCTGGAAACAATTTCTGATCTCATTTGGATTGTTTATGTCTTTTCCTTCTACTTCCAGGTTTGTAATTGTATTTAATTTTTGTCTTTTTTTCAGTTGCGAAGCCAGTAATTTCCCACATTTGTCCGCCGATTCAAATGTCTTCTGTCTCATTTGTTTAATTTTCCGTTCTATTTCCCGATTCATCAATTCCATATATTGCGTTTGATAGATCTTTATTTCTCTCAGAATCTCTTGTGACTTCGGCTTAGCTCTCAATTTTTTCTCACCTTCTTTAATTTTCTCCAAAATTTTATCTTTTTTCTCATTTTGCCTTCTCTTTTTCAATGCATTCTGTTGTATCAAAAACCCTCTCATCACAGCTTTACTTGCATCCCAAATTACTCTTTTTTCCACATTTGTTGGCAAATTTAATTCAAAATAGTCTCTTAAAGTCTTTTGGGCCTTGTTGTATACTTCTTCATCTCTAAATAAGGTGTCATTCATCCTCCATCTGAAGGTGCCGGTTGTTATTTGCTTCATCTCCATCTTTACAGCATTATGGTCAGAGCAAGTTTTAGGGCAGATCTCCACTTTTTTTTATCTTTGGTGCCATTCCTCTAGTAATCCAAATTTGGTCAATTCTGGTCCATGTCATCTTGGCTTCAGAGAAAAATGTTCCCTCTCTTTCCAGAGGGTTCTTAGTTCTCCAAATATCAATCAAGTCCATGTTGTCAGTCATTTCGAAGAAGGTTTTGGTAGTCTACCATCTTTGGTGACTACCTGTTTTTGAGCCTTGTCCATATTAGTAGATACAACTCCATTCATGTCCCCCATCAGGATTATATTGTAGTCCATAAAGTCCATAAGAGTCTCATGCAACTTCTTGAAAAATTCCGACTTCCCCTCATTTGGTGCATAGACACCAACTATCAAAAATTTCTCTCCTGAAACTGAATTTCAATTGCCAAATACCTTCCTTTTCATCTTTGAGGATAAATTTCGGTAAAAATTTCTCCTTTGCATATATCACCACTCCTCTCTTTTAACTTTGTCCGACGAAATAAACTCTTGCCCTAATCTTTTATTGACAAGTATTTTCCTGTGTAGTCTCGTTACATGTGTTTCCTGTAAACAAATCAAGTCCAATTGTTCTTTTTTTAATATATGGAAAACACCTTTTCTCTTTCTAGGGGAATTCAGTCCATTACAATTCCAACTTAGAAGTTGCAGAGACATGATTAGTTAATTAATTTTCCCTCCCACTGCACCAAGTTGTTGTTCTTCTTCTGTCGGTGGCTTGTCTCTCCCTGGGCCGTGGCGTCTAGATAATAGATTTGCTATCTCCAAAAGTCCTTTTCCTGATACCGATGGGTCCTCACCAGATTCCACTTCCTTCTGTAGGTCCTCTTCCTGGTCTTTCAGAAACTTGTCCTTGTCGTTTACTGTCCTTATTCTTATTTTCTTTCCTCTATATTTAAAAGACAGGCCTTGGGGGAATTCCCACCTGAAGATTATTTTGTTTTTTCTCAACAAACCAGCCAGATCTCTGTAGTAGGCCCTTACCTCCAAAATATGTTTAGGTATATCTTTGAAGATTTCCACAAAGGTGTCCTCAATTTCCAAGGTTCTTTGATAATGTAAGTTCAAAATTTTATCTCTTTCTTCCTTTGTTTTTAAAGTAATCAAACAATCTCTTGCCTTGTTCTTTCCTTGTCTTCTGCCAAGTCTAAAAGCACTCACTATCTTAAATTCTTCTTCCCCCAGGTCCTTTTGCCAAAATTGTGTCAATTCCTTTGTGAGAAATTCTGCCAGATTGTCTTTCTCACTTTCTGGCACGCCTCTGATTCTTAAATTCCTCTCCTTTCTTTGTAGAACTATCATAGACAGTGTCAAGTCATGCTCTTCTAACTTTTTATATACCGGTGGAATCTTTTCCTGAGCAGCAGTTGCAATTTCCTTAGCCTCTTCAGCCAACTTTCTAGTTGAGGCCGATTCCTCCAGTAGTTTTTCAATAGACTGTGTATTGGAGTTCACCTTTTTCCTAATTCATTGATACTTGAAGTATTCAAATCAATTTTTGCTGAAGCCTCAGCTACTTGTCTATTTGTCTCCTCCACCTTATTAGCCAATTTCTCCAAAGTTGCATCAATCTTGCCCAACGCTTGGGCCAAAAGGTCATCAGTTGACATAACTTTTGGTTTTACCTGTGGGGCAGCAGCTCCTACTGTGCCCGCTGCACCAGTCATTGAAGGCCTTCTTGTAGTATCAGTCTTGTATTGTCTACCAGACCTGGTAGTTTTTTCCTGTGTCAACTCTGTTTTTTTATCATCTGCCATAACAACTCACATACACTCCCAAGGTCGGTCCCACGCTTAGAGAGTTTGTTTTGAGGGGAAAAAAAATTCCACAGCAGTGCTTATTGACTAGAATGTCATTGCAACATAGTCACCTCTAGGGGTCACAGTTCCAGCTTCTTATTGCAACTTTATAACAAATAAAGTCCTGATAAAATCCCAGTATCTTAGTATCAAATTTTCAGTCCTAAAAGGTTACTTTAATTTCCAATGTAATTCTGTCCACACTGTATCCTTTGCAGAGCGGAATCAAACTTTTTTTGCTCTTGCAGTTTGACAGTTCCCTTTAATCGGCTTCCCTGTCATAGGCAGTCCGTTCCCAGGTTTTAAAGTCAGCAGATATATTTTAAATTTTCCTTTCCTTGCAGGACAAGTATCTTTCAAATGTCTCCCCACTGTTCCTGCCAACAGAGGGGAAAATTTCCTTTTTGGTGCTGGATTTTAATCCTTTCAAAGGCACGTCTTTCTCAGTCACAGCTTTACAGTCTCTTTGCTTTGATCTATTAACAGTCCGGGAAGGCAGACTTCCTGTTTTTACCTTTCCCGTTTCGGTGCCAAATTCTTTAAAGATTTCTTCCAAATGTATGTCAAATCCTACTCACGGGTAGTTGTTTTCGAGTCCAATTGTCCAGTGAAGAAATCAGCGCTCTCCAACCCTGGCTATGCGGCTTCACTTCGCGGAGACGGGTAGACAGCTCTCAGCTCCGCACCGCTCACCCCCGTCCGATCCGGAGCCTTTAAAAAGACTCCTTTGCAGCGGGGGGGGGGCGCAAATGGAGCCCGCTGAGCCTTCAGTTCACAGGCTTCCCCGCCTGTGATTTTTTTTGGGTCCCCGCTTCGCCGTAGCGGTAGAACCCCAGCTCCACGAAGCCGATTTCCTCCGAGATCAGAGGAAATCCGCCATTACGGTCGCTGGCGCTGACTGGATCTAATGTGTATTCTCTCTCAGTGCTTTTCAAATCTCACTTGCTGTTTCAAGTCTCACACATGAGATAACTGAGACTTCTCTAAACTCAAAATTAAATTGGCATAGCCTTTGTCCTCCAGCCTTTGGTCTGCTTCATCTACTTCTTCATCCTCATCTTTTACAGGAGGGTTAACAATTAACAGTCCATTGTTCTTTCTTTAAAAATGCCTGCATCTGTAAACTCCATGACATATAATTGGACTCTCCCAGATTCTCTACTGGAAAACATGAAGCTCCCCCTTGAGCTCCAGCTCCAAGTCCAGCCATGGCTCCACCCAGCTTTCAGCTTTCCACTCAGTCTTTACTCGCACGTGGCTTGAAGAATTGTTCGGCTCCTGGTCTCAAACAGACACTCCCTGCCGATGCCTTCACACAGCCAGCTGCTTGAGAAACGCTGAGTCACTTCCAGTCTCTGGGTTCTTTTCACACTCTGTCTCTGCCCACTCAGGACTGGGCCCATAACCTGTTAGAGGGGGATTTTCCACTGGTGGCAGATGACAGAAGACTGTGACACCATGAGACCAGTGTAAAACCAAACTAAATAAGGACTTTATTACAAAACAACAAACAGCAAAGCTTCTGGGTGTTTTTCCTGCAGGCAGAGTTCAAACTGCAGCTTTTTCTCCTTTTGTAGCCACGGCCAGCTGCAACCAATTAGCCCAGAGCTCACAAAAACTGTTCTTAAAGGTACAAACATGTTTCTGTGCAGAATGACTCCCAACATTCTCCCCCAGGTAGACCGATAGTTTTGGGCTCTGGATCCATCCTGGAACCCATTGCAAAATATTTAGATTCTTTTTTTCAAACCTTATGCCAAGGACTCTCTGGCATACATTGAAGACACAGCACATTTCATTCGACAAGTTGAACGGTTACAAGTATCAGACGCTACGGTTTTAGTACACAAAAATTCCTCTGAAAGAAGTATGCCACATCATTCTACAATTGTGGGAATCTAGACAGGACCTCTGAATTCCTATTAGACTTATTGGATATCATTTTTGAAAATAATTATTTTCGTTTTTTAGATCAATTCTATTTTCAGTCCCAAGGTGTGGCCTTGGGCTCACCTTTAGCTCCTTTGGTGGCCAATATTTTTATGATCTCATTTGAAAAAACTCATATTTTGAATAACAATCCATATTCTAAGTCTTTGCTGCACTATTATAGATGATCTGTTTTTTTTTCTGTTCAGCAATGAACATTACTTTTTACAGTTTTCTACTTGGATTAATTCCATACACCCTTCCCTGTCTTTTTCAGGACAACATAGTACTGATTCCTGCAAATTCTTAGATGTGGAGGTGGTAAAACAGGACAGGTACTTACTTGTTTACTTCCATAAACCCACTAATTGTAATTCTTTACTTCATTACTCTTCCTTTCATCCTAAGCATTTTAAGGACAATTTACCGTATGAACAACTGTTGAGAATCAAGAGGAATTCCTCGCTACATAATGATTTTCTAATTGGAGCTGAAACCCTTTCCAAATCTCTATTAACCAGAGGTGTCAGCTGCGTCCCATTGCTGACAGAGGAGGAGAGTGTGGAGAGACAGGAGGAGGTAATTAGGCAGGAATGCAGAACTAGGGAGGAGCAGCCTAGTTGCAGTAGATGCCTGAGCTCCGAGAACAAGGAGAAGGAAGGGGGGCGTTCAAGGGAGAAGACACAGACTGACAGTTTAAGCTCGGACTCAGAGGGAGGGCCACTGGAAATAGCCCATCCCATGACACATAGGCACACAAGAATTAATGAGAGGTGTGAACAGGAAAGGAAGTGAAAGTGGGGCTTTAAATGTGGGAAGAGGAAGGGGTGGGACTCAGACTCGGCAACAGCTAATTTGGAAGCAGACGCTGAGTGACTGAGCTCCAGAGTGATTTGCGTGTTTGAGAAATAAACCCGAGTTATTTACTGCCAGAGTTGTCTCACTTCTGTGGGAGAGACCCAACCATTACAGATTGCTGAGTCTCAAGTTATCTCTCATGCTGGAGGACAACAAGAACGTGATGGATGGGCAAGTACTGGACACGGGAAATGCAGCTGGAGGAGCAGAGGGAGGGGCAGGAGAGTCCTCAGACCCCATATTAGAGTTGCGAAGCTACACACGGCAGCTCAAATCTCAGGTAGACGTTTTAGCAGGAGCGTTAAATGAACAGAAGTTGAGCTCAGAAAATGAAAGGAGCCTCAGAGCCAGCAAGGGGCTTGGGGTGCACCCTGCTAAATACAATGGAGACACAAAACACTATGCAGCCTTTAAAACTGAAGCCAGATACATCTTGGACATAAGATCAGCTGAATTCAGCTCAGGTAAGCATCGCATCGTGGTTTTGATCAGTTGGCTGGAGGGGCTAGCGAAGGACTGGGTCATTATGCTGATGGAGGGCCAACACAGCGCTCTAGGAAACCTGCAGGAGTTCTGGGAGCTGATGGATTCCATGTTCAAGAGCCCGCTGGAGCATGTGGCCATGGAACAGCAACTATTGAACTTGCGACAAGGAAGTGGCTCGGTGGCCTCTTATTGGACTGCTTTCAATTTGCTAGTGCAAAGAGTTGGCTGGGGACAGAACACAGGGCCGCTTGCCACCATGTATCACACAGGATTGAACCCGTCAGTCCTAGATGAGATGGCGAAGATGCAACCCATGCAGTTGCTGGACGAGATAGTCTGAGCCTTCCTATAGCTCGGCTTACAGCAGGAACAACGGAAGCTGGAAAAGAGGGGGGCAGGAGGACTATTGGGGGTTGGGGTCCACACTCCTAAGCTGCCGGAGCAGGGGGTCAGCAGCACACGTAGTCAAGGAGAAGCTGTTGAACCAATGCAGTTTGGCTCGGTGGAAGGGGGCAGAGCTAGAATGGCATGGAAGGAAGGAAGTCAGTGTTAGGATCGTCCTACTCACATGTAGGACTCCGATAGAGACACATGCCCAACTGGCATGTTCTCTCCCTCCTGGTCGGTTGTTTGGGAGCTTCAAAAGCTTTCTCCAGCCCGAACATCACAGCAACTGATACCAAGAGGCATTAGCACGCTTATGGAACCTGCAGAGTATTGGCAGTTCGCATAACAGACTCAGTAGCTCAGCATTTTGGCTAAACTACTTTATTTACGTATAATGCACTCGGAGCATTCTGACTCAGCTCCTTCCTCTTTCTCATCAAACAACAAAGAGAAAAAACAAAGGACAATAGTCCCACATCACGGAACACAGTAAGACAAAACATCCTGTCTCCATCACTTCCCGCTATGTGGAATGAAAACATACACCATCATGTGACATAAAACAATCCCGTGACTGCAAGCATGGAGTAAGAATCTTAACAGTCAGCAGCGTAGGGAGATGCACAGTTGCTTTGTGTGTGGGAGGTAGGGGCATTTGGCTAGACAGTGTCCCGATAGGAAGACAGGGGGGTCCCTGTCAGGGGCCAGTGTTGAGGAGAAGCCCAAATCCCAAGCAGCACAGTCAGGAAACGGCTGATCCCAGCTCTCCAGGGAGGCCAGAGACTGGGAGGCAAGCCAGTAGAGGGGCCTCAAATGGAACCAGCCGTTCCTGGGATAGCTCTGCCAGTGATGCTACAACTCCCAGATGGTTGGAGGGTGCAAGTGCCAGGGTTGGTGGAATCGAGAGCCTCGCAGATTTTGTAGATGCAGATTTCGTGAAGCAACACAGCCTCGAAACCCAGTGGTTAGACTCCCAAGTAGAGGTCCAGACGATTGATGGTTGGCCCCTAGTAGCGGGGGAGGTGGTCCAAACCACACAGCCATTAGGGGTGGAGGTGGCAGGGCACAACAAAACGAGGAGGTTCCACGTCATCAAGCTAGCTACTTATCCCCTAGTCCTGGGCATGATGTGGCTCACAAAACACGACCCCGCAGTGGCCTGGGTTCAATGGTCCTTAACGTTCGCATCAGCCTATTGCCAAGCAAATTGTTTGGAGCGTGAAACACCTAGAGAGATGGGAGTGAAAGGGGTGGAGGTAGGAGGGAAACTCACGGGAGAAGAGAGTTCCATACCCCCACAGTATAAGGCCTTCAGGGACATGTTCTGCAAGGAGGAGGCAGATAGGTTACCGCCACACCGACCTTATGACTGCAAAATAGACCTAGCGCCAGGGGCCCAAATACCCACGTCGTCTCTACACCATGTCGGAGGCGGAATTAGCTGAGCTGAGGGAGTGATTGCAGAAGAATTTGGCAAGGGGTTTTATCCAGCCAACCAAGGCGCCAGGAGGAGCCCCCAGTTTTCTCTGTAAATAAGAAGGACACCCCAGAGAAAAGGCTTATTGTGGACTACAGGAAGACCAACCAACTCATGATTCCCAGCTGGTACCCCTTGCCACGTATTGGGGATCTGCTAGAGAGGTTGAGATCAGTGAAAATTTTCACCAAACTGGACCTGGGGGGGGGGGGGCTACAATCTGATACGTGTGAGGCAAGGCAACGATGGGAAGACGGCCTTCAATACCAGGTATGGGACTTTTGAGTACCTACTGATGCCATTTGGGCTGCAGTCGGGCACTGCCACCTTCCAGGCCTTCATCAACAATATTTTGGCAGGCTTGCTGGACTGTAATGTGCTAGCTTACCTCAACGATATTTTGATCTACTCAGAGAGCCCTGGCGAGCACGTGCAACACATAAAGGAGGTGTTGCGATGACTGCGGGTGCACAGGCTCTACGTGTGAGAGAAGTAGAGTTTTTGGGATATAGAGTGTCGCCTGGCGGAGTATACATGGATCCTGCGAGGGTGAAGGTGGTGTTGGAGTGGCAGAAGCCCAAGATGAAGAAGAATCTGCAGAGGTTCTTGGGCTTCACTAAGTATTACCAGAGGTTCGTGCCCAACTACTCACAACTCACTGCACCCCTCAAGAACTGCTTGAAGGGTAAGAAGCCGTTTGCCGGGACAGAGGAGGCGCAGTGCGCATTCGAGAGGCTCAAGGAGATGTTTGCAGCAGAGGAGTATCTGAACCATGTAGATCCATATCGACTGATGGTCTTGGACGGCTTGTCAGTACCCGCATAGGAGAGCATCGCTCCCGTATTACTAACCAAATTATGGAGGCACCTTTGGTGGATCACTTTGTGAAGCATAACCATTCTGATACAGACTTACTCTATACAGTCCTAAAACACGGTACAGTGGTACCTCGGGTTAAGTACTTAATTCGTTCTGGAGGTCCGTTCTTAACCTGAAACTGTTCTTAACCTGAAGCACCACTTTAGCTAATGGGGTCTCCTGCTGCTGCCGCGCCGCCGGAGCACGATTTTTGTTCTTATCCTGAAGCAAAGTTCTTAACCCGAGGTACTATTTCTGGGTTAGCGGAGTCTGTAACCTGAAGCGTATGTAACCCGAGGTACCACTGTATAAGGAGGGATTATGTCAAACTGTTACATCAGGAAGAAGCTAGGTTGATTTTCCTATTTAAATCCCTATATCCGGGGGGATTAAACAATGAATTAGACCTAAATTGTTTTGTTTAATTTGCATGTCAATGTGGCTGTTGTCTGTAGTCTCATTTCTGTATATTGGATGCTGTACCTTTAAATTTTGTGTTATTTCATTCACCTGCTAGTGGTCTTTATAATGCAACCATGTCTTAGCTAACAGTGTCAGCCTATTACACTGATTAGTGAAAGCTGAACCATATGTATCCTGTGTAACCTTTTGGACGTTTTACTTGGTAATGTATCTCTTATTGTGTAATAACCATTTATAGAATATTTAGGTATATCATCTCATTTATTGTATTTGCATGTAATTGATTCTATTTGGTATTATTATCAGCTGAGGAAGAACACTGATTGAAACAGTCGGTTATCCTGGAAGGACTGTCCTATTGCTGTGTCTGGAGCACCAACATTATTCAGCTTACTCTCTGCAAATACTGCATAAGACACTTAGAATCATAGAATCATAGAGTTGGAAGAGACCACAAGGGCCATCGAGTCCAACCCCCTGCCAAGCAGGAAACACAATCAGAGCACTCCTGACATATGGTTGTCAAGCCTCTGCTTAAAGACCTCCAAAGAAGGAGACTCCACCACAGTCCTTGGCAACAAATTCCACTGTCGAACAGCTCTTACTGTCAGGAAGTTCTTCCTAATGTTTAGGTGGAATCTTCTTTCTTGTAGTTTGGATCCATTGCTCCGTGTCCGCTTCTCTGGAGCAGCAGAAAACAACCTTTCTCCCTCCTCTATGTGACATCCTTTTATATATTTGAACATGGCTATCATATCACCCCTTAACCTCCTCTTCTCCAGGCTAAACATGCCCAGGTCCCTTAGCCGTTCCTCATAAGGCATCGTTTCCAGGCCTTTGACCATTTTGGTTGCCCTCCTCTGGACACGTTCCAGTTTGTCAGTGTCCTTCTTGAACTGTGGTGCCCAGAACTGGACACAGTACTCCAGGTGAGGTCTGACCAGAGCAGAATACAGTGGCACTATTACTTCCCTTGATCTAGATGCTATACTCCTATTGATGCAGCCCAGAATTGCATTGGCTTTTTTAGCTGCCGCGTCACACTGTTGGCTCATGTCAAGTTTGTGGTCAACCAAGACTCCTAGATCCTTTTCACATGTACTGCTCTCAAGCCAGGTGTCACCCATCTTGTATTTGTGCCTCTCATTTTTTTTGCCCAAGTGCAATACTTTACATTTCTCCCTGTTAAAATTCATCTTGTTTGTTTTGGCCCAGTTCTCTAATCTGTAAAGGTCGTTTTGAAGTGTGATCCTGTCCTCTGGGGTGTTAGCCACCCCTCCCAGTTTGGTGTCATCTGCAAATTTGATCAGGATGCCCTTGAGTCCATCATCCAAGTCGTTGATAAAGATGTTGAATAAGACCGGGCCCAAGACAGAACCCTGTGGCACCCCACTAGTCACTCTTCTCCAGGATGAAGAGGAACCATTGATGAGCACCCTTTGGGTTCGGTCAGTCAGCCAGTTACAAATCCACTGAGTGGTAGCATAGTCAAGACCGCATTTTACCAGCTTCTTTACAAGAATATCATGGGGCACCTTGTC
The DNA here is from genome assembly GCF_964270895.1 of Podarcis filfolensis. Lineage (NCBI taxonomy): Eukaryota > Metazoa > Chordata > Lepidosauria > Squamata > Lacertidae > Podarcis > Podarcis filfolensis. Next base: position 16,809,416 of record NC_139619.1, read on the forward strand.
AAATGCCTTGCTGAAATCAAGGTAGGCTACATCCACTGCGTTCCCTTCATCTACCAGGCTTGTAATTCTGTCAAAAAACGAGACACTTACCTTGGAAGGCATGTTGCCTCAAGCTTTAGTGATTTTTCGTGACATACTAGCCTAAAATCCCGCATTTTGGGACATTTTCTTAACTCACATTAGTTAGTGTCACCATGTATATATTGTAAGTTATCTGACTGTAAATTAAGACATAATTCAATAGTGATATAAAAGTATTGTAATTATATTATTAGCCTACCATGTTGCTTTTGGATTGTCAGATTGTTCTGTTTGCAACACAGGGGTTCTTTTTTATTAGCATACTGATGGTACCTTGCCCCAAACCTAATGACAACTCCCACATGGCTTCATGTACATATCAAATAGCACAAGAGATAAGATAGTCCCCTGTAGCACCCCATAACAGCCGCAAGAGGGCCAAAACACACTCTCCTAATCCTACCTTCTGGACTTGATCCTGAAAGTAGAATTGGAAGCACTGTAATACACACAGTGCCCTCAATTGCCATTCCATGTCATTTGCCACAGGGTTGGTGCTCAGCAGCTCTTTCTCATATTTTGAATTACTATGACTTTATTGAATTGTATTAATCATTTTGATGAATTTGTTGTTTTTTGATTTATATGCTATTGTGTTTGATAGTATAGTAACTACAATGATTGTTTTTTAATGCTATTGTAATTACTGTGAGTTGCTTTGAACTCAACATTTGCCATCTTTGCCATCTTGCCAAAGGTTGCAGACAGCTTTACCTGCAGCAATTGCATGTTGATTGCCCTCTTAAAAGACAAAGTCCAGCAACTGGAGGAACATGTAGCTACGCTCCAAAGAATTAGAGAGCTGGAGCTCTTCTTGGAAGCAACAGAGCACACCGTCTCCACCAAGGAGGAGACAGGGGACTCCCCTGAGAAGGAGGCTAGTTCACCAACACAGGAGCCAGATATATGGAGAAACGTGACTCAAAGAAGTAGGAGGCCCAGGGTTCGCTCTGATTGTTTAGAAATACACAATCGCTTTGAGGTCCTCTCCCCTAGCATGGAAGACGAAGAGCAAACTCCATTTGAGGATCTCTCCCTCATTACAGTCGATCAGGTATATGAAGACGAGCAGCAAAGTCAGCCCTCAGGGAATGTGCAGGCGACCTTGGAATGGACAGCTCACGGAAGAACCCCGACCAGACCTAAGAGGAGGCGTGTAGTGCTGATTGGGGATTCCCTACTGAGGGGAACAGAAGCAGTGATCTGTGGGCCTGACAAGATGTCTTGGGAAGTGTGCTGTCTCCCCGGGGCTAAGATCCAAGATGTAACTGAACGACTGCAAGGAATCATAAAACCCACTGACAAATACCTTTTCCTCTTGGTTCATGTGGGAACCAATGACACTGCAAGCAATAGCCTCCAGAAGATCAAAAGAGATTACGAGGCTCTGGGCAGGAAATTGAAGCAATTAAATGCACAGATTGTCATCTCATCTGTCCTCCCAGTTGAAAGACATGGCCCAGGGAGAGAGGGAAAAATAGTGGAAGTGAACAACTGGCTTCGCAAATGGTGTAAACTGGAACGGTTTGGATTATTAGATCACGGACTGCAGTTTCTTGAAGATGGACTTCTGGCAAGCGATGGGCTGTACCTCACAACGGTTGGGAGGAATGTTTTTGCAAAAAATCTCAGAAACCTCATCAGGAGGGCTTTAAACTGACTAATGTGGGGGAGGGAGACAGTGCTCCTGAAGGTAGGAGTCTAACAATTGATGAAGATGATCATCCAAATGTCATAGACCGAATGGAGCAAACAGCATGCAGACCTAGTGGTGGGAGGAAAAAATCCTTAAATAAGAGACACGGGGGAATGATTAATGGACTTCAATGTCTGTACACTAATGCGCAAAGCATGGGAAATAAACAAGATGAGCTTGAGCTCTTGGTACAGCAAACTAAATATGACATAATAGGCATCACTGAAACCTGGTGGGATAAGTCCCACGACTGGAATGTAATAATGGAGGGATACAATCTATTTCAGAGAAACAGACCAGACAAGGAGGAGGAGTGGCATTATATGTCAGGGATGTGTATACCTGTGAAGAGATCCAAGATTTAGAACCTCAAAGCCAAAGTGAGAGCATTTGGGTCAAAATTAAGGGAGAGAAGAATAACAGTGACCTCATTGTGGGAGTTTACTATAGACCCCCAAGCCAAACGGAGGACATAGATGATGCCTTCCTGGAACAGATGGCCAAGCATGCAAAAGGAAGGGAGATAGTAGTAATGGGGGACTTCAATTACCCGGATATTTGTTGGATGTCAAACTCAGCCAAGAGCATAAGGTCAAACAGATTCCTCACTGGCCTTGCAGACAACTTCATTGTCCAGAAAGTGGGAGAAGCAACAAGAGGAACAGCCATTTTAGATCTGGTCCTAACCAATGTTGATGACCTGGTTAGTGGGGTAGAAGTGGAAGGATCATTAGGCGCGAGTGATCATGCTCTTCTGAAGTTTACTATACAGCGGAAAGGAGCAGCCAAGCAAACTAGGACTCAATTTCTTGACTTTAAGAAAGCCGACTTCATAAAACTTAGGGAAGTGCTGGGTGAGATCCCATGGACAGTAATACTAAAAGGAAAGGGAGTTCATGATGGCTGGGAGTTTGTTAAGAGGGAGATAGTAAAAGCACAACTTCAGGCAATACCAATGAGACGGAAACATGGAAGGTGCCTAAAGAAGCCAGGGTGGCTATCTAAATAACTTTTAACTAAGTTAAGATTTAAAAAGGATGTGTACAAAAAATGGAAAAGGGGGGAAACCACCAAAGAGGAATTCAAACAAATAGCCAGCACGTGTAAACACAAAGTCAGAAAAGCTAAAGCACAGAATGAACTCAGGCTTGCTAGAGGGGTTAAAAGCAACAAAAAAGGCTTTTATGGGTATGTTCGTAGCAAAAGGAAGAACAAAGAAACAGTGGGGTCACTCAGAGGAGAAGATGGTGAAATGCAAACAGGGGACACAGAAAGGGCTGAACTCCTCAATGCCTTCTTTGCCTCAGTCTTCTCCGATAAAGAAAACAATGCCCAACCTGAAGAATTTGGAGCAAATGATTCAGCAGAGGAAACACAGCCCAGAATAACTAAGGAGATAGTACAAGAATACTTGGCTAGTCTAGATGTATTCAAGTCTCCAGGGCCAGATGAACTGCATCCAAGAGTATTAAAAGAACTGGCAGATGTGATTTCAGAACCACTGGCAGTCATCTTTGAGAATTCCTGGAGAACAGGCGAAGTCCCGGCAGACTGGAGGAGGGCAAATGTTGTCCCTATTTTCAAAAAGGGGAAAAGAGAGGACCCAAATAATTACCGCCCAGTCAGTCTGACATCAATACCAGGGAAGATTCTGGAGCAGATCGTTAAGCAAACAGTCTGTGAGCACCTAGAAAGGAATGCTGTGATCACCAATAGTCAGCATGGATTTCTGAAAAATAAGTCATGTCAGACTAACCTGATCTCGTTTTTTGACAGAATTACAAGCCTGGTAGATGAAGGGAACGCAGTGGATGTAGCCTACCTTGATTTCAGCAAGGCATTTGACAAGGTGCCCCATGATATTCTTGTAAAGAAGCTGGTAAAATGCAGTCTTGACTATGCTACCACTCAGTGGATTTGTAACTGGCTGACTGACCGAACCCAAAGGGTGCTCATCAATGGTTCCTCTTCATCCTGGAGAAGAGTGACTAGTGGGGTGCCACAGGGTTCTGTCTTGGGCCCGGTCTTAGTCAACATCTTTATCAATGTCTTGGATGATGGACTCAAGGGCATCCTGATCAAATTTGCAGATGACACCAAACTGGGAGGGGTGGCTAACACCCCAGAGGACAGGATCACACTTCAAAACGACCTTGACAGATTAGAGAACTGGGCCAAAACAAACAAGATGAATTTTAACAGGGAGAAATGTAAAGTATTGCACTTGGGCAAAAAAAATGAGAGGCACAAATACAAGATGGGTGACACCTGGCTTGAGAACAGTACATGTGAAAAGGATCTAGGAGTCTTGGTTGACCACAAACTTGACATGAGCCAACAGTGTGACGTGGCAGCTAAAAAAGCCAATGCAATTCTGGGCTGCATCAATAGGAGTATAGCATCCAGATCAAGGGAAGTAATAGTGCCACTGTATTCTGCTCTGGTCAGACCTCACCTGGAGTACTGTGTCCAGTTCTGGGCACCACAGTTCAAGAAGGACACTGACAAACTGGAACGTGTCCAGAGGAGGGCAACCAAAATGGTCAAAGGCCTGGAAACGATGCCTTATGAGGAACGGCTAAGGGAGCTGGGCATGTTTAGCCTGGAGAAGAGGAGGTTAAGGGGTGATATGATAGCCATGTTCAAATATATAAAAGGATGTCACATAGAGGAGGGAGAAAGGTTGTTTTCTGCTGCTCCAGAGAAGCAGACACGGAGCAATGGATCCAAACTACAAGAAAGAAGATTCCACCTAAACATTAGGAAGAACTTCCTGACAGTAAGAGCTGTTCGACAGTGGAATCTGCTGCCAAGGAGTGTGGTGGAGTCTCCTTCTTTGGAGGTCTTTAAGCAGAGGCTTGACAACCATATGTCAGGAGTGCTCTGATGGTGTTTCCTGCTTGGCAGGGGGTTGGACTCGATGGCCCTTGTGGTCTCTTCCAACTCTATGATTCTATGATTCTATGATTTATTGTTGGAAAAATGGAATATAAATATTATATCAAATCAATTCCCCAGAGCCAGTCCAGGAGGATACCATGGTTGATGGTATCAAAAGTTGATGAGTGATCAAAAAGCAGGAGCAAGGTTACACTCACCCTGTCCCTCTGAAGATGTAATCCATCAGGTTGACCAAGGACAACACAGTTCCGTAGCCAAGCATGAACCCAGATTGGAATGGAATGGATCTAAATAATCTGTGTCCTCCAATAATGTTTACAGCTCTGCACCTCAGCCCTCCCCACCACTTTTCATCCAAAATGGGTATTTGCAGCCACCCCCTCAAGCAGTGAAGAGTTAATCACACTCTGGACCAGGGATCAGGGATGCTGTTGAGAAGCAGGGTGGTTGGTAGACTAGCAGCATCCAATACCTGTCTCTCTGGCCCAACACCAGGTGCAGACCATCCATCTAAGTCAGGCTTTACCAAACTTGGGTCTTCAGCTGTTTTTGGACTACAATTCCCACCATCTCTGACCACTGGTCCTGTTAGCTAGGGATGATGGACCCTGATAGATTCAGTCAGGCCTTGCAGGACCCTGCTCCCTCTGGTGGCTCATTGGGTCAGCTTGTTGAGAACGCACCTAGACGCCCTCTGTGACCCTGCAGAAACTGAGCCCCCTGGTTCACTGAGGAGCTCTGGAAAATGAAGTGGGACCTCAGACGGCTAGAGTGAGTATGGCGGGGTGCCCGCAACAGAGCGTCAAGAACATCCTATAGAACGCTTCTGAAAGCCTATGAGATGGCAGTGAAGGCTGCTAAGAAGTCTTACTTCTCAGCCTCCATTGCATCCACTAGCTCTCGCCCAGCACAACTTTTTAGTATAATTGGGTCTCTAACGTCCCTAGAGGGACGGCCAAATTTAAATATGAATTTGACACACAGCTGTGAGGCATTTGCAACCTTTTTCACGGAGAAAGTCTTGTTGCTCTGCTGTGACCTCCCTGCCAACTTGTACAATAACGGAACTGGATCCCCCTCGACTGTCTTCGGGTCCAATATTGGACCACTTCGATTGGATACTGTCAGAGCTGCCCAAGGTCCCAGCTCACAAAGGACCAACGCCGCTTTGTTGTTAAATACAAAAGTCTTTATTGAAGTTCAGTTTCACTTCCAGAGCCGCAGCGCGCAGCCCCACGTCTCAAGCTTTAGACTGCTGATGACCCTTCTGAATCTCCTCCCCCTGTACACCAATTTAAGACCCTCGCCTTGCTCCACCTTTTCCGCTGCTCCTTCCTCCTCTGGGTCCGCCTGCCCGCCGGGGTCTCGCCCTTCCTAGCCTCTTCTGACGCTGATTCCCCTGAGCCTTCTCCCTCCCTCCGGCGGGCTTTAGGAGCTGGTTCCCCATCCGGGTCTCCTGCTGTCCCGCGCGCCTGTACATTTGAACATGGCGCGCGCGCCCAGCCAGCAGTTTTCCTCCTAACCGTTTCACTGCTGCTGTCACTGCTTCCCCCTTCGGGTGGGCTAGCTGCAACTGACCTCCCCTCCATTCCCCCACTCTCCGATGGAGGCGTGGTCAGCCCTGACTCACTCTCCCTCCCCTCCGGAGGAGACGCTGGCCCTGACACATGTGACTCTTCCCCCCCACTACGCTCTGGTGGGGAAACTGGTCCCGATCCTCCACTGCTGCTTTGGGGTTCACCTCTGGCTCCTTGTTTCTGGTGCGTCCCCCCTGGGACCCCCCTTGCCCTGACCATCGGAGCCCCCTTCTGGGAATCTTCTGATTCGCTGGAGAAGCTCATAGAATCTCTCGGGCCACTGTCATACTCCCCTACGCTGCCCTCGGATTCTTCCCCTTCGCTCTCCAATTCCTCTCTCCCCAGTGCTTCTGCTCCTGATTCCCTGACAGATACTCACAGCCGATGTGGACAGACTCCTCCAAGCTGGAAAGCCCACCACTTGCCCTGTTGACCCTGTGAGGAGAACCTGAGCTTACAGGGTTAAACAGCTCAGAGTGTACGTCCTGCCTACTGTGGGGCGGGGAGAGACTCTGTGTCACTTCCGAGAGCCTCAGTCCTTTGTTCTATTCTGCTTTCGCTTTTACGTGGAGCAGACGTGTTTCACGATGCTGCGTGCTGTGTTAGACAATGGATAGCTTTGCTGTAAATAAACTGCTTTTAGTTTCTTAGTATCTCTGTGTGAGACACTGCTTTGTGCACACTGAAGCACGGAAGACAGCAGCTTTCTCTGGACGCTGCTAAACTCTGCTTTTGCTCAGAGCTTTAGAATGCAGAGGCCTGGCGCAGCATTGGAAGCAGGCCGGACGCCAGGCTTATCTGGGCAATAAATCAACTCTACAGACCCGTGCCCATCCTGGTTGATTAGAGTGTGTCCACATGAGGTGTGGGCCCCCCTGGGTGACATCATTAATTTGTCCTGTGGAGTGTCGTGGTTAAGGGTTAACCTCCTGAATGTCCTGTATCTGGGAAGGAGCTTCGGAACGGAAGCTGTTAAGTTCTTTGTCTGTGAAAGTTAGTTTCACTTTGCTCCGAGAGCGAGAGAGAGCAAGATGTGATCAAGTTCCAATGGAACTGTTTGTTGTTTTTGCGTGTAAATAAACACTGTTAGAGATAGAAGAACAGTGTCTGGACTTTCTTTCCTTTCTCCTTTTCACACGGAGGCAACCGCTGCTACTCTGCAAAACTGCCTTAGGTCGTTTTTCCACAGAGGCTGTGCACAGGAGAGGCGCACAGTAGCTTGCGCAGAGAAAACGGACAGAGTTTTGGCACAGAGGAAACGCACTGGACAGGCAGATAATCCAACAGGTTATGGAAGGCTTCGTTTATTTTGCCGGGTGTGAGAAGGGAACACAAGGAAAAGGCCAGTTCTGAAATCCTGCCTGGGGATGAGGCAGTCCTGATTTCACTGGTGAAAGCAGAGCTTGCTGCAGATAGCATATTCGAAGGACCGGCCAGCAGAAGCGTGAGTAAGCTTATAGCCCCGGGGGAAGATGGCTCAACCGCAAGCACGTGAGTCTTTCAATGTGCCTTTTGAGAGGCTGAATGGCAGCAACTGGGAGGACTGGTCGCACCGAATGTATTACTGGCTGTTGGGAGAACAGCTCTGGTCTTGCATGCAACCCCCTCAGGCTGCTGAGAGAGCTACTGAAGCAGACGTGGCTGCAGCTCTGGAAAGGGAGTAGAGTGTGCTTGTGCTGGGCATGCTAAGAACAAGCGTGGACGCTTGGCTTTTGCCTCACCTTGAGGGAATTAAGGAGGCCTGGGTCGCTTGGCAGGCACTGCAGAGGGCGTGTGAAGCCACAGTGGGAGCCAAAGACCGAAAGGGGGCCGTGAGCCTAGTGAGGGCTGAAAGCAACGTTCCTGGAAGCTGTTTCTACGCTTCAACACATCTGTGTGATGGACAGGGAGAGAGGCAGAGAGCTGAGAGGAAAACAGTTGCAGGCTGTTCCTCTGGAAGCTGTGCACCCAGGAGTGGGGGTGCAGGCAGCAGAAGCTGTGAGAGCTCTGTAAAAGCCAAAGTCTCCAAGAGTTGTTTTCGCTGTGAGTCGACGTCACACCTCGTGAGAAACTGTCCACTAGAGGCCCAAGACTCCAAGGACGGCCGGAAAGGAATGCAGGGGAAGCAGATAAGAGACGGTTCTCAGGCACAGCGGAGTGAGAGAGCCAAAGGCCGGAGTGAGAAAGGCAAGGAGAAAACATCTCTTTTCCACCTAGCTGCATCCATGGCAACCCTGGAGGAATGTAAACAACCAGCTAGTCTCTCTTTTGTCGTTGATACTGGAGCAACTCATACCCTAGTGCCATCAAGTGGGCTTCTTCAGAACTGCAAGTCTGTGAAAAGTGGACATTTTGTGTCGCTGACTGATGGGAGCAAAAGACCTTTAACTGAGTCTGGCATGTTATGTTGTTCTTTCCTAGACCATGAGGTCCAGGCTTTTGTGGTTCCAGAAATTGCCAACTGTCTTTTATCCGTGTCTGCTCTTGTCGCTGATGGTTTCAGTGTAACGTTTGCAAATAACATGTGTTCTTTTTCCAGGGATGGGAAGAAGCTGTACAGTGTTGAGTGCAAGAATAGGCTGTTCGTGGTTGAGATGCCTATTGCTGTTGATGACCCCCCTGAGGTAACACAGGTGCAGTGCGCAAACGTGCCACCACACAATGATTGTTTTCATCTCTTGCACCGCAGATATGCGCATACAGGTTGGTCATATATCAAGAAGGCCCCAGAGTGTACTGAGGGGTGCAAGTTTAAGGGATATGACAAGTTCCTAGACTGCAGAGCCTGCAAGCAATCCAAGGTAACCACATGCTCATATCCCAGATCCAGTCAAAAGACTAGGAGGCCTTTGAGCTACTCCATGCAGATTTGTGTGGGCCCATGCCAGTGGCATCTTTGGGCGGGTCCAAACATGTTTTGTTGCTTTTGGATGGCCAACAGCAGTAGAGTTGAATTTTTTTAACATCTTTATGCGTCCCCTCGCCAAGCTTGTCCGGAGCTTTAGTCTGGGCTACCATCAGCATGCTGATGACACCCAACTCTTATCTGCTGATGGATGGCCAACCTGACTCTGCCGCAGACACACTGGTCAGATGTTTGGAAGCTGTGGCTGGAGGGCTGCGTGCGAGCCAGTTGAAGCTAAATCCTTCAAAGACAGAGGTTGGGGTCGAAGTATGCTGGGTCGGGACGATATGGGGTTGGAGGGGCAACTCCCATCTCTTGCGAGGGTGCAATTAGTGCCAGCACCTTCTGTCAAGAGTTTGGGTGTAATCCTCGACGCCTCCCTTTCTATGGAGGCGCAGGTTGTAGCTACAACAAAGGCAGCATTTTTCCATCTCTGTCATGCTAAGCAGTTGGTCCCTTACCTCTCTCGCCCTGATCTCTCCACTGCCGCTGCTTGTCCACCAGGTTTCTCTTACGCACAGCAACCCAGGTCATGTGGGCGGGGAGGGGGGGTTGCAGTGATTTTTAGGAAGTCATTAGTTTGCACCAGGCGTCCTATTGGAAAGACCCAGTTTTCCAAGTGCATGTTCTGGAAGTTGGGCAATAGGGGCAGTACAGGATTCCTTTTGGTGTACCAACCTCCCCACTGCACCAAGGATTCCCTGCCCGAGCTGCTTCAGGTTGTGGCGGATGTTCTTCTGGAGACACCTAGCTTGGTTGTCCTAGGGGATTTTAACATCCCTGCCGACACAACCTTACAAGGGGCCGCTCGGGACTTCGTGGAAAGCATGGCCTCCATGGGGCTGTCCCTGAATAAGTCTGGCCCAACCCATAGCCGCGGACATGCCTTGGACCTGGTGTTTACCTCTATGGATGTTGGTGATCTGACACTAAGTAAAAGCGAAACGAAAGAAGTGCCATGGTCAGATCACTTCCTGGTGCAACTGGACTTCTCTGCGACCCATCCCCTCTGCAGGGAGGTGGGACCGATTCAGATGGTCCGCCCTCGCCACTTAATGGATCCAAATGGTTTCCAGAGAGTGGTAGGGGATGCTTTATCCCATGTTGATGGCCTTTCAGCTGATTCCCTGGTGGCCCGCTGGAATGTGGAGTTAACCAGGGCTATTGACTGTTTGGCTCCGAAGCGCCCTCTCCGATTGCATGGAGCCCGGACAGCCCCGTGGTTTTCCACGGATCTGAGGGCAATGAAACAATCGTTGAGATGGCTAGAGCACCGGTGGCGGATAACTCATTCCGAATCTGACCGGACACAGGTTAGAGCTCAACGTCGAGCCTACCAAGTGGCGATAGCGACGGCGAAGAAGACTTTCTTCGCCGCCTCTATTGCATCTGCAGAAAACAGCAGCAGGAGACTTTTTCAGGTGGTTCACAATTTAGCGGAACCACCTGCGACATCGGGGCCCAGTACGGACCACATGATCTGCAATGATTTTGCAATGTTTTTTGCAGATAAAATCGCTCAGATTCGGGAAGAAGTAGACTCCACCGTGGGAGCAGGGCCAGGGCGGGAGAGTGCTAGAGTCCTGTCTAGTCAAGTTGTGTGGGATCAATTCCAATCTGTTACCTCCGAGGATGTGGACAGGCTGCTTGGACGAGTGAAGCCAACCACCTGTCTCCTGGATCCTTGCCCATCCTGGCTTATAAAAGCTAGCCGGGAAGGACTGGGTGATGGGCTTCGTGGGGTGGTGAATGCTTCCCTCCGTGAGGGAGCCTTCCCAGACCCGCTGAAAGAGGCGGTTATTAAACCGCTTCTTAAAAAACCATCTTTAGATGCGGCCACGATGGCCAATTATTGCCCAGTCTCAAATCTTCCATTCCAAATCATTCCATTCGTGGATGCAGAAAAAGCTTTTGACAATATTGTATGGGATTTTATGCTGAAGAATTTAGAGTATATGGAAGTGGGGAAAGACTTTTTTAATGGAATCAAGGCAATATACACAGAACAGAAAGCTAAACTGATAGTTAACAATGTGGTTACAGAAGATATAAAAATATCTAAAGGAACAAGGCAGGGCTGTCCGCTCTCGCCATTGTTATTTATAATGGTCCTGGAGGTTTTGTTAAATACGATTAGACAAAATAAATTAATTAAAGGGGTGTCAGTAGGTCGGAATGAATATAAAGTAAAAGCCTTTGCCGATGATCTGGTTATAACGATGGAGGAACCAGGGGAGAGTGTTAAAAAAGTATTGGAGGAGATTGAACAATTTGGAAAAGTGGCCAGTTTCAGAGTGAATAAGGAAAAAACTAAAATAATGGTGAAAAACATGGAGTATAAAAAGATAGAAACATTGCAACAACAGACAGAGATAGAGGTGGTAAAGAAAGTAAAATACTTAGGAATTTGGCTGACTCCTAAAAACATTGACCTGTTCCAGAACAACTATGTTCAGATATGGAAAGGAATTAAGAACGACCTGGAGGTGTGGGGTAGAATGAAACTGTCCTTTTGGGGCAGAATATCTACGATAAAGATGAATGTGCTCCCAAAGATGTTATTTTTATTTCAGACTATCCCCGTTATCAAGGGGGTAGGGATTTTTAAAGATTGGCAAAGAACGATTTCAAGGTACATCTGGCAGGGCAAGAAGCCAAGAATAAAATATAAATTATTAACAGATGCGAAGGAAAGGGGAGGCTTCGCCCTGCCAGATGTGAAATTATATTACGAAGCAGCATGTCTTTGCTGGCTAAAAAGAATGGATTAAACTAGAAAACACGGAATTATTGGATTTAGAAGGTTTTGATAATAGATTTGGGTGGCACGCTTATTTATGGGGGGACAAGAAGAAAGTTCATAAAGGATTTGGGAACCACATTTTCAGGAGTTCTTTAATAGAAGTATGGGACAGATACAAAAACCTCCTGGAACCAAGAGTTCCACATTGGTTATCCCCGTTAGAGGTTATGAGTGTAAAGAAAATTAATATGAGAGGGAAATGGGCCACATATGGAGAATTAATAACTAAAGAAGGAGGAAAGTGGAAACTAAAACCATACGAAGATGTTAAAGATTATGTGTATGATTGGTTGCATTATTTTCAGGTAAATGAAATGTTTAAAAAAGATACAAAGGAAAGTGGATATGCAGAAAAAGACTCAAAGTTCCAAACAGAGATAATAAACAATGAATATAAAATTCTGTCAAAAATGTATAAGATATTGTTAGAATGGAATACGAAAGATGAAGAGGTTAAATCGGTAATGATACAGTGGGCCAAAGATTTTGGATATAATATTCAATTTGAAGACTGGGAAAAATTATGGAAGGAAAGTTTAAAGTTTACTGCATGTATGGGGTTGAAGGAAAATGTAATGAAAATGTTTTATAGATGGTATATCACTCCGGTAAAATTGGCAAAAATGTACAAAATATGTAACAAATGTTGGAAATGTAAAGAAAGAGAGGGAACATTCTACCATATGTGGTGGGAATGTAAGAAAGTAAAAAGCTTCTGGGAAGCAATATATAATGAATTGAAAAAGATGTTAAAATACACTTTTGTTAAGAAACCAGAAGCCTTTCTTTTAGGGATTACAGGAAAAGATATAAGAAGAAAAGACTATAAACTTTTCCAGTATGCAGTTACGGCAGCAAGAATTCTATTGGCCCAGAAATGGAAACAAGAGGAAATACCGACGCTTCAAGAATGGAGAATGAAATTGACTGATTATGCGGAACTGGACAAACTGACTGGGAAAATAAGATATGCCCGAAACCAAAAGTTCATCGAAGATTGGGGAAAATTTGTAGATTATCTGAAAAATGTATGTGAGATTCAAACAACGCTAGTGGGGTTTCAAGAAGCACTGTAAAAATTTTAAAAGGTATTGCTGAAAGTAAATAGAAAAAGGAGGGAAGACAAATGGGAATGCAATTAAAGAAATGCGTATTAAAGGGTAAAAATGGATGATTATCAGAGAAGTTGAAGGAAGTCCAAAATTTGAATTTTGTTAAAATTAGGTAAAATTTGGATAAAATTGTATGATTGTATTGAAAACTAATAAAAATTTATTATAAAAAAACCCCACAAATCTTCCATTCTTGGGCAAGGTGATTGAGCGAGTGGTTGCTGAACAACTCCAGGCACACCTGGAAGAAGCGGACCATTTGGATCCCTTCCAGTCGGGATTCAGGCCTCATCATGGAACTGAAACTGCCTTGGTCGCACTGGTTGATGATCTCCGGCGGGCTAGGGACAAAGGTGAGAGCTGTTTCCTAGTTCTGCTGGATCTCTCAGCGGCGTTTGATACCATCGACCATAACATCCTTCTGGACCGTCTTGAGGGGCTGGGAGCTGGGGGCACTGTCATACAGTGGTTCCGCTCCTTCCTCCTGGGCCGTGTTCAGAAAGTGGTGGGGGGGTGAGTGTTCAGACCCCTGGGCTCTCACTTGTCGGGTGCCTCAGGGTTCTGTCCTCTCCCCCATGCTTTTCAACATTTACATGCAGCCACTGGGAGAGATCATCAGGAGGTTTGGGCTGGGTGTTCATCAGTATGCGGATGATACCCAGCTCTACCTCTCTTTTAAATCAGAACCAGTGAAGGCGGTGAAGGTCCTGTGTGAGTGTCTGGAGGCGGTTGGAGGATGGATGGCAGCTAACAGATTGAGGTTGAATCCTGACAAGACAGAAGTACTGTTTTGGGGGGACAGGAGGCGGGCAGGTGTGGAGGATTCCCTGGTCCTGAATGGGGTAACTGTGCCCCTGAAGGACCAGGTGCGCAGCCTGGGAGTCATTTTGGACTCACAGCTGTCCATGGAGGCACAGGTCAAATCTGTATCCAGGGCAGCTGTTTACCAGCTCCATCTGGTACGTAGGCTGAGACCCTATCTGCCTGCAGACTGTCTCGCCAGAGTGGTACATGCTCTGGTTATCTCCCGCTTGGACTACTGCAATGCGCTCTATGTGGGGCTACCTTTGAAGGTGACCCGGAAACTACAACTAATCCAGAATGCGGCAGCTAGACTGGTGACTGGGAGCGGCCGCCGAGACCATATAACACCGGTCTTGAAAGACCTACATTGGCTCCCAGTACATTTCCGAGCACAATTCAAAGTGTTGGTGCTGACCTTTAAAGCCCTAAATGGCCTCGGTCCAGTATATCTGAAGGAGCGTCTCCACCCCCATTGTTCTGCCCGGACACTGAGGTCCAGCTCCGAGGGCCTCCTGGCGGTTCCCTCACTGCGAGAGGCCAAGTTACAGGGAACCAGGCAGAGGGCCTTCTCGGTAGTGGCGCCCGCCCTGTGGAACGCGCTCCAATCAGATGTCAAAGCGATAAACATCTACCTGACATTCAGAAGACATCTGAAGGCAGCCCTGTTCAGGGAAGTTTTTAATATGTGACATTTTAGTGTATCTTTCATCTTTGTTGGAAGCCGCCCAGAGTGGCTGGGGAAACCCAGCCAGATGGGCGGGGTACAAATAATTTATTTATTTATTATTATTATTATTATTATTATTATTATTATTATTATTTGATCCATGCGACGGTCACCTCCAGGCTTGATTATTGTAACTCACTCTACGTGGGGCTGCCCTCGAAACTGACCCAGAAACTTCACCGGGTGCAGAATACCGTGGCAAGACTCCTTACGGGGTCCTTGCCGCAAGATCACATTCATCCAGTGCTATACCGGTGGAATACAGGATCCAGTTTAAGGTGCTGGTTTTAACCTTTAAAGCCTTATACAGCCTAGGACCCTCGTACCTATGGGACCACCTCTCCTGGTACGCCCCACAGAGGATCTTATGGTCTGCAAATAATAACATCTTGGAGATCCTGGGCCTCAGAGAGATTAGGCTGGACTCGACCAGGGCCAGGGCCTTTTCAGCCTTGGCCTCAGCCTGGTAGAATGCTCTGCCACAAGAGATCAGGGCCTTGCGGGATTTGACATCTTTCCGCAGGGCCTGCAAGACAGAGTTGTTCCACCAGGCCTTTGGTCAGGGCTCAGCCTGACTCTTTTCTTTTTGTATAAGAACTAATATGAAAGAGGCCTCCCAGCATTCTCACAGGCCCATATAAGATCAGCGTAAACAGCTGGGCCAATGAGCACTTATTGTTCCCAACCCTGCAGAAAGCCATCTAATTAGACTTTAGTTTGATTTTGACCTGCTTTTAGGAGGTAATTTAATTATTGTTTGATTTTATACTAATGTTATATATCTGATGATGAGCCCGACTTTGGCCGGGGAGGGTGGGATATAAATAAAAGTTGTTGTTTTTATTTTTATTATTGGAGTTGTAGTCCAAAAACAGCTGGAGACCCAAGTTTGGGAAGCCCTGCTCTAAGTTTATCTCAACACCTGCCTCAAACCCCTTGCCTAGCCTGGTACAGTACTGAAAACCCAGGTGGGCACAGCTGGGTAAAGTCAGGCCCACCCAGCCTTCTCACCGAAGTCTCGGTAATGCAAGGCAGATCAACCTGCTCACCCACAATCAAGTCATGGATGAGTATGGACTGATCTGGCATTCAGCAACAGCAGCACCAGACCAGGGGGCTCAGCAGATATTCTACCAATAACTTATGGTGGAGTGAAAGAGCTGGAACAAGTAATTGAGACCAAGCAACTAAGCCTCCACCCCCAATGTTGTTCAGCCTCCACCACTACAACTGTGCCCTTGCCTGCCCACCACCACTGGAATTAGGGCAGCATCTCAACCACTCCCTGCTACCTGCTCACCCAGAAGCATTAAAGCACCACCATTCACCCCATATGCAGCTAGGGGATTGGACCACAGAATAGGAAACTAAGGTCCTGTACTATACGTGCCCCACACTGTAAGTAGATGCTAAATCTCCTGAAGCTTAAAATGAATTTCAAACCAGACTACATTTACTTTTTGTCTACTTTAAATGTTACTGTTACAACTCTCATTGAACTACTGCAAATGACTAATATTGGTTCACTGAATAGAACACAGAAGAAGGAAAAGCTGAATATGAACACAAAAATGCCAGGCAATCACACATGACCAGTTAAATGGAAAAAAAAACCATTCTACAAACCTTTTTCTCTAAATGGAAGTTAAATTTCTGCGCATTTAACTGAGAAAAATTAAAGACACTATTATTTCTCCTCTTTACTTACTGTGATTGCAATTTACAGTAAGTTCTCAAAAATAATGACCAGGCTATCAAACAATTAAATTATGAAATAAATGATGAGTGAGCAATGCATGCCTGAAGTGCAAGAGATGGATTTTATTGTATGCTCATTACAATGAGTAATAATAATCTTGCATAACAGTGACAATCTTATTTTACAGAGTGTACATCATTTTTTTACAGCCACATAAAACACAAGTAGTTTTCTAAGGTTTCCCAAACTTAACTTTCTGAAGTTTAGAAATATAAAAGAAATTGGTTCTCAAGGAACGGATTCTCATCTGATGGAAAAACCAAGTATGAATATTTTCTGAAACACAAAGCCATAAAATAGTAGCATGAAGGAAAGTTACAATTTATCATGTGAACAGCTGTGTAAAAACATGAAGCAACTTAAAAAAGTTTTTTAAAAGTACACATTATATGCATAACATTTATGAAGTTTTTAGTTATTAAATTGTCCTAGACCAGCTTGTTATACTAAGCGCCATTTTGATTTGCACCATGCTAACACAAAGCATTGTTTAAAGGGATGCATATTTCAAATGTATACACTGTAAACTGAAGATCCACCTCCAAACTCCAGCGGTAGCATAATGTCCTGGTTAACTACTGCATATATAACTTTATTACAGATTGAAAATGCATGTTTATAATATGTTATATGTTTCACATGAATTGATTAAAAGGTGCAACTTTCATTTCTATACTGAAACATTTTTTATTAGCACGAAAACACCACAGTAGTCCTACCTTGCCAGGAACATTGCCCCATAAAATTCTCTAGGTATTTCTAACTACTGCAGAATTGATATTCATTTTGTTTATTATTTTTTAGGGAATATAATAAGGAACCAAAAAAAAGAAGTGTGAAACCTTAGCACCAACAGCCGCATCTATCTATTTGTTTTCCTTTTTAAAAATAATAACAATAATTTTATAATAATTATGTTGGTCAAAAGGTACTTTTTGTTATATGTGCCATACTGAACATTCGACTGCATTTTTCACGTAAGAAGGGAAATTATATACATACACATCTTTAACCTTAGCACCAAACAATACCTTTTGAGCTCAAAAACAATGTTGTATTTTTAACATCACATCCTACAATAAAATGGGCTAGCAGTTCTGGGGAAACATTTAAATATTGCTCATTGAACTTAAATAAATAACAGAAACAATGTTTCCTGATGAAATGTGTGTTTGCTTTAAAAATGAAAAAAGACAGATCTCAAAATTTGACTTAATTCCTGAATACTATTTCCCAGCACAATTTAAAAATGTAATGACAAAGTACTGACTTCTATATAGTGTCACTGTTCAAAAAATGCATAATGTTAGATTTGCCTTAACATACATTTTTAAAGAACTCCATCCCTGATTTTCATTAAGGATTTAAATTGCATTGTTGGTAAAGGGCTAAGATAATTGACTTAAAATATTTTCTTTAGCTTAGTTACTTGAAACAGAATACATTCAGTCTCTTTCTACATCTATTCAAACGTTCATCTCTTTGCATTTTACAGTGTTCTTTAGGTTCTGATGAGCAACTATCATAGAGCTATGAGATCCCCTGTCAAACCCTAATAATTTAAAAGGCTTATAATACAAATAATGTAAAGTTATGATTTAATATCAAACTTTGAAAAGAGGAGAAACAGTTCATGAGAATTTTGTTCCCCAATTATGTCACAGTTTCTAAACTGCTTTCTTCTATAGCTCATATATTATATTAAGGCCTCTTTGTGATGCCTCATTATATGCTGCTTTTTCTCTGATGGTCTACGGAATCCCTTTTTGCAGTACTCACACCTGTGCGGATAGTCTTTTGTGTGTATTGATATGACATGCCGCTTGAAGCCTGATGCATCTGTAGTGCTGTACTCACAATATTGGCATTGGTAGACTTTTCTTCCACTGTGGGTCTTCATATGCTTCTTCAGTTCAGTGTGTTGCCTAAATCCTTTCTTGCATCTTTTGCATTTGAAAGGCAGGTCCTTAGTGTGAACTGAGAGGATATGTCCACTAAGTACAAAAGGATCTGAAGTCTTAAAGTTACAGTGCCTACACTGATGTATCTTTTTACCTTTATGTGTTTCACTGTGCTTTTTGAGCTCTGATGGACGGTGGAAACCTTTTTCACACACCTCACATTTGTGAGGAAAGTCCTTTGTGTGAACAGATATTATATGTCGTTTCAGGTCACTCGAGTTGGTGCTCTTGTGGTCACAATGTGGGCACAGATGAGTCTTATGCCCTTGAAACAACTCTGTGTGCTGCTGGAGTTCTTTCTCATCTGTGAATGTCTGTGGACAATGTTCACACTTAAAGGGCAGGTCAGTACCATGCTTGGTTTTGATGTGTGTCTTCAGATTGGACTGATCAGCACAACGGAAGACACAATGCTGGCACTGGTAAGGCTTCTCCCCTGTGTGGGTCCTCATATGCTTTTTGAGCTCAGAAGGATGTCGGAAACCTTTTCCACACTCAACACAAACATGAGGGAAGTTCTTGCTGTGGACCGCAAGCAGATGTCTATTAAGCAGTCCTTGCTCTGCAGTCTCATAGTCACAATATTTGCACTTGTGCAATTTAGGTTCCTTATCTCTTAAGATCAATTTATTTGAACTCAGTGGGCTTGCTTCACTGTATCGCCTTGTGTACTCTGTGAATTCGTGCGTTTTGTCAACTCTGTTGATAAGCTTATGGCTTTCCAAATGATTATGAAAGCTTACTTTCTTGTTAGTTGTAAAATCACAATCTGTGCATCGGTACTTCTTCTTAATCATGTGATCTGGGTGGTTTTTCATATGCCTTTTCAAGAATCCCCTGGATTTAAATTTTTTTCCACATATATGACAAGGGTAGACAGTTAAGGGCTGTCCATCAGGACCTATTATAACAGCTGTTTTAAATAAACATAAAATATCATGAAATAAATTGTAACAAGAAAAAGAGTAATTCTGACATCAGTCAAACACAACACAATATCATAAAAAATAGTGAGCAGAGCAATCCAAAAGTGGGAGTGGAGAGAGAACTAAAGGCAGATTAACAACTTTTCCTATGACCCACCAGGCTCAGGCCAGCAGGGCAAAAAGTGTGGAGGAGGGCAGGGCTGCATTTTGCCTTTTATAAATTTTTCCTTTCCTGTTATCATTTTTTATTTCTTTTAAAAAGTTACCTTCCCATTTACAGTGGAACCTTGGTTGCCGAACGTAATCCGTTCTAGAAGACCATTCGACTTCCGAAACGTTAGACAACCGGCGCGCAATGGGAGGTCGGCAAAATCCATTGAAAAAATGGAGAAACAAGCCTCGGAAGCCATTTGACTTCCGAGGCACGTTAGAAAACAGAAGCATTCACTTCCAGGTTGTCGGTGTTAAAAAGCCTAAATGTTCGACTTCCAAAGCGTTTGACAACCAAGGTTCCACTGTATTCCAAATGGAGGGAAATAAACAATGCCAGCTACAGGGTTAGCATAGTTTCCCCCCAATTCTGGGGACATGTCAGTGCAGTGGGAGGGGGATGGATTCTATGGATCCAGTTTCAGCACATTATTGGAATGCCTCCTTTTTACACTCTCCAAAATCTCTACTCTAACACTGCAAATCGTTATGCAGCCTCAAAGAAGAGGCATACAAGGCCAGACCTTCCTCTTACAGTCTTTTCAGTTTAGCAACTTAGCAACTTTCTAGTGTGACAAGTTCAAAACACTTGTCAATGGTATTTTGGCTAACAACTCCTCATCCAATACCAGAAAGCAACTATTATGTATGGATTGCTTTGAGAGACAATTTACTATCCCAAGCCAAGTTCCAATGTACCTCAGGGTAGTTCCAAAACAAAAACATATATGGTGTCAGGCGTCCATGAATCAGTTTTTGTTAGAAAAATGGCATGGGACAGTTTTACCCCAACACTTTAGGTTAGCAGGAACAAAAAGCTTCCAAATATGGGATATTTTATTCCCCCTGGTGTTTGGAAACACACACACACGGTATGTGTACTGTACTTATATCAGTTTTCCTGGATAGTTTTTGTTTGAAAACTTTTACTCCAGTATTTCACACTGGCTGGAATAAAAAAGGACCTCTATTGCAAAATTCAGTCATTTTCTTTGGATATTTTTATTCCCCAATACTTTTTTATTTTTGTTTTCAGACAGAAAACTGTAAATGGTAAGTGGCTGAATTATGAGAATATTCTCTACTGCTGTGCAGGTGGCAATGCACCACAAGGACTACATCGTAGTCTTATTTCTATATAAATTCTGCAAACAAAATGAACCTGGGTGGGGATTCTTTTCCTCTTGCTGATTGGTAAAAGATTTCAAATTACGATTTCTGCTAGCTGTTTTACGTGTACAAACCCACAATGCAACACACTAAAGAACAATATCTTATAAATTATCTTTTTGCCATTTCCAACCCATGTCCCTCCTACTATGCTAATGTAACAAGAACTTAGCTACTACATGAATACTACATGAAATTGCAGTATAAATAAGTCAGGAAATACTCTTCTGACAGTGCAGATAATAAAATAAGAGAAAATTGGACAAAATTTTATTGTAGTTTTCTCTTTAAACAAACCACCCTCCTAATGATGTAAGAATGTGGCAATAACTACTCTTTTTTATTCTAATTTAATAATGTTAAAAGCTACAGGTAAGTAGGTAAATTCTAGCCAAGAAAGTAATTTTACCTGTTTGCCACTGCCTTGCTTCCCCTCTCCTCCTTTTTTTGGCTTTCTGTTTAAGAAGTCTGTTTGTGCTAATGCTATCACAGATTTGCAGGTATTGTGTTGCATTACCATTTTTGCTTTCTAATCTTGCATCCAAGTTGGGTCCTGATATGAAAGACCAGATACGCATCACAATGTTGCAAGTAGCTTCCTTGTAGGAGCTTATTTTGAAAACTGAAGCTGTTTAGCGAAAGAACCAGCCGCTGCAATTGTGTTTGCACTGAGAGTGAGACAATGAGATTCTGCTTCGTAATAAGATGCTAGAAGCACTCGCCGGAAATAGCTACATACATTGTTTAATATAACACATAGAAAGCAATTATTTGCTTTTGTTTCTATTCATCTTACATAAGCCATTCTGGAGTCAGCTGAAGAGCAGGGAAAATATTTTGAGTTAATCAATCAAATAAATAAATAAATAAATGCTGTCAGCTAATATGATTCTCATATATGAGTCTATGTATATTCAGGCTGCAACCATATGCACATTACTTGAAATAACCCCCAATGAACTCAGTGGGACTTATTTTTGAGTAAACACGCTTAAGTAAACATGTCCAAAAGCACTCCTATAATGAAAGATTCACTGGTTCCAGAACTGATAGGGGAGAAAGGAACAAAATTTGTCCCATCAAAGAACCTGATACACAGCTCTCTGCTCCAACTTAGTTTCCCTTCCCAAATTCCTTCCTGCTTCCTTTAGATTCTTGATAGAGACTTTCACCCAAATGAAGCAGAGGTGAAGAGGGTTTATTTTGGTAATGTCACAGCTGTGGTAACAACGGCTGCAGCTATGGACAGCCCTACCCAAATAACTGATTAATATCATACTGTAATGTTGCTTTCTTTTACATTTAATTTATCTGCTATTCTAACATTCATGCGCTGATTCTTATTAAATTGCTGATGGAGCCTAAATGTAGTTAAGAACTGCTTTGCAATACTAGACATATAAGCAAGTCTTCATCTACTCACCTGGTGTTTGACAGTCTTCATACCTCCGGGGAAGTCTTCTATCATCTCCTAGGGGAAAAGGTTAGCCTTTAAATGTTTGTGTGAAACTATTTTTAAAAATAACATTTGCCACATAAGCAGAGGTCACAGCATTAACAGTACTGTCACACCATTCAGCAACAACAAGCCTCATATGAATGAATGAGATTGGATCTACACTGAGTCTGACCTCTTGTCCATTTATTCCAGTTCTGTTGATGACAGTAGCTTGCCAAGATTTTAGACAATTGTCTTTTTCAGCAGCATCTACCTGAGAACCTTACTAAATGGAAATGCTGTGGATTGAACCAGAGACCTTCTAAAAGCAATGTATATGCTCTACCACTGAGCTATTGCCCATATATATATGTGTGTGTGTGTGTGTGTGTGTGTGTGTGTATACACACACACACAGAGAGAGAGAGAGAGAGAGAGAGAGATTATTTGGCCAACCATCTCTCGACCGTGCACTATAACACTTGATCAGGGACAGCCTGCCCAAGAGGCACAGTAAGGCCATCATCTCAAACAGCAGGTTGCGGACAGCTGGGAAGGATGGTAGATCTGGCCTCCAAGGAGTGTGCTGCTCGCCACCTCCTGCACTTGTTGGCCACCTCCACTGAGCACAACATGCTACCCATTCCCACCATCATGCACTGCCTGCCGCTGCCCACCCCTCTCCAGCCTCCTTTTACTCTCAGGCCACCTCCAGCTGGCTCAGACAGTGGCAGCAGCTGCAGATGTGGTGGCAGTGGGGAGCTGTGGCAACAGAGCATCATTTTAAGTTTTGCCTCAAGTGACCAAGCATCCTGAGCCAGCCCTGCCTTTATACCAGTGAAAAGGAACAGATAAGGGTATATATGGAAGCAGGAACTAAATGGAATAAGGGAAGTAGAAAGGAAGTTTAAAAATTATGCTGTGTGCTTCTGGTCAGCCACTTATGAGACAGGATGGAAGGCACAGCAGCAGCAACAGCAGCCTATATTGTCTGCTTAAAATGGGAAATGCCGACAGTTAAAAGAACAAAAGGGCAAAATACAATAGCTTCTTCTACAATAACCATGGCAACTGTGGTGATGGTATTTGTAGACACCTGCTTTTATACACCGGTCAGATAGCATATGACCTGATCACACTTGCAACAACAGCTGGATTTGCCATCTAGCAGCAGAGGTTCTTTTAAATGAAATATCAATCAATCAAATCCATTTATTGTGAGGACCATGCCTGTGCACAAACATCAACACTACAATAGTTTAAAATATTAAAATTCATTACATACTATGCCAACAAAACCTTCTTCCCACAGAATAAAAAAAGAGGGGAAACGAGCAACAAGTTAAACAGACAATGAAGGGGTCTTTACATTGTCGTCCATAAATCTTTCCCTGGCTTTCATGGCCTTCATCACAAAAACCGCTACCACATGGGTAATGCGTGGGTTTGCATCAACTAACAAAAATTTTACTCTATCTTCAGGACTGGTTATAGAATTGGGTATAATTTGCAGCAATGCGTCTCTAAAGCCCGAGTAAATGGGGCAATAGAGGAGATAATGTGTAAGATCCTCTTTAGTTTTCATAAGGCAAGGACATAAACGGTGTTCTACTGGGGTTTTTGTGTATCTACCGGTCAAATAAGCAGTTGGCAACGTTTGGAACCGTGCCATAGTAAAAGCTCTCCGAAGGGTGGGATCAGTGATCTCCACCAAGTAGTTGGCACAGATTTTGACTGCTTTTACTCGAGGGAACCAGTAGGAAAACCCAGAGTTTTTTATCTTAGTGGAGTCCAAAAAGGCGTCTTTTTCAAAGATCCATTCCCGAACTTTATCAGGGCTCCACAATTTGAGAGTATTAAACTCAGGTAGGTTGTATTTAGCTAAAATGTCTAATAGATTTTTATGCCAGGTGGTATTATTTTGTAATGATACAAAGGCTTGTTTAGCCAATAAGGTGTTCGGGGCATCTATGAGGTTGATGAAAAAACACAGGAATCTTAAGTGGGCCCTGGCAGACACAGAGGGTAATCCTACTTCCACTCTTAGGAAAGCTGCCGGAGTGCTCTGAGGGAGGCCTAGAATTCTTCTGAGATAAAAATTTTGGAAGATTTCAAGCCGTTCTAACAGCTTCTGATTCCATCCCCAGAGTTCTACTCCGTATAACATCTGGGGAATCACTTTTCCAACAAAAGTTTTTAGTGCCGGGGTCACCAGTTGCCCTCCCCTCGAATAAAAAAAGCTGAGCAGAGCACCAATTGTCCTACGTGCTAGAAGGGCTACAGTCTTGAAGTGGGCAAGCCAGCTAGATGTAGCTTGGAAAGTGATACCAAGATATTTAAAGAGAAGACATTGTTCAATTTTGTGTTCATCTAAAGACCATCTGAATGTGTGGCGAGCTCTAGTAAATACCACAATTTTTGTTTTATCATAATTTATCTTTAGAGAGTTTTGGGAACAATAAGCTACGAGCCCCTCCAGCATGCTATGTAGGCCCCTTCAAGTGAGTGCCATGACCGCCATGTCATCAGCATATAGCAGTATATTCAGGTGTTTGCCTTCCAGGGCAGGAGCTGATGACTTATACTTTGCCATATGTTGAACAATGTCGTTTATATAGAAATTAAAGAGGAACGGTGCTAACAAACAGCCCTGTTTAACCCCTTTCCCCAGTGGCAGTGGGTCAGTATAGTTGCCTGACATCCCAGTTCTAATTTTAACTGTGATGTCTGTATGTAACTCTCTAAGTATTTTGAAAAGTCGTCTATCTATATCTGTGTCATATAGTTTTTGCCATAATTTGTCCCTACAGATTGAGTCAAAAGCGGATGTAAGATCTACAAAAGCCACAAAAAGTTTGCTCTTATGTGTCTTTGTATACTTATCTATCATTGTCTGTAATACCAAACAATGGCCTATTGTACTATGGCCCTTTCTAAACCCTGCCTGTTCCGGATTAAGCAAGTTAGAGTGGTCAGCCCAGTCAACCAATTTATTTAACAGGTGGCGAGTATAAAGTTTATACACAATGTCCAGGAGACTTATGGGGCGATAGTTTGAGGGGTCTTGGGGGTCGCCCTTCTTATAGATGGGGGCTACCAGGCTCAGTTTCCAATTTTCTGGGATTTTGCATGTATCATTTATTACCGTAAAAAGTTGGGCCAAAAAAGCAGCCCACCACTGGGCATTTAGTTTAAGCACCTCAGGAGGAATCATATCTTCACCAGGAGCTTTGCCATTCTTGAGTGTTTTAATTAGCTGTAAACATTCTAATTCGGTAACAGGATCCCAGCCCATTAATAGATCGTTTTTAAGAGGAGGAAACTGGCTCAGTTTAGGGTTAGGGTTAGGATTAGGGTTATATAGCCGGGAAAAATGTTGGTACCATAAGTTAGATGAAATACTGTTGGTTACAGTTATCCCTTTGGGTGAAATTCCCTGAGCAATTATTTCCCAGAACTTTTTGTCGTCCCGCAATTTGATCGCCTTGTCGAGTGCCTCCCACTGTTCCTTTCTATAGAGGGATTTCTTAAGTTTTAGAGTATTTTTATAATGAGAGCGCCACCTGTGCAGGTTTTCCACTGAGGACAGGGTCCCTTCCTGTTTTACCTTATTTTGTAATTTCCTGAGCAAAGATCTTAGATTCCTACAGTCTTTGTCGAACCAGGCCCTCGAATTATTTTGTTGTTTGGGAGGGTTGGGGTTTGTGAGTAGTGGGAAGAGCGACTCTGAGACCTGCTGAAATGTTAGAAAGGGGTCAGAATTAGCTAAAATACACTGGTCTCTCAAGGCCAGTAATTCTGGTGAATGCAGGTGTAGTTTGATTTTGAATTCCAGGTCGCTGTTCCATTTACGCCTGCGAAGGGCCAGAGTTGGAGGTGGGTCTGCACAGTGATTGCGGTATTGCGGATCCTCCAAACCACGGGGAATTAGTGAAATTGATATAGGGAGATGATCACTCTCAGTTCTGTTGAAAGTCCTAAAACCCTGTGACCTCTCCAAGAGTTTTGGGGAGACCAGGATATAATCAATAACGCTCATACCTCTAGGCCCAAGGAAAGAAAAGAAACCCCCTGACCTGTCCATGTGGATACCATGCAAATTATACAGATTATGTTTGAAGGCAGTCTCCATTAATGTAATGCCTGCCTTATTCAAGACCTTATCATCAGAGGACCAGGGAATAAACCAATCTGCCTCTGGCAGCAACTGAGATTTAGAATGAAATATAATTTTTATTTTATTCTGCAGGTTTGTTTCAAATGCTTTTCTAATTTCATCAGGTGAGATCAACTATTTCTGAGGAAAGGAGAATAGGTGGAACAGGAGTTGCCTCAGATGAGGAGTACTTGGAGTCCAAGTGTAGGTGGGCTGGCAACTTTCTGTAATTATAAACAGAATATACAACTAAGTGCCTGAAAACGCATTTTTTGAGCAAGACTTTGCACCTCCCTTAGTAACAGTAAGTATTAAACTACAAAACATCATTCTGAAGGTATTATTTCAACCCATATATGAACTGGAAAAGGTGGAAAGCATTCTGGAGCCTTTAAAACATGGGTCGACAAACTAAGGTCCGTGGGCCAGATCAGGCCCAATTGCCTTCTAGATCCAGCCCACGGACGGTCCGGGAATTGCCGAGTGGATTGCCAGTGCGCATGTTCTTTCCCTCTCCATCCCTCTCCCTCTCACGGCAGCGCTTTTATCCTCGAGGACAGAGCAATCTTGTCCCACGCCAGGCGTCATCAATGGTGGGAGTTGGCTCGCCTGCCCACCCGCCTCAACAGGGTGGCGCTGTGAAGGGGGCGTGTGACGCCAGGTGCCAGCTGCTTCTGCGTTTTCCTCCTGCTCCTCCTCCCTCTCCCTCAGTCCACCCTCCCTTCCTTCTCTACGCCCCTTTTCCGCGCCGCTTCCTCGCACACTTTCTTCATCGCTGCCTGCCTCCCTCCTTCATTCCTCCCATGGCGTTCAGACGGGTTGTTGCGGTGGCCGTGGCCGCCGCTTGTGGGTTGGCAGGCAGCTCTGTCTTCTTCTCTGCGGTGCCTCTTGGGAAGCAGCAGCAGCAACAGCAGCAGCAGGTGGTGGGTAAAAGCTTGTGATGCCCCAGTTCCCCTACCTCCGTCTGTGGCTCCTCAGCCGGGGCTGCTGCTTCTGTCTTCGCTGGCCAACACAGCCTCCTACCCCGCCACGGTGCCTGGCTGGCTGGAGAAGCCCAACTGCAGCTATTGGGATGACAACTGGGACAGGTAAAGCGAAGCATCTTCAGGCCTCTTTGTGGGCGGGCGAAAATCGTTCTCTCCCCCCCCCCCCAAAAAAAATACAGTCCGGCCCCGCACAAGGTCTGAGGGACAGTGGACCAGCCCCCCTGCTGAACAAGTTTGCTGACCCCTGCTTTAAAATGAATTCATACTCTTTGGTACAACATGTCTTATTGCTCTCTTATGTCCACAAAATAGCAAAACATTATTTGGGCAGAAAGAGATTGGTCAATGCAATTAACTCTATGGGAACACTGCAAATTAAGCAAGAGTGGAGAAGAGACTCTCATTAAGATTAAGATATAATCTAGCATCCTACCATAAGCAGCAGCCCACGCAACAGGAACAAAAGTTTTATTCACACAGGAGTCTTCAAGCTGTGCGTCGGAAAGTGATGTTGCTTCTTCTTCACCAACAATAACCTCCATGTAGACTTCATCAGCTATTTCAGCACAACCTATATTCAGTTTTAAAGGGTATGGGAATTAATGACACTATCCATGCAACTTTTCATCTTTGCTCAATTAATCCATATTTGACTCAGTACAGTTATCTACTACCAGAGTACATCAATCTATGTGTGAAAAACCAAAATCTGAATGCCAGATTCATGAAATTGTCTTGAAAGGTTTACCCCCATGACTAAGACTGCAAACCCATGCATATCTACCAGGAAAGAAGCCCACTTAACTTGGTCGGGGTTGCTTCTCAACAGAAGCAGCCAGTGGGGAGAGGCGCAGCCACACCTGGCCTCCCATCAGTGGCATCAATGTGCATACCATGAGAAAGCTGCAGTTCAGAGGTTGGTGAGGCAAGGGCTACACCTACTTCTAAATGAAAATGCTTAGAATTGCATTGCAAAGCTATTTATTAGCTGTGACAAGTTTAACATGGTTCCTCAGCACACAAGATTGACCTAAATATGGTCGTCTTTTGAATTTATTCACAACATAATATAGCCGCATCATAGAGTTCTAATAATGTAACAACACCACCTATTTCTATAGCATTTGGAGTGATCAAATAACTTCACATACGTAACCAAGTAATCTTTACACCAGCTATGTAATATCATTTTTTCAATTTTGCAGATTGAGGGAATGAGTGGCTTGCCTATGAATACTAACCAACTAAGTCATACTTGGGAGTAGACCTATTAAAATTAATGAACATGAGTAACTTAGAAGCATTGTCTCTGTAGTAAAATTTCAACCAGGAACAAAACATGCATCTGTGCATGGCTTAGACATTAATTTGTTGTTTTTAAAAAGTACAGATTTTTTTAAAAAAGCAAACACTAACAAAAGAGTGGGTTTGGTGATGTTTCTTTATATTATTAACATGTACAACGGTATAAACAAATTTTGAATACTGAATAAAAATGCAGTGTAATCCTGACCTGTAGTTCTGGCTGGAGGCATTTGGAAGGGGCAGGGGTGCCTCAAAAGCCCCTAAGAGCAGGCCCCTGAACTATTCCAGGCTGAAAATGGTGAAATGATTCCTTCATTGGCTTTAATTGGTGTGGGGGGGGGGTAATAAAAACCCACAGATCTGCAAGGTTTGTTTCTCAGACAACCTACTCCTTTTCAACTCCCCACCCTGGACAGCATGAAGAGGTAGATTGTCTGCCACTTCACTCTACACCCCACCTTGGATTGCTCTGCCCACTAATAAAATTGTACCACATTGTAGAAAAATTACAAATTTGCAAGTGAGAAATTATTGGCATTTATGTATCACGAGTACAATCCTGTGTGCGTTTACTCTGATGTAAGTCTCACTGTCTTCCATGGGGCTTATTCCTTAAAATAGTGTTTACCTGCTTACCTTGGAGTAAACCCTGTTGAACTCAATGAGACATTGTCTTTTGAGTAGACATGTACAGAATTTCACTGCTAATCTATGAATAAAAAATGTAAAATTAATTAATGAAGGGCTTATGTATATGTGCTCTATGTATAGGATGTCTTATTTTTATGTTACGGTAACGTGTTGACATTAAACCTGACAGTGCTGTAGTTCATAAAATCACTTCAGAACGTCCAAAAGGCATAAATAAATAAGAAAAAGTGAATGTTGACAATCACCTACTTTGATGATCTACATTCATGGGCGTAAGTCTAACAAACGGAGAAATATCTAGTTATTTTCAGACATTCACAAAATGCCTCTGGGATTGTCAGCATCCCCATGTAAATGCCAGCTGCCGTAACATTACTGAAATTCACTTAAACATAAAATAAATAATACACACTGCACAGATATAAGTGTGCTACCAATAGCAGCTAGGCAACTGTCCATCTACATACTGGATCACAAGTCTGTGATGTGGCAATATAGTGCAAACAATAGGACACTCATGACTAGGTTTGCTATGACCTCTCCATATGGGCTTTGCACATAGCTTGAGGAGATTGGATGTGTTAGGATCTCTATCCTCGTTTGAAGTATAAAATGATCAGTTATCAATATATGGATAAAATCAATTTACTTTCATAGTAATTGTAGGGGGAAGAGAAAAATGACAAGATTACTCTCTTAGCAACACAAAAATAAAATTCTTACTAATATCTTCATCCTCCTGAGAGGAATCCTTAACAGCCATATAAAGCATCTTCTCTCGCTGTACTCTGCCAACACCTCCTTGCTCTAGAACTCCAGCTACAGAATGCCCATTATGAAAGTCACTCTCTGTTACAATTTCTGTTCCACCTTGAAGAGAATAATTAATTTTCATTTAATAACATTTTAAAAGAAACAGCAAGATGTTTCACTTCTCTCCTGTGTGCTTGGTGAAATAAGAAGACAACAAAAGTCACTAGGGGAAAAGATAGCTTGATGGGACAGCATTATAATTTGTAAGTAGCATGACAAATTGCCATGGCCTGGGCATATGGCAGGCATGAACTAACTTAGAAGAGCCTTTACAAGTGCGTGGGGAGAGAAGTTAGTTCTGAAAGTGGAGTGAGATAACTGAGGAAGAAGCAGGGGTTGACTGAAGCTATCTGGAATCTACGGGCACAGCTTTCATAGTATTGTTATGTTATTTAATTGTTTTTGATTGTCTTATGAAAAACAATACAAGAGGTTTAACAGGAGACCATTTCAAGGAAGTATTCATTTTACACAATGTAGACAGCAGCCCTGGTGGGATCCACTTCAGTGGAGGGCAAGGGCAAGGGCCACCCCCTCAGCATTGCCTTTGGGGGGGGCGGCCTTGCCCTAAGTGTTTGTAAGTGTTTTAAAATGTTTTTTTATTTCTATGCTTGACTTTTTTTATTTGTTTTGCTTGGCTTTGTTGTTGCTGTTAATGTGTGGGAAGGAGGAAGAGAAATACATGTCTGTGAAGAGGGGACTTGGGGAGAGCAAGGGCCTCCCCCCCAATCATAGTAGTTCTGGACAGGGGGAGGTATGGTGTAGGAGGTGGCACAGGCCGGGGAAGGGGCACATGACACAGGCAGTTAGTAGCTGTGCCATATGCCAACCCCTCCTCCAAACTGGGGAAATTGTGGTTTCCTTATCAGACAGCTCTCAAATCTGCGGCTGCTGCTGTTGAATGCCAGGTTGGCTCTGAATAAGATCTGCCTTATGCATGATCTGATTATGAATGAGCAGGCGAGTCTGGTCTGTATCACTGAGACCTGAGTGGGTGAGCAGGACGGAGTTGGCTGCACCCAGCTGTGCCCACCTGGGTACTCAATGCAGTGTCAGGGCAGACTTGAGGATCAGGAAGCGGGAATTGCTGTGGTCTACAGAAATTCTCTCTCTCTCCTGGCTCTCTGTCCAGTTGCGTGGGGAACAATAGTGGTTGTTCCTGGCATTGGGTAATCAGGACAGATTAGGGATTCTGCTGGTTTAGCACAACACCTTGCTGCCCAGCAGTTTCCCTGACACAGCTGGTCTCAAAAGCAGTGTTGAGGAACCCCAGATTGCTGGTTTTGGGAGACTTCAACATCCATGCCAAGGCAATGGACTCTGGGGTGGCTCAGGACTTCATGGCTGTCATGATGACCATGGGGCTGTCACAACATGTTATCAGCCCAATGCATGTGGAATGCCACACTCTAGACCTTGTTTCCTCAGAAAACAGAGTGATCTAAGAGTGGGGGATACTGACATCAGTCCCTTGTCATGGTCAGATCACGTCCAGTTGAGATTTAGGCTTTCAGCACCTTTTCCCCCTCTGCAGAGGCAAGGGGCCTATGAGGACAGTCTACCTTTGGAGACTGATGGATCCAATTGACTTCCAGACAGCCTTGGGTTTCCATGCTGATATGACTCCTGTCGAAGCCCTCGCTGACTTGTGAAATATCCAAATGGCTCAGGCTATTGACTTGATCGCCTCTGAGCACGCTCTCCCACTTCATGGACCCCATTTGGTTCCCCGGTATACTCCAGAGCTCAGGGCAATGAGCCCAAGCTGGGAGACGGCTTAAATACAAGTGGAGGAAAACGCCAAACGAATGCAATCAAACACTGGGGAGGGCTCATCATCAAGCCTACTTAGTGGTAGTGAAGACAACAAAGAAGGCATACTTTGCTGCCTCCCTTACATCCTCATTGTGCCATCTGGCAGAGCTTTTCCAGGCAGTGCGGGGCCTTCAATAGTCTGGCCCAAAGGAGCAAGCAGAACTAATGGTAGCTCACAGTGACTTGTTTGCAAAGCATTTTGAGGATAAAGTTGCTTTGATCTGATGGGACTTTGACTCTGCTGTTACAGCAGATGAATCTCAAGGGGTGTCCAGAGCACTGTCTAGTCTTGTTGTGTTGCATGAGTTTCAGTTGTAAGGTTTGAGGACGTCGACAGCATGCTTGGATCAGTCAGGATGATGACTTATGGTCTGGATCCTTGCCTCTATTGGCTGATAGAAACTAGCAGAGAAGGGACATTTGGCTGTGCCAGGAAGGTGACTAATGCCTCCTTGCGAGAGTGGATGGTCCCTGCCTGCTTGAACCACTCCTCAAGAAACCCGCTCTGGATTCGCAAAATCTAAGTAATTACCAGCCAGTTGCCAACATCCCCTTCTTTGAGTGGGTGTTTGCAGAGCAGATCCAGGTACTCTTGGAGGAAACTGATTTTCTAGATCCATTTCAATTGGGGCTTAGGCCCAGTTTTGCCACAGAAACAGCTTTGGTCACCCTGTATGATGACCTCTGTCAGGAGAGAGACGGAAGAAATGTGTCACTGTTCATTCTCCTTGACCTTTTTCAATACCATCAACCATGGTATCCTTCTGGAGCAGCTATCTTGAGTTGGTGTCATGGACGGGCAGGAGCATGAGAGTTGGGGGAATGTGTGGGCAGAGGAGTCAGGTGAGGTTGAAAATCCAGGTGAAGAGGCCAGTGATTTGTGGGGGTTCTGTGCCACCCATGGGGCAGCTGCCGGCGTGGAGCTAGAGGTGGCCAGAGACCAAGTGAAAGGAGGTGGGGAAAGAGCTGGAGGAAGTATCAGAAGCTGAAGAGCCTGTGACGGGTCCAGAGACAGTTGTGCCTTTGGAATCCCCTCTGTCCCCCAATCTACTGTCTCCACACTTATGGAGAGACTTAAAGCAATGGGAGCAGCTGGAGCTGCCAGTCAGGAGAAGCCATTGGGTACTTGCAGGCACAGCATCAGACTAGCAAGTTTAAGAAAGCAGGAAGGGGAGTGGCTATACTGTTGCTCAAATTGTCCAAGACAGAGAACCGGCCGGAGAGGTAGATTGCCTAGCCTGCTAGTTAGTGTGGAATAGTGTGCATATCCTTGCACCTTAGGAGCTGATGTAACTGAGTGCTTTGCTAATAAAGAAATAAAATTCCAGTCACTTGTCCTCATTGGTCTGGGTGTGTGCAGGACAGATGGGCGGCCCTGCTTTGTGGTGGTCCCAGGCCTACTTGGATGGTCATTTCCAGAGGGTGATGCTTGGGGAGAGCTGTGAAGCCTTCAATGTGGGGTTCCTCAGGGTTCGATTTTATCCCTCATGCTGTTTAACATCTACATGAAACCGCTGAGTGGGGTCATCCAGTTTTGGAATGCGTTGTCAGCAATATGCTGAAGACACATGGCTCTACTTCTTCTTTACACCTTCAGGTATGGAAACGGATGTGCTGGAATGTTGCCTTGCCTCAGGAATGAACTGGATGAGAGCCAACAAACTGAAGCTCCATCCAGGTAAGACTGAGGCACTGTTTGTTGGCGGTGCCCTAGTCCACATGGATGGGAGGTGGCCTGCTCTTGATAGGGTTTAGATCAAGCTTAGGCAAACTCGGCCCTCCAGATTTTTTTGGACTACAATTCCCATCATCCCTGAACACTGGTCCTGTTAGCTAGGAATGATGGGAATTGTAGTCCCAAAACATCTGGAGGGCCGAGTTTGCCTATGCCTGGTCTAGATTACTGCTCTTCCCAGAGAGGCTTGCCTGGTTACTTCACTACATATTTTTAGGCACCAGGCAAAAACGTTCTTCTATAATCAGGCCTTTGGTTGATTAAACAATCTATGGCCCTTTACATGTGCTTGTACACAGGAGTTATTGATTTTTGTTGTTCTGATGATGATGATGATGATGATGATGATGATGATGATGATGATAGGTATTTTGTGTTTTCATTTTGGACTGTTATTTTGTAAACCTCCTTGTGATCTTTGGATGAAGAGTGGTATATAAAATTAATAAATAATAAAAAAATTTGCAAACACTAGAAACTAGCAATAACAGAAGCTGGGATACATACCTATTTCCACATCATCCTCAGCTTCAGCTTTAAATATGTAAACTTTAATAACTTCAGAACCAAAACCATCATCTTTAGATACGTTTTCATGTGAAACCTCACTGTTGATTTTTAATGGTGTGTTTCCAATATGGTCGAGCTTTTCCCCAACATCATCCACTATAAAAACAAAACAAAACCAGTTAGAAGGAAGCAAGAAGTGTTAGCAATGTCGGTCCATTGTTCTTAGCTCATTTGTGCAAAACCTAATATGACTGGTAATATAAAGCTGG
Organism: Podarcis filfolensis; assembly: GCF_964270895.1. Lineage (NCBI taxonomy): Eukaryota > Metazoa > Chordata > Lepidosauria > Squamata > Lacertidae > Podarcis > Podarcis filfolensis. Next base: position 16,843,705 of record NC_139619.1, read on the forward strand.
TGCACAGACCAATCACCTTGTTCTTGTTTATTTTGTGAAGATTACACATAATATGAAGAGATTTGTTTTAATTTTTTGTTTTACTGTTTTAATAAGTCAATGTAGTTAATTTCAGCATAAAAACGATGAAGTGCAGTGTAGAAACATTTCTGTTACATTATAATGTCTGATTAAACAACTAAATAAGTCAAGATACTTTGTTTTTGTATTGATACTCTTCCCTCCCCCTTCAAATACAGTTATATAGTATTAAATGGTAGGTTTGTTCATGTTACCAATTTTTTAAAAAAGAAATTATCATTGTATGTATTTATCTTTGCAATATCTTCAAAATACCAAACACTGCTAAGATGAGAATCTCTTTGAAGGGTACAGGAGAATCGCCACTTATGTGGGGGTTCCGGTTTGGGCCGCTGCACGTCACCAGGATGTGCATGAGTGGGGATTCCCCCGTTCCACTCCTGCCTCACCCCCTTTTGGTATGTGTGTCAGCGGGAGAACACATGCTCTTCACACGCAAGTAGGGAAATGCCTGTATAGCATTCCAAAAGATGAAAGGGTAACAGAACAACAGTGTAAAATGTTAGTGAGTCACCCTGTAAGAACCAGGAGAGATGTAACACTTAGAATTTCATAGATCAGAGCAGGATGGTACATTCAATCCCTGCATCTTACCCTTCCTCATAGTTAAGTTTATGTCAAACTAGATTTAACCATGGATAGGACTGAGGGCTTTTTCTTAACTAGAGAATTGATCAGTATGTGTTGTACAGGTGAAACTCGAAAAATTAGAAGTGCCACAGGCTGATAGCATCCATGCCACACCGCATTGAGGCAGTAATTGATGCAAAAGGGGCCCAACCAAGTACTGAGTACATATGCATGCTTCTACTTCTCAGAGGTCCAATATTGCTCTATTTGCAATCCTTGTTTTGCTGATTTCATTTAATATTCTAATTTTCTGAGATTGTTAATTTGGGGTTTTCATCAGCTGTACGCCATGATCATCACAATTATAACAAATAAAGGCTTGACATATCTCGCTTTGCATGTCATGAGTCTATCTCATATATATCTCATATATTAGTTTCACCTTTTAAGTTGAATTATTGAAATAAATGAACTTTTCCACGATATTCTAATTTTTCGAGTTTCACCTGTATTCAAAACAAAAAATTTTTTTTCCTTCCGGTAGCACCTTAAAGACCAACTAAGTTAGTTCTTGGTATGAGCTTTCGTGTGCATGCACACTTCTTCAGATACAGATATCTGTAACCTGTATTCAACTAAGTCCTAATCAAAAGCTAGTTATGTCAATTCACTTCAATGGGTCTACTATGAGTAGGACTAGCACTGAGTATCACCCTATATCTTGTTTAAATGTAAACTATGCTTAAGGTTGGTGCCAATACAAGTCCTAAGCTTAGTTAGCCTTACAGTGGAGGAGCAGGAGAAGGGAGGGAAGTGTGTGTCATATGAGCCCACTCCTGATCTCTTAACCATGATTTAAGAGATTCAGAACATTACATCTATAATGGGCTTAATTCTGAACTCACAAGCAACCCTTTCACAAAATCAGCAATATCATCTAGTCCAAGTGCTTTAACAAAATTTAGCATAATTTACTTTGTTGGAACTTGGAATTAAATGCCCAAGATGTTACCGCTCTGCAACTGGTCAGCAAGAGGTCAAACTCCTTTGTAGCAATTAATTCTTCCAGGAAATTTTCACATATAATTTCCCAAGTTAAAGAAAACTACATTCAACATGTACTAATAATATATAATGCTAATAATATATAATACTTAAACATAATAATGCATATTTGTTTTATGTGTGCTCATATTGCCTGTGCTGGATGTGTGCTCATTTTGCCTGTGCTGGATGTTATTTAACAATACCTGCTAAAACTGTAGCAGTATTTGGTGTCACTGATGAAACTTGTATTTCAGAAGTTTGTGAATGAGTCAGAACACTGCTGGAGCTATTGAAAACAGAACTAAACACAACTATATAGAATTAAAAATGCTAAGCACATTAAAAATATTTATATATCAGTACTGCTACTGTTAACCATTGCAAAATTAAGCTTCTGTGACTGACTGGAAGGTGTTTCTTTAAAAATCCATCCCTCCTGCTTATGCAACCTGCATGTGTGCAAGAGCAACCCCATGGCATACAGTAGCCTTCCCCAACTGTTGGTCCCCAGAAGTTGTTGGCCTACAACATCCATCATCCCCAGCCACCATAACCAATGGTCAGGGACAGAATCATAAAACTGTAGAGTCAGAAGGGACCATGAGGGCCATCTAGTCCAACCCCCTGCAATGCAGGAATGTTTTGCCCAACCTGGGACATGAACCCATCCATGACCATGAGATTAAGAGCCTCATGCTCTACTGAGCATCTAACATCTGGACCCAAGGTTGAGGAAAGTTGGCATAAAGCATAATGAGAGCCCTTTTATTCTGCTAGCTCACAGAAGGTTACAATACTGATCAGAATACAAATAGCCTGAATGCTGAGAACCTGGAGAAAACCAAATCAACTGGATTAACATTTAGAGAAAAGGCTACATCAGTGTTTCTCAACTGGGGGCCAAATGGCCTCCTGGGCCCCCCCAGAATATTCCAAGGGGGCCACAGGCGAAAATCACATAAATGGGGGGGCACAGCATGAGACTAGGGGGCCACATAGAGAAGTGAGAAGTGAAGAAAACAGAGAAGGGACCGATAAAAGAAAACAGAAAACAGAGAAGTGACCAATAAAAGAAAACAGAGAAGTAGAGTGAACAGAGAAGTGACCATGCTTCCCAGTGGATGGATCGCCACGCAGAATCTGCGGCAATGTCCCTTCGGCTTCCTTCTCCCTCCCACTTCCACCACTGCAAGCACCAAGCTGCCCGCATCTCATTTGTCATGGGCAAGGTGTGTGGCTGCAACAGTGTTAGTGTGTGGGGTGCTGTTTCTTCGTGTAAGTATTGCTGCGAAAGGAGGTACTGCATGTTGATGTATGCAAGAGTACTGCATGTAATCTTCAGGTATTTTTAGCTGCTGTGTTTACCATTTCTTTCGCAGTTGCTGTGTTCAGTTGCTTCTCATTGTAAAGATCTACTGGTATCAGACATAATTTTTCATTTGTCTTTGTTCAGATGTTCTAACGCTGTTTTATTTCTGAGAAGTGATCTCAATTTTGTAGTTGCAAACATATGTAAAATTAGTCTTCATCTGTATCAGTCAAGTATCTTGGCTACGGATTTATTCTGTCACCACAAGACCACACAATACCTATGCGTTTGATATGTATGATGACACTTTCCAATGAGAATATGTGTCCATGTAAGTTGCAGAAACATTTTTAAACTTCTCATAAAGACAAGTAGGATAAACCACTGGAATATTTTTGAGTGTCGCAACCCAAACGCGCTCAACCTGATTGAACCCGAGGTATGACTGTAGTCTCGTAGTTAAAAGTTCAGAAGTTTGCTTTGCAAATTGATGAATTGTGTTTACCAGATAACACAGCAATGCTTATGTTAGATATTTGCAAGACAGAGTGTCTGTTTTGACAGCTTTGTGAGGACAATGACAAAGACTTCACATGCTTATTATTGCATACAGAAGTCTGTTGGCTGTCGTTTTGTTGCTTTGTGGGACTCAGTTGTGACATTTTTCAGAGGCAAGAAAATATGACCTCTGTTAAATGTGATATATTTTACCTGTTTGATGTCTCTGAAAAGCTCAGTTTGTTGAACAAAGAACTACAGGGCAGGAATTGTGACCTTTTTTCAAGCAAGGAGATTATTACAGGCTTTCTTGGAAAAGTCAAACTGTATACCATCAATTGGATGTCGAGAATTTGCAGTTTTCCTCTTTGGCAGCAGTTAGTGATGAATTGAAAGAGGATGAAATTGTGTATGTGAATCATTTGAAGCAGCTTTATAATGAAAAGGAAGTTTGTTTGCATGATCTGCTGGACATGGATATTCCGGCCTGGGTAGTTGATCCATTTGCTGTGAATGCTGCTGTCATAGAGCTACAGAGTGACATAGCAGCCAAAGTAAATTTCAGTCAAGAAAAACACCATTTTGGGATAAAGGATACAGTATCTAAAAAGTTTACACAGCTTTGAGATAAAGCAAAATTGTTTTTCATGTCATTTCCTACTCTGTATTTGGCAGAATGAGGTTTCAGTCGTGTGAATTATTTACTCAGCCTAACATGGAATCGCCTTAACGTAACGGACAGAGGTGATCTTCAGTTATCCCTCACAACAATAGAACCAGATGTGAAAAAGCTTGTTTCTGGTCATCAAGCACAAGGGTCACATTGATCAAGAAATACATTTTTATGTAATTGTATTTTGTATAAATTATAAAACGTTCTATTTACAAAAAAAAAGGCATTTAAATAGCTACCTTTCAAGCAGTAGGACAGGGGGGCCACAGGAAGGAAACAAAGTCGGAAGGGGGCCATGGTCAGGAAAAGGTTGAGAAACACTGGGCTACATTATGCCTTTTAGAGATCCTCTCCAATATATGCAGGTAGAAAGGATAGTGCCACCACTGTAGAAAAAGTTATTTTTTCAAAAATATAGTGAATAACTCCTTAATTAGGGTTGCCATATTTTGAAGAGCAAAAAAGGGGACACATTTGCCAATTTCTACTTTTTACTACAGATTGCAATTTTTAAAACTCTCTCTGTGTGATATAGAAATATATATCTACACATACTCCTCTATCTTCCACACCTCTTTCTAATGCTCCCTCAGTCACAAACAATAATTAACTAACAGACCACTGGATCAGACAATCTTTCACCTTTGCCACATGCAAGAGAATAAAAAAACCCCCATAGAATAGACCCACGATTTCAAACAAAGAGAAAAAGACACCACAAAAATCAGGAGAGGTGTATTATCGCCATGCTATCATGCAGAACGAAGGCAGGGAATAATGTAGGGGTTCTGGATCATGTAAACTGGGTGATGTGGTGGAAAGGGGAGGGGAGGAAAAGAAGGAAGGAGGGGGGAAATTGGGAGTCCAATCCGGAGGGAACGACTGCCTCAGCCTTGCTCCTCTCCCCTTCCCTCCACTGGATCTCCACTGCAGCCACCACCAGCCTCTCACTGCCTTGCTTGGTCTACTCTCAGTGGCTACTGCTGTGGCGCTGCTCAACCCCTTCTCCAGGACCTCATGTGACCTGCCACAATTTGATACATTAAACACAGTGTGTCTGGTTTCCTGGAGGGGCCCTGAAGCAGACTGCTTGCTCGGGGCCCACGGCCGTACTTAGGAGCTGATTTGCTAGGAGTACCTGCATCCTGCCAGAGGTGAGCCAGCCATTGCCAAGCTTCCCAAAAGAGGGAACCAGAGTTTTCTCTTGTAGGGGCAACTTCATGGTTACCATATCTGATTTGGGTGCTGCCTTTCTCCTCTTCTTTTTTTAAAAAAAACCCCAGACATTTTTGCAAATGAAATTTTACCCCTGAAAACGCAGGGAAAACCTGGACATATGAAAACCCTACCTGAACTACTCACTTAGCAGAGAGCCTGAACCTGTATTAGAACAATAATGTTTTCTTCTTCTGTAATAGCCATTTGTCTTTGAAATGTAAAGCATTTATTTTTATTTTAAAATTTAATTACACAGATCTGCATAATGTTAACTATACCTACGTTGTAGAGGGATAAAAAAGGTAACAACAAATCTATGGACAGTATTAGTGCTAAAAAGCAATGTGTAAAAGCTTGTGGATGGAAAATGTAAGAATTTCAGACTATTCATAAACAGCATAGCAGTTACTAAACGCATAAACAGTGAAGAAGTTACTCAATGCAGCAGTCAGAAGATGTGTACTAAAATAATTTTGTCAGAACAAAAAGATGACAAGCAAGTGACATCTTGGCATACAGCTGAAGTGAATTGACTATTGACTATTTCTTTTGTTTCCTTCTTTCAAGATTCTGGTTGAAAAATCCTATTTGATGCATAACAGCCCACTTCTGCAAATTCTCATGCATTGGCTTAATTTTAGTCAACAAAAACAATTCTGGGAGAGCAAGAATAAGGATCTTTACAAACAATAAAGATATAAATGTATACCATAGGACAAAGAATGTGTTTCAAGGTTCTAGAGATGCTAAATGCACAGGACAAAGTAAAAACAAAATTACAAAAACTTAACTTATTCTTATATAGTGATAACAGAGGCTATTCATACATCATTTTGATATGTCACTAATAAAGAAATGTAACCAAGTTAACAGGAAGTACCATACAAGATTTGATTTGCTTTTTATACTTTTCATTTATCTTGTTTAAGAAACAGAAATGCTAATGTCATGAACACGTCTGCCCAAAGTAGAGAAGTACAGCATGAGTTAGCATGCAGTCAGCAACAAAGAGGCTTGCATTTCTCTCAGACAGCTGGAAGCAGTTGGCTGTCAACTCCCCCCTCCCCCTTCTTGACAATGAAAGGAATGCAGATAAGCCATCAACAGAGGGCGGGTTGGAGAGAAGCCAACTCTATCAAGAAGCACAGGCAGGACTTCCGGTTTGGATCGCAAGCAGCAGGGAGCGCGGAAAAGCCGCTGAAGGGCTTTTCCGAGCCATACGGGGGCTTGGGGGCAACGCAAAGGCACTGCGACCCCCAAAAATCTCAGGAGGGGTACTCCTGAGGGAAAAGCTAACCAGCAGCGTTGGAGTAGCTCCGTTGTTTTTTCGGGTTTTTTTTGAGAGACTCGGGAACGACGGGACTGAGAAACGCGAATGGTAAGCTCTGCGGACCCCGTGTGGCAATGCCTCTAGCTCTCACTGGAAAGGCGACAAACCTCCGTAACTTTAAAAGCGGAACCCTTAGTGTTTTGGGAACAATCTTGGGCTAAAAAGATGGACTATGCACTAAGTGAGCTCTGAATGTAAAAGAATTTAAATGAGGAGCCCGACCTGCTTTTTCGGAGTCAAAATGGCGCAGGATATAAAGTCATAAGAGTGAAAAAAGGAAATGACCAGGCACCCGCTGTAGAACCAGAAAAGTGAAAGTCCTCAGCAGCAACTAAGCGAGGCAAAGGAAACAAAATAAAATAAAAGTAGCAGAAAGAAAAGATATTTAGAGACTTTGTATTTCTTTTGGGGAAAGTACTAAAGAATAAAGGGAAGAACTAAACAGAGTGGTGATAAAGAAAAAGAACACGTTGAAGACTTAAACTTTAAGGCGGAACTTTAAAGGAGAAGGGAGAGGAGGAAAAGACGGAATAAACGCAAAGGCTTTAAAGAGACTAAGGCGCTCCACTTATTACTTTGTCTGCCTCAAATTTTGGATTTCTTATATTATATTCCGGGCAAGTAAATGTTCCCTTTTTTTTTTTTCTCAAACCTTTAACTTTGGACTCTACCTTCCCCCCCTCTTAAAAGAACTTGGATTTTTGGATTTCCTCCTTACCCCCTCTTGTTGAATGGTTGGGGACTTCATAAGAACTGAGCTTATAGGGTCTTATATATATATATACCCAGTAGGACACTTACCTTCTTTCCTTTTTTCTGTTTTGTTTTTTCCTGATTAATTTTTGGAACATTTCGAATATTTAAAGACTTGGAATTTCTTTTTTTTCCCCCTGGATTTGAATTACCTGTGAACTGAGTTAAAGAGGGGTGAGCTAAGAGGCATATACCCCCTTTCTACTTAATGGACTGGAGTTAATTTTGGACTCCTGGATCTTTTCCCAATCACAGTTCTATGTTGGAATAATCCAGCAAGTGGATGAAAAGCCTAGAATTTAGAACCCACTTTCCTTCACGGCAGGTTTTAGGACTGCATTGGAGTGCTGGAACCCTCTACCGCCTTTTTTCTTTTTTTCCTTTTTCTCTTTTTTTTTATCCTTTTTTTTTTTTGATATAGAAGGGATTCTACGGAAACAGTTTCCCAAATACTGCCTACCCTCCTTTGATCTGGATTAAGCCAACCAAGTGGCTGAAGACCGAACAAAGGAAAGAACAAACTGCTCCTATTTAAAACAAAAGTTGGCTACAGGTTAAACTTTCGTTTCTTCTGTCTTTGTATACCTATCATAAAGGTCCCCTTTAAGGTTGATATTTCTTTAAGGGCCTTATCAGAGGGCCTTTATCCTTACATAGTTGATAAGTCTCAGACAAAATTGTTTGATTAGGAGTTTAGTTTGGACTTATCCACATTTAGAGGGTATGAAATATATGGACGGTAAATGATTTGAGTAGACACAGGATTTGAGAATATTTGGAATTACAGATCTTGATTTGGAAAATCCAGAAATATAAATTATAAATAATATTCTGATGCATTAGGAGAAAATTAAAGGGTCAGGGAATAACTTGATTGGCTAAGTTTAAAGAACTACTCCATTTCTCTTTGCCTGATTGCAATTGGTAAAAACTGGAATTAGATTGCTTAAGGGAACGTTGTTGTAATTACTTTTTTTTTGATACTAACTAAAACTTGTTAAGACTGTGCGCCCTCTAGGGGAGAGAATAAATATTACAAGAAATTTATAGTATATATATATTGAAGGGGGGGGAAGGAGAAAGAGTGGAAACGGAGAAAATTTCTGGGAAAAATGGAAAAAAGATAGGAGGGACCCCATCAGACAGGAAAGCATCTCGACAAGAAGAAATTAAAGACTTAGACATTCTATGGTTAAAAATAAAGGAGGAATTTAAACAGAATGAAACTCACATGGAGAAAAAGCTAGGAGAGATACATGAGTTGATTGATAAGAAGATAGAAGGTGCAGTAGGGGAACTGTCAAGTAAAGTAAAAGACTTAACGGTTCGATCAAAGATTTTAGAAGAATCGAATAAAAAAGCACAGAAAGAGATAAAGGAACAAAGGAAGGAGACAGATAGGATAAAAGAGGAACTTCGAGAACTGAACAGGAATCAAGATCAAGTTTTGGACAATTTAGCGATGATGGAAATGAAACAAAAACAGCTAAATTTAAAGTTTAGAGGAGTAGGAGAAGAATCTAATGAGAATATTAAAGAGAAACTGACTAAAGAATTAGCGAAGTGGTTAGAATTGAAGGAAGAAGAGATTGCATATACGATAGAAAATGCTTTCAGAATAAAAATAAGGTCTAAACAAATAAAATCTAAAAAAGCACTGGGAGACTGTTTAGTTATATTTAATTCGATAGAGATGAGAAATTTAATCCTAAGAGAAAGCTACCAAAAGAAACTAATAATTGAAGGCAGACCAATTATTATCTTTAAAGAAATACCAACCAGACTCCTACGCAAAAGAGAGGGGTACAAACAGTTAACAAGCGTTCTAAAAAAGAACGGGATACAACACAGATGGAAATTCCCTGAAGGGATTTCCTTTTTCTATAAAGATAAAAGATTTAAGATTACTGAAAGTCAGGAAGTGGGTAAATTTCTACGCAGATATGAAAAAGACCTTGGGAAAGTGGAGGAGAGATTCGGAGGGAGAAATGGTGATTTACAAGAGAGAAGTAGAAGAAGAGAGAAGGGTGGAGAACAGGAGGAAAGGGGAGGGGAAGGAGGAGAAGAGGAGGAGGAAGGGGAAGAAGGAGTAGGGGAAGAGGAAGTGGAAAAAGAGGAAGAGGGAATAGAAAACAAAACCACTCGGATATAAATTAAGTATTTGGATATCGGCAAGTAAACATAACAATGAATCTGAAAATTCTGTCATGGAATGTGAACGGTGTGAATGAGAAAACCAAGAGGAATAAAATAGTGAATGTTTTGAAAAGAAAGAACCTTGATTTAATCTGTATGCAGGAGACACATGTGACCAAAAAGCATAAACATATCTTGATAAATAAAAAATTGGGAGTTGAATTCATAAACTCCATTGCAGAAAAAAAAAGAGGAGTAGTAACATATGTTAACGAAAAATGGGAACCTAAACTGATTTACAAAGACGATGAAGGAAGGATATTAGGGGTGCAAATTAATTTCCAGGGTGAAAAACTTAATGTGATAAACATATATGCACCGAATTCGGATAAATTGGAATTCTTTAAGAAATTGGAGCAAGTACTAACAAGACGATATTATTGGGAGACTTCAACGGAGTACCGACACCAGAAATTGACAGACAAACAGAAAAGAAAAAGCGTAATCAAGGGAAGCTGCCAAGATCATTTAATAATTTAGAAGAAAATTTAGACTTAATAGACATTTGGAGACACAAACATCCAATAGAGAAGCAATATACCTTTTTTTCAGAAGTGCACAAAAGCTGGGGTAGAATTGATCAAATCTGGATCTCAAGAGAACTCACCTTAAGAACCTCAAAATGTGAAATCCAACCGAGAACCCTCTCTGATCATAATTCGATAATGTTGGAAATAAAAGGTGTATCACAGGGGGGGTTCAGATGGAGAATGAATGAATATTTATTGGAGAGTGAGGAAATTATTGAAAAGGCTAAAGCCACTTTAAAAGACTATTTCGATTTGAACCTTAATACAGAATCAAGTATAGAGATAGTCTGGGATGCTAGCAAGGCAGTCTTAAGAGGTTTCTTTATCCAGCAAAATAGTTACAAGAGGAAAATAAGGGAACAAAAGAAAGAAGAAATTCTCAATCAACTAAGAGAATGTGAGAAAAAACTAACAATAAATTCAAAAGATGAACAAAACATACAAATAATAAAAATATTACAAACACAATACTCAATGCTGACAAATCAAGAAATCGAATGGAAAATTAAGTTAATGAAGCAAAAATATTTCGAATCAGCTAATAAAACAGGTAAACTACTAGCTTGGCAATTGCGAAGAAGGCAAAAACAAAATGTGATAAATAAGATAAAAATAGGGGAGCAATTGATAGAAGATCCAAAGGGAATAAAGGAAAATTTCCTCAAATTTTATGAGAAATTGTACAAAAAGGAAGATGAAGATTCAAAACAAATAGAAAAATATCTAGAAGACTGCAGCGGAAAAACTATTACAGAGGAAGAAAGACTACAATTAAACAAACCTATAAAAATAGAAGAGATCCAGAATGCGATAAGAAAAATGAAATTAGGGAAGGCCCCGGGACCGGATGGACTGTCTGCAAAATACTATAAAGTATTAGAAGATCAACTAATGCCAGTGCTATGTGATACTATGAATAAAATATTAGGGGGAGGAAAGATACCAGAGTCATGGAAAGAGGCCCATATCACGATGATCCCCAAACCGGACACGGATAAATTAAACATCAAAAATTATAGGCCTATATCATTACTAAATAATGACTACAAAATTTTTGCAGAGGTAATGGCAAACAGACTTAAAAAGTGTTTAGTAAATCTAATTCACAAAGATCAAGCAGGATTCCTCCCAAACAGGTTTCTTAAAGATAATGTAAGGCATACTATAAACATTATTGAATATTTGGAGTGTAAGAACGAGATACCTGCGGCGCTGATTTTTATTGATGCGGAGAAGGCATTCGATAATGTCTCATGGTCGTTCCTATTAAAAAGTATGGAAAAAGCAGGGATAGAGGGCGAATTCATGAAAGGAATAAAGGCAGTATATTCGAGTCAGTTTGCCAAATTGATTATAAATAACAACTTAACAAATCCATTTAGAATAGAAAAAGGAACAAGACAGGGTTGCCCTCTTTCCCCGCTTTTGTTTATTATAGTATTAGAGGTCATCGCGAGTAAAATAAGAGCAATACCAGAGATTCGAGGGATTAAAGTAGGAACGAAAGAATATAAATTAAAAGCTTACGCAGACGATTTGATGCTATCCGTAGAAGAGCCACAAAAAAGTGTTAGCAAGGCGCTGGAAATATTAGAAGAATACGGTAAACTATCCGGTTTCAAACTGAATAAACTAAAGACAAAAATGATGACTAAGAATCTGGGAAAGGACGAAAGAGAAAAATTAGAGAAACAAAATGGAATCAAGGTGGCTAAGAAAATAAAATATATGGGAATCTGGCTAACCACAAAAAATATAAATTTAATTCAAGATAACTACTTGACAACATGGAAGGAAATTAAAAAAGATCTAGATATATGGAATAGAGTTAAGCTTTCGTGGATGGGAAGGATGGCGGCAATAAAAATGAATGTACTTCCAAAAATGTTGTTCTTGTTCCAAAGTATACCAGTGATTAAAGGCTCCAAAATGTTCAAGGATTGGCAGAAAACCCTTTCGAAGTTTATATGGCAAGGGAAAAGACCGAGAATTAGATTTAAATTGCTTACAGATCGAAAAGAAAGGGGGGGATTCTCTGTCCCAAATTTGAAATTATATTTCGAGGCCGCCTGCCTTTGTTGTATCAAAGAGTGGATAACTTTGGAAAATACTGACTTATTAGACCTAGAAGGATTCAACAATAGGTTCGGCTGGCATGCCTACTTATGGTCAAATAAAGAAAAGGTACATAAGGGGTTTTCAAGCCATATCATTAGAGGACCACTATATGAAGTTTGGGAGAAAAATAAAAAACTCCTAGAATGGAAAACACCTTGGTGGTTATCGCCAATGGACATTTTAATAATTAAGAAAACAAATATGGAAGGAAAAAGATTAACGTACGAAGACCTACTAATAAGATCAGAAAGCGGCTGGAAATTAAGAACATATGAGGATTTGAAAGAAAAATTAACAGGCTGGCTACAATATCATCAAATAAACGCAATGTGGATGGAAGACAAAAAAGTAGGGATAAGTGAAAAAAAATCCAAATTTCAGATAGAAATAATTGAAGGTAAAACCAAATTATTATCTAGAATGTATGATATACTATTGGAATGGGACACCAAAGACGAAGAAATAAAGGAGGTTATGACAAAATGGTCAATGGATTTGGGATACAATATAGATTATGAAAAATGGTCGAGATTGTGGAATAATGGAATAAAATTTACGGCAAGTGTTACCCTTAGAGAAAATCTGGAGATGATGATATATAGGTGGTATATCACACCAGCAAAATTAGGAAAAATGTATAAAACAGGAAATAAGGCCTGCTGGAAGTGCAAAATCAAAGAAGGCAATTTCTACCATATGTGGTGGACTTGCGAGGAAATGAAGAAATTCTGGGACTTGATTTATAATGAGTTAAAAAAAATATTTAAATATACTTTTCCTAAGAGACCGGAGGCCTTTTTACTAGGTATAATTGGGGATGAAATTAAAAGGGAAGATAGGATTTTATTCCAGTATTTGACAACGGCGGCCAGAACATTAATTGCACAGAATTGGAAAAGTACAAATATACCAACGGTTAGGGAATGGCAAACAAGATTATTCGAATATGTTGAATTAGCAAAAATGACGCAAAAAATTAGAAACCAAAAAAATACAAAGTTTATTAGTGATTGGAATAAATTTATGGCATACATTGAAGGAAACCATAGAAACCTAAAAACTATAGCAGGTCTGTTATAAAACTTATGATGTGCAAATCGTTAACAAATACTAGCTGCAGAAAATAGAAAATTTCATCAAGAAGTCCGAAATCGGGAGGGAAGGAGGTCAATAGGGGAGTAGAAGAAAGATATAAATATCTAATTATATAAAATCTTAATGAATAAGAGATAGAACTGTAACAGAGATTGTTGCTTTTTGGTGTTAGATGCGGATATTTTTTTTTTTCTTGTCTTCTTGTTCTCCTTGTTTCTTTTTAAAATTGTTGTCTTGTCTTTTGTGTTTTTTGTTTTTCTCTCTTTTTATGCTGTAACTGAAACTCAATAAAAAGAACTTAAAAAAAAAAAAAGAAGAAGCACAGGCAGGCTCGAAGGCAGGAGGGGGAGCATTTCCTAACTGAAGAGGAGGTAGTTGACCCCATGAGTCCAAGGAGTAGATGAATGGGGAAGGTATTAGACAGAAAGCAAACCCAGAAATGTAAGGGTCATCATTCAGGATATTCTGCAGAAGCAGATCAGAAGGGTTAACTGAATCGTAAGACACGGACACTTGGCTAGAGCATCAGAGGCTAATTGTTTGCTTTGCAATAAATCTTCAAGCTAATTATGACTTGCATATGATGTGTTATCAAGATGGCAGCCTGGGCTCCTGACAGCTAACATACATATAGGCCTGGGTTCTCATATTACAGTAAGCCAAACTATAGCATACCCAGGCTGTACATGTGAGGAGAATCAGAACTTACAGGGTTAAACAGTTCTGTGTGACGTCTCACATTCTGAGGCGTGGTTTTATTCACATACGTGAATCTTTCTTTGTGTGTGTTTTACTTTCGTTTTTAGCTGTCGAGCCAATGAGATGTCCGCTCGATCTCCGGGTTCATAGAATCATAGAATCATAGAGTTGGAAGAGACCACAAGGGCCATCGAGTCCAACCCCCTGCCAAGCAGGAAACACCATCAGAGCACTCCTGACATATGGTTGTCAAGCCTCTGCTTAAAGACCTCCAAAGAAGGAGACTCCACCACACTCCTTGGCAGCAAATTCCACTGTCGAACAGCTCTTACTGTCAGGAAGTTCTTCCTAATGTTTAGGTGGAATCTTCTTTCTTGTAGTTTGGATCCATTGCTCCGTGTCTGCTTCTCTGGAGCAGCAGAAAACAACCTTTCTCCCTCCTCTATGTGACATCCTTTTATATATTTGAACATGGCTATCATATCACCCCTTAACCTCCTCTTCTCCAGGCTAAACATGCCCAGCTCCCTTAGCCGTTCCTCATAAGGCATTGTTTCCAGGCCTTTGACCATTTTGGTTGCCCTCCTCTGGACACATTCCAGTTTGTCAGTGTCCTTCTTGAACTGTAGTGCCCAGAACTGGTTGATTTATGATGTTTTTCTGTACGATAATAAAGACTTCTTAGATAGCAAGAAGCCTGCGTACAGACTTTGATTTATCACCCACACAAGGCACTAACTGCTGCTGCGAAACTCTGCTTGGAGCCAGGAAGAAAGCTTAAGGCTCACATTTGGCACAGGGAAGTGTGCCGGACGCCATTACATTCCACAGTACAACCGTAATGACTCCCAGTCAGAAGAGGATGCACCCACTTTGCTCTTCCCCAGTCCTTTCAGCACAATACAGTACAGCAACTAAGTTGGACAGAAACCCCAGATGATGAAATCACAGGCGGATGAAGCCTGTGACCATGGGACTCGGTGGGCACCTTTAGCGCCCCCCCAACCCGCAAAGGAACCCATAAACAGGCTCCGAAGCGAAGAGGGGGGTGTGGCGCGGTGCTGTGAGTCTACTGCTTTTTCCGTGGAGCGAAGCCGCATAGCCGTTGCCGGAGAGCGCTGCCTTTTTCCTGGGACAATTTGGCATCTAAAGAATCACCCGTGAGTACTTAAAACTCGAACAATTGGACTTCAAATAAGGATTGGCCAGTAGAGAGGAATTGGACTTAAAATTTACTTCAATTTGGTACTGAAACGGGAAGGTCTAAACAGGAAGTCAGTCTTCCGTTTCTTTGTAGTCAGAATAAAGCAAAGATAACGTAACTAGAGCATAGAAATTCACCTTTAAAGGACTGGCTTTCATCATTTAAAATCTTGGAACCCCCCTTCGGTAGCAGGAGAAGGGGGACCTCTTTTTGGATTGTCTAAACCTGCAGAAGTGAGTTTAAAGTAAAGTAACTTTCCACCATCCTGATCCTGGAGCGGAGTGTCAGGACTGATGTTTGAAGCTCATTGACCAGAGACAAATGTTTCTGACAGATAGTTAAAAGAAAAGTAACATAGTGACTCCATTGTTTCCTTTCGCATTTCAAAGGAACAAATATTGACTGAATATTTTAAAAAAGAAACTTTGTTGCTATTGTTCTTAAAAGAAAGAATAAACAAGTTGTCCCCCTAGAGGGAGACTGTGAAATTGTAACCAACTTCAGGAGCTTGCAGCTGTTACAGATTACAATCGTGGGAAAGGACTTGTGACCTTGCAGGACAATGTTTTCAGAAGCTCTGTTGGGTGCTTTCTGTAAAATAAATGCCCTATTGGATCAGCTAAGCCAGAAGACGGACTTGATGACTAATGCGACCAGAAATTTTGAACAGGCAGTAGGAAACTACATGGAGCCTACCCAGGAACTAAAACAGGAGTGTGCTATGACAGCACAGAAGAGAGAAGAGGATACTGCTGAATCCTGGGTGTCAGAAATGGAGGGAGCTGCAGCCCTGCAGGATCATGAGCCTTTGGATTTGATAAATGAATTTGGAAAAAACCAGACTTGGAAAGATAAAGTTAGGTTTGGTTTGGAAATGGGGGGTTGGAATGACCCTCCCATGCCGGGATGTTTGGACTTTCTGAGTCTGGTAATGGGCCGTCAGATGTTTGGAGCTGTGGGGGCTTTTAATTTTGGAGGGAATCTGAAACAGGTGTTTAAATATCACATGGAGTTTAGTCTGGACTATGGAAATGGGGCTGATCTGTTGAAAAGGGTCAAAAATATTACTAAGCTGGAGTTCCTACGAGTGGAAGGAAAATATGAAGAAGAGCCGCGGAAGGGACATGGAAGAGACTTGAGGGCCTCGGATATAAGGACACCAGGTTAATGCTCTAGATAAATGGGACAAAAAGGACTGACAAAATCCGGAACCAGGAGGAAGGGACGCTGGATGAAGATTGGATTGTTTTACTTGTTTTTCTTTTATCATTAGGACTGCTTTAAAATAATTGATGAATGCTAGAAAAATGTTGAAATGGAACTACTTGGTTCTAGTAAAAATGTTTAAAGAATTAGGTTAATGGTATGGTTATGAGAAGTCGGTAAAAATAAGATTTAAGTTTTAAGTTTCAAGGTTTGCTATAAGACAAGATGAAAATAGATTAAGATAATGTAAGGACAAAATATTATGAATTATGGATAAGATTTGCTGTGATAATTATTAACCAGGATACAAGAAGGGGGAGGAGGAGGAGGTCAAAGAAAGAAGGTAACGAAAGTTAAAAACTTGAGAATGATGTATTTTTTCTTTTTATTTTTCTGTTTTGTCTTTTTTTCTGTTTTTTCTTTTTTATAATTTTAAAAAATCTTTAATAAATAGTATTTTTTTAAAAAAAAAAAAGAAACCCCAGATGATGAGCTTGCATTTTTTTTTTAAAAAAAATGTATTTAGCCCTTCTAGAAAAAAAGTTATGAAGCAAAATGTGTAAGTTCTCTTTGAAGCAATTTCTGTGAAATGAGCCAACTGCTCTTGCCTGTTAGTGGCTTTAGCCAATGAGGTAAGTCAAAGATTTGAGTGTTAAGTGAGTTGTTTGGACACCAGGCAACAGGAATCCTTGGTGTTCTAAAGAGCTGCTGTTTCCCCTTCTCCTTTAGTGTACCTTTCCTGTTTGTGTCTTATTTCCTAGTCCTTAGATCCATCCATTTGCTGTTCTATTTGTTTTGCTTTACTGCCTGCCAGCCACATAGAGCAGTACGCAGGCAGCTACTTGACATACTTTATAAAAATACGTATGTTGGGGTAGAGGAAGAAGTGCTGGAATCACAGCCTGTTGGCCATGTGGAACAAACAGTAAGCCACAACTTGAAAAACTTTATGAAAATGGGGGGGGGGGGGAGAGAAATGCAAGATCCTGTTTGTTTTGCCACCTGCTGACACATGCAGCAAGCAGCTGCTTGAAAGAGAACTGCTTGGAAGAGCTTTCCACCCCAATAATAAGTTTCAAAGCTTTACTGCAGAACAGTCTTAAATACTAGCTACAAAAGATAACTGTTACAACAGAACAAAGGAACACATTGCTCTCAAGTTATGAGGTTCTGTCCTTTATGCAGTTCAGTAAATGTTCCTCTTTGGTCCCAGAGAGAGTTCCTAAGCTTGTTCATCATTGCAGAGCTTAGCTTCATCTGCCACTGCTACTGCTAGCCATCACTGACTTTTCAAGTTTCCTCTCCTACTTTGAGAGATCTGCAGCTCAGATTGCCAGCAATGAGTCAACAAGTAGCCTAAGCCTGTGAAATGGGGAAAAAAACACAGCCTTCTGCTTTCACCTAGAGTGGAACGTCTTGCTTAATGTAAACTTATCTGCCTTGCAAATACAAACCTTTACATAACTTTGAAATTCAGCATATACAGATATTTTATGCATATTAAACTTATAACTTTAACAGAATGCAGGTGTGTGTTGGCTATAGCAACCCTTTGTTGTTTTGGTTGCATGCTCTACAGTAGGGCTGACCAATACCTGCTTTCCAACATTGCAATATATTGCCAGCTAAGCTTTCTGATATGGCAGTATATTACCAGGTCAGCAAAGAGAAAAGAAAGAAGAAGAAGAGTTTGGATTTGACATCCCACTTTATCACTACCCAAAGGAGTCTCAAAGCGGCTAGCATTCTCCTTTCCCTTCCTCCCCCACAACAAACACTCTGTGAGGTGAGTGGGGCTGAGAGACTTCAAAGAAGTGTGACTAGCCCAAGGTCACCCAGCAGCTGCATGTGGAGGAGCGGAGACACGAACCCGGTTCACCAGATTACGAGTCTACCGCTCTTAACCACTACACCACACTGGCAGGTAGGAAGAAGGCAGCTGCCAGCCATGCATACAACTAGCATCACCGTGCACAGCAGCTGCCTCTTTCTGGCAAGGCTGGCCGACCGGAGCACATCAGCCAAGGCACCACATGGCATGGCACTGTGGAGCCGCCAGCCTCCCCCAAACCACCTGCCACGGCTCGCCTCGAAGATAGGTTTCTCACCACGCAAGCGGCATCTACCAGGAGCCACTGATCTGTTTGGTGGAAAAGAATTTGCATTATTTTCTACTCTATGAAACTAGTAAAAGACCAACAACTTGCCAGTCAGCATTAAGTATGTCTTTTTATTTGTGACGATGCATGTGTATGACTGGCTGCAGTAATATAAAATCATGCTTGGATTCAGTTATCTTTTATTTTCTAGCTCTAATCTACAACAGCACACCAGCAACAAACAACGTTAACAGCCAAAACGTAACAGCGTTTGCAAATGAAAGTTTTTTAAACATTATTTGCTAACAACAACAAAAAATGGAACAGATTTTTTTTTGTTTGAACCATTTTATGTTCATGTCTCTTTGATTTTCCTGCTCTTTTGGAAGCGGCAGCCATTTTCTGACTTGTGTCCTTAAAATTCCAAATTTGAGCCCCCAGACCAAAAGGCTGGTGACCAATGACTTAGCATGTTTTCTGAACCAGAGAGGTGAAGGTCTCTCCTCTTTAACTACAATCTGTAATCTTAACCATGATCCTGGGTTCAGATGACATGCTAAGCCGAACACTGGTTTAGATGCTGCTCTGTACTGAAAAGACCAAGGAGGGGCAAAGTAGGTGCAAACTCCTTGACCGGTCCGGTACGTTTCCACAGCAACAGAATTCCCGGACTTGTAGCAGAGCAGGCACAGCGAGTGCTTGACGTGTGAGTGAAGAGACAGTCCACACGCTGTAGTTCTTCTAAACTAGACAGCTTCATTTACATCAGACAGATAAAATAACAAACACTCCATCAGAATCAGCAGACATGATGTCTCTGCCTCTCTCCGCAGAAAAGTGAAAGTACCTCACAGACAAAGAACTCAGCTTTCCCGGATGTTGGGAAGGCTCCTCCCCAGATGCAGGACACACAGAGATGTTAACCTTGTAAACACCAAACCTCACACCCCCTCTTGTCCTGCACTGGGGGAATGTAAGTGTGACCACTTACCTCTATAATAATAATAATAATAATTTATTATTTGTACCCCGCCCATCTGGCTGGGTTTCCCCAGCCACTCTGGGCGGCTTCCATAGAAAACCAAAAATACACTAAAATATCACAGATTAAAAACTTCCCTGAACAGGGCTGCCTTAAGATGTCTTCTGAATGTCAGGTAGTTATTTATCGCTTTGACATCCGATGGGAGAGCGTTCCACAGGGCAGGCGCCACTACCGAGAAGGCCCTCTGCCTGGTTCCCTGTAGCTTTGCTTCTCGCAATGAGGGAACCGCCAGAAGGCCCTCGGCGCTGGACCTCAGCATCCGGGCAGAACGATGGGGGTGGAGACGCTCCTTCAGGTATACTGGGCCGAGGCCGTTTAGGGCTTTAAAGGTCAACACCAGCACTTTGAATTGTGCTCGGAAACGTACTGGGAGCCAATGTAGGTCTCTAAACACAGACCTTCACAGAACTCCCCATGACGCTGGAAGGTCAGCGGTTTCGTGAACCCATCTGCCAGGTTCTTCGAACTGGGACAGTACTTCAGTTCCACTAATCCCAACTGAACACTCTGACACACATTCTGGAAACGGATGTCTAGGTGTTTGGTTCTGGCATTAAACTGCCCAGACTCTGCCAACTTCAGACAGGGTTGATTGTCCTCCCAAACCGTGATGGGCAAGCAACACTCTCCGCAGATCTCTTGAACCAAGCACACATAGAACTCCAATTCCCTGCAAATCTCAGACAACGCGCTGAACTCAGCCTCAGTAGAGGAGAGTGCTATGAGACTTTGCTTTCGGGACTTCCACCCAACCAAAGAGTCCCCAAACTTCACCACCATACCAGAAACAGACTTCCTGTCCTCCAGATTCGCCCAATCGCTGTCTGCCCAGGACGTCAACTTGACATCGCCTTTGGCTGACAGCTTGAGACAGAAGTCTTTGGTATCTTCAGCACCCGCTTGACACCATTCTAGGCTTGGGTTTGTAGCTTCCCGGCTGAGCAGATTGGTAGCAAAAGCTATGTCAGGTCTGCTCCACTGGGACAGATACAACAGACTACCCAGGCCTGACTGAAAGAGGTCAGCATTTTCAAACTCAGTGCGTTCCACTTGCTGACTGTCTTTCATGTAGCTTGTCTCCATGGGTGTCCTGACCCCTGCACATTCAGACATCCTGAACTTCTCAAGCAACTGCTCAATCTTGCTTCTCTGACTGAGCAAGTAACTTCCATCTTCAGTTCTAAAAATCTCCACGCCCAGGTAGATCTTTACTGCACCCAGGTTCTTAAGTTTAAAACGTTTACCAAGCTCTTTGGCAAACTTCTCCACCTGCCTATTTGTCTTTGAGACATGGACTATATCATCAACAAAGACTAAAACAATTTCCTGTGACTCTCCTGACCCTTTAAGGTACAGGCAGCTGTCAGCAAGACTCCTCTTGAAACCTAGCTTCTCTAAGGCTTCATTCAGACAAATTCCTGGCCGATTGTTTTAAACCGTAAATCGATTTGTGCAATCTCCACACAATGCCTTGCCCCTTGCCCTCAAACCCTGGAGGAGGAAGCATGTACAGCTCCTCCTGGAGGTCTGAGTTCAAGTAGGCTACATCCACATCAAAGTAATGCACCTGCAAACCTCTTTGTGCAGCAATGGCTAAGAATGTGTGCAGAGTTTCACTTCTGGAAGTAGGAGCATACACCTCACTGTAATGCAGCCCCTTCCGCTGCGTGAACCCTCTGGCTACTAACCTAGCCTTGTACTGTGGTTCTCCAGTTTTCGTGGGTTTAAGGCAATAAACCCACCTGCTGCTCACAGCCTGTTTGCCAGCCAGCAATGTTGTGAGGGAGAACACACCTAGAAACTCCATTGAGCTAATCTCCTTCTGCATTGCCTCTTGCCATTTGCTGGCTTCTTCCTGAGGCAGTTTCTGAACATCCTCAAAACTTTCAGGTTCACACTGAGCCACCCCAACACATACACTTGCGGCCTCAAACCTGTCAGGAGGTTTACCTTTCATGGCCCGGGTTGACCACCTTAGTGTGAGCTGTCAGTATATGGAAACATCACCGCTGCAGACAGACAGTTTGTTGACACCACATGATGCGCTTATCTGTGGGAAAGAAGAATTTCCCAGGACGTTCACAGGCTGGATAAGTCTTTGTGAACAGTGTAACTTGAAACCTTCTGTGTGCGCATGTTCAGGAAGTTTGTCAGACCTGCTAGAAGAACTGAACTGAAAGGACGTGTTTTTCTCTAGTGCTGTAATGTCAGAAATAAACATCATGTAAATAGATTTCTGACTTATCTTCTTTCCCCCGCGGAAGCAGGAGGGAGGGGTTGTGCATTTTACCCATGCTTGGGAAAATATCGCCTATCAAAATCTCCCTGGTCTGTCTGGATATCAGCCAGAGGAGGTTACCGGTATGCAAGCTCCGAGGACAGGGAGAGGGGCCAGCCTCTATGGAGGGGGCTTGCAAACCAACAAGTGGTAGCAGACCCCGATGGTTGCATCAACAAGACGGCTGAGCACCAGGTGGGAGACATTTTTTTGCTGATAAGCAGCAATCCACGTACCTCTGCGATGCTGATTTATGGCTGGATGGTGAACGCGAATTGAAAAGTCTTCGGTTCCCTGAGAAAAAGCTCCTGTTTTGGATAAAAACAGAGCGGAGAGAAGCAGCCACATACTTCACATTCCAGAGCTGATAAGAAGTTCCGTTGCTATGCGACAAGTCGTGAGTACTTTTTCAGCTAAATTTATGGGCTGGTTAGCTTAAAAGAGGAAGAAAGAAAAAAGAAGCTTCAGAAACGAAAGCAAGGCTGGGTGTTTTTCAGCGACGCTTGTTGTAAACAAACTGTTGGAAAAGGGACTTTCCAAGCTGATAGCTGTTGGATTGCAGCGGAAGGCTTATTTTTTACAGATTCTGTGGAAGGGAAAATTCCAGGCAGATGGGCTGACTGCCAAGTGCAAGCAGCTTGTAAACAGCCCAATAGACTTTTGGGTTTTCCAGTTTGTAGCTGAGGCTGCAGCTTGGGATTAAAGATGGCTCTGTTCTCTCAGAAACTGAATAGCCAAAACTGCCTAGAATGGTCATTTGCAATGGAATTTTTGCTGGTGGGACAACAATTATGGGACTTAGTACAAACCCCACAGCCTGTTGCTGTACAAGCACAGGGGAAGAAGGCTGCAGTTCAAAGTGAATTGAAGCAGTGTGTCCTGAGAATTTTGGCGGGACATGTGGACGCTTATCTTGAGCCAGTCCTAAAGGGTGCACAAGAACCAAGGGTCGCTTGGGAGTCACTCCGCAAAGCTTGTGAAGCTGGGGTGGGAAGCAAGGACCGAGAATTGGTTGCACCAAAGGGGGAGAGCCAAGATGAAGCTAGCCAAATTCTTGAGAGCTCATCGAAAGCTGGGAGGAGTTTTGAGCCACAACAAGGAAGTGAAGGGACGGTTGCTGCTGATGCTGTTGCTGTTGCTGATCCTAGCACTGCTGCAATGGCTGTTGCTGATGGGGGGAGTGAAGCTCGGAAATCAAGCACCCCCACTACTATTGCTACAGAGGAGAAAGCTGTAGCTCAGAACGCTGTTCGTCAGGAGACACCACGTCAGAAGAAAGGAGCTAGAGGGAGCTCTGTAAAGCCTGAGGCTTCAAGCAAAGGTCGTACCCAGTCCCAGGCAAAACCAGATATGGCTTTGATGTCCCTAAAAGCCACATCATCCGTGGAGAACTCATTTGTTATAGACACAGGATGCACGCAACACATGACATCACGCCGGGAACTGTTTTCTACGTTTGAGAAGCAACGCTTCACTGTGAAACTGGCCAATGGTCAGGAAATGGAAGCAACCGGGATCGGAACTGTGTATCTAGAAAGCCTGAACTTGACTATAAACAATGTTTATTTTGTTCCAGGTTTATAGTACAATCTGTTGAGTGTTTCTCAAATCACTAAGAAGAAACTGGTATTATTGTATGATGAGGAAAGCTGCAAAATCTACAAAGATGGAGAGCTGTATCTTTCTGCCAGAGAGAAAGACGGACTATATCTGTTGACATTTGATAAAAATGATTATAAGATGTGCACAGCATGTGAATCTAAAATGCTTTCTCTTGCAGGTATCTCGAAAGAAGACACGAGAGGAAAGGCAACAAAGATTAACAAAGTTTTTCAGCAAGTGTATGCTGATGTGATTGGTCCTTTAGCACCATCTAGAGGCAATGCAAAATACTATCTTGTATTTGTTGATCATTTTTCTCAATATGTATGGATTTACATGTTGCAGAATCCCAGAGAAACCTTAGAAAGGTTTAAGGAGTTTTGTGATAAGGTTAAGAATATTCATGATGCTAAAATTGATTTTCTTTTCACAGATGAGAAACCGATTTTTCTTTCACAGGATTTTCAGGATTTCCTGGAGAAGCATGGGATAGAGCACAAGGTTGCTGTTTCAGAAGCTGCATGGAACAAAACTGTTTGTGTAAAAGTGAACAAAGAATTGCAAAATGGCATGAAGGCACAATTGCTGAGTTCACACTTGCCACATGAGTTTTGGGCTGAATCTTTATCATGTTTTTGTTACACTTGGGTGAGAAAGGTTTCAAAAGGTATGGAATGTTCTCCTTTTGAGAAGCTCTTCCGCAGAAAACCTTCTGTTTCGCATTTTAAGGTTTTTGGATCTCAAATCAGGACAGAAACTCCAGATGGGGTGAAGAATGCCAGAGGCATTTTTGTGGGTTATGAAAAGGGTCTCTACAGAGTAATTTTGTCTGAATCTGGTCAGGTGATTCTCACAAAATTTCTAGAAAGTGCTCCTGGACAGGAGAGAGTAATTTTTCAGACATTTCCCACTGCTGATGATTCAGATGATGAATTTGATTATTCTGATTATAGTGATACTGAAAGTGACACAGAAAGCTCAGAGAGTTCTGTTGACACAGTTATTGAGAAAGGTTCACACACAAAAGCTAGATCTTCACAGGTTAAGGATGAACCACTGTTTACTATTGGAACTGGTTCTCCAAAAAGTCCTGAGACTGAACCAGTCAGCAAAGAGGATCAGCACCTCATACGCAGGTCTGAGAGAATAACAAAGGGCGTACCACCAAAGAGGTATTCTCAAGAGTTTGCTAGTTCAGCTGTTGCATGTGTTACTATTGTTGACAACTCAAGACAGGTTAAAGGTGTGTCTAAGTCAGAGACAAAGACACAACAGGGAGTTGCTAAGTGTAACACAACATTTCCTAACCAAGGTAATGCAGAAGCACTCATTCCTTGAAAAACAGACAACCAGAGAGTTACATTGGTGAAACCAGTGGCGGGTAGTTCCAAGGGTGGAACTGAAACAACAGGGGATTGTTACATGTATAACAACTGTTTGTTTTCTTCTCTGGATCAAGCTTTGTCCACAGTGAACGATGATTCATATGGGGGAGGATGTCAGTATATGGAAACATCACCGCTGCAGGGACTTCCGGGTTAGCGCCATCTGCAATGCCGGAGTTCCTCTGACCGAGAGGAACCCGCTCCGCGAAAATCGGGTCTTGCCGCCGCGGCAAAGGCGGAGACCCTTTAAAAATCCCAGGCGGAGGAAGCCTGGGAACGTGGGATTCGGCTGACACCAGGAGCGCCTCCCCTACTCGCAGGGAAACCCCTTTTTCGAGGATCTGAAGCGACGTGGGGTGAGCGGCGCGGTGTTTTGAATCGACCACTATTTTTACGGAGTGAAGCCGCACAGCCGTTGCCGGAGAGTGCTGACTTTTTCCTGTGGACAATTGGACTCTAAACAAGTACCCGTGAGTAGAACGGAAAATTGGATTAAGAAACATTTTAATTTGGCATTGAAGCGGGAAGGTTCTAAACAGGAAGTCCGCCTTCCGCTTTTGTAAATAGACTGAAGCAAAAATTGTGCAAGCTAAAGTCTGGAAAGTCGTATATAAAGGTCTAAAATTCCTCCAGTTTTAACCACCAAAACCCCTCTTGGAAGCAGGAGTAAAGAGGGGGAATTTTGATTGTTCAAGCCTGCAGGAGAGAGTAAAGAAAGATAAATTTCCACCGTCTCAAACCTGGGAACGGGGTGTCAGAGACAGAGATTTTTGGGGAAGTTCTTTGACTGTGAATGGAACGTCTTTTGACAGATAGTTAAAGAAGAGAAACAAATTGATTCCAATGTTGCCTTTTGCATTTAAAAGAAACAAAAAATTTGAAAAAAGAAAGTAATTCTCTTTTGTTGGACCTGCTTTCAAAAGATGGATACAAATAGAAATTGTCTCCTCTAGAGGGAGCTTGTTAAACTGTTGCTGGAGTCGATCTGGGGATTTCACAGCTGTGGAGATTAGGATCGTGGGACCAGACTCTGACCTTGAATAAAAATGTGTTTGGAAGAAGTTTTGGTGCTTGCTTTTTGCAAGACAAGCGCTTTGTTGGAGCAGATGCATGAGAAGATGGATTTGATGACTGTTGCAGTCAAAAATTTTGGACAGACAGCGAATATTTATACAGAAACCATTCAGGAACCAACCCAGGAACCTGTTTTGACAGGGCAAGTGCAAATGCAGAAGATAATGGAGGAGGTTGCTGCTGAACCTCAAGTAACACAAATGGAGAGACCCGAGGCCCTGCAGGAGCATAAGCCGCTGTTCTTGAAGACTGAATTTGGAGTGGGCCGGGGGGGGGTCTGGAGTTGTGGGGGCCCTTAATTTTGGAGGGACTTTGAAACATGCTTTTAAATACTCTCTGGACTACACTGCTGACTGTGGGGAATGGGCTGATCTGCTGAGGAGAGACGGAGATATTTTTGAGTTGGAGTCTCCCCAAGACCTACTCCTCAATGAGAAAGGAAAGAAATTAAGAAAGAGATCAACAAAAGACAAGGTAAAGTGCAGGTATAAACAAGAAGAAGATCTGCAGAAGGGACATGGAAAAGACTTAAGAGCCTCGGACATAAGATTACCAGGTTGATGGACTAGATGGAATGGACAGTAAGGACTGACATAACCCGAGACCAGGAAGAAGAGACGTTGGATGAAGATTGGAAGAAAATTTTTAAAAATTTATTTTGGGAATTAGTGTAAAATTAACGAGTATTAGGGAAAATGTTGGAATGAAACTATTTGGCTTTAGTAGAAATGATATAAGGAGATATGTACAAATAAATATTAAGTTTTAAGCTTTAAGGTATTTTATGGTAAGATAAGGTTAAAATAAATTAAGGTAAATTGAACGACAGAATATAGTGAAAGATGGAAAGGATTTGCTGAACTAATTAATAGGTTAGACTGTTAAGATAAATTACCCAATAAAAATTGAGAAAGATGGAAAGAATTTGCTGAAACAAATAACTAAACTAGAATACAAAAAGGGAGGTGTGAGGAGGTCGATGAAACAAGTAAATGAAAGATAAAGATATGGAATATTGGATGTGTGTTTTTTATTGTTATTGTTGTATTGGTTTTTATGGGTTTTTTTCCTTTTTTCTATGTATTGTTATGTATGTTTTGTTAAATTTTTTGTTGTTTTTTTCCTTCTTTTTTCTGTAATTTTTGAAACTTCTAATAAATATCATTAAAAAAAAAAAATCACCGCTGCAGACAGTTTGTTGACACCACATGATGCGCTTATCTGTGGGAAAGAAGAATTTCCCAGGACGTTCACAGGCTGGATAAGTCTTTGTGAACAGTGTAACTTGAAACCTTCTGTGTGCGCATGTTCAGGAAGTTTGTCAGACCTGCTAGAAGAACTGAACTGAAAGGACGTGTTTTTCTCTAGTGCTGTAATGTCAGAAATAAACATCATGTAAATAGATTTCTGACTTATCTTCTTTCCCCCGCGGAAGCAGGAGGGAGGGGTTGTGCATTTTACCCATGCTTGGGAAAATGTCGCCTATCAAAATCTCCCTGGTCTATCTGGATATCAGCCAGAGGAGGTTACAAGCTCCGAGGACAGTGAGAGGGGCCAGCCTCTATGGAGGGGGCTTGCAAACCAACATGAGCTCCGGTACCCCTTCTGACCCACTAGGGCCAGCTAGACCATCCCCAGTGTCAGAGAGGTCCCCCTCTGACTTGCTGTGCCTTTTGAACCTTACAACTGGACTTGTGGGCAAGGACGGTTCACTTTTTGGCTCTGACTTGACAGCTTTAGGAGAGGTTCTAGGCTGCTCCTGCTCTGGACTCTGTTCCTCAGCAGCAGGATCAGGCTCCACCTCTTCCTTGTCAGCTGAGTCAAGACAACTCTCTGAAAGTATATCTGGGTTACCATGTATGCGTGTCCATCTACTTTGCTCACAGAACTCAGCACTTCTGCTGACTAGAAGTCTGGACTGACTGCCTTCTGGATAGGATTGGTCCCTGGTTCATACCCACAGAAGATCATCTTCCTGGACCTTGGTCCACCCTTTCCGCGTTTGGCATTTGGCACAAGAACCAAAGCCTCACAACCAAAAACACGGAAGAAATGCACCTTGGGCTTCTTGCCATGCAGCAGAAAATAAGGTGTGTCCCCTACAACAAAACAATAGGAATGATTCTGAGAAAATGAAGCACACCACCAGGCTTCAGCCCAAAAACATTGTGGGAGCCCAGAATCAAAAAGCATAGCCGCAACAGCCTCTTGTAGCATTCTGTTCTTGCATTCAGCAATGCCATTTTTTTAAGGACTATGTGGGACTGTCAACCTGTGACGTATTCCCTTCTGGCGGAAGAAATTCTGCAGCACAAACCCGGTGAACACTGCACCACGATCAGACTGAAAGCTTCAGATCTTTGAAGAGAATTGCAATTCTACAGCAGAGATCCAGTCTTTCACCAATGCTGCATCTTCCCTTTTGTGTTTAAGCGGGAAGACCCAAGAATTCCTCGAAAAATAATCCAAAAGCAAAAGAATGTGTTTTGCCCCACCCAGACTGGCTACTGGCATAGGGCCACACAAGTCTGCACGCACCAGCTCAAAAGGCCTGGTTGTCACCCTACTAGACCAGGGGTATGAGCACGTTTTTACCTTGGATTGCTTACAAGCTCTGCAATCTAAAAACTTATCACATGCCTTCATTTTACACCCCTCAGTGCACCCTGGGGCCTTCTTAACGTAACCCCAATTCACATGTGCCATACATCAATGCCACAAATGTTGACAGGCATCATGTGTTGGAACATTGGCACACTGCACATGTGTTGACTCAGTGGGACTGTTACCTGCAACAGGCATTTCTACCACAAACAGCCTATTTTTGCATTCAACACTGAACAGTTGATGCCCATCCCGGAAAAAGAACACGCTATTCTCAAAACGAACGCTGAAACTGTCGGCAACGAGGGCAGTGACGGATAGAAGACAGCTGGACATTTCTGGAACTACAAAGGCCTGAATCTTGTCTGCAAGAAAGGACAGTACAGTGAGCCAGACATCATCAGAGCACGTCGACTTCCATCTGCCAACTTGACAGTTCTTCCATTTTTAACAGCCTTACAATCCCGCAGAAGCCCACCAGATGGCATGCTCCACTGTCAATCACGAAGGTCAGCACAGCGTCCTGTTTACAGCTCTTGACTGTTGCCATGGAAGCTGCCAGATGATACTGCAAAGACTTGTACTTGCTCTCAGTTCCTTTGGAACTTTTGTGCATTTTCCCACATCTTTATGCTGAGCTAATCTGCTTGACCTTGCATTCCTGAGCCTCTACCGGGCAGCCTCTCACGAGATGGGAGGTGGACCCACATCTGTAGCAGCGTCTCAAAGCAAACACTTTCACAGATTCCTCATTGCTTTCCCCTGCACCCCCACTCCTCGGTGCACAGCTTCTAGAGGAACAGCCAGCGCCTGATCGCCCCCCACCTTTCTGTCTCTTCTGTTCATCACAAAGATGCGCCGAAGCATAGAAACAGCTTCCAGGAACGTGGCCCTTAGCTCCCACAGGGCCCTCGACTCCCTCACGGCCCTTGGCTTCCACTGTGGTTTCACAAACCCTTTCCAGTGCCTGCCAAGTGGCCTGGGCCGTCTTGAGACCCTCAAGGTGGGGCAACAGCAAATTGTCCACGCTAAGCCTCAGCATGCTCAGCACACTCTGATTCCTCTTCAGAGCAGCTGCCACGTCTGCTTCACTCCAGCAGCTCCAGCAGCGGCCTGGATCGGTGGGGTTTGCATGCAATCCCAAAGCTGTTTGCCCAAAAGCCAGTACTTAATTCTCCTCGACCAGTCTTCCCAATTGCGCCCATTCAATCTCTCAAAAAGGACGGTGAAAGCCTCCTGAGCCTGAGTCATCTTCCTGGGGCTATAAGCTTACTCACGCTTTCTGCCAGCTGGTTGCTTCAAAGATGCCTCCTCCAGCAGGCTCCTGCTTTCACCAGCGAGATCAGGACTGCCTCTGCCCCTTCACAGCAGCAAACAAGATCTCAGAGCTGGACTTCACTTCTTATCAGGACTGCCTCTGCCCCTTCACAGCAGCAGACAGGATCTCAGAGCTGGACTTCGCTTCTTCTCCTCCTCACACTCAGCACAAACGTGGCTGGCAACTTGCCATAACCTGACCGGTCCAGTACGTTTCCACAGCAACAGAATTCCTGGACTTGTAGCAGAGCGGGCACAGCGAGTGCTTGACGTGTGAGTGAAGAGACAGTCCACACGCTGTAGTTCTTCTAAACTAGACAGATTTATTTACATCAGACAGATAAAATAACAAACACTGCATCAGAAACAGCAGACATGATGTCTCTGCCTCTCTCCGCAGAAAAGTGAAAGTACCTCACAGACAAAGAACTCAGCTTTCCCGGATGTTGGGAAGGCTCCTCCCCAGATGCAGGACACAGAGAGATGTTAACCCTGTAAACACCAAACCTCACACTCCTCTCTAAAAACTAACATATTTGCATGGTCCTAGTAAGCCATAGTTTGGTTTACCATGACTTGTGAATCAGGTTGTTGAATTCATGCACACACACGTAGAGCTCATATTAAGCTGATTTTGTCACTGGATTTGATATGATCACAGCTTTATGCAGATACCAGAAAATTTAATAAATAAAAGGAGTGAGAGACCAGGAACCCCGTCCCACCCAGAACGGCCATCTGATATCTCACAGGAGCCCTCGTGTGAGCTTCCCAGAGCCTGGTAAGCAAGACAGTGGGCTTAAGCAGCTTTTTCCAACACCATGTTTTTCCACCACAGAAAGAGCTTTTTAAGTAACCCTTCCCCCATCTTGCTTTCTAGGCTCTGGGAAAGGCCTGAGATATCTCAGACTACCCTGTGAGATCTTGCAGAAGTGTTGCAGAGCCTTCTAGAGGACTCATGTGACCTGCCCAGAGCCCCAGCTTGCATGGGGAGCAATGCCCACTCAGCACTTTAGAAAGCCTTTAGAAAGGTAGAGATGGTTGTGCAGGGCCGTTCCAGGGGTTGTTCTGGTTTTGCACAATTTTGCTTAGATGTGTGATAAGCCAGGAATATAACCCTCAAGTAAGAGATCTACCTGTATCTGTTCTCCTACTGCACCCAGCCTGTGTAAGCTTCAGTGCACAAGCATTGCATGAGATGAGATGTTAAGTCTCTGAGTTGATGACAATAACTCAAGTATTTCAATGGTCAAGTGTAATTATATTCTCCACCATTTCTTGCCCACTTATCCTATCTAACTGTACTCTATCATAGTAGTGTTTGTTTTAACATAACTGCATGGGTGAGGAAGAGGAACCCCAGGAAAGATACAGATAGGTAGCCGTGTTGGTCTGCCATAGTCAAAACAAAAAAATTTTTTTCTTCCAGTAGCACCTTAAAGACCAACTAAGTTAGTTCTTGGTATGAGCTTTCGTGTGCATGCACACTTCTTCAGATACGGAAAGATATTTGATCATAAAAATAGTACCCTCAGGTAAAATATTTGTAACAGTATTATTGTAGCACATAAAAGTGCATGAAGCATATCTTACCTTTTTATATATATAAAAAACTCATGTTAAAAATTGTTCAGTCTCCAGTCTGAAAGGCAGCAGTTTTAAATTAAGTGATATAATAATGAACTAGTATCCTAAAATCATCATCCCGGACTCAGAGGTGTATACTACACAACAAAATTAAAACTTGAACAGACAAGTTTGAATCCAGTGACAAAATGTGTGCAATGCATAGGGTATTTTAATTGAATATAGTAATTGCAACTTCTAGAATGTAGTTTAATATCAAATCTAGGCCTGGGCGATATGAGGGCCAGAGCACGGTGGAGGCTTCACCAGGCGGTATACCACAAGTGAAACCACCATTGCTCCCAAGTCCCTCCGCCCTCAGTGTCTGGCAGGAGGAACAAGAGCCCCTGGCCTGGGCTTGAGATTGGGTGGATAGGTAAAGGATGCTTGAAATCAGGGTGGTGGTGGGTGGGTGGAGGATTGTGGAGCATCAGGCAGGGTGAAGGAATGGTAATTGGGGGGTTGATGGATGAAGGAGTCCAGAGAATCAGGCAGGGGGTGAAGGAGCGGTGAATTTGAGCGGGAACACACTGGAGCCCAGAGGAGAAATCTGTTCCTCAGGAAATAGGCTGCCCTGAGGGGAAGGGACTGTGGCACTGGGGAGGTTAGTGAGTGATGCAAACCAGGGAAACAGTGCTTGTCCTTCCCCTTTCCTAGTTTGCTGTGTGTGTCTGTTGCATCCCTTCCTTTTCAACATTGCAATGTATAGTCATATCGCAAATGTTTGGCTGGTGATACATTGCGATGTTGAAAAGCTGACATCACCCAGCCCTAATCCAATCTATATTAGTAATATTTAAATGTGGAACTGTAAGGTGTAATTTAGACACTACAGTGGTACCTCGGGTTAAGAACTTAATTCGTTCTGGAGGTCTGTTATTAACCTGAAGCACCACTTTAGCTAATGGGGCCTCCTCCGTGCCACCACCGCACAATTTCTGTTCTCATCCTGAAGCAAAGTTCTTAACCCGAGGTAATATTTCTGGTTTAGCGGAGTCTGCGACCTGAAGCGTATGTAACCTGAAGCGTCTGTAACCCAAGGTACCACTGTACTTGCTGTCTAGAGTTCATACAGTAGGTAGTGGTGCTAAAATTTATTTTCCCTATATACTGCTTTAAAATGTGAAATAGTTGCATGGATTTAGTCTGATGTAACCAAAGGGTGATGCTGGCCACATGACCCGGAAGCTGTATGCCAGCTCCCTCGGCCAATAAAACGAGATGAGTGCCGCAACCTCAGAGTCGTCCGCGACTGGACCAAATGGTCAAGGGTCCCTTTACCTTTTTACCCTACCTTAAGTACATCCCAACTAGATGGGTCAACAAATTATTCTAGTGACCAATTTTACTAAAAGGATTACATCAACACAACAACACTTTTTTTTTCTTTTACAGCAAGTCTTTAGTGAAAATATATTAGTACATGTCAGATTCACAGTAAAAATTTGGTAAAATAGTTAACTTGTGTATTCCCACCAAGATGACAATAAAATAATGGGGGCACAACGATGCCAACTGATTAACACGAGAGCTGAAGTAAGACTGAGTCTCAACTCATCACTGAGCCCTGGACAAGAAGCCACAGCTTGTCCATACAGATCAAAGCCAGTCAATGATGGTTCAAACAAGCTGAAACTGTTTTGGAACACATTTTTAAAAGAAAAGCCTGACTAGCTTTTCAGGTACCCTTTAATTGAATAACTTTTTGAAGAAATACCTGAAGTAACTGATATTATGGTTTCAAGTCTTCTTTATTCTGTTACATTTTAATCCAGGAAGACCCATTTATCCTAAATAGAACCCAGTAAGGCCAACATGTACAGTTGCAATTGAAATTATTCAACCCCCATGGCAAATCATGTTTATCATCAAAATTTACAGACTTCCAGCTGTTTGCAGTGAGCAAATCAAACAAAAGCAATTGAAATAGCTCCACACAACAGATGCTTCAAGTGGTTTCCCGAAATGCAGCTGAAATTGCAACTTATACTGGCTTCTCTAGTCTTGCTATTATTCAACCCCCTGAATAGAATCCCTCACAACAGCACAAATACAACAGGTGTTGTCTCAAGCACACCTGATGCAATGAATCAAGGGCTTCATTAGTTGCACCAGGTGTACTTGAGGGGCAACACATGAAATACCTGAGCTGGCTAGGGGGTTGCAGAGTGTCAAATTTGGATGCATGTTAGAAATATGGCTAAGTCAAGAGAATGGTTCAAGAAGGTAAGAGAAGAGAACATCACCCATCACAAACA
Organism: Podarcis filfolensis; assembly: GCF_964270895.1. Classification (NCBI taxonomy): domain Eukaryota; kingdom Metazoa; phylum Chordata; class Lepidosauria; order Squamata; family Lacertidae; genus Podarcis; species Podarcis filfolensis. The sequence goes on from NC_139619.1 coordinate 16,877,520, forward strand.
AGGAGCAGGATACAGGAACACAGCGAAGGCACTGAATGTTCCTAAAGACACTATTGGAAGCATAGTTCCCAAGTTCAAAGTTACGGTGGTTACACTATCTGGATGGGGCAGAAAGAGGAAGCAAACTGCAGCAGAAACCACATTTCTGAGAAGACAGGCTGGGAAAAACCCTTGAGTGACTGCAAAAGAGCTGCAGTAAGACTTGGTGGTAGCAGGCACTGATGTTTCAGTGAGCACAGTAAGGTGCATACTAAACGCAGAAGGTATCCATCAGTGTTTGAAACTCCCATTGTTCTAGATGCATTTTGCGACAGAATTTCATTAGAGTGAGCAGTTTCTGAGCTCTGGGTGCAGTACTGCACCTAAAATTTCAGATAAAAACTGCAGGGTGGAAGGAAAGGAGGAGCTTTTTCTGCCTCCCCACTTCCAGCTGCTACTCTGAAAACTGAAGAGACCCTCTTAATAATATTAGGGGGGTGGGCTAAACCATGTGAAAAATGAAGATAAAAAATTAGCTGCAGTTCATTCATTTTCAGCTTTGTATCTCATTATAAAAAACCATGCCTAAACATTCCGTTGTTGCACCCATAACCTGCTGGAATGTAATGGCGCCCGGCACGCTTCCCCTTGTGCCTTGTGTGTGGGTGATCAATCAAAGACTGTACGCAGGCTTCTGCTACCGTATTTTTCGCTCTATAATACGCACCTGACCATAACACGCACATCGTTTTTAGAGGAGGAAAACAAGGGGGGGGATTCTGAATGAAACAGTGGATGTATCATTTTTGTGCCTCATGCTGTGGCCACAGACATGTGATCTGATGGTGAATTTGGGGTGACCCAATGCAAAGATCCTGAGGATCCATGTGGATCCGTGCTTTGTAACCACGTTTTCGTACCATTGCAGCCGCAGGCAACAGTGGGTGAGTGATTTGTTTGGTGCAGGCTGTAGCCATGGACATGCTATGTGATCTGATGGTGAATTTGGGGTGACCCAATGCAAAGATCCTGAGGATCCATGTGGATCCATGCTTTGTAACCACGTTTTAAGTGGGGAGGGAAGGAAGAACACAGAAGGGACAAGGACCATGAGAGGGGTGTGCAGAGAAGCAGCTGGCTAAGAATGCAGGAGAGGGATTTAATGGGAGGGAGGAAAGGAAGGCAAAAGTTTCCCCCCACCCACCCACCCACCCAAGCCAGCCCCCCCTCTCTCTCCCATGTTTTTGCCGTAAAGCCATCCGGGCCTGGAGACTTGCCATTTTTAGAGCTTTTTATTGCCTCTAGTAATTCTTGCATTCTTATCTGGGAGTTAAGAATGATCCTTTGTTATTTTATGTGTGGCATATTACTACTTCTGATATACTCTTCTATCTTAAATCTTTTTTCTTTCCCTTGTCTATACAGCTCAGAAAAATATTTAACAAATCCTTCTCTTATTTCCTTCAACTTGTCTGTGATTCTGCCATTTATGTTAATTTTGTTTATGGAGTCCCTTTGTTCACTTTTTTTCAGCTGCCAGGCTAACAACTTTCCTGGTTTATTTGCATGCTCAAAATATTTTTGTTTTACCCTTTTTATTTTCCAGCTAATTTCCTCGTTTATGATCATTGAGTATTGAGTTTGTAGTGTTTTAATTGCTTGTTTTACTGCCTCTTTATTTGCTTTGTTTGGTAGCTGTTTCTCCTTTTTCATAATTTCCTCTAAAATTCCTTTTTTCTTTTTCTCTCTCAATTTCCTTTTAAATGAGTTTTGTTGTATAAAGAGTCCTCTCATTACAGCCTTGCTTGCGTCCCAGACCATCTGTAATTTTGTTTGCCCTTGACTGCTTATTTCAAAATAATCCGTGAGGGTCTTTTTTGCTTTTTCAACAAATTTTTGGTCATCTAATAAATCATCATTTAATCTCCATCTAAAAGAAATTTGGCTTTCTTTTTGAGTTCCATAATCAAGGAATTGTGGTCTGAAAAGGTTCTGGGATTAATTTCAATTTTTTGACTCTTATTTCCAATTCTTTGGAAATCCATACGGAGTCTATTCTTGAGCTACTGTCATCTACATGGCTGTAAAAGGTATACTCTTTATCAAACATATGTCTCATTCTCCATAAATCTATCAAATTTAGATTTTGAGTCATATCAAAAAAGGTTTTTGACAAGTTGCCTTCCTTAGTCTCTCTCCCCCCCCCTTTCATGGATCACTGCCTTGCCGTGGCGAAGGGGCTTGAATAACTCAGAGAAGCTATGAGCTATGCCATGCGGGGCCACCAAAGATGGACAGGCCATAATGGGAAGTTCTGACCAAACGTGATCCACCTGGAGCAGGAACTGGCAAGCCACTCCAGTATCCCTGCCAAGAAAACTCCATGGACAAAGACAACAGGCATATAAAAGTTATGATGCTGGAAGATGAGCCCCTCAGGTCGGAAGGCGTCCAACATGCTACTGAGGAAGAGTGGAGGACAAGTACAAGTAGATTCAGAGCTGATGAAGCGGCTGGGCCGAAGCCGAAAGGACGCTCAGTTGCAGATATGCCTGGAAGGGAAAGGAAAGTCCAATGCTGTAAAGAAAAATATGGCATAGGAACCTGGAATGTAAGAACCATGAACCTTGGTAAGTTGGATGTGGTCAAAAATGAGATGGCAAGAATAAATATTGACATCCTGCGCATCAGTGAACTAAAATGGACGGGAATGGGCGAATTCAGTTCGGATGACCATCACATCTACTACTGTGGGCAAGAATCCCATAAAAGAAATGGAGTGGCCCTCATAGTAAACAAGAGTGGCGAAAGCTGTACTGGGATGCAATCTCAAAAATGACAGAATGATCTCGATACGAATCCAAGGCAGACCTTTTAACATCACAGTAATCCAAGTTTATGCACCAACCACTGGTGCTGAAGAAACTGAAATTGACCAATTCTATGAAGACTTACAACACCTTATAGAAATGACACCAAAGAAGGATGTTCTTCTCATTATAGGGGATTGGAATGCTAAAGTAGGGAGTCAAGAGATAAAAGGAACAACTGGCAAGTTTGGCCTTGGAATTCAAAACGAAGCAGGGCAAAGGCTAATAGAGTTCTGCCAAGAGAACAAGCTGGTCATCACAAACACTCTTTTCCAACAACACAAGAGACGACTCTACACATGGACATCACCAGATGGGCAGCATCGAAATCAGATTGATTATATTCTCTGCAGCCAAAGATGGAGAAGCTCTATACAGTCAGCAAAAACAAGACCTGGAGCTGACTGTGGCTCAGATCATCAGCTTCTTATAGCAAAATTCAAGCTTAAACTGAAGAAAGTAGGAAAAAACCACTGGGCCGGTAAGATACAATCTAAATCAAATCCCTTATGAATACACAGTGGAAGTGAGGAACAGGTTTAAGGATTTAGATTTGCTGGACAGAGTGCCTGAAGAACTATGGATGGAGGCTCGCAACATTATACAGGAGGCAGCAACGAAAACCATCCCAATGAAATGTAAGAAAGAAAAGTGGCTGTCCAACGAGGCCTTACAAATAGCGGGGGAGAGAAGGCAAGCAAAATGCGAGGGAGATAGTGAAAGATACAGGAAATTGAAGGCAGATTTCCAAAAAATAGCAAGGAGAGACAAGAAGGCTTTCTTAAACGAGCAATGCAAAGAAATAGAGGAAAACAATAGAATGGGAAAAACCAGAGACCTGTTTAAGAAAATTGGAGCTATGAAAGGAACATTTCGTGCAAAGATTTCCATAAAAAAGGACAAAAGTGGTAAGGACCTAACAGAAGCAGAAGACATCAAGAAGAGGTGGCAAGAATACACAGAGGAATTATACCAGAAAGATATGGATGTCTTGTACACCCCAGGTAGTGTGGTTGCTGACCCTGAGCCAGACATCTTGGGGAATGAAGTCAAATGGGCCTTAGAAAGCAGTGCTAATAACAAGACCAGTGGAAGTGATGATAGTCCAGCTGAACTATCTAAAATTTTAAAAGATGATGCTGTTAAGGTGCTACACTCAATATGCCAGCAAGTTTGGAAAACTCAGCAGTGGCCAGAGGATTGGAGAAGATCAGTCGACATCACCTCCTGGGCCCATCACCTCCTGGCAAATAGAAGAGGAAGAAATGGAGGCAGTGAGAGATTTTACTTTCTTGGGCTCCATGATCACTGCAGATGGTGACAGCAGCCATGAAATTAAAAGATGCCTGCTTCTTGGGAGAAAAGCAATGAAAAACCTAGACAGCATCTTAAAAAGCAGAGACATCACCTTGCCAACAAAGGTCCATACAGTTAAAACTATGGTTTCCCCAGTAGTGATGTATGGAAGTGAGAGCTGGACCATCAAGAAGGCTGATCACCAAAGAATTGATGCTTTTGAATTATGGTGCTGGAGGAGACACTTGAGAGTCCCATGGACTGCAAGAAGATCAAACGTATCCATTCTTAAGGAAATCAGCCCTGAGTGCTCACTGGAAGGACAGGTCCTGAAGCTGAGGCTCCAATACTTTGGCCACCTCATGAGAAGGGAAGACTCCCTGGAAAAGACCCTGATGTTGGGAGAGATGGAGGGCACAAGAAGGGGTTGACAGAGGACAAGATGGTTGGACAGTGTTCTCGAAGCTACCAGCATGAGTTTGACCAAGCTGCGGGAGGCAGTGGAAGACAGGAGTGCCTGGCGTGCTCTGGTCCACGGGGTCACAAAGAGTCGGACACGACTAAACAACAAGTCTCTTTTTTCCTGGCTGATCTGTCTTTAACTAGAGATGGAACTCCATTTAAGTCTCCCATTAGAATGATCTTTTGATCTGCGAATTCAAGTAATTCTGTTTCTAATTCTAATTCTGTTTCTAATGCTTTCTTGTCATTGGGTGCATAAATGCCAACCAGTATCACTTCCTCTCCCTGAATTTTAATTTGTATTATTAGAATTCTACCTTTTTCATCCTTCTGAATCAATTTGGGTTCAAGTGCAGGATTAATATAAAAGACTATTTGTTTTATCTGATGAGATGAAATCCATACCTTTTTTTTTATTAAGACCCTTTTGTGCTTTTTTGCAATATGTGTCTCTTGGAGACAAATTATATCTAATTTCTGTTTTGCTATTACATGTTCAATCCAATGACGTTTGGCTTCACAGTTTAAACCATTTACGTTCCAACTCAGTTAATTTAAGATTGGCCATTTTCAGTGTCAGTTACAGTATCTACTTTCCCTGATGCAGCCTCTTCCAGTGCTAGTTGTTCCAGAAATTTCTTTTGCTCAGCTCGGGGGTATCCCCTATCTTGTTTGGGATCTAAGTCTCTCCTGTTTTTGTCCAGAAATTCTCTCGCCTGAAATTCTGATGTCAGTCTATATCTCCTCTTCATGTATGTAAAGGAAATGCCCTCTGGGAATTCCCATTTGTATCTGATGTCGGCTCTCCAAAGAACCGTTGTCAAAAACCTATATTTTGTTCTTCTTAATCTCAGTTTCAGCGGAATCTCTCTAAAAATGTCTACTTTATGTCCAGCAACCACGAGATCATTTTCAAAACTGTTCTGAAGGATTGCGTCCTTCACTTTTTTTTGTCACTAATGTTAGAAAAATGTGTCCTGGCTGCTTCCGTTCTATACTCTGAAATGATTTAATTCTAACACAGCTTTCTACTAGGCCGTCCAACCAGTTTGTGCTTTCCTCCATCCATTCTGAAATTGTCTGCATCACGTCTCTAGAATTGGCTCAGAGTCAGAGTCTCTTGTAATTGCAAAAGTAGAACCTGAACCTCTAAGTCATTCTGTTTCTCTTGAACCCCTTGTACCAATCCCAACACCCCTTTTTGTTTCTCTTTTACTTCTGTGACCTCCTCTCTTAGTTTTTCTAATTTGTCTACTTTTGTTTCAAAGTTGTTGACCTTATCTCCCAATATCCCAAACTGTTCTTTCAAAACTTTATTTGAGTTCTCAATGTCTCTATGTACTTCTTCCTTCAGTGATAAGTTAGATTTTTCCGTATCACTGTGGACCTGTTGTGTAAATTCTTCATTGAGTTCAACATCTCTTTTCTAATTTCCGAAAGCTACGAGGAGGAGGAGTTTGGATTTGATATCCCGCTTTATCACTACCCGAAGGAGTCTCAAAGCAGCTAACATTCTCCTTTCCCTCCCCCCCCCACAACAAACACTCTGTGAGGTGAGTGGAGCTGAGAGACTTCAAAGAAGTGTGACTAGCCCAAGGTCACCCAGCAGCTGCATGTGGAGGAGCGGAGACGCGAACCTGGTTCCCCAGATTATGAGTCTACCACTCTTAACCACTACACCACACTGACAATGCAAAAAGATCTGTCTGTTCTTTCTCTCCCTTATCCCCATTGTCACCAAGCTGTACGCTGGTCCATCTAGTAGCTGCCGCAGCAGCGGAAGCAGTCGCTTTCCTTGTTGTTACTCTGTCTGTTTCAGACATTTCTTATCTGTTGGTTCCCAGTATTGTGTGAATTGATCAAGGTCACACCTGCAGGCTCTGAGTCTATTCAGCCGTGAGACTGACCCCCCCCCCCAAGATCTCTCGGTTTCCCTTTCCCTTTTGTCTGCTTTCTCCCTCCCCACCACACTGTAACAAATACTTTTATCACCAAAGCAAAAGGGAAATGTAAAAAAACAAACCCCAAATTTCCATTAGTTCAAGAAATATAAAATATACAAATACAATATTGTGCAGTGAAAGAGAGAAATAGAAGAAGAAACATTGTTCTTTAAATTGTACTTATCTACTTGCAAGGTCTCAAATGGTGATGGTTTGCGAAAGTTCCAAGACTTATAGTTCCTTTTTATTTTTATTGTAATCCCATTGCATGTCTTCAAGCTCACAAACAGGCCGGATTTTTAATCAGAAAATCTTATTTGGGGAGCTCTTTCAGGTTTTTTTGGGGGGGTTCAGAATGCTTGGGAAGCTGTTCCAGGCTATTTTCCACTTTTGGGGGGTTACCCCCCAAATGTGCAAGAGTTCCCTGCAGGCTTCCTTTCCTCTCCTCCCCCTTTTCTTCTTTAGCTCCTCCAAATTTTTATATAAAATTGCTAAAACCACCAGCAGTCAGTAAAGTTCCATTTGTATCTCACTAGGTATCTGGATACAGTTAAAGTTGCAAGCCGTTAGAATGTAACCATCCATCCAGTCAAAGTTGAGTGTTACAGTTCCCCTTTGCTATAAGCAGAATCCGAGTCCCATTCACAAAAAAGTTCCCTTTGCAGAGCCTGTCCGCAAATATCGGAAGCTGACTTCCTGTTTTGCCAAATAGTAAATTTAGAGTCTAATTCCACGTTTAAAATATTTTATTGACCTTTACCTCGAATCTGTCTGCTGCTTCTGGTGACACATCATAGCTTCGGCAGCAGGCTGCGTTGATGCTGAGAGCGATCTCAAGCCTCTTCCCTCCCGCGCGCACAGCAGCGGCCGGGAGATGATTGGGGAGAGGCGAGATTTTTCACTCTGCTGGAACCCTCAGGTCCCCACTCTCCTGTGGAGGGGGGTTTTGGGGGGGTGCTGAGATCCAGAGCTGCCCTCCAAGCCTTTCCTGCCAGCTCCGTGTTGCAGACGACACCCAGCACACCGCCATTATCCTTCGCAGCAGACTGGAAGTGATTTCATATGTTTCTAACACTGGTTTCCATGCCAGAACTCCAAGGCATACACCACTAATGACCCAAAGGAAGGAAGCTGCCTTTCCTCTAATTGCTTCTTTGACTGCTCATTAACCATGCTGGTGTCTCTTGGGCCCTCATGGTACCTTGCCTCAACTGCCCTATACATGCCAATTGAGTTTCTAATAGTGTATTTTTCAACAACTCACAAGCGTTTTGGGAGTGATTTGACTCTGCTGACTTTGGCTTTCAGCTTCCTTTTTACCAGTCTCCTCATTTAATGGAAGTATCCTCTTTTGAAATCAAATGTGAGCATGTTGGATTTTTTTGGCAACTGGCCATTTGCATGCTTATTTAATTTAATAGCACTATGGCCACTGCTCCAAATTGGCTCAATAATACTTACATCCTGGGTACCATTCAAGATTAAGTGCAGGTTTGCCCCCCCCCCCTGCTGGGATGCTGGATGCAATAATCCTATACACGACTGTGACATGTTTGGGAAAGTCTTGTTTCTAAGTTTCGTCTCTGTACATGCTGCATAAATCGTTCTGCACAAATCATTCTAATACTAAGACACTCACCACCCCAGAATGTTTAGTTCACATTGAGTTCGTACCTGACTTGTTCTTAATGCATAGTTGACCACATCTACGGATGAATGCTATATCAATCACTAGCAAAAGTTTAATTAGGAGGTCTTCATGCCTGTGTAATTCTGTGCACCCTTTCCCAGCCTGTAATCCATTGGTGATTAATGTAATCTTTGCTTTGTACTTGTGTTGACCAATCAGCAATAAGCACATATGTGGCAATGCTGTAATATTCAATAAAAGGGACTCCCCGAGACTTGCTCGAGAGATGCCTCCCAGATGACACTCGCTACCTGTCTGTCGTTATTTCAACCCAACATCTGGTGACCCCGACGTGCCAGATCCCTCACGCAGCCAAGCCCCTGTACTTCACTCGACTGGAAAAGTCTCAGCGCGCTACTTCGTGAGTATGGGGGGGGAATTGACTAGGTTCCAGCAGGAGCATGCCAAGGAGCTGCTCCATCTCGTTAGACAGCGTGTGGCAGGTGTTCATATTTCTTTAAAGGAGATTGAAAGTTTGTTATGTGAGATTGCTTGCCAGTGCCCTTCTTATCCAGAGGCTGGTTCTTTGGAAGTAGAAACTTGGCAAAAGATCGGAAAAACTCTTTTTGCAGAACCGAGGGCTCCGATTCATTGTCTGCTTACTTGGCAGAAGTGTGCAGACGCCGTCGCTAGATTAGGACCTCAGGCATCTCCGACGGCACCTGCTCTTTTGTCAGTTGCAGACAATCCCCCACCTTACCCCAAGATTTTACCTCCATTGCAATCTTGCCAGCCCCTCCCTATGCCTCAGCCCACATCCACCCCCCCAATCCCTCCTTCGCCTGCCCCAGCCCCTGCGTGCTCTCCTACAGGAGCTGTGCGCGCCGCGCTTTCTTTAGCTAGGCAGAAAGGGCTCCTGTCCTTGGAGGAAGAGTCTGAATGGGCTGGGGAAATGCCATCTGCTTTCCCTATCTCCTATACCAACCAAGGAACTGCTCAACAACAGGTGTTGTACGAGACACTTCCTTATTCTGTTATGAGGGAACTAAGGAGAGCCATTACTGATTCTGGTTTAAAATCCTCCTATGTGATAGGGATGCTGGAGGGGATAGCAAGCGGTTACACAATGCTACCCCAAGATTGGAAAGATTTGATGCGCATGCTTTTATCTCCAGCGCAATATGTAGTTTTTGAAAGTGAATTTAAGCGTAGCGCAGCAGCTCTGGCTGATCCGCAGCATACAGCCAATCAACTCTTTGGTGCTGGTCCGTATGATAATATACCAGCCCAGGCGACACTAACACCTTTGCATTTCAGTCGCACCGCGACCTGTGTGCAACGCGCCTTTCGAAAAGTCCCTGTCTCAGGACAACCACTGAGCTCCTTTGTTAATATTAAGCAACAACATTCAGAGCCCTACCATCAATTTATAGATAGGTTGAAAGAATCAGTCACTAGGCAGGTCGATAACACTACAGCCCAAAATGAATTGATGAAAAAATTGGCTTTTGAAAATGCAAACACCGACTGCAAAAAGGCATTGCAGTCAGTTATACATCGCCCTAAATATGACCTGGCCGATATGATTCAAACTTGTGCTGAAATTGGAAGCCAGAGTCATGCGATGTCCTTGCTTGCCGGTGCCATCCAAGCTGGCAATAAGCCAACAGGCAATTGCTTCAACTGCAAGCGCCCAGGTCATTTTGCCAAACAATGCAGAGCCCCTGGCGGAGGAGCAAATAGGAATGGTGATGGCAATAAGGCTAAACCTTCCAAAAAATGCCCAAAATGTGGTAAAGGCTATCATTGGGCAAATCAGTGCCGGAGTTCGGGAAACTCCATGGTGGCCCCACTCTCGGGCCAGGACAAATAGAGAGGAAAACAGAAATAGACAGCCCTTTGCTGTCAGTTTCTGCTATTGAAAATTTTCCTAAGGAAACACCTTCTGATTTCACCATTGATTTAATTAATCAGGAAACCAAAGACGCTGTTTTACCTGGTGAAATCATGCTCATGCCCACCCAATTGGCAGGCCCATTACCTCCTAAGGTCACAGGCTTGATTTTACCCAAATTCTCTGCAGCCAAAGAAGGAATCATGGTTATTCCGGGAGTCCTAGATCCTGACTATGTGGGCACAATCATGGTTCAACTTTGGAGCCATCTGCCCATGCAGTTAAAAAAGGGTGAGTCTTGGGCACATTTGGTAGTGCTCCCTTCTCATCCTACTGCTTCTATTATGGATACTAATTTGCACCAGCTCTCTCCTCTCTCTCCACAGCTATTAGCTGTAATCCAGAGGATCGGTGAACAGAAACTTCTTCGTAAGTACAAAATCAATGGCAAAGTTCTGGAAGGCTTGATTGACACAGGCGCAGACATTTCTGTCATTTCCAGTAATTGCTGGGACCCCACGTGGCCCCTTGAGTCTGCCTCTGCAGTTTGGGGTGTGGGTGGACCTCAAACCTCTTCTAAAAGCGTACAGTGGCTGCCTGTTTCTCTGCCTGATAGCTCTGAAACCATTGCATACATCCAGCCCTGTGTGCTGAAAATCCACCTCAATCTGTGGGGCAGAGGTTTGCTACAACAATTGCAAGCTACCATTCAATTTAATGAGTAAGCTTGCACTCCCCCATACTATGTGAATCAAGCCCTCCAGCCTTTCCGTCTTCAGTGGCCAAATAAAATCACTCACCTCAAGCTGAACAGTTTAGAAAGGAACAGCAGCTGGAAGCAAGCCCTGATAATTTGCTTCTGTTTGATTTGTTGACCCCATACGTGGCCTCTTTTAATATCACTTGTGCCCGTATGGTCAATTGCACAAAGCCCAACTGTGTGACAATGGGCAAGGATAATTTTAACTGCTCTGATTATGTAAATATTTCCTATGTATATAAATATACAGAGCTGCCTGAAGGCTGGTTCTGGTCGTGTCCAGGCTACACATTCAATTATATTCCAGCAAATATTAGCCATGGCACACCTTGCTGTTTAAGCCGTTTGTCTATCATATTACCCAAAAAGCATCATTTATCTCACTCTCGATATCGACGTTCTGTGGAATTGACTAATGATTGTGATGATTCCGTTTCTCTCCCTAGCAGATCTGAATATATTTCTCTAGCCGTCTCTCTTTTAGGAGTCCCTGGATTGGCTGTACGGAATAGCAGGAATATTAACTCTTTAGCTTGCTCTGCAGCAAAAGCCTTGAATTCTACTTCACAAGCTCTTCACCTTTTGAGTGAAGAACAGAGTGAATTGCGTCACGGACTCTTACAGAATCGCGCTGCAATAGATTATTTGCTAATGCTTCATCATTATGGTTGTGAACAAATGGATGGCATGTGCTGTTTTAATATTACGGACAATTCCAAAGCTATTCAAGCACAAATTTCTCATTTGCAAAATCTCACACATCACATCAAACAGGACGTTGGACTTTCTGGCCTCTGGGATTTGTTTACCCAGTGGCTCACCGGCTGGTTACCAAATATGAATTGGCTTCGCAATCTTTTTCAATATGCTATTATCATAATATGTATATTAATTTTGCTATGTTGTTTCATCCAGTGCATCCCTGGTCTCATACGCCTTTGGTCCCAGTGTTCTTCTCCTCCTCAGCCACCCAATAAAATTATTGCCGCCTACTTTGCGAAATGGCAGCACCAACAGTAGACATTAGGGGAGATGTGGGCAGAATTATCTTGGGCATGCGCTGGCAAACCACGTATCCCGAGGTATTTTTTGTCCCATTCACCCTGAACTCACATAACAACATCGGTGGGCGGAATTATTTTGGGCATGCGCTGGCAAACCACGTATCCCGAAGTACTTTTGTCCCACTCACCATTAAATAAATAAAGAAAGGGGGAGATGCTGGGATGCTGGATGCAATAATCCTATACACGACTGTGACATGTTTGGGAAAGTCTTGTTTCTAAGTTTCGTCTCTGTACATGCTGCATAAATCGTTCTGCACAAATCATTCTAATACTAAGACACTCACCACCCCAGAATGTTTAGTTCACATTGAGTTCGTACCTGACTTGTTCTTAATGCATAGTTGACCACATCTACGGATGAATGCTATATCAATCACTAGCAAAAGTTTAATTAGGAGGTCTTCATGCCTGTGTAATTCTGTGCACCCTTTCCCAGCCTGTAATCCATTGGTGATTAATGTAATCTTTGCTTTGTACTTGTGTTGACCAATCAGCAATAAGCACATATGTGGCAATGCTGTAATATTCAATAAAAGGGACTCCCCGAGACTTGCTCGAGAGATGCCTCCCAGATGACACTCGCTACCTGTCTGTCGTTATTTCAACCCAACACCCCCCCAAGTTCATTCCAACACCAACTCTTCTAGACAGAGTCATTTAGAATATCTAGAAATTTTACCTGATTTTCGATAGTTGTGGGCCTATTACTTTCTGGTCTGGTCCACACAGTAAGCCCAGAGAAAAAACTGAGCAAATTACTGCTAATGCAAATTATCAATATCATATTGTTGCTCTCAGCACAAAGAAGTATACAGTGGTACCTCGGGTTACAGACGCTTCAGGTTACAGACTCTGCTAACCCAGAAATAGTACCTCGGGTTAAGAACTTTGCTTCAGGATGAGAACAGAAATCGTGCGGTGGCGGCGCAGTGGCAGCGGGAGGCCCCATTAGCTAAAGTGGTGCTTCAGGTTAAGAACAGTTTCAGGTTAAGAACCAACCTCCGGAACGAATTAAGTTCTTAACCCGAGGTACCACTGTAGTATCCCAATCAAGGGAAGTAATAGTACCACTCTATTTTGCCTTGGTCAGACCACACCTGTAATACTGTGTCCAGTTCTGGGCATCACAATTTAAGGAGGGTATTGACCATCTGGAATGTGTGCAGAGGAGGGCAACCAAGATGATAAAGGGTCTGGAAGCCAAGCCTTATGAAGAACGGTTGAAGGAGTTAGGTATATTTAGTCTGGTAAATAGGAGACAGAGGTGAGATCTGATAGCCATCTTCAAATATCTCAAGGGCTGTTACATGGAGGATGGCACTGCTCCAGAGGCAAGGACCCAAACCAATGGATTCAAGTTACAAGAAAGGAGGTTCTGACTTTCTGACAGTAAGAGTTGCTCAACAGTGGAACAGACCCCCTTGTGAGGTGGTGGACTCTCCTTCCTTCCAGTTTTTAAAGCAGAGGTTGGATGGCCATCTGTCATGTATGATCTAGCAGAGATTCCTGCATTAGAGTTTGGACTAGATGACCCTCGGGGTTCTTTCCAACTCTACAATTCTATGAATTGTGGAGAGATTATTTAGAAGATAAATGCTGCAGAAATGCCTGTTTGCCAAAGATCAAGAAAAATACTATTTGCCACCTCTAACTTACCTTTCTTGGCTGTTTCCAGGTGTGAGATGTTCAGATTCACTGTAGATTGCCAGCTCCCAGTTTATGTGATGTCTTAGCATGTACTATGCTGGTGATATCACACCCATCCTAGAAGCCCTTGAGATATGTGCCATAGTTCTACAGCTGTGCTATTTCTTTTTGGGGGAAAACCCCTTCCCTAGTATCTATCTCATAGGAAACAATAAAGGAATGAATTCATAACATTTGCAAAATAAGCAATGCCATTTTACAGGCTAGGTAACTTCTGGCCAACATGCCAGATGTGGATGGTATATTATGAGTCTCAGAATAATTTCTGAAAATGTGATCTGCAGCAGGAGCAACAATGTTGTTCTACACATTGCTAGTTACAAACTCCACTACCTTTCAAGACTGTCATAATGATATCACTGGGGTGGTGAAATTCTACTACAATTAAGGCAGACTTGCTAGGGGAAATGGAATAGCACCAAGAAAAAGTTGCCCAATATATTGCTTATATTGTAATAAGCATAAGAACGGGCCATGTTATTACTAGATTTTTGTATTTTTCTCTGATTTTATTATACAATTTTAATGTTTGCATTTCTGCATACCGCTTATCAATTTTAAATATTAAGCAGTTATAAATGCTGTTAAACAAAATAAATAAATTATGGAAGAAGGTGGTGGTGGAATATTACCTTACCCCTAAAAGACAGCTCCAGTGTGGTTCTGTAGTGGGTAGTATAGGATCATCAAAGAGTAAAGTTACCGTAACTTCCGTCATAGAGCTTCAGTATGCTGATGACAACGTAGTGTGCGCACACTCAGAGGATGACCTCCAAACCATCCTAAACATCTTTCCAGAAGCTTACAAAAGGCTTGGCCTATCACTCAACATCCAAAAAACCAAAGTGCTGCACCAACAAGTACAAAATAACCCCTCTGCAGCACCACAAATCCAACTCAATGGTGTAACCTTGGAAAATGTCCATCACTTCTCCTACCTATCTTTCCACAAGGGCCAACACTGATGCTGAAATCCAGCATCGCCTGAGTTCTGCGAGTGCAGCTTTCTCCCGACTGAAGTGCAATGTTTGCAATGTTTGAGGATCAGGACATTCGCAGGGAAACCAAAATGCTTTTTTACAAAGCTATTGTACTGCCAACCTTACTATATGCTTGTGAAACATGGACCACTTATAAACGCCATCTCCAACTCCTCGAGATATTCCATCAACAGTGTCTCCAAAAAATTTCACACATCACTTGGGAAGACAGGCGAACTAATACCAGTGTACTGGAAGAAGCAAAGATCAACTTCGTTGGACTGGTCATGTGCGGATGCCTGATGATCGTCTTCCAAAGCAACTACACTATTCCGAACTTAAAAATGGAAAGCTTAACGCTGGTGGTCAACAAAAGAGATTTAAAGAATGTCTCTAAGACAAATCTAAAAAAAATGTAGTATAAACACTGACAACTGGGAAACACTGGCCTGCGAGCGCTCCAGTTGGAGAACAGCCTTTACCAAAAGGTGTCAGGGGCTTTGAAGACACTCGAACTCAGGACGCAAGGGAGAAACATGCTAAGAGGAAGGAACGCTTGGCAAATCCACACCGTGATCAACTCCCACCCGGAAACCAATGTCCCCACTGTGGAAGGACGTGTGGATCCAGAAATGGTCTCCACAGCCACTTATGGACTCATTGTTAAAACTGTGTTTATGGAAGACAATCTTACTCGGCTACGAGTGATCGCCAAAGAAGAAAAGAAAGAAGGATCATCAGTAATGTACATGCAGTGCCATCATAAGGATCAAGAGCTAGCAATCC
Organism: Podarcis filfolensis; assembly: GCF_964270895.1. NCBI lineage: Eukaryota > Metazoa > Chordata > Lepidosauria > Squamata > Lacertidae > Podarcis > Podarcis filfolensis. The sequence goes on from NC_139619.1 coordinate 16,892,894, forward strand.
ACTGTGGGTGTTTGAACATCACAAACCTGAAAAACAAAAACAAAAGATGTTTTATGTTATTTGTGTCACATCTCTTACAGCAAAATCAACGGCACCTTAAGGACAAATTTCTTATGGTATAAGCTTTTCAGGACTACAGTCCACTTCATCAGATGTTTGAAGTGTTATCCTGAGTTGCAGTCAGATAGTATGTGTATGTATAAAACAAACACATACCTCTCTCTCTCTCTCTCTCTCTCACCCACGACACACACGTGCCCCCAACCCAACAGTGTGTGTGTGTAAATATATATATACACACAGAAAGACACACATGCAGTTGATAACACTTCCTATATCTGATAAAATAAATGGTATTTCACAAAAGCTCATGTCACAGTAACTTTGATAGTCTTTAAGGTCCCATAAGAATGCTGTTTTTATTGAGTATCTGAGCTTCAATTTATGTATTGCCATTAATTTCCTGAAACAGGTCATTATAAAATCTAGATTTTTAAAAAAGAAAAAAACCTTTAAAAATGTAGAGTAACGTACTCCATTTGGAAATGTGTGCTAAAGATCTCAAGGAATAATCAAATCTGCTATGTCATACGTGTTCTTGAGATTCTTTCATAACGTTTTCCATTAAGTCCTGCTCCCATGGGTCCCAGAATGTATATACTCTAGACTGATGCATCATTCCCATGGACCTCTAACTGTGAAAACAAAATCTCATTATATGGGTTGTATTAGAGCCACGTGTGACAGAAGGCTCTTCGATTTAGGTGTTTTAGTGGAAAGTAGGGTAGTGTCATTTTTTTTCAGACTCCTCCATTGTCTCCCAAGACAGAAGGAAGCCAACTCAACTCTTTCCTCTGCAATCTCCTACAAGCCCTCCAAAATCAGCTCAAAAGAGTTGGGCAACCCTTTGGAATAGTGAAGTATGTAGTGTGTGTGACTGTCAGAGAAAGGAAAATTTGCAGAAATCCCTTCACTCCCATTCTGGGCCATGGAAGCCTGTGCTAGATCCAACAGTCTTCCATAAGTGAGGGGATATGAGTGGATTTATGTACACTAACTTACTTACTACAAACCACATTTAAGCTGTATTGACTTTTCGACTGGCATAACACTATTTCTGCCAAAATTTTACTGGGAAAATACATCATACTCACAACCAATTATATTTCATAGCCTCTCATCATTGGATCATTTCTAGTCTGAATAGTCAAATGTTGTATAAACCTTTACTTAACTTACAAGATATCATTAAGTAGTCTTCTGATGTGCTCTTGCCATCATCCTCATCTTCAGTCTTTATAGTAACTGTAGAACCAGGAATAGTGCCAGATGTTTGAATCACAGTTTCTGTATCTGAATTGGTTACAAGAACCTCTTCTGAAACCATTGTGGGAGAGTCAGATCCTGACACAGAATCTTGTACCACATGTTCCAAATGTCCATCAGGACTCGTAACAAGATCAGCCACAAAAACCTCATCAGGAACGCCAACAGTTTCTGCTACTATATCTGAAGTCAAAACATGATCACGGGTATCTAGTGCTTCTTCAATAGATACATCAGCTTCCAATACAGATTCAGGAACTATCACCCCTTCTGTAACATCAGTTTCGGTTATGATATCAGGTCCTTGGACAACTTCAGTGGCTAAGCCATGATCAAGGGTGATCCCATCTGTGACAAAATTGGAAACTAGTACAGCTTCAGGAACTGACACAACAATATGATCTCCATCAATGTGAGCAGTACCAGTCATTCCAGCCACTATGAAACAATTGTGAATGAGATAAAGCATTAATAGTTGCATTGCTGTAGCATAACAATTAGCATCTAAGAAATACATCCTACGAATATGACATAAGAATCAGAGACCCAGGGTGTATATTTTGATTTAATTGTTTCAAATATTAATGACATTTAAAGTTCAGAAAGATAGAACACATCACTCAATAGTTTTTATATATGGTTCCTGTGCACCTACATTTTATAACGTGGCTCTTGAGGCCATAAACAAGAAACCCCATCTAACCCTGAAAGTGGCACAAACGATCATTAAGGATGTTGTTCTAATTAACATTGGAGTGTAAATCCAAACATATCCTTGAAGCTTCCTGGGAGATAGGTGAGGCAAGGAAAGTGAGATAGAGAAAGGAATGTCAACAGCCCTGCCAAAGGCCTAGTTGCCAGGGTAACGGTGATAGAAATGTAACATTTGAGGCCCAAATGGTCTGGGCACTTGGAACACCCAAAGGTAATTGCGGGGGAGCAGATGGCAGTATACATACAGTTGCAATTCAATCCCCATGGCAAATCATGTTTATCATCAAAATTTACAGATTTCCAGCTGTTTGCAGTGAGCAAATCAAACAAAAGCAATTGAAATAGCTCCACACAACAGATGCTTCAAGTGGTTTCCCGAAATGCAGCTGAAATTGCAACTTATACTGGCTTCTCTAGTCTTGCTATTATTCAACCCCCTGAATAGAATCCCTCACAACAGCACAAATACAACAGGTGTTGTCTCAAGCACACCTGATGCAATGAATCAAGGGCTTCATTAGTTGCACCAGGTGTACTTGAGGGGCAACACATGAAATACCTGAGCTGGCTAGGGGGTTGCAGAGTGTCAAATTTGGATGCATGTTAGAAATATGGCTAAGTCAAGAGAATGGTTCAAGAGAACATCACCCATCACAAACAAGGAGCAGCATACAAGAACACAGCGAAGGCACTGAATGTTCCTAAAGACACCATTGGAAGCAGAGTTTCAAAGTTACGGTGGTTACACTACCTGGATGGGACAGAAAAAGGAAGCAAACTGCAGCAGAAACCACATTTCTGAGAAGACAGGCTGGGAAAAACACTTGAGTGACTGCAAAAGAGCTGCAGCAAGACTTGGTGGTAGCAGGCAGTGATGTTCAGTGAGCACAGTAAGGCGCATATTTCTTGTTAGTATTTCATGCCTCCGATGCTGCAGATGTGATTGGTATAATTCACATGCCTGTCTGGGAAGAGTGTGAGAACGGAAGACAGTCTTATGTCTTCCACTATGTGTACTGTTACACTGAACTTTTGCTTTTGACCTGTCTGTTCTCAGAGCTGGAGAGAAAGGATGCAATAATTCCTTTGTCTGTATGTAGTGTGTAAATAAATATGCAGATTAGCTCTACAATGTCTCGTTCTTCTTGCTGTGTTATGCCAGAAGATTAGTGTGCATATATCAGTTGATATATGTAGCTGAAGCGCACTGAAGGTGAATGCCTTTTCCAGAGCTGCGCATACCGGAGGACGCTCAGAGTTTGGGGGCTGCAGGGGCACTCCTGGGTGTTTTCCCAACAGTTAGCACCTCCCCCCCCCCCCCGAGGCGGGGGATCTATTAGGAAGGTCCACTCTTGGAAACTGATGTATCCAGTGATCAATGCCTCTTTAAGAGAGGGGGTGGTCCCTGCCTGTTTGTAGGAGGAAGTGGTAAAACCACTCCTTATGAAACCTCCCCTGGATTTGGAAAACCTAACTACCAGCCACTTGCTAATCTCCCTGTCCTGGACAAGGTTCTGGATTGAGTGGTCGCAGACCAGATCCAGATGCTTTTGGAAAAAACTGATTTTCTGGATCCATTTCTTTCTTTTTTTATCAGAATAATTACCGGAGGACGCTCAGAGTTTGGGGGCTGCAGGGGCACCCCAGGGCATTTCCCCAACATTTCTATGCCAGAACTCCAAGGCGTACACCACTGCTGACCCAAAAGCTCAAGAAAAGTTGGCTCCAATAAGCTCAAAATCATATAAATAAGCCACAGTAGTTTTGGGAAACAAAATTGGAACTTTTTGGCCCCATGGATCAACGCTATGTCTGGAGGAAGATGAATGAAGCACACGCTGAAAAGAACACTCTGCCTACAGTGAAGCATGGTGGTGGCTCGGTGATGCTCTGGGGCTGCTTTGCATCCTCTGCCACTTGCAGTTTGCAATGTGTGGAAGGCAGGATGGATTCATTGAAGTATTGGGAAATCCTAGGAGGAAACGTGATGCTGTCTGTAAGGAAGGTGAAGTTTGGGTGTCACTGGACCTTCCAACAGGGCAATGGTCCCAAGCATACCTCAAATTTCACCAAGGTTTGGTTGCAGAAGTAGTCCTGGAAGCTTCTACAGTGGCCATCAGTGTCACCTGACCTGAACCCCATAGAAAATCTCAGGTGGATTTGAAGAAGGCGGTTGCAGCACACAAACCCAAGAATATTGCAGTCATACCTCGGGTTACAGATGCTTTAGGTTGTATGTTTTCGGGTAGCGCACTGCGCCGAACCCAAAAGTACCGGAACGGGTTACTTCTGGGTTTCAGCACTCGCACATGCGCAGAAGCTCAGGAACGCTGCCAGAAGCTGTTGTCTGGCAATGCATCTAGTTTGCAGTAGGCTGTAGCAGCAAAAGGCTCCTCTACTAAGTACTAAAGACGCTTGCCATGAAGGGGTTGAATAATAGTGAGACTGAAGAAGCCAGTGTAAGTTGCAATTTTAGCTGCATTTGTATTGTGTATTTACCATCTCGTGACCTTTCTTGATGCATGTAGAAAATTTAACAATGTTATATTTTGATGTTTTATGACTCTGTGTGCTGTGTCTATAAAACTCTTGTTCTGATGCTCCTCGTAGCACACCTTTTTCTTAACTGGATAGAACCACCATGTTAAGTTGAGCTCTGCCCTATTGCAATAGCTATAATAAAAGCTGGGTTCCTCCTGGATGCTGGACTTAAATTAATTTCCTTGGTTCCATGTTTTATTTAAAAGGTGGTCCCTCACCTGGGTAACAAACAAAGTGGTGTAGACGTAATTTTTTACCACAAATACAGTCTGGTAAACTACTCTACCTTCCAATACATTTAATTATAGTTTTAAGAAGTTATGATACGCTACTAAGCTTCAAAAAATCCCCATAGGTAGCTCATGTTATTGTCTTCTGAAGGAGAGGATAGGTTAGGCTGGCAGTTTTTTGATAGCCATATCTGGTCCATTCTAAGTACACACACACACACACACAGCTCACTGAGCCTGTTTCCGTCATACCCTTTTGCACAGCATTTTAAATGTGTTTGTGGGAGGGGGAGCAGTTGTTTGTTGTTTGGTTTTAACTATTTATGCTTTTATCTTATGAACCACCCTGAGATCTTTTGAAGAAGGTTGGTAACTAAGTAAATAAATAATCTTAAGATCCGCTGAGCTCAGCTCAGTCAGCTAGGTTCTGGCTGAGCTGGGAGAGATACAATAATGTATCTCTGGCTGTGTTGGGAACCTCCTGACTCGGATGAAAATCAGCTGGATCCTAACCTGCTCATCCCAGTGGAACTTACTATAGGATTGCTCTCCTAGTATACAGAATATGATTAATTGAAACAAAAAATTAACTCTCAATTGCCATCCAATACTGAAGCTTACATTATGTCAAAAAATAAATACAGTAGTATTATAAACAATAATTGTTTGGGCATCCTTTTGGCAAGCTCAAAGTAAAGATAGCACCACTCTAGTGTGTGTTACAATCCATACACATCCCTCAAGCCTCTGGTCTACTAAAGCAGCAAGTTGGCAGCAGTGCAACATAGAACAGGTTGTCAAGAATGCCAGCCAACCCCTGTGCTACAGCCAGGCCTTTACATCCTCAGGCTCCTGCTTAGTAGTGCCAGAAATGCCTACTTCCTGTGTCATGTTTGGCACCTATGCCACAGGTTATTTATTCATTATACACTGCAAAAGATTAACAAGCATGAGTTAAAAATGAAAGGTCGTTTTACCAAAATCCTGCATAATCATGGTGTGAGGCATTTTGCATTCCTCTGTCTGCAACCCAAGACTTCCACCACCTGGATCCATAATCATCTATGCTCATTCACAAACTGTGAAAAGAAAAGTATATAGAAATTACTACTTGTACTAAGATAAATGTCTTAGAATGATGCTTTAGCACTTAATACAGAATTCAATGCAAGCCTCTTTAGCAAGCACATGTAAAGTTATCTTATTACTAGATTTCACAACAAGCGCAAATATCAGCATCCACCCCCCAGCATCTCCTAGTAGAGCAGAGAGAGAACCCTGTTTGAAATCCTGGAGAGCTGCTACCAGTCAGTGTAGACAATATCTGGCTAGAAGGAACAATGGTCTGACTCAGTATAAGGTGGCTTCCTATGTACCTACCAGCAGACCAGCTGAGGAATAAGAAAGTAGACTCAGTTGCTATTTGGATGACAGGATTTGCAAATAATAGCGTAACCAACCTACAAACATTTATAAATGAGTAACACTTCAATTTATAGTGGTATTCTAAGCATGTCTACTGATAAATAAGTCCCACTATGTTCAGGGAGGCAAATGCCTTAGCAAATCTATTTCAGATTGCAGCCTAACACAATGTTATTTATAGAGTCATACCATGGAAGCTGAATGGAATCCATTCCAGAAGTCCGTTAAGACTTCCAAGGTGCGGATTCGGATTGGCTACAGGAGCTTCCTGCAGCCAATCAGAAGCCGCAGAAACCCCGCCGGACGTCCGGCTTCCAAAAGAACGTTCGCAAACTGGAACACTCACTTCCAGGTTTGCGGCGTTTGGGAGCCAAAACATTCAACTGCCAAGGCATTCGTCAGCTAAGGTACAACTGTACTGAACACAGTAGTAAGTACCCAGATAGTAGGGCTGTTTAATAAATCGCCGTATCATTGAATATGGTATTGAAATAACATCATGGTAAGTGCTTCAACAAGGCAATATGCTGGTGAACAAAAGGTGGAGACTTAACAGCTTCTCAGGGCTCAGCTGAAGATACTTTACAGATATTGCAGGCACTGTGTCTCCAACTTTGTTTCCTCTTTCCCTCCTCACCAATAAGAAATGATGATTACTCCTTAGACAAACCAGCAAACTTTTTCAGCTTCACTGGTATCTTTCCACTTAGAGCTCAGCTAATTATGCACAGCCTGATAAACAAAGAACTGGAAAGCTCTTCTTTCTTTCCTCACCTCCATCCTACTTTATTGTCCCATCCTTCTATATCCAGTAAATTAGTATTCTTTAAGATCATCCAATCCTTTCCAGTGAAAGGCCGTGAGGGCCAACCAAAGTTGTTGACCTTTTTTTTCAGGATTGAAGTTGTTGAGCTTTTTTTCCTGATTTTACCCCAAAGATGTTGAGCTTTTTTAGGATTGAAGTTGTTGAGGTTTCTTTTAGGATTTTACCCTAGGAAATAAACTGCCACATGGGCTGGATTAAACCGACTGGCGGACCGGATTAGGCCCCCGAAACAGACTTTGGACATGCCTGCTTTAACCATACAAAACATGCTGCTTCGTAGTACAACCTAAGGTCTGGCAAAGCGAAGCCACCTCTTTCTTTTAAATCTGTTAATAATTTACATTTTATTCTGGTTTTCTTACCTTGCCAAATGTAAGATAAAGATAAAAACCAAATACCTGTGCCATTCTTTGAAACAGTTAAGTCCATTAATAACTGGAATGGTTTGAAAAAGGAACAACATTTTTGGAAGGACTACCATTTTAATTGTAGAGATTCTCCCCCATAACGACAGTTTTAATCTATTCCAGCTCTCTAGCTCTTTTTTTTATACCATTCCAGGCCTTTATATAATAATCCTTATAAAGATTGATGTTTTTCATAGTAATCCAAACTCCTAGGTATCTGGCTTTGTTTATAACTTTTAATCCTGTCTCTTTTTCCAACTCTACTTTTTCTTGTGCATCCAAATTTTTCACCATAAGTTTTGTTTTTTCTTTGTTGATTTTGAAACCGGATAATTGGCCGAATTCGTTCATTTTCTCCAACAGTTTTAAAATACTTTCTAATGGGTTTTTTGTTGTAATTATCAGGTCATCTGCAAAAGCCTTGACCTTATAGGATCTTTTTCAGATTTTATTCCCTTCTATTTTTGGGTCGTCCCTAATTGCTTTTAAATGTGTTTCTAACACTGTTATGAAGAGAAGGGGAGTCAGTGGGCAGCCCTGCCTTGTCCCTTTAGAAATGTCAAACGGTTCTGACAGTTCATTGTTTATAATCAGTCTAGCCCTTTGAAATGTATATATTGCTTGATGTCGTGGCAGGAACCCAAAACAAAGAAGGACTTACAAAGATTCTTGGGGTTCGCCAACTATTATTGTAGGTTTGTGCCTGCCTATTCAAGACTGACTGCACCGTTCACTGATTGCCTCAGGGGCAAAAAAACCTTCCGGTGGACAAATGATGTGCGACGGGCATTCCAACGTTTAAAAACCATGTTCTCTTCAGAGATGTATCTGGCACATGCAGACCCTAATCAACCACTAATAGTGGAGATGGACGCTTCAGATAGGGCAGTAGCGGTGCTGCTGCTACAAGAGGACATAGAGGGCAACCTTCGGCCGTGCGTGTTCCACTTGAGAAAGCTGAACCTTTCTGAGAAGAACTACACAATTTGGGAGAAGGAACTTTTGGCAATCAAGGAAGCCTTTGAAGTGTGGAGACATTTCCTGGAGGGAGCTCTGCACCAGGTAGAAGTGCACATGAACCATTGGAATTTGGAATGTTGGCAGGCGGTGAAACAGTTGAATCTGAGGCAAATTTGATGGGCAGTTTTTTTGATAGGTTTGACTTCAGAGTCAAGTATGTGGCCGGGAGCCAGAAACAAGGGGCAGATGCCCTTTCAAGGAAACCTGAATACCAGGAAGAAGAATCAGTCTTGGTATACAGGCATATCTTGACACCGAAACAGTTGCAGTTGGCGGCAGGATTAGTGAGAGACGAGACAGACTTTCAGCGGCAGACAAGAGAGGATGCTTTCCCCAGAGACAAATTGAGGGCACTGGAGGGAGATAATAATGATATTGAGGGTTTTTCAGAAAAAGGACTTTTGTACAAGGGTGAGACTCTCTACGTTCCAGCAGGGGACCTTAGAGCCACCGTTCTGCGTCAATGTCATGACAACCCTACAGCAGGTCCCTTTGGTCAGTACAAAACATTATACCATGTGACGAGACAGTTTTGGTGACCAAGGGTAAGAGAAGATGTAAAGGATTATGTGCAAGCTTGTAAAACGTGTCAACAGGCAAAGAGACCCAAGGAAGCCCCACCAGGCTTACTACAACTGCTACCTACCACTCAAGAGCCTTGGGAAACCATTGCTATGGATTTTATAACTGATCTACCAAGGTTGCAGCAACGGACAGGAATTTGGGTGATGGTGGATTCCCCCCCCCCAAAAAAAAAATGGCCCACTTCGTGCCTCATAAAAGACTCCCAACAGCCCCCAAAACAGCACAGTTGTTTGTAGATCATGTGTTCAAGTTGCATGGACTTCCCCGTCAAGTGATTTCAGATCGCAGAACCCAATTTACCTCACAGTTCTGGAAAAAACTCATGCAGTTGCTCAAAGTGGAAATAAGCCTTTCCTCGGCCAGGCATCCAGAAACGAACGGAGAGTCAGAGAGAAGGAACACAACGTTGCAGCAATACCTACGTTGCTATGTTAATTACCAGCAGGACAATTGGGTAACCAAGCTTCCTCTAGCGGAGTTCGCATATAATAACGCCCTGCATGTTTCAACAAAACAAACCCCATTCTTTGCAAATTAAGGTTACCACCCTCGTGCGTTCCCGTCCCCCATCCCCAACCGACACCTTGTCAGTACCTGCCACGGAAGAATTTTTAGAAGAGTTGGCAGCCATTCAGGAATTACCGGAGGAACGGTGGAACTATGCTAAAGAGGCTTATAAGAAGGCAGCAAATGCTCACCGCCAACCGGGTAGGGAGATAAAAGTTGGGAATCAGGTATGGTTGTCAACACGTGATCTACCGCAAAGAGGCAGATGTAAGAAATTAGATCATCAGAGAGTGGGTCCGTTTGAGGTGACAGGCCAAATTAAGCCTGTGACTTTCAGACTCCAAATACCTTCATCTATGAAGATTCACCCCATGTTCCACAGGTCAATGTTATCCCCAGTGGTGCTGGTGCATCCGTATCAGACATCTAGGGAAACTCCTCCCCCTCCCATTGTAGTGGAAGTGTAGAAGAAGATTATGAAGTTGAGCAGATTTTGGACTCTCGATAGCAACGTAAAGAATTACAGTACTTGATTGGGTGGAAGGGTTATGGACCAGCCAAGCACTCATGGGAATATGCAGAGCATGTGCATGCACCTGATTTGCAAAAAACGTTTCATGCGAGACACCCCCAGAAACCCAAACAAGAGGGGTGGGAGGAGGAGAGTCTTAGAGGGAGGGATGATGTGAGGAACCAGACTGAAGGGTATTGCTCTGAGGAAGAATGGTGGGAGCCCCCCTCTCCCTCTCTCTCTGTTGCTGCAAAAGACTGCTTTCACTTCATACTGTTATCTACAGAGAGGGGGAAGGTAAGCCTTGCCTGGCAGCCTGACACTTATGCTGAAATGGGAGGTTGGGTACTATGTGAGAATGATGGGGAGGATGTTTTTCCGTAGGCAGTGCAAGCAAATGTGTGTCTACTCACAAGCAAGCACTACTGGATTCAATGAGGCTTACTCCCAGGAAAGTAGAAGTTTAGTTGATCTCAGTAAGGCTTATGCATGCGGATTCCACTCAGACCTCTGAGTGGGGAAGCAGATGCAACTTCGTACAGTGGTACCTCGGGTTAAGAACTTAATTCGTTCTGGAGGTCTGTTCTTAACCTGAAGCACTACTTTAGCTAATGGGGCCTCCTGCTGCCGCTGCTGCATGATTTCTGTTCTCATCCTGAAGCAAAGTTCTTAACCCGAGGTAATACTTCTGGGTTAGCGGAGTCTGTAACCTGAAGCATATGTAACCTGAAGTGTATGTAACCCGAGGTACCACTGTATTGTCTGGAATATAAGACGCACCCACAAATAAGCCGCACCTTTAAAATTCAAGGCTTCTTTGTGGGTGTGGCCCGCCTCCCGGCATTACTGTACTGAACAGGGGATGGGGGGGGCGATGGGCGCCCACTCCCCAAGCTGCCGTCTGGTTCCGAGCGTGCTGCGTGTCTGCCTCCTAGCACTACTGCCCTGAATGGGGGGCAGCCGACGATTGACTCCGAGCACACAGTGTGCCCACCTCCCAACACTACCACCTCGTGGCACTACCTCCCCAAGGGAGGCTTGGGAGTGGCAGGCAGGCTGTGCGCCATTGCCCCATGCCCCCGGGCTTCTTTCCCCTTCCCCTTTCCTTACGGCAGCTCTGGGGAAACTTGGCAGAGGTGGGCGGGCTGTGTGCCATTGCCCCATGGGCTGATTCCGGGGGGCGGGGAGCAGTGCCGCTTTGCTGCAGCCTCCCCTCTTCCCCTTTCCTTACAGTGGCTCGGGGGAGGCTTAGGAGACGCAGATGGGATGGGCGCAGTTGTCCTGCACCCCCGACGGCCCTCATGAGCAGCTGTTTCAGCAGCGATACCGTAAGGTCGCAAATATAAGCCACACTTTTGACTTTTCACAATTGGAATTTGGGGGGAAAGTGTGGCTTATATTCGGGCCAATATGGTATATTATATGGAAGTTTATTTAATATTTTTATTGAATCTACTACTTCCTTACATGTTCAGGCCCTCCTCCGCTGCAGGGAGCCTCAAGGGCCTCAGCTGCTGCAGGGAAGCGTGGTGCACCCCCTGCCTGCTTCAAGGGGGTATAGCCTGACTCTCTGCTGCCAAGGGGAGGTGTGGCAAGGCCCTCTGTTGCTGGGGGGAAGCATGGCACACCCTCCACCACTTTGGGGAGGTATGGTGGGACCAGTGTTAGAAACTGAGATATGAAAGCTAGGAGCTAAATGGCACCTTCAACCTAGGTTATGAGCAGAACAATGGAATGTCCAGGCATACTTTTTTTTAAACAAGAAGAATACAAAGCTGAAAATGAATGAACTGCAGCTAAAATTTTATGCTCATTTTTCACATGGTTTAGCCCACCCCCCTAATATTCTTAAGAGGGTCTCTTCTCCAGTTCCTCCTTTCCTTCCACCATGCAGTTTTTATCTGAAATCTTAGGTGCAGTACTGCACCCAGAGCTCAGAAATTGCTCACCCTAATGAAATTCCCTGTCGCAAAATGCACCTAGAACAATGGGAGTTTCAAACACTGGGTGAGACCCTCAGCCGGCACAGGGAGGAGCAGAAAAGCCCTCTGCTGCTGCAGGGAAGCGCGGTGAACCCTCCACCACTGTGGAGAGGCGTGTCAAGGCCCTTTGCTGCTGCGGGGAAGTGCAGGACACCCTCTGCCACTGTGAGGAGGTACATTGGGACCCTCTGCTGCCACAGGGAGGTTGAGCAAGGCCCTCTGCCGCTGCAGATATATAGCGCTTGATATATCGAGATATTGTAATATTTAGCTGGTGATATATTGTGATGTTGAAAACCAGATATCGCCCAGCCCTACCAGGTAGAAATACTAAGTGAGTTGCATCCAAATGTGTTCCACCACTCACTGAAGGCTTTTCAAGCCACTGGAGGCTTTCATGAACAGAAAATGGTGGAAAGCAATTTTTGCCAACTACCCTTCCCTCTGCAGTCTCCTCAACTTCCACACAATTCTACTCCAGAAGGTTAGATGAGCCTTTGGAACAGTGTGGGAGGGGGAAGGAGGGCTGCAAGAGGAAGCGAAAATGGCTTCCCTTCTTTCCATTCATGAAGACTGTACTGGAACAAAAAGCCTTCTGTGAAGAACATCATACCATAGGTTCATTTAAATTTTATAATCACAATTTTTGACAGCTAAGGATTTCTGTTGTTGTTTTTACACATTTAGTGTGAATAGTAAAAAGTGGTGTAACAGGTGTATAAGACTACTGCGACAAGAAAAGGCTGGAGCAATAATCTACCACCAGGTAACAAAAGACCACCTCAGGTTCCTGTAAACGTTCCTGTAAATTATTATTTTGAAATAGCTGTGATTCACTTCTGAATATCCATTTCCAATTGCAGGATGTTTAGAACTTAATAGATTATGAAAATCCATTACATATCAGTACGTACCATAATACTACATTAATTCAGTTTATGCATTGTACCGACTCATTTTATATTTTGTCAAAATCCTTTGCTGCTGTAGTAGACAACACATTACAATTTTGGGGTTCTGTTTTTAAAAAACTTAGCACTTTCTTAATGACATCAAACACATGAATTTCTTAAGTCTCTTGGATAGGCATTTTAACTCACTTTTAAGTTCCCCAGAATTAAAATAAAAACATTTTTTCACTCTTCTGCAAATGCAGTGCTCAATTGCCCAGTGTGTGCAAACTGTATTTACTTGGCTCCATTCCAGTCTGGCTTTACGACTTCATGGCACAAACTGCCTTGATAACACTGAGTTATGACATTTATCTGGAGAGAGATGCAGGGTGTGCCACCCCACTCATTCTCCTTGATCTCTCAGCAGCTTTTGATACTGCTGGCCACAGTATCCTTCTGGAGAGGCTCAGAGGAACTGTGCTTCAGTGGTTCCAATTCTACTTACAGGGCCATTTTCAGAAAATAGTAATGGGAGGCTACTGTTCAGCACCATGGGTGTTGCTCTGTGGTGTCCCACAGGACTCCATCTTGTCCCTCATGCTCTGAAGCCTGTGGGAACTGTCAGTAGGAGATTTGGAATGAAGTTTCATCAATATGCAGATGTCACCCAGCTCTATCTCTCTGTTCCACCTGCATCGGGAGAGGCAGTTGAGGTGGTGCTTAGAGGTGGTGGTGGTTTGCATGTGGGCCAATAAACAAAAGTTGAATTTTGAAAATACAGGTTGTATGTGCCCCAAGTCCTCATGAAGTAGGCTGTAGTCTATATTATTAAAGTTTATGCAGTAGATGCATTTAATCTTAAAGAAGCTGAAAGACTAAGCTGGGGTTTTTTTGGTAAACATGTGCAAGTAAAGGCAGCAAACCACTGCAAACTTAAAAGCACATGGGCAAGTCCCAACAAAACTTAAATGTAAACACACAGAAGGGGTCAGACTGTTTCTGGCTGGAAAGAGCTCTCCCAAACCAAGTCGTGGGGCTCAAAACGTAAATTCTTTTTTCCAAAGGCTTCCAAGGTGGCGGCTACTCAATAAAGGGGATGGGGAACCGAGCGCTTGAATGAGGCGGAGACCCGCGTGCCTATATACACACACACAAAACGCTCCTCTTCCCCTCGCTTCCAATCAGCGCCCGGGACGGGCAAACAATAAAGCGGCTCTTTAGAGCGCGGGTAGGGCAAAAGGGGGTGGGGTTGTACCCATCCTTCCCAGAGATAGTGTTGCACGGCCGAGGAAGGTAAAGAGCCAGCGATGCCTCGCGCGGGATCTGAGATAAGACATGACGACGAAGGCTCCCATCAGCTGTGGGATGTCGGGGGAAAGAGGAAGGAGTTTTCAGCCGACAACTCCCCTGACAACCGCACCGCCGGCGCTTCCTTCTTCCCCTGCACCCTTTCCGTTTTGTCTTTAACATCCCACAGTACTGTAAGGCGCAGAAGCGAGGTTTGTCTGGCGCTGCAACCACTGGCTATTAGAAGACTTCGGGGGGAGGTGTGTGTTTTCTAAAAGTTGAATAAGGCAGAGGAAGAAAAAGGCCTCTGTAAGCTGTGCTTCTCTGTTATCTCTGCCGCTGATTCTGACAGCCGCCATTTTGTTTGCCGCCATTTTCTGGCCGCCTCTCGGGGACAGCTACAGTGCTGGGTCGAACCGCGCGGCGGAGTAGAAGCCGAACGCACACTCGCGCCCCTCTGGGTGTAAAGCCCGAGCGGGTTTACATGTGAAGCGGGGAGTAAATTTAAAAAAGTGGTGTGCTACGTGAGTGTTGGTAGGCGTTGGGGCCTGTTCTGGGGCCTAAGCAGCCTGGCACCTCTCCCACACATCCGCCCTTTAAAAAACAATTAATTAAAATTGTCAACAATCCCCTTTCCGCGATTGAGCACCCCCCACCCACTCCTCACCTTCGCTTGGCGTGCTCCTGCTCGAGCTGGAGGAGTGGAGAAAAGAGGACTTGACTGCCGCTTTCCGGGGTTCGCCAGGTCCGAGGCCTGCACTAATCACAGGCTAAGCTTAGGAAATTGCAGGTGAGCGAGCGGCCTGCTCACTCGCAAACCCACACGCACATTCTCCCCCCCCCCGCCCTTTATCCCTTCTTCTCCCCCTCCCCCCAATAGTCTAGCGACCAGTCTTTGCTAAAACAAACGTCACAAAGGAGCGGGCATCAACCTCTTGTGCGCACCGTTCTTCTTTCACTTGCCCCGCCCCCTTCCCGACAGTGTTCTGAGCACGCGTAGCAAAGTTAATGAAGTTAGCTGTGCCCATGCCTTCGTGCCATTAGTGGGGAGAGAAAGGGAGCTGGAGCAGGAAAGCAAGCTGAAGGCTCCTTCGTTTACTGCAGTGGAGGAAAATGGGAGAGGAAGGAGACCGACAACCAAATGCATTGAGTGCTTGATTTTGCGTTTCATTTTATCACGCCATTGTCAGTCCGAAGGTAGGAAGGCAGAATCTGCTCTTGACAAAACTCCAGAAGCATGAAGAAGATGGGTGGTTTTTGTTTTATTTTTTAGGGAAATAAAATGAATTTTAGTTTTGAACCCTTTATTAAAAATGAGAAGTTAACAGGTATTGTTACCAGAAAAGTGTATTACCAGAAAATAGGGGGGGGGGTGCCTTTAACAGCCCAACTCCCCTTTTATGGGACTCAGAGCATAACTGAGTCAAAGTATCCACAAACATTTTAAAGTTAGATGTGTGAATACTTAATGTAAGTTGTACTAGCAGGGACTTGGGTTCAATAATTGTGTTCAAATATTGGAACTGAGGACATTCAGATGTTTTCCACGTAATCCATAGTTCAATGTTTACGTCACTGATGGTGGAATCTGTTTCACATGCTTTGTGGAATGCTTGTACCTGTAGACAGTGTAATGCAGTTAAAGTAACTTGATGAGCATATCAATATCTTTTCACATATGACAATGTGAGGCAGGATTCTGCAACACCAGAACTGACAATACCAGTTATTTCCAATTGTTGTTACTAATTCAGTTAATCCACTGCAAGTTAACCACTTGCCAAGTAAGTTAATGACCATCATTTCATTATGAAGGCCACACTTCATGAATATAATGTGATCCTCACTATACTTGTCAGGAAACTTCCACTGCAGTTCCTTTCCAATTGCATATACAGGCATTTGATTTCCATTTAATTTAGCTGTTGCCATTATTATGATATCCATAACATGACGTACCATTGCTGGTGTTGCAATTTTGTCATTTAAAAGTGGAAGCAATGCTGCATTACATTTTAGTTTCCCTATACCAGGTTCATTTTTTGCATGAAAAGCAGCAAAGAATACTCAAGGTACTTCCTCCATTCTTTGTGTGTCTTGAATATGCATTCTCTCCAGGACAGAGTTTAGCCAAGGATATAAAACTTCCTTGGGGCGAAGGCAGGATTGTGATCAATGTAGCATGGATTAACAGTTGGCAAACGTAGGTCCCTTGTCACTTTACCAGTTGCAGGAAAAGTAGTGTAAGATTCGGGGAGGCAGTTGACTATTTTCTGGCTCCTCTGCTGGATATGAATGCTGTCGCCATCATCCTCCATATCTACTTCATGTTGAGGATGCTGAATAATTGTAACACTTGAACCATGGAAAGAGGTTACGGCAATAGATGACTGATCAATATCTATTGTTGATGTTACAAAGATATTGAGACACTGTTTGAGCAGGCACACACCATTTTTCATGTATTGTTTACCAGTACATTTCAGGCATAGGCAAACTCAGCCCGCCAGATGTTTTGAGACTACAACTCCCATCATCCCTAGCTAACAGGACCAGTGGTCAGAGATGATGGGAATTGTAGTCTCAAAATATCTGGAGGCTCGAGTTTGCCTATGCCTGGTACATTTGTTACTTTGGCTGATACTTCTTGCACTCGAGTATATGTAACACTCAGGCCCTGATGAGACAGTTTATAATTTTCTTCTTCTTAGTGACAGCCTGAATCATGAGACCTATATACAGTGGGAGGGGATACTGATGTATGTTTTGGTTAGGAGACTTAGTTTGGTCAGAATCGGGTATACAATTCCACATTTAACACTAAGTACACTACTTCTAGTACGGGAGCCACTATAGTCTCTAGAAGGCCATGAAAATTTGTTCCCCGGGCTTTTTAGACTTGTCTACCAATGTGCTATCTGAACCAAAGTGGTGCATTGTTGCCTAATGTGATTTTTTTTTCCAGCTCTCCCACTCAACTTATTTTATGTGCATCCTGTGAACATGTGGTGGGACACAGGGTGGCACAAAACAGATGTATGGAGGCATGGTTATTGAAAAACAGTCCTTGTCTCTGCCCTAAAGCACTCAAATTCTACTTCATATCCTCCCTAAGTGGTGTAACTTTATGCATGTGGGGGAATGTCCTGGTGTGTGCATGTGTTCATGAAGAGCTCCTCATACTGCAGGTTTCTAAAAATAGTTTTTTTAGAGAAGTAGAGCATCTGGATAACATTACACAATGGCATTATGCAGAAGTTAGCTGAGAGGAATAGATGAATTCCCTCTTTCAAAACTTTGGTTTTCCTTATCAATTGTTATTGGCATCTTTCTTTTCCATTTCTTAATCTGAAGGTTTATACTTTACACTCAGCAGGAAGGAGTATCCTTCTTATTTTCAGCTTTTCTTGGTTCCCTAGATTGCAGATTTAGCCTTCCGCATCCTAACTCCTCAGCATTCACCTTTTTATGAATCCCTGTGAAGGGCTTTCATTTGCTTTCATTTATC
This sequence comes from Podarcis filfolensis, assembly GCF_964270895.1. Classification (NCBI taxonomy): domain Eukaryota; kingdom Metazoa; phylum Chordata; class Lepidosauria; order Squamata; family Lacertidae; genus Podarcis; species Podarcis filfolensis. The sequence continues at coordinate 16,910,656 of NC_139619.1, forward strand.
ATAAGCAACTTCCCATTTGGCACAGGTGTTGACATATCTTGAGAGAAATGTATTCACCTTGGCATTTCTGTAGGAGTTTTACATTGGCTGTGGTCTTTCACTTAAGGGTTATGTCATTAGCTTGCTCTCCAAAAGGGATGCAAAAGGCTAATTTGTACCTTGGGCACATTGTCTAATTTACAGGGGAAATCCAACTGGAATTTTATGTGGCCCCATGGTTTTCAAATCTTGAAACCCAATCCATTAAAAAAATACTAAAATTGGTCCATATTAGTGATTTTGATTATATAGGGCACACACACATAGTGACATATGGGCATGCACCATTTTCCTGCTCAATCAAAGCATACTGTCTCACACGGTTTCTGAACCTTCTTCTGGGTAAAAGGGACAGGGAGAGATTGGTACAAGTACAGTGACAGGTGAAAACAAAGAAATAATATGATTACCAAGGAACCTGTTTAAACCTTTGGAAGGGTTGAAGAGTATGCGGAACTCAGCCCTCATGTTGACGTAAAACACTTGGGTGCAAATCAGAGTATCCCCTTAAGTTTCTATGTCAGCTAGTTGCTCTCAGACAGAGAGCCAAAGATACACACAGGGGTATTCACTAGGCCTGGGCGATACATCGATATATTGCCCAGGACCAGTATGAGGAGCAGACCATGATGTCGGTTTCACTCAGCAGCATATCGCTGGTGAAACCACCACCACTTTTGAGTGGAAGCTGATGGAAGGCACTCCGGGCCACTGAGGCCACCCAAGCCTTGAGCAACAGCAAAGGATCCAGGAGTACCCCCAAGCTATGAACCTGCTCCTTCAGATGAAATGTAACCCCATCAAAAGCAGGAGATCTCCCACTCATCTGGTCTAGGGAACCACCCACTAACAGTGCCTCAGACTTATCTGGAGTTAATGATAAATAATGAAATTACAGAGGGATTTGATATCGAGAGAAGGGTTAGACAGGGATGCCCCCTGTCACCACTGTTATTCATTACGGCGCTGGAAACTCTTCTAGGAGCATTAAAAAAAGACAAGGAAATTAGAGGGATAAATGTAGGAAACCACTGCTACAAAGTTAAAGCATTCGCGGATGATGTGATTATAACGATGGAAGCACCATTAGAAAGTATTCAAAGAACCCTAGAAAAAATGAAGGAATTTGGCAAGGTTTCGGGTTTTAAGTTGAATAAAGAAAAGTCGAAACTATTGGCAAAGAATATGGGAGAGAAAGACAGAGAAGAGTTAGAGAAAACAACAGGGTTAAAAATAGAAGGTAAAGTGAAGTATTTCGGCCTTTGGATAACAAATAAAAATATGAACTTATTTAAAGACAACTATATAAAAAAATGCAAAGAAATCAAAGAAATCTTAGGAAAATGGAATAAATTAAAATTATCGCTATGGGAGAAAGTATCAATGATTAAAATGATGATACTCCCAAAAATTCTGTTCCTCTTCCAGACCGCACCTATAATAATAGGGACTAAATATCTGAAAGACTGCCAAAAAGACCTTGCCAATTTTATTTGGCAAGGGAAAAAAGCTAGAATTAAATCTGAAATTATGACGGGGTCTAAAGAAATAGGAGGCTTTGCAGTTCCAGATTTAAAAAGATATTATGAAGCTGCATGTTGGAGCTGGTTGAAAGAGTGGATGTTACTTAAAAATATGGAGATTTTGGAATTAGAAGGTTGGGATAGAATTTATGGATGGCATGGCTATCTAATGTATGGGAAAATACAGGTACAAAAAAGATTTACGAATCATTTAGTGCAAAAGGCTCTATTTGAAGTTTGGGAGCGAACAAAGCAGAAAATCATAGAAAAAACTCTGTGGTGGACCTCCCCAGTAGAGGCAACCTCGACACTCAGGAATAATGCAAGAAAACTGTGGCCAGCCTACAAAGAGTTAGTGGAAGAAATGAATGGAAAACCAAAATTAAAAGTTTATGAGGAATTAAAAAAGATGGGAATAAATTGGTTGGAATATTTTCAATTGAAAGCGACTTTTGAAAAAGGTACAAAAAGCAGAGGGTTTGAAAATAAAATACAGTGGTACCTCGGGTTACATACACTTCAGGTTACATACGCTTCAGGTTACAGACTCCGCTAACCCAGAAGTATTACCTCGGGTTAAGAACTTTGCTTCAGGATGAGAACAGAAATCATGCAGCGGCGACACAGCGGCAGCAGGAGGCCCCATTAGCTAAAGTAGTGCTTCAGGTTAAGAACAGACCTCCAGAACGAATTAAGTTCTTAACCTGAGGTACCACTGTATCAAAGTTAGATAAAGAAGTCTTACAGAGTAAACAAAAAATACTTACAAAAATGTATAAATTATTAAATAATGTACAAACAGATCAAGAAATCAAAAGTAATAATATGTTAAGGTGGAAACAAGATTTAGGTTATGAAACTGAATACAAAGATTGGGTTAAATTTTGGGGGGAAAATATAAATTTTACAGCTTCTTATCAATTGAAAGAAAACTTCATGAAGATGCTGTTGGGATACTGCCAGGGAGACATAGGCCATCATGCCTCCACGTCGTCTCCCAGTCTCCCGTGGAAACAGTATCAGTCAATTAGCGACACGAGCCTCAGAAATAGCTGTCCACATTCCAGGACTCGTGCACGCCCTTTTTGCAGAGTTTCCACAATGAAAGATTCACCCAGGAGAGCATATTCTACAGATTTATTCAACGTTGGTCAGAACAAAGGAAAAACATGACTGCCTGCCTCCGTGTCGAGGCAACAGACTGAAAACAAAAGCTATATACAAAACAGAAACTTCCTGTGAGCAGGAAGTACGCAGGTTTGTGACACACAACAGCCTGCTCCCTGTTTAAGGTGGAACGGAAATATCCTAACATCCTCCCCCTTTCCGTGTAACCTGTAGAACCTGTGGTTCAACCCAATTGCAACCTCTGTACATAAACCTTAAGTTGTTCTCTGTTAACAACCTTAGACAACAGATCAGCAGGAATTTCATTTCCTGGCATGTAGGACACCTGAATGAGTCCTTTCTGAATACACTCTCTTGCACGATGTAGCTTAATCTGCAAGTATTTGGTTCTTTGCTTGCAACTCTCTGAGTTCAGCAAAGCCAAACAGGATCTATTGTCTTGGTACACTTGTATAGGACATTTCACAGAAACTCTGATGTCCTGAAACACCATTCACAATCCATGAGTGAAAATGACAGAGCATTGAGTTCTGCTTTTTTCCCATCATCTTCATCTTCCTCTGAGTGACTCTGGAAAATTCCCACATTTCTCCCCCACTTAGGATTGTACTCAACACTCTTTGTGAACCTAATGGACTTAGAGTCAGTCATCCATACCCTGTATGCACCTTTTTCATACCCCATGAACAAACCATGTGCCCCACGCTTCCCAAGCTTGCTGCTCTGTGGGGTGTGGACCCACATGTCAGAACCAAAGATTCTCATGTGCTTGATGTAAGGTTTCTTACCAAACCTCTTCTCATAGGGAGTACAACCAATAGGTGATGACAGTCTGCGATTATAAGTGTAAACAAACAAGTTCAAAGACTCCCCCCAAAACTTCTCAGGGAGATTGGTATAATGCAGCAAGGTTTTCAAGCCTTGAAGCAATGTTTGATTTGCTCGCTCACAAAGTCCATTCATCCATGGAGATCTAGGCGTTGAGAGGTTGTGCTGGATTCCCTTCTCAGTCAGGAAAGCTTCAAACTGCTGAGAAGTGAATTCACCGCCTCGATCAGTAAACAAGCAGCCAATACGTTTACTGTGAGCATTCTCCAACCATGCACAGAACGCCTTGAACCTAGGAAATGCTTCTGATTTCTGCTGGAGCATAAACACATGAATGTAGCTGGAAAAGAATCAATTAAAACCATGAAGTACCGTATTTTTCGCTCTATAGGACACACTTTTTCCCCTCCAAAAATGAAGGGGAAATGTGTGTGCGTCCTATGGAGCGAATGCAGGCTTTCACTGAAGCCTGGAGAGCGAGAGGGGTCGGTGAGCACCGACCCCTCTCGCTCTCCAGGCTTCAGGAAGCTATCTGCAAGCCTTCGGAGCGCGGCGGGAGTTCCCGCTGGGCTCCGAAGGCTTGCGGATAGCAACCTGCAGCCCAAAGCCCGGGGAGCGCAGCGCTGCGCACCCTGGGCTTTGGGCAGAGTTTGGTGGCTATAGGGTTAAACTCCTTGGTGTCCTGTATCTGGGGAGGGGCCTTTACGCAAGGCCGTGCGTCACAGTCTTTGTCTGTGAGTTGGTTTCAGTTTTAGGCAGAGAGACACTGCAGACAGACGCTGCAGACAGTCTGTGTGTGCTTTCAGCACAGGAAAGATGCCGGAAAGTTCCGGTGGTGTACAGATGATTTACTGCTGTAAATAAACACTTTAGAGATAACAAAGAACTGTCTCTGGACTTGATTTATCCCTCTATCTCACACGGACAGCAGGACCGCTGCGACTCTGCATTTTCTGCCCAGGTCGCCCCAGCAGATGTTGAGCAGCGGGAGCGCGACTGGACGGCAGATATATAGCCACAGGTTATGGATCTTACGTGTTTCCTGCCAAGTGTGAGGAGGGAGACAAGCAAGGCTGCCAGCTTTGAGCTCCTGCCAAAGGGAAAGGCAGTGGGAGAGCCCTAGTGAAGAGTGGAGCCAAGAGGAGGCTGCTTCTTCAAAGGACTGGCTGGCTAGCAACGCGTGAGTACGCTTAAGCCCCGGGGTGTGGAAAAATGGCTGCTCTGCAACCGCAAGCCCATGAGACTTTTAACGTGCCCTTCGAACGCTTGAATGGTTCAAATTGGGAAGACTGGAGCAAGCGCATGTACTACTGGCTGGAAGGGAAACAGCTTTGGGAATGTACGCAGGCTGATCCAGTTCTTTCTGCGCCCGGAGCTGCAGCTGGAGAAGTTGAGAGGGCTGCAGGGGCGGTGAGGAAAGACAAAAAGGCTGTCTCACGTGGTGATGGCGATGGAGGCGTCGCAACTCCCTCATATTGATGGCTTGCGAACTTGTCACCAAATTTGGTCCGCTTTGACTAGAATACATCAAAGGACCACAGCTGGGGCAAAGATCCATGTGATACGTTCTCTGTTTGAGAAGAGGCTGTCCCCAGGGGAATCGATACGGGACCACATTGCTCAGATGCTGACTATTTTCAGCAAGCTGCGTCAGCTCAATGTACCCTTCCCAGACGAACTCAAATCTTATACCCTGTTAAGCTCTTTGGACAGGAGTTATGAGAACTTGGTTCTAACGATGGAAATGATGCCGCCGAACGATTTAACGATTGAATATATAAGCGGATGCTTGATTGATGAAGAATCGAAGTGGCAGAGGGCTGGGAAGGAGGGCACAGGCTGCACCCCAAGAAGGAGTGGGGGGGTGGCAGCCAGAGGCAGCGAAGACTGTGTAAAAGCTTTCGCTTCCAGAAGATTCTATCGATGTGGCAGCAATACACATCTGGTACGCAATTGTCCGCTAGAGGCCCAGGAAGGCAAGGACACTGGCCGGAAAGGAATGTCAACAAAGCAGATAAGCGGCAGTTCCAGAGCTGGTTCCCAGCAGAGACGTGGGAAAGGAGCAGGCCAGGAGAAAAACAAGGACAAGTCGTTTTATCATCTCACAGCTGCGATGGTGTCTCTGGGAAGCAACAAAGGCCCCAGTCGGGGGGAGAGTGTTGCTATGGCAGCGTTGGAAGACAGCCAGAGAGCCACTATGACTCTTGTTGTGGACACTGGAGCTACCCATTGCCTAGTGCCATCTAGTGGGCTCCTCAGAAACTGCAAGAAAGTTAAAACTGGTCGATTTGTGTCACTGGCTGATGGTTCAAAGAGACAGTTAACTGAATCTGGTTCTTTGTACTGTTCCTTTATAGATCATGAAGTGCAGGCTTTTGTGGTGCCTGAGATCGCCAATTCTCTTTTAAGTGTGTCAGCTCTTGTTGCTGATGGCTTTGATGTGGTGTTTACTAACAACATGTGCTATTTTTACAGCGATGGAAAGGAGATCCACAGCGTTGAGGGGAGAGACAGGCTTTTCCTGGTGCAGATGCCTGTTGCAAATGCTGCTGTTGCAGAACCCCCTGAAGAGGCACAAGTGCAGTGTGCAAATGTACCACCACATGATAATTGTTTACATCTATGGCATCACAGATTTGCGCATGCGGGGTGGTCTTATGTTAAAAGGGCCACTGAGAACACGGTTGGGCGTGGGTTTAAAGCATGTGACAAATTCCTAGATTGTCGAGCGTGTAAACAATTGAAGGTCACAACATGCACATATCCCAGGTCAGACAGGAGGACCAGCAAACCCTTTGAGCTGGTTCACGCAGATTTATGTGGACCGATGCAGGTAGCTTCTTTAAGTGGATCGAAGCATGTTCTGGTCCTGATTGATGATTTTTCGAGACACACCTGGCTATTCACAATCCGACACAAGGGGGAGGCAGCTGCATTGATCAGGGATTGAAATTCAACCAAAGGTAATCTCGGATCATAATGCAATAAAATTGGAAATAAAGGGATTTGAAGAAAAAACGTTTAGATGGAGAATAAATGAGAACCTTCTCAATGATCAAGAAATTTTAATGAAAGCACAAAAAAATTTGACGGACTATTTTGTAAACAATTCTAATAAAGAAACGAAAATGAATATAGTATGGGATGCCAGCAAAACCGTGATGAGAGGTTTCTTTATTCAGCAGAATTTGATTAAAAAAAATTTAGAGAGAAAGGGAAAAAAGAGATTTTGAAACAAATAATGGAAAATGAGAAAAAACTAATCAAAAGACCAAACAATTTGAAAATAAAACAAAATATAAAGATTCTACAAACACAATTCGCAATGATAATAAATAAAGAAGTGGAATGGAATATTAAAAGAATGAAACAAAGAAATTTCGAATTTGCTAATAAATCAGGAAAATGGTTGGCTTGGCAGATTAAGAAAAGAAAGGAACAGAATACAATTAACAAAATCATCGTTGAGGGAACTGAAATAGATAATCCGAAAGGAATTAGAAAAGGATTCTTGGATTTTTATAGACATTTATATAAAAGAAGAGAGAAGAGCAATATGAAAAAAATAGAAAAAAATTTAAAGGAAAAAGAGGTGCAGAAAATCCCGACTGATAAAAGAGACAGACTGAATGACCCAATAGAAACTGAAGAGATAAAAGAGGCTATAAAGGAATTTAAAAAAGGAAAGACACCAGGACCAGATGGATTTACGGCAAGGTATTATAAAGAGATGAAACACATCCTACTAGTACCATTGAAAGAAGTTATGAATAATATCTTAAAGAAAAAGGAAATTCCTGAAACTTGGAAAGAAGCTTTTATCACGTTTATTCCAAAACAAGACTCTGATCTAACACAAGTAAAAAACTATAGGCCTATTTCGTTGTTAAACAATGATTACAAGTTATTTGCAAGTATTTTAGCTAAGAGGATGAAAAAGTTATTACAAGAAGTGATTCATAAAGATCAAGCTGGTTTTCTACCTGGCAGACAGATGAAAGATAATATAAGAAATATAATTAATATTTTGGAATATCTGACAGCCAGAAATGAAAAACAAGCTATGTTGATATTTGTAGATGCAGAAAAGGCCTTTGATAATATATCTTGGGATTTTATGTTAAAAAATTTAGAAGCTATGGATGTAGGTCAAGAGTTTTTTAATGGTATAAAAGCTATATATATATGGAACAAAGAGCAAAATTGATTGTAAATAATGTGATGACAGAAGATATAAAAATAACTAAAGGTACAAGACAGGGATGTCCTCTTTCACCACTATTATTCATCTTGGTGTTGGAAATCTTTCTGAGATCTATAAGGAAAAATAAATCAATAAGAGGGGTAACAGTCGGTCATAATGAGTACAAGGTTAAAGCCTTTGCCAATGATCTGGTATTGACTGTGGAAGAACCGTTAAGAAGTGTTAAAGAGGTATTAGAGGAGATAGAACAGTTTGGTCAAGTAGCAGGATTCATACTAAATAAGAAAAAAACTAAATTAATTGCTAAAAACATGGAACAAGGTCTGATAGAAACAATGCAACAACAAATAGGAATAGAAGTGGTTAAGAAGGTTAAATATTTGGGAATTTGGTTAACCCCAAAAAATATTGATCTGTTTCAAAACAACTATATACCAATGCGGAATGGAATTAAAAGGGACCTGGAGGTGTGGGGGAAGAATTTCAACGATAAAGATGAGCGTGTTACCAAAGATGCTATTTTTATTTCAGACAATCCCGATAATCAAAGGGGGCAATAATATATAAAGAATGGCAGAGAACAATTTCAAGGTATATCTGGCAGGGTAAGAAGCCAAGAATACAGTTTAAGTTGTTAACAGATGCGAAAGAAAGAGGAGGCTTCGCCCTACCAGACCTGAAATTGTATTATGAAGCATCATGCCTCTGTTGGTTGAAGGAGTGAATGAGATTAGAAAATGGAGAATTGTTAGACTTGGAAGGATTTGATAACAGATTTGGTTGGCATGCATATTTATGGTGTGATAAGAAAAAAAATTCACAAAGGCTTTGAAAACCACATCTTCAGAAGATCTCTTATAGAAGCTTGGGATAGGTATAAAAACCTATTAGAACCAAGGATACCACACTGGTTGTCTCCATTAGAGGTGATGAGTGTAAAGAAGATCAATATGAGGGGGAATTGGGTAACATATGGGAACTTGATTGTTAAAGAAGGAGGTAAATGGAAATTGAAACCCTACAAGGAAGTTAAAGAATATGTTAATGATTGGTTGCATTATTATCAGGTTAATGAAATGTTTAAAAAAGAACTAAAAGAAAAAGGTTATGTTGAAAAAGAATCGAAATTTCAAATAGAGATATTGAATAATGAATTTAAAATTTTATTGAAGATGTATAAATTGCTGCTAGAATGGTATACTAAAGATGAAGAAATTAAATCGGTTATGATTCATTGGGCTAGAGATTTTGGATATAATATACAGTTATGTGAATGGATAAAACTATGGAACGAAAGGTTAAAATTTACGGCCTGTACTGCGTTAAAAGAAAATGTTATGAAAATGGTATGTAGATGGTATATAACACCAGTGAAGTTAGCAAGAATGTATAAAGTGTGTAATAAATGCTGGAAATGTAAAGAAAAGGAAGGGACTTTTTATCATATGTGGTGGGAATGTAAGAAAGTGAAAGGCTGCTGGGAAATGATATATAACGAATTGAAAAAAATGTTGAAATATACATTTAAGAAACCAGAGGCATTTTTGTTAGGAATGGTAGGAAATGAAATAAACAGAAAAGATTATAAGCTTTTTTTTATACGCAGTAACAGCGGCAAGAATACTGCTAGCCCAAAAATGGAAACAAGAAGAATTACCGTCGATGGAAGAATGGAGAATGAAGTTAATGGAATACACAGAACTTGATAAACAGGAAGGATCCAAGGCCTACGAGACCACAGATTCACTGAAGACTGGAGTAAATTTGTAGACTATTTGAAAAGTATTTGCGATGAACAATTAACGTTTGTAGGTTTGCAAGAGGCTCTGTGAAAATAGTATTAGAAATATTGTAAAAAAGGGAATAAGAAGGAGGAGGTTTTTCATATAAGGCAATACTAGATTAAGAAATGCGGAAGAAGGACTAAAACAGAGGATTTGCAGAAGAGCTGAGGGAACTCCAAAAAATGTATTTGTGAAAAATTGTGTTATGTGTTTTTATATTTTTGTATTGTAAAATGAATAAAAAATAATTCCAAAAAAAAAAGAGCTGCATTTTTCCGCCAGGGTGGTTTCCTGTGATGGCCTGGGAATCTGATTCAGAGGCTGAACCGGAGGAATCCCAGCCTGCACAGGAGTCCCCGCCTCCAGGGCTGGCTGAGCTGGGGCAGGGCCTTGAATCTGAAGCGCCTGCACCTGTGCCGGATCCTCAGGAGCAGACACCAGATGAATCCACTCTGGCTCCGGAGGTGATTGAGGACCCATTGCCTACAGGTGCGCCTCTCCCAGCCCTGCCAGGGGAAGGTGAGCCTCCCCCTGGGTCCAGTAACCCTCCAGCCTCTCCTGAGCTGCAGAGGCTCAGGGCAGAGAGGCGGAGGGAACTGGGTTCTCTCAGGAGGAGTGCTCGCCTTAAGGCCAGGAGAGGCGGGTCACCTGTGGGCTGGGACCGCCCCTGGCCTCAGAGAAGATAAAGGCCAGTCAGCCCGGTCCCAGGTTGCGGGAGCAACGTCATTGGAAACCTGTTTCTGCCAGCACCCAGCCCTGTTCTTCCTGAGTTCCCGACCTTGCCCGGTTCCTCGCTTTGGACCCCGCTTCGCCTTTGATGGACAGTCTCCAGACCCTCGACCCAGGACCGGACTCTGACCATGCCTCATGGTAACCTCCCCCCGGGACCAGCAGTTTGCTCCCGCCACACCCGCACTCCCCCTTCGTTGGGGTGCGTTCGGGAAGAGCCAGAAGCCATGGCCGATCAGGCAGCTGCGTTGGTGGCATTGGCCCAGGAGAACCAGGCCTTGACTCACACCGTTCAGCAGCTAAGCAATGCGCTTACAGCGCTTCAGCAGCAGTTGGACGCCTTACCGGCTTCTGGGGCCGATGCCCCAGTTCCTGGCAAGTACCCAGTGGCCCTGCCAGAGAAATTTGATGGGTCTCCGGCCAGCTTTCCCATGTTCCTCTTCCAGGCCAAGTTGTATATTCAGGAGCGAGCCCGGAATTTTCCTGACGATTGCACCAAGGTGCACTTCTTGATCAGTTTGTTAAAGGGCCAGGCGGCCAAGTGGGCCTTGCCACTGCTCCGGCAAGACTCCCCTTTGCTAACAGACTATGTGGGGTTCTGTAACCACTTGGAGACTGTGTTTGGCAACCCTCTGAAGGGGAGCCAAGCCAATCGGGCGATTCGTCGGTTGAGACAGGACAAGTCCACAGCCGCCGCCTACGCCACGGAATTTCGGCTGTTGGCACAGGACTTGTCTTGGAATGACTCTACACTTCGGGACCAGTATCTCGAGGGACTGTCGGACGAGATACTGGACCAGCTGGCCACAATGGATCGCCCCACCACGCTGGACGCCCTCATTCAGCGGAGCCTGCAGATAGACGATCGGTTGGAGGACTGTCGCCAGGCCCGGGACCGCCAGCACTCCCGGCTCCTGGCTCCAGTCGTTCCCAGCAGATCCACGGCCACAGCCGAGTTGCTGGACGAGCCAGCGCAGCTTGGGGCAGCGCGAACTCGCCTCTCCCCCTCGGAGAAGACGCGGCGTTGGGAGGGGAACCTGTGTCTCTACTGCGGTGGGAGTGGACATTACGCCCGATCCTGTCCCGAGAAGATGCAGGCCGCAGGGAAACCGCCAACCCCGGTAGTCGAAGGCCCTGGGTACCCGGGGTCCCAAACCATGCAAGAGGGGCCCTCACCGGTGGAATTGCGACACCTCATGGTTCCAGTGCGCCTATACCCCCCTGGCGGGCCCTGGATTCTCACCCATGCTCTGGTGGATTCAGGGACAACCCGCTTGTATATGGACTCTGCCTTTGCCGCCCATCATCAGGTGCCACTCCAGGATAAGTCAGAACCAGTACAGGTGGAGGCAATTGATGGGCGGCTCCTGCGCTCGGGTGCCGTTACTCAGGAGACACAGCCCTTGGTTCTGTGTCACCAGCAGCACCGGGAGGTGCGAACTCTGGACATTGCTACCATGCCTTGGTTTCCCCTGGTGCTCGGGATGGACTGGCTGGAGTCTCACAATGTTCGGATTGACTGGGTCAATCAGACTGTGCACTTCCCAGACCCGTGTCCCCATGTGCGGTTCGAGATGTTAGCAGCCGCGCCCACTGATGAGGCTGCGTCAGCGTTCCCGGCTGTTTACCGGGACTACCAAGACGTGTTTGAGGAATGGGGGGCAGACCAGCTGCCGCCCCATCGGTCTTTCGACTGCGGCATAGACCTCCGCCCGGGGCGCCCCTGCCTGTGAGTCGCCTATACTCTCTTACGGAGCCGGAGCGTGAAGCTTTGCAGGACTTCCTTCACAGGAACCTGGAGCGTGGGTTCATTTGGCCTTCCACCTCACCCACCGCTGCTCCAGTACTCTTCGTTAAGAAGTGTGGGGAGCTTCGTCTTTGCCATGACTACCGGGCCCTGAACAAGATTACTATCCCAGACCGGTACCCCTTGCCCCTTATCTCGGAGTTGCTGGAGCGGGTGCAAGGGGCGCAGGTGTTCACCAAGCTAGACCTCTGGGGGGCCTACAATGTAATTCGGATCCGAGCCGGGGATGAGTGAAAGACAGCATTCAGGACCCGGTACGGGCAGTTCGAATACCTGGTAATGCCCTTCGGATTGTGCAACGCGCCCACTGTGTTCCAACGGTACATCAATCACGTGTTCCAGGACTTACTAGACAAGTACGTGGTGGTGTACTTAGATGACATTCTGATTTTCTCCCGTGACCCGGCTCGCCACGAGGGTCATGTCTGGACCGTGCTGCAGCACTTGCAGGAGCATCGCCTGTATGCGAAGCTCAGCAAGTGCGAGTTCCATCAGCGGTCAGTGGACTTCCTTGGTCACCGACTCTCTCCAGATGGGGTGCAGATGGATCCTGGGAAGGTGGCAGAGGTTTGGGAATGGGCGGCACCTCGGAACCGCAAGGACCTACAGCGATTCCTGGGGTTCACCAACTATTACCGGACCTTCATTGCAGATTATGCTCATCGCACCACCCCGTTGACCCGGCTGCTGCGCCCCAAGACGCCATTTTCCTGGGACAAGGAGGCAGAGGAGGCGTTTCGGGGGTTGAAAGCCTGTTTCAAGAGGGCGCCGATCTTGCAACATCCTGATCCCTCTCGACCCTTTATGGTAGAGACCGATGCCTTCAGCACGGCTCTCGGTGCCGTCTTGTCCCAGCATCATGGACCTGATGCGCCACTGTTACCCTGCACCTTCTATTCCCGCCAGCTCCTTCCGGTGGAGCGTAACTATACCGTGTGGGAGCAGGAACTACTGGTCATCAAGGTGGCCTTTGAGGTCTGGTGCCACCATCTTGTGGGGGCACGACACCCGGTGGAGGTGAGAACCGACCACTGGAACCTGGAGTACCTCCAGACCACCCGCAAGCTGAACCAAAGGCAGATCCGGTGGGCATTGTTCTTCTCCCGGTTCCAGTTCCGGATCTGCTACATCCCCAGCTCCCAAAATCAGAAGGCGGATGCCCTGTCCCAGAAACCCGAAGACATCGCAGACATGGTACAGCAAGCAGCACCAACCACAATCCTACCACCGGCTGCGTTCCTGGCCACTCAGGAGGCTGAGCCACTGCAGGCTCGGGTGCGGGAACAGCAGCGGGTTGACACTTGGGCCCAGGAATGACTCCGGGAACTGGCCGAAGGGTCATGCCCTCAGTATCCGGGGCTGGTCTTGCACCAGGCCCTCTCCTGCGCCACGGTTGCCTGTACATCCCGCCAGGGCCACTGCGGGCTGAGGTTCTCCGGATGACGCATGATGCCCCAGCAGCGGGACACTTTGGGCGGTATCGGACCACCCATCTGGTAAGCCGCGAGTTTTGGTGGCCCCGCCTGAAGGCTGACGTGGCTAGCTACGTCGCTGGTTGTGACGTCTGCCGGCGGGCCAAGGGCCCTACCGGGCAACCCCCCGGCCTACTTCAGCCGTTGCCAGTCCCACCACGTCCTTGGCACACAGTTTCGCTGGACTTTGTGGTGGACTTACCCCCGTCTCGTGGCTGTACCTGCCTCCTAGTTTTTTCAGACCATTTCACTAAGATGGTGCACTGTGCCCCCTGTCCATCCATACCCACAGCTAAGGAAACCGCTCAGCTTTACCTTCAGCATGTCTTCCGCCTGCACGGCCTACCTGAGCGTGTGGTGTCCGACTGGGGCATCCAGTTCACATCCCGTTTCTGGCGAGCATTGCACCAGACCCTCGGGACAGAGGTCTATCTATCATCAGCCTACCACCCACAGACCGATGGCCAGACGGAACGGGTGAACGCGGTGCTGGAGCAGTACCTCCGGTGTTACTGCAGCTACCAGCAGGATGACTGGGTCGACCTAGCATTGGCGGAGTTTGCCTACAACAATGCCTACAACAACGCGGTGAACGCGTCCACCCAGCAGACCCCGTTCCAGGCCAGTTACGGTTATCATCCGCGGCTGTTCCCGGATGTGCTGCCGGCATCCACGGTCCCTGCAGTGACAGAGTGGCTTCAGGAGCTCCAGTCTCAGCAACAACTATTGATGGAGCAACTGCGCCAGGCCAAGGAGGCGTACAAGGCCCAGGCCGACCGTCACCGCCAGGTGGGGCCGGAACTCCACGTCGGTGACCTGGTATGGCTCTCCACTCGTCACCTCCACCCCTCTTGACCTTTGCGGAAGCTGGACGCCCGTTTCACCAGCCCGTTTCCCATCGTGGACCAGGTCTCGCCTGTGGCATTCCGTCTCTGGTTGCCCGCAACCCTGAAGGTTCACCCGGTATTCCACAGGTCCCTTCTGAGTCCGGTGGCCCCGCCCGACAAGTTCCACCCGAACCGTCCCCGACCGCAGCCAGTTTTGGTTCAGGGGGAGCCTGAGTACGAGGTGGAACACATTATGGACTCCCGATACCACAGGGGAAAGCTGCAGTATCTCATAGACTGGAAGGGGTATGGACCTGAGGACCATTCCTGGGAACCAGCAGCCAACGTCCACGCGCCTGCTAGCCTCCGTGATTTCTATGCGGCGTACCCCAGCAAGCCGGGTCCAGACCCTTGGTTGAGGGGGGGCCTGGGAGGGGGGATGGTGTGATGGCCTGGGAATCTGATTCAGAGGCTGAACCGGAGGAATCCCAGCCTGCACAGGAGTCCCTGCCTCCAGGGCTGGCTGACCTGGGGCAGGGCCTTGAATCTGAAGGGCCTGCACCTGTGCCGGATCCTCAGGAGCAGACACCAGATGCATCCACTCTGGCTCCGGAGGTGATTGAGGACCCATTGCCTACAGGTGCGCCTCTCCCAGCCCTGTCAGGGGAAGGTGAGCCTCCCCCTGGGTCCAGTAACCCTCCAGCCTCTCCTGAGCTGCACAGGCTCAGGGCAGAGAGGCAGAGGGAACTGAGTTCTCTCAGGAGGAGGATTGCTCGCCTTAAGGGCAGCAGAGGCGGGTCACCTGTGGGCCAGGACTGCCCCTGGCCTCAGAGAAGATAAAGGCCAGTCAGCCCGGTCCCAGGTTGCGGGAGCAACGTCGTTGGAAACCTGTTTCTGCCAGCACCCAGCCCTGTTCTTCCAGAGTTCCTGACCTTGCCCGGTTCCTCGCTTTGGACCCCGCTTCGCCCTTGGTGCACAGTCTCCAGACCCTCGACTCAGGACCGGACTCTGATCATGCCTCACGGTAACCTCCCCCCGGGACCAGCACATTGCCTTTCAGTCTGATCGGGGGGCGGAATTCACAGGTTCTGCGCTGCAGTCTTTCTTCAGACAGAAGGGTATCAGTCATAGATTGACAGCTCCACATAGTCCCCAACAGAATGGAATTGCGGAATGGAAGAATCAAACGCTTCAAGAAGCGGCGAATGCTATGCTTGCTGACTCAGGTCTCCCACAGCATTTTTTGGGCGGAGAGTTACAAGACTGCGTGCTTCATACAGAATAGAGTGTTCAATTCAAGTGTGGGGGACATGCCCTATTTTCTGCTGCACGGTAAGAAGCCCAAGGTGGATTTCTTGCGTGTGTTTGGCTGTGCAGCTTGGGTCCACATCCCAAAGGCCAATCGCAGAAAGGGTGAACCAAGGTCCAGGAAAATGATCTTTGTAGGCTATGAGCCGGGTTCAAAGGCATGGCGTTTTGCATATCCTACTGGCAACCAATCTAGGCTGCTTATTAGCGGCAGTGCTGAGTTTTGCGAGCAGAATGGGTGGAAACGCATCCACGGGAACCCAGATGTTCTTTCAGAACAGTTTGTCTCAGATGAGGAAGAGGAGGAGGACACAACTGAACCTGCTGCTGAGGAGCACAGTCCACAGCCACAGAGTCCAGAACCGGGATCCCCAAGGGAGAGGTTCCAAACCCCTCCAAAGGCAAGTCCCAAGACCCCTCCACAGGTCTCTGTCAAGTCTGAGCCAAGGAGTGAGCCATCCT
Organism: Podarcis filfolensis; assembly: GCF_964270895.1. Classification (NCBI taxonomy): domain Eukaryota; kingdom Metazoa; phylum Chordata; class Lepidosauria; order Squamata; family Lacertidae; genus Podarcis; species Podarcis filfolensis. Next base: position 16,926,767 of record NC_139619.1, read on the forward strand.
CGCCTACAGGCCCAGTTGTGAGGCCTAAAAGGCGCAGCAGGTCAGAGGGGGAGGTTTCTGACACAGGGGATGGTTTGGCTGGCCCTAGTGAGTCAGATGAAGTGCCGGAGTTCACGCTGAGAAGGTTAACAAGGTCAACCAAGGGAAAGGTACGAAGCCACTAGCGTGTGGGTAGGTGTGGCTAGATGTGAACCTGAATCCTTTGAGAATGTTCAGAAGTTGCCTCAGGAAGAAGCTAGCAAATGGCATGAGGCGATGCAGAAGGAGATGAGATCAATGGAATCTATTGGTGTGTTCTCACTCACACAATTGCCGGCTGGCAAACAGGCTGTGAGTTGCAGATGGGTTTATCGCCTTAAACCCACAGAAGCTGGAGAACCACGGTAAAAAGCGAGATTAGTGGCCAGATGTTTCACTCAGAGAAAGGGAGTCCATTTCACGGAGGTGTACACCCACACTTCTTGAATCGAGACTCTACGTGTGCTTCTAGCTGTTGCTGCACAGAGAGGTTGGAAGGTGAACCACTTTGATGTGGATGTTGCCTACTTGAACTCAGATCTCCAGGAGGAGTTCTACATGCTTCCTCCTCCAGGTTTTGAGGTCAATGGGCAAGGCATCGTGTGGCAGTTGCACAAATCTATTTATGGTTTGCGTCAATCTGCCAGGAACTGGAACATGTGTCTGAATGAAGCCTTAGAAGAGCTAGGTTTCAGGAGACGTGTTGCTGACAGCTGTCTTTACCTTAAAGGGTCAGGTGAGACACAGGAAACTGTCCAGATCTTTGTTGATGATATCTTATTCCTTGCACAGACAGGTAAACAGGTAGAGAAGTTTGCAAATGAGCTTGGAAAGCGGTTCAAGCTCAAGCAACTTGGAGATGTCAGGTCGTATCTAGGCGTAGGGATAACCAGAACAAGAGATGGAAGCTTTTTGCTCAGCCAGAAAGGTAAGATAGAGCAGTTGCTTGAGAACTTTAGGATGTCGGAGTGTGTAGGTGTCAGAACACCCATGGAGGCTGGTTACGTGAAAGAATGTCAGCAAGTAGAACACGCTGTGTTCAGAAATACTGAACTCTTTCAGTCAGCTCTGGGTAGTTTGCTGTATCTGTCCCAGTGGAGCAGACCAGATATAGCGTTTGCTGTTAATCTGCTCAGCAGAGAGGCTTCGAGTCCAAGTGTACAGGCCTGGAATGGCATCAAGAGAGTGTTGAGGTATCTCCAGGATACCAAAGACTTTTGCCTCAAGTTGTCAGCTGAGGGTGACGTTATTTATTATAAATAATAATAATTATTATAAGCTGACCGCGTGGGTGGATTCAGATTGGGCTAACCTTCAGGATCGCAAATCAGTGTCAGGCCTAGTGGTGAAGTCTGGGAACTCAGTAGTTGGGTGGAGGTCCCGAAAGCAAAGTCTCATAGCGCTTTCGTCTACTGAAGCGGAGTTCAGCGCACTATCTGAGGTTTGCAGAGAGTTCTATGCGTGTTTGGTCCAAGAGCTCTGTGGAGAGAATTGTCTGCCCATCGTTGTTCACGAAGACAATCAACCATGTCTCAAACTGGCCGAGACGGGGCAATTCAAGGCCAGGACCAAACATCTAGACATAGGTTTTCAGAATGTGTGTCAGAGTGTTCGTGAGGGGTTAGTTGCGCTGAAATACTGTCCCTCAACCAAGAACCTCGCTGATGGTTTCATGAAACCGTTAACCTTCCAGAGGCATGAGGAGTTTGTGAAGGTCTGTGTTTGGGGAAAGCATTGTTGCTTGTTTCCCCCAGATGCAGAGCAAAAGGGGGTGTGGAGTTTGGTGGTTATAGGGTTAAACTCCTTGGTGTCCTGTATCTGGGGAGGGGCCTTTACACAAGGCCGTGCGTCACAGTCTTTGTCTGTGAGTTGGTTTCAGTTTTAGGCAGAGAGACGCTGCAGACAGACGCTGCAGACAGTCTGTGTGTGCTTTCAGCACAGGAAAGATGCCGGAAAGTTCCGATGGTGTACAGATGATTTACTGCTGTAAATAAACGCTTTAGAGATAGCAAAGAACTGTCTCTGGACTTGATTTATCCCTCTATCTCACACGGACAGCAGGACTGCTGCGACTCTGCATTTTCTGCCCAGGTCGCCCCAGCAGATGTTGAGCAACGGGAGCACGACTGGACGGCAGATTTATAGCCACACCGCAAGCCTTCGGAGCCCGGTGGGAGTTCCCGCCGGGCTCAGAAGTCTTGCGGATAGCAGCAAGCTCCAGGAGCGAAGGCGAGGTTGCGTGCAACCTCGCCCCCGCTCCCGGACCCGTTCTGGGGGCTGGGGTCGGGGAAAGCTCGGGCTTCCCCCGCCCCAGCCCCACGGCTAAAAAGGAAGCCAAGACAGTGAGCGGGATGCATCCCACTCGCTGTCTTGGCTTCTGCCAAAGCCGCGCGCAGCCTCTCCCGGCTGGAGAGGTGGTGCGTGGCTAAAGAGGAAGCCAAGACAGCCAACGGGATGGATCACGCTGGCTGTCTTGGCTTCTTTGCTCTTTGGGGCTGGGGGGGGGAATATTTTTTTTTCTTTATTCCCCCCCCCCAAAAAAACTAGGTGCGCCCTATGGTCCGGTGCGCCCTATAGAGCGAAAAATACGGTACCTTGCTCCACCCAGAGGGCGCAAGTGGACCAACCAGGTCTGCATGGACTAGCTGGTAGGGTTTGGAAGCCTGACTGCTAGACACCTTGCCTTTTTGAGCAACATTCACCTTGTTCTCTGCACAAGATACACATTTCATGTGAAACTTACAGGGCTTGATGTTCAAACCCTGAACCAACCCAGGCACCTTGGCCAGTGCCTGCCAAGACATGTGACCAAATTTTTGGTGCTCCTCGTGAATACATGCTGCATGAAGAACCTTGTTAGTTTGTGCAACACAACAAGATTCAACATTAGACACATCAACACCATTCTCTTTTTTTATAATACTTTTTATTGATTTTTTAACATAAATATACAGTTTTAATCCAAATTTTCACAAATTCCATACTTTTGGACTTCCTTCAACTTCTCTGACAATCATCCATATTTAACTCTTGCTTACGCATTTCTTCTGTTCTCTATTGCCATTAGTCCCCCCTCCATTCATCCATTTTTCATTTAACAATATACCTCAGTTTTTACAGTGCTTCTTTAAACCCCACTAGCGTTGTTTGTACTTCACATGTATTTTTCAGATATTCCACAAATTTCTCCCAGTCCTCGATGAGCTTTTGGTCTTGAAGATATCTAACTTTCCCTGTTAACTTGTCCAGTTCTGCATAGTCTGTTAGTTTCATCCTCCATTCCTCTTTCGTCGGTATTTCCTCTTGTTTCCACTTCTGGGCCAGTAGAATTCTTGCTGCTGTAACTGCGTATTGAAAAAGTTTGTAGTCCTTCCTTCTTATTTCCTTTCCTGTAATGCCTAAAAGTAGGGCTTCTGGTTTTTTAACAAATGTATACTTCAACACTTTTTTCATCTCATTATATATCATCTCCCAGAAGCCCTTCACTTTCTTACACTTCCACCACATATGATAAAACGTTCCTTCTTTTTCTTTACATTTCCAACATTTATTACAGGTTTTATACATTTTTGCTAATTTTACCGGTGTGATATACCATCTGTAAAACATTTTCATGACGTTTTCTTTTAACGCCGTACAGGCAGTAAATCTTAAGTTTTCCTTCCAAAATTTTTCCCAAACATCAAATTGTATATTATATCCAAAATCTCTGGCCCATTGTATCATTACCGTTTTAACTTCTTCATCTTTCGTATACCAATCTAGCAATATCTTATACATTTTTGACAAAATTTTACAATCATTATTTATAATATCTGTTTGAAACTTTGAATCTTTTCCCGTGTAACCACTTTCTTTAATATCGTTTTTAAACATTTCATTAACCTGAAAATAATGCAACCAATCATAAACATGTTCCTTAACTTGTTCATATGGTTTTATCTTCCATTTACCTCCTTCTTTAATTATTAAGTCTCCATATGTATTCCAATTACTTCTCATATTTACTTTCTTCACCAACATAATCTCTAACGGAGATAACCAATGCGGAACTCTTGGTTCTAATAGGTTTTTATACCTATCCCATACTTCTATTAGTGGACCTCGGAATATGTGGCTCCCAAACCCTTTATGTATTTTCTTCTTCTCACACCATAAGTACGCGTGCCATCCAAATCTATTATCAAAACCTTCAAGGTCTAATAATTCCTTACTTTCTAATTTTATCCATTCTTTCAACCAACAGAGACAGGCTGCTTCATAGTACAGTTTCAAATCTGGCAGGGCGAAGCCTCCTCTTTCCTTCACATCTGTTAATAACTTAAATTTAATTCTCGGCTTCTTGCCCTGCCAGATATACCTTGATATCACTCTTTGCCACTCTGTAAAGATTGATACCCCCTTTATTATAGGGATAGTCTGAAACACGAATAGCATCTTAGGAAGGACGCTCATCTTTATAGAAGAAATTCTACCCCAAAAGGATAGTTTCAGTCTGCCCCATACTTCCAGGTCTTTCCTTATTTCGTTCCACACTGGAATATAATTGTTTTGAAGTAAATCAATATTTTTGGGAGTTAGCCAGATTCCCAAATATTTTACCTTTTTCACCACATCTATCTCTGTTTTTTGTTGCATTATTTCTATCATACTTTGGTCCATATTTTTCGCTATTATTTTGGTTTTCTTTTTATTTAATCTAAACCCTGCTACAATTCCAAATTGTTCCATCTCCTTCAATACTTCTATTACACCTTCTGTTGGTTCTTCAATTGTTATTACCAGATGATCTGCAAAGGCTTTCACTTTATATTCATTCTGGCCAACTGTCACCCCTTTTATTAAATCATTTTGTCTAATCGCCCTCAGCAGGACCTCCAGGACCGTTATAAATAACAATGGTGAAAGTGGACATCCCTGTCTAGTTCCTTTTGTTATTTGTATATCTTCCGTGACAACATTGTTAACAATCAATTTTGCTTTTTGCTCTGTATATATAGCTTTTATCCCATTAAAGAATTCTTCCCCCACATCCATACATTCTAAATTCTTGAGCATAAAATCCCAAACAATGTTATCAAAGGACTTCTCTGCATCCACAAACATTAGGATAGCTTGTTTTTCGTTCCTGGCAGTCAGATATTCCAAAATATTTATTATATTTCTTATGTTATTTCTCAACTGTCTGCCAGGAAGAAAACACCATCAACACCATTCTCATCATAAGTTATACAGAACAAGCCATCTATAAACTTTGCATGCAAAATGTCCTCTTTGCCTTTCCAGATGACACAGACGCTCTTCTTGAAGGAAATCTCAAAGCCACGCCCAGTCAGCTGCGGGACGCTGAGCAAATTGTCTGCAGAATCTGGAACATAAAGTACGTCACTAATGGTCGTGTGCAGACTTGCCAGTCTCACTGTCCCGACTCCTGCGATTCGCAACGTCTTTCCATCAGCCTGTTGAATCTCCCCATCTTGAGGCGTGAAGGAGATAAACAGGTGCCACTTTGCACACATGTGCCTTGTGGCTCCAGAATCGATGACAAATTTTCCTTTGGCTTTTGGAGAAGCAGAGCCAGCAAACAAAACCTTGTTTTCCATCGGCTTGGGCTGCTGCTTGCCCCCCTGCTCCTGGCCATCAAATTTGCCTTTGGTGAAGCAGTGCCAGCAAACAAAACCTTGTTTTCCCCTGGCCTGAGCTTTCCACCCCCCTCCTGCTTCTGGCCATCTGCCGGCTTCTTCTTTTGTTTACATCTCGCCTTCCGGCCTCTGCGAAGACGACCTTGGCTCTCATGGGAAACAGAGCTGTCAGCTGCTGACTCATTGGCTCCCCCTGGAGGCTGGAACGCAGCCTTGGATGACATCACATTCAGCTCCCCCTGCAGTTTGCAACCGGTGCCCTCGGCATCCCTGCAATCACTCTCAATCAGGGAAACAGCCAGGACCTCCGACGCAGTCAAACTCTGTGCTGGGAAGGCTGCCAGATGGGCTACTTTCAAAGCATTCCACATCTGACCTGCTGTCGTGTTGCCAGCCAGTGTTACAATTACCTCCAGAGAGACGGACAAGACAATCACGTCTATGGCCCTTGAATCCTCGGCCCTCCATCTATCTGTCAGAGGAACTGGAGGGGCTTCACACACTGTATGCCAGACTCCAAGTTGTTGCAACAGGCCCTCACACCACCTTGCCCAGGTCTCATAATTGTGGCCATTTAGCTTTGGAACCCCATCTGAGGCTTGTAAAAGCTCCATTCCAGGTTTTACTTGAGCCGTGAGTCTTTTTCACTTCAAAAACTCCTTATCTTGGCAACTCATAAATCATGAGGCCTTCTGGCTCGTCTCCCAGGCTAATTTGCTTGCTGGACTTCAAAGATTCTGCCGCGGCAACAGAAAAGTCTTGCTTTTCCCACATACCTCTCACAGTCTTCAGCAGTCTTACTCTCCTGTAAGTGCCGTAAATCTGGGCCCAAAACCTGTTGTTGGGATACTGCCAGGGAGACATAGGCCATCATGCCTCCACGTCGTCTCCCGGTCTCCCGTGGAAACAGTATCAGTCAATTAGCGACACGAGCCTCGGAAATAGCTGTCCACATTCCAGGACTCATGCACGCCCTTTTTGCAGAGTTTCCACAATGAAAGATTCACCCAGGAGAGCATATTCTACAGATTTATTGAAAGTTGGTCAGAACAAAGGAAAAACATGACTGCCCGGCTTCAAGTCAAGGCAACAGAGTGAAACAAAAGCTATATACAAAACAGAAACTTCGTGTGAGCAGGAAGTACGCAGGCTTGTGACACACAACAGCCTGCTCCCTTTTTAAGGTGGAACGGAAATATCCTAACAGATGCATCATAGATGGTATATGTCATCAGATAGGTTGGCAAAAATGAAAAAATTGGGTGATAATAAGTGTTGGAGGCGTTGCTTATTATCGAGTGATAATAAGTGTTGGAGGCGTTGCTTTCTCTGAAGCCTGGAGAGCGAGAGGGGTCAGTGCGCAGCAATCAGGGGGCAGTTGGGTCATTCGTTCATTCGTTGGTTCAGTATGGCGTACGTTCGAGAGTGCTCCATCTCTCCCATTGGTGCGGCTGCCATCCGTCCATCAGCTCCCTTTGTCCCCCCACCCCATTCCATCCGACTGTGACCTCAGATCAGACATGGCGACCTGCTGAATTTAAGCATATTAGTCAGGGGAGAAAAAGAAACTAACCAGGATTCCCTCAGTAACTGCGAGTGAACATGGAAGAGCCCAGAATTGAATCCCCGCCCCACGGTGGCAGAGGGCGGAGTAAGGTAGGTGAGGTGGGTGCAGCCCACCCCAGTTGCCATCCCGGAGGGTAACATTGCTGCACTCGCATTGGGTATCGCACCCCCCCGGGAGGCATGCTGCGGCCAGCTGCACCCCCTGCACCCCCCAGGAGGCTCACGGTGGGCGGCTGTGCATCCCCGCACCCCCAGGAGGCTCGCCTTGCCCCCCCGTGACATTAGCCCTGCCGCCTGGGATGCTAGCTCCACCCCCGCGGGTGGCCAGCCCTGCCCCCTGGTGCACGCTGCTCCGCCTCTCTCTGCATGGTGGGGCGCAGGAAATGTGGCATACAGAAGACCCACTCCCCGGTGCCGCTCCGATGGGGGGCCTAAGTCCTTCTAATCAAGGCACAGCCCGTGGACGGTGTGAGGCCGGTAGAGGCCACCGGCGTGCCAGGACAGGGTCTTCTCGGAGTCGGGTTGCTTGGGAATGCAGCCCAAAGCAGGTGGTAAACTCCATCTAAGGCTAAATACGGGCACAAGACCGATAGTCAACAAGTACTGTAAGGGAAAGTTGGAAAGAACTTTGGAGAGTTCAAGAGGGTGTGAAACCATTGAGAGGTAAATGGGTGGGGTCTGCGCAGTCCGCCTGGAGGATTCAACCTGGCTGGGCCGGCTGGCTTGGGCCAATGGATCCCCTCCCTGCGCCCCCTCTCAGGGAGGGTGGCTCTGGAAGGGGGCTACCTCTCGCCCTTGGCACACCGCATATTCGTGGGGAACCCGGTGCTAAATCATTCATAGACAACCTGTTTCATACGTAGCAGAGCAGCTCCCTCGCTGCAATCTATTGAAAGTCATCCCTCAACACAAGCTTTTGTCTGGCTGGCTGGCGAGCCAGCGGACACCGGTTGCGTCCATCCCTCCACCCTCCAGTCCTGCGTGTGCGGGCCCTGGGTGGGCAGCCGGCAGAGGCGTTCCTTGCGCTAAGACGTCCCCAGCCGTCATGGGTGGGCCTCGGTCCGGGTAGACCTGCAGAGCCAGGGCCTGTGTAAAGGGTGAGACACAGGCTTCCCGCTTGCGGCCTGCAGCACGTCCTGCCCCTCTATATTTCTAGACCGGGCTGCCCACCCCCCTTTTTTGTCCGCGGGTGGACCGGGAGTCGTTTCGGGGCATGGAATGGGTGGACGAGCTCCCTTCCTGCAGGTAGACCAGGCCAACTCACGCAATGTGATTCCTGTTGGGATGCTGCCAGGAGTCAGGGGCAATTGGCAGGCCCCCAGCTGGCTCCAGCCACCGGCCAGCAGCCGAGCGATACTCTGGTTCTCAAAACAGCATCAAAACTGCGATTCAAGCCTCAGATACCTTTAGAGACCTCTAAGCACGCAAACCAACAGAGATAAGAACTCTTTGCAGCAGAAGAGGCGGACAGAGAAATATGTAAGCATAATGTACAGCATTTTATTCAGCATAGTTCAGGAACAAAGGAAAACATGTCTGCTTTCCTTTGAGTCCAGCAAAACAGCAGAGCACAAAACCTATATGCAAAAGGAAGTTCCCAGCGAGAGCTGGAAGTAAACAAGCATGTGACACACCAGTCATGCCTCCTCCTTTTAAGGTGGAACAGAACTATATCCTAACAGTTGCTTCCTGGCCGGCCAGCAGGTACACTGGGTGGCCGTTGAGGCCCTTGGTTCCCTGCGACGGTCCTCTGGTTCACATACTCCTAACCGGAGGATGGGTGCCAGGAACGATCTATCACCACCCAATCGCATGGGTTGAACGGCACAGCCGGTGATTTGTGAAGCCTCCTGCTGGAGAGAAGTTGCTGCTGGCTGCCAGCATGGACTTCCGCATAGCTGTCAACTTTCCCCTTTTCTTGCAAGGAATCCTATTCGGAATAAGGGAATTTCCCTTTAAAAAAGGGAAACGTTGACAGCTATGACTTCCGAGACGCTGCTATACCAGGGCGCCGGCGGCCAAGCTCCAACACAGTCATTAGGTCAGGTCGGCATGCACGTGGAGATTTCTGGTGACAGGGCTTTCAGAATCCTCAGAAGAACAGCAAACAACTCAACTGCGCTCCTGGTGAGTGTGGATCCACAGTGTGAGGCAGGTGCAGTGTCCAACACGGTTCCCTTTGAGAAGCGGCGAGCAGTCTCGTCCGATCCCACCGGCCCTCGGTTCTCTGCCAGGAGAGGAGCAGCGAGGTGGGGGAGCAGCTGGTGGCAGGCTGCAACCCTGGCTCTGGGACCCGAGAACCCTTGAGTGGCCCCTGTGCTCCCTTGGCCACGGCAGTGTTTTCCAGGGACTCACGAGAGTGAGGGTGGGGACTGCCCTGTGGTAGGATGGACCCCGCGTTTGGTCACTCGCCAAATGGCCCGACAGTCACATTGGGGAGGGCCCTCCACGGGCCGGCCTGCCAACCGGTGTTCAAGTGGAGCAGATGCCTCCCCGTCCCTGCAGCCATCCGGTGTTCCGTTGCCCTCCTTAGTAACCCGTTCTGGGCGCTACGCCTGCCCCGAGGCGTCACCACGTCTCACTCCATCCGTGCGCAGCTGAGCCGTGCCGACAGCTCCCCGCGCCCACCACCACCTGACGTCGGGGTAGGGTCCAGCGGCCCACCGAGCCGGAGACAATCGCGTGGCTGCTCAGTGCCTGCTGTCCCCTCAGCGTCCGCGTCCTCCCGGCGCCCACCCATCTCCGTGGGTGCATCCTTCTCTCGCTCCCCTGGCTGCGTGCTGCCTCCATGGCAGAGGTAGCCTCCCGTCTAGCGTGTCACGGGCCTCCATGGCCACTCCCCATGTGGGGAGCCAGGGCAGCTCCGTGCTCACTGGCTCGCCTGCCTGCAGGGTCCTGGCCCTGGGGCCAGCCCCAAGGCACAGCCCAGCAACACTGACCACAATGATGACCCACTTGTCAGTTGCTTGCAGCTACCTTGTTGATCCTGCCAGTAGCATATGCTTGTCTCAAAGATTAAGCCATGCATGTCTAAGTACACATGGGCATTACGGTGAAACTGCGAATGGCTCATTAAATCAATTATCATTTCTTTGGTTGCTCCTACCATTCCTTGGATAACTGTGGTAATTCTAGAGCTAATACATGCCAATGAGAGCTGACCTCCGGGGATATGCGCACCAGTATGGTGTAGTGGTTAAGAGCGGTAGTCACGTAATCTGGGGAACCGGGTTCACGTCTCCGCTCCTCCACATGCAGCTGCTGGGTGACCTTGGGCCAGTCACACTTCTCTGAAGTCTCTCAGCCCCGCTCACCGCACAGAGTGTTTGTTGTGGGGGAGGAAGGGAAAGGAGAATGTTAGCCGCTTTGAGACTCCTTAAAGGGAGTGAAAGGCGGGATATCAAATCCAAACTCTTCTTCTTCTTCTTCTTATCAGACCAAAACCAACCCTGGCTCGCCCGGCCGCTTTGATGACTCTAGATAACCTCAGTCCCATCACATGCCCCCTTGACAGCGGCGGCGCATTTAAATGTCTGCTCTATCAACTTTCAATGGTACTTTCTGTGCCCACCATGGTGACCACAGGTAACAGGGAACCGGGGTTCGATTCTGGAGACGGAGCCTGAGGAATGGCTACCACATCCAAGGAAGGCAGCAGGCGCACAAATTACCCACTCCCAACGTGGGGAGGTAGTGACAAAAACTAACAATACAGGACTCTTTTGAGGCCCTGCAATTGGAATGAGTACAGTTTAAATCCTTTAATGCCTCTCTTAAGGAAATGGCAGCTGATGATCTGTGATGTTCTACTTGTCGGTTTGCAAGCCCCCTCCATAGAGGCTGGCCCCTCTTGCTGTCCTCAGAGCTTGTTTACCGGTAACCTCCTCTGGCTGATATCCAGACAGACCAGGGAGATTTTGATAGGCGACATTTTCCCAAGTGTGGGTAAAATGCACAACCCCTCTCTCCTGCTTCCGCAGGGGAAAGAAAATAAGTCAGAAATCTATTTACATGATGTTTATTTCTGACATTACAGCACTAAAGAAATAAACACGTCCTTTCAGTTCAGTTCTTGTAGCAAGTCTGACAAACTTCCTGAACATGCGCAGTCGGAAGGTTTCAAATTACACTCTTCACAAAAACTTATCCAGCCTGTGAACGTCCTGGGAAATTCTTCTTTCCCACAGATAGGCACATCATGTGATGTCAACAATCTGGGTGTCTGCAGCTTTCATGTTTCCATATACTGACACTACTGATCAGTCTTCAGTGGTCTTTCCATGTGCCTATCCCTTCCTCCTCGTGGTGAGTCAGGCAATGTCTTTGGGTGGCAACATCTTTAGGCAGCTAACAGGGAAGACTTATCAGAGGCTCTAGGAATAATACCTGAGAGCCTCAGTGTTTTAAGATGTATGGTTTATTTTACACCTATATACACCTAGGTCTAGGTGGAGGAAGAGAGTTCGCATCATTACATCTCAAGAGGGACTTGTTCCTCCCAGCAGCGCAGCATGAGAGTCCAAAGCAACCTGCATGCCATCTCTGTGCCTCAGCCTGCCAAGATGGCTCTGCCCAGCATGACCTCTGCCTCCACTCCTGGCACCTCCTTTCTCCTTCCCAATAACCTTTGCCATGCACCTGCTCGCCTTCTCCAAACTTCTCTGTTTTAAAAGGGACACCTTTTTCCTGTGTCACACCATGCCCCCCCAACATCTTGGGAACCTCCCAAATATCCTGTCTCTGTCCACTCCTTGGAGCAGGGGGAAGGATACCGTTTTGCATTGCCAGTGGCCTTCAGTGGCCCAGGATCTGGCTCCCCATTGTTTCTCAGTGGCTCTGCACCTAACTATACTGACCAGGCAGTATAACCCTGGAATTTCTTGTCTGGCACAGTTCTGCAGCTTATATTTTCCATTCATATCCCAAATATTATCCAAATGCTACCATTTATTAATTTCTACCATTCACTGACAGACTCCAGATCTATGACAGTGTTGTCTCACTTGGTCTGCCAGGTGCCCCTTCCAGGATGCCCAAAAGCAGAGCCTGAGGGCTCTCCCTGCCAGAGATGGCCAGCAACTAGCATTCAGAAGCACTGATGGACTCCAAGGTCATTCAGTCAGACCTTCTGCCCAAACTGCTGTTGGCCAGGCAAATGTGTACAATTTATTTCAAATGCACAATTTATTTCAAGTGCAGAATTTGGGGTTTTCCACCCTGCAGCCGGAGAGTCAGAGATCAGAATCTTGCAGCATCAGGGAGCAGGGCAGAATTGGGGAGAGACCCTGAATCCCTGGGAGCCTTTAGGGGAGGGGTGTGCTGTGGTCACTCCAGCCCCATCTGCCCCTTGCGGTCCAGGGTTCTGACCCACTCATTGCCCACAAAGCCCCTGCTCCTCTCAGGTTGCCTCTTGCTTCACTCTGCCAGAGCTAGCATAGTCAATCCTGCTCTCTCTCCACCACCCTTCTGCTGTGAGCATCTGTTTCAGGGCAGACCGAAATATCCAGGAAACTTGACTCAGCCCAGGGGAGCAGCTCTCAAGCTTCCCCGCCACAGGCATCCAGGGCCAAAATAAATATTTTTCTCTGTGACTCCCATATCTGCCATCCCCACCTCTGGATCTGTGTTGCATGGATATTGATAGGAAGGAGCAGCCAGAGATCAGTTCCAAGGGAGGAAGGCGGCAGCATTGGAGAAACCGCAATAGAAAGAAATGCCTTTTTCGGCCTTCTTAGAATCATAGAATTGTAGAGTTGGAAGTGACCCTGAGGGTCATCTAGTCCAACCCCCTCCCATAGCAGAGGCAAAGTGGGACCTTCCAGACAGGGGCTTCCAATCACAAATTCACAAGTGAGTCATTAGCAACAGGGCTCTGTAAAACAAACAAGCAAGCAAAAACATCCTGTCAGAATTTCCCCAGAAAAGATCATTCTGGTGGCAGCGGTGGTGGCGGCGGTGAGGGAGAATACGGGCTGGGATTTTTATGCTAGCAATGCCCTGTGGGCACTGCAAAAACCTGATATGCACAAGGAACCTGCATTTCATAATAAATACCCTCACCTGGAAGTCCCCTATGGTGCTTCTCCATAATGCCAGTTGCGGGGGGGGGGGCTTCTGCTGGGCTCTGTCTTGCTTGAGAGGCATCTGGGTGGCCCTTGTGAGAAGGAGACCAGGCAGCTGGAGTTGGGGGCCCCCCTTGGGCCTGGTCCAGCTGCTCTTCGGATGCTCTTGACAGTCTCAGGAGGACAGATGTGGAGCTGGGCCATGCCGTCATTTTCAGGCAATGGTGAAAGGAAGTGCCATATCCTGGTGCCGCCCTCAAAGGCAGAGATGCTAGCGGAGGTGCTCTTGCACTGAGCATTTTCTCTCTTTTTTGTATATAATTTTTACTAAATTTTCTGTTTTACAATATAAAATACTCATTTTTACATCCTTAAAATATCAATGACTTCCCTTCTTCTCTTTCCATGGTTCATTTTGCATGTGATAAATCCCTGCACAAGAAACTATACCATTCAGTATTCCATTATTACATCCATCATAACTTATTTACACTGTTGAATTTATCTTAATGCTGCCAGTTTTTCAGCTGTACACAGTTATTTCCCATATATTCAATAAACGCTTTCTTTTTTTAATCATTATTAACATATAAAACACATACATATACATTTACGCAGTACACACACATAACACACTACTTTATTTTCATAACATAAAACATACCTACATTACTCTATATAATACCTACCTATACTGTGTCAGAACTCCGCTCGGCCAAGCCGATAAGGCCTCATCTTCCTCCGAGCTGAGCCTTAGAAATCACCTCCGACGTGCTTAATGACCTGAGCCTTTGATAAGGCCTCAAGCACATTCTATCCAGCAGGGTTCCCAGCACAGGGAAGAGACGAGAGGTTTGGCTACATTGTAAAGAGTTTTATTTCTAAACTACGCAGAACAGAAAAGACACCCTCTCTCTATGAAAGCAGAGAGCAACTGAACAAAGGAACAAAGGAAACAGGAAACCACTAACATCACATCCCGTCTCCTTTCCCGTGAGACTGCCAACAGTCTGGAAGCCCTGGAATGTAAACAGAGTCCTGTGACTCCACGCAGCTGCACAGTGATAAGAACAGAAACTAACATACTGTACATATCAACATACCTACACACCTACCCCACACAGATACCCGCCAAGTGACTTGACTTCCAGCCATTCTTGTTACGCTACTTTATTTTTCCAACTAGCTTAAACGCATTTCATTATTTATTTAATCTCTTCTTCTATCTTGACTTTACTCTCCTTTCACTCTAATCATTTTCTGGATTCACTCAATATCTGTCAGAAATTCTACTTTTTCCACATAAATTTTGATGTATTCCTTAAAGATAGCCCACTCCTTATTCACTTTTTGTACCATATCTCCTCTTATCCTCCCTGTTAGTTCGGCAATATGGAAGTACTTTCACGGACTTCCGGTCAAGATGGCGGCAGGCTAGGCAGTCAGCCCCAGAGCTCCACAAATTTTAACTGAGTTTTAATTGATTTTATCTCGTTTTAACTCGTTTTAGACCAAGTATTTTATTTTTCTTAATCACAGCTGTTTCTTTTAACCTGGAGCTTGAGAGCAGAAGAATGTTGAGCTGTGAGCAGAGAAAGTGCCAGATGAGTCAGCGCCTTGCAGATAAGGAACAATAGACGACACCATTAATCTTGAAAGCCTGTGACTCCCACGGCAAAGGAGCTCAGCAATTGGTTTTAATTACTTGCCTAGAGCAGCAGCAACCTTGACGCTGCCCTGCCCGCCCGTCACTCGCTCGCCGGGTCTCTCCACAGTCTCACGACCACCCGAGGCTGAAAGAAAGTGGTGAGAGTGGAAAGCTGCGAGGCTTCGGGTTGCTGAAATTACACTCCGAGAGGTGAAGAAGAAGTTTTCGGCAGAGAGGGGTGAAGTAAGAGGAGACGGAAGTTTAAATCAATCAAACAAAAGCCTGGAAGTTCACATAGCAGTGAGACCTTCTGTTCCAAGTAAAGCCTGCCTGCACTTTTCCCGGAGACCGAATAGGGGAGGGACGGGGGACTGGATAAAGATTCAAATTGAGAGCCCTTCCCTTGAACAATTGATCGTGAAGAGGGCTGAGCTGGGAATGATCCACTTGAGCCCTCAACAGGGGTAAATCTTTATCGGAACTTGACTCTTATTATAGCTCCTTAACGAACTGCGGAGAAATCCCTGGAGTTAAATACTCAGCTGTATAGCTAAATCACTGACTGCGGTAGGAAGTCCCCTTCTTCTCTCCTATACTATTTACATTATTTAGTTCATATCTACTGTAGCTATGGGCAAGAGGAAACGCCTCAGAGAAGCAGAGGAATTACTGCTTCTCCCTAGCCCTAAGCTACAAGCGGAAGAAAGAAGAGACCAGTCAAATTTTCAAGCAGCAGTTACTACATACAATAGATTTCTCCCACTAAGTGACTTGGATGTAGCTAATAACATTCCCAAGTCCCAAAATACCACCTTACACGCTTGTAATCTAATGAGCACTCCCATCAAGGGCGGGCCCGATGCGGATGGGAAAAAGATCCAGGATAAAGAAAACCAGCTGGGAAATGAGTCCTCCCATTTACAACTAGTCATTAGGACACTGGACTGTATATTTAAAAAGATAGACTTTCTGACGTGCTCAATTTCCAAGCTAACGGAAAAAGTGATGGATATGGATGCCAAAATTGCCCTCAAAAATAACTACCAGAGGGGACCTCCAGTGATAGCCCCACCAAACTCTGGGGCAAAGGGGTTGGGAAAATACAAACTAAACGATCTCATGTGTAAGCAAAATCTAACATTGCAACCTAAGAAGGTATGCCTAACGATAAGGTCTGAGATATGGGACTGGTCAAGCTTGGAAGGAGCTAAAATTGCCCTAAGTAAAATCCTTAGAATAAGCATAGTTCATATTGATCTTCTTCTTCTTTTTTTTTTTTAAAAAAAGATATTTATTGAAATTTTCAAAAAATAAAGAAAAAATATATAAAAATAAAAAAAGAAAAAAGAAAACACACATATGATTACATTCCTTTCTTTCAATAACATATTTCCTTGACTTCCCCACACCTCCCCTTCTTGTATTCCAATTCAATTTTTAGTTCAGCAAGTTCTTATCCCCAAATTTTACCTTATTATATTTAAATCCTTTAATTAACTAATTTTAACATAAACCTCATTCTTTATGCATCAGTACTTATTCTTAATATCTTTTTCTAAGATCGACCCCAATTCCCTTTCACGAGTTCCCCATTTTAATATAAGTAACAAAACAAAAATATATAAAAACAAAGTATAATTGTACAGCCTTTGGATGCCCAAAACCCCACTCCCCACCTTTCCCGGTTTCAAGCTCCAACAAATGTCCATCAGTCTATCTAGTGTCAGCCTGGTGACCTCACATCCGAGGCTCTTAAGTCTCTCTCATTTCCTCTCTGCCGGTTTTTTTGGTAGTCCTTTATATTAAACACCAAATCTCGGAGAAGCTCTGTCCCAATAAGGTCCATGTTTCTTCCAGCCAGGCCTCCATATTTAAAATTGTAGTCCAAATCTTGTTTCTTACTTCTTTTAAGTCCAAATATCCCAGTAACTCCAGCTTCCACTTTAATCAGGTTTGTAATCCATAAGTCTTCAGATCTCCACATGAGGAGATCTCTCCATTCCTCCTTCTTCCATTCAAACCAGATTTTCATAATCTCATTCTTCTTTTCCTTCATATCCATCTTAGCAGGCCTCTGGCTCTCCTTAACCATCTGCAACATTATAGCTCCTCCTTCCTTTCCCTCTAAATTGTCATGTATCTCTTTCCCCACTTTCTCAAATTTCTCGAATTTCTTTTCTTGTTCAGCTGCAAAAGTTTTTAGCTCAGATACAATATCTTTTTGTTCTGATACAAAGACTTGAGTCAAGTCCCTTTCAGTTTCAGCAAGCTTGTTTACTGTTTCATTCAATGTTGTAACATTTATAGCCAAAACAATGCATTGTTCTTGAAGTTTTCCCAAAAGAAAAAAAGTCTTTTCCAGTTCAATCAGTATTTTTCCACTTGCAGCCATTCTTGTAATGTCCCAGAGCCCCCTCTCATAGTTCATATTGATCTTCATGCTTTACTTCCGCTAACTCAATCAAATGGCTCTTACAAAGTTATCTTAGCCTTCCGTTCGCTGAGACTACCCTTATTAATAATAAGACAAAAATGGAAATTTATAAAAATAAAAATCATACCCACAAGGGTTTTTGCGGACAGCATAGTAAAACCACTACTTGTGGAAAAAGAGAAAGAGATATTAGGTTCAGAAACAAGCTCTACAAAATCGTCAAAGAGATGTTGCTATCCCCATACAGAACGGAGGAGATTGCCTGCAGTCCACAACCAGGAACGATCTTGGGTGGTTCCAGAATATCCAATGATGAAAGCGCCCTTATGAATTCATTTGACGAATTACAGTCACAAGAAAAAGAAAAAATAATAAATAAATTAGACAAATTAAGGATGAAGATGTCTCAGGCCAAAAGCAAAATAGGAAACAAAGAAATTCAATCCAACAGGGCCATTGGAGGCTCAGTGGACCTTCTCAAATTTAGCCCACAGCCTCAAAATAGGTCCTTAAAATCCAAGGCAACGATACAGACAATCGTCTCGCCACCCCTATTAGCTAATCTGGAACCAGCTCCTCCTGCACCTGCCGGAATGGTTATACCTACTAAAGAACAGCAAAGTGTAAACAAAATTTCGACACATTCCTCAATGCCTGACCTGGAGTCGTCATTATCGGACGGAGAATCTCTAGCTGATGATTCAGAAGTTCAATCCGTTACCGATACGGACTGGACAGAAGACCCCTTGGGCCATATAAATAAGATGATATACCCACGGAAGGAAAATCCAATAATAGTTAAAACTTGTACTGACTTAACCTCTGCTCCCTTAGGCGATAAGTTCTCTGATAAAATAAGGGATTTCAGAGAGGAGACTAGACCAAACCAGGACACTACCCCTATAGGATCGGGCGAGCAGAGCATAATTACAAATAGCTCAAGAAGCACACCTGTGCCAAAAGGAGAGAAGTCATCTACTATTAGGCAAAGGAAAATTACTGACTTCTTTAAATTTGACAACCCACCAAGATCAGCGTTCCCCCCTTCTCCATTGTGACTACCTAAACCTCAGTCAAATCCTCTCCCGTTCTCCCTTTTAAGCTGGAACATAGCAGGCTGGAAAGGGAAAAAATCTGACCCGGACCTTGTAAAACTAATAAACTCACACCAAGTAATTCTCTTGCAAGAAACATGGGATGAGGGGAGAGTAGATATTAATGGTTTTGATGTTACATCATTACCGGCATGCCCGTCTACTAAAGGAGGCCGGCCTAGTGGAGGACTAGTTATAGCAATTTCCTTGAAAATACAGGCAAAACTCACGCTTGTAAATGCTTCCACCTTTGCAATTACAGCCCTGATTACGGGGAAAAACTTTGAACTTGTTATAACAAATGTTTATCTTCCTCCTGGAGGCAACATTGCAGACTTATACAATAAATGGGGAATCTTGGAGGAACATCTTACTCTTTGTCACTCCAAATACCCCAATATACCCAATGTTATTGCAGGGGACTTCAATGCTCGCATTGCAACAAACTGGGAGTCCTTAATCAAAGCCAAATGGTGGATAACCCCAGAATTCATTGATGACCCTTCCCTCCATAATCAAAGACTTTCCAAAGACAAAAGGGTAAATGAAGCAGGAACCCTTCTTTACCAATTGGTACTACGTCTAAACTTAGTGATTCTAAACGGGAACTGCCCGCCTGATGTACCGGGTGAGTTTACACACATAAGCTCCTCTGCAAACAGTGTCCTGGATTATATGTTAGTATCTCATGACATATTCCCCAAATTTTCCCACTTTAAAGTTGAAAATATTCAACTGAGCGATCACCTACCGTTGGTCGCCACAATGACTATAGACTGGACCCCAGATGGAGACAGACACTCATCACATTTGATTACGAACTCAGCATTGCAAATTAAAAGTATAAAATGGTCCAAACTACAGGCCCAAAAATACTCAGCATATTTCCAACAAGGACTAAAACAAGCATACTCAGGCTTAATTGAGGATCATTATGACTATGACCAAACTCTAAGACTATTCTCGAATCTGTCGGAAGATTTAACGTCTTTTTTCTCTGTCCCGATGCATAAAATAAATCGAACACAAAGGAAGACAGGTGCATTGTGGTTCAATAGTGCTTGTAAACAGGCTAGACAACTTCTTGGTAACATCTACAAAGAGTATAAAGCCTCCGGGGCAACAGTCCTGCCAAAAGAATATTTCCAAGCAAAATCGGCCTACAAGCAAATTCAAAAGGGAGCCAGACAGGAATGGCAAGTGAATCAATGGCGGGCAATCATAGAAGCCTCATCATCACGGAATTCCAGACAATTTTGGCTCCTGGTAAATAAAAGAACTAAAAGATACCCTTTAGCTATTATTCCTGCCCCGGTTTGGGAATCTTACTTAAAAAACTACTTTGCCAGAACCGACTGTATTGCTAACACAAGAGATGAATCTCAAGACCAGCTTCCCCTCTGGCCCCCCACCGATCCGGAAGACATCCATGACTTGATCGTTAAACTCAAAACAGGGAAAGCGCCTGGACCAGACCTAATCCCGGCAGAAGCTATAAAATACCACGCGGACTGGTGGGCCAAAGTCCTGGAAACCATCTTTGATGCCGTTAAAAACTCTGGAATGATCCCGGAAGTATGGAAGGACGCTGTTATCGTTCCAATCCACAAAAAGGGCTCACCAGATGACCCGGGGAATTACAGAAATATCAGTCTGCTCTCAATAGTGGGGAAACTGTATGCCCGCTTCCTGCTGAACAGACTTATTCAATGGGCCGAAGAGAAAAAATTAATTGGGCCCGAACAAGCTGGATTCCGCCCAAAACAGTCAACAATTAATCATATTCTAATTTTACAGCATCTTGCCTGGAAATATTCCACCCCAAAGGGTGGCCAACTCTGTGTGGCATTCATTGACCTAAAGGCAGCATTCAATAGTATCTCCAGGAGCATCCTCTGGGAAAAACTCACCCGCTGGGGCATCGACAGAAGGCTTCTCTGGCTAATAATCAAACTCCATGAGAACTCAGCGGCTAGAGTGAGACTCACCCCGGAGGGTGATCTCACCAACTCAATTCCCATTAACAGAGGTGTCTGACAGGGTTGTATATTGGCTCCATTCCTGTTTAATTTGTTCATAAGCGACATGAGGACCCCCCTAATAGAGGCTCAAGAAAAGATTCACGCACCACGCCTAGCACTTTATCGCTGCCCTTTGTTACTATATGCGGATGACGCAGTCATCCTTTCTTTTTCTAGAGTAGGTCTTATGAGGGCCTTAAAATTTTTTGGATCATATTGTAACGCAAATTCCCTTACAATTAATTATGAAAAATCTAAAGTCCTAGTTTTCTCAAAGAGCCGGAAACTCCACAATTGGAGAATTGACGGGAGAGTCATCGAACAAGTCTATAGATTCCAATACTTGGGAGTTTGGTTACAACATAACCTTAGATGGAAGGCCCATGTAGCCTATGTTACAAACAGAGCTAAAGCTATCTCCTTGGCGATCTTGCGATTTTTCTTCACCGATGGGGCCCTTCATATCCCATCGGCGCTGAAAGTCTTCAAGGCCAAGGTGATCCCGACAATTGCTATGCCATCTCAATTTGGGGGACTTTTGTCAACTTATCTCACTTAGAGGTTATTCAAAATCAGTTTTTAAGAGGGATATTGAAACTGCCCAACTGTGTAAGTAATTCAGCGCTACGCATAGAACTTAATATTGTATCCCTGGAAAACGCTCTGTGGAAGCACATACTTTGTCACTGGTTATCTCTATGGCACAGTCTCCCAAACTTGTACTTGATACAGTGTATGTGGAGAGACGATTTCCAGAGCCCATGGGTAAAAAATTTACAACTGAAAATTACGGCAATGGGAATCTCCCCATCCAAATTACTATGGGATGATTGATTAGTAGCTTTGCTTGCCCCCGGAGTCCACACGCTTCCGCTGCGGTGCTCTGCTCCGAAGGGCTCCTCACAGCTTCAGCAGAGTGCATACACAGCGTAGAAACAGAAGCTGTTGCCGTGTGTGCGTAATAAATCAGGCGTAACGCACGGTGTCTTCCTTATCTTACAAATAGCTTTATTCTCGTAGCAAAAACAACAGTTCATAACTCTCCTGGTGACAGAGCACACATTTCTGCTCCTCTCTGGCAACGAAGCAACACACACTCTGAGAGACACAGTAGAACACTCCCCTCAGTATTCTAAACCACGCCTCAGAATGTGAGACGTCACTCAGAACTTCTTAACCCTGTAAGTTCTGACTCTCTCCATACCCCCTCTCGTATCACTTTCTGAGAGGAGTTGTGAACACACATTTACAGACCTCTGAGTGTTCAACACCTTCTCCACTGCCTTTCGTTCCTTCCTGGCACCATTGTCAGGCACCTGTTGAACCTCCTCACAAATCTCAGGTTCGCACTGTGCGAGACCAACCCACGCATTTGTGACCTGAAACCTCTCAGGTGGAATTCCCTTTGTTGCCCGAGATGACCGCCTGGGCACAAACTGGGGTGCTTCTTCTGACCCACTGGGGCCAGCAAGTGCGTCTTCTTCATCAGACGACTCCCCCTCTGACTTGAACCGTCTGTGAGCTTTCTCCTTTATGCTAACAGGAGATGAGGTCTCACTCTTGGACACTCTTTTAACAACCTGTGGAGACGCCCTACCCTGGTGCTGACCCTGATCATGGACCTGGTCCCCATCATCTGGCTCTCCCTCCTCCTCAGATTCAGACAGACAATCTGAGTGAACGTCAGGGCTCGCGTTGCGCCTTGCCCTACTATCCTGCTCATAGAACTCAGCATGTTTACTGATCAGAAGCTTGGTCTGATCACCTTCTGGACATGCAAATCTCCACCCCTTTGTCGCAGGTTCATACCCACAGAAGATCATTTCCTGGTACCTTGGGCCACCCTCTTGCTGCTGAAACTTTGGTACAGGCACCAAGGCTCTGCAACCAAACGAACGGAAGAAATGCACCTGCTGTCTCTGTCCGTTGAGCAAGAAATATGGGGTGTCACCTACCACTGAATTGTAGCACCTGTTCATCGTGAAATTGGCCGTCTTTACCGCCTCCCCCAAAAAACTTTGAGGCAAACCAGAGTCACACAGTAGAATCTCTGATGCTTGAACCAGAGCTTTACTCCTCAGCTCTGCCACGCCACTCTCCTGAGGAGAAGTCACCTTGTGACGTATCCCTCTCTGGCGAAAGAACCTCTTTAGAGCAGACCCAGTGACCTCTGATCCTCGGTCACACTTGAACCCCTGCACCTTGGTGGAGAACCTTAGTTCCACCTCTGCAACCCAATCCTTGATCAGTTGCATTGCGTCCTCCTTCGTTCTCAGCGTGAACGCCCATGAGTTCTGCGTAAAATCATCTGTCAGCGTCAGCAGAAACTTGGCCTTGCCCAGACTTGGCTGTGGCATGGGACCAAAAAGGTCTGCGTGCACAAGCTCAAAAGGCTTTGTGGTTACTCTCTCCACCCTGGGATAACTGTATCCCTTATTCTTGGCTTTCCTGCAAGCCCTGCAATTTAGAAGTTCACCACATTCTCTTACCTTGCACCCTTTGGTGCACTCTGATAACATCTGAATGTCTTCACAGGGGCCATGTGACATTCTCTTGTGCCACACGCAAGCACATGAAACATGAGTGTGAATGGTGGCTTTGCCAGCATTCCCCTCACCCTCCAGAGATGTTTCCAGAACAAAGAGGTTGTTCTGATTTCTCTCAACACGTACTAGCTGCTTCCCCCCTCTGGAAATTGTACAGACATTCTTCTCAAAACAAACCATATACCCCTCCTGTAAGAGACAAGGTACAGATAAAAGACAATGTTTTATCCCTGGCGACATGTAGACTTCCAGCTGCGCCTGTAAAACAGAAACAAACACATTTCCCACATTGGTTACACGTCTCTGTGACCCATCAGCAAAACACACTGATTTCCCAGCTGAAACAGCCCTGCAGTTCCTTATCTTGACACCAGGTGTCTCAGTCACGAGATGTTTATTTGCAGCAGAGTCCACAACCCAACGCAGCACTGTCTCCTTACTGAAGCTGTCCTTCGTTGTTGCCTTAGCAACAGAATTCCCGCTGCCCCCGTCCTTGGGGCCTTTGCAGGTGTCGTCTAAAACTGCCATCGAAGCAGATAGATGATAAACGCCGTCTTCCCCCTCTGGTCGTCTCTGCGTCTTCCCACGCCTGCCTCCTCTGCTGGACTGGTTGCCATGGAAACCCGGCTGGTTCCCATGGGAAGCGACCTTAGAAACATCCTGCCCTGTCTCCCTTGCTCTCTGTGGGCAGCAGCGGCGCAGATGGTCAGGGGAATTGCAAACAAAACAACGACGAACGGAAAAAGCCTGAACGGAGCACTCCGCTGGTCTGGCCCCTCTGCAACCTGAGGAGCCGCCCGAGCCAGCTTTGCCCTCTCTGATACGCCGTTCTTCTTCATCCCCCAAACGGCCTGTCACATACTCCAGCGTCAGCTGTTGCGGATCCATCGACTCCAGAGTTAGACACAGATTGTCATAACTCTTGTCCAGAGAGCTGAGCAAGATATAAACTTTCAGCTCCTCCGAAAAGTTCACTTGCAGCAATCTCAGCTGGTTGAACACAGAAAGCATCTCGGTTGCATGCTTCCTGATGCCATCCCCAGGACGCAGCTTCATCTCAAACAAGCGTCTGGTGGTGTGTATCTTTGCCCCAGCTGTTGTTCTGTGGTGCACTCTTTCCAGTGCACGGTAGGCCTCAAAAGCAGTCTCAAGCCCTTCTACCAATGGCAGTTGCGAACCCTCCAGACTGAGCATTATAGCTCCCAGGGCCTTTTGATTCTTTCTCTGCGACGCGTGTGCGTTTGCAATATCTGCTGCCGCAGCTCCGGCTGCTGGTTGGGGTAATGGAAGCTGTTGGACCGCGTGCCACAAACCCTTGGCTACCAGCCAGGCCTTCAGCTTCCTACTCCACTCCTCCCAGTTCTTGCCGTCCAACTTTTCAAAAGGGACTGAGTACGATTCATGGCTGTCTGCCATCTTCTCCCCCGGGGCCCAGCTTACTTACGAACAGTAGTAGCTTCTTCTCGCACCCGGTTCAAGCGCAGATCTTCCCAGCGAGCTCCCTGCCTCAAACGTAGGCACAGCTCCAGCCGGCTTCAGCTTTTCTCCAGTGTTTCTTCAGCTGGCCGCAGCACACACACCGGCACGAACACAGCTTGCTTCACAGCGTTTGCTGACAACACCCATAACCTATGGGATGATTGATTAGTAGCTTTGCTTGCCCCCGGAGTCCACACGCTTCCGCTGCGGTGCTCTGCTCCGAAGGGCTCCTCACAGCTTCAGCAGAGTGCATACACAGCGTAGAAACAGAAGCTGTTGCCGTGTGTGCGTAATAAATCAGGCGTAACGCACGGTGTCTTCCTTATCTTACAAATAGCTTTATTCTCGTAGCAAAAACAACAGTTCATAACTCTCCTGGTGACAGAGCACACATTTCTGCTCCTCTCTGGCAACGGAGCAACACACACTCTGAGAGACACAGTAGAACACTCCCCTCAGTATTCTAAACCACGCCTCAGAATGTGAGACGTCACTCAGAACTTCTTAACCCTGTAAGTTCTGACTCTCTCCATAATTACTAGAGCAGGATATAGTTCCAGCTAAAAGAACAGTAACCTGTAAACTAGAGGAGATGGACTTGCAGCAGAAAATGGTCTTGGGCAATGGTACCTGCTCACCTCTAAACCTTGGTTTATTACCCCTCTTAAGGCTCCCAAACTATTTGAATTCCTTGACTTCTTCGGCTCATAGATATGCCTTTGTAAAGGCAAGATTCAACACCTTCCCATCGAACGTGCTGAGAAATAGATTCTCCAATGGACAGATATCGCTCTTATGTGATTGTAATTGTGGGGCACCGGAATCGTTGCATCACATAATTCTTGACTGTGCTTTTCACTCATCGGCCAGGAGCAAGTTTCTTGCTCAATATCTAAAGGGAATTGCCGATGATACGAATGAAGCCAAACTGAGATATCTATTAAATGATGATGACCCCCTAAGATCACTCATGGTTGCCAGATTCTTGATCAGCGTCCTATCCCTAAAGAAGAGAAACGGACTCCTGTGCGGCTCGGATAATCCCTTTAAACTATGATCTATATTTTAGGTTGTAATTAGGTGATATCACCATTGATGTCTTCTACTAATTTATGAGCAGAGGGCGATGTTTGTTACAAACTTATTGTAATGTATGATGTTGGTCTTTTGTTTTTGTTTTGCTTTGGTTTTTGTCTGTTGTTTGTAAGTTTTGGCGGTTTTAAATTTGGAGGTTTAAGTACATTATGTTGGTATGGGAAACTGTCGTGTGATGGGCCAATGGCCGTAATAAAGATCAATACATTACAATTTTGTTTAGCTTAAAACCGGACAGTTTTCCGAATTCCTCTAATAACTCTAGAACTTTACCGGCACTTTCTACTGGATCTTCTAACGATATTACCAAATCATCGGCGTAAGCCTTTAATTTATACTCTTTTTCTCCAATTCTAATTCCTCTTATTTCTGATGTTCTCCTTATTTTGTTTGCAATTATTTCCAACACCATAATGAATAAAAGGGGGGACAACGGACACCCCTGTCTTGTACCCTTCGAAATCTCAAAGGAATTAGTTAGATTGTTGTTAATAATCAGTTTAGCCCTTTGACTTGAATAAATCGCCTTTATTCCTTCCATGAACGGTCCTTCTATCCCTACTGTCTCCATGCTTTTTAATAGAAACCGCAAGGATATGTTGTCGAAAGCCTTTTCGGCATCGATGAAAATCAATGCTGTGGGGATATCATTCCTGAGTTCCAAATATTCTATAATATTTATTATATGCCTTACGTTATCTTTTAATTGTCTGTTGGGGAGGAATCCAGCTTGATCTTTATGAACCAAATTTACTAGGTGTTTCTTAAGTCTATTCGCCATTATTTCTGCAAAGATTTTATAATCGTTATTAAGTAATGAAATCGGTCTATAGTTTCTTATGTCCAATTTATCGGCTTCTAATTTAGGTATCAGCGTGATGTGTGCCTCTTTCCAGGAATCAGGTATCTTCCCTCCTTGTAGAATATTATTCATTACATCACAAAGCACTGGAGCTAAATGTTCCGCTAGTACTTTGTAGTAATTCGATGACAGTCCATCTGGTCCTGGTGCTTTCCCTGGTTTCATCTTCTTAATTGCCTCCTTGATCTCATCTGTTGTTATCAGTTTGTTTAATTGGGCTTTTTCTTCATCCATTAAATATTCCCCTCTATTTCCTTCCAGGTATTTTTCTATTTCTGCTATATCCTCGTCTTCCTTTTTGTACAGCTTTTCATAAAATTGGAGAAACTTTTCCTTTATTTCATTTGGGTCTTCTATTATTTGGCCTTCTGTTTTTATTTTGTTGATCACATTTTGTTTTTTCCTTTTTCTTAATTGCCACGCCAGTAGTTTCCCCGTTTTATTTGCTGATTCAAAGTATTTTTGCTTCATAGATTTAATTCTCCATTCTACTTCCTGGCTTAATAATGTTGAATATTGTGTTTGTAACATTTTAGAAATTTGTTTAATCCTTTCATCACCGGGATTTGTTATTAATTTTTTCTCACAGTCTCTTAATTGAGTAATAATTTCTTCTTTCTTTAGTTCTCTTAATTTCCTTCTATAGTTGTTTTGTTGGATTAGCAAGCCCCTTAAGACCGCCTTGCTGGCATCCCAGACTATATCGATTTGTGTTTCTTTGTTAAGGTTTAAATCAAGGTAATCTTTCAGGGTACTTTTAGCCTTCTCAATCACCTCATCATTTTCAAATAAATATTCATTCATTCTCCACCTATACGGCCCTGATGTTTCACATTTTATTTCCAAGATTATTGGGCTATGATCCGATAGGGTTCTGGGTTGTATCTCACATTTCGTTGTTCTTGTCGATAATTCTCTTGAGACCCATATCTGATCAATTCTACTCCAGGTCTGGTGTGGTTCTGAGAAGTATGTGAACTGTTTCGTTATTGGGTTTTTATGCCTCCAGATATCAATTAAATCTAGATTTTCCTCGAGGTTGCTAAATGATCTTGGTAATTTCCCTTGGTTCAATTTCCTCTTTTTTCCACTTCTATCTAATTCTGGTATTGGTACTCCATTCAAATCTCCGAGCAGAATTAATTTGTGATTTTCTAATTCTAATAGTACTTGTTCCAATTTTTGGAAAAAACTCTGCTTTGTTTGTATTTGGGGCATAAACAGTTACCACATTAAATTTTTCCCCTTGGTGATTAATTTGTACTCCCAAAATTCTTCCCTCATCATCTTTGCAGATTAATACAGGTTCCCATTTCTCCTTGACATAGAACACCAGCCCTCTTTTCTTATTTACATCTGAGTTAATAAATTCAACCCCCAACCTTTTATTTATCAAGATATGTTTGTGTTTTTTGGCCACATGTGTCTCTTGACAACAGATCACATCATAATTCTTGTTCTTCAAAACCTTCTCAATTTTATTCCTTTTAAGTTTTTCATTCAAACCATTCACATTCCAGGACAAAAGTTTCAACGACATTATTATGTTTAACTTTTATTTGTTATATTCGGGTTTTCGAGCTTATATTCTAGAGCTTCTATTCCCTGTAAATTCCTCCTCTTCTACTTCTTCTCCTCCCACAGCACCTTCTTCCTCTTCTACTTCTTCTTCCTCTTCCTTCTCGTCCCCTTCCCTTCCCTTCTCTTTCCTTCTTCTTCTCTCGTCTTTGTTTCCCTCTCTATCTCTTAACCTATCTTCAATCTTACCAAGCTCTTTCTCATACCTTCTCAGAAATTTCTCCACCTCTTGGGTATCCGTCAACTTAAATCTTTTGTCTTTATCAATCAATTTCCTTTATTCGACCGATAGTCAGAAATAAAACATTACACAATAATTATAAACTATAACATCATAGGGGTACATAAATAAGGTAGGGTTAGGGTACTAGACCTCTCACAGATAACCCACATCAAAGCATTCAGTTATACGTTTCCGACACTTGAGTGCCAGGAAAAGGAATTTAGCCACTGACAAAGTTATTTTCCCTGAAGACTTATTTAGCAGATATGCTGTCTGCTTTCCTCTTTGTCGGGAACTGAGCTGGGGTAAGTATGGAGTTATAAGGTACTGTCTTAAATCGTTGTAGAAGGGACAGCTCAGTAAGATGTGCTCTGTGGATTCTACCTCACCCAATGCACAGTGGCATAATCTCTGGTCATATGGGACTCCTCCATATCTTCCCTTCAGAACCGCCGAGTCAAGAACATTCAGCCTAGCCGCAGTAAATAGTCTGCGATATTCCACATAGTGGATATCCGCCAGGTAGCGAGCTGGAGCAGCCCGATACAGCTGCTCCCCCAGAAACAACCCAGGTTTCACACGGGCTATGTCCTCCTGTCTGGCAATATCCCTTAATCTTTGAGCGATCACCGCCTTTGCATGGCTATACGTCATGGACTCTATATAAAGGGAGGACAACCCACACTTCTGCACTTCCTCCACTATCTCCCCTTCCCATGGAGATTTAAAGTTATCCCTCAGAATCAAGGGGGCCAAACCCACCGGTCTGAAACAGAGCTTGAGCCATAGCCATAACTTCGCTTTCAGGGCCACATACCTAAAGGCTTGACAACCGGTTTCCAATCTCATGATCGCGCCTGCCACAGAGGGGGGGATCCTGAGTATGGCCCTGAGGAATTGGGTTTGGATAGATTCCAATTTTTCAAAGTCCCTACGTGAGCCCAAGGCAATGCCCACCAGCAGAAGAGGGAGGACTTTCATTTTAAAGAGTCGCAAGGCAACTTTGACAGTTTGTGCCTGTTTCTTGGAGTACAGGGTTCTAATCACCAAGGCTGCTTTGGATGCGTTCGAGGCTATGTATTCTCTGTGCGCCAAGAAGGACCTATTTGATCTTACAACCTGACCCAGGTATTTGAAGCAACTGACCTGCTCTAAAGGGATACCATTAATTGACCATAAATTAGGTTTCAGTCGAGCAGCAAAGACCATTATTTTGGTCTTGGCATAATTTAGTTGGAGCTCGTGTTGGGTCTCATATGTGGAGTTTGGAACTGACAGGGTTAAAACTCCGTGGTGTCCTGTATCTGGGAGGAGCTTGACGCAGAGAAGTGCGTCACAGTGTGTGTCTGCATTCAGACTTGCTTTCGCTTCTGACTGAGACACAGCTCAAGCCTCAGAGGCTGCGTGTGTGCTTTTGGAGCACGGAGAAATGTCGGAAGTTTCTGATGGTTTTATTGCTTTGTAAATAAACGCTTCTAGAGATAAGAACCGAACTGTCTCTGGACTTGATTTATCCCTCATCTCACACGGATGCAGGACCGCTGCTACTCTGCTCTCCTGCCAGGTCAGCTCCCAAGCAGAGCCACGCAGGGAAGCCTGACTGGACGCAGGATTTTTTTCTGCAAAGGTTATGGCGGTTTCGCGTTTCCTGACAAGTGTGAGAAGGGAGAAGGCTGCCAGCGTTGAGTTGCTGTGATCTCCTGCCAGGAAGGGCAGTGGGAGATGCTGGAGAGAGGAGCCAAAGGCCAAGAAGGGCGGCTGCTTCAGAGGTCCAGCTTGTTGGCAAACTTGTGAGTACGCTGAAGCCCCGGGGGGAGGAAGATGGCTGCTGCACAGCAGGGCCATGAGAGCTTCAATATCCCCTTCGAAAGACTGAATGGGGCCAATTGGGAGGACTGGAGTAAGCGCATGTTTTATTGGCTGGAGGGAAAGCAGCTGTGGGAATGCACGCAGGCCGATCCAGTCCAGGCCCAGCCCAATCCAACAGCCGCAGAGGCGGAGAGGGCCTCAGCGGCGGCAAAGAAAGACAAGAAAGCGATGTCCCATGTGGTGATGGCGATCGAAGCGTCACAGCTCCCTCATATTGATGGCTTACGTACCTGTCATCAGATTTGGTCCGCTCTGACTAGAGTACATCAGAGGACCACAGCTGGGGCCAAGATCCATGTGATACGTTCTCTGTTTGAGAAGAGGCTGTCCCCAGGGGAACCGATAAGGGATCACATTGCTCAGGTGCTGACTATCTTCAGTAAGCTGCGTCAGCTCAATGTGCCCTTCCCAGACGAACTTAAGGCTTATACGCTTTTAAGCTCTTTGGACAGGAGTTATGAGAACTTGGTTCTCACGATGGAAACGATGCCACCGCAGGATCTTACAATCGAATATTTTAGCGGACGCTTGATTGACGAAGAATCAAAGCGTCAGAGGGCTGTGAAAGAGGGCACAGGCTGCACCCCAAGAAGGAGGGGGGGGGGCAGCAGTCAGGAGTGGCGAGGCCTGTGTAAGAGCCTTTGTTTCCAAGAGCTGCTATCGGTGTGGTAGCAACACACATCTGGTCCGCAATTGTCCGCTAGAGGCGCAGGGCGGCGGCAAGGAGACCGGCCGGCGTGGAATGTCAACAAAGCAGGTTCCCAAGGCCGGTTCCCAGCAAAGACGTGGGAAAGCAGCAGGCCAGGAGGAAAAGAAAAACAAGGCGTCTTATCACCTCACAGCTGCGATGGTGTCTCTGAGAAAAAGAAAAAGCCTCAGTCGGGGGAAGGCTGTGGCCATGGCAACCGATGGGAGTGCGAGCAACGCCATGACATCTTTGGAAAACAGCCAGAGACACTCTTTATCTCTTGTTATCGACTCAGGCGCATCTCATTGCCTTGTGACCTCTAAAGGGCTCCTGCGGAACTGCAAGACAATTAAAACTAGACGTTATGTCACCTTAGCAGATGGGTCTCAAAGACCACTGACTGAATCTGGCTTTCTATATTGTTCTTTTATAGATCATTGGGTGCAAGCTTATGTGGTCCCCGAGCTTGCCCACTCTCTTTTAAGTGTGCCGGCTCTTATGGCTGCTGGGTTCGATGTTCTGTTCTCTAAAAATTTGTGTTCCTTCTACAGGGATGGGAAGAAGATCTACAGTGTCGAGAGAAAAGACAGGCTCTTTCTGGTGGAGATGCCCATTGAAAATGGGACTGGTGGGAAAATGGGGCTGGTGGAAAATGGGGCTAGTGGAGAGTCCATTGAAGACGCCCAAGGGCAGTGTGCTAATGTCCCACCACACCATGATTGTATACACTTATGGCACAGGAGATTTGGGCACGTTGGGTGGTCATATGTGAGGAAAGCCACAGGCAACACCATTGGGTGTAGGTTCAAGGCATGTGACAGATACCTAGATTGTCAAGCCTGTAAGCAATCGAAGGTCACAACATGCACATACCCCAGGTCAGAGAGGAGAACCAGCAAACCCTTTGAACTTGTGCATGCAGATTTGTCAGGCCCCATGCCGACACCTTCTTTAGCTGGGTCTAAATGGGTTCTGGTTCTGATTGACGATTTTTCGAGACATGCTTGGGTCTTTTCGCTTAGACAGAAATCAGAGGCAGCTGCACTGATCAGGGATTGGATCACAGCGGTAGAGCTACGGTTCTCTACCAGGGTGATTTCCTTTCAATCTGATCGCGGGGGGGGGGGAGTTCACAGGTTCTGCGCTGCAATCGTTTTTCAGGCAGAAGGGTATCAGTCATCGACTGACTGCCCCCTACAGTCCGCAACAGAATGGGGTTGCAGAGAGAAAATTTCGCACGCTACAGGAGTCAGCGAATGCTATGTTGGCAGACTCGGGTTTGCCACAGCGCTTTTGGGCTGAGAGTTTTAAGACAGCATGTTTTCTGCAGAACAGGGTGTTCAATTCAAGTGTGGGAGACACACCGTACTTTCTGCTTCATGGGAAGCAACCGAAAGTGGGTTTTCTGCGCACTTTTGGGTCTACGGCTTGGGTTCTCATTCCAAAGGCCATGCGCAGAAAGGGTGAGCCAAGGTCTAGGAAGATGATCTTTGTAGGCTATGAGCCGGGGTCAAAGGCGTGGCGTTTCGCATACCCTACCGGCAACCAGTCCAAGCTGCTTATTAGCGGCAGTGCTGAGTTTTGCGAGCAGAGTGGATGGAAGCGTCTTCACGGGAATCCAGATGTTCTGTTAGACTCAGATGAGGAGGAGGAGGAGGACAAGGCTGAACCTGTTGCTGAGGTGCACAGTCCACAGCCACAGAGTCCAGAGCCGGGATCTCCAAGGGAGAGGCTCCGTATCTCTCCAAAAGGGAGTCCCAGGACCCCTCCACAGGTCTCTGTCAAGTCTGAGCTAAGGAGTGAACCATCCTCGCCAGCAGAACCAGCTGTTTGCCCTAAACGGCGCAGCAGGTCAGAGGGGGATGTTTCTGACACAGAGGGTGGTAGGGTTGATCCAGGTGATTCAGGCGCAGTTCCAGAATTCACGCTGAGGAGGTCAGCAAGATCAACCAAAGGGAAGCCACCTGAAAGGTATGAAGCCACGAGTGTCTGGGTTGGTGTGGCTAGATGTGAACCTGAATCCTTTGAGGATGTTCAGAAGTTGCCTCGGGAAGAAGCCAGCAAATGGCATGAGGCGATGCAGAAGGAGATGAACTCAATGGAGTCTCTTGGAGTGTTCTCACTCACACAGCTGCCACCCAATAAGCAAGCTGTTAGTTGCAGGTGGGTTTACCGGCTTAAACCCACAGAAGCAGGAGAACCACAGTATAAAGCGAGGTTAGTGGCCCGAGGATTCACACAGAGGAAGGGTGTCCACTTCACAGAGGTATATTCGCCGACCTCGAGAGCGGAGACTTTGAGAACGCTTTTGGCGATAGCAGCACAGAGAGGTTGGAAGGTGAACCATTTTGATGTAGATGTCGCCTACCTGAACTCAGATCTCCAGGAGGAGTTGTACATGCTTCCTCCTCCAGGGTTTGAAGTCAGTGAGCCAGGCGTCGTGTGGCGGTTGCACAAATCCATCTACGGATTACGCCAATCTGCCAGGAATTGGAATATGTGCCTACATGAAGCCTTAGAAGAGCTAGGTTTTAAGCGATCTCTTGCAGACAGTTGTCTTTACATTAGAGATTCAGGCTTGCATCAGCAAGTGGTTCAGGTGTTTGTTGACGATATCTTGATCATGGCACAGACAGGTGAACAGGTGGAGAAGTTTGCTAAGGAGCTTGGAAAGCGATTCAAGCTGAAGCAGCTTGGAGATGTCAAATCCTATCTAGGGTTAGAGATCACAAAAGCAAGTGATGGAAGCTTTTTGCTTTGCCAGAAAGGTAAGATTGAACAGTTGCTTGAGAAGTTCAGGATGTCTGATTGTGCAGGTGCCAGATCACCCATGGAGGCTGGATACGTGAAGGAGTGTCAGCAAGTAGAACGCGTGGTGTTCGAAAATACTGAACTCTTTCAGTCAGCTCTGGGTAGTCTGTTGTATCTGTCACAGTGGAGCAGACCAGACATAGCGTTTGCTGTCAATCTGCTCAGTAGAGAGGCTTCAAGTCCTAGTGTGCAGGCCTGGAATGGTATTAAACGGGTGCTACGTTACCTGCAAGATACCAAAGACTTTTGCCTCAAGATGTCAGCTGAGGGCGATGTCAAGCTGACCGCCTGGGTGGATTCGGATTGGGCTAACCTTGAGGACCGCAAATCAGTGTCAGGCCTAGTGGTGAAGTTTGGGGACTCTGTGATTGGGTGGAGGTCCCGGAAGCAAAGTCTCATAGCGCTTTCATCTACTGAAGCTGAGTTCAGTGCGCTATCAGAGGTTTGCAGAGAACTGGAGTTCTATGTGTGTTTGGTCGAGGAAATCTGTGGAGAGAATTGTCTGCCCGTTGTGGTGCATGAAGACAATCAACCATGCCTCAAATTGGCTGAGACAGGGCAATTCAAGGCGAGGACCAAACATTTGGACATACGGTTCCGGAATGTATGTCAGAGCGTTCATGAGGGGCTAGTTGCTCTGAAATACTGTCCCTCAACCAAGAACCTCGCTGATGGTTTCACAAAACCACTAACCTTCCAGAAGCACGAGGAGTTCTGTGAGGGTCTGTGTATGGGGAAAGCATTGTTGGCTATTGTCCCCAGATGCAGGACAAGAGGGGGTGTGGAGTTTGGAACTGACAGGGTTAAAACTCCGTGGTGTCCTGTATCTGGGAGGAGCTTGACGCAGAGAAGTGCGTCACAGTGTGTGTCTGCATTCAGACTTGCTTTCGCTTCTGACTGAGACACAGCTCAAGCCTCAGAGGCTGCGTGTGTGCTTTTGGAGCACGGAGAAATGTCGGAAGTTTCTGATGGTTTTATTGCTTTGTAAATAAACGCTTCTAGAGATAAGAACCGAACTGTCTCTGGACTTGATTTATCCCTCATCTCACACGGATGCAGGACCGCTGCTACTCTGCTCTCCTGCCAGGTCAGCTCCCAAGCAGAGCCACGCAGGGAAGCCTGACTGGACGCAGGATTTTCCCCCGCAAATCATATTCATGAAGAGCTTGAAGCATCCTCCTTAATCCGATGGGGGAGGTAGATAATAGGGCGGCATCGTCCGCATACAGTAGGACATTCAAGGCTCGTCCTGCCAGTTTTGGTGGATGGAAATCAGCATTTGCCATATGCACCACTAGCGAATTAATATAGAAATTAAACAAAGCAGGGGCAAGCAAACAGCCCTGTCTTACCCCCCTAGTGGTGGCAACCGGATTGGAGACTAGCCCCTTACTATCTAGCCTAATCCTCAGGAGGGTATTTGTATGCAAATTAATAATCAGCAGGAGAAGGCGGCGGTCGATAGATGTCACTGCCAGTTTTGTCCATAGCTGGTTCCTGGGAATTAGATCAAAGGCCTGCTTAAAGTCTATAAAGGCGACGTGGAGGGCTTTTAGGCCATTGCCAGCGTACTTGGTGGCCAAGTGATTTAGGATTAAGATTTGGTCTGTTGTTGATCTTCTGGGGCGGAAACCCGCCTGTTCCTCTGCGATGATATTGTTGCTTTCCATCCAGGTTGTTAATTTTTTATGTAGAAATCTTGAATAGATCTTCCTGATAACATTTAGCAGGCTAATTGGTCTAAAATTGGCCGGGTCTGTGCGCGGCCCTTTCTTGTGAATTAACACAATCAGTGCAGAGTTCCAGCTTGGAGGAAATTGTGCTGTTTTGTTTATATAAGTAAAAAGAGCTGCTAGGGGTCTTTTGCCTTTATAAAAGAAAGCAATCCCTTCAGGGAACTCCCATCTGTACTGTATGGCGTTTCTCTTCAGAGCTCCTACTATTTGTCTATATCCTTCCCTTTTGTGCAAAAGTCTGATTGGTATTTCTTTAAAAATGATAATTGGTCTGCCTTCAATTATTAATTTTTTTTGGTAGCTCGTTTTCAAAATTAAATTTTTCATCTCTATTGAGTTAAAAATTACTAGGCAGTCCCCAGGAGGTTTTTTTAACTTAGTTTGTTGAGATCTCATTCTTATTCTAAAAACATTTTCTATGGTGTATGCCACCTCTTCTTTTATTTCCAACCATTTAGTTAACTCCTTGATCATTTTTTCTTTTATGTTCTCGTTCGCTTCCTCTCCTACTCCCCTAAATTTTAAGTGAAGCTGTTTCTGTCGCATTTCTGCCATGGCTAGGTTGTCCCACATTTGATCCTGCATTTTATTCACCTCTCTCATTTCTTCCTTGATTTTTTCCATCTCCTTCTTCTGTTCTCTCATCTCTTTTTGGATTTTTTTATTAGTTTCTTCAATTATTTTTGACTTGGCTGACAGATCCTGAATCTTAATTGAAAGTTCTCCTACTGCACCTTGTATCTTTTTATCTATCATCTCCTGCACTTCTCCTAATTTATTTTCCATGTGCAATTCATTTTGTTTAAATTCCTCCTTAATTTTTAGCCATAAAATATCTAGATCTTTAATTTCTTCTTGATGGGATGACTTCCTTTCCCCAGGCGTCCCTCCCACCTTTTTCCCGTTCCCCCCCGACATTATGCCCTTATTTTCGGTCTTTATCTGTTTGACAACCAAGTCTTTCCCTTAAAGGGCTTACAATCTCTTTCTTAGTTTTCCAAAAAATCCCTTTTTATTAAGTTCAAAAGTCCCTTCTGCAAAAATTATTAAATCGTGCTTTCCAGTCACTTCCCAAAAGAAGAAAGGAAAAAGGAAAAAAGATCTAGAATCTTTCGAAATGTCTAAATCTGTTGCCTGAAGAGTATAACCTCTTAACTTAGTCCGTTGCCCTTTCAATTATTCATCATTCCTTTATAAGAAAGGAGACTAGTAGTATCATTAACTAGACCCTTTAAATCCTTCCAATCCCTCAGTCCCAAAATTGAATTCACTCCCTTTCTTCCGATTAATTACTTTAGATGTCCCACTATGCTCAATCAAATGGTCCTATCACACACAAATATAAATATTATCCCAAAGACAGTAAGAATATTAATATGATTATAAATGCTTTCCCTCCAATTTTAAATAAATGACTAATCTGGATCAGACCAACAATCTTTTAGGCACCAGGTCTAGACAACTCTAGTCTCTTCAGCCACTTGTCGGCCCAGTCCAACATAGGTAGTGTATGGAATATAAACAAAATAACACGGTCCCGTCCAAATAATGTCCAAAAAAGTGAAGAGGAGAGAGCCCCCACTTATTTTAAAGCTTTCTTGTTGGTTTGAATTGTTATCCAAAAAGGAAAAGGAAAAAAAAGAAAAAGAGACACAAAAAAAGAAAAAAAGGGGAAAAAATGTCAAAAAGTATCCCAAAGGTGAGTGGTAAGTATATGTCCAATATAGGTATGATTAAGTTTGTATATTATCTTTCCATTCAGTTCCAGCTAATTAGAAACGCACCCATATAGGAAAAGGGAGGTCTGATGTTCAACAATTACTCCCAAGTTTTTATTCCAGCGAAGTAGGCATAGAAATAAAAATAGAATACAGTTCTCTCACAAAAAATAGATGTTGAATCAGGGTTCCAGAAAGCCTCCTCTGTTCCTTTATATATTATCTTGTTCTCAAATTCTGAGAAAATTGCGTGTAATACTTAATAAGCCAAGAAAGGAAAAACTAGTCCGGAACAAAAAAAGCGAGGGGAAAAAGGATACGTGGTGTTACAGTTTTTCTTTAAAAGTCTTTGTCTTCCCCTCTTTACTTAAGCCCACGATGTTTCAAATTCCAAATTCCAAATATTTCAAATTCCAAAGCACCCGAATTAAGTCCCTTCTGCCTTTTGAAATTCGTCCTCCTAGTACCACTTGCCGTGAGTTCTCCCCAAACCGCTAAGTTTGGATTGTTTTTAGTTTTTAGTTACTGCGTTCCAAAAAGAAGAACGAGGAAACAAAGTAAGCGGGGGGGGGGGGGTAAAGGCAAGTTTCAATCTGGCATCTTCTTTGTTACTTTGTTATTTTGCGTTTAACAATGTATTTGCCTTAGCCCAGTTGCCGTGGACTTTCGTTCTGTACTCACTCAGTCAGGCATGCAGATATTTCCTTCCTTATTCCTGCGACTTAGTGTCCTGCGCCAATTCTGCCCTCAGCCGGATGGTTTCCCAGTAAGAATCTTAAAACATCCAGGATTCTCCTAGTTTAATCTCCAATTTTTTGCATTGTAGTAGGTCAAGACACACTAGGTAATCCATTCTTATATTTGTGGAGATTGGTCACCTTTCTCAGCAGAAGCTAGAGGCATCACAACACGGAGTCGGTGCTCTCCCATTTGCGCTCGCGGTCTCGTCTTCCCCGAGTCTCTTCCGGAAAAAAAGACCGGGGGGAAAAATGGCGAAACTGCTCCCACGCTGCTGGGCAGCCTGTCCCCCAAGGGTCTCCCCCTTGGGATTTTTGGGGGGCGCAGTGCCTTTGCAGCTCCCCCAAGCCTCCGTGTTGCTCAGAAAATCCTGCCAAGGGCTTTCTGCGCTTCCTCGCTGTCCGTGACCCAAACCGGAAGTCGCCTAGAACCTTTTTTGATTTAGTGGACAATATGGGACTAACTGACATATGGAGACTTAAGAACCCCACAACAAAACAATTCACATTTTTCTCAAATCCAAACCAAAGTTGGGGAAGAATAGATTACACCTGGACCTCGAAGGAATCAACTGCGAGAATTACTAAATCGGAAATTCTTCCACAAACATTTTCTGACCATAACCCAATGTACACGGAGTTAAAAGGAAAAGATCCCTCAACATTCAGATGGAGGATGAATGAGAATCTAATGAGGATGAATTTCTAATTCAGAAAAATAGCTATCTAAAAAATGGAAGAGAGAAAAAGAAAGAGGAAATTTTAACACACCTCATGGAGAGTGAGAGACAGCTAACATCTAAGCCAGAAGACGAAACAATAAAACAAAATATAAAGTTGCTACAAGCTCAGTTCTCCATGGTGGTGAATCAGGAAGTAGAATGGAGAATTAAAATGATGAGACAAAAGAACTTTGAATCAGCTAATAATTGGAAAGTATTTGGCATGGCAATTAAGGGAGAGGAAAAAACAAAATATAATATGTAAAATAAAGGATGGAGAAAAGATAGTGGAAGATCCTAAAGAGATAAGAAGGGTGTTTCAGAAATACTACAAAGATTTATATAAAAAAGAGAAAGAGGCTGATGGCAGAATAGAAGAGTATTTGAAAAAACATCAACTCCAACAGATTACAAATGAAGAAAGAGAACAATTAAATCAGACAATTACAGAGCAAGAAATTTGGAAAGAATAAAGAAAATGAAAACGGGAAAAGCTCCGGGACCAGATGGTATTTCAACTAAATATTATAAAATACTAAGTGATCAAATAGCACCAGTATTATGTGAGGTTATGAATAACATCTTAAAAGAAGGGAAAATGCCTACTACCTGGAAGGAAGCCTACATCACCTTGATCCCAAAAAAAGATACTGATGCTTTAGAAGTTAAAAATTACAGACCCATCTCACTGTTAAATAACGACTACAAATTATTTGCAGACTTATTGGCGGAAAGATTAAAAAGAATTTTAAATGGGAAAATTCATAAAGACCAAGCAGGTTTCTTACCGGGAAGACAATTGAAAGATAATGTAAGACATGTTATAGATATTATTGAATATTTAGATAATAGAATTAACAAGCAAGCCGCATTGATATTTATTGATGCGGAAAAAGCATTCGATAACGTCTCCTGGCAATTTATGAAAGAAAATTTATAAGCAATGGGAATTGGAGAAGGGTTTGGAAAAGGAATTGAAGCGATATACCAAGACCAAAAAGCCAAACTTATAATAAATAGTAATATATCGGAACCTTTTGATATCGCCAAAGGAACCAGACAGGGTTGTCCCCTGTCTCCCCTGTTATTTATAACAGTATTAGAGGTTTTCAATAAAAGGCTGAGAGAAGCATCAGAAGTCAAAGGGATCAAGGTAGGACGCAAAGAATTCAAAATAAAAGCATTTGCAGATGATATAGTGTTAACGTTAGAAGAACCAAAGAAGAGTGTGCAAGAAGCTTTACAGATACTAGAAGAATTTGGCAAGGTCGCAGGTCTCAAACTTAACAAGAATAAAACCGAAATGCTGACAAAAAATATAACTAAAGAAGAGTTAGAAGAACTACAACAAAGGTCTGGGATTACAGCAGTTAAGAAAGTTAAATATTTAGGAGTATGGATCACAGCAAAAAACATAAATTTATACAAAGACAATTATGAGGCAACGTGGAAAGGTATTAAAAAGGATTTGGAATCTTGGGATAGATTGAAATTGTCGTTTCTGGGGAGAATTTCCGTGATTAAAATGAACGTTTTGCCCAGAATGTTATTCTTGTTTCAAACTATCCCAGTAATTAAAGGGCTAAAGCAATGTAAAGAATGGCAAAAAACAATAGTAAGATTTGTCTGGCAGGGAAGAAAACCGAGAATAAAAATGAAAATTTTGGTAGATAAAAAAGAAAGGGGAGGTTTCTCCCTGCCAGAACTGAGTTTATACTATGAAGCAGCATGTTTATCATACGTGAAAGATTGGATAAAATTAGAAAACACTGACCTTTTGGATTTAGAAGGTTTCGATAACAGGTACGGGTGGCACTCGTACCTGTGGTACGAGAAGGTGAAAGTCCACAGGGGATTTCTAAATCATATAATTAGAGGTCCGATATTTCAAGCGTGGGAAAGAAATAAAGATCTATTGGAAAGGAAAACCCCTTGGTGGATTTCACCAATAGAAGTCCTATCTATTAAAAAAGTCAATATGGAGGGGGGGAAAGCCACCTATGAAGAACTAATTAAAAAGACAGGTCAAGGTATTAAACTCAAGCCATAAGAGGAGGTCGAGAACCTATTTACAGGGTGGCTACAGTACCATCAAGTTAATGATTTGCTAAAAGAAGACAAAAAGAAATGGGGATTTGAGGATAAGAAATCTAAATTTAATATTGATATTTTAGAAGGTAAAAATAAAACGTTATCAAAAACATATGATTTATTATTGGATTGGCACACGAAAGATGAAGAGATAAAGGAAGCCATGATTAAATGGGTCATTGATTTTGGTCATAATATTGAATTTGAAGCGTGGCAAGAATTATGGAACGTAAATATGAAATTTACGGCCTGTACCGCCTTAAAGGAGAATCTATAGAAAATTATTTATAGATGGCATCTCACGCCGGTGAAACTGGCAAGAATGTATAGAACCAAAAATAAGAAATGTTGGAAATGTGGTGAGGTGGAGGGCGACCTCTACCATATGTGGTGGACCTGTAGTAAAGTGAAGGGCTTTTGGGAATTAATTTATAACGAACTTAAAAAAATATTCAAATATACCTTACTAAAAAGACCCGAAGCTTTCCTACTGGGATTAGTGGGTAAGGAAATTGAAAAAAAAGATAAAAATCTTTTCCTATATGCCACAACAGCAGCCAGAAATATGCTAGCCCAGAATTGGAAAACGGATGTAATACCTAATATAATGGACTTGCAGGTTAAAATGATGAATTATGCAGAACTGGCTAGACTAACAGGAAAATTAAGAGATCAGGACGAACAGAAGTTTCAAGAAAATTGGAGTAAATATTTGATGTATATAAGAAACAATTGTAAATCTTTGAAGACACTGGTAGGGTTGGAATAACTCTTTCAGCGTATGATAGATATATGATATGTAAAATACGAGATTCCAGAATTTATTTGATACTTACCAAAGGAATGGAAGGAAGTCTGAAGCTCGGTAGAGCCTAGTTTAAATATGTAACCTATATGTGTAATATATGAATGTATATATGTTCACTAAAAATCAATAAAAATTATTCTGCAGACAGACACGGAGTGATTTATGTGTTTGAGCAATAAACCTGAGATAATTACTACCAGTGTCTCGCTGCTGTGGGAGAGCCAAGCCATTACACACTATCTCTTTGCAATCCCACCACATATGTAGAAAGGTTCCTGCCCTGTTGTTGCATCTCCAACTGACATCACTACAGTTTTTATACATTTTTGCCAGTCTGACCGGGGTCAGGTACCATCTGTATTGCATTTTCATTACATTCTCTCTTAAATTATAGCATACCGTAAATTTGATATCTCTTTTCCACAGCCATTCCCATTGGCTCATCATAATATTTCCCCCTAAATGCTGGGCCCACTTTACCATCACTGTCTTCACTTGCTCCTCCTTTAATTCCCATTCCAGGAGCAAATCGTATAATTTGGAAATATGTTTACTTTTAGATTGGATTAAATACTCATCCAGTCTTGAAATTTCTTTCTCAAATCCTTTTTGTTTGTCTTTTGCCAATCTCTGATTAATTTGAAAATATTGCAGCCAATTGTTCAAATATTTTTAAACTTCCTTATATTCTTTCAATTTAAGTTTGTTATTTTCCTCTTCCAATAATTCCTTATACATTGCCCAATTGTTATTCAGATTCTTTCTCTTTACAGTCATGATTTATTTTTTCCCCAAATTTTTTTTATTAGTTTTCCACAAAATTTTTAAACACACAAACAAATAGACAAACAAACATAAATCCTAGCCTTATTAAAGCTAATCTTATTAACATTGTTAAGCGACTGCCTCGTATCCCCTTGGTTGAATTTCAGTGTATATCATTTTAACGGTTTTCCAAAACCAATATTCTCATAAAATTAACTTAATCACTTAATCTTTCTTTCTTTCCCATTCAGCATTTCAACATATTAATTTATCACATTACATATTTAAATCCTAACCCTATCTGGTATTAGCAAGCTTTTCCAATTAATTTAACTTGACATATTTAACTAGTCTTTAAATTTTGTCCATTCTTCCTTATAATCCTCCTCCTTCTGGTCACGGACTCTTCCAGTCAGGTCGGCTAGTTCCGAAAAATCCATCATCATCATCTGCCAATCTTCCACTGCTGGTTTTTCTTGTGTTTTCCAATTCTTGGTTAATACAATTCGAGCAACAGTTGTGGCATACAAAAATAATTTAACATCTTTCTTGGGCAATTCTAAACCTGTTATTCCAAGAAAAAAGGCCTCTGGTTTCTTAATAAATGTATATTTCAACATTTTTTTCAATTCATTATAAATCTTCTCCCAGAAGTCTTTCACCTTGGGGCAGGTCCACCACATATGATAAAAAGTACCTTCTTTTTCTTTACATTTCCAACATAGATTATCACTGTTATGGTAGATCTTTGCTAATTTTACAGGAGTCAAATACCATCTATACATCATTTACATTATATTTTCCTTTAGCACTGTACATGCAGTGAACTTGAACCCTTTCTTTCACAATCTTTCCCAGTCTTCAAACATTATATTATGTCCCACATCTCTTGCCCAGTCTATCATCACTGATTTAACTTGTTCATCCTTAGTATGCCACTCCAACAATAAGTTATACATTTTAGACAAGTTTTTAACTTTAGTATCCAACAACTCCGTTTCCAACTTAGATTTTTCTGAAGCAAAACCATTTTTCTTATCTAATTTGTACAATTCATTAATCTGGTGATAATGTAACCAATTTATCTTATCTTTAACTTATGGTTTTAATTTGTTACCTTCTTTATACTGCAATAATAAATCTGAATATCTCAACCACTTGATGTCCATATCCAATAGATCTATGAAACAAGCGATTCTGCAAATAGCACGAAGTCAGAAAAGCTTCAGCCCCAAACCCTTTAGATAGACCAGCATCCTCAAGCACTGAGTACATCATATCTTGCAGAGATCTGTTCTTCCTCTCTGCCACCCCTTCCTCTTGTGGACTAGGGGGGTTCATTTTTCTGTGACCTATGCCCTTCGTCTGTAACCATGACTGAAAAGGTCCAGACAAAAATTCGCCTCCATGATCATATTGCAGCTTTTTCACTTTGAAAGAAAACTGCCTCTCAACATATGCCACCCAGCCTTTAAATTTAGAAAACACTTCACCTTTGTGCTTCATAGGATAGACCCAACAAAACCTTGTGGCATCATCTATGATAGTTAGCACATAATGGGAATTACCCCTGCTGAGTGCAAAAGGACCCACCACATCAGCATGCACAAGCTGAAAAGGTTTTTCGCTCACCCTCTCACTTCTGGGATAAGACCCTCGGTGGCTCTTGACTTTCTTACATACATTACACTCAAGATATTTGTCACAATCCTGTAACTCACACCCGTCACTTAAATCTGGCATTTTGGTTACACTGCGCCAGTGGGCGTGACCTAATCTTCTGTGCCATAAATGCAAACATTTTTTGTGAAAAGCCTCATTTTTGCAGACAGGTTGTGTATTATTGCTAGCTAGCACAGATTCTTGTACACAATCTTTTAGCATAAACAAACCATTTTCTGCCAGAGCCCTCCCCAATGTCTCTCCGTCTTTCTGGCTCTCACAGCAACTGTCCCTGAAATGCACAATAAACCCAGCTTTCACCAGACAGGAGACAGACATCAGGTTGCTCCTCAGCAAAGGAACACACAGAATGTTGTGCAGATGTGTGCGT
The DNA here is from genome assembly GCF_964270895.1 of Podarcis filfolensis. Classification (NCBI taxonomy): domain Eukaryota; kingdom Metazoa; phylum Chordata; class Lepidosauria; order Squamata; family Lacertidae; genus Podarcis; species Podarcis filfolensis. Next base: position 16,971,033 of record NC_139619.1, read on the forward strand.
AGACAGGAGACAAAAACAGATCCACCCGACTCCATGTCAGATTTCCTCCCGTCTATCAACGCCACCTGGCTCCGTGGTGTAGAAACCTTCTTGGCAAAAAACGCCTCTGAAACAACAATGTGCCGGGAACTGCCTGAATCAATAATCCAGGTGTTTTGCCGCTCATCAGGACACTCAATCACAGCTGTCACGAGTTGCTCCGTCTGCTTCTTCTTTCCAAACTCTTTCTGCTGTTTCCAATGCTTTTCACCCTCAGATACAGCCTCCTCCAGACACTGCTTCCTCAGATGCCGAGTAGAACCGCACCTGTAACAGCACCATACAGCAAAAGCAGATTCCTCACCGACCGTTGCTCGTGTACGTTGTTTCGGCTGCTTCTCCTCAGGAATGTTGCCTGCATTCCTCACAAGCCAATCGCTTGTCGAAGCACTCGGAGCCAACAACTGTTTGCCGTCACGCCTGCCATTCCTCCAGCAGTCGGCCAGTAACATAATCCAAGGTCAGGTCTTGTTCATGCATAGCTTCCAGCGTGAGAACAAGATTGTCCCAGCTATCAGGAAGAGAGCTCAAAACTATGCAAACGTTCTCCTCCTCAGGCAAATTACAGCCTCTCTCTTGAAGCGCCACAAACTTCAACTGCAAATCGTGGAGATGGTCTTGCATTGTAACTCCTGGTTTTAGCTCAGACTTGTACAGAGCCTTCCGGATTGACAGCTTTGAACTGGCTGTCTCCTGAATGTGGAGATTTCGCAACGCTAACCACACTGCCATCAGAGAATCATGTCCACGCACTTGCGGCAGCTGCAAATCATCCAGTCCCAGGATTATCGTGGCTTTTGCCCTTTGCCCTTTTTCTCTTTCTCCAGCATCAGGCTTCAAAGGCGGTCTGTCCACCGACTCCCAGAGAAACTCTCTCTGCAATGAAGCCTGCATGCGCTGAGACCATAGCAAATAGTTGTGGTTGTTGAGCTGTTCAAATGGCAACGCCATCGGATAAGCCATTTCTTCTGAACAGTGTTCCACAACAAACAGGAACAGGAACCAGCTACTCACAGGTCACAACTCCCGAGAGCTATCAGCAACATCCAGCCTTTTACACTCCAGTTGGTGTCTGTCTTTAACAGCTCCAGACGTCCTGTCGTCCAGGACATGCAGGTCTTGCCGGTCAGCTTCTGGTGTCGACACACACATGACACGCTACCACTGATCACCTCTGGCCAGTCCTCACCAACTCCTTCGCTAGGAATCTGGGAGACTGTTGACCCAGGCGTCCACAGCTTCAGAAACACTCTGCAACCGATCTGCTGCCCATCACTTATTGGTGTTTCGCAACTTTGACCTGTTGCAGGATCTTAGCCAGACCCAGTTGAGTATAGCAGAGCATACGCAGACTTCCAGAAGCAATCAGTTGCAGGCAGGAAGGATGCGGCAGGAACAAGATGCTGCTACCAGTAACTTGGTTACTTAGAGGTGTTTATTATTTATAGCAGACTTCAAGTTACTATATACAAGAACAGAAGGGGATCTTAAACTAGCTCTCTTAAGAAACTCCAAACGACTCTCAGAACACCACACTAACCAACACAAAATCCAGTCAGGAAGGTCATGAGACATCATGCCTGTGTGGAGACCTCAACCAATAGTACAGCTGTATCCAATGTCCCATATCTTTAGGCAGAATAACTCCCTCTGCTCAGTCTTCTTGGCCTTCAGCCAACTCTTAATTGCTTCATGTGAAGCTGCACACAGGCAAAATCCCAACATTTATTCCCTCCCATCCCTCCCTGTCCCACCCACGAAGGACTTCCCTCAGCTCCCCTCTCTGATTTGTTTACACATATTATTCTCTGCATGTTGTAAAATTGTACATATCATTGCCTTATCTGTCATATATTTGTGGATGTTTATTCAAAACCTGCCAAGGAGTCCAAATCATTTTGTTGTCTTTTTAGATAGTTTGTAAAAAGTTCCCATTCTACCTTGAAGTCACTGTTGTCCTTCTCATGTAATTTATATGTCAACTTTGCCAACTCCGCAGAGCTCATCAGTTTTTCTTGCCATTGTTCTTTCATTGGGACTTCCTCATTCTTCCATCCTTGCGCTAACAAGACTCTTGCCGCTGTTGTAGCGTACATAAATAATTTCTTTGTTTTTCTTGGCAGGTCTCATCCTAAATTCCCTATCAAAAATGCTTCTGGTTTTTTTTACAAATGCCATTTTTAAAAACTTTTTCAATTTGTTATATATCATCTCCCGAATTTTTTTAACTTCTCTACATTCCCACCACATATGATACAAAGTACTTTCTTTTTCTTTACATTTCCAACATTTATTTGACCCAGTTTTGTACATTTTTGCCATTTTTATTGGTGTGATATACCATCTATACATCGTTTTCTTTAAGAAGAGAACAGTCTGTAAATTTCAAGTCTACCTTCCACAACTTTTCCCAGTCCTCAAATTGTATATTATGTCCTATATCTTGTGCCCATTTGATCATAACTGATTTGACCTCCTCATCTTTTGTTTCCCATTCTAGCAGAATACTATATGCTTTCTTCAGCAGCTTCACTTCTTCTATAACCTCCTTTTGAAACCTAGAGATTGTATAGCTAACCCCTTTTTTGTTATCTTCCTTGTACATCTCATATGTCTGTAATGCAGCCAACTCTGAAAATGGCCTTTAATTTCCTCATAATCTTTTAATTTCCATTTTCCTTCTTGATCTTTCAGTAAATCTCTATATGTAGGCCACTTCCCCGTTTTGCCAAGAGGTCTGAGTAACTAAGCTTCTATTGGTGATAAACACCAAGGTGTTTCCCCCCCTTTTAAATCTTTATACCTCTCCCACATTCTCATTAATGGTCTCCTGATTATATGATTGTAAAATCCTTTGTGTACTTTCCCTTTCCCATACCATAAGTATGCATGCCATCCAAATCTGTTATCATGACCTTCCAAATCTAATGCTTCTTCCTTTTCCAGTTTTATCCAGTCCCTAATCAAGACCAAACATGCAGCCTCATAATACAATTTGAGATCTGGGAGAGCAAAGCCTCCTCTTTCTTTTGTATCTGTAAGTATCTTATGTTTAATCCTTGGCCTTTTGCCCCCCCCCCCCCGACAAACTTGGAGATATCCTTTTGCCATCTTTTCAGGCAATCATCCTTAACCATTACTGGGACTGTCTGAAAAAGAAAGAGCATTTTCTGCAACATATTCATTTTTATCGCTGCGATTCTTCCTAGTAGGGAAAGGTTCATTCTACTCCATATTTATAAATTCCTTTTTATCTCGGACCATACTTTTTCATAATTGTCTTTATACACATTTATATTTCTTGCTGTTAGCCATATCCCTAAATATTTTACTTTTTTATGGATTTCTATCTCAATACTTTGCACCAAATCTTTTTTCTCTTCTTCTTTCAAATTTTTAACTAATAACTTAGTTTTATTTCTATTTAATTTAAATCCTGCCACTTCCCCAAATTCTTGAATTTTCTCTATTGCACTAGGGAGAGGTTTTTTGGAACTTCTACGGTAATTACTAGATCATCAGCTAAGGCTTTCAACTTAAATTGATTTTTTCCAGTTTTTATTCCTTTAATCTCTTTATCCGCTCTTATATTTCTTGCAAGTACTTCCAGAACCAGGATAAATAATAACGGTGATAGCAGGCATCCTTGCCTAGTTCCTTTTTGTATTTTACATTCATTCGTTATCACCTGATTTACAATAAATTTCGCAGTTTGTTCTGAATATATTGCTTGTATTCCTTTTAAAAATTTATGTCCACAATTAATTTCTTCAAGTAAATTTTTCATGAAATCCCAGGAAACATTGTCAAAAGCTTTTTCGGCATCTATAAACATTATTGCTGCTCCTCCCCCCATTTTTTACCTCCAGGTATTCTATCACATTCAAAATGTTTCTTATGTTCTCTTTCATTTGTCTGTCAGGGAACTGCCATCAGCTCAGGATGGAGAGAGCAAAAGCCGAATGGATTATAGAGAGCCTCCAGGGATCAGGGGAAGCAGCTCCTCTTCAACGGAGGAGGGTAAAAACGCCTCCAGTGGACAGGAGCTGCAGGAGTCGGAAGTGGCGAGGCGGTCCCAGGACTCCTTGCTGGGGCAAAGCGGGGAGGAGAGGGGTCCTCCGCTACCCACTCCCTCCTTGCGCAGAAAGTATCTGCGCGGAGAGGGGAGGCGCAGACTGGGCGTCAAGAAACTGCTTTGCTGGGGAAAGTTTAGGAACCGCCCACTCACGGATTCTGCCAGCGATTGAGCCAGCCACGGGAGAGTGGGGCTCCGGACAGATAAGGTTTATTTTGGCAGTAAAACAAGGCGTCACAGCCAAGCAGGGCGATATTTGCCTGCTTGCTCTCGGGCAACCCCTTGGAAACATAACAGTCTACCTGGAAGAAACCCTGCCTGATCTTGATGTATATATTCACCTAACTTTTTCCCCATCCTATTCACTAATATATTTGCAAATAATTTATAATCATTATTTAATAATGAGATAGGCCTATAATTTTTTATTTGCATTAAATCCGAATCTTGTTTTGGAATCAATGTTATATAAACTTCTTTCCATGTTCCAGGGATTTCGCCTGTCATTAAGATCTCATTCATCAGATCTTTCAATGGGTTTACTAATTGTTCACTTAACTTTTTATAATATTTTGCCATTAATCCATCTGGTCCTGGAGACTTACCGCTTTTTGTCCAATTTATTGCTTCTAAAACTTCTTGAGCTGTTATTTGAGTATTTAGACTCACAAGTTGTTCCTCTTTTTTTTTTTTTGGTAGATTACTATTTTTAAGGAATTCCTCTATTTTAAAATTCTTTTCCTTTCATTTCTTGTACAATCCTGAAAAGTATTTCACAAATGCTTCTCTTATTTCCTTCATGTTATCTGTAATTTTCCCATTTATATTAATTTTGTTTATAAAATTTCTTTGTTCACTTTTTTCAATTGCCACGCTAACAATTTTCCTGATTTATTGGCATGTTCAAAATATTTCTGCTTCATTCTTTTTATCTTCCAACTGATTTCTTCATTGACTATCATAGAGTATTGAGTTTTTAATATTCTAATTGCCTGCTTAACTGACTCTTTATTGGAATTTTTTTTGACAATTCCTTCTCCTTTTCCATAATTTAAGATTTCTTTTTTCTTTTTTTCTTTCAATTTCCTTTTAATTGAATTTTTTTGTATTGCCCCCCCTTCTGCAGGGGGAAGGGGGGGATTTATTTTTTAAGCTTTAGAACCCTGCGAGACTGTGGATTAACATAAAGAAGTGCCTCCATTCTCCAGCAGACCTCCCGGGAGGGAAAGGCTAGACTCCATTGTGACGGCACAATGGAAAAGGAAACATTCAACTTTCGTTTCCATTAACTTGGATATGTTGTATTCTGCTGCTGTCGGGACCTGCTTTTAAGTAGTGGAAAGCGTCTGTCACCTCCAAGATTGCTTCCAAATAGCAAAAGGGACTGAGAAAGATTTTTACAGCCTGCCTTTTAGTAAAAAGGAGTAGGGAGACTGCTAGCTCCCGGAAACTGACCCCTGTGGGATTGTGGTGGGAACCTGTTTTTTCTCTCTTCCCTTGCCTACTGTGGGACTGACCTTGAAATTCCTGAGAAATTCACTGGTCAACAACAAATTTGTTGTCTGCGTTTTTTCAGATGATTTAGGACGAATCTGATGCGCTGAATCAAAAAACCACATTGGTTTTGCTCAATCAGGTCAAGTTTTTGAGCTATGGCCACATGTCATTTTTTTAGGTTTTTTTGATCACATGTATGCTTGTGTGGAGCATTTTAGAAGAAGTTGGTGGGGGTAAAATGCCATGTCAAATAATTGTTTTGATTGGAAATGATTATTTTAATGACAAGAAGTATTCAGGTCCGATAGTTCTGGGTGATTATGTCGAAAAGGGATCAGTTTGAAGTCATAAAACCTCGAAATCTTCCATAAATTGGTGTGGCAAAGCATAAAGTTATTTTGGTATTAAACTTGGTGACCAGGATAAAGCTTGGGCGCCACACATGGTGTGCAAGGCATGCACCGAGACTCTACGTGGGTGGACCAATGGCAAGAGGAGTCTGAACTTTGGAATTCCCATGGTTTGGAGGGAGCCGACAAACCATGTCACTGACTGCTACTTCTGCGCTGTTGATGTGACTGGGATCAACAGAAAGAACCGGAGCAGCCTCAAGTATCCTGATCTTCAATCAGCACGTCGTCCTGTAGCTCATTGTGATGAAATTCCAGTGCCTATCTTTGGAGAACTTCCTGATATTAGTGACGAAGATGCCTCCAGTGTTGAAGGACAAGAAGAAGAAGAAGTGGTTCTTGAAGATGATGCTCCACATCCATTTTCCCAAAAGGAGTTGAATGATCTAGTTCGTGACCTCAGCTTGTCAAAGGACTCTGCCGAACTGTTGGCATCCAGATTGAAGGAAAAACACCTCCTCTCTGACAGTGCTCGCATCAGCTCCTTCCGCAACAGGCATCAAGAGTACCTCCGTTTTTTCTCGGAAGAGAAGGACTTGGTGTACTGTGCAGATATCGCGCAGCTTCTGCTCAAGCTTGGAGTGCCACAGTACGAACCCAAAGATTGGAGACTGTTCATTGACAGCAGCAAGCGATCACTGAAATGTGTTCTGCTACACAATGGCAACCAGTCTGCCTCTATACCCCTGGCTCACTCGACTACACTGAAGGAGAACTATGAAGCAGTGAAGTATGTGCTGGAGAAAATTGGTTATGATCAGCATAAGTGGTTTATTTGTGTTGACCTGAAGCTGGTGAAATTTTTGTTGGGACAACAGTCTGTCTTCACCAAGTACCCATGTTTTCTGTGCATGTGGGATAGTAGGGACCATGCTCAGCATTACAGAAGAAGGACTGGCCTGTGCGGGAGGAATTGGTGCCTTGCAAAGAAAGGAACGCCATCAACGACCCTCTGGTGGACAGAGACAGAATACTCTTCCCACCGCTGCACATCAAGCTCGGCTTAATCAAGCAGTTCACCAAGGCTCTGGACAAGGATGGTGACTGCTTCACTTACTTGTGCCAGGCTTTTCCAGGATTGACCATGGAGAAGTTGAAAGCTGGCATCTTTGACGGTCCTCAGATCCATCAGCTCATCAGAGATCCAGAGTTCGGAAACTCAATGAACGAAGTGGAACTGGAAGTGTGGAAGGCATTTGTTCTGGTAGGGAAGAACTTTCATGGCAACAATAAGGCCAGAAACTACACAGAACTTGTCAGCAACATGCTGACTGCTTTCAGAAACCTGGGCTGCAACATGAGCGTCAAGATGCACTACCTATTTTCACATCTGGACCGGTTTCCTGAGAACCTGGGTTCAATGAGTGACGAGCAGGGGGAGAGATTCCATCAGGACATGAAAAAGATGGAGACCAGGTATCAGGGTCGCTGGGACGCAGTCATGATGGCTGACTACTGTTGGACTCTGAAGAGAGACCTCCCTGCCGCTGAGCATTCCAGGAGTTCCAAGAAAGGGAAGTTCAAGCCCTGAAGTTTGAAAAATGGTGAAGCAACATGCAATTTACGTGTACTTACCTTTATCAATGCCCACCATTCAGTTTACAGTAATCGATGTTTCTATCAGGTAATCAATATATGCTGTTGGAAAAACATTTTTTTCTCTTACAAACATATTTAGGATGATTTGTGTTGACAAAAATCAGCTGATAATGCCACAAAAATGTAATCGATTTTGTCACAAGATCTGATTTTTTTCAAATCAACATAACACAAAAACCTGACCTGATGGAGAGAAGCGGATGCCATTTCCTGATTCAGCAGTGCAAAAATACCCTAAATCAGTTGTAGAAATCTAGACAACATTCAAAAAGTAAAAAATTGTTGCCCAGTGAATAGACGGAGGTCTATATTTGTCTTTTCCAATTTTTGCCACAATGCATGTCTTGGGACTGTATCGAAAGCTGACTTTAGATCGATAAAAGCGACATATAGTTTGTGCTTCAAATTATGGATGTATTTACATAGCAGAAAGTTCATTAGAAAGCACTGGTCCAATGTGGATTTCCCTCTTTGGAAACCTGCCTGGACACCTGATATCTGATATCACCTTATTTGTATCTGCCCATTCTTCCAGTCTCCCAAGAAGGAGCCTGGCATATAGTTTAGAGGCTACATCTAACAAACTAATGGGTCTATAATTGGAAGGGTTTTTATTATCACCCTTTTAATATATTGGGGCAATTATACTCAGCTTCCACCCTTCCGGTATGCGGCCTGAGCTGTTAATGTGTGAAAACAGTTTTGCAAAACTGGGTGACCAGAAATCAGGTCTTATCTTATAGATCTCCATTGGGATCATGTCTTCTCCTGGAGCTTTATTGGCTAGTTGGCTTACAATTAGCCTCTTAAGCTGATTGGGCGTGATGTCTGGCCATTCTGGAAGTTCTAATAACTGAGTATAGTAAACTTGTGAGGGTGAGTCAGGACGGGGTCCATATATTCTTGTAAAATATGTTACCCAATCCTTTCCTTGGAAAGATGCTTCTAACGAGTAGCCCAGCCCATTTGTACCTTGGGCAACCAGATGCCAAAAATTCCGTGAGTCCTTTTGAAGTGCTGCATCTCCCAATGCTTTCCACTGTTGCTCATAATACATTTGTTTCTTGCTTTTAAGTAATAATTTATAATTATATCATAATTGGGCTACCTCAGCTTGTAGAGCAAGATTGTGCTTATCATGTTTTAACTTCAATTTTCTAAGTTCCAAGATAGGCTTTTTTTGGTATTCTGACATTCCTTATCAAACCAAGTCTGTCTTCTAAACTTTTTTTTTTTAATCACACTAGTTGTGGTCATCAGTGGGTGCATTTGGTTGATTATGTTCTCATAAAGTCCAATTATGTTTCCTGTTTCTAACATTTCCCCCTTTAATAAAACAAATTCATGGGAAACCAGGATCTGAATCATTTTTTCTTGGACCTATGCATTCCATTTTAACCTTCTATTTCCAAGTATCAGATATTCCGTTTCATCCAATAATTTAGGAAAGGCAGGAGAAACGAATGATGTCAGAGATAACTCAAGCGGAAAGTGGTCACTTTCAGCTCTGGGAATTATCCTGAAGGTATCTCGGTTAACTGGCACATTATTAGATGTTAGGATATAATCTATGGTGCTAGTAAATCCTCTGGGGGAGATAAAAGTAGAATAACCCTCTTGATCCCCTTGACCGTGCCCATTGCATAACCAAAGGTTATGCTTAATTGTAAGTTCACAAAGATATTTCCCAGCGCGATTAGAGGTGGTGTCCATTGCTGCCCTCTGACAGATTTCGGGTTCGTCCTCCAAGTTTAGTCCAGATAATATTGTATTTTGAGGGAAAACAAGGCCGATCCGGGCATTGAAGTCGTCTCCCAAGACAAGCCGAGGGTTGGGTGACAGAAAGTCTATACTTTCAAGTAGTTGGTCAAGTTTTTCCCAATATGATCTCAGTTCCCCACAAGACTTTACTGGAGGTACAGTAAGTATTTCTCAGGAGACTGTCAGAAAGGGACAACACTAAAAAATTAGGGGTGGTCAACGAGGGACACTGTTGAATTGATACATTAAGAGAGGTTGACACCAGCACCGCCAGCCCCCGCTAGGCCTTCCATATTTTACAGTTTTAAGAGCTGGTTGAGTGTAACTTGTAAAACCCTGTAATACCTGGAAACGCTTGAATCATTCAGTGGCACAGAAGGTACACATGCTGGGCGGCCGGGTGATTGCACACCCCACCATAGTTTACAGCAAGATGGCCCTATTTTGAGATGATGGCGTACACCTTTCCGACTGGGGAAATGATATCAGGTTGGCCGATATTGCAGAGGGCGTGAAGGATTGTGTTATGTACTGAGCTGAATGGGATCCAAAATGCAGCAGTCTGATTGGTCCTAGAACAATAGGATTCAGAATGCAGTAGTCTGATTGGTCCTGGAACAATGCAGCAGTATGATTGGTCCACAGGAGTCACCCAATCCAGCTCCAGGTGGAAGTGAATCCACAACCTGATTGGCCTACAGGAGAATCCCAGGATTAGCCAATCACGTGCAGCCCATTGTGTAAATAATGTATATAAAGCAGATATTTTGGGGAAACTTTCATTACTCCTCACCACTATGAGCTGAATAAAGAGCACGAAATCCACTCTCAACTCCGAGTATATTTCAGATTGGTTGCAGGTGTGAGGGTATTTGGTGACTAGCCTTTGGGCTGTTGTGGCGGTTAGGCATTGGGTGACCTTATGATGGGGGAGGGGAGGTGTGGCCATCACCTGCCCCTCCAAGCTTAAGGGTATTCTGTTAAAGGAATCCGGGGGTGTGGATCTTGTCCGAAGTCTGGGGCTGGGCTAGGGCCATGCCACGACCCCTTCGGGAACGCTGGGGGAGCTCAAGTTGGTTTGCATCAACAGGGTTCCCCCTTCCGGTGGTTTACCCTTACCAGACTCGCTGCGCAATGGGCAGGAGTCAGATATAGTCAGGTCTATTCAATGCCTAAGCCAATACCGCTCACATTCTGTAACCAATAAAGCTGTGGCCAAAATTTGCCCAATAACATTAACCAACTATTCTGTGTTTTGGTGTCTTTATTCATCTTTGAGTGGGTGGTTGTGAGGTCTCGACACACAATAAAGCTTCAAATCTGGCATTGAGGATCCACCTCTTTCTTTTTTATCTATGAAAAGTTTAAACTTTATCCTTGGTTTTTTCCCTTGCCAGATGAATCTCGATAAGACCTTTTGTCAATCCTTGAATTGTCCTGTTCCTTTAATTATCGGAATCGTTTGAAAAAGAAATAACATCTTGGGTAAGACTTTCATCTTTATAGCGGATATTCTGCCCCACAATGACATATTTAATCTACCCCGTATTTCCACATCTCTTTTTATTTCTCTCCATGTTGAAACTTAATTGTCATTAAACAAATTAATATTTTTAGGGGTTAACTGAATTCCTAAATATTTTGCTTTTTTAACCACCATAATTCCAGTCTCCTGTTGCAATTCATCTATTTTTTCTTTAATCATATTTTTCACCAATATTTTAGTCTTTCCCTTATTCAACTTAAAACCTGCCAACCACCCAAATTCTTCAATTTTCTTCAGTGCTTCTCTTGCACTGGTTTGTGGCTTTTCTAATGTTAAAACCAAATCATCTGCAAAGGCTTTCAACTTGTATTCTTTTACACCGATCTTTATACCTTTCACAGTTATAGATTCTCTCAGATATTTTGTGAAGACCTCCAGCACTGTGATAAATAATAGTGGTGACAGCGGACACCCTTGTCTCATCCCTTTAGTTATATTAATACTTTCTGATAAAACATTATTCACAATAAATTTTGCATTTTGCTCTGAATCTGCTCTGAATCAATACCTCTCAGAAACATTTCCCTTAACCCCGTTAGTTCCTTAAAAAAATATATTTATTCAATTTTATAACAATTAATGATACAAATCTCATTCATTATGTTATTTACAATTCTCCCTCCCTTCCTCTGGACTTCCCTTAACTTCCCCTCTGCTGAGTTATTTAGTTTTATCTATTGTATCCTGCTTTTCCTACACAAAAATAAAATCCCTTATCATTTCTCTGAAATACCTGTTACTCAAATGAAATTGTGAAAGTTTATTCAAATCTTGCCAGGTAATCCAGTCCATTCTGTTGTTTCTGCAAATAAACTATAAATGGTTCCCAGACTCTTTTGAAGTCCTTTTTGTCCTTCTCTCGTAGTTTGTCTGTTAACTTAGCCAATTCTGCATAGTTCATCAGCTTTTCTTGCCATTGTTCCTTTAATGGTATTTCTTCCATCTTCCAATATTGTGCAATCAAGATTCTTGCTGCTGTTATAGCATACATAAATGATGTCCATTTTTCTTTTGGTAACTCTTGGCTTGAGATACCTAATGAAAAGGCTTCAGAGTGTTTAACAAAATTCATTTTAAACATTTTTTTTCAATTCATTGTATATCATTTCCCAATATTTTTAATATATTCGCATTCCCACCACATATGATAAAATGTTCCTTCCTTTTCCTTACATCTCCAACATCTGTTATTTTCTTTCCTAAACATCTTTGCCATTTTCACTGGTGTGATAGTCCATCTATACATCATTTTCATGTAATTTTCTCTTAATAGTATGCAATCTGTGAATTTTATATCAACTTTCCATAATTTTTCCCAACTTTCAAATTGGATATTGTGTCCCACATCCTGAGCCCATTTATATCATAACTGATTTAACCTCTTCATCTTTGGTTTCCCACTCTAATAAAATACTATATGCTTTTTTTAACAATTTAGCATTCTCTTCCACTATTTCTTTTTGAAATCTGGAGATTGTATAACTAAACCCCTTTTTATTGTCTTCCTTAAAAATTTCATTTAATTGCCTATGGTGTAACCAACTTTGTAAATAGTCTTTCAGCTCATCATACTCTTTTAGTTTGAGTTTACCTTCTTCTTCTGATAACAACTCTCTATATGTCAACCAGCTTATTTTTTTGGTTGACTTAAGTGAAAATGCTTCAGTGGGTGACAGCCACCATGGTGTTTTCCGCTCTAACAGATCTTTATATTTCCCCCACACTCTTATTAATGACTTTCTTATTACAGTGGTACCTTGGGTTAAGAACTTAATTCGTTCTGGAGGTCTGTTCTTAACCTGAAACTGTTCTTAACCTGAAGCACCACTTTAGCTAATGGGGCCTCCTGCTGCCGCTGCGCCATCGCTGCACGATTTCTGTTCTCATCCTGAAGCAAAGTTCTTAACCCGAGGTAATATTTCTGGGTTAGCGGAGTCTGTAACCTGAAGCGTATGTAACCCGAGGTACCACTGTATATGGTTTGAAAAACCTTTATGTATTTTCCCTTTCCCATACCATAAATATGAGTACCAGCCAAATCTATTGTCATGTCCTTCTAGTTCTAACTCTTCTTTTTCCAATTTTATCCAATCCCGTATCCAAACAAGACATGCTGCTTCAAAATACAATTTCAAATCTGGGAGAGAAAAGCCTCCTCTATCTCTTAAGTCTGTTAGTATCTTATGTTTTATCCTTGGTCTTATCCCATTCCAGATAAATTTTGAAATATCTTTTTGCCATTTTTTGAAGGATATATTGTTATTTAACACCAGGATCATTTGAAATAAAAATATTATCTTTGGCAAAGCACTCATCTTTATTGCTGCAATTTCCCCTAACAGGGAAAAATTAATCCTTCCCCCGATTTCTAGATTTCTTTTAATTTCATTCCATATTTTCTCATAATTATCTTTATATATATTTATGTTTCTTGTTGTTAACCATATTCCTAGATACTCAACTTTTTTATGAATTTCAATTCCTAACTCTTGGGATAGTTCTTTCTTCTCTTCTTCTTTTTGATTTTTAAGAAGTAACTTGGTTTTCTTCTTTTTAAGTTTAAATCCTGCTATTTGACCAAACTCCTGTATTTTTATCTTTGGTTCTTCTACAGTAATTACTAAATCATCCACTGTCAGGGAATCAGGAGCAGGAGCACTGGGGAGAGAGGATTGGGAGAGCGAAGGGGAAGAATCCGAGGGCAGCGTAGGGGAGTATGACAGTGGCCCGAGAGATTCCATGAGCTTCTCCAGCGAAACAGAAGATTCCCAGAAGGGGGCGCCGATGGTCAGGGCAAGGGGGGTCCCAGGGGGGACGCACCAGAAACAAGGAGCCAGAGGGGAACCCCAAAGCAGCAGTGGAGGATCGGGACCAGTTTCCCCACCAGAGCGTAGTGGGGGGGGAAGAGTCACATGTGTCAGGGGCAGTGTCTCCTCCAGAGAGGGAGTCAGGGCTGACCACGCCTCCAATGGAGGGGAGGTCAGTTGCAGCTAGCCCCCCCGAAGGGGGAAGCAGTGACAGCAGCAGTGGAACGGTCAGGAGGAAAGCTGCTGGCTGGGCGCGCGCGCCAAGTTCAAATGTGCAGGCGCGCGGAACAGCAGGAGACCCGGATGGGGAACCAGCTCCTAAAGCCCGCCGGAGGGAGGGAGAAGGCTCAGGGGAATCAGCGGGAGAAGAGGCTAGAAAGGGTGGAACCCCGGCGGGCAGGCGGACCCAGAGGAGGAAGGAGCAGCGGAGAAGGTGGAGCAAGGCTAGAATCTTAAATTGGTGTCAAGGGGGAGGAGACTCAGACGGAGCATCAGTGGTCTGACACTTGAGACGTAGAGCTGCGCGCTGCGGCTCTGGAAGTGAAACTGAACTTCAATAAAGACTTTTATACTTAACAACGAAGCAGCGTTGGTCCTTTGTGAGCTGGGACCTAGGGTAGCTCTGACATCCACAAAAGCTTTTAATTTATATTCATGTTTACCTTTCCTAATACCTACTATTTCTTTATCCTGTCTAATATTCCATGCTAAAACCTCCTGGCAACAAATACAATGTCATCAACAAAGATAAGAACCAGTTCCTGTTGCTGGCCTGTCCTCTTCAGGTACAGGCAGCTGTCTGCCAGACTCTTCTGGAACCCTAGCTTCCCCAGAGCTTTGTTGAGACATAAATTCCAATTTCTGGCTGATTGCTTCAAGCCATAAATGGAACGGTGCAGTCTCCATACCAGACCTGGTTTGTCATCCTCAAACCCTGGTGGAGGTAACATGTAGATCTCCTCCTGCAGTGGTGAGTTTAAATAGGCAACATCAATGTCAATATGAGCGACCTCAGAACCTCTTTGCGCTGCTATTGTCAAAAGCAATCGCATGGTCTCATTTCTGGCCGTGGGCGCGTACACCTGGGAATAGTGTAGCCCCGGTTGCTGGCTGAAACCTCTTGCCACCAATCTGGCTTTATATTGTGGCTCTCCACCTATAGTGGGTTTCAACCTGTAGACCCAGCGACAATTCACTGCCTGCTGGTCAGCTGGCAGAGTTGTGAGCGTGGAGACTCCTAGAGACTTCATGGCACTAAGCTCCTTTTCCATGGCTTGCTTCCACTTGCTGGATTCTGCCTGAGGTAACTTCTGAACCTCAGCAAAGTTTTCTGGTTTGCACTGAGCAAAACCAGCCCACACATTCGTGACTGTGAAACTATCAGGTGGTTTACCCTTCGTGGTCCTCTTAGAGAGGACCAGTGTGGTGTAGTGGTTAAGAGCGGTAGTCTCGTAATCTGGGGAACCGGGTTCACGTCTCCGCTCCTCCACATGCAGCTGCTGGGTGACCTAGGGCCAGTCACACTTCTTTGAAGTCTCTCAGCCCCACTCACCTCACAGAGTGTTTGTTGTGGGGGAGGAAGGGAAAGGAGAATGTTAGTCGCTTTGAGACTCCTTAAAGGGAGTGAAAGGCGGGATATCAAATCCAAACTCTTCTTCTTCTTCTTCTTCTTCTTAGACCGTCTTGGCCCCATGCCAGACTCGCCCTCTGACCCAGACGTGCTGGATTCTGCCTGTGACTCCCTGGCATCTGGTGAACCACCAAACGACTTGCTGCACCTGCATTGCGCTTCTGGACTGCGCTTGTTTGTGGAAAGCAAGGGAGACATTTTGCGCCTGCGCCAACTATGTTAGTAAATTCAGCTCCGATCCTCCGAGCTGATACGGCCCATCTTGGCTTGAGCCCAGCACAGTATATCCAGAGTCCGCAAACCGGAAGGATGAGGCACGTATGGCTACATTGCTAAGCTTTATTTCTAAGCTATGCAGAGAGCATACAAATATACATCTTGTCTCTGTGAGAAGCAGAGAGCAACTCCGACAAAGAAACGACAGAACAAGGAAAACAGGAAACCAGTAAATGTCACATCCCGTCTCCCTTTCCCGTGGGAATCCAACAGTATCTGGACTGTGGAATGAAAACATAGTCTTGTGACTACCAGCAGCTGCTCAGTGAGGGAAACAGAAACCAACATCATCCCCCTTAATGTAAACATCACTGGGCAGCGTGTTCGTACAATATCAGTACAAACCCAACTTCTGTACATAGGTACAGTGTTGATCCCTTGGAACAACCTTGGACAATACATCAGCAGGAATTTCATTACCTGGCATGTAGGACACCGTTACGAGTCCCTTCTGAACACATTCCCTAGCATGTTGCAGCTTCAAATGCAAGTGCTTCGTGCTTTGCTTACAACCTTCAGAATTCAGCAAAGCCAAACATGCTTTGTTGTCCTGATAAACCTGGATTGGACATTTGACAGGAATTCTCATGTCTTTGCACAACTGTAACAACCATTCACAATCCACCAGTGAATAAGACAGAGCATTCAGTTCAGCTTCACAAGTACTTAAGCTAACTGTTGTTTGCTTCTTGCACGACCAATCAAATAGACCCTGATTGTACATGTAGCAAACTCCAGACATACTTTTCCTGTCTGTAGTGTCACTTCCAAAACTTGCATCTGCAAATATCTCAAGACCACCAGACTTCTGATTGTTAAATCTCAGTCTGTAATGCATAGTGCCTTTCAAATAGCATGCTATGCATTTCAGAGCTTTCCAATCCTTAACCGTAGGATTGTTGACTTGTCTGCTTAGCAAATTACAGCTAACAGCAGTGTCAGGTCTTGAACATCTGGCAATGAAGTTTAGTTTGCCTAGCACACTTCTGTACAGTGTAGAGTCAGAAAATGCTCCTTCAGTGTCATCTACCTGATAACCTGTTGTCATTGGTGTGTCTACAGGGTTAGCATCCATCAGGTTTAGTTGGTTTAACACATCAGCAATTTTCCGTGACTGGTGTACTAGAATGTTACCATCTTGGTCTCTCTCTATTTCCAGAGATAGGTAGTTGTTTACCTCACCAAGATCTTTCATGTCAAAGTGCTCTTTCAGTTGAGCTAGGGCGTTATTGTACATTTTGACATCCTTCCAAAAGTAAAGAATATCATCAACATAAAACAAGCAATACAGCTTCTTTTGCCCTTCCTCTTTGATAAACACACATGGATCAGCTTTACCTTGCTGAAAACTTAGAGAAAACAATACTTCAGTGAGTTTAGAGTGCCAGCACCGCGCACTTTGTTTGAGACCATAAAGTGACTTCTTCAGAGAACAAACAAATCCCTGTTTTATCTGTACGCCATCAGGTGGAAGCATATAAAGTGATTCACCTAAGGATCCGTACAAAAATGCTGTATTCACATCGTGATGAGAAACGTGTAGATTCTCTTCTGCAGCAAGCTTGAGCATAAGCCTAATGCTCTCATACCTCACGGTGGGTGAGTAGGTCTCGTGATAGTCTTCTCCTGGTACCTGTGAAAAACCTCTGGCTACCAATCTGGCTTTTTGTCTGACTATCTTGCCATTTTGATCTGTCTTCGCTTTGAAGACCCATTTGCTTCCAAGCAGTTTCATTCCCGGAACTACTGGAACTAGCTCCCATGTTTTGTTCCTCTTTAAGGAATCAAGCTCAGCCTTCATGGCAGTTAACCATGGCTCAGCATCCTTTGAATCCAAAGCCTGGATCTTTTGTTAAACTTGAAGGTTCAAATACCTTCTTGGAGCTATTAACAGCAGTTACAACTTTTGCTGTCTTATCAAATTCATCAGCAAATCTCTTTGGAGGTCTACTTTTGGAGGTTCTCAAATGTGAGTCTTTCAACCTTTCCCACATTTCTCTGGCTGAGGCCTTGTCACACAAAAGACATAGCTCTTTAGGGGATACAATCAGCGTCAGAGTTCCCCTTGCTTTTGAATCCTTAGCTCTCCATTCATCTGTTACAGGACCTGGGGGGTTGTCTGTTATGACATTGAACAGACCCTCTTTTCGTAGCAGAGCCTCTGCATACTGAACCCACTCCGCGTAATTCTTTTTATTCAGCTTTGGAATCCCAAAAGCGTCTGCTAGCCTTGCATTGGCCATCTCTGTGTCTTTAAAGCAAGCTGCGTCTGTTTACAGCTGCATTCCAAAGGCACACTTTCTCCCGAGCTTCTGAATTCACAAAAAAGGTTCTCCAACGGAGCCGGAAAACTACCGTAACATCAGCCTCCTTTCGATCATAGGGAAAATTTATGCCAGCTTTTTGATGACTAAATTATTGCGATGGGTAGATGAGACTAACCAGATTGGCCATGAACAAGCAGGGTTCAGAACTAAACGCTCTACAACCGATCATGCGATAGTTCTTTATCATCTGGCACGGAAGTACTCCTCCCCCCCCCCGGGGCTACCTCTGTGCTGCCTTCTTAGATCTAAAGGCAGCCTTTGACAGCGTTCCTAGAAATATTCTTTGGGAGAAACTTGCGAAACAGGGCATTGATAGAAGACTCTTATGGCTCATAAGCCAGCTCCACGAAGGTACCCTTGCCAGAGTGAGATTCACTCCAGCGGGCGACCTTACAAATTCGATACCAATAAACAAGGGAGTGCGCCAAGGATGTATATTGGCTCCCTGCCTATTCAACCTATTCATCAGCGACATGCGAGCACCCCTAGTCAACTCATCTCCAAGTACACACGCGCCTAGACTAGCGGATTACCGCTGCCCACTCCTTTTATATGCGGACGACGCGGTAATTCTATCTTATACACGTGTTGGACTAACCAGAGCTCTGAAGATCTTTGCCACGTATTGTCAACTCAATCAATTAACCATCAACCATGCCAAGTCCAAGATCCTGATCTTCTCCAGAAGCCGGAGATTATACAAATGGAAGTTTGGTGGGGCAAAAATAGAGCAAGTCCTAAAATTTCAATACCTAGGAGTTATTTTTCAATACAATTTGGGGTGGAAAGCTCACATTCAACACCTACTTAATAAGGCCAAAACCTTGTCATATGCGCTCCTCCGATTCTTCTTTTCGGACGGAGCTTTGCATGTTCCCTCGGCCCTAAAGGTGTTCAAGGCAAAAGTGGTTGCCGTGCTTGCTTATGCTGCCCCGCTCTGGGCCGTGATGACAGATCTTGCTCCCCTTGAGACTCTGCAAAGCCAATTCCTACGTCGGCTCCTAATGCTCCCCCTGTGCGTAAGCAATGCAGCCATGCGACTAGAATTGAAGGTCGCATCCTTAGAAACTTGCCTGTGGAAGCAAGTCTTCAATTACTGGTTATCATTGTGGCATAGATTACCAAACCATTACCTTGTCCAATGCTTATGGCGAGATGAATTCTCTAGCCTTTGGACTAGTAGAATTCATGCCAAACTCCTGAGTTATGGAATCTCTCCCTCAGATTCCCTAAAACTAGACCAAATCACTGCTCAGAGACTGATCCACCAAAGACTGGATGACATCGATTTACAGCGAAATTATACGCTGGGGGGAGGTGTTTGTTCGCCCCAGAACATTGGTATCACCTTAACTTACTGCGTTCCATCATACCTCTCCTCCCTTTCGACTGTTGCACATAGACTGGCCTTCACCAAAGCGAGGTTTAACGTTTTTCCCTCCAATGTCCTGAGACATAGGTTCTCAAAGGGCCAAGCCCCCGCCGTGTGCGAATGTGATAAGGTGACGCCGGAGTCGCTCCAGCACATTATGTTCACTTGCCCCTTGTTTAATGTGCCACGGGCAAATTTGTTGGGATCAATCATACAGAAACTAGAGGGTACCCCACCAAAATTCCACCTTGCCCAAATCTTGCAGGACAAGGATACCCACACGATCCTGAAGGTGGCTAGGTTCCTAGTTGCTGTCCTTTCCCAAAAGCGACGCCAAGGAGCTCTACAAGCTAATTAAGGCGTAGTATGCCTTTCCATTTTATAGT
The DNA here is from genome assembly GCF_964270895.1 of Podarcis filfolensis. NCBI lineage: Eukaryota > Metazoa > Chordata > Lepidosauria > Squamata > Lacertidae > Podarcis > Podarcis filfolensis. The sequence continues at coordinate 16,990,758 of NC_139619.1, forward strand.
ATTTTATTGTTATAGTGGTGTTTTAGCGATTGCTTTTTTTTTTCTCCCTACGGCACAAGCTGTTATTTATGTGTTGTTTTTACCTGTATGGGCCTATGGCCGTAATAAATGATATTCTATTCTATTCCCGAGCTTCTGCCGCAGCCTGTAAGAGCTTTGGCTAAAAGTTCAAAGTCCAGCCTTTAATGCCATTAATTAGGAACTAGCAGGCTTCCCGGGGGAAGAGCACATACCTCTCATCAATCTTCTTGACGCGCAGAGCAGATAACTTTCCGTTCCTCTGCCGTCCGTCATCTTGATTCCGACCTTCTGGAGTCCATAACCAAGAATTGGTAGTAAATTCAGCTCCGATCCTCCGAGCTGATACGGCCCATCTTGGCTTGAGCCCAGCACAGTATACCCAGAGTCCGCAAACCGGAAGGATGAGGCACGTATGGCTACATTGCTAAGCTTTATTTCTAAGCTATGCAGAGAGCATACAAATATACATCTTGTCTCTGTGAGAAGCAGAGAGCAACTCCGACAAAGAAACGACAGAACAAGGAAAACAGGAAACCAGTAAACGTCACATCCCGTCTCCCTTTCCCATGGGAATCCAACAGTATCTGGACTGTGGAATGAAAACATAGTCTTGTGACTACCAGCAGCTGCTCAGTGAGGGAAACAGAAACCAACAAACTAGGCCAAGCCTGTGGAGATGAGCGTACACTCCTAGGTTCTGACTTCACCTCTCTCTTTGGAATTGCCCCCTCTGGCACTGCACCCTGGTGGTGGTCGGCAGCTCGGCCCGGACCGCCAGCAGCTGCAATTGGTCGATCCTCTGAACCAAAACCTCTAAACAATTCTGTGAGCACTTCGGGGTTTCCGTAAATCCTGTCCCAACCAGCCTGCTCACAAAATTCAGCGTTTCTGCTGATTACCACACGTGAGCGATCTCCACTTTGATATGTAAACCTCCAGGCTTTTGATTCTGGCTCGTATCCACAGAAAATCATTTTGCGCGATCTAGGGCCACCTTTCCTGCGCTGCTGTTTGGGAATCAATACCTAAGCCTCCGCCCCAAAGGTACGAAAGTAGTGCACCTTGGGTTTCCTTCCATGGAGCATGAAATAGGGTGTGTTCCCAACCACTGAGTTATACGTCCTGTTCAACGTGAACAACGCTGCCTTCACAGCCTCGGCCCAATAGCTTTTGGGTAGCCCTGAATCGAACAGAAGAGCCTCCATGGCCTCTTGCAGGGTTCGATTCCTGTGCTCCGCAACTCCATTTTGTTGCGGGGAATAGGGCCCTGTCTTCCTGTGCTTAATACCCTTCACACGGAAGAAGTTTTGCAGACTAGAGGCCATAAATTCCGACCCTCTGTCTGTCTGAAACGCTTTGACATGGGTGTCAAACTGCAGTTCTACTGCCACCACCCACTCTTTGATCTCCTTGGCTGCTTGCCCTTTATCTCAGAGTGTGATAATCCATCCCACCCTTGAGAAATCATCCATCAGACACAGAATGTATCTGGAATTACCCAAGCTAGCCACTGGCATCGGACCACAAAGATCCGCATGCACGAGCTCAAAGGCTTTCTTGGTCACTCTTTCAGAACTCGGGTAATTGGTGGTGTACACTTTGGCTTTTTTACAAGCTCTACAGTCAAGAAACTTAGAGCACTCCATTTTACAGCCATCAGCGCACTCTACCTGTTTACGCATGTATCTCCAGTTCGCATGCAAAAATCTTCTATGCCATAAGTGCATACACTGGTCATGAGTGGGGACGTTGGCACACTTTGCCTGTGCTTCCTCAGAAGCGTCATCACCTGTTTCTAGTATGTACAGCCCATTGTGGCCTTGTACCTGTACTAACTGCTCCCCATCTTTGGAAATGGTGCATACCTGGTTCTCAAACTGCACCTGAAAACCAGCATTGTCAAGAGCATAAACAGAAAGTAACCCACCTTTCATACCATCAGGTACATACACATCAATATCAGCTTTCAAACAAGGCATAAAAACAACTCCAGCTTTTGAAATAGCTCTCTTGGTTGTATCAGCCAATGTGACTGTTGTCCCATCTGGAATCTGCCAGCAGTTTTGCAACTGGCCACCAGGTGGAGCTAGATGCCTGCTGGCCCCACTGTCAATGATCCAATGCTGTTTCCCGTTGGCTGCAGCCTGCCCAACAAACGCATACGTAGCAGCCTTTTGATGTGTTGCTGGCTCTCCGCCTCAGCCCCCTCTCGCCGGGCCTCTTCTCCCACGATGTGGTCTGCCTTTGATCTCTCGGTTGCTATTGGAGACGACCCTGGGGCAATTTCTCTGCAGATGTTGGTCTGAGTTGCAAACGTAGCACCTCCTCGCTGCAAAAGCTTGCACAGAGCTCCCAGCGTCTTCTGCACTCCCACTCCTGGGCACAAAGCAACCCCCCTTCGCAGCCCCTCCTTCTCTCTCAGCCTTTTATCCTGCTCATCTTGCAGCCGACCCGACACGTATTCAAGGTCAAGCTCCTGAGCTGGAATAGCTTCCATCATGAGAGAAAGAGTCTGATAGCTAGAGTCTAAAGAGTTGAGCAATATATAGACTTTTTGCTGCTCAGTAAAGGGAATCTGTAGTTGCCTCAAACGGTTGAACAACACCAGCATCTGGGATATATGCTCTCTCACACAGCCTCCCGGCTGCAAATGTAACTCAAACAGCTGTCTGGTGACATGAATCTGGGCCCCAGCCGTGTCCCGCTGTTGCACGCATTGCAGGGCCCCCCAGACCTCGTGGGCATAGGTGGTGTGGTCAATGTGAACCATTTGGGCATTGTCTATGACCATGTCCAAGTGAGCAGCGGCTCTCTGGTCTCTCCTCAGCTCCTCGGCTGCAGCAGCTACAACCCCAGCTGCGGCCCCATCCTGGGCCTGCATAGGTGGGTTCTGTGTGTAAGTCCAAAGGCCTTTAGCAGTTAACAAAACCTGCATTTTCTTGGACCAGTCCGCCCAGTTCTTCTCCGTCAGCTTTGGGAAAGCCGCCACAAAATTGTCCTGCACATCTACCATTTTTCCCCCCGGGGCTTGTGTTACTCACACAGCTGCTGCTCTCTCCAGCTTCCGGCTCTCAGCTCCTAGCTCCAGAAAAATGGTTTGCTTCACCAGCGAGTTTCTACTGTTCTGTGCCTTCAAGCATGGCACGAAAACAGGCCTCCAGCTGGACTTTCAAGCTGCCGGCTGTAGCAGAGACACAGACCTCCAGTCCTAGCCATCAATCACCTCAGGAGCACGACGGAAGCGTGCTGGGCCCATAACCTGTTAAAGTTTGTTGGGTCGTATATCTTTTGACCCACTGAGTCTGCTGCATCAGCCCTGCAATAAATTTGATTTATTGCCACTCCGACAAACTTCCAATGGCACCCACACGCTTCCACTCCGCGCGCTGCCACTCTCCTCAGTTGCCGGATAATAGCAGAGTTCACACGCAGCATAAAATGGCTTGTCTGTGTCAACATGGTGTCTTGAATAACTCAGCTCGACTTTTCTGAAAACTCACCCAGTTCTGCCAAGTAACAATTGAAAATTAGCACTTTCCTATCTGATGTGGACCTTATTGAAACCCTTAAAGGCATACCAACAGTGAATAAATTTGAGAACTTAGATGTGAGTTCAACCTGCACACCCTTGCCAGTAAAATACAGAGTTTCTGGCCATGCCTTGGAATGCCCGGATACGTTGCAAGACTCACAATCTTTTTTATCATGCTGCTCGCAGGGAGAAGTATTAAACTCCACTGCTCATTCCAGTGCTAAGAACCTTCCAGCTAACTCAGCTGAAGGAATTATTTTATTGGCCCAGCAAACTGAACTAATTTTTAGAACAATATCTAATCTGTACAAGCAATTGAATACAATCCAGATTAAATTGGAAGAAGTTCTTAAAGCTGTCTCCTCCTACCCAAATGGACGAAATGTAAATGCCGCTAGTGGGAGCTCTAAGACTAATATGCCCACTCAACAGGTCTCTTCTGCCAATGCAAATAAAAATATTTGCCACTCTTCGCCACAAAAGGCATTGAATAAGCAAGCTTTAGACAAAACCTATAAATCTCTTAAATCAAATTTGATATTTCAGGACCGAAAAGTGGTATTTTTATTTGGAAATAATATGGACAATGTTAAGAGGTGGGATAGTAAATGGAAAATAATCCACGCACTATCACAAATTCTGCAACACAATATTTCACCCTCTGAACTGGCAGAAATCACCTGGTTATCAAGGGGCATCTTTCTGAAAAGGATAATTATTACCTTCAGCTCCCCTACTCTTCCCTCGCTTTTAATTCAAAAGAGCTTTTATATGAGAAGATGGAATATCACTTTTAAAAGACATTTTAAAGACAGTAACATCAGACCTCTTATTACTCCCGTAAAGAGTGCCGAGGCTTCTAGACTTGAGTTGGAGAGTGCAGCACAGGAGCGTGCTCTGCCAGAACGATTGCCAACAGATAATACACGGAGAGACTTTCCAGCCCAGCATTCCAACCCTGGCTGTCTGATTGATTTTCATTCTTCTCTAATGCAAATGACTAAAGGGACATCAGCTGACGATAACATCAAGTTGCCAAAAACAGATGACAATCCCCAGCTGTTAAAGACCCAGAAGGTTGATGAACTTCTTGTAATGACATGGTCTTCTTTGCCTGAACTGGAATGCTCTTCTGATATTAATCCTTCTGGTGACGTAAATAAATTTAGTGGAAGTGTTCTCCCCCTATCGGATTGACCATTAGTATCCGTAAATCATAAATCTCTGCAAACTCTTTCTATTATGTTGTGGAACGTTGCCGGACTTTCATGTAAATTAGCTGACCCAGATTTTATACATTTTCTTGATTCTTATGATATAATCCTTTTGCAGGAAACTTGGTCTCTTAAACTTTTAGATATTTCTAATTTTATTACTTATAACTTACCTGCCAGTAAAATGTCAAGAAAATGACGTCCCAAGGCCAGTTTGATCTGTGGTATTAAACAGTCTTCTAACCTTAAAATTAATTACATTAGAAATATTGGACAGTATGCACAATTGTTATCATTTTCCAATGTTCACAAGGAAATTCTTCTTTTAAACATATATTTACCTCCCATAGAGTCGGAAGCCAGACCAGATTATTGTTGGAATATAGTCTCTGAAGAGCTGTATTTAATACGCAGTAAATTTCCAAATATCACCCTGATTGTAATGGGGGACACCAATGCGTGGATCAAATTATACAGTTATCTATAAACGCTATAGGGACGCGGGTGGCACTGTGGGTAAAACCTCAGCGCTTAGGACTTGTCGATCGTATGGTCGGCGGTTTGAATCCCCGCGGCGGGGTGAGCTCCCGTCGTTCGGTCCCAGCTCCTGCCCACCTAGCAGTTCGAAAGCACTCTTAAGTGCAAGTAGATAAATAGGTACCGCTTTATAGCGGGAAGGTAAATGGCGTTTCCGTGTGCTGCGCTGGTGCTGGCTCGCCAGAGCAGCTTTGTCACGCTGGCCACGTGACCTGGAAGTGTCTCCGGACAGCGCTGGCCCCCGGCCTCTTAAGTGAGATGGGCGCACAACCCTAGAGTCGGACACGACTGGCCCGTATGGGCAGGGGTACCTTTACCTTTACCTTTTTATAAACGCTATGTCTCAACTCTAGCCGAAGATGCTCCACTTCCGTTGAGAATAGGGAGGAATTCAAGGGACATTACTATTAATAGAGCAGGAGGAAAACTCTTACAATTGGTTTTAGAATTTAATCTTGCATTTTTGAATGGCTCAATATGGCCTGATATTCCAGGAGATTTTACCTTCTGCTCCAAAAGGGGCGGGAGTGTAATTGACTATTCCTTAGTTTCCTTAGAAATGATAGATGAAGTTGCCTCTTTTACAGTGGTACCCCGCTCTGAGAGTGACCACTTTCCAATTGTTTTAGAGATGTACAGAAACTCTAGAAATAATGACCCTTGACCTCCTATTAGTACCGATAAGACTATGCCAAAAGAATTTATATGATAAAAATAGGGAGGCTCTATTAGCAGTATTTGAAAATAACCCAATTATTCTCAAACCTTTGGCTAACCAAAATCTGATGCCTTTGGCAGACATCGATTATTATTATTATAATACTATTCAGGAATTATTTTCTTCCTTTTTAAATCTCCAGTTCAGCAACAAACCTTCAAATAAGTATAATTGGTTTGATAAAGAATGTATCAGCTATTTTGAAATGAAAAACGCTTTAAAGAACATGCTCCTGGGAAAAAAATCCGTGTTTTCACAAGCCAAATGGTCTAAAATTGTTACTGCATTAGAAATTAAAGATACCAAAACCTTTTGGTCACTTCTTTCAATAAAAGCTACCACTGATTTTCCTAATATGAAGATGAAGCTTGGATTACGCATTTTACCGCTTTTTTATGATTCCCAAGTTTTTAAGATGGAAAATTTTAAATCTTCTTCAGCAATAACCACACTGTAAGAGGTGTGTGCTGCCAAGCCGGCATAGATAAAAACTCCGGGCTCGCTGCCAGTTACAATCTCTTTGATTTATTTACAAAGTTCAAAAGAACATCTCCAGTGCTTCAAATCATGTCCGACCCAGTCGGGAAAGATGCCGCGTCTGTTTTCTTTTTACTTTTTTTTGCCCAACATGCAAGTCTGCAAGTCTGCGGAAACCATGCCTCTGATTTCCTCTGTTTACAGAATGACTAGTTCCGGGCTCGTCCTCCCCCCTCGCTGCCTCCTCTTCGCTGTCAGACGACAGACTACTAATTATCTCTTTCGGCTCTCTGTAAGTGCTGGTTTCTCCCCTCAGCTCTTTCCCCGTTTGCCTCTCACTGATACACACAATTTCAAATCACTGTTGAGGAGATGAAAAAGATAATTCTTTCGTTTAAGCAAGGAAAATCCCCTGGTATGGACGGCATCTCAATAGATCTGCTGAGATTAAATGTGGAATGGTGGGCCACTAATCTTCTCCCGCTCTTTAATGCTATTAATCATTTAGGCCATGTACCTAAATCGTGGAATAACTCAATAGTGGTGCCGATTTTTTAAAAAGGTGATAGGAATTGCCAAGAGAATTACAGGCCTATTAGTTTGTTACCATGCATAAGTAAAATCTATGCCAAATTCCTCCTTATTAAACTGGAAGAATGGGTGCTTACAAAAGGTCTACCTGGTAAGGAACAAGCTGGTTTCAAGGCAGGTTCCTCAACTCTTTACCAGTGTCTAGTGTTAAGTCATCTTGTGGACAAATATGGCTTGTGAAACAAACAAAGGCTCTTTGTGGCATTTGTAGATTTAAAAAGTGCCTTTGATTCAGTCGATCGTAATCAACCGTGAGGAGTTAATGCTGCCAAAACTTGGAGAAATAACGCTCCAGGCACACAGCCATTTCTGTCCTGAAGATTTATTGCCAAAAGTTCAAAACGGTTACAAGAGTTCAAAAGGCACGTCCATGCCTATCTCAGTCAGATGCCTCGAATGACGATCTTTTACTCCTCCTCCCCCAGCAGGCCCATCGCCGCAATGCATGCCTCCTACTTCCTCTGTTCTGTGAGTAGCTAGTTCCGGGCACTGATTCCCCCCTCCCTATTTCCTCCTCTGAGTCAGATGAGAAGCTGCTGATAAGCTCTTTCGGCTCTCTATAATTGCTTGTCTCCCCCCTCGGCTCTCTAGCCGTTTCCACTTCCCTGACATCCACCCCCTCCTCAAAGGCCCCCTCCCGCTCGGGAGACTCGACCATCCCCATTTCTCCCTTCTCCGGGGTGGCGGGAGAGAAACCTGGAAAACTACCCTCTTCCTCATCCGTATCTTCGAAAACCTCCCTCAAACCCGCAGTTCTTCGTGTTCCCCAATAGACGCCTTCTTCTTCTTCTTCTTCCTTCTCATCAGATGGTAGGAATCCCTCGAACTCCTCTTCATCGTCCGTTGTCCCGAACACCTGTTGAAAAAACCTACCCCGGGGTTTGGGTTTGTCAGGGAAGAAATTGTGGAACTCCTCCACTAGGCCCTCGTTGGTGATACAGCTTCCCGGGACCCAGGTATTCTCTGAACTCGGGGCCCCTTCCCACGCCACCAGATACTCCAACCGTTCCCCATTCCAGTGAGAATCCAGTATTTCCGTCACCTCGTTGCACTGCTCCCTTTCCTCCATTTCGGGTGGTGGGCGTTCCCCCTCCCCACTACCCTGCCTCCTTCCCCCTTCCCTGTAGGGGGACAGCAGTGACCTGTGAAACACCGGATGGATCCTCATGCTCTCCGGCAACCTTAACTTAAACGCCACCGGATTGATTTGCTGGATTACCTCAAAAGGCCCCACCCTCCTGGGCTTGAGCTTCTTGCAGCCCCCTTTCCAAGGCAACCCTTGCGTGGACAACCACACCTTGTCCCCCACCCGGATGACCTCCCCCGGCCACCGATGCTTGTCGGCCTCCCTCTTGTAGACCTCCTTAGCCCTTTCCAAATTCAACTGAAGCTGCCTGTGGATCGCCTCCATCTCCTCCACAAACTGTTCTGCTGCAGGCACACTCCATGACTCCTCGCCCCTCCCCAGGAATGCCCTTGGGTGACGCCCGTGATTGGCAAAGAACGGAGTCATCCCTATGGATACATACTCCACGTTATTGTAAGCAAACTCTGCCAGGGCTATTTTGTCTACCCAATCGTTCTGCTTTTGACTGACGTAACACCGCAAATACTGTTGCAAAACAGCATTCGCTCTCTCCGCTTGCCCATTGGTCTCAGAGTGCCTCGCCGTAGTGAAACTCACCTCCACCTGCAACAAACCCATGAGCTTGCGCCAAAAACGTGAGGTGAATTGAGTCCTCCTATCCGAAACCACCCGGGCAGGTATCCCATGCAACCTAAACACATGCTCTACAAACAACTTGGCTGTTTCTTCCGCCGTCACGGCATGCAAACAGGCCGCGAAATGGCACATTTTGGTTAGAAGATCCACCACCACCATGATAGCGGTCTTACCCTTAGACTTAGGCAAGTCAGTAATAAAATCCACCGCCACCACCTCCCATGGCTTTCCTGGTGTGGGCAAAGGTTCCAGCAAACCTGCTGGTGCCACCCTCTCCCCTTTGGCCCTCTGGCATGTGTCACACCCTCGCACATATTCCCTTACATCCTCTCTCACCCTTGGCCACCAAAATTCCCGGGTGACCAGTAGCATGGTCTTGTGTTGCCCAAAATGCCCTGCCGTGCAGCTGTCGTGGAGTTGCTTGAGAACTCTGCCCCTAAGGTTTTCGCCTGGAACATACAAGGCCCCCCGATAGTACAGGAGCCCCCCTTTCACTTCAAAACCACCCTCGGCACCTCCCGTTTCCCTTAACTCCCCCATCTTTTGTCTCGCAAAGTCATCGTCTCTGAGCAGTTGCATCAGTTCGTCGTCCTTGACCAACGCCCCCCCACACATCCATTTGCTCTCGGGGAACATCAGTCTAGCAACCGGAGGCCCTTCTTCCGCCAGATACTCCTGTTTCCGTGATAGTGCATCCGCCCTCGCATTCTGCTCTCCTGGCACATATTGGATCTTAAAGTTAAAGTTGGCAAAGAACTCCACCCATCTTATCTGTCTCTGGCACAACACCCGTGCCGTATGCCAGTACTCCAAATTTTTGTGGTCGGTGCACACCAAAATTTGGTGCCTCGCTCCAATCAGGAAATGGCGCCATTGTTTGAATGCAGCGACGATCGCAAGCAATTCCTTATCGTAGATAGTGTAGTTTTGCTCCGATTTATTCAGTTTCCGTGGAAAAAAAGCACACGGCCGCCACTCCCCCTTTTGATCTGGCTGCAGCAACACCGCCCCTATCGCCCGATCAGATGCATCCGTCTCAACTCGCAGTGGTTGATCGGGGTCGACGTGGAGCAGTTGCTCCTCTGATGCGAAGACCCTCTTAAGTTTCCCAAACCCTTCTTGTGCCGCCTCCGTCCAACGAAACTTCTTCTTAGCACTAAGACAGTCCGTTATGGGCGCCGTCAGTTTCGCGAAACCATTGATGAACTTCCTGTAGAAATTGCTGAAGCCCAGGAAACGCTGAACATCTTTCCTGGTCTTAGGGCTCTCCCATTCCACCACCGCCTTCACCTTCTCCGGATCCATGGCCAAACCCTTGTCCGACAGCCTGTAACCCAGGAACTCAACCTCTTTTGCGTGGAACTGACACTTCTCCAACTTCACCCACAGCCGATGCTCCTTAAGTTTGCTCAGGACCTGACGTACGTCCTTTACGTGCTGTTTCTCGTTGTCCGAGTACACTAGCACGTCGTCCAACAAACAAACGCAGTTCCGGTACAGCAAAGGCCCTAGCACGTGATGCATGAAGGCTTGGAAACAGGGGCTTCCGCACTGCAAACTGAAAGGCATGACGAGATACTCAAACGCCCCCAGTGGGGTGAACATGGTGGTTTTCTACTCATCGCCCTCTCGCACTCTGATGAGGTTGTATGCCCCCCGGAGGTCCAACTTGGTGAAAATTTTCCCCTTCCGCACCCTGGCCAGAACATCGACGATTCTCGGCATTGGGAAGGCCACGGGTTCCGTCAGGCTGCTCAGGATTCTGAAATCCACCACAAGTCTCTTCTCGTTAGTCAATTTCTTGTCCACGAAGAACACAGGGCTCCCCCCTGCCACCTTGGATTCCCTGATGAATCCCCTTTTTAGATTTTTCTCAATAAAGTCCCTCAGGTCCTTGATCTCTCCCTCCGACATGGAGTAGATCTTTCCAACTGGCAGTGTGGCCCCCGGGATCAGGTTGATCTGACAATCATATGGTCAATGCGGCGGCAACATGTCAGCCTCCTTCTCGCTGAACACCTCCTGTAGGTCCCTGTAATATGAAGGAATTTTGGTCATCCCTGCTTTGCATGCTGCTGCCATCCTGGCCTCTGTTTGTCGAGGTTGCTCTAGACCCAGGCAGTTCTCCATGCAGTGCGTCGAACCGAACGTCAGGGACCGTTGATGCCAGGAAACCACCGGATCATGCAAGGCCAACCAGCTCATGCCCAGTATGATAGGCGGACCCGCCAACGTGGCCACGTGAAAGGCGATGACCTCGGAGTGGGTAGACACCCGCATCCTCATTGGAGGCGTTCGATGGGTCACTTCACCTCCCAACAGTTCTCTCCCATCAACTGTAGTGACTTGCAGAGGAAAATCCAAAGGCCTCAGGTTCAGTTGGTGCTGCGCTGCAAACTCCTTGCTGAAAAATGACGCTGAAGCTCCTGAATCAACTAAGGCCAACTCCTCCACCGCATGGCCATTTGGGAGCTCTAGGACCACCTTCAACACTATGCTTGCTTTGGGGTGTCCGAGCCGAGGACTTTCGCTGTTGCTCCCACCTGGCTGTTGCCCCGGTTCACCACCAGCCAGGCTTCCCTGTTTCCCGAAGTCTGGGGTGCCTCTGGCTGTTGGGTGGCCCCAACCATTCCCTGCCAGTTATGACGCTCCGGACAAACTCTGGCAAAGTGCCCTGTTTTCTGACAGAAAAAACATCTCTTGGCCGCTTGCCAGTCTTTTTTATCCTTGCCACCCGACCGTTGAGCTTTCAAACTTTCCCACGCGCGGGCTGAGTCTATTTCCATGGGCTCCGGCTGTTGTTGACCTTCTGAGGCAGCTGCCGGCATTTCAGGAATGTGGTTACCATGGAAACTCCGCTCCTTGCCCTGCTTCCTTTCCCACAGTCTGGCTTCCTGCCTCAGCCCCACCGCAAGCGCAGCCTTCGTTAACCCATCCATATCCTTTGGGGGGGGGGCTAGCAAGCTCGTCCTTGACTTCAGCGTTCAATCCAGCCTTAAACAAAGCTTGCACAGGCTCTGATTCTAAATCCCATCCCAGTTTATGCACAAGCATGGCGAATTCTGACCAGTAACTATGCACCGTGGATTTGCCTTGTTTCAAAGCCAAAAGCTCCTCCTGCGTCTTGTCAATTAAACTTTGATCTGCGTAGATAAAGTCCATCGCTTGCCAAAACTTGGGCAGACTTCGAAGCGCTTCATCACTAGAGGCTATTAACGGCTGGACCCAACTTTTAGCCCCCCCCCCCGACAGGTGACTAATTATGTGAGCAACTTTCTGAGCATCGTCGGCAAACTGAGCTGCTTGCAGCTCCAAAAAATATCTCATCTCAGTCTTAAAATCCAGGCTCGCCATTAAACTTTTCCACCCACGCAGCTTTGCCCCCTGCCATTAGCCCACTTGTGGCTCCCTTCTGAGCAGCTCTGGCTTCCTCCAGATGGGACTGCAAGTCCGAAGTGCGGGCTTCCAGTCCGGCATTTCTCTTCCTCAGTTCAGAAATCTCTTTCTCCATTCTTGGGCTATTTCCTCTTTTCACTAGCCTTCAGCAGCAATGGATTCAAGGCATGCTGTGAGGTGTTAATGCTGCCAAAACTAGCAGAGATAACGCTCCAGGCACACAGCCATTTCTGTCCTGAAGATATATTGCCAAAAGTTCAAAACGGTTACAAGAGTTCAAAAGGCACGTCCATGCCTATCTCAGTCAGATGCCTCGAATGACGATATTTTACTCCTCCTCCCCCAGCAGGCCCATCGCCGCAATGCATGCCTCCTACTTCCTCTGTTCTGTGAGTAGCTAGTTCCGGGCACTGATTCCCCCCTCCCTATTTCCTGCTCTGAGTCAGATGAGAGGCTGCTGATAAGCTCTTTCGGCTCTCTATAATTGCTTGTCTCGTCCCTCGGCTCTCTAGCCATTTCCACTTCCCTGACATAAACTGTGGACCAAATTAGAACACCTCAGTATTGACCCATACCTGCTAACATTGATTCAAAGTTTACACTCCAATAACCAAACATATGTTAAAGTTTCAAAAGATGGTAGACTTGTAGGCCCAATTCTGAATAACCGAGGAGTTAGGCAAGGCTGTATCTTGGCCCCTACTCTATTTAATCTCTTTTTATCTGACCTTTCATTATCTCTTCAAAATGTAACCAGTCATATTCCTTATTTAAATAATATCCCTGTTTTTTATTACTTTATGCAGATGATGTGGTAATTATCTCACTTTCCTCTTTGGGTTTAAAAAAATTATTTAAGAGCTTCTCAAACTTTTGCTCTCTTAATAACCTCAAAATTAACTATGATAAGACAAAAATTATGCAATTTTCAAAGAGAGGGAACCCCAAAAATTGGATAATCAATGGACATCTAATACAAGGAGTTAAGCATTTAAATTATCTGGGAACTGTATTTAAAAATAACATGAATTGGAACACACATATCTGTGCTGCAATAGTTAAGGCTAAAGTGACAGCTCACCATATTAAATCCTTTTTTTTTCTCCTGTAGGAAATAGATATATTCCAGCTGTATTGAAAGTGATTGATATGACACTTTGTGCCCAACGTTTATATGGCACCCCAGTGTGGATTTCAGGTGACCTTAAGAGGTTGGATAAATTTCATGCATCCCTTCTGAGGTCATTATTAGGACTTGCAAATTCTGTTAAATATGAATCAATATGTTGTGAGTTGGGAATACTTCCTTTATCAGTAAGCGTATGGTTGAGAACCTTGAAATATTGGATCTTCCTGCATTATAGAGTCCTATCTCCTAACTCTCTCCTTTATGATCTCTTAAGTGATAATGTAATTTACAATTTATCATTGATTTGTAGGAGAAAATTGAACTCAATAGGGCTTCATCTAGTTGACTTTGAAAATTCTGACCCCAAAGATACTTGGGAAATTATCAGGAAGAATTTTACAGGAAAAAGTGTTCTCTCCACTCTCGAGGTTGCAAAGCACAGCACTTGCTCTCCTCTCTATTTAAATCTCCCTTTGTGTAGAGATTTTCAAAAGGGTTACATGACAAATCTGAAGAATCATGAACTGTGCAGGCTGTTTATGCTAGCCAGATTTAATATGTTTCCCTCGATGATAGTAAGAGGAAGATATTTAGTCTGAAGATTTATTGCTCAAAGAGAAAAGGTCCGGCAGGCTTCTGCTGCGCAGCACGCATTCCAAAGCTCTGAGCAAAGCAGAGTCACACAGCAGAATTATTTACAGCAGAATCTAGCGATTATCCAGCAACGCACGGAACATCGCACAAACGTGTCTGTCCCGGACAAAAGCGAAAGCAGACAGAACAAAGAACTGAGACTCTCGGAAGTGAGAGTCTCTCCGCCCCACAATAGGCAGGACGCACACTCTGAGCTGTTTAACCCTGTAAGCTCAGGTTCTCCTCACATTTAGCTCTCCCAGAAGCAGAGCGCCTCTGCAAATGTGGTAGGCAGGAACCTGATACTTTGGAGCATATTTTCTTTTCTTGTGAGTTTGGCATTTATGCCAGAAGACAATTGTTAGAGGCCTTACAACCTAACAGGCTCGGTTCTATGCCGCCAACGGTTCAGGACCTGCCATCGGACAGGAATGATCAAATTACTTTGATAGTGGCTACATTTTTGAGTGCTGTCCATGTGGAAAGACTGGGCCATTATAGAGAGATTTAGTGGTTCTTGATTGGTCGGTGATGTGGTAGTGTTATACTGTATTATTTATGCAAATTGCTATGCCGAATTCGTATTTTCCACAATCTGTATACGGTGCTTGTTTTATAATGTGTGGTTTGCTATGCCTAATAAAGGATTGATTGATAAAGAACTCAGCTCGACACCAGTGCTTCTAATCTAAAACTCTTTATTTAGTAGCATTCAAAACAGAAAACAGAATCTAGCTGCATGTTCGCAGCTTTCTGCCTCTTAACAAAAACGAAACGACCTTGCTCACATTCTCAGACAGACTGCTCTCCAGAGAGAGCTCAGCCCCCACAGAGCACAGATCAAAGGAAAAAAGCACTGATCATGTGGGCAGTGCACCCAGTTGATAAGAACGCTCCTGGAGTGTTAACTCCTGACAGTCCAGAACCACAACACCTTTCAGCGCTTTTATTAGTATCAAACAGAAATACACAGAGACCATGCAAGGTACTCCCTCAAGCTTGAGCTGTTACCCAGAGTGCCTGCTCCCCCCCCCCCGGCAGCTAACTTCCTAGCTCTCAGACCCCTCCTGCTGTCTACTCTTGGGAGACATAGTGTCAATTGGCTGCTGTATTGTTTCTAACACATCTGACTTCTGTCTCTGTTCATGGCTAGTGCACCTACCAGCTCGCTCCTGTTCTTCACTATCCATAATTTCCCAGCTCTTTTCTTTTTCTTGGGTGTGTCCTGTCTCCCACCACCATGAACCTGGGTCCATATTCTCTGCACCTGCCCCCTGACTGGAAGCTTTTTGTTGTTTTTTTTCAGATGATCTTTATTGAATTTTTAGTTACATACTATGCATACACATACATTATGTTTCACATTTGTTCTTGCTCTCCCGAGCTGACTTCCCTCCTTCCTCCTCCCGGCTTTTTTATGTCGTCTTTAACTTTTCGCATTGTCTTTGTCCATTTTATATATAATTGTTCTTCTTCAATTTTTTCCAAAAAGTGTCTGTAAACAAATAAATCTTTCTATATATACAAGTCTTGTTGTCTGTCTATATTCATTTACAAATATTGTTCAACAATAGTCCTAATATACATTTTTAATTCATTTTGATATTATTATTCAATAAATTTCTTGTGTTTTCTCGTTATAAGGTTTATTTTAGTTCTACTGGTTTCCCTATTTCACATCATCGTCTGTAAATATAACATAAATTTTCCCCATTCTTTTTGATATGTTTCATCACCCTGATGTCGAGTTTTTGCTGTTAGTTTGGCTATTTCTGCATACTCCATAATCTTGTACTGCCACTCTTCTATTGTAGGCAATTTTTGCTGTTTCCACACCTGAGTCAGCAATAACCTCGCTGCTGTTGTTGTGTATAAGAACAGTTTCTGGTCATTCTTGTCAATATCCTCTCCCACCATTCCCAACAGGAATGACTCTGGTTTTTTCAAAAACGTATACCTAAAAATCTTCTTTAATTCGTTATATATTTTCTTCCAATACGTTTTCACTATGTCACATGTCCACCACATGCGGAAGAAACTGCCTTCTTTCACCCCACACTTCCAACAGTTCTTATTTCCTGTTTTATACATCCTTTACAATTTAATTGGCGTGAGGTACCATCTGTACATCATTTTTAACAGATTTTCTTTTAACAATGTACAAGCTGTAATTTTTAGGCCGGTGTTCCATAATTTTATCCACTTTTCATACTCATTGTTGTGGCCTACATCTGTTGTTGTTGTTTAGTCGTTTAGTCGTGTCCGACTCTTCGTGACCCCATGGACCAGAGCACGCCAGGCACTTCTGTCTTCCACTGCCTCCCGCAGTTTGGTCAAACTCATACTGGTAGCTTCGAGAACACTATCCAACCATCTCGTCCTCTGTCGTCCTCTTCTCCTTGTGCCCTCCATCTTTCCCAACATCAGGGTCTTTTCTAGGGAGTCTTCTCTTCTCATGAGATGGCCAAAGTATTGGAGCCTCAGCTTCAGGATCTGTCCTTCCAGTGAGCACTCAGGGCTGATTTCCTTAAGCATGGATAGGTTTGTTCTTCTTGCAGTCCACGGGACTCTCAAGAGTCTCCTCCAGCACCATAATTCAAAAGCATCAATTCTTCGGCGATCAGCCTTCTTTATGGTCCAGCTCTCACTTCCATACATCACTACTGGGAAAACCATAGCTTTTACTATACGGACCTTTGTTGGCAAGGTGATGTCTCTACTTTTTAAGATGCTGTCTAGGTTTGTCATTGCTTTTCTCCCAAGAAGCAGGCGTCTTTTAATTTCGTGGCTGCTGTCACCATCTGCAGTGATCATGGAGCCCAAGAAAGTAAAATCTCTCACTGCCTCCATTTCTTCCCCTTCTATTTGCCAGGAGGTGATGGGATCAGTGGCCATGATCTTCGTTTTTTTGATGTTGAGCTTCGAACCATATTTTGCACTCTCCTCTTTCACCCTCATTAAAAGGTTCTTTAATTCCTCCTCTCTTTCTGCCATCAATGTTGTGTCATCTGCATATCTGAGGTTGTTGACATTTCTTCTGGCAATCTTAATTGGGATGAATCTTAATTGGGATGAATCTTAATTGGGATGAATCTTAATTGGGATGAATAGGGATTCATCCAAACCAGCCTTTCGCATGATGAATTCTGCATATAAGTTAAATAAGCAGGGAGACAATACATCTATTGCCCACTTAATCATGACACTTTTGATTTCTTCATCTTTTGTCTGCCATTCTAGTAAATACTCATAGACCTTAGACAGTGTTTTTTTGTTATTTTGTAGTACTGCAGTTTCTAGTATTGATTTTGTTTGTTCATACCCTCTTGCTTTCTTATCTTTTGAGAAGTTCTCATTCATTTGATGGTATTCCATCCAACTTGATAATTTATCTTTTAATTCCTCATAAGGTTTGATCTTAATTACATTATTCTCTTCCAATATCATGTCTCTATAGGTCAACCATTTTCCTTTCATATTTAGTCCTTTCAGTGAAAATGCCTCTTGGGGTGACAGCCACCATGGTGTCTTCCTTTCAAATCACTCTTTATATCTTATCCAGACTTCAAATAGTGGTCTTTTTATGATGTGATTTAAAAAGTCCCGATGTACTCTGA
This sequence comes from Podarcis filfolensis, assembly GCF_964270895.1. Lineage (NCBI taxonomy): Eukaryota > Metazoa > Chordata > Lepidosauria > Squamata > Lacertidae > Podarcis > Podarcis filfolensis. The sequence continues at coordinate 17,008,346 of NC_139619.1, forward strand.
CCTTGTCATACCAAAGCTATGCATGCCACCCGTATCTGTTTCCGAACCCCTCCAGATCTAATATGTCCGTATTTTCCAAGCTGAACCATTCTTTTAACCATGATATACATGCAGCTTCATAATATATTTTGAGGTCCAGTAATGAAACTTATCCGTTTTATTTTATTCTATTTTTTTTTTATAAAATATTTATTAGCATTTTCAAGAAACACACAACAAACAAAAACCAAAAAATAAACAAAACAAAGAACACAAAAATACACAACATTCAAAACTAAACACAAAAGAAAATAGAAAAAACACACAAAGTTTCTGTTACTTATTCTTCTTAACCTTATTTCTCAGACCTCCTCACACCTCCCCTTCTTGTATTCCAATTTAAATTGTCAATTCAGCAAGTCCTTAACTTATTTCTTTACCTTAGCTTAAACATTTATTCTAACATACTATTATTTTATTTTACTTCTTTTTTCCATTTCCTCAATTTATTTTTAACAACCTTATTTTCAATTAATTTAAAAAGAAAAAGCCAGTTTTACCTTATTAAAATTATACATCAATACTTATACCTCATTATTTATTCTTAGACCTTTTTCCTAAAGTCGACCAAAATTTCCCTTCCACGATTTACCCAATTTCCTTACCACTAGCAAAATATAAAAAGCAAATTATCCTTATGTACCCTTTGGATTCCCAACCTCCACCCACCCTTTTCCCGGTTCCAGTCCCCAACCAATATCCGTCAGTCTTTGTGTTATTTATTTAGCCTGGAGATCTCACGTCCGAGGCCCTTATATCTCTCTCAGTTCCTTTCTGCCGGTCTCTTTGATAGTCTTTGATATTGAGCCCCAAGTCTCGGAGGGGCTCCGGCCCAACAGAATCCATGTTACTTCCAGCCGGTCCTCCATCCTTAAAAGCAAAGCCTATGGGGTGCTCCAACTCTTGTTTCAAATTTCTTTCAGATCCAGATGTCCCCAAAGCTCCAGCTTTCACCTTCAACAAATTTGTAATCCTCAGGTCTTCAGATCTCCTCCAAAGAGGGTCTCTCCATTTTCCAGACTCCCATTCAGACCAGGCTTTCCACATCCAATTTTTATTGTCCTTTTTTGTCATCATGTCAGGCCTCCTATTGTAGTTCTTCTTTAACTCCTGCAAATCTCCTGCTCCTCCTTCATTTTCTTCAAAAACCACATATTGCTCCATCATATCTACACTTTCAGTTTCATTTATTTGTTCAGTAGAATAGGCTTCCTGTTTCAAGTCCTTATCAGGCTCAAAAATGTTGTTTACTGTCCAGTGTAGTAGTGATGCCTCTGTAGACAAAGCATTGTATTCATCTTGCAAGTTTCCCAAGAGAACGAGTGCTCTGTCCAATTCTGCTTGAAATTTACGTACTCCAGCCATTTTTATGATGTAGTGTCCCTTTTACCCCTCTAGGGGGATTTTAGTTCCTTAGTATTCCTTTCAGCTCAAAACCAAAAGTCCAGTTATTTTGTAACAGTCCTCCTTGTTTTCAACAAATTATACCAAATAAACCAGCAAAAACAGCAGAAACAATGTTCTCTTTTTCCAGCTGACAACTAGCTGACTAGCAGCTCACTTGACAGCTGTCAAAATCTTCAATGCAACAGGCTTTCTCATAGGACGTTCCCGGGTCTCGGGGGGGGGGGGGGTGAAATTTCAACTCCCAAAATTCTTTTTATCCTCCAGTAAATCTTCTTATCGTGTCAAAACCGTGAAGTCAAGATCTTTCATTAAAAAACAGAAGACAAATTCTCTCGACCTTAGCTGCCCAGTCCTTTGCTTTAAATTGTTTACAAGAGGGGGGGGTGGACTTCCTTTTTAGCCCCTTCCCGCTCGTTCCAAATCCAAAATTTAAAAAATTTTTAAGGTTCCAATCTCCGTATTACTCACGGGTTTATGTTTTAGAGTCCAATCGGTCTTGAAAGAAGTTGGCGCTCTCTGTCAATGGCTCCGTAGGCGAGGGAGTACTCTCAGCACCACCACCCTGCCTCCGTTCCGAAGCCTTTAAAAAGGCTCCGTCGCGGATTGGGGGGGCGCAAATGGTGCCCGCCGAGTCTCTGTGTTCACAGGCATCCGCGCCTGTGATTTTAAGGGTCTCCGCTTCGCCGCAGCGGCCAGACCCAGACGCTACGGAGCCGATTCCCTCCGGAGCTCGGAGGGAATCCGCCATTAAACAATGGCGCCAACCCGGAAGTCCCATTTTATTTTATTCTAGGCTTTCCCCCCTGCCATACAAACTTAGAAATCACTTTTTGCCACTCATTGAATTGGCCTTGTCCTGTTATAATTGGAATAGTTTGAAATAAAAAAAAAGCATCTTCGGTAGGACACTCATCTTAATAGCTGCTATCCTTCCACAGAAGGATAGCTTCAGTCTGTCCCATATTTCCAATTTTGTTTTTACTTCTTTCCATGTTGTTTTATAATTATCCTTAAATAGGTTTGTATTTTTTGGGGAAAGCCAAACACCCAGATATTTTCTTTTCTTTACTGTTGTTATTTCTGTTTTGCTTTGTAATTGGTCTAATTGTTCCTCATTCATGTTTTTTACCATCACTTTTGTTTTATTTTTATTAATTTTAAATCCTGCCATCCCTCCAAATTCTTCTATTACTTTTAATGCTTCTACTATCGAAGTTTGAGGTTCTTGTAATGTCAGGACTATGTCATCAGCGAAAGCTTTAACCTTGTATTCCTTTTCTCCACATTTTATTCCTGTAATTTTCTCTGTTTCTCTTATGTTTTGAAGTAATACTTCCAGTATTGATATAAATAATAGGGGTGACAGTGGGCAGCCCTGTCTTGTGCCGTTTGTAATATGGAAGTTCTCTGTTACTCCATTGTTTATTATAAGTTTTGCATTCTGATCTTTATAAATTGCCTCTATACTTCTTAAAAACTTTGTTCCCCGACACATCATTTCTAAATTGTGTTTCATAAAAAACCAAAACAAGTTATCAAATGCCTTTTCCGCGTCTATGAAGATTAGTGCAGCCTGCTTATTTATTTTTGTTTCTAAATATTCAATTATATTTACTATGTTTCGTATATTGTCTTTTAACTGCCGTCCTGGTAAAAAGCCTGCCTGGTCTGAGTGTATATGTAAAGTCATAATGTTTTTTAATCTCTGCACTAGTATGTTTGCAAACAGTTTATAGTCGTTGTTAAGCAATGATATCGGTCTAAAGTTTTTTACGTTTGTAAGATCAGTTCCTTGTTTTGGTATTAGGAAAATAAATGCTTCTTCCCATCTGCACTTTTTCCATTATATTATTAATTACTTCCTTTAGTGTGGAGACTAATTGTTGACTTAATTTCTTATAATATTTAATTGGTATGCCATCCAGCCCTAGGGCCTTCCCATTCTTTCCTTGCGTAATTGCATCTATAATCTCTTCTTCTGATATTGGTTTTTCTAGTTGTGCTCTTCTTTCTTGGGAAATTGCCCTCAGTTTATGTTTTCCTATATAAGTTCTTATCTTCTCATTTTCTTTGGGTGCTTTATACAGTTCTTTGTAAAATTTAAGGAAAACTTTCCTTATTTCTTTCGTATTATCTATTATTTCATTATTGTCTTTTATTGTATTTATGATCTTCTGTCCTTGTTTTTTCTTTAGTTGCCAAGCTAACCATTTTCCAGTTTTGTTTGCTGATTCATAATTTTGCTGTTTTAGTAGTTTAATTTTCCATTCCACCTCCTGATTTATAATCATAGATAGTGTAATGATTATAGGGGTTGCTCATGCGTAAGTTGCTGCCACTCCTGGCTAGGTTGCCTGGTTAAACCTTTTCTGTCTGGACAGCCCTTCACTTCGTGGCTGTTTCAGTCGCTAGCAGAATCCGTCAGTGGGCGTTTCTTGAACCTCTTCCAGCAAAGAAGTTCTTTGACGCCAAGTCTCCTCCTACTCTCCCTGCGCGGAAGTCTTCTGCGCAGGGTGGGTGTGGGCAGTGGAGGACCCGTGCTCTCCCCGCTGGTCTCCGGCGAGGAGTCCTGGAGCCCCCTCGCCGCTTCCCCTATCTGCCCCCCTTTATCCCTGGCGCTACGCTGATTTCCTTCCCCAGCAGATGAGCTGCCTCTCTCCCTGCTGGGCCCTTCTCCAGCATCGCTTTGGAGCCTTGCCTCCGCCTCTAGCTCCGATGGCAGTTCCCTGACAGATAGTTTCATTTGGAGCAATTTACTTGCTTGTTGTAGTTTTGGGTCCTCTGGTTTCCTAACCAACTGCTTTTCTATATCTTTTATTTTATTTAATATTTCCACTTTATTCTTTCCCCTTTCCCTCTTTTGGATACAATTCTGTTGCAGGAAGAATCCTCGCATAACTGCTTTGCTTGCATCCCAGACTACATTTATGTCTGTACCTTTATTTAGGTTTAATTCAAAGTATGTACTTAGATGTTTTTTAGTTCTTTCTAATATTTCTGTATTGTCTAACAAATTGCCATTTATTCTCCACCTCCTAACTGTTGGGTCTTTAGTCTGACTGGAAGCTTTTTGGGGTGCTGGTCTCCACCACTCCTCCTCATCTGCTCAGTCCCTGACATCTGTGTAGGGTTTATTTCATAGCCTATGTCGTACTCCCTTTCTTTTTGGATTGTGTTGAGGGGGTTTGTGGGATTTTGGAGCAATATTTTGTATATTGTGGATACCATCCCCTTGCTGTGTCCCTTTGCTGTCAGGAGGTGGTTTTTGAAGGTGATCAAGGGCCAAGTGGTGGCTTCTGGTTCTGCTCTGCCTTAATGTAGGCAGACCCCACAACAGCGGGAGATCGTTGGCAAAGGAAAAACAAGAATGATTGAGGGTAATTAACCTTGCAAATCCCCCCCCCCGGACAGGAGGGAACAGGCTTCACTTGCAATTCGTCTTGGTACCTGGCTCTCGCTCCGGCATGGATTGCAGGAGGCAGGGAGGCGCTGAGTGCAAAAGTACTTCGCCTGCCGAAAACCCTCCTATTTAGAAGCAGAGGTTCTCCTGTTAATTAGCATTTAATTGGACTAAAGTACAGGCACGTGCTAGAAGAGATGAGGTCACAAACTGTGGAACAAAACCAACTGCAAGGACTTTAAGGTTTGAATTTGAGATAAGACTTAATTCAGTGCAAAAGATGGTGTGGAGGGGAGGGGGGCCTACGGTTTCTTTATTTAAAGTTTTCGTCTCTACATTTATGACTCGGCAACCTTCCTTTGAATGTTAGTTCAAATTAAATTTGTACAAGGGAGGGCAGAAGAAATTGGATTATAGATATGGAATATAACATTAAACAGAACTGTGTGTGTAAAAAAGAGGAAAAGGGGAGCAAAAGCTATTTTGCAAAGGGTTTACGATGGAAACTTAGAGCTGACTCTCCCCCATCCTTTATTATTTATGGGGGACTTTGAATTTAATTTAATTGGAAGTATAATTGCTCATTTATCTTCAGTTGGATGGAACGATGAAAGAAGTCTCTGAACTTGCCATGGAACTGATAACGTTCATTACTGAGTCATCTGCCATTCAACAGACTGCTCTTCTTCCCAGACTGAGAGGGAAAATGGTGACAACAGCTTATTTATTGGGACAGAGTGACTTTTGCAGCAATTGTTAAAGTTGCAAAGCAGCGAAGCATGGGATGGAGCAACGGAGAAATTTCTGAAACAAAAATGGGATAGCAGTTCCATCCAAGGCATGATGGATAACAGCAACAACCGGGGTAAAGAAAGACATAACATCTTACAAGAACAGGGAGAAACATGACGGACAGAATAATTGCCACACACACAAAGAACAAGGATATAGTCTGAGTGCCTCTCTTGTAGTTTTATAAATCATTTAATGTGTCAACACAAATACAAGTTATTAATATTGCAGTTGTTGTATAAGGGATTATTACTATGACTGGAATGTAATTGAAATTAATAAGCCCTTGTGGACCTTCACTTTCTCATATATTAGATAGGTTTGCCACCCAAACCAGTTATCATGGCCCTCAAAGTCCAACACATCCGTATTTTTTAGTGTGATCCATTTTTTTAGCCATACCAATTCCGCTGCTGCATGGTACAATTCCAAATCTGGTAGTCCAAATCCTCCTCTCTCCCTTTTATCTATCAGCACCTGATGTTTAATTCTAGGTTTATTTCCGTTCCAAACACATCTGGCTAGTTCCTTTTTTCATTCCTTAAAACATTTCATTCCTCCCAAAATTGGTATTGTTTGAAACAAAAAAATCATTTTGGGCACAATGTTCATTTTTACTACCAAGATTCTTCCCAAAAGGAAGAGATGAAGTCTGGTCCAATTTTCCATATTCTTTTTTATGTTTTTCCATGTTTTGATATAATTATCTTCATAAAGATTTATATTTTTAGTTGAAATCCAAATCCCCAGGTATTTAACCTTGTTTTTAATTTCCAGACCTCTTCTTTCTTGTAATTCAGTTTTCTCTTCTTGTGTTAGATTTTTAGTCAATAATTTTGTTTTTTTGGTGGTTTATCTTCAGGTGCATTAATTTCCCATATTTTATAATTAGATCAATAGCGATTGGAACACTTTGATTTGGGTCCTGTGTTATGATTATATCATCAGCAAATGCTCTAATTTTGTAAGATTTCTTCCCAATTGTTATTCCTTTTATACTTTCCTCTTTTCTAATGTTTTGTAACAGCGGTTCCAAGGCTAATATAAATAACAGGGGTGACAAAGGGCACCCCTGTCTAGACCCTTTAGTGATCAGGATATTGTCTGTTAGATTGCCATTTATTACTAGTCTTGCTTTCTGTTGTTCATATATTGCCTCTATTCCTCTTCTAAATTTTGTTCCTAGACCCATTACCTCTAACTGTTTTTTCATATAATACCACGAGACATTTTCGAATGCCTTTTCTGCATCAAATAATAATAAAGCTGCTTTTTTTATCATTTTTGGCTTCTAGATATTCTAATATGTCAACAATATTTCTGGTATTCACCAAGATTTGTCTTCCAGGGAGAAACCCGGACTGGTTTGGGTGTATAATTTCTTTGATGGCATCTTTAAGTCTATTTGCCAATATATTGGCAAAAAGTTTATAATCAATTTAAAGTGATATTGGCCTATAATTAGATATTGACTCCGGATCACCTCCCTGCTTGGGTATTAATGTTACGTAAGCTTCCTTCAATGAGTCTGGGATCTTTCCTTCGTTGAGAATATTATTCATTACTTCTTTTTTTAAAAGTAATATTTATTAAGAGTTTAAAGATTACAAAAAGAAGAAAAAGAGTTAAACAAAGCAAAACAATACAATACAATACATAAAAAACAAAAAACACTACTTATCTTAACAAAACAAAAACAAAAGCAAAAAAAGAAACAATTAAAAACACATCCAATATTTCCATATCTTATCTTTCATTTACTTGCTTCGACGACCTCCTCACACCTCCCTATTTTGTATTCTAGTTCAATTAGCTATTTCAGCAAATCCTTTCCATCTTTCTCAGTTTTTGTCCTATAATTTATCTTAACACAGTCTAACCTTATTTTTTCCCCTTTGGCCCATTAACAGTCTATTTTTACTTAATTCTTTATAACATTTCTGCTAAAGCCATATAACTCCATTCCAGCATCCTTCTAACATTCATTAATTTTACAGTGTTTCTGTAGATAGTCTTTAAATTTTTTCCAATCTTCTTCCACCGACTCTTCTCCCTGGTCTCAGATTCTGCCAGTCATTTCCGCCAGTTCCATGTAGTCCATCAACTTCATCTGCCATTCTTCCCGGGTGGGTAAATCTTGTGTCTTCCAATACTTTGCGATAAGTATTCTTGCTGCTGTTGTAGCATACATAAAGAAAGTTCTATCCTTCTTTGTCACCAATTGGCCGACCATGCCCAGGAGAAAGGCCTCTGGTTTCTTCAGGAAGGTATATTTAAATACCTTTTTCATTTCATTATAGATCATCTCCCAGAATGTCTTAATCCTTGGGCACGTCCACCAAAGGTGAAAGAATGTACCTTCAGTCTCATTACATTTCCAACATTTATTATCGGGCAGATGGTAATTTTTTGCAAGCTTGACTGGTGTCACGTACCACCTGTAAATCATTTTCATTAAATTCTCTCTTAAGGCATTACATGCCGTGAACTTCATACCTGTGGTCCATAACTGTTCCCAGTCAGCCATCATGATGTTGTGTCCAACATCTTGTGCCCATTTAATCATAGCAGATTTCACCGTTTCATCCTGAGTGTTCCATTTCAACAGCAAGTTATACATTCTTGATAAATTCTTAATTTTGGGGTCTAACAATTCTGTTTCAGAAGGAGACAGGATTAACATTGGTTAAGAAAGTGAAATATTTAGGGGTTAACATGACTGCTAAGAACGTGAATTTATTTAAGGATAATTATGAAAAATGCTGGATTGAAGTGAAAAAGGACTTAGAAATATGGTCAAATTTGAAGTTATCACTGTTAGGCCGAATTGCTGTGATAAAAATGAACGTATTGCCAAGGATGATGTTTTTGTTCCAAACATTGCAAATCTTGGATAAAATGGACTGTTTCAAGAAGTGGCAGAGAGATATCTCCAGATTCGTCTGGCAGGGCAAGAAGCCTCGAATAAAATTTAAGATTTAAGATATTAACTGATGCTAAAGAAAGAGGTGGATTTGCCCTGCCAGACCTTAAACTTTATTATGAATCAGCCGCTTTTTGCTGGCTGAGAGAGTGGCTGCTTCTTGAAAACACTGATGTGCTGGACTTAGAAGGTTTCAACAATGTATTTGGTTGGCATGCATATTTGTGGTATGACAAGGTTAAAGCACATAAAGCGTTTAAAAACCATATTGTTAGAAAAGCATTGTTTAATGTCTGGATAAGATATAAGGACTTGTTAGAAAATAAAACCCCAAGATGGTTGTCACCAATGGAAGCGAAGGCTCAGAAAAAACTCAATATGGAGGCCAAATGGCCGAAATATTGGGAAATTCTGGAACAAGAGGGAGACAGAATAAAACTGCAGAGCTTTGAAAAATTAAAAAACAAAGTGCGAGACTGGCTTCATTACTACCAAATAATGGAGGCATATAATTTGGATAAAAAAACTTGGCTTCCAGGTGGAAAAATCAAAATTGGAAACAGAATTCATTACTTCAGTCAGTGGAAATATTAGGATTTCCTCCATTTCTTTTGTAAAATTCTGCTGGAAGGTTGTCTGGGTCAGGTGTTTTCCCTATTTTAATTTTCTTGATTGCATTTCTAATTTCTAGTGCTGATATCGGGGAGTCTAACATTTGTATTTTTTCTTTACTTATCTCTGGGATTTTCTGTTGACATAAATAGTTTTCTACTTCTTCTAAATCTATGTTCTTTTTATATAGGTTTTCATAATATTTTTAAATTTTTGTATTATTACTTCTGGATCGTCTATAATTTTCTCTCCTATTTTTATTCTGTTTATTTCTATTTCATTTTGCCTATTTCTAAGTTGCCACGCCAGAAATCTGCACGGTTTATTGGCAAACTCAAAATTGTTCTGTTTCCTCATTTCCACATTCTATTCTGTTTCTTGCTCTATTTTCGACGTATATTCTGTCTGTGATAGTTTAATTTCTTTTTTAATTTTATCATTATTTGGTTGTTTAATTAGCTCTTTTTCCTTTTTCCTTATTTCTTCCAATAATTCCATTTTTTCCTTTTCACTTTCCTTTCTTATTTTTACACCTTGTTTTATAAAGTATCCCCTAATCACTGCTTTACCAGCATCCCAAAGTGTTCTAACATCATTAACCTGTTTGTTATTCAATTCAAAGTATTCTTTTAATGTATTTTTAGCTCCCTCTATTATTTTTTCATCTTTCATTAAGGATTCATTTAATTTCCATCTATGTATTCCTGTTTTCCAGTCTGGTCATAACTTTAACAAAATTGGGTTGTGATCCGAAATTGTTTTTGGTAGATTGTTTTGTGATTCTTCAGTCTTTCTAAGCAAGTCTAACAAGACCCAGATGGCATCTTTCCTACTAGCTGTTTTATTTGGTTCAGAAAAATATGTGTACTCTCTCTCTAATCTATGTTTATATCTCCAAGAATCCTTTAGATCTAAAATTTCTGTCATCTTGGCAAATGTAGGTGGTAATTTTCCTTGTCCTTTATTTCCTTCAGCTCTGTCTACCTGTGTATCAGTTATTGCCAGCTCCATTCGTCCGAGCTGATAAGGCTCATCTTCCTCCAAGCCCTCCCAGCAGAGCATCAAAACAACACAGCGGAAGAATGAGATAGGTATGAGCTACACGCCATGCTTTATTACTAAGCTATGCAGAGAGCAAAGAAATAAACATCTTCTCTCTATGAGAGCAGAGAGCAACTGAGCAAAGAAAACAAAGGAACAAAGGAAACAGGAAACCAGTAACGTCACATCCCGTCTCCCTTTCCCGTGAGACTCCAATAGCCTGGAATCCCTGGAATGTAAACACAGTCCTGTGACTGCAAGCAGCTGCACAGTGAGAAACAGAAACTAACATCAGTTACTCCATTAAAGTATCCAAGCAGTATTATTTTATCTTTTACATGTTCCAGCAACTTTTCTAAATTCTTGTAAAATGCTGATTCCCCCCCCCCCCAATTTGGTGCATATATCCCTACTATTATATTTTCTCCTTGACTTTTAATTTTTAACATCACTATTCTTCCTTTAGGGTCTGAAAATAACAACTCTGGTTCTAGAGCAGGTCTGGCATAAATCACTACTCCCCTTTTTTAATGTTATGTGCAGCGATAAATTATTTTCCTAATTTGGGGTTAATTAGATCATCGGCTGTGGTGAGGACTTCAGGGCCTGCTCCCTTCCAAGGCCTTTTCCAGCTGGGCCAGGCCCTCACAATCCCGGCTACAAAAGGACTCCTGCTGCAGTGAGACCTTGGACCATTGGCTGTGGTGAGGACTGCAGGGCCTGCTCCCTTCCAAGGCCTTTTCCAGCTGGCCGAGGGGGTAGGGCCCAGGCCCTCACTCTCCCAGCTACAATAGGACTCCTGTGGCAGTGCCTAGAGAGTGGGGCTGAACTCATTTGGAACAAACATTTGGGGAAGTGCGAAGACTTTCTTCACTGCCTCTATTGCATCTGCAGAAAATAGTAGCAGGAGACTCTTTCAGGTGGTTCGCAATTTAACGGAACCACCTTTACCACCAGGGCCTTGTAAAGACCCCAAGATCTCCTGCTATGTTTTTGCAAAGTTTTTTGCAGATAAAGTCGCTCAGATTCGGAAGGAGGTAGACACCACCATGGGAGCAGGGCCGGGGCAGGAGAGTGCTAGAGCCCTGTCTGGTCAAGTTGCATGGAATCAATTTCAATCCGTTACCCCCGAGGATGTGGACAGGCTCCTTGGATGCGTGAAACCAACCACCTGTCTTCTTGAACCTTGCCCATCCTGGCTAATAAAAGCAAGCCAGGACGGGCTGGGCGATGAGCTCTGCAGGGTGGTGAATGCTTCCCTCTGTGAGGGAGCATTCCCTGATCCTCTGAAAGAGGTGGTCATTAAACTGCTTCTTAAAAAAACATTTAGACCCGGCCAGTATGGCCATCGCCCAGTCTTAAATCTTCCATTCTTCGGCAAGATGATTGAGCGAGTGGCTGCTTTACAACTCTAGGCACACCTGGAGGATGCGGACCATTTGGATCCCTTCCAGTCGGGATTCAGGCCTCATCATGGGACTGAAACTGCCTTGGTCGCGCTGGTTGTTGATCTCCGGCGGGCTAGGGACAAAGGTGAGAGCTGCTTCCTAGTTCTGCTGGATCTCTCAGCAGCCTTTGATACAATCGACCATAACATCCTTCTGGACCGTCTAGAGGGGCTGGGAGCTGGGGGCACTGTTATGCAGTGGTTCCGCTCCTTCCTCCTGGGCTGTGTTCAAAAAGTGGGGGGGGGTTGAGTGTTCAGACCTCTGGGCCCTCACTTGTGGGGTGCCTCAGGGTTCCGTCCTCTCCCCCATGCTTTTTAACATCTACATGAAGCCGCTGGGAGAGATCATCAGGGGGTTTGGACTGGGTGTCCATCAATATGCAAATGATACCCAGCTCTACCTCTCTTTCAAATCAGAACCAGTGAAGGCAGTGAACGTCCTGTGTGAGTGCCTGGAGGCGGTTGGAGGATGGATGGCGGCTAATGGATTGAGGTTGAATCCTGACAAGACAGAAGTACTATTCTTGGGGGACAGGGGGCGGGCTGGTGTGGAGGACTCCCTGATCCTGAATGGGGTAACTGTGCCCCTGAAGGACCAGGTGTGCAGCCTGGGAGTCATTTTGGACTCACAGCTGTCCATGGAGGCGCAGGTCAATTCTGTATCCAGGGCAGCTGTTTATCAGCTCCACCTGGTATGCTGACTGACACCCTACCTGCCCGCGGACTGTCTCACCAGAGTGGTGCATGCTCTAGTTATCTCCCGCTTGGACTACTGCAATGCGCTCTACGTGGGGCTACCTTTGAAGGTGACCTGGAAACTGCAAATAATCCAGAATGCGGCAGCTAGACTGGTGACTGAGGGCGGCCGCCGAGACCACATAACACCAGTCTTGAAAGACCTACATTGGCTCCCAGTACATTTCCGAGCACAATTCAAAGTGTTGGTGTTGACCTTTAAAGCCCTAAATGGCCTCAGTCCATAATACCTGAAGGAGTGTCTCCACCCCCAACATTCTGCCCGGACGCTGAGGTTCCCTCATTGCGAGAAGCATAGCTACAGGGAACCAGGCAGAGGGCCTGCTCGGTAGTGGTGCCCGCCCTGTGGAACGCCCTCCCATCAGATGTCAAAGAGATAAACAACTACCTGACATACAGAAGACATCTGAAAACAGCCCTGTTCAGGGAAATTTTTAATGTGTGACAGTTTAGTGTATTTTTGGTCTTTGTTGGAAGCCGCCCAGAGTGACTGGGAAAACCCAGCCAGATGGGCGGGGTACAAATAGTAAATTATTATTATTATTATTATTATTATTATTATTATTATTATTATTTTGTGTTCTTTTGTAACATGAGTCTCCTGCAAACAAATGACATCAATCTTTTGTTTAATCAGTATATGCTCTATTTTCTTTTTTTCTTATCATTTAATCCATTAACATTCCATGACAAAAAAATTTAGTTCATCTTTATTCGTTAATATATATTGTATCACAAAATTAATTTACATTTTTTATATTTGACAGTTAGGTATGTAACTTTTTGTTAGGTGTTTACTCACTCTCTGAACTGTGTTCTGAGTTTGTGTTTTTTTGGATTTTGTTGGCTGGACTCTTTCTTTTAAATATCTATCGCCCCCTAATTCATTTTTGTATGTTCTATAAAATTTTCCGTGTCTTCCACCATTTCCAGTCTTCTTCTTTTCCCTTTTAAATTAAAGGAAATTCCTTCCGGAAATTCCCATGTAAAAAATATTGACTTCATTTTTAGGGCTCTTGTCAGGAATTGGTATTTTTCTCTCTTTTTAAGCAAACGAGGAAGGATCTCCTTCAAAATTATAATTTTCTCTCCCCCAATTTTAAACAGTTTTTTTCCTTCCGTGCAATAGTATCCTGTTCCTTAATTTATTTGATGTAAACGTAATTAGACAGTCCCATGGCCATTTATTCATCTTTGCTTTCCTGGAATTTACTCTGAATCGACTTTCCGTATTATCTGCAATTTCATTTTCTTTTATTTCTAACCAATTGGCTAGTTCTTTTATAATAGTGTTTTGTACATTCTCTTCCAGATTCTCTGGGACACCACGTAGCCTGAGAGTTCTTTCTTTAATTTGCATTTGAAGAATAGATAGTGCATCTCAGGTTGCTTCCTGAGTAACTTTAGTCATCATTTTCCTTTTTGACCTTGTCCCATTCTCTCTTGCTTTCCCTTAAATCTTTAGAGGATTTCTTAGAGAATTCTTCTAAATGTTGCGTTTTTATTTTAAGTTCCTGAACCGTTTTTGTTAACTCTTTCTTTTCCTCTGAGAATTCCTTTGCTTGTCCTTTCAGTTCTATAATTGATTTTGTATTATCATCTATTTTCCCCATCTTATCTAATTTGTCATCTATTCCTTTCACTTTATTATTCATTTTCAGCTTGTGATCATTAAATTCTTTCTTCATTTCTCCTATATCATTCTTCAAGCTTAATTTAAGATCTCTCAAACCCATTTCTTGTTCAAGTCCAGAATTCCTTTTACCTTGCTGGTTATAAGTTGGACCTATATTGTGTTTTCTGTTTGATGACATGAGATCCTTTTCTTTTGTATCTTATAGGATTGTTAAATTTAATTCTTTAGTTATCTATTTTTTCTTTAGATGAGATTTTTTACACCAGATATCAATTGACACATGAAATTTCAAAATTACAGAACCAACTTCCTCTTTCCCACCAATTTATTTGCACAAAACATCAATTAGCACATGAAATTGCAGAGCTACCAAATCAACTCCCTCTTTCCCATCAACTATTCCCCTGGAATAGTTAAAGCCATGGTTTTCCCAGTAGTGATGTATGGAAGTGAGAGCTGGACCATAAAGAAGGCTGATCGCCAAAGAATTGATGCTTTTGAATTATGGTGCTGGAGGAGACTCTTGAGAGTCCCATGGACTGCAAGAAGATCAAACGTATCCATTCTTAAGGAAATCAGCCCTGAGTGCTCACTGGAAGGACAGATCGTGAAGTTGAGGCTCCAATATTTTGGCCACCTCATGAGAAGAGAAGACTCCCTGGAAAAGAACCTGATGTTGGGAAAGATGGAGGGCACAAGGAGAAGGGGACGACAGAGGACGAGATGGTTGGACAGTGTTCTCGAAGCTACAAACATGAGCCTGACCAAACTGCGGGAGGCAGTAGAAGACAGGAGTGCCTGGCGTGCTCTGGTCCATGGGGTCACGAAGAGTCGGACACGACTAAACGACTAAACAACAACAACATTCCCCTGGATTGCTGGATAAATCTATTAATCTGAAGAGTATTTCCAAATTTTGTATATACCAGTTCTTTTCAATTTCAATTACCTCTCCCTAAGGAAAAAAATTCTATTTGTTATGTTTCAGATTTCTTTTTATAAGATTTTTGTTGTATTTGTTATACCCTTCTAATTTTTATTAATCTGAAAAAAAAATCCTTCCCTTTTCTTCACCTCTATATTTTATTCTAAATTCAATTAAAGCATGGCACAATTTTTCCCTTATTAATATCCACCAATTCCTTATTAATATGTACCAAAGAGAACCATCCTTTTTACACTCACAGTCTCTTGCAATACACAATTGTTCAGGCAAAGTTAAATTTCAATGAAATTAGATGATTTTCTGCTGTTCACCACTTGGTGTCACTGTCTCTGTTTTCTGAAGTCTTTGTGGAGAGCTGTCTGTCTTTAACTTTATAGTCCTTCTCCTTTTTAGTCTGGTTCCGTCCCTCCTTGCACTGCTTTTCTTCTCTTCCTGAGTCTTCAATTAGTCCAGCCCTTTCTCCTAAACCACGCTACGTCATATTTGCCATCCTTATAGGTTAGTGTTTAACCTAAGTTCAAAATTAAAAGTGTTGCCTTCTCTTTCTTCCTTTGTTTTCCTGTATCTTTCCCTTTCCCTCTGCTAGCAGCGCTGACGGTTTAAGTCCTTTAATTCAGCTTCTTTCACTGGGCTAACACCGCTGCAGAGTGAT
Organism: Podarcis filfolensis; assembly: GCF_964270895.1. Lineage (NCBI taxonomy): Eukaryota > Metazoa > Chordata > Lepidosauria > Squamata > Lacertidae > Podarcis > Podarcis filfolensis. Next base: position 17,023,997 of record NC_139619.1, read on the forward strand.
GCATGAAAACTATTCTCCTTTTCTTACTGGTACTTGCTGGAGTATAATAAGGATTTCCGATGTATTTAAAATAAAGTCTCCCAATCTTTACTCTTTATGCGCTGATCCTTCAGGGTCTGTTTAAAATACTAGGCAGGTCGCTTTATATATGTAGACCTCACAGACCCTCTTCTCCTTAATCTCTCCTTATTAGCTTTGTCCTTAGTTAAGGGGATTGAAGAGGTTGGAAATTTTGCCGCCGTTCTTACCGTTTGGGGTTTTGAGGCTTGCTGTTGAGGATTGCTCGTCTCCTCGCGTCTGGATACTCTCCATTGACTCGCCTCCTAGATGGGATGCGAGCTTCAGAGGGTTCCCTTTTCTGACACTGCCGGACAGTGTCGGTTCTGGGTCACCCCCAGAGCCTTTTTGGGGGTCGCAGAGCCTCCGCAGAGCCCCCTAAAATTTCCTCTAACAGCTGCTGAGCGCGGAGAACCCGCAGAGCACACCCGCAACGGAAGGCAGAAAAACTGGAAGCCACATATAATTTGGCATTTCAGTGACTGGCATTCGTAATTGTTGTATAATTTGGTATTGTTATAATGAGGCTATTATTGGATTGTAATTGAAAACTAATAAAACATTATTTTAAAAAAGATCAAGGGCCTAGTGGCTGCTGATTTTACTGCTGGATTGTTTAAGAAGGTTTGTAGTTAGCCAGGATATTTGGGTGTCCCCTAGTTTGTCTTGTATTTCTTGTGTCAATATGTGTTTGTTAGTTAGGTGGTATAGGCCTTTGGCTTGCCAAGTTTTTATTTGGAAGCTTTGTGCTGCATGGTGGAATAGTGGGTGATAAGCTAGGGGAGTTAGTTAGGATGGGGTTGGAGACAGTTTTCCTACTTTTTCCTTCCATGCTTTGAGCATGGACTGTGTGAACCTGTTTAGATTTTCCTTTGTTTGTTTTGGAGGAATGGGCATGCTGTGGTGGGCATGTTTTCAATTGTGTCTATCTCCAAGTGTATCCACTGTTTTGTCTCGTATTCTAGAATATATGGGATTATGTGGCACACCTGGTTGACGATGTAGTATAATTCTGTGTTGGAAATTCCCCTTCCTCGAATTTGTGTTCATTTCATGCAAGATGGTGCTAGATCTGTAACTGGACCAGATAACTTGCAAGCAAGCAATGGCTAGCTAGCTGCCTGCTTGCCATAACTTTATTCCTTCTAGAATGCATGATGCATGACTATGCTGTAATTAATCAGGTGTTAATGAAAGTGTCATTCAGAACTGCAGCATTCAAGTTGACTTCATGTCAGGGACCGTGCTGAGGAGGGCTGCACTGAGGAGGAATGGTGGAAGCCACCCCTCCCCCTGATCCTGAATCTTCCCAGGAGCAGGAGGACAGTATAGATTTGGAACAGTGTTTTGCAGAGGCGCATAGTTCAGAAGGCAGAAGCTGGGAAATACTGGATGAGGAACAGCTAGGAGAAGAAACACTGGAAGAGAGAGGGTTAACAGATTCACAGTCATTGGACAGCATTCTTCCACCGCTCTCCCCAACGTCAGGAATAGCTCAGAAAGTGTCAGAACAGAAAGCGCAGAGGGTATAAGCTCAGCTTACAAGACGTAGGAGTGACGTAGATTAATAGGGACGGAGGGGGGAGTGAGCCTTAATTGGGAGCACCGCCATTCCTAGGGAGACGTGTTCTCTTGTCTCTCACTGTGATTATTAAAGAGCCTAACTGGTAAGACGTTCCTTTCATTTGATCTTATTTACTGCTACAGGGGGAGGAAGCCGATTCCCTGAAGCCTGACACTTCATCCTCTTAGGAGGGAAGACCAGAATTTCAGGGTAATTACCAGACTGCTGGGCTTTGCTCAGCTCTGTGTCCCCAGTACTCAAAGTCAATCTGTATCACAAAGGACTGTTGCTGGGGGTTCTGCTCATTTCCCCTCCATGTATGTACTGAAAGTGGGGGTGGCTGCAATCATCCTCTGTTCTCTCACACAATAGAGTTTTAAACAGAACAAAGCAAGCACCTAGTCCTCGGGTGCAGAACCTTTTTCAGTCTGAGGGATGCATTGCCTTCTGGGGGCCACATACCAGTGGTAGGTGGTGCCAGAAGCAATAAGGGGCATAGCAGTTAATATAAAAAATACCTCTGGATGTAAGAATACTTCCTACACACAGACACACACCTCTTTATCCTCAGTTCAAGCAAGCCAGAGTTTAAAGACTTATTCCAGCCAGGCAAAAATCAGTCAAGGAGAATGTGAAGTAAGGCTGAAGTAAGGTGTGTGAGCAGGGGATAGTGCCAAGGGCCAAAGAGGGGCCTGGAGGGTCACGTTTGGCCCCCAGATCTGAGGTTACATCCCCACCCCTACTGTAACTTAACAAATATTCTTGCTGGGCCAGTAGCTGTTGGGTGGGTTGATTTCAGGCAGGTGGGAGACAACAGTGTCAGGTTTCTTCTAGGAAATAAACTTGGCAAAGGCAGCTATGCAACTTTGGGAACATCACAGTACAGTCTTATCTGTATGTTATGCCAAAATAAATAATAGGTGCCAACAATTCTGGGACAAGTATCCAGGTGATTTGCTTTACCCACATTCATTGATTTCTGTCTGCAGTTGATGTTTCCAAAGAGATATGGAAGCCAGCCCCAGTGGTGTTCCAACAGACATAGGGAATTGATGCTATGTCTCTTTTGCTATTTAGAATTACAGATTATAATGGCTGGAAATGTTAGCTGAAAAGGCTATGTATTTGATTGGCCCTTTGACCCTGGGCAGAAATCATCTGTATCTATTTTTTTTTTTTAAAAAAGCAGCAACTTTGTTTACCTACAGTCTCATTTTACAGCCTGAAGACAGCATCAAAGTGATCAGCACAGCTGAGCACACTGCTTCTCCCAGTCACACAATCACAGTAGCATTACAACACTTTCTGGCACGGGCCTCCTTGCATCCAGCAACCAAGAATAGAGGACAACTTTACAAGGCTAAACAAGCTTTAGGAAAGAGACAAAGGCTTGAGTTACATGTAACAAGTAATAGTTTGGCATGGCATGAGCAAGTCTGGAACTTGAGTGGTGCTTCCAGTTCCTTTTGCAACAAAGCACAGTTTGTTTGTTTTTTAAAATAATATTTATTAAAGTTTTAAGGGGTACAAAAAGAAAAAGTAAACAACATCATTTTAAACAAAAAACAATACAACACATCACAATAGGTAAAGAAAAAAGGATAAAATACAAAGGGGGAAAAAAACAGAAATATAAAATCCATTAAACAATAAAGAAAAAACAAAGAAAAATACAACAAATCTTCCCATTACTTATCTTTCATTAGCTTATTTCCTTGACCTCCTCACACCTCCCTTTTTTGTATTCTAGATCGATTATCTATTTCAGCAAATCCTTTCCATCTTTTCAAATTTTAGTCCTGTAATTTATCTTAGTATAATGTAGCTTTACTTTCCCTCCTTTCACCAATTAACAGTCAGTTTTTCCCAAATCCTTTATATCCTTCCTGCTAAAGTCACATAACATCATTCCAACATCCTTCTAACATTCATTAATTTTACAATGTTTCTGTAAATAGTCTTTAAATTTCTTCCAATCTTCTCTTCTCCCTGGTCTCGGATTCTGCCAGTCATTTCCGCCAGTTCCATGTAGTCCATCACCTTCATCTGCCATTCTTCCCGGGTGGGTACATCTTGTGTCTTCCAGTACTTTGCAATAAGTATTCTTGCTGCTGTTGTGGCATACATAAAGTTCTGTCCTTCTGTCCCGACCATGCCCAGGAGAAAGGCCTCTGGTTTCTTCAGAAAGGTATATTTAAATACCTTTTTCATTTCATTATAGATCATCTCCCAGAAAGCCTTAATCCTTGGGCACGTCCACCAAAGGTGAAAGAATGTACCTTCGGTCTCTTTACATTTCCAACATTTGTTATCGGGCAAATGATATATTTTTGCAAGCTTGACTGGTGTCATGTACCACCTGTATATCATTTTCATTATATTCTCTCTTAAGGCATTGCATGCCGTGAACTTCATACCTGTGGTCCATAACTGTTCCCAGTCAGCCATCATAATATTATGTCCAACATCTTGTGCCCATTTTATCATAGCAGATTTCACCGTTTCATCCTGAGTATTCCATTTCAACAGCAAGTTATACATTCTTGACAAATTCTTAATTTTAGGATCTAGCAGTTCTGTTTCCAATTTTGATTTTTCCACTTGGAAGCCAATTTTTTTATCCAAGTTATATGCCTCCATTATCTGGTAATAATGAAGCCAATCTCGCACTCTATTTTTTAATTTTTCAAAACTCTGCAGTTTTAATCTGTCTCCCTCTTGTTCCAAAATTTCCCAATATTTCGGCCATTTGGCCTCCATATTGAGCTTTTTCTGAGCCTTCGCTTCCATTGGTGACAACCACCTTGGGGTTTTATTTTCAAGCAAGTCCTTATATCTTATCCAAACATTAAACAGTGCTTTTCTGACAATATGGTTTTTAAACGCTTTATGTGCTTTCAACAAAGCACAGTTTGAAATTACAGTTGAATCGTAACTTGCATGGGAGTAAGGTTCCAAGGACTGCACATAAAGCTGAAATTGAGTATAGCCAGAACTGTTGGGATACTGCCAGGGAGACAAAGGCCATCACTGCCTCCACGTCGACTCCGGACGTCCACCAATCTCCCGTAGATACAGTATCAGCAATTAGCGACACGAGCTTGAAGAACTAGCTTGCCACATTCCGGAGCTCATGCACACTCTATCAGCAGATAATGCACAGCAAAAGTCGCACTCAGGAGAGCATTATTTACAAGTTTTATTCAGCGTTGATCAGAACAAAAAAACATGACTGCCTGCTTCAGTGTCTTCGACACCAAGAGAGAAAACGAAAGCAACAGAAAACATAAACATCCTGTGAACAGGAAATGCGCAGGCTGTGACACAAACATCCTGCTCCCTTTTAAGGTGGAACGGAAATATCCTAACAAGAACTACCCCAGAACAGAAATGGCATACTAAAGATAAGGAGGTAAATGATACATTGGGCTAAAGATATTGCACATAATACAGATTGTGGATAAAATGGACTGTTTCAAGAGGTGGCAGAAAGACATATCTAGATTTGTCTGGCAGGGCAAAAAGCCCAGAATAAAATTTAAGATATTAACTGATGCAAAAGAAAGAGGGGGGTTTGCCCTGCCGGACTTAAAATTGTATTATGAATCAGCTGCTTTTTGCTGGCAGAAAAACTGGCTGCTTCTTGAAAACACAGACATTTTGGATCTGGAAGGGTTCAATAATAGGTTTGGCTGGCATGCATATATATGGTATGACAAGGTTAAAATTCATCAAGATTTCAAAAACCATATTGTTAGGAAAGCACTATATAATGTTTGGATTCGGTATAAAGATTTGTTGGAAAACAAAACCCCTAGGTGGTTGTCACCAATGGAAGCTAAAGAAGTGAAAAAACTTAATATGGAATCTAAATGGCCAAAATACTGGGAAATTATAGAACAAGAGGAGGGAAAAGTGAAATTGCAGAGCTATGAGAAATTGAAGTCTAAAGTAAGAGACTGGCTTCATAATTACCAGATAAATGAAGTTTTCAAACAGGACAGGAAAATTGGCTTCCAGGTGGAGAGATCAAAATTAGAAACAGAATTGTTGGAACCCAATACTAAGAATTTGTCAAGAATGTATAACTTGCTGTTGAAATGGAATACACAGGATGAGATGGTTAAATCAGCTATGATTAAATGGACACAAGACATTGGTCATGACATTATGTTTGCTGACTGGGAACAGTTATGGACCACCGGTATAAAGTTTACGGCATGTAATGCCTTAAGAGAGAACATTATGAAAATGATTTATAGGTGGTACATGACCCCAGTCAAGCTTGCAAAAATCTATCATACGCCCAATAATAAATGCTGGAAATGTAATGAAACTGAAGGTACTTTCTACCACCTTTGGTGGACGTGCCCAAGGATCAAGGTCTTCTGGGAAATGATCTATAATGAAATTAAGAAGGTACTTAAGTGTACCTTTCATAAGAAACCAGAGGCCTTTCTCCTGGGCATGGTGGGCCAATTGGTGTCAAGGAAAGATAGGACGTTCTTTATGTACGCTACAACAGCAGCAAGAGTTCTTTTAGCAAAGTATTGGAAGACACAAGAACTACCCACGCTGGAAGAGTGGCAGACGAAGGTGATAGACTATATGGGACTGGCTGAGATGACTGGCAGAATCCGCGACCAAGGGAAAGAGACGGTGGAAGAAGATTGGAAGAAATTTAAAGTTTATCTTAAGAACTGTTGTAAAATTAATGAGTGCTAAAATGTCATGGGTAATGTAAAACAGAATTGCAGTGACAAATAATTGGGTAAGAGAAAAAGGATTAAAGAAAGTGAATTATAAGTAATTGAAATTAGGGGTTGCTGGAAAAGTTCAAAACAGGGATGCAGAAAAGGGAGGTATGGGGAAGTCGTTGAAATAAGGTTTAAGAAAAAGAGGTTATGAAATTATACGTGTTTATATGTTTGTTTGTTTATGTGTTGTTAGTTGTATTGTGTCTTAATATATGTTGGAAAATCAATAAAAATTTATTTAAAAAAAAAGATATTGCACATAATATACAGGTAGAAGATTGGGAGGAAATGTAAGGAAAAGGAAGGTACTTTTTACCATATGTGGTGGACATGCAAACAGGTAAAAGCTTTCTGGGAAATGATATATAATGAGTTCAAGAAAATGTTTAAAAACACTTTTGTTAAAAAAAAGAAGAAGCTTTCTTATTGGGTATAGTGGGTAGAGAGATACCGAGACAAGATAAAAAAAATTGTTCTCATATGCAACAACTGCGGCAATAATGTTGTTAGCCCAAAGATGGAAACAACAGGAGTTACCAACAAAAGAAGAGTGGCAGATGAAAATGTTGGACTTTGCAGAACTGGCGAAACTGATGGGAAGAATCTGGAACCAGTGAGACCAAGCATTCCCAAAGGACTGGAACAAATTTATATTATATTTGAAAGACAATTGTAAGCAATTAACATCATTAGCAGGGTTATCTGAAGATTTGTAAGATGAAATTGCTACCTATTCAGGTTGAGTAATATAATATTTTAGGTAATGCTATAACAAGGATAGGAAACGAAGTGAAATGTAAAGATGTAAAGTTTAATTTTGTAAACTATCAGATGGGGAGGGAAGTCATTAGGCTCAGTTGAGCCAAAGAGATAAAATAAGAGGGTACGATGTTACGTAATGTGATTATATGTAAAACCAATAAAAAGCATTTATATAAAAAAAACCTACCCCAGAATAGCCCCTATGTGACCACCCCTACCTTTCTGGAACACCAAGTGGGCCTTGACTCTGCCTTGTTTACCAGGTTCTGGGAAGGTCTCATATGGGCTCTGCGGGCCTTTGCAGGATTTCAGGCAGCCCTGCAAGATCTCTCAAGGCCTTCCCAAAGCCCAGTAAACAAGGCAGAGAGCTTAAAAGCTCTTTCTGTACCAGGAAAACCCAGCACAGCAAAAGCTTCTCCACCTTGTGTGTGCATTTGTGTGATTATGTGCTGGCCGGCCACAAAGCTTGTAAAGCTGTAATCGTGCAAGTTAAATGTGTGCAAGTTGCAAGCCTACTATACTTCCAAAATGGTAAACTATGGTTGACCCATTTCCTCCAAACCAAAATCAAACTGTGGTTTGCATTCTGGTTCAGTGGGAAAGAAACACAAACCATAGTTTGGTAGCTTGGATGGAACTATGGTTTGCTGTGAAGGAGGAAGTGCAGGGAAGGAAAGAGGGCAGGAGGGTGTGCATGAAGCTGATATGTAAAGTCAAATTGATTTAGTGCTGTATTTGGGCTGGTTCAGCTGCAATTTTTTTGGCTGTGAGAACTCTTACAAATTTAGAAGACGTCAAGAGAAAATGACACATTTAATACACCCAAATGTACATGGAACACATTCCACACCACATGTCAAAATGAAGCCTTTTAGCAACAGAAAGCTGTTTAATCTTTATTAAATGACACAAAATACCTGTATAATACTCACTTTTTTTAAAGGACATGTATTTACATTATTTACCAAAGAAGAGAGACTCTGTACCCACTCACCAACTTCTTATGAAACATTTGAAAAAAATCATATTTTTTTTTTGCATTTAAGGACACAGTGCTGACATGTCCCATTTACAGTTCTGTGTAAGTAGAATATTTATATGAAGTGAACAAGCACATATTATAAACAACCTACTGAAGAGTTTTTCTTTAAAAGGAACAGGGTCATTTCTTCCTCCCACGCTTGTCTACCCTTCCCGTTCAGTCTTCTTACTTGTGCTTGACTCTCCGTGATCCCATGAACCAGAACATGCCTTGGAATTTCTTCTCAAAGCTTCTACTTTTGTCCGTGGAGTGTTCATGGCAACTGAAGAATGTATTTATACAAAAAGTAGATTATTATTATTATTTTAAATTCAGTTTTTATTGATTTTTATTATTACACATACACATAGAATACATACACTCATTATACATTTATCCATCCACCTAAGCCTTAAGCTCTGCCGAGCTTCGGACTTCCCTCCGTCTCTTCGGTAAGTATCATATAGTTATAACATCGCGTATTCTATCTAATACTATTTTGTCTTATGCTGTTAGAGTTACTCCAACCCTGCCAGTGTCTTTAAAGTTTTACAATTTTCTCTTACACATACCAAATATTTACTCCAATTTTCAGCAAACTTCTTTTCATCTTGGTCCCGTATTTTTCCCGACAATCTAGCCAATTCTGCGTAATTCATCATTTTAGTCTGCCATTCCATGATTGTAGGTATAGTATCAGGATTCCAGTTCTGGACCAACATAGTTCTAGCTGCTGTCGTGGCGTACAGGAAAAGATTTTTATCCTTCTTTTTAATTTCCTTCCCTGTCAATCCCAATAAAAAGGCTTCAGGTTTTTTTAGAAACGTGTACTTAAAGATTTTTTTAAGCTCATTATATATTCATTCCCCAAAACCCTTCACTTTCCCACAAACCCACCACATATGATCTAAATCTCCTTCTGCCTCACCACACTTCCAACACTTCCTATTTTTTATTCTATACATCTTTGCCAATTTTACCGGCGTGAGGTACCACCTATATATCATTTTCCACATATTTTCCTGTAAAGCCGTACACTCCGTAAATTTCATATTGACATTCCATAATTCACGCCACGCTTCTAATTCTATATTATATCCAAAATCCATGGCCCACTTAATCATGGCTTCTTTTACCTCCTCATCTTTAGTAAACCAGTCCAGTAGTAAGTCATACATTTTGGACAAAAGTTTGTTGTTACCTTCTATAATATCGATTTGAAATTTTGATTTCTTTTCCTCAAATCCCATTTTTTTTATCCTCTTTTAGTATCTCATTAACTTGGTGGTGTAACCACCCTGTCAGTAGGTTCTTTATTTCTTCATACGCCTTTAACTTAATCCCCTGCTCCGTTTTCATAACAAACTCTTCATAAGTAGCTCTCTTTCCCTCCATATTAGGTTTTTTGTAATTAATACGTCAGTTGGTGAGATCCACTAGGGGGTTTTCTTTTCTAACAAATTTTTATTTCTTTCCCAAACATCATATATAGGTCCTCTAATTATATGATTTAAGAAACCCCTGTGGACTTTTGCTTTACCATACCACAGGTACGAGTGCCACCCGTACCTGTTGTCAAATCCTTCTAAATCTAGAAGGTCCGTATTCTCTAGTTTTATCCAATCTCTTATCCATATTAAGCAAGCTGCTTCATAATAAAGACTCATGTCTGGCAAGGAAAAGCCGCCTCTTTATTTTTTGTCCACTAAGATCTTCATTTTTATTCTTGGTCTCTTTCCCTGTCAGACAAATCTTGCCAATATTTTCTGCCATTCTTTACATTGTTTCAACCCTTTAATCATTGGTACTGTTTGGAATAAGAATAGCATTCTAGGTAAAACATTCATTTTAATCACTGATATTCTCCCTAAAAAAGAGAGTCTCAGTCTATTCCAAATATCCAAGTCTTTCTTAATTTCTCTCCATGGGGTCTCATAGTTATCTTTATATAGATTTATATTTTTTGCTGTCAACCATATTCCCAGATATTTGACTTTCTTAGCCGCTGTGATTCCTGTCTCTTGTTGCAGTTCTTCTGTTTCTTCTTTGCTTATGTTCTTCACTAACATTTTAGTCTTGTTCTTATTAAGTTTAAACCCCGCTACTTTGCCAAATTCTTCTATTTTTTGTAGTGCCTCTTTTAAGCTTTTCTTTGGATCTTCCAAAGTTAATACTATATCATCCGCAAACGCTTTTATTTTAAATTCTTTATGTCCAACCTTAATCCCTTTAATTTCTGGATTTTCTCTCATGGTCTTGTTGAGTACCTCTAGTACAGTTATAAACAACAGGGGGGATAGAGGACACCCCTGTCTCGTCCCTTTTGAGATATCAAAAGTTTCTGAAACATTATTATTTATAATGAGTTTGGCTGTTTGATTGTGATATATGGCTTCTACACCCTTCATAAATTCCTCTCCTATCCCCATTATTTTTAAGTTCTTTTTCATAAATCGCCAGGAGACATTATCAAATGCTTTCTCCGCGTCAATGAAAATCAACGCTGCTTGTTTATCAATTCTGTTTTCTAAATATTCGATAATATCTACTACCATTCTCACATTATCTTTCAGCCATCTCCCCGGTAAAAAACCAGCTTGATCTTTATGGATTACTTTGTTTAGAAGCCTTTTCAGTCTTTCTGCCAAAATATCTGCAAATAATTTATAGTCATTATTCAGTAATGAAATGGGCCTGTAATTTCTAACCTCTAGGCCATCAGTATCTTTTTTGGGGATTAGGGTTATATAGGCTTCTTTCCACGTATTTGGGATTTTGCCTTTTTTCAAGATATTGTTCATAACCTCACATAATACTGGTGTTATTTGATCACATAATATTTTATAATATTTAGCCGATATTTCATCTGTACCTGGAGATTTCCCAATCCTCATCTTCTTTATTGCCTTTCTGACTTCTTCTTCTGTGATTAACTGGTTCAGTTGTTCTCTTTCTTCTTTTGTAATTTGTTGTAATTGATGTTTTTGTAAATAGTCCTCTATTCTATGATCGTCTTCTTTCTCTTTCTTGTATAACTCTTTATAGTATTTCTGGAAAGCCCTTCTTATCTCTTTGGGATCTTCTATTATCTTTTCTCCCTCTCTTATTTTACATATTATATTATATTTTGTTTTTGTCTTGCCTTTAATTGCCATGCCAGATATTTTCCTATTTTGTTAGCAGACTCGAAGTTCTTTTAATTTTATAATGAATGATTGTTAGCCGCCCTGAGCCCGGCTTCGGCTGGGGAGGGCGGGATATAAATAACATTTATTATTATTATTATTATTATTATTATTATTATTATTATTATTTTGTCTCATCATTTTAATTCTCCACTCTACTTCCTGATTCACCACCGTGGAAAACTGAGTTTGCAACATCTTTATATTTTGTTTTATTTTTTCATCTTTTGGTTTAATTGTTATCAATCTCTCATTCTCCACGAGGTGTGCTAAGATTTTCTCTTTTTTATTTTCTCTCCCCCTTCTTTGATGACTGTTTTTTTGAATCAAAAAGCCTCTCATAATGGCTTTGCTTGCATCCCATACTATTTCTATGGGTGTTTCTTTATTTAGGTTCCAGTTAAAATATTCTGTAATTGTTTCTTTCGCTTTATCTATTATCTTCTGATGATTAAAGAGGCTTTCATTCATTCTCCATCTAAATGATGAAGGGTCTTTTCCTCTCACCTCCAAATACACCGGATTATGGTCAGATAAAGTCCGTGGCAGGATTTCTGGTTTAAATGACCTTGGGACTAATTCTTTTGATTTCCAGATGTAGTCTAATCTTCCCCAGCTTTGATTTGGACTCGAGAAAAAGGTGGGTTGTTTCATTGTGGGGTTTTTAAGTCTCCATATATCTATTAGTCCCGTGGTATCCACCAGGTCAAAAAATGACCTGGGTAGTTTACCCTCATTTGTATCTCTTTTTCTTATAGATCTATCCAAATCTGGGATGACCACACCATTAAGATCTCCCATTAATAACATTTTGTTTTAAAGAGAAAGCCTTAGAGAAGTTAAGAGACCAGGACACACATATATACATGCAAACACAGAAAAATGAGCATCTGAAAGAGAACAAGAAAGTAAAACTACAGCTAAAGTAAACTTATAATTTGCTATTTTTAAAAAGTTAACTATATGTACGTTGGCACCATCATGTAAGCTAGAGAACAGAACAATCTTTGGAATACATTTGCCATTAGCTTTGAAACAAAATGGTCAGTGTTTTCCTTAAATTTATTTAAACCAGGCAAGAAAAAATAAATTCATCCTGTTGGGTATAAAGGTTTTTTTTTTAAAAATCCCCAAAACTAAAATATTTTTCAGCATATATCACATCGCACAGCTGTGAGTCATGAAGGCAGCTCCCTGCAAGGCCGTTTCCACCTGGCCTAGGGGGCGGGGCCCAGACTCACCAGCTCTACTAAAGAGGCCCCTGGGGAGACCAGAGGGACATCCCTATGCCTGACAACAAATCCTAATTATTGGATTCTTTTGCCCCATCTTTTTTTGCCTGCCAAACAGTTGTGTCATGCTTATAATATTTTATTTTCTTGTTAATTATGCTGTTTTAAATGTGCATTTTATATTTGACTTCACTTATCAATGTTTTCTTTTGAAATGTTTAAGATTTAGTTTTTGTTTTTTGCTAATTTTGTTTGTGTTAAATATGTATTCTGTGGTTGACCTCCTTTGTAATGTTTTATTTTGAAATCTTTGAGATGGCATTTTGGTGTCATCTTAATTGTGTTGCTTTGACTGTGTACTTTATATTTGACTTTCTTCAGAAATGTTTGATTCTGCATTGTTTTATTGATGTTTAATATGCTGTAAACCGCTTTGAGATTTTTCTTAAAAATTTAAAGCAGTATAGAAATGAAATAATAATAATATTTTTTAAAAAATAAACAAGGTTGTAATAAATTGCATGCAACAGAGGAAAGTTTTAAAAGTTTATTGCAAAACAAGCTGTGTGGTCACAGTCTGAGCCCACTACAAGAAAATGTATTCATATATCTATCATAAATACATTTATGGCTCAAAAAGCAGGCACATGATCCCAGCAAAACAAAGTTGCTGGATGATATGTCTGGAAAGTAGTTTTTGCCATAGCTCAACATCAGTCACAGGCAAAAAGGGAAAGTGATTTCATAATGCTCTTTGGGGAAATATTAGAAATGATGGGTATAGCTTGTTTCCTGCCATGCTAGCATAAGCAGGCTCTGCTAATGTTGTTCTTGGTTCATATTATAGACTGCTTTTAGAAAATGTTTTTGTAAAAATGTGACAGCTGAATCCCAATTGTTGACCTATTTCAAAATATGAGATGTCCATGGATTTTAATGTAGTTTCAAAAAACATCTTACCCCAAATATTTGGTTTGCTTTAGTTGAAATTCACCTTTAAAAAGTGAACAATTCTCTCTCCCCCTCCCTCCAAAAAGCATTTAAATCATAAGCCTCATTTCATTGTATGTACCAGACACACCAATAACATTTCATTTTCATTTTTATCCTGTCCCCATTTTGAACTTTTTCTCCAAACTTCTTCTTCATACACAATACTGTTTTCATTAAACAATGTTAATTCAGGGAATCATGTTTTAGAACCATGATATATAGGAGTGGCAGGGGGGAAAGATAATCAACAACTGGTACACAAATACCTTTTAAAAAACACTCCTGTGATTAATTATCCTCAAAAGATCCCAAATCTCACTTGACCTAGCAATTATTACTCACTGTCCTGTAAATTGCAGGCTCCTGTGCTTAAAATGGGTCTGTTTGGCATGCCTCAGATTACAAGCTGTCACGGATATAGCCCTTGAAAGCATCAGACCACCACCGCCCCATGTCCTTTATCCTGTCTGCTGGCAAACCCCAGTGGGCTGCCATTATGGCGGCTCCAATCCTAAAAGAATGATTGCGCACAATATGTTCTTGTAGGACCTGAGCGAAGAGGGTGCAACTGAAGCCAATACTCCCTGCATCACGTCTCATTTCCAAGGCTCCATAGATGCTCTGGGATGTTAAACTGCAGGCACCACAAGACGAATAAGCAAAGCAAACACGAAACCCTTTCAGAACGTGACGACTGCCTAGCCAGGGCATTGACTACGGACTGGATATCGGTCTAAAAGTAGGCACGGTGACCTCTGAATTCCTCAGTCCATAGGTGAACTACTACTAATATGGGGAAAATTCCAAGAACAATAAATCACAGGTAATGGACTTACCATGCCAGCCGGCGAGCCATTGCTAGTGTGCTGGACCCGGGGGGGGGTTACCGAGAGGCGTGGTCAGAGTCCGGTCCTGGGTTGAGGGTCTGGAGACTGTCCACCAAGGGCGAAGCGGGGTCCAAAGCAAGAAGCCGGGCGTGGTCGGGAAGTCCGGAAGAACAGGTCTGGGTGCTGGCAGAAACAGGTTTCCAATGATGTTGCTCCCGCAACCTGGGACTGGGCTGACTGGCCTTTATCTCCTCTGAGGCCAGGGGCGGTCCCGGCCCACAGGTGACTTGCCTCTCCTGGCCTTAAGGCGAGCACTCCTCCTGAGAGAACCCAGTTCCCTCCGCCTCTCTGCCCTGAGCCTCTGCAGCTCAGGAGAGGCTGGAGGGTTACTGGACCCAGGGGGAGGCTCACCTTCCCCTGACAGGGCTGGGAGAGGTGCACCTGCAGGCAATGGGTCCTCAATCACCTCCGGTGCCAGAGTGGATGCATCTGGTGTCTGCTCCTGAGGATCCGGCACAGGTGCAGGCCCTTCAGATTCAAGCCCCTGCCCCAGCTCAGCCGGCCCTGGAGGCGGGGACTCCTGTGCAGGCTAGGACTCCTCAGATTCAGCTTCTGAATCAGATTCCCAGGCCATCACACCTAGGCGCACCAGCAGCCTTTGAAGAATACACCAAAGCCCAGGGATCCAGCTGTGTCCGAATGAACCTGAAAATCTGTGGATAGCCTTAAAGCATCCTGCCAAAGGGATATCCCATTGTATTTTCCCCAAAACAGTAGCCAAACCTGAAGGTCCCATCTTACTGACTTGGGGAGGCACACCCTGTGATTGAAGCCCCACAGATAGCCTAGCCAGACGTGAGCAGAAAGGACGTCTGGGGGCCACTACACAAGAAGCAAAGTTCAAAATGTCCCAGCAAGGATTGAATTTGCCTGAGAGTAACTTTTAAGTGGGGGAAATTGAGAAATTGATGCCTTAAGGGCACCAGGATCCGAAATCCCAGGGAGAAACCCATCACAAAGGTTATAAGCTGCTTCCTTATTTGGGTAAATGTCCAAAAGGGGTCTTAAGTGCCGGCTGCCTGATGGGTGAAAATGCGAGGGTAAGGGATTACTGCCTACAGGCACCTGTGGGTGCAAGGGGGGCACCCCATGCATTCTGCTGGTGATACCCCCTGCCCCCCGAAAGGACTGCTTACCTTTGAAGGACACTGCCGGGTGGCTACCTAGGCATCTGTCACACTCATGAGAGTACCTACAATTCTGCCTCTGGCAGAGGCCTTTATTGAACTCCCAACATACTATGTGGCGGGGTCCCTTCTGGCATCTGATTTGCCTAATTTACTAGTTTCCAGTGGTTTCTTTTCAATATGAGGCGCCACAACCATGAGCCAAATATGCTGGTCCACTCAATCCCAGCGTGCACTAGGTAACAATGCAGCATTCCTGCAGAAAGTCTCATCATATGTTATTGCAGCTGCCTCACCCGCCATAGCATAGGCCATCCGCACATGTGACGGGTAGACAATTAGGTGCAAGGCTCGCTTTGGATAGGCCGCCTCCACTATGCACAAAAACACTTTGAAAGCCATCTAACCACTTTCCAAAAGTCCTGTCAACTCTGGATGTCTTAAATTTACGCTTCCCATAACCGCACTTCTTTTCAGCTTTTCCCTGAAACTGGTCAGGTGGGACTAATTTTAAAATGTCAACGTATTGGCCAGTCAATATTTTTGCCATGGTTTTTGATAAGAAGAAGAGAAGAGTTTGGACTTGATATCCCGCCTTTCACTCCCTTTAAGGAGT
Source organism: Podarcis filfolensis (assembly GCF_964270895.1). Classification (NCBI taxonomy): domain Eukaryota; kingdom Metazoa; phylum Chordata; class Lepidosauria; order Squamata; family Lacertidae; genus Podarcis; species Podarcis filfolensis. The sequence goes on from NC_139619.1 coordinate 17,040,198, forward strand.
CTCAAAGCGGCTAACAATCTCCTTTCCCTTCCTCCCCCACAACAAACACTCTGTGAGGTGAGTGGGGCTGAGAGACTTCAAAGAAGTGTGACTGGCCCAAGGTCACCCAGCAACTGCATGTGGAGGAGCGGAGACACGAACCCGGTTCCCCAGATTACGTGACTACCGCTCTTAACCACTACAGCACACTGGCTGTGCCATAAAAGGTGGTTACCAAGGATAATGTCCCTGGGTGTGTTAGTGGACATCTTAACATCCTCCACCAGGGCCCCATCCTTGCATTCCAAAATCCCCCCAAACTTTTTGCGATGCGAATTAGGTCTCATATTCCAGACCCATAATGGTAAACCAGGAACTCCCTCCCCTTGACCCCAGTGAAAATCTTGTGACTCATCACTATCAGAGTCAGAGCTGAAAGAAGTACCTGAATCCGTATCCGAGTAGTCATCCCTGGACCTCTTGCTCTTCTTGCTGGAATGCTTCTTATGCGGTCATTTTCTGGGGGCCTTGGCGGCGTCTGGAAGTGGGAGCTCATTCCCCCCCCGATGTGTATGAGCCCAGGACCTGTGACACAGCATCAGCCTGTGCGAGACTAGAGGAAGTTAAAGGGAGTTGCCAACTAGAGGACGACTGGGAAGGAGGGGGAGAAGCAACCTTACAAGTGGATCGGGTGATCCCGGCACGTGGATGCCGTGTCTGCGCTGCCACCCCCAGCTGGGCATTGGAAGTATCTATAGTGTAACGCTGCTGCAACGCGGTAGAGGGCGGATTACCATGGGTTTTTTTTGCCACTGACCTAGGCTGGGATAACCAGCCAGAAAGCTGTGAGTCACTAAATAAAGCTGGGGATGTACTAGGCAGGTCCTCAGATTCATCGTAGGTCTGAGACAAACTGGAGGCACTGGTTATGGTGCCCGGTATAAAATCAGGGGTAGGCTGTAAGTCGACAGCTTGGCTCGTAGCCTGAGGCCTAAACTGATCCATCAAAGTATCAAATTCTGCAAAAAACTGAGACATTGCCTGCAGGTCTTTGGCCATACCCACCAATGCAAACCCTAATTGCCCTACCGCCTGTCCTGCAAGTGAAGAAGAACCTCTACCCAAATGGGCAGACTGTGACTGGGACCTGGTCGCAGGTACACGTTTTGACCCAGTGCCGGGGGTTGCTGTTGCCTGCTTCCTTCTGGGCACCATGACACAACAACTAAAAACCACAGTTCAAGAGTAGCCAAAGAAAACCTTTTCGCTTTGATTAGCTCAGCACCACCTGCACTGGCAAGCCTAGTTCAGTATTGTATACACTGCCAGCAATTGGAATATAAAGGCAACCACGTCTGCCCCCACAGATTAGTGAGCAACTCTGAGCTAATATGTATTGACAAGGAGTTTAAACTTTAAATAAGCAATATCAATTGAAAGGCACTATATCCCAATATTATTAAGCTGCCAAATACCCCGAATGAATTTCAAAAGCAACTGCAAACTTAACCAAATTAACCAATAAAATTACTGAGTAAATAGAATTAAATGTTGCATTAAAGAAATGAACTCTTAATAAACTTAATAAATTCTCAGGAGCAACCAACCAGCAGATAAACCTTCCAGTGAAAGAGCAAAATAAGGAAACTAGTTAACAGCAGATGAATAAATAAGCAAGGCAGGGCAAATAGCAACTCCCAGGCTGCTAGTGATTAGCAGAAATTAATTGCTCCAAATGCTGTTAAAAGGCAGCAAATAAAATTAAACTAGCCAGGAAGAGCACACGGCAAGACCTAGGCTATAAACACAAAGCAATAGCAGCTGTTATAAACTAAAAGGCAGTGAAAGTATAAAATCAAAGCAGTATTAATACTGCAATAAACTGAGACAGCAGAGTCTGTGCAATGAATTAAACCACAGATGGGAGCTGGGTCAATAAATAAACTACAAGTAAAGATATAGCGTATTATTTGTTTGCCTAGTTCTTGCGTTGTTAATAAACAGAGCAGGGCACTAGAGCAATAACAATGGATGTTTCTGCCCATGTGGTCCCACTATGGTGGCCATGGTGAATAGTGTGACCAAATTAAGATGGCGACTGGTGATCGAGTGGCCGCAGCTAAGATGGCGGCCCCCTCGGACCCAGCACCTAACAACAACAATCTAAAGCAGCGGACCCGAGCTAGTGAGTGTGCAATTGTAAAAGCAAGCAAATGGCATCCAAACCGCACCCCACGAAGCCCTGCTGCTTGGTTAAGTGGGAGTGATAAAGGGTGTTGTTGTTGTTGTTTAGTCGTTTAGTCGTGTCCGACTCTTCGTGACCCCATGGACCAGAGCACGCCAGGCACTCCTGTCTTCCACTGCCTCCCGCAGTTTGGTCAGACTCATGTTTGTAGCTTCGAGACCACTGTCCAACCATCTCGTCCTCTGTCGTCCCCTTCTCCTTCTGCCCTCCATCTTTCCCAGCATCAGGATCTTCTTGCAGTCCAGTCTCAAGAGTCTCCTCCAGCACCATAATTCAAAAGCATCAATTCTTTGGCGATCAGCCTTCTTTATGGTCCAGCTCTCACTTCCATAATAATAATAATAATAATAAATTTTATTTATATCCCGCCCTCCCCAGCCGAAGCCGGGCTCAGGGCGGCTAACAACATTCAAATAATCAAACAATCAAATAAAACAACATTCTAAAAATATTTCACTATAAAAATTAATTAAAATCAAGTTGATGGCAACCATTAAGCAAAACTCTGTGCAGGTTACCAGAGGAGGGAGTCAGGCTGCGCCCTGACCAAAGGCCTGGTGGAACAACTCTGTCTTGCAGGCCCTGCGGAAAGATGTCAGGTCCCGCAGGGCCCTAGTCTCTTGTGACAGAGCGTTCCACCAGATTGGAGCCGCAGCCGAGAAGGCCCTGGCTCTAGTTGAGGCCAGCCTAACCTCTCTGAGGCCTGGGACCTTCAGGATGTTTTTATTTGCAGACCGTAGGTTTCTTTGTGGGGCATACCAGGAGAGGCGGTCCCGTAGGTACGAGGGTCCTAGGCCGTATAGGGCTTTAAAGGTTAAAACCAGTACCTTAAACCTGATCCTGTACTCCACCGGGAGCCAGTGCAGCTGATATAGCACCGGATGAATGTGGTCTCGCAGCGAAGACCCCATAAGGAGTCTCGCCGCGGCATTCTGCACCCGCTGGAGTTTCTGGGTCAGTCTCAAGGGCAGCCCCACGTAGAGCGAGTTACAATAATCCAGTCTGGAGGTGACCGTCGCATGGATCACAGTGGCTAGGTCAGGGCGAGAGAGATAAGGGGCCAACTGCTTAGCTTGGCGGAGATGAAAAAATGCCGCCTTTGTTATAGCTGTAATCTGCGCCTCCATAGAGAGGGAGGTATCGAAGATTACACCCAAACTCTTAACGGACGGTGCTGGCACTAACTGCACCCCCGCAAGAGATGGGAGTTGCCCCCTCAATCCCATATCGTCCCGTCCCAGCCAGAGGACCTCTGTCTTCGAAGGATTTAACTTCAACCGGCTCCCACATAGCCATCCAGCCACAGCTTCCAGGCATCTGGTCAGTGTGTCTGGGGCCGAGTCAGGATGGCCATCCATCAACAGATAGAGTTGGGTGTCATCGGCATACTGATGGCAACCCAGCCCAAAACTCCGAACAAGCTGGGCGAGGGGGCGCATAAAGATGTTAAAAAGCATCGGGGAGAGAATCGCACCCTGAGGCACTCCACACACCAAGGAGTGGCGCGATGACAATTCCCCCCCAAGCGCCACCCTCTGTCCCCGACCAGAGAGAAACGAGCGCAGCCATTGGAGGACTGTGCCCTGGATCCCCACGTCGGCAAGGCGGTGGTCTAGGAGTTCGTGATCGACCATGTCGAAGGCTGCTGACAGGTCTAGAAGAATCAGCAGCCCTGACCCGCCTCGATCCAGCTGCCTGCGGAGATCATCCGTTAGGGCGACCAGAGCCGTCTCGGTCCCATGACCAGCGCGGAAGCCGGACTGGAATGGATCGAGAGCCAATGTTTCATCCAGAAACCTACCAAGCTGTTCAGCAACCGCTCTCTCAATCACCTTACCCAGGAATGGAAGATTCGAAACCGGGCGGTAATTGGACAGATCTAAGGGATCTAATGATGTTTTCTTTAAGAGCGGACGCACCACTGCCTCCTTCAGTTCCCCTGGGAATATCCCGGTGCCAAGGGACAAATTGATGATATCCCCCAGGGGGGCCTGCACCTCATCTGGACACGCTCTAATCAGCCATGACGGGCACGGGTCAAGAGGACAGGTGGTGGGCTTTCCAGCTTGGAGGAGTCTGTCCACATCGGCTGGAGATATCCGGTCAAAGTGGTCCAATACTGGACCCGAGGACAGTCGAGGGGCCTCCAGTTCATTTATTGTATCCAAATTGGCAGGAAGGTCATGGCGGAGCAACAGGACCTTCTCCGCAAAAAAGCTCGCAAATGCCTCACAGCTATGTGTCAGATTGTTATTTAAATTTGGCTGTCCTTCAAGGGACGTTAAAGACCTAATTATACTAAATAATTGCGCCGGGCGAGAGCTAGCGGATGCAATGGAGGCCGAGAAGTAAGACTTCTTAGCGGCCTTCACTGCCATCTCATAGGTTTTCATAAAAACCCTATAAGATGTTCTTGAGGCTCCGTCACGAGCACCCCGCCATACTCGCTCTAGCCGTCTGAGATCCCGCTTCATTTTCCGAAGCTCCTCGGTAAACCAGGGAGCCCGGTTTCTGTGGGGTCGCAGAGGGCGCTTAGGTGCGATCTCATCGATGGCTGCCAGGAGCTGGGTATTCCAGCCCTCAACAAGCTCAGTCAATGAGTCGCCAGGGGGAGCAAGGTCCCGCAAGGCTTGACGGAATCTATCAGGGTCCATCAGCCTCTGCGGGCGAGCCCAAATTGGCTCGCCACCTAAGCAGGGTGGGGGTGGAAAGACAATCCTGGCTTTCAGAGCGTAGTGATCAGACCATGGCACTTTCATCAAAGGAGACATGATCACATCTATACCGGCGCCAAAGATCAAATCCAGCGTGTGGCCTGCTTGATGTGTGGGGCCCGAAACAAACTGGGAGAGCCCTAGTGTTGCCATGGAAGACACCAGGTCCAGAGCCTGTGAGGAGGGAGTGGCATCAGCATGGATGTTGAAGTCCCCCCAATACCAATAGGTTAGGGAACGCCAAGGCCCAGCCAGCCACCGCCTCCAGCAGGCCTGACAGGGTGGCTGCTGGTGCGCTAGGTGGCCGGTACACCAGCCAGACAGCCAAGCTCACCTCAGAGCCCCACACTAGGCCAACACATTCAATGCCGGGGATCAGTGGCGATGGTAGAGCCCTGAAAGAACAATCTTCCCGGATTACATCACTACTGGGAAAACCATGGCTTTAACTATACGGACCTTTGTTGGTAAGGTGATGTCTCTGCTTTTTAAGATGCTGTCTAGGTTTCCCATCGCCTTTCTCCCAAGGAGCAGGCGTCTTTTAATTTTGTGACTGCTGTCACCATCTGCAGTGATCATGGAGCCCAAGAAAGTAAAATCTCTCACTGCCTCCATTTCTTCCCCTTCTATTTGCCAGGAGGTGATGGGACCAGTGGCCATGATCTTCGTTTTTTTGATGTTGAGCTTCAGACCATATTTTGCGCTCTCCTCTTTCACCCTCATTAAAAGGTTCTTTAATTCCTCCTCACTTTCTGCCATCAAGGTTGTGTCATCTGCATATCTGAGGTTGTTGATATTTCTTCCGGCAATCTTAATTCTGGTTTGGGATTCATCCAGCCCAGCCTTTCGCATGATGAATTCTGCAGATAAGTTAAATAAGCAGGGGGACAATATACAGCCTTGTCGTACTCCTTTCCCAATTTTGAACCAATCAGTTGTTCCATATCCAGTTCTAACTGTAGCTTCTTGTCCCACATAGAGATTTCTCAGGAGACAGATGAGGTGATCAGGCACTCCCATTTCTTTAAGAACTTGCCATAGTTTGCTGTGGTCGACACAGTCAAAGGCTTTTGCATAGTCAATGAAGCAGAAGTAGATGTCTTTCTGGAACTCTCTAGCTTTCTCCATAATCCAGCGCATGTTTGCAATTTGGTCTCTGGGTCCTCTGCCTCTTCTAAATCCATCTTGCACTTCTGGGAGTTCTCGGTCCACATACTGCTTAAGCCTGCCTTGTAGAATTTTAAGCATAACCTTGCTAGTGTGTGGAAATGAGTGCAATTGTGCGGTAGTTGGAGCATTCTTTGGCACTTCCCTTCTTTGGGATTGGGATGTAGACTGATCTTCTCCAATTCTCTGGCCACTGCTGAGTTTTCCAAATTTGCTGGCATATTGAGTGTAGCACCTTAACAGCATCATCTTTTAAAATTTTAAATAGTTCAGCTGGAATATCATCACTTCCACTGGCCTTGTTATTAGCAGTGCTTTCTAAGGTCCATTTGACTTCACTCTCCAGGATGTCTGGCTCAAGGTCAGCAACCACACTACCCTGGGGTATATGAGACATCCATTTCTTTCTGGTATAGTTCCTCTGTGTATTCTTGCCACCTCTTCTTGATGTCTTCTGCTTCTGTTAGGTCCTTTCCACTTTTGTCTTTTATTATGGAAATCTTTGTACAAAATGTTCCTTTCATATCTCCAATTTTCTTGAACAGATCTCTGGTTTTTCCCATTCTATTGTTTTCCTCTATTTCTTTGCATTGCTCGTTTAAGAAGGCCTTCTTGTCTCTCCTTGCTATTTTTTGGAAATCTGCATTCAATTTCACTATCTCCCTCGCTTTTTGCTTGCCTTCTCTCACCCGCTATTTGTAAGGCCTCGTTGGACAGCCACTTTGCTTTCTTGCATTTCCTTTTCATTGGGATGGTTTTAGTTGCTGCCTCTTGTATAATGTTATGAGCCTCCATCCATAGTTCTTCAGGCACTCTGTCCACCAAATCTAAATCCTTAAACCCGTTCCTCTCTTCCACTGTGTATTCATAAGGGATTTGACTTAGATTGTATCTTACCGGCCCAGTGCTTTTTCCTACTTTCTTCAGTTTAAGCTTGAATTTTGCTATAAGAAGCTGATGATCTGAGCCACAGTCTTGTTTTTGCTGACTGTATAGAGCTTCTCCATCTTTGGCTGCAGAGAATATAATCAATCTGATTTTGATGCTGTCCATCTGGTGATTTCCATGTCTCTTGTGTTGTTGGAAAAGAGTGTTTGTGATGACCAGCTTGTTCTCTTGGCAGAACTCTATTAGCCTTTGCCCTGCTTCGTTTTGATCTCCTAGGCCAAATTTGCCAGTTCTTCCTTTTATCTCTTGACACCCTACTTTAGTATTCCAATCCCCTATAATGAGAAGAAGATCCTTCTTTGGTGTCATTTCTATAAGGTGTTGTAAGTCTTCATAGAATTGGTCAATTTCAGTTTCTTCAGCACCAGTTGTTGGTGCATAAACTTGGATTACTGTGATGTTAAAAGGTCTGCCTTGGATTTGTATCGAAATCATTCTATCATTTTTGAGATTGCATTCCAGTATGATTGTCAGAGAAGTTGAAGGAAGTCCAAAAGTATGGAATTTGTGAAAATTTTGATTAAAACTGTATATTTATGTTAAAAAATCAATAAAAAGTATTATAAAAAAAGAGATTGCATCCCAGTACAGCTTTTGCCACTCTTTTGTTGACGATGAGGGCCACTCCATTTCTTTTACGGGATTCTTGCCCACAGTAGTAGATGTGATGGTCATCCGAACTGAATTCGCCCATTCCCGTCCATTTTAGTTCACTGATGCCCAGGATGTCAATATTTATTCTTGCCATGTCATTTTTGACCACTTCCAACTTACCAAGGTTCATGGTTCTTACATTCCAGGTTCCTATGCCATATTTTTCTTTACAGCATTGGACTTTCCTTTCGCTTCCAGGCATATCCGCAACTGAGCGTCCTTTTGGCTTTGGCCCAGCCGCTTCATCAGCTCTGAATCTACTTGTACTTGTCCTCCGCTCTTCCTCAGTAGCATGTTGGACGCCTTCCGACCTGAGGGGCTCATCTTCCAGCGTCATAACTTTTATATGCCTGTTGTCTTTGTCCATGGAGTTTTCTTGGCAGGGATACTGGAGTGGCTTGCTGGTTCCTGCTCCAGGTGGATCACATTTGGTCAAAACTCTCCACTATGACCTGTCCATCTTGGGTGGCCCTGCACGGCATAGCTCATAGCTTCTCTGAGTTATTCAAGCCCCTTCGCCATGGCAAGGCAGTGATCCATGAAGGGTAACCCCTCACTAAGAGTGCCCTGCCTTTGGGCAACCTTAAACAAAGGGAGCTGGGAGCGCTCAATAAGCAAGCAGGAAGGAGCTGAACATTTTTTATTTTTTAGTAAGCCTCCTCCTGCAAAGCTGGCGCTGAACGCCTGCAAAGGGAACGCGTTGCTCTGTTCGGCACGCACCCACCCACCCGCTGAACTAGGCACAGGGCACAGGGCACACGCATACGTGATTCCACACAAACAACCTGATATTTAAACGGGAAATCCCCTTCGAGCGCTGCCGTCTCTGAGCAGTCGAACAACTGCAGAGCGGCCAATTGCTGGTCTCTCCAGCGCGCGAGCCAGCTGTAACACTGGGTTGGAGCAGCTGTGTCTCACATGCTGAGCACTCCCCTGGGTAGCAACAAATTAAAGCGGCAAAGTAAAGTCAGCAAAATACAGCCACGGGGAGAGGGAAAGGTGGGGGTCAGGGGAGCGGGAAGGATCGATAAAATCAGAACAATAAATGTAGTTTCCCAGAAGCAGAAGTGACACAACACTACAGTACACTCCCACAACAAAACAGACCTCTGCACAAGGCAAGCAATGCGAGCGCCAATCACAGCACGCTCAGAAACACACTCCCCGACTTATCGGAACCCAGCGAAACCACAAGAGGGTGAGCGACAAACACCCCTGCTCCCCCCCACACACACCCCAGCTGAGGAGACCCCCGCAGGAAGGCAATACGAATGTGAACCCTGAGCAGATGTAATTGAAAGCGGAGGAACTAAAGCCCAAAGGTCTCCGGAACACGTGGTGCCTCAAGTCGCTTTAAGGGGTCCAACAATGGAGAGAAGGGATGAGATGTGAGCAGATTGTGAAACTGAGCCAGAAGGAAGTTCCCTGGATCGCAGCTAAGTTTAAATTGGTCCCAGCCAGCGGATTGGCTGGCCGGAACTATGATGCTGCCGGGACCTCAGGGTGACGCAGGACGCCACCCCCGCCCCCGGATTGGAGTGGGTGGCCAAAAGATCCATCGCAACTCCTCCCCCACTGGGAAGTGGAGCGGATATCTTGAAAGGGGAAGAAACCTGAGAGGAATGGTGACCTGAAGATCTTTCTGCTAGTTCCGGTTGATATCGTGATTAATAATATAGCCTGGCTATATTACTCGCTCTGGAGATAAGAGCGATCTGGGATTATGCTCATGAAGCTTGATAAAAGCTGTTGTTCTGCTGTCTGTACCTTGCAGCTGGACGTGAGTTTACAACAAGGTGGCAGGCTGAGGAAAATACCATTATGCCTGACTGCCATGTAATAGCCTGGTAAAAGGGTTGCACCCTCTCTATTTTTAAACCTATTAAAATATCTCTGGGATGATGAGATTCTAATGAGAGAAATTCCTCTCTCATTAGAAACCTGGGCATACCAACATCTTTCACCAAAAAGCCAGAAAGGAAATTTAAGTGTTAAAGTGTCTAAAGTATAACAGAAAACTTGAATTATGGTGAGCATGAAATATTAAAAACCTACAATAAAAATCCTGGTACCATTTTTATGTTTGTTTCCTGCCACTAAACAGATAATTGAAAGTGGAGTAACTATTATTAACCATGAGAATGAATTTGGCCTGAGATACCAGCTGCAGCTGACTGTCTTTCTTTTAAGGAGGAACATTAAGGTGAACTGAGTAGCCAATAACATTCAGTACATTGAAACTATCCAGTATGGATCTACTAGTGATAATTGGAATTGTACAACAGATGTTTGCTGAACAGCTAAAAATGTTCAGATCTATGTTTGATGAGGATGAAGATAATAATAATAATAATAATAATAATAATAATAATAATAATAATAATTTGTTTATTTGTACCCCGCCCATCTGATGAGAAAAGTGAGCCAGAGGAGAAAGAATATTATGAGGTATTAAAAAAAATAATGGAAATGGTGAATATGCAGAGGCATCAGAACAAATTGATGAAAAGTTGGCAGGACTGGATCAAGAAATAACCAAACTGAAGGAATCAGATGACCACGTGGAAATGGAAATAGAAGATAATATTACAAACAGTGATTTTGAGACATATCTGGATATGGTGTTGATGGAACTGAAAGAAAGTGCTCACTTGTGGGGTACCTCAGGGCTCTGTCCTCTCCCCCATGCTTTTCAACATCTATATGAAGCCGCTGGTAGAGATCATCAGGGGGCTTGGGCTGGGCACCAGTATTTGGATTATACCCAGCTCTACCTCTTGTCTAAATCACAACCAATGAAGGTGGTGAATGTCCTGTGTGAGTGTCTGGAGGCGGTTGGAGGATGGATTGAGGTTGAATCCTGACAAGACAGAAGTATTGTTTCTGGGGGACAGGGGGTGGAGAGCAGTGGCATGCAGTGAAATTTTTCATAGGGGAACAGTTAGGGCGAGAGGCACCAACTTGCAAGGGCAATGGGGGTGGGGGGCTGATGTCATGCCCGTGAGCATCGGCACCTCCTTCCCTAAGTCAAGCAAAATCTTCCCAAGCTTTGGGAAGGCTGCACCAAGCCTCTGACAGGATGCTAGAGCCCTGCTGCCTCCTTCCTAAAGCTAAGTGGGCTTTGGGAAAGTGGTGGGAGGGCTCTTGGACACATCAGAGCATCACATCTTCTTCCCTAAGCCAGATAGAAGTTTCCTGGGCTTTGGGAAGGAGGTGCCAAGGGAACATTTAGGGCCAAGGTTTTCAACCTTTTTGAGTCCATGGCTGCCTTGACCAACTGCATTCTTTCCGTGGCACTCTTGTGGGGCTCAGGAGCCCAGTTATGTCACACCTTACCTGCACAGCTGGCAGCCTCTCACCCTTTTTTGAACATCCTCCCTTGTGGCTTTTTCCCTCAGTCTCCTCTTTTCTCCCCTCTCCTTGTAAGTCCTCTCGAAAGCTGCTGCTATCACCCCTGGTCTCTGAGCTGCACCCCCTGCCCCAAAGAGAGGTGCTTCCTCATGCCACACCCCAAGGGGCCTGGGAAAAGGATGCCTTCAGCCTTAGCGGCCTGATGGAGACTAGCCAAAGGTGAACATGAGGCCAGCACCTTATCTTGGGAGGCAGCAGTGGCAGCAGCTGGCACTACCAGGCCTGCATGGCAGAAAGGCTCCCCTTCTTCACCAGGCACTCAGCTGCAACACAGCTGACACAAGAAAGGCCAGCATGCCTGCATGGCCTCCCACTTGTTTGTCCACTCCCAACAGTAAGGGCTGGTGAACTGGCTGGCTGGGCTCCCTCGCCTGCTTGCTTGCTTACTCGAAGGCCACCTCAGCTCCTGGCAACCAGCACCCCCTGGTGAGCCCCAGAAGCACCATTCACCTGGGGAGCTTGTAGCCAGGGCTGCAGCAACAAACAGCTGTAGAAGCCTTTTGGAGGCTGTTATGTACTGAGTTGAATAGGATCCAAAATGCAGCAGTCTGATTGGTCCTAGAACAATAGGATCCAAAATGCAGCAGTCTGATTGGTCCTAGAACAATAGGATCCAAAATGCAGCAGTCTGATTGGTCCCAGAACAATAGGATTCAGAATGCAGCAGTCTGATTGGTCTTAGAACAATGCAGCAGTATGATTGGTCTGCAGGAGCCACCCAATCCAGCTCTAGATGGAAGTGAATCCACAACCTGATTGGCCTACAGGAGAATTCCGGAATTAGCCCATCACGTGCAGCCCATTGTGTAAATAATGTATATAAAGCAGATATTGTGGGGGAACTTTCATTCCTCCTCACCGCTATGAGCTGAATAAAGAGCATGAAATCCACTCTCGACTCTGAGTATATTTCACTGGCGACGAAGGTGGGATCCCGCTGAGCTGACTGCCTCGCACCGTGTATCCAGGCTTCAGCTCCGGGACCCAAGGAACTCAGAATGGCAACTGCCAGCAGCTTCTCGCCGTTCAACCCAGCATCTGGAGACTGGGAAGCGTACGCCTCCCGTTTCACCTTCCTCCTAGAAGCCAAAGGGGTCACCGACGAAGAAGATGCCAAGAAGAGGGCGATATTCTTCAGCTTCTGCGGAGAGGAGACATTTGAAATCGCCCGGGCTCTTCTTGCGCCTGAAGATGTCACTACTGTTCCGTACAAAACAATAATGGAACAACTGAAGGGGCACTTTTCGCCGCAGCCCTCAGTGGTGGCTCGTCAAAATGCTTTCTACGCAAAGCAGCAAGCCCCTGGGGAAACCATAACTGGGTTTGTGACCTCTCTCCGCCAAGCCGCCCGGTTCTGCAACTTCTCAGAGTTGGAGAACATGCTTCGTGACCGCCTCGTCAGTGGCCTGAAGGATGAGAAGCTGCAACGACGCCTCTATGCTAAGAAGGACCTAACGTTCCAGGTCGCTCTGGAGGAGGCCCTGGCAACGGAAGCTGCCGAGAGGTCGACGCAAGAGGCACGGCCGAGCCTGCCGTCCCAACCGAGGGTCCACCACGAAGACCTCACCGACGACTCAGGATCTGACAGGGAGGAGGTGCACAGAGTACAGCAGCACACTCAAGCAGCGCACAGACCAAAGCTGCCTCGACGAGAAGGAGGAAACTGCGCAAGCTGCGGGGAGAGTCACGAGAGGAGGACCTGCCGTTTTCGCAACGCAGAGTGCAGGCAGTGCAGAAAATTGGGACACATCGTCCGGGTGTGTCGGGCTCGGCCCACCCGACACCAGGCATCAGAGGACCGATCCAAGAGCCTCAGGTCCCGGGGCCCAATGCACCAAGGCAACTCGACGGAGCTCACGGACTGTCAGGTATACCAGTTGCCCCACCCCAACGCAGAGAAAATTTATGTAGAGGTACAGATAGAGGGGGCCCTGTGCCGCATGGAGCTTGACACGGGTTCAACTCTAGCCATAATCTCGGCAAGGACCTTAAGGAAACTGTGTCCTAGTGGGGGTCCCAAACTCAGGCCGGCCCCATTCACCCTCTGGGACTTCCAGAAACGTAAGGTCCCCACAATGGAGGTGGGGACCTTCAGGGTGCAATATCGAGGGCGGACGCGGCAACTGGACTTGCTTGTGGTCAAGGGCCCCTACATTAGCTTACTGGGATTTGCATGGTTTGGACCACTGGGGCGAGCCGTCACCGGGGTGAACCGCACTAGCTTACAAGTGGACATGCACGCCATATGCAAGGAATTCCCGGGGGTTTTTGATGGGAAATTGGGAAAATATACGGGGCCCCCCATTGCTCTACAGCTTGACCCCGCAGTACGACCTGTCAGGCTCAAAGCCCGCCGGGTCCCATTCGCCCTGAAACCCCGTATAGATGAAGAATTGGACCAGCTTTTGGAGCAAGGAGTGCTGGAACCTGTGCCTAATGCCCCCTGGGAATCTCCGATCGTCACACCCGTCAAGCCTAATGGTTCGGTCCGCATCTGCGTAGACTACAAATGTACCATAAACAAGGCCCTCACGGCCCACGCATACCCATTGCCAGTGGTCAGCCATGTCCTTGCCACCCTGGCTGGGTCAAAAATTTTTGGCAAGCTGGACTTGGCCCAAGCATATCAACAGCTGCCGGTAGATGAGGCCACAGCAGAGGCACAGACAATTGTGACGCACAGTGGAGCGTTCAGGGTAAAGCGGCTGCAATTCAGTGTCAGCGTGGCACCAGGCATAGTTCAGAATCTAATAGACTCTCTCCTTAAAGGGATTCCTGGCGTCACCCCCTTCTTCGATGATGTGCTGATTGCTGGGCCCACGCCAGAGGAGTTTGAGGACCGCCTCCGCACCGTTCTGCACTGTTTCCAGATGGCGGGTCTCAAGGTGAAGCGGGAAAAATGTTTACTAGGAGTGCCTCAGGTGGACTTTCTGGGATTTATGGTGGACGCAGAAGGGGTCCACCTGACTGGGGACAAGGTACGGGCCATTTGTGATGCCCCAGCGCCCAAGAGCAAGACTGAACTTCAGGCTTTCTTGGGACTATTGAACTTTTACCATTCCTTCCTTCCCCACAAGGTGGCGGTAGCGGAGCCCCTACACAGACTCCTGGACAAGCGGGCCCCTTGGGTGTGGGGCCAGCGCCAGGAGGCCGCATTCCAGGCAGTCAAGGACTTGCTTGTCTCAAACTCGGTCTTGGCACACTTCAACGAGAGGCTGCCAGTGGTGCTAGCATGCGATGCCTCGCTCTATGGCATCGGTGATGTCCTGGGACACCAACTACCGGATGGAAGAGAGGTGCCGATGGCATACTTTTCCCAGACACTCGACGCAACCGAGTGAAACTACTCGCAAATTGACAAGGAGGGTCTGGCAATCGTGAAGGGAGTAAAAATAATCCATGATTTCTTGTACGGGCGGCCCTTTACTGTGGTGACTGACCACAAGCCGTTGCTTGGCTTGTTTGCCCCCGAAAAGCAGACCCCCCAAGTGCTGTCTCCTCGCGTCCTCAGGTGGTCAATTTTCCTTGCCAGCTACCAGTATGCACTGATTCACCGCCCTGGGAAGGTGATGGGCCACGCGGCCGCCCTCAGCAGGCTACCACTACCGGAAACAGGCCCCGACTCAGCACCCACGCAAGAGGTTATGAGCCTGGAGCTGCTTCCCGACCGCCCCATTCAGGCACAAGAAGTTGCACACCATTCCAAGAAAGATAGGGTCATCTCCCGGGTCCTGGACTGGGTGTGGAGGGGATGGCTCAGCAGCAGCCCTGGGCCAGAATTCGCCGGCTACACAACCCGCAAACATGAACTGTCGGCCCACAAGGGGTGCCTGTTATGGGGAAGCAGGGTCATTGTTCCCCAGCCCCTCTGCAAAAGGGTCCTCACAGCCCTACACGAGACACACCCAGGGGTAGTGAGAATGAAGGCCCTTGCCAGGAGTTATGTGTGGTGGCCGGGGATCGATGGAGAGATAGAGGCCTGGGTCAAACACCGCCCAGATCCCCCAAGGGCCCCAGTCCAGTCCTGGGAGTCCGCCCGAGCACCAAGGTCACGCCTGCATGTGGACTTCGCTGGCCCCTTTCAGGGGAAAACATTCTTCATAGTGGTGGACTTCTACACCAAATGGCTGGAAGTCGCACTGGTACTGTCCACTTCCACGTCTGCAGCCATCCGGGTACTACGCAGGCTGTTTGCAACCCACGGGCTCCCTGACACTCTCGTCTCAGACAACGGAACCGCATTTACATCAGGAGAATTCCCAAACCTTCACAGCGCAAAACGCCATCCGCCACATCCGCTCGGTGCCATTCCACCCTGCCACCAATGGCCAAGCAGAATGCATGGTGCGGACCACCAAGGACACCCTCCGCTGCATGACGCAAGGGGATTGGGAGTACAGCCTTGCGACATTACTTCTAGCACAGCACAGCACCCCCAGCTCAACGACTGGCCGGAGCCCCACTGAACTACAAATGCCTTGCAATCAGATCAGACCGCCTTCACCCCGATAGAGCTCAGGATGAGGTAGTGGTGGGGGAAAGCAGGAACCCCTGGACGTTCGTGGCCAAGGACCCAGTGTACGCAAAGAATTTTGGGGCAGGCCAGCATGGGTACCCGCCACAGTCATCAGGGTCACTGGCCCCGTGTCGTACGAGGTGCTAACGGATGGGGAGCAATGCTGGCGCCGCCACTGCGACCAGATACGGCGACGATTCCTGGGAGAAAACCAGGAGGAGGACAGGTCAGAGGAGTCCCAAGGGAACAGTGGGGCAGTGAGGCCCGTAGAACAGGAGGGGCCAGCAGGAGATGCAGAATCAGTAAATACAGAGAGGACCCGCGAGGCCAAAAGGACACTGGAACCAGAACCATGACTGAGCGAGCCAGTTGCACCAGACCAAATGGCCCCATCACAGCCAGCATCCTTGGAACATGAGCCAGAACCTGAACCCCGGACCAGGGAACACCCCAGGCCGCAACGCACACGTAGGCCGCCGGCATACCTTGATGACTATGAATGCGACCTCCCGGGCAGGACTGGAACTTAGAGGGGAGGGGTGTTATGTACTGAGTTGAATAGGATCCAAAATGCAGCAGTCTGATTGGTCCCAGAACAATAGGATTCAGAATGCAGCAGTCTGATTGGTCTTAGAACAATGCAGCAGTATGATTGGTCTGCAGGAGCCACCCAATCCAGCTCCAGATGGAAATGAATCCACTGTTAGGATATTTCCGTTCCACCTTAAAAGGGAGCGGGCTTTGTGAGTCACAGAGTCTGCGTATTTCCTGTTCACAGGAAGTTTATGTTTTCTATTGCTTTCGTTTCTCTCTCTGTGCCTGAGCAGACCGAAGCAGGCAGTCATGTTTTTTCTTTGTTCTGACCAACGCTGAATAAACTTCTAAATAATGCTCTCCTGCGTGCATCTTTCGCTGTCCATTATCTGCTGATAGAGCGTGCATCAGCTCTGGAATGTGACAAGCTATTTCTGGAGCTCATGTCGCTAATTGATTGATACTGCGTTTCTACGGGAGGTCGATGGACGTCCGGAGACGGCTTGGGGGCCATGATGGACTTTGTCACCCTAGCAGTATCCCAACATCCACAACCTGATTGGCCTACAGGAGAATTCCAGAATTAGCCAATCACGTGCAGCCCATTGTGTAAATGATGTATATAAAGCAGATACTTTGAGGGGACTTTCATTCCTCCTCACCACTATGAGCTGAATAAAGAGCATGAAATCCACTCTCGACTCTGAGTATATTTCAGAGGCAGAGACATGAGAGGGCATCAGAGGAGGGAGGGAAAAAAAGAGGGACAGAGGACAGTGTTGCCTGCGGCACCCCTGACTATCATTCAAGGCACCCCATAGTTGAAAAGCACTGATTTAGGGGACTAGCCTAGTCCCCCTAGTCCAATGACTGCACGCCACTGGTGGGCAGGTGTGGGGGACTCTCTGGTCCTGTATGGATTTGAACATACTGATATTGGGATCTGAAAACCATTTGAAAAGACAGAAGTACAGTGGTACCTCGGGTTACATACGCTTCAGGTTACACACTCCACTAAGCCAGAAATAGTGCTTCACGTTAAGAACTTTGCTTCAGGATAAGAACAGAAATCAGGCTCCAGCGGCGCGGCGGTAGCAGGAGGCCCCATTAGCTAAAGTGATGCGTCAGGTTAAGAACAGTTTCAGGTTAAGTACGGATCTCCGGAACGAATTAAGTACTTAACCCGAGGTACCACTGTACTGTTTGGAGGGGACAGGCAGGTGTGGGGGACTCCCTGGTCCTGAATGGGGTAACTGTGCCCCTGAAGGACCAGGTGTGCAGCCTGGGAGTAATTTTGGAATCACAGCTATCCATGGAGGCACAGGTCAATTCTGTGTCCAGGGCAGTTGTCTACCAGCTCCATCTGGTTGCGCACTGGTTCACCAGAGTGGTACATGCTCTGGTTATCTCCCACTTGGACTACTGCAATGCGCTCTACATGGAGCTACCTTTGAAGGTGACTCAGAAACTAAAACTTATTCAGAATGCAGCAGCTAGACTGGTGACGGAGAGCAGCCACTGGGACCATATAACACCGGTCCTGAAAGACTTACATTGGCTCCTAGTATGTTTCCAGGCACAATTCTAAGTATCAGTGCTGACTTTTAAAGCCCTAAACGGCCTCAGCCCTGTATACCTGAAGGAGCGTCTCTACCCGCATCGTTCAGCCCACACACTGAGATCCAGCTCTGAGGGCCTTCTGGCAGTTCCCTCACTGAGAGAATTGACGCTACAGGGAATCAGGTAGAGGACATTCTCGGTAGTGGCACCCACCCTGTGAAATGCCCTCCCATCAGATGTCAAGGAAATTAGTAACTATATATCCTTTAGAAGACATCTGAAGGCAGCCCTGTTTAGGGAAGCCTTTTAATGTGTAATATTTTATTATGTTTTTATATATGTTGGAAGCCCCCTAGAGTGGCTGGGACAACCCAGTCAGATGGGCGGGGTACAAATGTTGTTGTTGTTGTTGGTGGTGGTTGTTCTAAAAAGCTTTGGGATTTCAGTCCTGACCTTTTTTTAGCCTTAGCAGAGAGAAAAGACTGCTTACAATCTGGAGTGAATCCAAAGTATGTTTCTATTAAAGCTATGGTATTGCCTCTGGAAAAATATTGAAAAAAATGAAAGTGGAAGGGCCTAAAGAGGAGATTGGGATACCATTGTAAAAGCAACAGGATATGGAATTGGGTATACAGAACTGGAAATTAATTAGGAGATATGTAATGAGAAATTAAAATGGAATAATACAATAAGAAATAGAACTAAATAGATGGGACTGGATCTGAACAAGTGGATAGATAATGGGAAACAAAAATGGAATATTGGTCTAAATATGTGATCATAGTGGAAAGAGTTTAATATGGACACAGACAGAAAAAAAATACTATTCAATATGGAGTAATGGTGGGAATCAATATAAGTAAAATAAAAAGAAAAAAATGGTTAACATTAAAAATAAAAATAACAAGGGAATCTATCTTGGACTTTCTGTGAGAGAAGGAAATGAATGACTGTGAGACACTTTAACTTAAGATGAAATATTGTTTACAAGAAAGTGGAGTAAATAGATGTTCACAAAATATATGTTTTAAATACACTGAGGGGGGGGAAAGTATTTGATCCCCTGCTAAATTTGCCCATTTGCCCTCTGACAAAGAAATGACCAGTCCATAATTTTAATGGTAGGTTTATTGTAGCTGTGAGAGACAGAATAACAACAGGAAAAACCCCAGAAACACAGAAGACAAAAGTCAGAGGTTGATGTGCATTATAATGAGTGAAATAAGTATTTGATCCCCTATCAACCAGCCAGATATCAGGTGACTTGGTATCTTCACTATATGTAAGGAGCTGAGATTAGAAGCACCTGCTGTAAGGGAGAGGTCTTACCTGTAATCCCAGCTCATTTACAGTACCTGTACAAAAGACACCTGTCGACAGAAGCAATCAATCCAGCAGATTCCAAAGTAGCCACCATGATCAAGACCAAAGAGCTGTCCAAGGATGTCGAGGACAAGATTGTAGACCTGCACAAGGCTGGACTGGGCTACAAGACTATTGCCAAGCAGCTTGGTGAGAAGGTGACAACAGTTGGTGCAATAATTTGCAAATGGAAGAAACACAAAATAACTGCCAACCTCCCTCAGTCTGGGGCTCCATGAAAGATCTCATCCCGTGGAGTTGCAATGATCATGAGAACGGTGATGAAGCAGCCCAGAACTACACGGGGGGAACTTGTCAATGATCTCAAGGCAGCTGGGACCATAGACACCATGAAAACAGTTGGTAACACACTATGCCGTGAAGGACTGAGATCTTGCAGAGCCCGCAAGGTCCCCTTGCTCAAGACAGCACATGTACAGGCCCGTTTGCAGTTTGCCAATGCACATCTAAATGACCCAGAGGGAAACTGGGTGAAAGTGTTGTGGTCAGATGAGACCAAAATTTAGCTCTTTGGCATCAACTCAAATTGCCGTGTTTGGAGGAGGAGGAATGCTGCCTACGACCCCAAGAACACCATCCCCACTGTCAAACATGGAGGGGGGCATATTATGCTTTGGGGTGTTTTTCTGCTAAGGGGACAGGACACGTTCACTGCATCAAAGGGACGATGGACAGGACCATGTATCATCAAATCTTGGATGAGCACCTCCTTCCCTCAGCCAGGGCATTGAAAATGGGTCGAGGATGGGTATTCCATCATGACAATGACCCACAACACACGGCCAAGGCAACAAAGGAGTGGCTCAAGAAGAAGCACATTAAGGTCCTGGAGTGGCCTAGCCAGTCTCCAGACCTTAATCCAATCGAAAATCTGTGGAGGGAGCTGAAGGTTTGAGTAGCTACTGTAAGTATATATTCCTCTAGTACATGACCGGCAGATGAAAAATCAGAGTCCCTCTTTTGGAATTTTTGTTAGTACATCTCCATTTTTGCTTTATTTGATTCTTTTTTTCTCTTCTCTCTCCTTATCTCTATTATTTCTTTCACTTTCTCTTTTGCTCCCCCCCCCCTCAATTTTTTTGTATTGTGTGTGGTGCCCGACTCAGGGTTAAGGGGTGGTTAACATGCAGATGAAGGTGAGGATTAGCTGATGAAGGACCTTGCATGAGAGGCAGGGAAGGGAAGGCGGGAGAATAGGAGAAGAAAGAAAAGCTCCCAGGTGAGGGCTGGGAGGGTTCACCTTTCTCTGTTATGATTGATTGATTGAAGCTAAGATCTACCTGTGAAGGATGAATTCTTTCCCCCTTTTCTTTCTTGATTCTTTGTTTTTGTTTAGATTAGGTTGTTCTTTTATTGTAATATATTATGAAAAGTCTTAATAAAATCTTTTTTTAAAAGAAGAAAAAGAAAAAGCAATCTTGCAACACAGTGTAACACACAATGCAGTGTTGAGGATTTAAGAAAAACAACAGCAAAATTAATGTTGTTCAGTTTACAGGTGTAAAGGGGGTGGGGGGAAAGTAACTCCCCAGTCAGTGAGAGGTTGCAATGTTTTGAAAACATAATTTTGTTACCTTTCAGAACTTAGAGCAACAGAACTATAGCAGAAGAAAGGACGCCAAGGGTCATCTAGTCCAACCTGCTGCAATGCAGGAATCATAGCTAAAGAATCCCTAGCAGATGGCCATCCAATGGCTGTTTAAAAATCTCCAACGAAGGAGTCCACCACTTTCTAAGGCAGTCTGTTCCACTGTCCAACAGCTCTAAACATCAGGAAGTTCTTCCTAAAGTTTAGGAGGAATCTCCTTCCTTGTAATTTGAATCTATTGATTTGGGCCCTACCCCTCTGGAGCAGCAGAAAAGTGTGGGGCGGGGGGGGGGCTGTAGCCCACGGCACATAATTTTCAGGGGGTGCAAACTAGACCCCCTCTCCACAGGGATCCTCATCCTGTCCTGCCTGCCACTGGGGGTTTCTGGGCCCCAGCACCTGACCTGGTCTTGCCCCTCACTGAATGGCCATCGGGCCAGTGTTGGGAGGATGCACCCACCAAGGGCAGTGTCGGGAGGCCAGGCTCCCCGCTGTCTGGATGGACAAGTGGCACAGCACAGCCCTGTGAACACTCCATGACCCACGCCTGCCCGGTGGCATCAGCAGTAAGGGCTGGACTGGTGCAGCAGGTTTTGTTCACCCTCTGCACCCTGCCCTACCTGGCACACATGTGTGCACGTGTGCATGCCCTGGGCACTGACAAACAGCACAATGCTGCTGACCAGAAGAAGGTGGGGTGTGACCAGGCTGAGGCTGGAGCTGTGTGTGGTGGAAGAGAAGTCAGCTTCATGTTTTCGCCCAGCATTCCAGAGCTTGTGGAAGAGGGAAAGGGCCTGGGCACAGCAGAGCTGCTTATCCTTAGTTTGTGCTTTCCCAGAAGTGAAGGATGGAAATGCAGAGCCATGAGTCTGAATGTGGAGGAGGCGAAGTTGAAGCAATGCAGCTGTCAGCTGTGAGGAGGGGAGAGCAAGATCAGAGGGGAAAGACACGGAGGAATGACTGAACAGCTGCCAAACCTCCACAGGTCCTGAGCCTGAGCAGCAGCAGTGAAGAGGAGCAGGAGGACACCAAAGAAGCCATGGAGGACAGTATGGAGGAGGCAGAGAGAAGACGAAGGAGGGGTGAGAAGTTCAGAAGCCAGAGAGTTAGTCCCCCAAGAGAGTGCAGGTTTATTATTCTGCAGAGAGATTGGATTGTGGCCTCCAGTGGCTGAAGATGGAGCACCTACCTGCAGAGAACAGAGGCAGTAGGTGATCAAGCTGCAGGGAGCTGGCTTGGAGGAGCATTTGCAATGCCTGAAGGACACACTATGAGGGTGGGAGGTCCTCCTCTGAAAGAAACACTTGAGTGTTAAAGGAAAGGAGCATATCCTGGAGTTGGGTCTGAGCCTCATCCAGCCAGTGCGGGAACTGCAGCAGAGAGGCAGATACACTGGAATAGGAGCCAAGGACACAAGAACAGGCCCTGCTTGGCTCCTCCACCAGCCATCCCCAGCCCAAGGGAAAGCAGACTGCAGGGTGGATGGAAGCACACAGTGCAGTGCCAAGGAGAGGCCAGCCTGAACTGGCCAAAGAGATGGAAGAGAAGGCAGCCATGGATGATAGCCTTCTGAGAGATGCCACAGAGCAAGTTTCTTGGAGCAGGAAAACACGAGGCTGAAACCCAAGAATCCACAAGAACGGCAGGACCAGCCCCAGGGGCAGACAGGCACACTGCAGTTGTCAGGGATGCAGGTCTCTCCCAGGGGACAGGTAATGGGGAAGCAACACAGCAGGGAGAAAGGGGGTGGTAACAAGGAAGGCAACTTGCTGTGTGAGGTAGCCAGCCAGCAGTGGCAGAAGGAGCCAAGGAGGTGCCACAGGAGGAGGAAGTGGCACAAGAGGAAGCGGGAAGTGGGGCATCTGGAAAGGGGAGTTGGAGCTGGTAAGTACAGTGGAGCTGTTGCTATATACCTCCATTTTGCTCATTGCCTCCCTATAGGAGAGGCCGCCCTGTTGGGAGATTCCATTCCACCTTTAGTTGCAGACATGGGATTGTTACGTGTCATATGTCTGTTTACATTCCAACACAGTTTGCTGGCATAAGCGGAGCTTCCACTGTATTGCTTTTGTTTTGACTCTCCGAGAAGACGGGAAGAAGAGACAACATGTTTCTTTGTCTTGATTTATGATTAATAAATCCGTAGTTTTTAGTAGGTATCCACAAGCCTCAGCCTCTTCTGTTGCGCAGTTCACATTGCTGAGTATAGTGTGCTCAAGTCTGGGAGGCTTGAGTCACTGATTTGTTGGAGCCAGAGGTTGATGGATCTTCGCAGCGGCACGGCTGAGAAGGAGACGATCCAACTGGGGGCTAGCCAGCTGGCCTTTTGACCCTCGGAGGCCGACAACAAGGCTTTACACCAGAGTAGGACTGCTGTTGGCTGCTGCAGCGTTCCAGGAAGGAAAGAGGTAATGTGGATCGTACTTTGGCCGTGACGGCAGGGAGGCTTTGAAGTCCGTGCCAGGCAATTAAAGCTGAGAAAGGCAGGCACTCCTGATTTACGAGCTGCCAGATAACAGACTGTAATTGACTATTTTCCTGGCTGAAAGAAAGAGCAGGAAAATGGATCCTTTGCAGGATGCATTGGGGAGCACCCAATGTCCCCAGTTAAATGAGGGGAATTATCAGACCTGGGCTGTCTATTGCCAGGCTTTGCTGAGGAGGGCTGCAGTGTGGCACACGGTCACATATGATGCACCTGCTCCAGTGACGGCAGAATGGTCTGCTGCTGATTCAAAGACCATGGGCGTGATCCTCCTGTCTGTGTCTCTGGAGGAATTGATAACACTGGCTGGCAAGACTACATTGATTTTTATGCAGTATTTGACTGTGTTCTTTCCTTTTGGTTTTGAGAAAGAGAGGGGGAAGAGAGAGATATTTAGTGGCAACAGAAAATTTGATATTTTGTTTTTTCTCTGACTCTCTCCCTTTATTTCTCGTAGTGGGTGATAAAATATTTGATGTGAGATGGCGGGGGGGGGGGAACCAACCTCGACTCCAGCTACAGTGCAGGGGAGAAGGGCCTCAACTCAGGAATTAGATCCTAAGTCTGAGATTGCAGAACTGATTTCAGAATTAAGGAAGGATTTAACTAAGGAAATAAGGGAGAATGCCAAAACATTGGCATCCCAGATGGATCAGAATGCAAAATTGGTTTTAGACTTGACAGGACAAATTAAAGAACCACAGAACTGGGACTATCAGTACAGGATCTCAAAACTAAAACACAGGGACAATAAGAAAAAAACAAAGAAGGTACAGACTATGGGGAGGGACTTGAAAAGGGACCAGGAAAAATTAAGAGAGGAGATGGTGGTGGTGGCTAACGCCTCCCAGGAAGCAACCTGCGACATGATAGTGGTTTTAGAAATGAGACGGAAAGAAATGATTCTCTGTTTTCAAGGAATCCCAGAGAAACCAGAGGAAGATTATTAAGGAGTTGTATGACTGGTTAGAAGTACCGCGAGAATTGATCAAAAATTTGATTGATAGAATTTTCAAGTTTTGCAAAGACAAAAAAGTTACCAGAAGACTGTCTGGTAATTTTTAATTCACGTCCAGTTAAAGACAGAATAATACAAATGAATTATCAAAGCAGGCTACAGACAGGAGGAAAAAACATTATTCTAAAGGAGATTCTAACACGCCTTCTTAAAAAACGAGCTAATTAAAAATTCTAGACAGACACTCTGAGAAACAAATACCATACAGATGGGAATTCCCAGAAGGAATCTCATTTACCTATAAAAGTAAGAAACAAAGATGTCAGGGATTGGTTTGCAGGGGAGGGGGGAGAGACAGGAATGTACAGAGAGCCTCCCCCTCTGCTGAGCAGCTGTACTTTGTCAGAATCGGGGGAGGAGAAGCTTTCAGGAGACATGGAAGATGAGAGAGGGAGGAACCCAAAGGCTGCTACCAAAGAGAGAAAGGAGCAGTTTCCGTCGCTTAGTTTTCCACGGGGGGGCTTCCGGGGTTTTTCTGCTGGGGGGGGAGAAACCAGCGTGGACCACTTCCGGATTCTGCTAGCGATTGAGGCAGACACGCTTTTGAAACCTCTGCACTGTACATAGTTTTGCACTCAATAAATCCTGTAAAAGACAGGCTGGAGTCCCGGGCTGTTATCTCCACAAGCAGCCACATTCTTTTCTGACACAAAGATGCAGAGATACAAATGAGGCACAAAAGTTTTGGAGAAACTATAAAAAAGAACTAGGAGATGGGAAGTCTGTGACAGGAGAGGGAGAGGGAGAAGAAACTCCTGAGGATATTACTGATAAACAGGAAGAAGTGAAAGAGAACTAAGACTCATAATGAAGTAGGTATATAAAATTTTAAAATAGACAGAATGGCGGACCTAAAAATATTAACTTGGAATGTAAATGGTTTAAATAGCAAAGCAAAAAGAAATAAAATATAACACGTATTACGGAAACAAAATTTAGATATAATTTGTTTACAAGAGACACATGTTGCTAAAAGACATAGAAGAGTCTTGATAAACAAAAGGATTGGATTGGAATTTATAACATCAGATACTACAAAGAAAAGAGGAGTTGTACTATATAGTAAACCCACACTAGACCCGAAACAATTATTTAAGTATGACAAGGGAAGAATGATTGCAGTACAAATAACGACACAAGGTGAGAAAATAGTTTTAGTTGAAATATATGCACCGAATAAGAAAAAAATGGAATTTTATAAAATGTTAGAAGACAATCTGTTGGAATATATGGATCAGAAGATTATACTAATGGGAGATACAAACGGGGTAGTCTCTCTAGAGATGGATAGAACAATAAGGAAAACTGATTCAAAGGAAGGGTGACTACTTGTAACATTTTTCAAAATGGTGGAGAATTTAAATTTAGTAGATATATGGAGATTTAAACACCCACTGGACAGGAAATATGCCTTTTTTCCCTCAGAAGTACACCGATCTAGTGGAAGAATCGACTCGGTTTTGATCTCTAAAGAATTATCAATATTGGCTAAAAAAGTAGAGACCAAGAACGCTTTTGGGCCACAATTCAATAATCCTTGAATTAAAAGGAGAGAAAAATACCCCATTTAAATGGAGATTAAATGAATAATTATTAGATAACCAGAATATTACACAAAAAGCCGAAAAAGCCCTGAAAGATTATTTTGAATTAAATTTAAATCAAGAAAATGATAAGAGGACAATTTGGGATGCCAGTAAGGCGGTAATGAGAGGTTTCTTTATTCAACAAAATGCTTATCAGAAAAAAGTTAGAGAAGAAAATAGAGGTATTGGAGGATTAAAAATGAGAAAGAATTAATTAAAAAAACTGGAAAAGAATCAACAAATCAGGCAATAAAAATGTTACAAACACAATATTCAATGATAATTAACCAGGAAGTAGAGTGGAAAATAAAAAGGATGAAACAGATTTTTTAAAAAATATGCTAATAAGCCAGGTAAATTACTGGCATGGCAATTTAGGAAAAAACAGGGCATAAATTTAATAAACAAATTAAATATAGAGGGGAAGGTAACTGACAGTCTGAAAGCTATAAAACAACTTGTAAGATATTACACGGATCTATACCAAGCCGATCCTGAAAAGAAAGAGGAAATTGAAGAATATTTAGAACAAAATTACCACAAATTACAAAATAAAAATTGGTTTTACTAAATGCAACAATAACGAGACCTGAGGTGCTAAATGCAATTAAGCAAGCTAAGACAGGTAAAACGCCAGGGCCCGACAGTTTGTCAGCAAAATATTATAAAAAAATTGCAGAATTTACTGGTACAACTGTTGAAAGACGTAATGAATGAGATTTTAAATGTAAGTAAAATACCAGAGAATGGGAAAGAGGCCTTTATCACACGGATCCCAAAGCAAGATGCAGATCTACTTTTAGTAAAAAATTGTAGGCCAATTTCTTTATTTAATAATCACTGCAAATTATTTGCTAATATATTGGCCAATCGATTGAAAAGAGTTTTGGTAGAAATATTTAATCACAATCATACTGGTTTCCTACTAAGACGCTAGATGAAGGATAATATAAGAATTATAATTGATATCATAGAATACCTGGAGGTCATGAATGAGAAGCAAGTGGTTTTAATGTTTATAAATGAAGAAAAGGCCTTTGATAATAGTTCATGGGCCTTCATGAAGAAGATGATAGAAATGATGAATTTTGGGGAGGCTTTTGTGTCAGGTTTGGTGTCTCTCCCACACACGGCAGATAATTATTTCAGATTTATTGGTCAATTACAAATGCCCTGGTCGGAGCTCAGATAAAACATTCCTTGCTTGATGATCCAGTTGCTGAAACTGGGCTCCTCCTCTTCCGTCCCCAACAGGAAAGTCCCCACCTTCTCTTTCTCCCAGGCCCTCGCTTTTCTGCTAGCCTAGTTAATCTACAAGTCCCAGGCAATTCTACTCCCCCTATGTCTTCCTCTATGTCTGTTGTGTCATTATCAGAGCTTGCAAGCTGCATTCCTGCAAGCTGTGCCTCCCTGTCTTGCTCTCTGTGTACAGGGGTCAAATACTGCTGCTAACTGCTTCTCCCCCCTCCCTTAGGAATTCTCTCTCTTCTGCTGCTGTGTCTGCCTCTTCTCCGCTTGTCAGTAATGGAACGTTTCTGACATTTTGGTAGAGGCATTGAGGCTGCTGATTCCTCTAGATCTGTCAGCAGCTTTCGACATGGTCGATCACGAACTTCTGGACCACCGCCTTGCCGACGTGGGGATCCAGGGCACAGTCCTTCAATGGCTGCGCTCGTTTCTCTCTGGTCGGGGACAGAGGGTGGCGCTTGGGGGGGAATTGTCATCGCGCCACTCCTTGGTGTGTGGAGTACCTCAGGGTGCGATACTCTCCCCGATGCTTTTCAACATCTTTATGCGCCCCCTCGCCCAGCTTGTCCGGAGTTTTGGGCTGGGTTGCCATCAGTATGCCGATGACACCCAACTCTATCTGTTGATGGATGGCCATCCTGACTCGGCCCCAGACACACTGACCAGATGTCTGGAAGCTGTGGCTGGATGGTTACGTGGGAGCCGGTGGAAGCTAAATCCTTCGAAGACAGAGGTCCTCTGGCTGGGACGGGACGATATGGGATTGGGGGGGCAACTCCCATCTCTAGCGGGGGCGCAATTAGTGCCAGCTCCGTCCGTTAAGAGTTTGGGTGTAATCTTCGACACCTCCCTTTCCATGAAGGTGCAGATTGCAGCTATAACAAATTTTTCCATCTCCACCAAGCTAAGCAGTTGGCTCCTTACCTCTCTCGCCCTGACCTAGCCACTGTGATCCACGCGACGGTCACCTCCAGACTGGATTTTTGTAACTCGCTCTACGTGGGGCTGCCCTTAAGACTGACCCAGAAACTCCAGCGGGTGCAGAATGCTGCAGCGAGACTCCTTACGGGGTCTTCGCTGCGAGATCACATTCACCCGGTGCTATATCAGCTGCACTGGCTCCCGGTGGAGTACAGGATCAGGTTTAAGGTGCTGGTTTTAACCTTTAAAGCCCTATACGGCCTAGGACCCTCGTACCTACGGGACCGCCTCTCCTGGTATGCCCCACAGAGAAACTTACGGTCTTCAAATAAAAACATCTTGAAGGTCCCAGGCCACAGAGAAGTTAGGCTGGCCTCAACTAGAGCCAGGGCTTTTTCGGCTGTGGCTCCGACCTGGTGGAACACTCTGTCACAAGAGACTAGGGCCCTGCGGGACTTGACATCTTTCCGCAGGGCCTGCAAGACAGAGCTGTTCCGCCAGGCCTTTGGCCAGGGCACAGCCTGACTCCCTCCCTCGGCAATCTTCGCGGAGCTCTGGCCCAGTGGTGGCCAGTGGCTTGAATTTAATTAATTTTGTAATGAATGATTTTAGAGTGTTGTTTGCGTTGTACTTTTGTACTGTTTTATTGTTGTTAGCCGCCCTGAGCCCGGCTTCGGCTGGGGAGGGCAGGATATAAATAAAATTTATTATTATTATTATTATTATTATTATTATTATTATTATTATTATTATTCAGGTAGGCCATGCTGATTGTGAATACAGTGGTACCTCGGGTTAAGTACTTAATTCGTTCCGGAGGTCCGTTCTTAACCTGAAACTGTTCTTAACCTGAAGCACCACTTTAGCTAATGGGGCCTCCTGCTGCTGCCGCGCCGCCGGAGCATGATTTCTGTTCTTATCCTGAAGCAAAGCTCTTAACCTGAAGCACTATTTCTGGGTTAGCGGAGTCTGTAACCTGAAGCGTATGTAACCTGAAGCGTATGTAACCTGAGGTACCACTGTAATGGGATTACGGGAAAATGTAAAATAACAAAGGGGAAAAGGCAGGGTTGCCCCCTGTCACCATTATTATTTATTTTGGTATTAGAAACCCTGTTTTGCCAAGAATGTTATTGCCAAGAATGTCAATCCTGGTGATAGGCGGTACTGAATGTTTTAAAGAATGGCAAAAAGATATTTCTAGATTCATCTGGCAGGGGAAGAATGAAAGGATAAAATATAAACTATTATCAGATGCTAAAGAGAGTGGGGATTTCACCTTGCCAGATTTGAAATTATATTATGAGGAATCCTGCATTTGCTGGATCCAGGAATGGATAATATTGAAAAATGGAGATATTTTAGATCTAGAAGGATATGATAATAGATTTGGATGGCATGCATATTTACGGTATGAAAAAGCAAAAGTACACAAGTACACAAAGGATTTCAGAATCATAAAGAAGAAAATCAATTTTTAGGGTATGGGAGAAGTATAAAGACTTATTAGAACAAAAAACAAAAAACACCATGGTGACTCTCCCTGTTAGAAGCAATATCTTTGAAAAAATTGAACATCAGTGCTAATTGGCCGACATATAGAGAGCTGTTAATCAAAGTAGAAAATCAGGTAAAATTAAAAGACTTTAAAGAGATAAGGGAACTGGTAACAGACCCGTTACAGTATCATCAATTAAATGATATTTTTAAGACAGATAAAAAGAAAGTTTTTAGTTATGAGTTATCAAGATTACAAAAAGATGTTTTAGAAAATAATATAAAATTATTGTCGAAAATGTATAATTTGCTCCTGGAATGGCATACAAAAGACAAACAGGTTAAATCTGTAATGATACACTGGGCAAAGGATTTGGGGCATAACATTCAGATTGCAGATTGGGAAAGGTTATGGAAAACAAATTTGAAATTTATGGCAAGTTGTACGCTGAAAGAAAATTATATGAAAATGATGTACCGGTGGTATTTTGACTCCTAGTACTTTTTATCATATGTGGTGGATGTGTAAAGTAATTAAAATTTTCTGGGAGATGATATACAGTCATACATTGGGTTACAGACGCTTCAGGTTGTTTCTTTTCGGGTTGCGCACCTCGCCAAACCCAGAAGTACTGGAACTGGTTACTTCCGGGTTTTGGCGCTCGCGCAGAAACACCAAATCACAACCCACGTGTGCACGTCTGCGGGTTGCGAACACTGCGGGCTACAAACGTGCCCCCTGCACGGATCACGTTCGCACCCCGAGCGTCCACTATATAATTAAATGAAAACATGTTTAAAATAACTTTTGTTAAAAAAACCAGAAGCTTTCTTATTAAGAATTATAGGTACCGAGATTCCAAAGGTTTATGTACGTGACAACAGCCGCACAGATGCTATTAGTCCAGAGATGGAAGAAAGAGACAACCCCGACCAGAGAAGAATGGCAAACCAAGTTGATGGACTATGCAACAATGGCAAAATTAACTGGGAAACTCAGAAGTCAAGACGACAAGAACTTTAAAAAAGAATGGGAAAAATTTATAAGTTATGCATCAGACCACTGCAAGCAGCTAAAAACATTAGCAGGATTCTATGTGTGAGGTATAAATAATAAATTATTATTATTATTATTATTATTATTATTATTATTATTATATAACC
The DNA here is from genome assembly GCF_964270895.1 of Podarcis filfolensis. NCBI lineage: Eukaryota > Metazoa > Chordata > Lepidosauria > Squamata > Lacertidae > Podarcis > Podarcis filfolensis. The sequence continues at coordinate 17,070,816 of NC_139619.1, forward strand.
ACACTTTTAAAGTAATGGAAACTATGGATAATTTACAAGGATAAAAACTTGGATAAGTATTGATATGCAGTTGTAAATATTAACATTAGGACCCAGGGAAGGGATGGGGGGAAGTCAGGAGATTCAGAGTAATCTCGATATTTGGATTTTGAAATTTTTTTTGTGGTATGTTTATACTTTTGAAAATTAAATTAAAAAAATATTTTTAAAAATGAAATGTTAAGTTCATTAGCAGGATTAACTTAAACCAAACAGTTAAAATGAAACTTAAAAGGAAACCAGGGAGTAATTAATAATTGGATTAATGAAGAAAATGCAGTGTTATAAACTAGGGGAAAAAAGAAACCGCAAAAGGGGGGAAGTCAAAATATGTTTATTATAATATTGGATTTGTAAAAACTGAAAATTATATATATCTCAGATGAGCATGAAGCTGATGTTTATTATTCAAACTAATGTGTGAAAACACATCCAACATTTTTATACAACAGTTAAATGTGCATGCAGTTTATGCATTTTTAAAGACTACTTTAAGAAAAGGAAAAAGTTTATATTTTACCCTTACATTGTTTCAAGATGGAAAAGGGACAATCATCATATACTAAAGAAGGGCTGCTTTAAACCAAGTGCCCAATGGTATCACAAAGACCAGATACTTCCTTACAGTTTTCTGCACATCATACCAAACATCATGCAAAGAGTTCAGCAGCATTATTCTTAAAATGTAATTTCTATTCTTAAAATGGGCATGTTAAATCCACTGAGAAAGTCCACTCTACTATGTACCCTCCTCCCCCGGTTACGTTGCTTTCATTTCCATCACTGGTAATAGAAAAGGTTTAATGGGATCAACAGGCCAAGTAGAACATCAAGTGTGCAGAAAAGAAAGAAAAAGACACATTGTGTATTTATGCAATATAGTTGTACTGGTTTGGATTCTCCTTGTCTCTTTCCATGTAGTCCCTGTCAATTAGCGACTCTATTCTCTTCTTAAGGTCAGTGGGCTGTGAAAGCAATTCAGGAAGTCAGTAATGATTTTTGAATATTTTTTGCATTAAAATATGTATATAATGATCATTCAGCTTTTACTTGATATCAGGCTCAACCCAATTCCTTCAAGTGGGTGTCACGGTTTGTAAACAGAAAGGGGTTAAGGGGATCATTCAGTTGTTTAGAGTGTGGTGCTGATAACACCAAAGTTGCAGGTTCAATCCCCCTATGAGGCAGTTGCATATTCCTGCATTGCAGGGGGTTGGACTAGATGATCCTCAGGGTACCTCCCAATTCTATGATTCCTAAGATTCACAACTCCATTCTATTTACATCACAAGTAGCTTCTTTGGATATGCACTCCACTATGTCCACGAAGTATTCCTATCCTGGAGGGCAAATTCTGACAACACACAGCATACAGGTACATGTTTTGAGTGCTTAAAATGACAGCCATCCTAATTTATTCTGTACTGGAATTCTTTATCATTGGCTGACTAAATCTTTTGAAGTTGCCTCATCAGACATTCTCAAAAACAAAACAATGTACTGTCACAATAAAAGTATTGTAGGAATAAATTACTGCCAACAAGTAAAGGAAGAACATCCATACCACACCTTTACTGGGAATTTCAGTTGGTTGTATACTTCAGACACAAGAAGATTGTGGCTCAAAGTCTTGCGCATTTTCATGATTCTCACAATTGCGGCATCAATTTGGTATTGCCGATCCTGAAATACCCTCTCTGTAGTGCTTGCTTGTTCTTCTACCTGCAGGAGCAGGAATTTGGAAAAGAAAGTATATCAGAAATTGAAAAAGCCTGTCTTTGCCATCCCTCAAGTGAATGGATTAATTTCAATCAGTAGTGTAGTGTGGGCGTGGACAGGATTTTTGTTGGGGGTGGGCAGGACTTCTGTTGGGGGGGCTGAACTGACGTGATTGGTCAGTTAGCTAAGTATTTATATTGTTTTACTTGATCTGGGGGGAGATGCCCCCCCCGTGGCTATGTCCATGTAATGTAGTTAATTTGGGTTGAGTGGATGAAATGGTATTGGTGTTCTTGGGGTACTGCTTCTGATAAGTAAGGCCCTCCCCTTAAAACCACATATGAGAGTCCTTGCTTGTCATCATTGTAAAGGGGGAAAGCATCCTTTAGACTCCATCCACCTCACCATTTCACTATGCAAACTTTTGAAATAAATGTACAGAGCAAGAGGCAATTATGCTGCTTAAGGTCACAGTCTTGTATCCTAAGACACCTACTTACAAACAAGCCATGTCTGTTCATCAAGGTCATCTTAGGAGGACTGTCTTTTGGTGTCCCCACCTACTGAGGTCAGGCAGGCAATGACCGAGGATTAGGTTCTCTGAGTAGGAGCACACTGGCTTTAGAGTAGGGTTTCCCAAACTTGGGTCTCCAGCTGTTGTTGGACTCCAACTCACATCATCCCTAGCTAGCAGGACCAGTGGTCAGGGATGATGGAAACTGTAGTCCAAAAACAGCTGGAGTGTCAAGTTTGGGAAACCATGCTTTAAAATACCCTTTCCATGACTGTGCCTATTCTCATGAGTTTTAAGAACCAGGTGAAAAAGTTTTAGTTTGTCCAGGTCTTTTCAATAGGATGCCATATTTTATTTAATGGATGCTTTTTGTAGTTGATTGTTCTTAGCCAAGTAAAAAGCAATACAATAAACAGGAGTTCTGCTAAATCAGACCAAAGGCCAGCTAGTCCAGCAATGTGATCTCACAGTGGCAAACTGGATGCCTCTGGGAAGCCCAAAGCAGGACATGAGCACAACAGCCCTCTACCATTCAGATCCCTCTACTGGTATTCAGAGGCATACTGCCTATGCTACTGGAAGTAGTACATAGTTCTCATGCCATTGACAGTAGCCACTGGCAACCTTAGCCTCCATAAATTTTCTAATCCCCCTTTAAAGCCATCCAACTTGGTGACTTACCATTACATTGATTCAAAAGGCGTTTTACAGTTTTATGACCTTTATACCTTTTTAATGCTGTACTGTTTAATTGTAAGCTGTCTTGAAAAGAAATTTCATTTAAAAGCAAGATTAAAAAAGATTTCCATAAAAGAAAGTCATTTTGGGGTCAATGGGAAGGCTACACATTTTACAATGTGTAAGGTCAGATCACTTCCTGGTGCAACTGGACATCTCAGAGACTCTTCCCCTCTGCAGGGAGGTGGAACCTATTCGGATGTTCCGCCCCCGCCACTTAATGGATCCAAATAGCTTCCAGAGAGTGGCAGGGGATGTTTTATCCCATGTTGATGGCCTTTCAGCTGATTTCCTGGTGACCTGCTGGAATGCAGAGTTAACCAGGGCTATTGACTGTCTGGTTCCGAAGCGCCCTCTCCGATTGCATGGAGCCCGGACAGCCCTGTTGTTTCCCCCAGAGCTGAGGGCGATAAAACAATCATTCAGATGGCTAGAGTACCGGTGGCGGAAAACTCATTCTGAATCAGACCGGACACAGGTTAGAGCTCAACACTGAGCCTACCAAGTGGTTATGGTGACGGCGAATAGGACCTTCTTCACCTCCTCTATTGCATCTGCAGAAAACAGCAGCAGGAGACTCTTTCAGGTGGTTCACAATCTATCAGAACCACCTTCGTCATCGGGCCAGGTAGGGAACCCAGGATCTCCTGCAATGCTTTTGCAAAGTTTTTTGCAGATAAAGTCGCTCAGATTCGGAAGGAGGCAGACTCCACCGTGGAAGCAGGGCCGAGGTGGGAGAGTGCTGGAGTCCTGTCTAGTCATATTATATGGGAACAATTCCAATCTGTTACCTCCAAGGATGTGGACAGGCTGCTTGGACGAGTGAAACCAACCACCTGTCTTCTTGATCCTTGCCCATCCTGGCTCATAAAAGCAAGCCGGGAAGGGCTGGGCGATGGGCTCTGCGGGGTGGTGAATGCTTCCCTCTGCGAGGGAGCCTTCCCAGACCCGCTGAAAGAGGTGGCCATTAAACCACTTCTTAAAAAAACATCTTTAGGCCCGGCCAATATGACCAACTATTGCCCAGTCTCAAATCTTCCATTCTTGGGCAAGGTGATTGAGCAGGTGGTTGCTAAACAACTCCAAGCATGCCTGGAGGATGCAGACCATTCTGCATTCCAGTCGGAATTCAGGCCTCATCATGGGACTGAAGCTGCCTGGGTCACTCTGGTTGAGGATCTCCTGTGGGCCAGGGACAAAGTTGAAAGCTGTTTCCTAGTTCTGCTGGATCTCTCAACAGCCTTTGATACCATCGACCATAACATCCTTCTGGACCATCTAGAGGGGCTGGGAGCTGGGAGCAGTGGTTCTGCTCCTTTCTCCTGGGCCGTGTCCAGAAAGTGGTGTTGCGGGATGAGTGATCAGACCCCTGGGCTCTCACTTGTGGGGTGCCTCAGGGTTCCATCCTCTCCCCCATGCTTTTTAATATCTATATGAAGCTGCGGGGAGAGATCATCAGGGGGTTTGGGCTGGGTGTTCATCAGTACACAGATGATACCCAGCTCTACCTCTCTTTCAAATCAGAACCAGTGAAGGTTCTGTGTGAGTGCCTGGAGGCGGTTGGAGGATGGATAGCGGCTAACAGATTGAGGATGAATCCTGAAAAGAAAGAAGTAATGTTTTGGGGGGACAGGGGGCGGGTGGGTGTGGGGGACTCCCTGGTCCTGAATGGGGTGACTGTGCCCCTGAAAGACCAGGTACACAGCCTGGGAGTCATTTTGGACTCACAGCTGTCCATGGAGGTGCAGGTCAATTCTGTGTCCAGGGCAATTGTCTACCAGCTCCATCTGGTATGCAGGCTGAGACCCTACCTGTCCACAGACTGTCTCGCCAGAGAGGTGCCTGCTCTAGTTATCTCCCGCTTGGACTACTGCAATGCGCTCTACATGGGGCTACCTTTGAAGGTGACTTGGAAACTGTAATTAATCCAGAGTGCTGCAGCTAGACTGGTGACTGGGTGTGGCCGCCGGGACCATATAAAACCGTTCCTGAGAGACCTGCATTGGATCCCAGTACATTTCCGAGCACAATTCAAAGTGCTGATGCTGACCTTTAAAGCCCTAAACGGCCTCAGCCCAGTATACCTGAAGGAGCGTCTCCACCCCCATCGTTCAGCTTGGACACTGAGATCCAGTGCCAAGGGCCTTCTGGCGGTTCCCTCACTGTGAGAAGTGAGGTTACAGGGAACCAGGCAGAGGGCCTTCTTGGTAGTGGCACCTGCCCTGTGGAATGCCCTCCCATCAGATGTCAAGGAAATAAGCAACTATCCTACTTTCAAAAGACATCTGAAGACAGCCTTGTTTAGGGAAATTTTTATGTTTAATGCTGTAATGTGTTTATAATATTTGATTGGGAGCTGCCCAGAGTGGGTGGGGAAACCCAGCCAGATGGGCAGGGTATAAATAAATTATTATTATTATTATTATTATTATTATTATTATTATTATTATTATCACAACACCAAGAACAACTAAAAATATGTTCAGAGTCTAAGACCTGGCTCAGAGTAAGCTCTAATTTAAACATTTGCAACAAAAAAACGATTTCCATCCTCTTCCCTATCTTCCAAAAGACTGCTTGGCAACAGGAAGAAAATGGAAGTACAAGGAGTTATTACAATAATTATGAAAAAAAAAAATAGTATTCAAAAGCAGCTTCTCCCAGTTTAAATGGGTGCTGGATGGCCATAACCTTGAACAGATTAAATACTTCAGTTATCTAGGGCTCACATTCCATCATACAGGATCTTGGAAGCACCATTGGCAAACCTCCCTTCAAAAGGCAGAGATCACAAAGCTAGCCATACTCAGATTCTTTTTCACAAAGGGCGGCAAATGTGTTCCAGCATCCTTAAGGGTTTTCAACGCAAAACCCGTTTCCCAACTCCTGTACGCAGCAAATGTCTGGCATAATGGGGACGTGCCTAAGCTAGACGGCTTTCAGGTAAAATTTCTACAGTCTCTACTGCAGGTACTCAACTGTGTCCCCAACTCCATACTTATGTTACAAGCTGGTGAATGCCCAATTTTAACTAAAGCATGGTGGGCTGCCCTAAAACATTGGCTCAGGATTGCAGTGTTTGATCTAGGGAAGGGTTTGTATCAACACCTGACCAATGAGGAGTTTGTCAGCAATTGACAGAAAACCATGGCTAGAAAAGTCACCTCTATTAGTCTGTCGCCCCCCCCCAACTCTATTACCTGGGTTATGAAGGCACCCTAAAGACATTAAAGCAAAGATTATGGGATAATGCACACAGTGACTTGCGATCTCGATCACACACAGTCTGTAGTCCGCTGGCAGTAGGAGTACACTATGGGCATGTCTTTAAGTTAACACCTTACATTCAAAACCTGACAGTACCAAATTACCGAAGGTTATTCACCAAAGCCAGACTAAACGTTTTTCCTTCTGCAGTGTTGGATGGCAGGTTGAGAGGAGTTCCCTACCAGGACAGACTTTGCTCGTGTGCCCAAGACATCAGTTCTATAAAACATATTTTGCTGCACTGTGCGAAATACAAGCAATCCAGGGCTGAATTGATATTACCCTTGCTGGTACCTTTCCCGGGAAAATCAGAGGCTCACTATGTCAGGTTCCTATTGGAAGACCGGACATACGCTAGAACATTAGCAGTGGCAAAGTTTTTATCGGTGGTTGCAAGAACCAATGATCCCTAACTTTAAGTCTGAACAAAATGCTTGTTTAACCTGGAGGTAGGCTGTCTGAATTGTATATTGCTTTGTAATGATTTGTTGGGTCTCTGGACTGTAATAAAGATTGATTGATTGACAACAATAAGCTACAGCTAACAAGTCACCCAGCATGCAACTCCTAGCCATAAAAACCTGAACCACTAAGCATTCAATGTAAATAGATACTTAACCAAAAGCTAGGGAAATAAAAATCTAATTTAATGTACAAAACAGCTCACATTTCTTATAATGAGACAAGTACAAGTGTCTTGATGTCCCAATCTCAGGAAGAGAGGTTTTTGTAACCCATGCCCCTGGCATATAAAATGGCTCAGGATGACTCAAGCAGTATAAATTGAAAACTGGAGCCAAAATAATTGCCACTGAATTGCTTCTGGGTGATTCAGGGCACTGCCCAGGCACCCAGAAAATATACAACAGTAATCTGAAGGGAAAAAAGAACCAGAGACCGTTTCTTTCATCTGGATCTGATTGATTTTTATCCTGAATAGCTTATGTCTGAAGTCATCATTGCAAATAAATTTGTCGCCATCTTCCACATCTTTGCCTCTGGGGCTTTTTGTTAGCACTCTGGCCTTGCCGCAGGCTAATGACTGGAGGGTTCGTCGAAGGTCTCCATCCTCTAAAACAGAAAGAGATGGTTTAGTTTTTTAGCCACTAGCACTCAGAAGCCACAAAGAACATCCAATACGGACCTATTCCAGTAGCTTGTTTTATCTCCTCTAAACTGAATTCTTCACCTTCGTTAAACATAAGCAGCACTAAAGTCTGGAACAATGAGACCTGTAGCTCTTTTTTGCCCTGTCAGGAACAAAAAAAAAGTGATAAAAACACTTCTGCATTTACTTATAAAATGTAAATAATTTGTTTAACAATAGTTCTAGATCCATGCACAGGGAGGTCCTACACTTTGCAGTTATTTAACATTCATTCCATATAAAAGGAAATAATATCCATATGATAGCTGTGTTATCTTTATAGCAGAGTGCTTATACCTTAGGAAGACACTATGTGTAATCATGTTTGCCTTTTTAAACTACAGTTAAGAACTATATCTGAAACACTTCAACCACAGTTTAGCATTGGCCATGAATTTAACCACGGTTAAATCTACATTGAGCAAACCCTTGTTAGAACAGTTTCCCTGATTCTCTAGCCAATCTGTTTGCAAGGTGATAAACAGATCTTTCTGGTGTTTCCCTATTTCCAAGACCAATTCAAAGTGCTGTTTTTAAAGCCTTATACAACTTGGATGTAAATACAAGTCCATGGTCACCCAGCAAAAAGGAATATTTTTTGCAAATATATTTATGTAAGCCAATACAAATGGGCCCCTATTTACACCTGAAATTGGATAATTTTGATGGAACATGGAAAGTATTGTTCTTGGGGTGGATGGTTCATGAAAGGATGAAAGTTTCGTGAAAGGATGGATGTTTCATGCAAATGATAGCACAGGATGTTGGTGGCAGAACTGATGAAGAAACAAAATGAAATGAAATGAAATGAAATAAAGTAAGAACAATTCACAAAAGCTGAACAAAACCTAGAGACCAATATTTTAAAATCGGAATGACCACTTAAAAATCCCTGCTACATTCCACATCTACTAAATGGCTTCAACAAGTGATTAACAGTATACCAGAAAGCAAACAGTACCTCTTTAAATTCTGCTTTGAGTACGCAGTGTCCTAATGCTGATTGCCACTGTAGTTTCCTGCCACTGTGCTTTCCTAGATAAAATGTCTTGAATATCTCCTGCAGTTTTATCATCTAAAGAGAAGAGAGATATGAGCTTCAAGTACAGGGTTGCCATATTTCAAAAAAGGTTTGCTGAATTTTGTTCGGCAAAATTTCCCCATGTGCCATTTTTACACCTTAAAACCAGGACATGTCAGGAAGTTTCCTGACGTATGGCAAGTAAAAATAATCAACTAGTACAGTCTTATCTATGCTGAGCCATTAAAGGCTTTATAGGTCAAAATCAGCACTTTGAATTGGGTCCAGAAGCTATTTGGAAGCCAGTGCAGTCAGGCCAGGATTGGTGTGAGATGATCAAACTGTCTTGTCCCAGTGAGCAACCTGACTTTATTTTAAAAAGTCACCTTTATCCCAAATTGTTCTTTTAACCATTTTTTAAAAAGTACAATAAGTTTTAATCTTTTTGTATAGTGTTGCAACTACAAAGGGAGAGGCCCACAAATTACTTACTTAAACTATTTAACTTAAGTAATTCTCCCCAAATATCAAACCCAAAAGCTGATGCCAGAGGTTTCTTGGCAATTTGCCCAAGTTTTCCAATTATTAGATAAAGAAGTTTAAATTTTAATCAGTAGTATATAGCAGTGGTTTTCAACCAGCGTGCCGTGGCACCCTGGGGTGCCTTAAATGATGGTCAAGGGTGCGTGCAACGGGCAACACTGGCCTCTCTCCCTCTTTCTTCCCCTGTCTCCTCTGATGACCTCTCGTGTCTTTGCCTCTGAAATGCTTGCACAGTTGTTTGTTGCAGTAGCCCTGGCTACAAGCAACTGGTGCCTCTGGGGCTGACCAGGGGATGTTGGTTGCCAGAAGCTGAGGCAACCTTGGAATAAACAAGCAAGTGGGTGAGGGAGCCCAGCCAGCCAGTCCACCAGCCCCTGCTGTTGGGAATGGACAGACAAGTGTGAGGCCGGGCAGGTAGGCAGGCACCGTGCTAGCCTTTCTTGTACTTGCTGTATGCAAGGCCTACCAGGGAGTGGAGTGCCCAGTGCTGAAGGGGAGCCTTTCCACCATGCAGGCCCAGCAGCACCCACTGCTGCCACCCAAGGTAAGGTGCTGTCCTCAAGTTCATCTTTGGCCAGTCTCTGTTGGGCTACTAAGGCTGGGAGCATCCTCTTCCCAAGCCCCTGTGGCAGTGTGAGGAAGCACCTCTCTTTGGGGGGGGGGGCGGCTCAAAGACCAGGGGCAGAAGCAGTGGCTGCCCAGACGACTCCCAAGGAGAAGGGAGAGGAGAGGAGGCTGAGTGAACACTCCACAAGGGAGGGTGTTGGGAAAAGGGTGAGAGGTTGTTCGCTCTGCAGGCAAGGGGCGACATAACTGGGCTCCTGAGCCCCACAGGGGTGCCGCAGGAAGTATGCAGTGTTAGGGAATCATTCTGGCAGAAACAAGTAGACAGTTTCTAAAATGTTCCAGGTTTCCTTTATATATGGGAGTGGCACTCTGAGCTTAATTAGCATCAGCTGGAAGTGCCAATATGAAGAAAACCACACCGCTTCGTTTTAGCAGATGCCTGATGGCAGATGTCTGACAGAAGAGTAAAGGTAAAGGTAAAGGGACCCCTGACTGTTAGGTCCCATCACGGATGACTCTGGGGTTGCAGCGCTCATCTTGCTTTATTGGCCGAGGGAGCCGGCGTACAGTTTCCGGGTCATGTGGCCAGCATGACTAAGCCGCTTCTGGCGAACCAGAACAGCACACAGAAACGCCGTTTACCTTCCCGCCAGAGCGGTACCTATTTATCTACTTGCACTTTGATGTGCTTTCGAACTGCTAGGTTGGCAGGAGCAGGGGCCGAGCAACAGGAGCTCACCCCATTGTGGGGATTTGAACCACCGACCTTCTGATCGGCAAGCCCTAGGCTCAGTGCTTTAGACCACAGCACCTGCCTGTAAAATCTGCTGAAGGACTGTTCCTGTAATTTACGACGTGTGGGAGATAAGAGAGCATTTGTTTGAAAGTGTGCTGTTAATTGCAGTTTATTTTAACAGTCGAAAATATATTTGCTACCGTAATGTTTCCACAGAGTTTGTGAGTCATCTTTAAAACAACTTCTGTTATTGTCCACTGCTTCTGGGAAGATTAAGATTGCTCTGCTAAACAGTTTAAAGAGGTTTTACCTAAAAGTGTGTGGATGGTAACCTCTAATGGTTAAGGGAGCCATGGACTCAAAAAGGTTGAAAACCTCTGGTCATCAGTATCAAACAAGAGTAATAAAAAGTTATTCCATTTTGGATGTGTTGTCCAGCTATCTTACCTCTGATGGCAGGTGGACCTCCATAGGCACGTAGGTTGGCCAATAGCCCATAGTCAAGATATTCACTGTGAGTTCAATGTTACCAGGTACATTCTGATTTTGCATATACTACAGCAGAATCAAAGTGACAGAATAACCATATGAAACTACAAACAAGTTAAAGGCACTGTTAACTGCACACCTCACATTAAATCAGTATTTGGATTCTGTCCTCCCTCCAAGGAGCTTAGGGTAGCATAAATCAAATCCCCACCTTTAATCCTTACAACCACCCTTAGATTAGCTGAGAGAAGGAAACTGGGCCAAGGTCACCCTGTGAGTTTCTGAGTTTGGGGAAATTCAAACCCAGGTTTCTCCAGCCAGATTTCCTTATCTAGTGCTCCACCATTCCACCCAATAACAAAGAGCTATAAGAGCATTACCAATTTGGCATACAGAAAGCAAAGCACATTGATGGAACTAACATGAGGGGTAGCTAGCCCTGTTGTGAGGAAGAAGGAAAATGGAATATTTGCAATGTCCTTTTCAGATGTAACTGCACATGCTTAATTTATTTTGCCAAAATACCCAAAACTTAATCCAATTAAAGGATAACCCAGAAGCCAAAATACACTCAGAAAGAAATATTGATGCCAGGTTTTGTACCCATACCTGCTTAAACTGTATCATGATGTCTTTAGAAAGCTCCATGTCTTTAAACATTCCTTCAAGTTTGCTTGTGAAAGCAGCTCCACATTCTATAAAATGATAGTTATATTGAAATTGCAGTTAGATATTTTGTCATTGTCAACAAAAGATTTAAAGTGCATCAATAACCAGATAGCAGAGAGGTATTTCCTGTTTCAGATAAAGGTAAAGATTACAACAGTATTGCAATTCTGCTCAGGAGTGGCTGGCTTGGTGGGCAACTGTTGCAAATTGGTAATGTTGGTGTGCCCTTGCTGCCCTGTCCTGGTAAAGCAGCAGTGATGCTGCTGCTGGAAGGCAAACTCTGTGGTAGCCAGTGGCGTAGCAAGGTCAGATGGTACCCGGTGTGAAAAATTTCTTGTCGTCCGCCCCCCCATTGAAATTATTAAAAGAAGGAAAAATAAGATACAGTCGCAAGTGTTATTTTCTGGTTTATTTACTTAACACTGTGAGCATAAGCACTTAAAAACTTTTTTTCGCAATAGGAATTTCTTATGAATGAAATTTTTTACTTAATTTTGTAGATTTGGCTTAACGTATGATGATCACAATGAATCAAGGAACTAAAAAATGTAACAAAAATAAATTCAGCATGGCACTTATAAGCTTCAGTAATGATGCACAACTAACTCAACAGAACGACGTGGGGTGACATTTGTTGACTAAACTAAAAAGTTTCAATACGTATTATTGTTGACTTGTTGAGGTTAATTAATTGTCAGACGAAGTTATTAAACTCGTTTTAAATAATTTTTTTCAAAAAAGTGTTGTGAGCCCCCCCCCAATTTTTTTTATTTTAAAAACACATACTTTTGCCATTTTTGTCACCCCCCTCAGTGATGACACCCGGGGTGGCCCACTCCCCCTTCCTATGCAACTGGTGGCAGCACCTTGGCAAACCAGTTGCTCTTCATTTATACTGAAGACTCTTTTAAAAAGAATGTGGGCCAAATTCTTAAATTGCTATCTATCCAGTTCAACTCCCCAAAAAGTAGCTACATGCAAGCTATGCATGTTTAAAAAGTGGCCTGCACTGCATTAAAATATTCACACACTGATTTTGTTATGGCACTTGCAGTTTATTGTGTTATGGCACTTGCAGTTTATTGCTTACTTTAGATCAGAGGTTCCCAAACTTATTTGGCCTACTGCCCCATTTTCAGGAAAAAAATTACTCAGCGCCCACCTGAAAATCTGCCTTCTTTAAGCGAACAAAAAGAAAGATGCAGTGACAAATTTGCATTCTTTTATGTATCTATATTTCTTTTTTTTATAAAATATTTATTAAGATTTTACAAAAAACAAAGGTTTACAAAATAAAAAGAAAACATATAAAAAGAGATAAATAAAAAGAAAACATACAAAAATACATAAAATAGAAAAAAGAAAAAGGAGAAAATAAACATACAAAATGCAAAAAACAAATAAGTAAGAAAAAATTAAAAACAAATCCATTTTTTGTATCTTTAAACTCATTAGCTTGTTTCCTTGACCTCCTCGCACCTCCCCTTTTTGTGTTCCCATTTACATAATCAAATCAGCAAATCCTTACCCTCTTTCCTTTATCTTAACATATTATAACTCTATCTTTTCATCCATTATCAATCCATTTTTGCATATTCTTATTAACTTTGTTGCTAATACCACTTATTTTCAATCCAACATCATTTTAACATTCATTAATTTTACTGTGTTTCTGCAAATAGTCTTTAAATTTCTTCCAATCTTCTTCCACCAACTCTTCTCCCAGGTCTCGGATTCTGCCAGTCATTTCCGCCAATTCCATATAGTCCATCACCTTCATCTGCCACTCTTCCAGGGTGGGTAAATCTTGTGTCTTCCAATACTTTGCAATAAGTATTCTTGCTGCTGTTGTTGCATACATGAAGAAAGTTCTGTCCTTCTTTGGCACCAGTTGGCCGACTATGCCCAAAAGAAAGGCCTCTGGTTTCTTCAGAAAGGTATATTTAAATACCTTTTTCATTTCATTATAGATCATCTCCCAGAAAGCCTTAATCTTTGGGCACGTCCACCAAAGGTGAAAGAATGTACCTTCATTTTCTTTACATTTCCAACATTTGTTATCGGGAAAATGATATATTTTTGCAAGCTTGACTGGTGTCATGTACCACCTGTATATCATTTTCATAATATTCTCTCTTAAGGCATTACATGCCGTAAATTTCATACCGGTGGTCCACAACTGTTCCCAGTCAGCAAACATTATGTTATGTCCAACATCTTGTGCCCATTTAATCATAGCAGATTTAACCGTTTCATCCTGCGTATTCCATTTTAACAGCAAGTTATACATTCTTGAAAGTATCTTAGTTTTGGGATCTAACAGTTCTGTTTCCAATTTTGATTTTTCCACCTGGAAGCCAATTTTTTTGTCCAAATTATAGGCCTCTCTTATTTGATAATAATGAAGCCAGTCTCGCACTTTATCTTTTAGTTTCTCAAAACTCTGCAATTTCAATTTGTCTCCTTCTTGTTCCAATATTTCCCAATATTTCGGCCATTTGGCCTCCATATTGAGCTTTTTCTGAGCCTTTGCTTCCATTGGTGACAACCACCTTGGGGTTTTATTTTCAAGTAAGTCTTTATATCTTATCCAGACATTAAACAATGCTTTCCTGACAATATGGTTTTTAAATGCTTTATGTGCTTTAACCTTGTCGTACCACAAATATGCATGCCACCCAAAAACATTATTAAAACCTTCTAAGTCCAAAATGTCTGTGTTCTCAAGAAGCAGCCAGTCTTTCAACCAGCAGAATGCTGCTGATTCATAGTAAAGTTTAAGGTCTGGCAGGGCAAATCCGCCTCTTTCCTTTGCGTCAGTTAATATTTTAAATTTTATTCTGGGCTTCTTGCCCTGCCAGACAAATCTAGAAATATCTCTCTGCCACTTCTTGAAACAGTCCATCTTGTCCAAAATATGCAATGATTGAAATAAAAATAACATTTTTGGCAATACATTCATCTTTATAGCTGCAATTCGACCCAACAAGGAAAGCTTCAAATTTGACCATATTTCTAAGTCTTTTTTCACTTCTGTCCAACATTTCTCATAATTATCTTTAAATAAGTTTAAGTTCTTAGCAGTCATATTAACCCCCAAATATTTTACTTTCTTAACTTATGTTAGACCAGTCTCCTTCTGAAACCTCTCTTTCTCAATCGGTGTTAAGTTTTTCTCGAGAACTTTAGTTTTTGACTTGTTCAGCTTAAATCCTGCCACATGACCAAATTCTTGAATCAGTTCTAATACTCTTTTCGTACTAGATTCTGGCTCCTGTAACGTCAAAACTAGGTCATCTGCAAAAGCTTTCAATTTGTATTGTTTGGCTCCGACCTGAATACCTTTAAACATACGGTCCCTTCTAATCATATTTAACAAAACCTCCAGGACCGAAATAAAAAGCAATGGGGAAATTGGACAACCTTGTCGTGTCCCTTTCTCTATCTTATATTCCTCTGTCATCACATTGTTAACTATTAGCTTAGCCTTTTGTTCTGAGTAAATTGCACTTATACCATTTTCAAACCCTTGACCAACCCCCATCCCCTGAAGATTTTTCTTCATAAAATTCCAAGAAATATTGTCAAAGGCTTTCTCCGCATCTATGAAAATTAAAACTGCTTTGGTACTAATGTTCACTTGCAACTTCTCCAAAATGTTAATTATGTTCCTTGTGCTGTCAGACAAGTGTCTACCTGGGAGAAAGCCAGCTTGGTCCTTATGTATCTCTTCCACTAATACTTTTTTTAATCTATTAGCCAAAATATCAGCAAATATTTTGTAATCCACATTGAGCAGGGATATGGGGCGGTAGTTCTTAAGTTGTGTCTTTTCAGACTCAGTTTTCGGTATAAGCGTAATATAAGCTTCCTTCCACGACTCTGGCGCTTTTTTCCCCTCCAAAATTTCATTGCAAACCTCCTTTAGTGGTTGAATTAACCAATCTTTCAAAGATCTATAGTATTTTGAGGTTAAGCCATCCGGCCCTGGAGATTTGCCCAACTGCATATTCTGAATGGCACCTTCTACCTCCTGTTCTATAATTTTGTGGTTCAGCATTATCTTGTTTTCTTGAGAGATTTTTTGTAATCCATTTGTTTTTAAAAATTGGTCTATATTTCTACCTACATCCTACAACCTAGTAAAGAAGGATAATTTTAAAATAAAAATTATAAATAATATCAAAAATAATTCTAATGAGAAGAATGAACCTGGTGTGCTGCTATCAATTTATTAACGTTTGGCTCTATTTTTGTCAGCAGGATTCTTAAATCACCACAATTAGCTATTTGGGGGCAGGTTCTGTTTTCAGTTAACAGATTTGTGACCGCACTGAACCCACATTCCACTAAATATGATGAAGGAAATGTTGGCAAAACCTATTTGGTGTTTCGCAACTTTCTGACTAGTTGCAGGACCTTAGCCAGACCTAGCAGAGTACACGCAGAATCCACGGAAGCAATTGGCAACTTGGCTGCAGACAGGATAGACGAAGCAGGAACCAGGAACTTGTAGTTAGGTGTTTATTATATACAGTGGACTATTTACAGGAACAGAACACGGATCTTATGCTAGCTCTCTCTGACACGGCTGACAACTCCTACACTCACTGACACACTGAACCACTCAACTCCAAACTCTGAACTAACAGTTAGTAGGCCATTAATTATCACTCCCTTGAGAGAGCTTGACCGATCAGGGAGCGGTCTCCATGTCTCTGTTATTACCAGGCAGACTTACTCCTTCAGATTGCCTTCTGGCTGTCTGCCAAACCTTAATTGACTCTGTGTGAGTAGCTGCATGTACACAGTTTCCCAACAGGAAATGCTATAGTATTGTACAGGGGAGGAGTTGACACTGTCCCATAACAGCGCCTGACCTGGCGGTAAGCGTCATTACACAACAAAGGAAACATGTACAAATGGTTTTTCCATTTTGTTTCTTCTCTTCTTTCCTTATGCTTCCACTGCCCCCTTATTTTTATTCCACACACCCCAATTGCACCTAAGGCTACTACCGCCCATCCTGAATCGTTCCAGTGCCCCCCAGGGGAGGTATTGACCACTTTGGGAAACACTGCTTTAGATGAAGTAAATACAGATATATTTCTAAGCCACTTCATGCATCCAGTGAAGTAAGTTGTAGCCTATGAAAGCTCATGTGACAATAAGTTTGCTAACTGCCACACAAATTTATTGTCTTTATGTCAGTACAACCTAGGAAATCTAAAAGGGCCATTACAGAACCATGGTATTCTGAAAGGCGAAGTTTGAGGAGGTAAAACTCAAAACAGTGGATAGTTTACCAGCCTAAGCCTGGGATTCAAACAGGGGCATACCATGGGTTGCTGGCACCCAGGGCAGGTAAAGTGTCCTGGTGGACTGGGCAGCTGGGGTGGAGGTCACATTGGCATTGGCGGCTGCCCTGCTACTTCCCTCCTTCCTCCCCACCTTGTCCCACCCCACCCCAGAGGCACCTTGTGGCCATTGAATGGAGCTGCTGCCTGGACAATGAGGCAGCTGAAGCCCCTCGCAAAAGAGGGGGAAGCAAGCAGGGAGGCGTTAGTTACAGGGGTCCCTCACACCTATATTAAGTCTATAATTGGGAATGTCTACACAGGTAGGACTTGAATGCACTCATTCAGTGCATTCAGTCTCTGTAAGAGTGTAAGCTAACTAGGAGGGGATGTTTTATCCCGTGTTGATGGCCTTTCAGCTGATTCCCTGGTGACCCGCTGGAATGCAGAGTTAACCAGGGCTATTGACTGTCTGGCTCCGAAGCGCCCTCTCCAATTGCATGGAGCCCTGTTATTTCCCCCGGAGCTGAGGGCAATGAAACAATCGTTGAGATGGCTAGAGCACCGGTGGCGGAAAACTCATTCTGAATCGGACCGGACACAGGTTAGAGCTCAATGTTGAGCCTACCAAGTGGCAATGGCGATGACGAAGAAGACTTTCTTCATCACCTCTATTGAATCTGCAGAAAACAGCAGCAGGGGACTCTTTCAGGTGGTTCACAGTCTAATGGAACCACCTTCGTCATCGGGCCAGGTAGGGAACCCAGGATCTCCTGCAATGCTTTTGCAAAGTTTTTTGCAGATAAAGTCGCTCAGATTCGGAAGGAGGCAGACTCCACCGTGGAAGCAGGGCTGAGGTGGGAGAGTGCTGGAGTCCCGTCTAGTCATATTATATGGGATCAATTCCAATCTGTTACCTCCGAGGATGTGGACAGGCTGCTTGGACGAGTGAAACCAACCACCTGTCTTCTTGATCCTTGCCCATCCTGGCTCATAAAAGCAAGCCGGGAAGGGTTGGGCGATGGGCTCTGCGGGGTGGTGAATGCTTCCCTCTGCGAGACCCACTCAAAGAGGTGGTCATTAAACCGCTTATTAAAAAAGCATCTTTAGGCCCGGCCAATATGGCCAACGATCGCTCAGTCTCAAATCTTCCATTCTTGGGCAAGGTGACTAAGTGGGTGGTTGCTGAACAACTCCAAGCATGCCTGGAGGATTCAGACCATTTGGATCCCTTCCAATCGGGATTCAGGCCTCACCACAGGATGGACTTCATTACAGACTTACCAGCCTCAAGGAAACAGACAGTAATATGGGTGGTGGTAGACTTGTTTACTAAAATGGCGCACTTCATGCTGTGCCAGAAGCTGCTATCGGCCCAAGAAACAGCGCAGATGTTTGCAAAACATGTGTTTAAGCTGCACGGGTTGCCGTTGAGAGTGATTTTGGAAAAGGGGGCACAATTTACCTCGCAGTTTTGGAGGAAGTTAATGCAGCTTTTGGACGTAGAGGTGTGCTTGACCTTGGCTAGGCACCCACAAACCAATGGCGAGTCAGAGAGAACCAGCGCTACGTTGCAACAATACCTTCGTTGCTTTGTGAAATATCAGCAAGAAGACTGGGTAGACAAGTTGGGACTGGCAGAGTTCGAGTACAGTAACGCAGTAAATACGTCTACCCAGCAGACTCCATTTATGGCAAACCACGGAAGACACCCAAGAGCATTTCCAGAGCCATGAAGCAACTTGTCGGTGCCAGTAGCGGAGCAGTTCATGGAGGAAATGCAGGCTCTACAGGAACTGCTGAGGGAGAAACTGTTGGTTTCTATTTCCCTCACTGAGCAGCAACTGCAGTCACAAGACATTGTTTTGCATTCCACAGTCCAAGTTACTGTTGGGTTCCCACGGGAAATGGGAGACTGGATGTGACGTACACTGGTTTCCTGTTTTTCACTGTTCTCTCGGTTTCTTTGTTAGAGAGACAGGTTGCTTCTCTGCTCTCACAGAGGCAAGATGCATGTTTGTATTCTCTCAGCATAGAGTGGAAATAAAGTTAAGAATGTGGCACATACTGCTTATCCTTCTGCTGTGTGGACTACTCTGCTTGGGCTCAAGATAAGATGAGCCTGTATCAGCTTCAGATGGGCCGAAGCTGGTCAAAATCTCACAGAAACTAGACGCGGCTAAGGCCGTGTACAAGAAGAATGCTGATGAACATAGGCAGCAGGGGGAGGAGATCGAAGTGGGGGATAAGGTGTGGATGTCAGCTAAAGACTTGCCAACTAAGGGGAGGTGGAGGAAGCTAGAGCCAAGAAGGCTGCGGCCATTTCAAGTGGCAGAGCAGGTAAATCCTGTATTGTTCAAACTTAAATTGCCTGCCTCAATGAAGATACACCCTGTATTCCATAGGACTCTTCTGTCACCATTTGTTCCTGCACACCAGTACCAGAAACTTAAGCAGGCACCTCCACCTCCAGTCATGGTGGAAGCCCAAGCGGAGTATGAGATCCAGGAAATATTGGATTCGAGGATTTGCAGGAGGCAGTTGAGGTATTTAGTGTCCTGGAAAGGTTATGCTGCTGAAATTTCCTGGGTACAAAGCCAGGATTTGCATGCCCCTGACTTGCAGAGGCAGTTCCACTGTAGGTACCCCCACAAACCCAAACCCAGAGGGTGGAGGGAGGAGGCCAAACCCAGTGAGGAAGAAGCTGAGGAGAGTGAAGAATGGTGGGAACCTGCATCAAGAGAGCCCTCCATGGCAGGCAATGAAGCAGAGGAGGAGGAAGGGGGGCTTAGAGGAGGGGGTGATATCAGAGAAGTGGCTATTCTGACAGGCAGAGAAGAGTCAGAGGGAGAAGAATCAGAGAGCAGCAGGAATCTGCTTTCTTCACACACAGAGAGTAAGGGAAGCTTATCTCTCCCAGGAATGCAGCCTGGCAGCTCTATTAATAGAACAGAGCAGAAAGAACAGGACACAACAGAGGGGGAGGAAGAGATCGAGGGGGTAGAGACTGCAAGAACCTGTAGATTGAGTCGTTTAGTAGAAAGGCGCATGTCAGGGAAAAGGAGGAAGTGGAGGCTTTCCTGTGTTGGCCAGAAAAGGAAGCCAAATCCAGCAACTGACTCAACGGGCAAGGAATGATTAATGGAGCTCCGACCGGGAGTTATTTTAATTGACCAATAAATTTGAAATAATTAACTGTCAGAGGTTGCGTCATGTGTGAGAGAGACATCAAACCTGACACTGCAATGCGCTCTACGTGGGGCTACCTTTGAAGGTGACCCAGAAAGTGCAATTAATCCAGAATGCAGCAGCTAGACTGGTGACTGGGTGTGGCCGCCGGGACCATATAACACCATTCCTGAGAGACCTGCATTGGCTCCCAGTATGTTTCCGAGCACAATTCAAAGTGTTGATGCTGACCTTTAAAGCCCTAAATGGCCTCGGTCCTGTATACCTGAAGGAGCGTCTCCACCCCCATCGTTCTGCCCGGACACTGAGGTCCAGCACCGAGGGCCTTCTGGGGGTTCCCTCACTGCAAGAAGCAAAGCTACAGGGAACCAGGCAGAGGGCCTTATCGGTATTGGCGCCTGCCCTGTGGAACACCCTCTCATCAAATGTCAAGGAAATAAGCAACTATTTTACTTTTAAAAGACATCTGAAGGCAACCCTGTTTAGGGAAGTTTTTAATGTTTAATGCTGTAATGTGTTTTTAATATTCGGTTGGGAGCTGCCCACAGTGGCAGGGGAAACCCAGCCAGATGGTTGGGGTATAAATAATAAACTTATTATTAATTTATTATTATTATTATTATTATTATTATTATTTATCATCATCACCCCTTCAGTTCTTTCTGATAGGCCAGAATTGCAAAGTCAACACAGGTGGAAGAGTCCACATGACGGAAGGGGACACAAAACTCTGCAACACAGACACTTTTTTCTGGTAGTACATTTTTAAGGTGTCATGCCTAGGCAATGGATTCTTTCTTGCAGGGGGTTGGACTACAGGACCTTTGGATGCCTTCCAAAACTACAATTCTATAATTCTGTCTTCTTAGGAAATACAGTAACAATCCTTCATATGCAAAGCTATCATTTTTAAAACACTTTCTACAATATGGATGTATTGGAAACCCACTCTGATTTCTAAATAAAGAAACTTCTGGAGTTTCTGCAGATTTTGATATACTAGGCTAGAGGAGTGGTGTTGATGTTGGAGAGAACATAAAATAGACAGCAAGCAATACATTAGAAAAAATGCAAAAAACGTTACCAACAAAGGGAGATTGGCAAAACAAGCTGTGTATCTGAAATTGGCAGTGGAAATTAGACAACAACCAAACCAAAAACTTAAAAAAGAGTGGGAAAGTTAAAAAAAAAAATTGGCATAACATTGTTCTCAAATCAAACCCTTGATGTGTTTCAAATAAATTTCACAAAGTCAAAATGCAGATAAACAAGTTATTTATTATGTATTAAAAAGACAATAAAGGTAAACAACACAATTGAAAGGAAAAATAAGATAGAAAAAGCTGCAGTGAGGTGGTGGGTAGTCACGGGTGAATAAATATGGGTATTGTTTGGTTTACTTATGTATACAGTATATGTTAAATTATGGATTGGAATATGTAAATAATTAACAAAGGAAAATTTAATAAAAAGCATTTTAAGAAAACACCAAAAAACAAAACTGCAACCCTTCCATACTGTTGAGGTTCCTTTAACTGCTGTTAAGTAAACTCTGGTGCACGTGCTTCCCTTATCTTGCACCTGCAGGTCTTACGATTAGTGTTTGAAACTCACTGTGACCTGACAACAGGCCAAGGGTGTGGTCATTCTTGAGTATATTGAGAGGGGGCTGTACATTGCCTGTTTGCTTTGGTGCAAGGAAGCTCTGCCAGATTGATACTGAACTCTGTGAGTTGTACTTCTTTGCATTTGAAGCCTGTACTTTATGTATATAGTGTATATAGTAAAAAGGTAAAGGGGACCCCTGACCATTAGGTCCAGTCATGGCCAACTCTGGGGTTGCGGCGCTCATCTTGCTTTATTGGCCGAGGAAGCCGGCGTACAGCTTCCGGGTCATGTGGCCAGCATGTGCTCTGGCGAACCAGAGCAGCACACGAAACACCGTTTACCTTCCCGCCAGAGCAGTACCTATTTATCTACTTGCACTTGGGCGTGCTTTTGAACTGCTAGGTTGGCAGGAGCAGGGACCGAGCAACAGGAGCTCACCCCGCTGCGGGGATTCGAACCGCCAACCTTCTGATCGGCAAGTCCTAGGCTCTGTGGTTTAACCCACAGCGCCACCCGCCTCCCTTAGTGTATATAGGAAACTGCCTTAATGCTTTGGATCCGTCAGTAAAGGACTGAACTGACTGAAAAGCCTCAAAGCCTTGAAATAAAAAGCCAGGAAGCTCCCTCCCCACCTCAACACTGTGATCTTTTAACTCTTTATTTTACATTAGAAATGGAGATAAGTATGTGGAGGGTGGGTGAGGATTTCTAGATAATGGAGAAACTACTGAGGAACTTGCGAGCCCATTTTGTGGGAGAGCTGGCTATTCCTTTTCCTTGATAATAAATGGGTGGTGGTGGCAGTGGCAGGTGAGAGGAAGAAGAGGAGGACCTGGAGTTTTGTAGATTTGTAGAATTGGAAGGAACCAAGAGCCCTTCAACGATTCTCTCTCCCTACACACACACTGCATTGCCAAAGCAGCCAGCAGACTGAGACGGGCTCAGGAAAGACTATGGGAACGGACAAAGGGTGGGCTGCACAGATTGCAGAAGCTCCTTTTCCCTGCTTCCTCTATGCTGCTCCCAACCCAGGCTGCCTGCCTCCCCTCTGCTCCAACAGCTCCTTTGCAAGCACGGGGAAGCTGTGGCAGCCTCTGCAGCAGCAGCCACTCTTCCTCCTCTTCCCTCCGTGCCTCTTCTTCGTCATCCATTTGCTACCCACACACCATCATGCAGTGGCCTTCCTCTGGCCCAGGCAGCCCCTCCATCCTCCTCCGTTGTCCCACTCTCATTTCCTTCAAGACCCCAGCAGCCAAACAAGAAGCAACTGCCCTTGCAGCGCAGCACAAGGCTGGCATGAGGATGCAGCAGGTGTCCCTCCAAAAATGTGCCTCTAAAAAAGTGCACCTGGGGCCACAGCGATGGTAGCTCCGCCCACGCTGCAAATAACTTTTAATGTAAATAGCATGAAGTATGCACATCATAATATGTAAATAATATTCAAGTGTCTTATCCTTTACAAACACAGGTTGGGGAGCTGCTATGACAGTGAACATAGAAAAAATTACAGAGGACTAAACCAAGCAACTTACCATGTTTGAGCTTGGAAAGCATAGATTTTTCAGCATCTACTGATGCACTTTTGCCTACCAATAACCGCTTTGCTAGATCTTTTTTGTAAAATGCCTCAAAAACATCCTTTCCTGTAGAAGACAAGTTTATTTAAAGCTCAGTTTGAAGTCTACATTACAACTGTCTCTCTTTAAATTACGGATCAGCAACTTGTGATTCCTGGATTCCATTTTAGCTCCCTAAGGCAGAGGTTTGCAACCTTTTTGAGTCCACGGCTCCCTTGAACAACTGCATTCTTTCTGCAACTCCCCTGTGAGGAAATGTGCTCTGAGCCTCAGAAGCCCAGTTATGTCACCTCTTGCCTGCAGAGCCAGCAGCCCCTCATCCCTTTTCGAACACGCTCCCTTATGGAGTGTTCCCTCAGCCTCCTCTCCTCTCCCTCTCCTTGGGAGTCCTACAGCAGCCATCGCAGCCACCCCTGGTCTCTGAGCTGCTGCCCCCAGCCCCAAAGAGCTGTCTTCTCATGCCACCCCACAAGGGCCTGGGAAGAGGATGCCCCCAGCTTTAGCAGCCTGACGGTGACTGGCCAAAGGTGAATGCGAGGCCACCATTTTATTCACCTAGGGAAGCAGTGGGTGCCATCAGGCCTGCATGGTGGAAAGGCTCCCCTTTGGAACAGGGCACTCAGCTCCCAGACAGGCATTGCACACAGCAAGCACAAGAAAGGCCAGCATAGCGCCTGCCTGGCTGGCCTCCCACTTGTCCGTCCGTTCCCAACAGCAAGGTCTGGTGGACTGACTGGCTGTAGTCTGAGTTCACCTCAGCTCCTAGCAACCAGCACTCCCTGGCCAGCCCCAGAGGCACCATTCGTCTGGAGAGCTTGTAGCCAAAGCCACTGCATCAAACAGCCGTGCAATCCTTTGGGAGGCAGAGACATGAGAGGGCATCAGAGGAGGGAGGGAAGGAAAGAGGGATGGAGGTCACTGTTGCCCGTGGCACACCTGATCATCATTCAAGGCACCCCAGGTTGTCATGACACACTGGTTGAAAACCACTGCCCTAAGGGGAACCATTGAGCATCAACCATTCCCAAACCAACTCAGATGTATGGGCTTCCTAGCAGCTTACTTTGAGAAACGGAAGGGTGAATGGGAATGGAGTGTTTGACTCCAAATCCTTATTATTTCCTCAAAGTAGCTCTACAATACAAGTAGCTGCTGTCCATGCATTCCACCTCATCCCCACCAACTCTTTAACAAGTCAAATAGCTTACAGATTCATAAAACACCTATGTGTATACAGTCATCCCTGTGAGTTAAGGGCAAGGAACCAATGTTATGTGACCTTGAGTAGTTAACTAGGGCTTAACCCTCATTTCTGCAGATCTAACCCAAAATAAAAGCCATTCTACTAGCTAAGAAACTGGGAGAATAGCAGTTAAACTTTGGATTCATTCAGCCTTATTGAGCCAATTTTTGCTGATATGTGCAGGTGTCTAATGCAAATAGGAAGTCCAGCTCTTACCATAGATGAACCTAAATATAATCATAATTTTATCCAACATCTTTTCAAGCTCTTCATCAGTAGCCTCTTTGTTTCCTGCACGAAGCTTTGAATCCACATACTTAGCTGAAGGAAAAACAAAAACAAAAAGTGATCAGATTTGAACTTGCATGCTTAAACAAAGTCTTAGTCTTACTCTAGACAAGGCTAGTGCTCTGCAAACTCTACTGGCCCATTGCCAGGTCTAACAGACAAGTGCCATGCAGACAACAGACTTGCCGTTCCCAAATGTCACATCATTGTGAAAAACAAAACAGAAGTTAATTCTCTGACCATTCGAAAGCACCATAATCTTCAGCCTCCTTCCTTGCTTGTAAGTATACCCTGTTGGGATGCAGCCAAGGAATCAGAGGCAATTGGCAGGCCCCCAGCTGGCCCCAGCCCACCGGTCGAGCTCCACTCCTTGGATCAGCATGAAACTGCAACCCGAGCTTCAGAAGCTTTCAGAAGCTGAGCATGCAAGCCAGCAGAGTAAAACACTTCGCAACAAAAGGGAAGGGAGAGGCATATGTGAGCATATTTACAGTTTTATTCAGCATACATCAGGACAAAGGAAAACATGTCTTCTCCCCTTCGTGTCCAAAGCAAGGCAGGAAAACAATAGCCATATACAAACGGAAGTTCCCAGCAAACTGTGCTGGAGTGTAAACAAGCATGTGACACACAACAGTCATGCCTTTTAAGGTGGAATGGAATATTTTAACATACCCAACTATTAAATAACAGGTCTGATTGGAGGTTGAGCCCCGCACTCCATCTCAAATTCAGCTAAGGGGCTGCAAAGCTCCATTAGAGGAACTGGACTGATTTGTTAAACTTTGAAATATAGCCTTGTACAAGATATCTGTTAGTTATAATAAAGTTAACTGACAGTTCGGTTCTTTAGTTTATTGTTCTACCCAGAGGCCAAGACAAACTTGTAGCAATAGTATTTAACAAAATACAGAGCATACATCCATAATATAAGCCGACATCCATGATGTAAGAGAGATACCAGAGATACCCAAAAGCAAAAATCTAACTTAATTTCAGTTTAAACATCTGAATCACCAAAACAACTTATAGCAATTTTATCTATTTCATTTTTCCTGATTATTATTATTTTGCAGCCAGTGCATAGAGAGCCAGTCTGCATTACAAAGCTATTATTATCACTCAAAAGAAACTGAACCATTTCTGGGACTTCCTGAGAGGAATCAAGTAGGTTGGTCGCAGCTTTTGGAGCTCCCCCAAAGCTGTAATTAAGCGGTGACTAATTACAACAAAGGGACGCGGGTGGCGCTGTGGGTAAAACCTCAGCGCCTAGGACTTGTCGATCGTCAGGTCGGCGGTTCGAATCCCCGTGGCGGGGTGCGCTCCCGTTGCTCAGTCCTAGCGCCTGCCAACCTAGCAGTTCGAAAGCACCCCCAGGTGCAAGTAGATAAATAGGGACCGCTTACTAGCGGGAAGGTAAACGCCGTTTCTGTGTGCTGTGCTGGCTCGCCAGATGCAGCTTGTCACGCTGGCCATGTGACCCGGAAGTGTCTTCGGACAGCACTGGCCCCCGGCCTCTTAAGCGAGATGGGCGCGCAACCCCAGAGTTGGACACGACTGGCCCGTACGGGCAGGGGTACCTTTACCTTTACCTTAATTACAACAAAGTTACAAAGATAACAGGAATAAACTCCTAGGTACTCCAGATGGATTGCTCACTGAAGAGGGATAGAGAAATCCCATCAGAAGGGTGAGTGAACCAGAAGTTCAGGTCAGGTGAGTTTGCTGGCCAATCAAGCACAGTAATCCGATGGGCATTGTAATGGTTCTAGGGGTTGCTCGTGCGTAAACTGGCGCCACACCTGGCTGGGTTGCCTGAGTGAACCTTTTCTGTCCGGACAGCCACTCGCCCGTGGCTGTCTCAATCGCTGGTAGAATCCGTCAGTGGGCGTTTCTTGAACTTCTTCCAGCAAAGAAGCTCTTTGACACCTAGTCTCCGCCTACTCTCCCTGCGCAGAAGCCTTCTGCGCAAGGAGGGTGTGGGCAGTGGAGGACCCTTACTCTCCCCGCTGGTCCACGGCAAGGAGTCAGGGGACCGCCTCGCCGATTCCTCCATCTGCCCCCCTTCTCCACTGGTGCTACGCTGATTCCCTTCCGCAGAAGATGGGCTGCCTCTCCCCATCCCGGGACGCTCTCTGGAATCCCTCTGGAGCCCGCTCTCTCCCTCCGGCCCTGATGGCAGTTCCCTGACATCCACCTCCTCCCCAGGACCCCCTCCACCCCCGGCGCAATTTTCCGATACAACCTCCTCTCCTCGGCCGGCGATGCGGGGAATCCCCTGAAGGAGCTGTCATCATCCTCTGAGGATTCAAAACCAGCCTCCCATCCGCTCAGATCTCTTCCCGCAGGTTGAACCTCCCAGTCTGATTCTTCTCCCTCGGACACCTCCCCTCCCTCCTCTTTGGAGGCAGGAAAACCCACAAAGTCCCCTTCGTCGTCTGTGGGTCCAAATTCTTCCTCCCAGAATCTAGCTAGTGGTTTTGGCTTATCTGGGAACAAACTGTGGAATTCTTCCACCAGATACCCATCATTGATTGATTCAGCGGGGACCCACGTGTTTTCCGACCTGGGTTCTCCCTCCCAAGCTACCAAGTACTCCACCTGGCGATCTCGCCACCTTGAATCGAGTATTTCCGTGGCTTGGTTACAGTGTTCCCTCTCCTCTACCCGCGGGTGGGTGGTGACTCCTCCCTCCCACCCCGGGAATTCCCGCCCCTCCCTGTACGGTGAAAGTAGGGACCTATGGAACACCGGATGTATCTTCATGCTGTCAGGCAACTTGAGTTTGAATGCCACTGGGTTCACCTGCTGTATTACCTCAAAAGGCCCCAGCTGCCTCGGCTGCAACTTCTTGCACCCTCCCTTTAGGGGTAACCCTTGGGTTGACAACCACACCCCGTCTCCCACCCGTATGGCCTCCCCCTCCCGACGGTGCCTGTCCGCCTGCCTCTTGTAAACTTCCTTGGCCCGCGCCAAGTTCATCCTGAGTTGCTGGTGCAAGGCCTCCATGTCCTCCACAAATTGCTCAGCCGCAGGTACACTCCATCCTTCCTCCCCCCTCCCCGGGAAGGCCCTGGGGTGACACCCATAATTGGCCATGAAAGGGCTCATTCCTGTTGACACATGTTCAGCGTTATTGTACGCAAATTCAGCCAAAGCTAATTTCTCTACCCAGTCGTTCTGTCTCTCACTGACGTAGCAGCGTAGGTATTGCTGGAGTATACCGTTCACTCTTTCTGCTTGTCCGTTGGTCTCTGGGTGCCTCGCCGTCGAGAAACTCACCTCGACTTGTAGCAAGCTCATGAGTTTCCTCCAGAACCGGGAAGTAAATTGTTTCCTGCGATCCGAGATTACCCTCAATGGAGCTCCATGCAGTCTAAAAATGTGATCCACAAACAGCCTGGCTGTCTCCTCTGCCATTGCCGCATGTGAGCAAGCTACAAAATGGCACATTTTTGTCAGTAGATCGACTACTACCATGACTGCTGTCTTCCCCCTTGACTTGGGCAGATCTGTCATAAAATCAATGGACACCAGCTCCCAGAGCTTTCCCGGTGTAGGTAAGGGTTCCAGTAACCCTGCGGGGGCAGCCCTCTCCCCCTTAGCCCTCTGGCATCGGTCGCACCCTCGTACATATTCTCGTACGTCTTCCCTCACCTTTGGCCACCAGAACTGCCTGGTGACAAGCAGCATGGTCTTGTGCTGTCCAAAGTGCCCAGCTGTTGGGTTGTCGTGGAGTTGTTTAAGTACCTTCCCCCTCAAGGTCTCCCCCGGTACATACAGTGCCCCCTTATAGTACAGTAGCCCTTCCTTTTCCTCAAACCCTCCATTGTCTTCCCTTCCGTCTCGGAGTTCCCTGATTTTTGTCTGAGCGAACGCATCGTCTCTAGTAAGCCCTGCCAGTTCTCGTTTCCCAACCAACGCTCCCCCACACACCCTCCGGTCCTCGGGAAACACGTGTCGGGTCTCCGGTGGTCCCTCTCCTTCCATGTACTCCGGTTTCCGGGAGAGAGCATCTGCCCTTACGTTTACCTCTCCCGGCACGTATCTGATTTCGAAGGAAAACTTGGCGAACTCCTGGGCCCATCGAATCTGTCTCTGGTTGAGCACTCGCGCGGTCCGCCAGTATTCCAAGTTTTTGTGGTCAGTTTGGACCTGGATCTTGTGCCGCGCCCCTATCAATAGATGTCTCCATTGCCGAAACGCCGCATAGATCGCCAGCAGTTCTCGGTCATACACTGTGTAGTTTTGCTCTGACTTGCTCAGCTTCCTTGAGAAAAAGGCACACGGCCTCCAGCTCTGCTTGGCCCTGGGCTGCAAAAGGACCGCTCCAATGGCTCGGTCGGACGTGTCCGTCTCCAGTCTCATGGGCTTCTCCAGATCCATGTGCAGGAGCTGCTCTTCCGAGGCAAACGCCTTCTTCAGCCTTTCAAAGGATTGCTGTGCACTCTCCGTCCACGCGAACTTCTTTTTGCTACTAAGGCAATCCGTTATGGGCGCTGTCAAGTGAGTGAAGTTCTTTATGAACTTCCTGTAGAAGTTGCTGAAGCCTAGGAACCTCTGCACATCCTTTCGGTTTTTGGGGGCTTTCCATTCCAGCACTGCCTTCACTTTGCCTGGGTCCATAGCTAGGCCTTTGTCTGACAACTTGTACCCCAGAAACTCGACCTCCCTGGCGTGGAATTGGCATTTTTCCAGCTTGACCCACAACTGATGCTTCTGCAATCTCTGTAGCACCTCCCTGATGTCTCTGACGTGTTGCTTCTCATTGTCCGAATAGATTAAGACGTCATCCAAAAAGGCTACGCAATTCTTGTACAGCAGGGGCCCCAACACATGGTGCATGAAGGCTTGAAAGCAGGCGGACCCCAATTGTAATCCAAATGGCATGACTAAGTACTCAAAAGCCCCCAGGGGGGTGAACATGGTGGTTTTCCATTCGTCCCCCTCCCTTATCCTAATCAAATTGTATGCTCCCCTGAGGTCCAGCTTGGTAAAAATCTTCCCCTGCCTCACCCGTGTTAAAATGTCGTCAATCCTGGGCATTGGGAAAGTCACGGGTTCTGACACCAGGTTCAGGGCCCGGTAGTCCACGACTAGTCTGGGCTGATTAGTCTCTTTTTTGTCCACAAAGAACACCGGACTGCCCCCCACCGCCTTTGATTCCCTTATGAACCCTGTCTTCAGGTTCTTGTCAATAAACTGCCGCAACTCCTCCATCTCCCGGTCGGCCATGGCATACAGCTTACCCACCGGCAACTGAGCCCCTGGGAGTAGGTTGATTTGGCAGTCAAAGGGCCTGTGGGGGGGTAGTCTATCTGCCTCCCTCTCGCTGAAGACCTCCTTCAAGTCAGCATATTGTGGTGGCACCTCCCCTTTTTGTTCCAAGGCCAGCCCAGCCACCCTGGCCACCGTCATTCTTGGTTCCTTCCCTACCAGACAGTGTTCTAAGCAGTAAGCTGACCCAAAGGTGACTGACCGCTGATGCCATGACACTACTGGATCATGTATTGCCAGCCAGCTCATTCCCAGTATTATTGGGGGTCCTGCCAGTGTGGCCACATGAAAGGCAATGGTTTCCGTGTGCCTGGAGACCCTCATCCGCATTGGCGGTGTCTGGTGTGTCACTTCCCCTCCCAGAAGTTCCCTGCCATCGATGGTGGTCACCTGCAAGGGAAAATCTAGTGGTAACAGGTGGAGTTGGTGCTCCAGAGCGAAGTCTCTGCTGAAGAAATTACACGAGCTGCCCGAATCTAGCAGTCCCTTCACTTTGACGGGGTGCCCATTCGGGAGTTCTAGCACCACTTCTATGGCTATAGCTGCCTTGGGGGGGTCAGGCTGGGGCACTTCTATTGGTTGCTGGCCTGGCTGCTGCCCCTGCTGGTTGGCAGCCAGGCGTTGTCGTTTCCCTGCACCTGCCCTTCCTCCCCCTTCTCGTTGTGGCCTGCAGCCCCCACCATGCCTTGCCAGGCTTTTCGTTGAGGGCAGACCTTAGCAAAATGTCCCGGTCATTGACAGAGGAAACACTTCTTGGTAGTTTTCCACTCCTTTCCCTCCCTTTTCCGACCTTCACCAGTGTTTGAAACTGCGCGCACGTGCGCGCACCATCTATTTTCATCGGCTCCGCCGCCTGGGAAGGCTCCCTCGGCATCTCAGGAATGCGGTTGTCATGGAAACGTTCCCCTCTTATCTCCCGCTTCTCCTGAGCCCGCGCTTCCTGGCGTACGCCGATCGCAAGCACAGCCTTTGTGAGTTCATCCATCGACCGCGGCCGGGGCGCTCGGGACAACTCGTCTTTCACTTCGGGGGATAAACCCGCCTCAAACAACATTTGTATCGGTTCAGAGTCCAGATCCCACCCGAGCCTGTGGACTAACATCGCAAAACGCGACCAGTAGTTTCTGACGGACTGGCCCCCCTGCTTGCACCCCATCAGTTCCCGCCGTGTCACGCTTTGCTCAACCTCGCTGGAGAACATCGCGTCCATTGCCTGGTAGAATTTCTTAAGGTCCTTCAAGGCATCATTCTGCGTCGCCATTAGGGGCCTGATCCATTCGCGCACCCCATCCTGCGGATGTCCCACAATGTAAGCCACCCTCTCCCCGTCATCAGCAAAGTCATTTTTCTGCAGTTCCAAAGCATACTGAACTTCCGTTCGGAAAGCATTGTAGTCTTGGGGCTTTCCCCCAAACTTGTGTACCAGCCCCGGTACCTTCCTTGCGATGGGGGTGGTTCTGACCTGTGCATCCTGAGCCCGTCTCTCCTCCAGCCGCGCCGTCAGGGTAGCTACATGCGCCTCCAGGTCTCGGTTCCTCTCGACCAGACCTCGCACCACGGCTTGTTGCTCCGTCTCTCCGGCTGTCCCTGTTTGGCTCATCATGCTGCCTCTCTGGGGCTGCGCACAAGCAACGTCAGAGACTGACGGATTGCTGTAATGGTTCTAGGGGTTGCTCGTGCGTAAACTGGCGCCACACCTGGCTGGGTTGCCTGAGTGAACCTTTTCTGTCCGGACAGCCACTCGCCCGTGGCTGTCTCAATCGCTGGCAGAATCCGTCAGTGGGCGTTTCTTGAACTTCTTCCAGCAAAGAAGCTCTTTGACGCCTAGTCTCCGCCTACTCTCCCTGCGCAGAAGCCTTCTGCGCAAGGAGGGTGTGGGCAGCGGAGGACCCTTACTCTCCCCGCTGGTCCCCGGCAAGGAGTCATGGGACCGCCTCGCCGATTCCCCCATCTGCCCCCCTTCTCCACTGGTGCTACGCTGATTCCCTTCCGCAGAAGATGGGCTGCCTCTCCCCATCCCGGGACGCTCTCTGGAATCCCTCTGGAGCCCGCTCTCTCCCTCCGGCCCTGATGGCAGTTCCCTGACAGGCATTGAACCAGGTTTCGGTACTTTTGGCAGTGTGGGAAGGTGCCAAGTCCTGCTGGAAAATGAAGTCAGCATCCCCATAAAGCTTGTCTGTGGAAGGAAGCATGAAGTGCTCCAAAATCTCCTGGTAGACGGCTGCGTTGACCCTGGACTTAATGAAGCACAGTGGACCAACACCAGCTGATGACATGGCTCCCCAAATCTCTTTTCTGATGAGAGCAGCTTTTGCATCTCATTTGGAAACCAAGGACCCAGTCTGGAGGAAGAATGGGGAGGCACACAATGCCAGATGCTTGAAGTCCAGTGTGAAGTTTCCACAGTCTGTGTTGATTTGGGGACCTGAACCCCACAGAGAATCTATGGGGCATTGCCAAGAGAAAGATGAGAGACATGAGACCGAACAATGCAATACAATGCAATACAAAACAAAATGAGAAGCAGAGACTGGAGGGTGGAGCAAGGCAGGTGGAAGGAGGCCTTGCCTGATGAAGTCTCTCCCCTCACAGTTCTTCCTCCAGGCACAGCTTCCTTATGAGACGACCCAGGGCCAGGGGGTGGGGCAAGGCAGGTGGAAGGACGCCTTGCCTGATGAAGTCTCTCCCCTCACCCTGGTCTTCCATAACACCTCAGCAGTGCCACAGGCTGATAGCATCCATGCTACGCCGCATTGAGGCAGTAATTGATGCAAAAGGCGCCCAAACCAAGTACTGAGTACATATGCATGCTTCTACTTCTCAGAAGTCCAATATTGCTCTATTTACAATCCTTGTTTTGCTGATTTCATTTAATATTCTAATTTTCTGAGATTGTTAATTTGGGGTTTTCATCAGTTGTATGCCATAATCATCACAAATATAACAAATAAAGGCTTGACATACCTCGCTTTGCATGTCATGAGTCTATCTCATACATAAGTTTCACCTTTTCAGTTGAATTACTGAAATAAATGAACTTTTCCATGATATTCTAATTTTCCAAATTTCACTTGTACTTTTGAAACTGCTATAAACCACTAAAGTAATTAAATAACTACTCAACTGTCGATAAACATGTCAATCTGAAATATGACCCTAAAGCTGGCTCAAAAAGAGTAGTAATTGAAGGCTGATTGTAAAACTGCTATCCAATAGTCTAATTTATTTATGGTAATGAGAATTAATGGTGGCATTGCACTAGCTGTGGCAAATGGAATGCTAAGGAGTGTAGGAATGTGTTGACTTTGAGCAAGTTCCTCTAGCAGCACCCATGATTGCAAGTATGTCAACTGCAGTGGATTTGCAAAAATTACTTCATGGGCAGAGAAAACAATTAAGAATTGAGATGCAGAAGATAATAATAAGCAAATCTCTGAATAAAGCGGAGGCCAGTGAGGAAGTACAGCCCCTGAGAAAAATTATTGGAGAAGATTTGTCAGATCAGGAAGAAGGTCTTACACAGTTCCCTGAGGGTCACAGCCATGCCTAGAGGATGGCTCAGTGCCACTGGAAGTGCAATCTGGAATGATTTTAGAAGACAAAGCAACTAAGACTCCTGCAGTAGGTGGAATGATGGAAGGATCAATGTAATGCTGGAGCCAGGATGTTTAGAGCCAAGATGTTGAAGAACAAGATGTTCCAGAGGGGGAAGAGACATGTGGTAGTGATAAGTGACTCTTTACTGAGGGCAACAGAGGCAGTAATGTGTGGAGGAAACAGGATGTCACGGGAGGTGTGTTTTCTGGGTGCAAAGATTCATGATGTAACAGAGAAGTTGCCAAGTCTTATAAAGCCCAATGACCACTACCCCTTCCTTCTGATTCACGTGGGTACTAATAATATTGCCACACGCAGCCTGCAACACATAGCAAGGGACCATGAGACACTGGGCAGGTAACTGAAGAGACGTGGGGCACAGGTAGTCTTTTCATTACTCCTTCCTGTTGAAGGTTGTGGCCCAGGAAGAGAGAGGAAAATACTTGAAGTAAACCATTGGCGGCAAAGGTGGTGTCATCAGGAAGGCTTTGGCTTCTTGGATCGTGGTTTCCGCTTCCTTGTGGAAGGACTTCTGGTGAGAGATGGGCTGCACCTCACAGCAGTTGGCAACAATGTGTTTGCTAAGAGTCTCGAGAACCTGATCAGAACTTTAAACTAGATCTTGAGGGGGAGGGAGACAACATTACAAATGACAGAAGAGCACCTGGCACTGAGGAAAATAGCTTCACTGATGCACAGAAAACTGAGGTGCTCTACAAACCTGCTAAAGGGCAAGCAACTACAGAAAGGAAGGAGCTGGAGGGAACAACCCATGGTTTCAGTTGTCTCCGCACAAATGCACAGAGTATGGGAAACAAGCAAGACGAACTGAAGCTTTTAGTACAGGATGGCAAATACGACCCGGTAGACATTACTGAAACCTGGTAGGATGAGACTCGTGACTGGAATGTAGGAATTGAGGGGTATAACCTGTTCAAAAGGAATAGACCAAATGTGAGAGCTGTGGGCGTCTCTCCTCTGAGTTGTAAATTCTGTTGCCATAAATTCTGCAGAGTCACTTGCCCCTCTCCAGCCCCGGCTTCATTTTCTCTTCCCCGTGAAGAGAGGCAGGCCAGCAGAGATACTGTGAGAGCTGTGGGTGTCTCTCCTCACCACAAACGCCACAGGAGCCTCTTGAAGTTTTTATATTCTTTATTTACAGTATTTACAACGGGTCATTAGCACATCGTTCATCCATCAGTGTCACTCAGTTCAGATCTCTGCCGAGGCCTGTGTTTGCCTCTCCAACAGCTCATAAAATAATGAAGTCTCCCGCCTCGCTTTTCAGCCATCTTTTCCCTGCATCTTGTTAGAGCAGCTGTAAATCTCTCACCAATTCTGAGCTCGAGCTTAACCCTTGTAGTTCCTGTGAACTTCCAGGCTCACTAGCCCTTCCTGGGCTTATTCCAATAGCTCTCTCCTCATCACCTCCCTCCACCTTGGGCACCTCGTCCACTTCTTCCACTCCCAGGCCTCCCCTTCCCTCTGAGGAACTTGAAGCCTCTGGTTCGTCCCTGACACCAAACAGGAAGGGAGAAGGAGTAGCATTATATGTAAAGGATGTGAAAAGCAGATTGAGAGTATATGGGTAAAAACTGTAGGAGAGAAGGAACAGTGACCTTACTGTAGGTGTTTGCTATAGACCACCAAGCCAGACTGAGGACTCAGATGATCCCTTACTAGAGCAGATTACCAAACATTCAAAAAGAAGAGATATAGTAATCATGGGAGACTTCAGCTTCCATGATATCTGTTGGGACTCAAACTCTGTCAAGAATGTAAGATCTGACAAATTCCTTCATTGCCTCGCTGACAATTTCATATCCCAGAATGTGGAAAAGGTAACAAGGGGATCATCTATCTTGGAACTAGTACTCACCAACAGGGAGGAACTGACTGACGAAGTGGAAGTGCTCAGAAACTTGGGAGGAAGTGATCGTGTTCTACTGGGTTTCATGATACAGAGGCAAGGGAAAACTGAGTGTAGTAGGACACGCACTCTGGACGTTCAGAAGTCCAATTTCAAAAAGTTTAAGGAGCTACTGGGTGTGATCTCATGGTCAGAAAAACTCAAAGAGAAGGGAGTACAAGAAGGATGGAAGTTTCTAAAAGGAGAAATATTGAAGGCCGAAAGGGAGACAATACCAACAGGAAAGAAAAGTGGGAGGCATCTAAGGAAACCGGTGTGGCTGCATAAGGAGCTTACAGATGAGCTGAGTTAAGAAGGGCATGTATAAGAAATGGAAGAAAGGGGGAAATGTCAGGGGTCCAAGTTCCCAGCTTGATAACACAGTAAGTGAAGGTAATTAAAAGTGAGGATTTATTGCAAAAACAAACAGATAGCTCCGGACAGCTCTAACGCAGCCGCCGGCATTATCACTCAAGATGACCCTTCTAAAGAGTTATTCCTGCGCCTTCAGCAGATATTGAACTTACAACCCCTACTTCTCTTGTTTTGCTTCCTATCTAACAACCCTCCCCTTCACCAACTCCTCGGACTGATTGGATCAGCTCCAACTTCTTCCGGGTCTGAGAGGGGTTTGTTCACACCTGATTGTGTTCCAGAAGAGCTCTGGCTGTGTTTCACCCTGCTCCCAGCTACAACCTTATCATCCTGCTCGTCAAGGACAGGAAAAGCTGCTGGCTGCAGCTGCTGGCTCTGCCCTGTCTGAGTCAGATCAAAGCCTCCCTGTTCCTGGCTGCTTTCTGACTTTGGCTGTAAATCTTCACTTGGAGCTGGCTCATTCCTGACACCACCCCCTCCTCTAGGTGTTGGGATTTCAGTTCCCACCAGCTGTGGAGAAGCAGCAACATTGTTTACATCATGTGACGTGTCTGAGTGTGAGATAGGAAGTCTTACTCAGTTCTCAGAGTTCTCAGTGTAACCGGGTGGAGTTACTGAGAGCCCCCTTCCGCATAAAAGCAGAGCCGAGTCACAGACTCTCATGCTGTACTGCTGAAGGCGAGCAGACATGATTTGAACAGTCCAATAAAGTAGCTGGTTAGACTACGGACTGTCTTCTTTCTTCTGTGATGCGATGCCAGGAGGAAGTGAGTGTGCTCCTCTCAGAAGGGAGGAGTCGCTTATTAACGGTCTCTCTGGACTAATGGTAGATTTTAGCCAGAGAGTGACCTCCGGAGAATGCCTGAGTGCCTGGGATGCTGGCAACCCTCCCGGGTGAGCGTTTTTCCAACATGTGGTAGCAGAGGATGGTTCTGCAATAGCCAGACCTCTGATGTTTTGCCAGCAGATGGCTGGTGGTTGCCTGTATGCAGATGGATGCTGATGCGGATTGATGGTCGAAAGGCTCGACTGAATGGTGCCCATCGGATCTCTGAAGTTCTGCAAAAGAAGCTGCTGCTTTGGAACAAAGCACTGCCCAGTTCCTCATTCCGGGGGAGAGTTTTTGAAGCAGCCTGTTACAGCTGTTTATCCTGCTGGCAGACAACGGAAGCTGGGACTGCTTGCCGCTAAAAGGGAAGTGTGAGTAATCAGCTTTTGATTTATGAGGCTGCTAAACCTCAAAGAGAGAAGCAAGTTGGAATTGAGCAATTAAAGAGGCTCATAGACTGCTTGAAGATTTACAGCTTGTTGCTCAGTAGAAGCTGATAGCTGTTTAATTGGAGCCAAGATGGATTCCTGGCAAGGGGACGGGAAGATGATTTGTCCCCTCCTGACCAATTATTCAAGCTGGTGTCTGAAAATGAAAGCAATGTTACAGCACCAGAGAATATGGGATGTGGTTGAGAATGTGGTTCCTGCAGCGCCTGGTAGGCTATGGAACGATCGCAATACCCAAGCAAAGGCTGCAATAATTCTGTGTCTGTCAGATGACCAGTTAATTCATGTGCAAGATTGTTCACACGCAAGCCTAATGTGGCAGTCATTACGCCGAGTGCACATGCGTGAAGCA
The DNA here is from genome assembly GCF_964270895.1 of Podarcis filfolensis. Classification (NCBI taxonomy): domain Eukaryota; kingdom Metazoa; phylum Chordata; class Lepidosauria; order Squamata; family Lacertidae; genus Podarcis; species Podarcis filfolensis. The sequence continues at coordinate 17,108,255 of NC_139619.1, forward strand.
GCTGGGACGGCTTTGCTGCACTTTCAGCAGCTCACCAATATGAGGTTGAAAGTGGGAGGAGATCTCCAGGAGCACCTCACTAAAATGCAATATTTGCGTAACCAGCTGGCGCAGCGGAATTTTCCACTAGATGAAGATGTTTTGCTACACGATGATAAACAGTCTAGACCAGAGGTTTGGGACTGTTGCCAGTTAGCACCCTGCCAGCTGCAGATCTGAACGTCTCAAGGATTTGTGCAGCTCTTATGAATGAGAACGATCGATTGGCTGTATTTGCCGTTTCTGAGGGGGAGAATGGAGCTACGTCAGCTTCCCCCACAGTTGCTCAGGAGGAGCAGGCAGTTGCCTTAAACGCCATTCGTTGCCACAGGTGTGGCCTTCTCAGCCATGTGCAGAAGAACTGCAAAAGCCGTGTTTCCAAAGGAGCCAAGGGGAGCTCTGGAAAAACAGAGGCCGGTAGCAAGGGTCGTGCTAAGCCTCAGACAAAGCCCGCTAAAGCTTTGTTTTTGCCAAAGTCTTCATCGTCGACCTGGAATTTGTTTGTCACAGACACGGGCGCGACAAACCACCTCTCAGGAAGAAGAGGATTATTTTCCACGTTTGCGAGTCGACGTTTCACCGTGAAGCAAGCTAATGGTCAGGAGCTGGAAGCTACTGGGTTTGGGACTGTGTTTCTTAAGAGTCTCAATCTGACCATTAGCAAGGTGTACTTTGTGCCAGGTTTGGAGTTCAACCTGCTCAGCGTGTCACAGCTAACAAAGCAAGGACTGGTGGTGTCCTTTGATAAGAGAAGATGCACAATCTTCTCTCTCCTGTTGTGCAGTGCATTCTACATTCCTAGTAAGAATCACTGTGTCAGAATCAGGCAATAAAACTTTGTATTGACCGTTCTCATAACCCATGAAAATGCCCCGTGCACCTTTTGCACCTTGTGGTGTTTCTACCCACATGTGAGATCCGAAAACCTTTAAGTGCTTGGCAGAAGGTTTTCTCTGGAACAGTTTCTCAAAAGGAGAACTTTCCATACCTGCTGAAACCTTTCTTACCCACATGTAAGAAAAAGCATTCAGTGACTCAGCCCAAAACTTCTGGGGCAAACCTGCATTTAGCAGTTGTGCTTTCATGCCTTGTTGCAACTCTGTGTTCACCTTGACACATGCACTCTTCTTCCATGAAGCTTCTGAGACAGCATCTTTCTGCTCAATCTCCTGTTCACCTAGGAAATTTTGAAATTCCTGTGAAACAAAAACCTGCTTTTCATCAGTGAAAAGACTTTCAATATTAGCATCATGAACAAATTTCACCTTATCACAAAATTCTCTGAACTTTGTTAAGGTTTGCTGGGGTTTCTGCAAGATATACACCCATATTGAGAAAAACAATCAACCATTATCAGGTAGTACTTGGCTTTGCCTCTAAAAAGTGGTAGAGGTCCAACCACATCAGCATACACACACTGGAAAACTCTGGTGACTTTGCCAGGCTCCTTGCCTGTGGGACCTGTAACACAAGATACAGCAACACCATCACAATTCTTACAATCAGTACTATCAAAGGAAAGCAAATAAAGCCCATCTTCTTTGTAGGCATAAAGAAGTGGTGTCCCATCTCTGGAGATCACACATCTCTCCTTGTTGCAGGATATCTCAAAACCCTGCTCAGTCAGGTGTGACACACTCAACAGGTTGTACTTTAAACCTGGAACAAAATAAACATTGTTAATGGTGATTTGGAGACTCTCAAGAAACACTGCTCCAAACCCAGTGGCTTCCAACTCATGACCGTCTGCTTGCTTGATGGTGTAATGCCGATCCTCGAAAGTGGTAAACAATCCCTTGCGTCCAGTCAGATGGACTGTGGCTCCTGTGTGGACAACAAAAGCATTCCAAGTTGACGCTGTCTTCTGTGTAATCAAAGCAAGACCTTGCTTGGAGTGGGGCTTAGCACGCTCTCTGCTACCGGCCCCTCCTTTCTCTGAGCTCCCCTTTGGAAATTTGGCCCTTTCGACAGTTTTTCTGTAGATGGCCAACAATTCCACAATTGTGACACCAAATGGCCTTAAGAGCAACTGCCTGCTATCCTTGAGCAACTGTGGGGGTGACTTTGAAGCTCCACTCTCTCCCTGAGACGTAGCAATTGCAGCCCGTCGATCACTCTCATTCAAAAGTGGCACAAATCCTCGGTACCATGAGATCTGCAGCAGGCAACATGCAAGCTGTGACGCAACAGTCATAAATCTCTGTTCCAGACTGTTAATCAACATGAAACAGAACACAGGCTCCAGCAGTGGAAAATTCCTCTGCACCAACTGACTGTGCAGGAATTTCATCTGCGTCAGGTGCTTTTGGGGATCCTCTCCTTCCTTCAGCTTCAAATTTGTGAGCTGTTGGAAATATAGCAAAGCTGTCGCAGCTGCTTCTCGTATATGAATGTGACGTAATGCTTCCCACATATCGCATGCGTGGGCCTGATCCTGAATGTGGATCAGTTGCTCATCTGATACACACAGAATTATTGCAGCTTTAGCTTGCATGTCGCGATCATTCCACAACCTCCCAGGCGCTGCCGGAATGGCGTTCTGAATAACATCAAATACTCTCTGACACACAAGCACGGCCTCCATTTTGAGAACCCAGCTTGCATAATTCCCATCTGTGAGGGGAGGGCAAGACAACAACCTTACTCCCTGTTTTGGATCCATCTTGGCTCCAATTAACAGCTCTTCAGCTCCTTCTAGGTAGCAAGCTGTAAATCTTCAAGGAGGCTCAAGCAATTAAGACCTACTTCTTTGAGGTTTTATGGCCTCAGTAAATCAAACTGGTTGCTCACAGTTCCAAGCAGCAAGCAGCCAAAAGCCCCAGTCTTTGTCCGGCAGGAATGCAGCTCTCCATAGCTGGACCAAGGTGTTAGGATATTTCCGTTCCACCTTAAAAAGGGAGCAGGCTGTTGTTTGAGTCACAGTCTGCGTACTTCCGGCTCACAGGAAGTTTCTCTTTTGTATATAGCTTTTGTCTCTCTCTATGTGCCTGGACATCGAAGCAGGCAGTCATGTTTTTTTCTTTGTTCTGACCATCGCTGAATAAAGTTGTAAATAATGCTCTCCTGGGTGCATCTTTCGCTGTGCGAACTCTGCTGAAAGGGCGTGCACTAGTCTTGGAATGTGGCATGCTATTTCTGAGGCTTGTGTCGCTAATTGACTGATACTGCGTTTCTATGGGAGATCGATGGATCGTCCGGAGACGGCGTGGGGGCATGATGGCCTTTGTCTCCCTGGCAGTATCCCAACAACAGGTTTCGGGCCCAGATTCACGGCACTTACAGGAGAGTAAGACTGCGACAGACTGCTGTGAGGTATGTGGAGAAAAGTAAGGCTTTTCATTGCCGCGGCAGAGCCTTTGATGTCCGGCTGGCTAATTGGCCTGGGAGCCGCGCCAGAGGCTTCAAGATTTATGATCTACCGAGATAAGAAGTTTTTGAAGGCATAAAGGCTCACGGCTCAAGTAAAAACCTGGAATGGAGTTTTTACAAGCCTCAGATGATGGCACTCAGTGCCCAAAGTTGAATGCCCACAATTATGAGACCTGGGCAAGTTGCTGTGAGAGCTTGCTGCGACAGTTTGGAGTGTGGCATACTGTGTGTGAAGCCCCTCCAGTTCCTCTGACAGATAGATGGAGGGCCCAAGATTCAAGGGCCATAGACGTAATAGTCTTGTCCGTCTCTCTGGAGGAAATTGCAACACTGGCTGGCAGCACGACAGCTCGTCAGATGTGGAATGCTTTGAAAGTAGCCCATCTGCCAGTCATCCCAGCCCAGAGTTTGACTGCATCGGAGGTCCTGGCTGTTTCCCAGATCGAGAGTGATTGCAGGGATGCTGAGGGCACCGGTTGCAAGCTGCAGGGGGAGCTGACTGTGATGTCATCCCAGGCAGCATTCCAGCCTCCAGGGGGAGCCAAGGAGTCGGCAGCTGAGAGCTCTCTTTCCCATGAGAACCAAGGTCATCTTCGCAGAGGCCGGAAGGCCAGAAGTAAACAAAGACGGACTTCCGGTCAGCGCCAGCGACTAATGGTGGGTTCCCTCTGAGCTCCGGAGGGAACCGGCTCTGCGAGGACTGGGTCTGGCCGCTGCGGCGAAGCGGGGACCCGAAGAAATCACAGGCGGTGAAGCCTGTGAACTTGAAGACTCGGCGGGCTCCATTTGCGCCCCCCCTGCTGCGAAGGAGCCTTTTTAAAGGCTTCGGAACGGAACGGGGGTGAGCGGCGCGGAGCTGAGAGTCGTCTATCCTCTTCGCGGAGTGAAGCCGCAAGCCATGCTCGGAGAGCGCTGATTTCTTTCTGGACAATTGGAATTCAAAGCAACTACCCGTGAGTAGGAGTAAGCAAAATAATTGGAAAAAATTGAGTAAATTTGGCACCGAAACGGGAAAGGCATAAACAGGAAGTCTGCCTTCCCGGCTTGTAAATAGATCAAAGCAAAGTGACTGTAAAGCGGTAACTTTGAAAGACGTTTTAAAGATTCAAAATCCAACACCAAAAAAAAAGCGACTCCCCTCCTGTTTGCAGGAGTGGAGGGGAGAAATTTGAGAACTATATATCTGCAAGGAAAGAGGGAATTAAAGTGATATCTGCTGCCTCTAAAATCTGGGAACGGACTGCCTATGACAGGGGAAGCTGATTAGTGGGAAGAACTGTCAAACACGTTAAAGGTGAAGAATACTGATACTCTGTGTGAAAAGATACATTGCTTTTTGAACTGATTTGGACTAAAAAGTAACTTTGTGGCTTTTAAGGGATACTGGGGACCTATAGGGATTATATTTGTTTTAAAAGTTGCAAGTGAAGTTGGAAGTGTGTCCCCCTAGAGGAGACCATGTTGCAACAACTATCAAGCCACTAAGCAACTTAGCCTGGAAAATTCCTTTTCAAAACAAAGTCACTAGGCGTGAGACTGACCTTGGGTTCTGTATGAGAGTGCTATGGCAAATGAGAAAGGGAAGATAGAGCTGACACAGAAAAAAATTACCAGGTCTGGTAGACAATACAAGACTGATATTACACAGCAGAGAAGGGCTTCAACATCTGGAGCAGCAGGCACAGCAGGAGCTGCTGCTTCGCAAGCTAAGCCAAAAGCTATGTCATCTGAAGACTTATTGGCCCAGGCACTTGGTAAAATTAATGCATCTTTGGAAAATTTAGCTAAACAGGTTGCAGAGACAAATAAACAAGTAGCTGAGGCCTCAGCAAAAATCGATTTGAACACTACAAGTATTAATGAACTGGGAAAGAAGGTGAATTCTAACACACAGTCCATTGAAAAATTATTGGAGGAATCGGCCTCGACTAGGAAGCTAGCCGAGGAAGCTAAGGAAATTGCAACCGCCGTCCAAGAGAAGATACCACCGGTATATAAGAAACTTGAGGATCATGATCTGACACTGTCTATGATCGAATTACAAGGAAAAGAGAGGAATTTAAGACTCAGAGCAATACCTGAAAGTGAGAAAGATAATTTGGCAGACTTCCCTACAGAGGAATTTGTAGATTTTTGGCAACAGGACCTGGGGAAGGAAGAATTTAAGATAGTGAGTGCATTTAGGCTTGGTAGAAGACAAAGAAAGAACAAAGCAAGAGACTGTTTGATTACCTTAAGAACAAAAGAAGAAAGAAACAAAATTTTAAATTTGCACTATCAAAGAACTTTGGAAATTGGAGATTCATTTGTGGAGATCTTTAAGGATATACCTAAATATATTCTGGACGTAAGGGCCTACTACAGAGATCTTGTTGTTTTATTGAGAAGAAACAGAATACTTTTCAGGTGGGAATTTCCCCAAGGTCTATCTTTTAAATATAAAGGAAGAAAAATAAGAATAAGGACAGTAAATGATAAAGACAATTTTTTGAAAGATTACGAGGAGGACTTACAGAAGGAAGTGGAATCTGGAGAGGAACCAACTGCATCAGGAAAAGGAATTTCAGACATAGCAAATCTATCATTTGGACTTCCTGGCCCAGGGAAAGACATACCACCGACAGAAGAAGAACAACAACTCGGTGCAGTCGGAGGGAAAACTAAATAACTCATCATGGCCTTGCAACTTCTAAGTTGGAATTGTAATGGACTTAATTCCCCTCGAAAGAGAAAAGGTGCTTTTCATATATTAAGAAAGAGAAAATATTATGAAAATGATATACAGGTGGTACATGACCCCAGTCAAGCTTGCAAAAATTTACCATTTGCCCGATAATAAATGTTGGAAATGTAAAGAACATGAAGGTACATTTTTTCACCTTTGGTGGACGTGCCCCAGGATTAAGGCTTTCTGGGAAATGATTTATAATGAATTGAAAAAGGTATTTAAATATACCTTCGTGAAGAAACCAGAGGCCTTTCTCTTGGGCATAGTCGGCCAATTGGTGTTAAAAAAGGATAGAACTTTATGTATGCTACAACAGCAGCAAGAATACTCATTGCAAAGTATTGGAAGACGCAAGATCTACCCACTCTGGAAGAATGGCAGACGAAGTTGATTGACTTTATGGGATTGGCAGAAATGACTGGCAGAATCGTGACCAGGGAGAAGAGTCGGCAGAAGAAGAATGGAAGAAATTCAAGGACTACTTACAAAAACACTGCAATATTAATGAATGTTGAGTGATGTTGGATTGAATTTAAGTGGTTTCTAGCTGTAATGGTACAAAAGAATATGAAAAATGGTTCTTTTTTCTTTGTATATAAGTAAAAGTTTAAGCTACAATAATTTAAGAAGATGGATAGAAAATAAGGGGTTTTTTAACTGTAATGCTATGAGATAAGGATTTGCTGGATAAACAATTTGAACTGGAATACAAGAAGGGGAGGCATGAGGAGGTCAGGGAAATATGTTATTGAAAAATAAGTTATGAACTTTATGTGTTTTTATTATTTTTTCTTTTTAATTTTTTCTGTTTGTATAAAATGGAAAATTCTAATAAATATCTTATATAAAAAAACAGAAGTAAACAAAGACAGAAGCCTGCAGATGGCCCGAAGCAAAAGGGGGGTGGAAAGCCCACGCCAGGGAAAAACAAGGCTTTGTTTGCTGGCACTGCTTCTCCAAAAGCCGAAGGCAAGTTTGATGGCCAGAAGCAGGGGGGCAAGCAGCAGCCCAAGCCGGTGGAAGACAAGGTTTTGCTTGCTGGAAAAGCTGCTCCAAAGGCCAAAGGCAGATTTGTTGTAGATTCTGGCGCATCAAGGCACATTGCCAACGACCGGCATCTCTTTATCTCCTTCACACCTCAAGATGGACAGATCCACCAGCCTGATGGAAAGACGTTGCGAATCGCAGGAGTCAGGACTGTGAGACTGGCAAGTCTGCACACAACCATCAGAGATGTACTTTATGTTCCAGATTCTGCAGACAATTTGCTCAGTGTCCCACAACTGACTGGGCGTGGCTTTGAGATTTCCTTCAAGAGGAGCGTCTGTGTCATCAGGAAAGGCAAAGAGGACATTTTGCATGCAAAGTTTATAGATGGTTTGTTCTGTATAACTTATGATGACAATGGTGCTGCTGTGTCTAATGTTGATTCTTGTTGTGTTGCACAAACTAACAAAGTTCTTCATGCAGGATGTATTCACGAGGCGCACCGAAGATTTGGTCACGTCTTGGCAGGCACTGGCCAAGATGCCTGAGTTGGTTCAGGGTTTGAACATCAAGCCCTGTAAGTTTCACATGAAATGTGTATCTTGTGCAGAGAACAAGGTGAAGGTTGCTCCAAAAGGCAAGGAGTCTAGCAGGCAGGCTTCCAAACCCTACCAGCTAGTCCACGCAGACCTGGTTGGTCCACTTGCGCTCTCTTTGGGTGGAGCAAGGTACTTCATGGTTCTAATTGATTCTTTTTCCAGGTACATTCATGTGTTTATGCTGCAACAGAAATCAGAAGCGTTTCCTAGGTTCAAGGCATTCTGTGCTTGGTTGGAGAATGCTCACAGTAAACGTATCGGTTGTTTGTTTACTGATCAAGGTGGGGAATTCACTTCTCAGCAGTTTGAAGCTTTCCTGACTGAGAAGGGAATCCAGCATGACCTCTCAACGCCTAGATCTCCATGGCAAAATGGACTTGCTGAGCGAGCAAACCAAACTTTGCTCCAAGGCCTAAAAACCTTGTTGCATGATGCCAATCTCCCTGAGAAGTTTTGGGGGGAGGCTTTGAACACGTTTGTTTATTCCTTTAACAGGAGACTGTCATCACCTATTGGTTGTACTCCCTATGAGAAGATGTTTGGTAAGAAGGACTTCCGGTTGAGCGCGAACTCGTCGCAAGCGGGGATTTTTCCAAGCGGAGAATCCCGGGTTTTTCGGAGGATATTTGGGGTGCCACAGGGCGCAGTGGCCCCCAGGAGTAGTATCTGGAGGGTGTCCAGGTACTCTGGTTCCCCCTGAAGCCAAAACGCAGACCACCCGGCCGCCAGGTAACTCCCGGTGGAGCGAAGAGTGGGGCGGGGGGGGGGGGGAGAAGCGGGCTGAAGGGAAGCCATAGCTACCTCCAGAAAACGAAGCCCCAAGCTTGCAGGGTAAGCGCTTAATTCTCAATCGCAAGAAATTCGGACCCAAAAGTGATTTAAAAAGACTGATTTTAACATTTGGAAGGATTCGGATACAAAAGGAATAAATACGGAGGTCAGCTGTCATCTACAATCAGCTTAGACGCATTAACAAAAGCAAAGCGGAGAAAGTGAAAGTGAGTTGCCGCTAGCGGCTTTTGTTTCTTTCCCCCTTCTAACTTGTAAAGAAATAACTTTTTAAGAAGAAGATATAGTAACACAAAGCGCAACAAAGTTAAAAGGGGGGACAGAGGGATAAATATTGGAATTTGAAGGTCCTCTTTGTAACTGTGAGAGAAAGGAAAAAGGGAAAACGTTCCCAGTTGCATTTTTTTAAAAAAAACAACTGCGCAACGGAACAGGAGCTTCCGACTCCATCGTTTCTTTTTATAGACAGACGGAGGTAATTGTGGAAGAGAAAGCATATTCCTTTTCTACATTTTGGACACTTTTGCCCACTTTTTGGAGAGTTAATAAATGAAAGAATTCTTTTTATTTTCTGCTGGACATTATTATTATCTGGAATCTAAATTTACAAGTAAAATTTGAAACTTTTAGTTCTTCTGGTGTTCTTGCCTCTGGTGGTCAGAAGAGAAATTACAACTTGTTTTTTTTCTCCGTTCCTTTTGTTTTTGGCTTGTTCCTGCAGTGGTGATAGGTTTTTTTTTTCTCTCTCTCTCTTCCTGGACTTCCTTTACTCAATTTCAAATTTTTGACTCCTCTAAAGTAGTCATTTGGATGTTTCTCATCAGGATGTATTGGATGTATATGGATATAAGTTTGATTCAATTTTGAAAAGGACTATTTTATTTTACGCTGGGAGATAAAGATTAGAAGATTATTTTTCAACTTCCAATTTTTTAATTTTAAATAATTATAAAACTAAATTGGATTATAAAATAAATTGGATTAAAAGTGGAATATAAAAGCCAAATTCGATTACAAATTGAATTACAGCTGGATCATAAAGATTCGGAAAGGATTAGCCTAATTGGTGGCAGAAGATTTTTATTATTGGTGCATATTGGAATACAATTGGATTATAATTGGACTATAACAGGTTTCCATAAGGAGTAGCCTAATTGGTGGCAAGAAGAATATATTTGGGCCTTTGTTTTAAAACTCTGCTGTAAGCGTAAGGATCGGATTGGGCTGAAGATAATTGAACTATAAGTGGAGATCGGGAATTGGAACATACAAAGAACTGAACTAAAAATCCAACACTATACATTCTTTTTTGGCATAAATTATTGAGTTTGAATTGAAGGGTATAAGATTAATAGATATTATCAATTGGATAAGAGTTAATAGAGATTTGTGTTCTGGGAAGTGGAGGTGGGATTTAATTTGGAACTGTTTATAAGAGGTATATAAGCATATTTGGGGAAATGTCTCACCAATCGAAGAAAGGAGGTGAGGGGGGAACACCAGCAGACAGAAGGGGGTCGAAGCAAGAATCAGACTTTAAAGGAGAAATATTAAAAATGTTTGCGGAAATAAGGCAAAGTGAAAAGAACTTAGAAGAGAAATTAGGACAAGTAGATACGAGACTTGGTAAAATGGACATAAAAATTGATGAGACAGTAAAGGAACTGAAAGGGCAAATTAAAGAGGTGTCTAAAAGAACACAATCCCTGGAGGAAGGGATGAAGAAGACAAGAATTGAAATGAAGGAAGTGAAGCGCGAGGAAGAGAAAATCAAAGTGGGGCTATTGGAAATTAATAAGTCACAGGAGGAGATATGGGACGCTATTGCCATGAATGAACTAAGGCAGAGGGAAGTGAACCTTAGGCTGAGAGCCGTACCTGAAGTTCAAGGAGAGAATATTAGAGAGAAACTAATAACGGAGATAGCACAATGGTTGGAGATACAAACTGAAGAAGTGGCAAGAACAGTACAGAATGCATTCAGGATGAGAGTAAGAACAACTAAATCAAGAAAAGTTCCAGGAGACTGTTTAATCACCTTTAAAGACAGAGAAATGAGAAATTTGATACTCCAAAAAAACAGAGAAAAAAGATTAAACATCGGCGGGAATTATATAATTATTTTTAAAGACACCCCAATCAGATTATTGAAACGAAGAGACCCATATAAACCATTGGTACAAATTCTTAAGAAGAATAAGATTGAATTCAGATGGGAATTCCCAGAGGGGATTTCCTTTTCTTACAAAAGCAAGAAACACAGACTTACAAGCCCAGAGGAAACAGGTAAATTTCAGAGAAGATACAAGGAATTAACAGCAGAGGAGGAAGAAGAAAAAGGAGCAGTAGGAGGTGCGAGCGCCACTGGGGGGACGCATATGGAAGAGAACGAGGAAGAAAAAGAGGGAGGGAGGGAGGAGGAACAAGAAGAAGAAGAAGTGGACAGATTATAAAAAATAATTTAAATTAATTTTAATTTGGAAATCAATATGATGCTGAAATTATGGAATTGGAATATTAATGGGATGAACGACAGAAAAAGATGGAATAAAATTGAACAATATTTAAAAAGGAAAAATTTGGACATTATTTGTTTACAGGAGACACACGTGGCAAGAAGTCATAGAAAAATTTTGATTAACAAGAGATTAGGAAATGAATTTATATCTTCTGACAAAGGGAAAAAAAGAGGAGTTGTTTTATATATAAGAAATAAAATTGAAGCCCAGCAAATTTTTAAGGATGAAGAAGGAAGAATCATTGCTGTCCAGATCAATTGGCAAGGCAAAAAACTAATAATAGTCGGGATCTATGCACCTAATGGAAATAAGACTGATTTCTACAAATACCTAGAAGAAAGACTGTTTGAATATATGGATCAAAAGATTATAGTGATGGGAGACTTGAATGGGGTAGTTTCAATGGAGATGGACAGATTAAGAGCTAGAGAAGCCAGTAAAGAAGGAAAACTACCTAAGACTTTTTTTACGATGACAAAGAATTGTAACTTAATTGGTATTTGGAGACTTAGACATCCATTAGAGAAACAGTTTACATTCTACTCAGAACCAAATCAGTCAATGTCAAGAATAGATCAAATTTGGGTCTCTAACGAGCTAACTCCAAGAATCCTACAAATTGAAATTCAACCAAGAGTAATTTTGGATCATAGTCCTAAAAAAATGGAGATTAAAGGCTATGAAGAAAGAACATTTAGATGGAGAATTAATGACTACCTCTTAGACGATCAAAAAATTGTACAAGAGGCACAAAAGAAGTTGACAGAATAATACTTTGTGGACAATTGTAATAAAGGTATAAAGATGAGCACAGTTTGGGATGCAAGCAAGGCGGTAATGAGAGGTTTCTTCATTCAACAGAACGCAATTAAAAATAAGCACAGAGAGAAAGGAAAGAAAGAAATTTTAAAACAGATAATGGACTGTAATGGTTCTAGGGGTTGCTCGTGCGTAAGCCGGTGCAAACACCTGGCTGGGTTGCCTGAGTGAACCTTTTCTGTCCGGACAGCCACTCACCCGTGGCTGCCTCAATCGCTGGCAGAATCCGTCAGTGGGCGTTTCTTAAACTTCTTCCAGCAAAGAAGCTCTTTGACGCCTAGTCTCCTCCTACTCTCTCTGCGCGAAAGCCTTCTGCGCAAGGAGGGCGTAGGCAGCGGAGGACCCCTACTCTCCCCGCTGGTCCCCGGGCAAGGAGTCATGGGACCGCCTCACCGCTTCCCCCATCTGCCCCCCTTCTCCACTGGTGCTACGCTGATTCTCTTCCCCAGAAGATGGGCTGCCTCTCCCAATCCCAGGACGCTCTCTGGAATCCCTCTGGATTTTGCTCTCTCCCTCCGGCACTGATGGCAGTTCCCTGACATGGACAATGAACAAAAACTAATTAAGAAGCCAAATAATTCAAAAATAAAACAAAGTATCAAAGCTTTGCAAACACAATTTGCAATGATAATAAACAAAGAGGTGGAATGGAATATCAAAAGGTTACGACAAAGAAATTTTGAATTCACCAACAAGTCAGGAAAATGCCTTGCGTGGCAAATTAAGAGAAGGAAGGAACAAAATACAATCAATAAAAGTATTGTGGATGGAGAAGAGATAGAAAACCCGAAAGGTATCAGAAAAGGTTTCTTGGACTTTTGTAGACACTTGTACAGAAATAAAGAGAAGAACAACATGAGGAAAATAGAAAGATATCTAAAAGGAAAAAAGGTGCAAAAGATCCCGACAGAAAAGAAAGACAGACTGAATGCCCCAATTGAGAACGAGGAAATATTAGAGGTTATAAAAGAATTAAAAAAAGGAAAGGCCCCAGGACCAGATGGATTTACGTCAAGTTATTATAAAGAACTGAGGCACACCCTGACGGTACCATTGAAAGAAGTGATGAATAATATTTTGAAGGAAAAAGACATACCTGAGACTTGGAAAGAAGCATTTATTACACTCATCCCGAAACAAGACTCTGATTTAACACAAGTTAAGAACTACAGGCGGATTCCATTGTTGAATACAGATTACAAAATTTTCTCAGGCATATTAGCAAAAAGATTGAAAAAGGTTTTGCAAGAATTTATCAATGAAGATCAAGCAGGGTTTCTCCCAGGCAGACAGATGAAGGATAACGTTAGAAATATAATTAATATTTTGGAATATCTGACTGCCAGGAATGAGAAACAAGCTATCTTGATATTTGTAGATGCTGAAAAGGCCTTTGATAATATATCATGGGAATTTATGTTGAAAAACTTAAGAGTATATGGAGGTGGGGAGTGATTTTTATAATGGAATAAGGGCAATTTATACGGAGCAGAAAGCAAAATTGATTGTGAACAATGTAATTACGGAAGAAGTGAAGATTTCGAAAGGTACAAGACAGGGATGTCCTCTTTCGCCATTGTTATTTATAACAGTCCTGGAAGTCTTTTTAAGGTAAATTAGACAAAACGAACTAATAAAAGGGGTGACAGTAGGTCAGAACGAATATAAAGTTAAAGCCTTTGCAGATGATCTGGTAATTACGATAGAAGATCCTCTAAAAAGTGTAAATGAGGTGTTGGAGGAGATTGAACAATTTGGTAATGTGGCAGGATTCAGATTAAATAAGAAAAAAACTAAAGTGATTGCAAAAAATATGGAGTACAGAATGATAGATGAAATGCAACAACAAACAGGGATTGAGGTGGCGAAGAAAGTAAAATATCTGGGAATATGGTTAACTCCTAAAAATATCGATTTATTTCAAAATAATTATATACCGGTGTGGAATGAGACTAAAAAAGATCTGGAGGTGTGGGGAAGGATGGAACTTTCTTTCTGGGGTAGAATTTCAACGATTAAAATGAGTGTGCTTCCAAAGGTGTTATTCTTATTTCAAATGATCCCAATAATTAAAGGGACAGCGATTTTTAAGGAGTGGCAAAGAATAATTTCAAGATATATATGGCAGGGCAAAAAGCCAAGGATACAATTTAAGTTACTACAGGCTGAGATTCACCAGTCAGAAGACTGGAGGTCTTGAAATCTTTGCAGATGCTAGTTTTGGAAGTGACACCACAGATGGTACAAGCACTTCTGGAGTATGCTACATGTACAACCACTGTCTGTTTGACTGGCTGTGCAAGAAGCAGACGACAGTAAGCCTAAGTTCCTGTGAAGCAGAACTCAATGCCCTGTCATTTTCACTCATGGATTGTGAATGGTTGATGCAACTGTTTCAGGACATCAGAGTTTCTGTGAAATGTCCTATACAAGTGTATCAAGACAATAGATCCTGTTTTAACTCTAAAATTAAATCTGGAGAAGAACTGCGCCCACCTTATCTGCCTCTGGTTAAGGTGTCTAGCCGTCTGCCAGTATTCAAGAGTCTTTGTCAGTGTTTGTAAAAAACAAAAAAGAAGGAAAGGGTTCTGACCTCCCTTTGTCTCCTCAGCCTGGTCCTCAGACCCTCGTCGGCATAAAAGAGTCCAGAAGAATATCCTTGCAGAGTTTTATTCTTAAAAGTCTTTGTGCAAAAGCGACTGACCAACTGTACAAACCAACACTACCAGCTTTCACCAACCCCACTCAACCTCAGCAACCAAACTAACATTTCTCACTCTATATATACAACTTGGTGCAGGCTGATGACTCATGCTGACCCAGCTTTATTCGCATTAAAGAAACAGCGGCCATTTTAGCCGTGACACCCCTTCTGTTTCTTAAATGTGAAAAACCCCAACAGAACAGTACATACATACAATACATACACTATATACATAAACCCAGTTTTGTCATCAATTCATTATGGCATGTTGCTGGCAAAGGCTTGGTAAACAAATCAGCAATATTATCTTGTGACTGACAATACTCCAGTTTGATTACCCCATTCTGTACAAAATCTCTAACATTCGCATGACGGATAGCAATATGTTTTGATGCAGATTTCATTATTTCCGAGCCCGCTAATGCAATGCACGATTGGCTATCTTCATACACTTGGATAGGCAAATCTACTTTACAATCTAAATCTTTTAGTATCTGTATAAACCACATGATTTCATTGCATGCTAGCGACAGGCTCCCATATTCTGCCTCACAGGATGAGGTCGCAACAATCCTTGTTTCTTTGACCTCCACCCAATTATGGAATTGGCAAACATCATAACCATTCCACTTGTAGATTTTCTAGTAGCTACACAGCTTCCCCAGTCCGCATCAACAAATACTTCTAGTTTTTTATCTTGTGTACTAGATATCTTCAAACATACATTTAATGTCCCCTTTAGATATCTGATAAGCCTTTTCAAAGCACACCAATCGGCAGTACTGGGTTTAGATACATGTTGGCTCAGAACATTTGTAGCACATGCAATGTCTGGCCTTGACCACTGGCTTAAATACAACAATGATCCTATTTTTGAGTGATACAACTCAGGCTGATCAAATTCATCATCACACACTGTCTTTGGGAAATCTGGTGTCATGGGAGTCTGAACTGGCTTGCAGTTTTCCATGCCAAACTGCTCTATCAAACGAAGTATTTTCTCTTTCTGGCTCAATAGGAAGCTTCCATCAGCTTCCTGCCTTACTTCTACTCCCAAGTAATTGCTTACAGGCCCTAAGGCTTTAAGCTTAAACCTCTTTTCCAGTTGACTTGTGAGCTTCTGGATCTCATCTGTGGAACTCCCTGCCACAAGCAAGTCATCAACAAAGACTAAGAGCATTAGATATTTGTTGCCTGTCCCCTTGGTGTACAGGCATGGATCAGCCACACTCCTTTTAAAACCAAGTTTTACGAGGGCTTCATTTAAACACTGGTTCCAACACCTTCCACTTTGTTTGAGACCGTAAACAGCCTTTTTCAAACGCCAGACTGCACCATTCCCCTCTTCAAACCCAGGGGGTTGTCTCATTAACACTTCATGGTCTAAATTTGCATGCAGATATGCAGCATCAACATCAAAATGGTGCACTGCTAGTTGTCTTACAGCAGCAATGGAAAGCATTAAACGAAAAGTTTCACTCTTTACAGTGGGAGAAAACACTTCATCATAACTCTCCCCTTTAATCTGAGTGAACCCTCTGGCTACTAATCTGGCTCGAAAACATGGTTCCCCAGATGCAAGGGTTTTCCTTTTGTAAACCCACTTGCATGACACCACTCTGCCACCAGGTGGCGGCATTATGACCTCAAACACTTTGTTACGTTTAAGAGTCCATTTCTTCTTTCATGGCTTGTTGCCACAAAGCACGTTCCCCAGGGGGTAAGTCTAAGACTTCATTATAACTTTGTGGTACCACACAACTCCTCCTAGGGTCAAACGCTGAGGAGGTACACCCTTGTTTGAAAGCTGGGAGCGTCTAGGCACAACTACTACTTCTTCCCCCCTTATCTCTGGCTCTTCTTCCTCTTCCTCTAGAGAAGCATTATCTATTGCCACATCTTTTGGGGAAATCTGTGCCTTCTCCTCCTGCTGCTCTTGTGTTGCCAATGGCTGAGAAGAAACCTCTTCTCTTACTTGCAGGGGCAGTAGGCAATCTGGGTTGGCATGGATCGCAGTCCATCTGTCCTGGTCAGCAAAGTCTGCACTTCGTGACAGAACCACGCGTCCTGGGCGTAAATTGAAACGCCATCCTTTGCCATAGGACTAGTATCCCACAAACCGCAGTCTCTGCGCTCTAGCGCCCCCTTTCTGACGCTGAGCTTTGGGGATATTTACATGTGCCCAAGAACCCCAGTTATGGAGCATAGTCCACTTTGGTTCTTTCCCAAACAATACACGATATGGAATATCTTTTATAGAGCTAGACCAGGTTCTATTAATCAAAAAGTTCGCTGTAAGGAGAGCCTCGCCCCACAGCCTATGGTTGTGACCCAATCCTGCATCCACTAGCAGGCAGTCCTTTACTGACTGTATTACAGCCCCACGTCTTTCACAAAGACCATTTTCAGCAGGGCTATAAGGGTTAGTCAAACGGTGAGTGATCCCCTTACGTCGCAACCATGTCCCAAATTGTTTGTTCAGAAATTCTCCGCCCCTATCTGTTTGCAACTGCACAACAGGGCGAGCGAAGAGCTTTTCAGCTTGGGCAACCCATTCTCTGAATGTGGGGAAACACTCAGATTTCTGCTTTAACAAAAACAACTAACTAAAACGTAATTTATCATCTATTACCAGAAAAGCATATCTGGCGCCCCCTTCAGTCTTCTGTGGAAAAGGGCCTATCACGTCACAATGGACAAGTTCTAAAACCTCTTTAGATACTCTATCACTTTTAGAAGCCACAGGCTTCCTCTTAGATTTGGCCATTTTACATACATTGCAATCTAGGAAACAGTTACAGCTATTTACTTTTAGGTTCTTGCACACCTTTTGCATCTCTGAAAGCACACGGAAATTGGCGTGACCCAGTTTTCTGTGCAGTTCATGTACACACCCCTTATGAACTGGCAAATTATCCTGAACCACCTGGGCTACCTTAACAGGCTTGTCCTGCATTACATATAACCCATTCTCCATCTTTGCATGGCCACATACCTGAGTTCCATTCTTTATCAGACAGCCATCCTGCGTGAACTTAACACTATACCCTGCTTTAATCAAACAGCTTACAGACAGTAAACAATAGTCCAAACTGCTGACAAACAGAGTCTCTGGTAGAGTAGTGTTCAAGCACTGCAGGAAACATGTTCCCTGGCCATCAATCTTGCTTCTACGACCATCAGCAAGATAGATTGAGTCTTTTCCATCAGCTGGCTTCCCCAGGGTCTTAAAGTCCTCCCGACTATTGCAGATAATCCTACTGCTCCCAGAGTCCAGCAACCATGTTCCTCGAGGTATCTTCCTCTCCTCCCGAGAAAATGCAGACACAAACTGAGCTGAACGCGTGTTCTTCTTCCCTGAAGAGAACCCCTTCTGCTTACGTTTCTGCGTCGATTGCTGTCTTTGCTCCATGTTGTCTTCTGGAAGTCTTGCCCTGCATTGACGTTGGAGATGCCCGGGTTGGTTGCATCTATAGCACCTCCTCACTGCCATGGCCAAGTCCAAACCTTGGCGTTGCTCCATTGGCAGATTCTGCTGCTGGCCCCCTCGGCTGTAACTCCTCCGTTCTTGGAGTTCAGCCTGTCTATCTGACCTTCTTTCTGCTTCTTCGGTCAATCTTCCAACCACATACTCAAGGGTCAGATCTCGGGGACGCATACTCTCCATGCTGTTAATCACAGGCAACCAGCTTTCAGGCAAACTTGAAAGGATAATGTATGTTTGGTCAGTCTCATCATAACGCTTACCTCTCTGCTGTAGTTGAAGAAACAGAGATTTCAGCGTTTGAAGATGAGTTGCCAAACTCTCACCTTCTTTCATAACAGTCCTGAACAGCCTTCTGGTCAGAGAAATGATAGTTCCAGCAGTTTCTCTGACATGCATTGCCCTTAATAAATTCCAGCACTCAAACGCTGTGCTGGCATTTGCTACATGCAATAACTAAGAGTTGCTCAAAAACAGCATAATTTGGGCACGAGCCCTTTCATCTACCCGTTTTTCTCAGCAGAGTCCCGTCTCAAAACCTCAGTTTCAACACAGTCCCACAGTCCATCTCTTCTTAACAACTGCTGCATTTTAATTGACCAACTCAGCCAGTTGCTTTCTGAGAGAAGTTCAAAAGGGATGCCTCCCCCAATATTTACAACTTGGGAAGACTGGAAATCTGCCATCTCTGCTGGTGCTTGCTGAGCCCCTTCTGTGGGGCCTCCAGCAATCTCTCCTGACTCTCTCTTTAGGGTCCGACTGGACAGTCCTGGCTGGCACTCACCGGCTTCTAGCTGCTGCTTCTGTTGACCCTCAGGTCCCGCCTGGCTCTGCAACTGGTGTAGCCGCTCTGTGAGTCGCCTACTGTGGTCTTCTAGCAGTTCAAACTGTTCCAGTAGCCGACGCTGAGTGCTTTGCTGATCCTCAGATCCTAGCCACTCCAGTGTCACTGCAGACAGTTACAGTTTGCCACCAACTGCTCCAACGCACAGCCACTGGCTCCATACACCACCAGGACTCACCAGCTCCCTGCTGAGATGCTTTCAGTCATTTTGCACTCTGCACATGCTCAGAAACACTGGGCCCATAACCTGTCAGTGTTTCTAAAAAGCAAAAAAAAAGAAAGGGTTCTGACCTCCCTTTTTCTCCTCAGCCTGGTCCTCAGACCCTCGTTGGCATAAAAGAGTCCAGAAGAATATCCTTGCAGAGTTTTATTCTTAAAAGTCTTTGTGCAAAAGCGACTGACCAACTGTACAAACCAACACTACCAGCTTTCACTAACCCCACTCAACCTCAGCAACCAAACTAACATTTCTCACTCTATATATACAACTTGGTGCAGGCTGCTGACTCATGCTGACCCAGCTTTATTCGCATTAAAGAAACAGCGGCCATTTTAGCCGTGACAGTCTTGTGGTCGGTGCGCACTTCCACTTGGTGCTGTGCCCCCTCTAGGAAGTGGCACCACACCTCCAGAGCGTCCCGAATAGCAAGCACTTCTCGTTCCCAAATGGTGTAGTTCTGCTCTGATGGATTCAGCTTGCACGAATGAAAGGTCTCAGGTCCCCATTCTCATCCTCTTGCAACAGAACCGCTCCTAGTGCCCTATCGGACGCGTTGGTCTCTATCATTGGCTTGTGCGAGTCAGAATGTGCTACGTACTCCTCTGAGACAAACATGGCCTGGAGTCTCTTGAATGTTCTCTGGGCCTCTTCTGTCCATCGGAACGGTCTCTTGCCCCTTAAACAATCCGTGAGTGGAGCAGTCAGCCCCGAGTATCTGGGTATAAACTTACGGTAGTAGTTCGTGAAACCCTTGGTTCTTGGAAGCATGGGGTATGAACAAATGCCTACATAAATCCACAGACACTGCGTGGACCACTTGAATGAAGCAGGCGACGGCCTGAGAAGCCGCAGTTTGTGATGTCTGGCAGTGGTTCCCGCAGTTTCAGACGGGCTGAGGTAAAGTACCGTATTTACGCGGCTCTAATGCACCCTCAAATCTAATGCAGACCCTAATTTTCACAATGTAATTTGGCAAAAAAAGGTGTGTATTACATTCAAGTAAGTACGATATCTAAAACAACAGCAGGCTTAGGAGTGACAGTGAAAGATCTAGCAGCTAAAATATCACAGATAGAGGATTCAATGAAAAAATTATTAGGAGAAAATAAATAATTCAAAAAAATAACAAGAAAAGATTAAAGAGGAAATAGTGTCAAATAAAGTCCAACAAGAGATTCTTGCAGCTCAAATAGCTATCTTAGAATTATATCAGAAAGAACGTTTGTTACGTTTTAGAGGGGTTCCGGAAGAACAAGAAAGAGATTTGGAAAAAGATAGCAAAGCAACTGGCAATACTAACAGAATTACAGGAGGAGGATATGGTCAAGGCGATAGACACAGTCTATCGAGTAAAATCAACTTTCACAAAATCTAAAAAACTCTCAGGTTCCAAAACAGTGAAAGACAAAGTGTTACAAGGCCACTATCAGAAAATAAATTTAAGGAAATTCCTTCCAGATTACTGAATTAAGAGAAGAAATTACAAGTTACTGAGGGACTAAAGAGGAACACAATTCCATTTAGGTGGGAGTTTCTGGAGGGGTTGACCTTCTCATATAAAGGGAAGAGACATAGTATTACCAAACCTGTAAAGGCAGAAGAGTTTTGGAGAAGATACAGTGGTACCTTGGTCTACGAACAGCCTAGTTCACAAACTATTTAGAACATAAACACTTCAAAACCGGAAGAAGGTGTTCCAGTTAGCGAACTTTTTTTGGAATCTGAATAATAATAATAATAATAATTTATTATTTATACCCCGCCCATCTGAATGTACTCTGTTCGGGGGTGCACTTCTGTTTTGAGTGCCACACTTCCGTTGTCCAGCAGTGGAGAAGGGGGTCGTCGCGCCGTTTCCCACAGCAGGGAGGGAGGGAAGCTGCGTGCTCGCAAACCAGCTGCTTTGCAGGTGCGCAACTCCCCCCGTGCCGCTGTGTGCCCGCAAACCAGCTGGTTTGTGGGTGCGCAACTCCCCCCCATGCCGCTGTGGGAAGCACGCACTCTAGGGAGCATTTCCCGCAGCAGCATGGGGGGGGGGCATCTGTGTGAATCCCAGTTCAGCTACTGATTGATTGGTGTGACTGCAGAAATGGATTAAAGCCCCCCATCCAAACAATGACTATCATCAGTGCAGGTAAGATTTTTTTTTTTAATTTTAATTTTTATCATCTACAATGCTGTTTTATTTATTTTATAGTACAGAACACTGATTACTGCTTTCATTTTATGGATCAATAGTCTTGTTAGATAGTAAAATTCATGTTAAATGGCTGTTTTAGGGGTTGTTTTTAAAAGTCTGGAACAGATTAATCCAGAGGTCAGCAACCTTTTTCAGCTGTGGGCTGGTCCACTGTCCCTCAGACCATGTGGTGGACCGGACTATATACTTTTTTTGGGGGGGGGGAAATGACCGAATTCCTATGCCCCACAAATAACCCAGAGATGCATTTTGAATAAAAGCATGCATTCTACTCATGTAAAAACAAAAGGCATACCCCACAAATAACCCAGAGATGCATTTTGAATAAAAGGACACATTCTACTCATGTAAAAACACACTGATTCCCAGACCGTCTGTGGGCCGGGTTGAGAAGGCGATTGGGCCGCATCCGGCCCCCGGGCCTTAGGTTGCCTACCTCGGATTAATCCATTTTGCATTACTTTCTATGGGAAAGTGCACCTTGGTTTAAGAACACTTTGGTTTAAGAATGGACTTCTGGAACGGATTAAGTTTGTAAACCAAGATACCACTAGTATTGGAAAGCACTGGGAGAGGTTGAGGACGAACAAGAACAAGAGTAGATGATATACAGCGAAAATGAACGAACTAAGATTTTTATCTTGGAATGTAAATGTTTGGAATGTAAAGTCAAACGTTTTTGGATGGCATGCATATTTGTGGTATGACAAGGTTAAAGCACATAAAGCATTTAAAAACCATATTGTTAGGAGATCTTTGTATAATGTTTGGATCAGATACAAGGATTTATTGGAAAATAAGACCCCAAGGTGGTTGTCACCAATGGAAGCGAAAGCCCAGAAAAAGCTCAATATGGAGGCCAAATGGCCGAAATATTGGGAAATTTTGGAACAAGAAGGAGACAGACTGAAATTGCAGAGCTTTGAGAAACTAAAAAATAAAGTGCAGGACTGGCTTCATTATTTTCAGATAATGGAGGCTTATAATTTGGACAAGAAAATTGGCTTCCAGGTGGAAAAATCTAAATTAGAAACAGAAGTGCTAGAACCCAAAACTAAGATCATGTCAAAAATGTATAACTTGCTGCTGAAATGGAATACACAGGATGAAACGGTTAAGTCAGCTATGATTAAATGGGCACAAGATGTTGGACATAACATTATGTTTGCTGACTGGGAACAGTTGTGGACCACCGGTATGAAATTTACGGCATGTAATGCCCTAAGAGAGAATATTATGAAAATGATATACAGGTGGTACATGACACCAGTCAAGCTCGCAAAAATATATCATTTGCCTGATAATAAATGTTGGAAATGTAAGGAGGTTGAAGGTACATTCTTTCACCTTTGGTGGACGTGCCCAAAGATTAAGGCTTTCTGGGAGATGATTTATAATGAAATGAAAAAGGTATTTAAATATACCTTCTTGAAGAAACCAGAGGCTTTTCTCTTGGGCATAGTCGGCCATTTGGTGCCAAAGAAGGATAGAACTTTTTTTATGTATGCTACAACGGCAGCAAGAACACTTATAGCAAAGCACTGGAAGACGCAAGATCTACCCACTCTGGAAGAATGGCAGATGAAGTTGATTGACTGTATGGGACTGGCAGAAATGACTGGCAGAATCCGCGACCAGGGAGAAGAGTCGGCAGAAGAAGATTGGAAGAAATTTAAGGACCATTTACAGAAACATTGCAAAATTAATGAACTTTGAAAGATGCTGGATTGAATTTATGTGGTCTCTAGCTGTTATGGTAAAAAGAATTGGTATAAATATTGTTTAAGTTACAAAATCTAAGAAGTTGATTGGAAAATAAGGTGTTAGTTAAATGGAATGTTAAGAGATTAGGATTTGCTGGATAAACAATTTGAACTAGAAAACAAGAAGGGGAGGTATGAGGAAGTCAAGGAAATATGTTATTGAAAATTGATATTGATATTGATTTGTTTTTAATATTTTTTTCTTCTTTTTCTTTTTTGTTTGTATAAAATTGAAAACTCTAATAAATATTTATATAAAAAAATGGAATGTAAAGTCAAAAAGAAACAAAGTTATTGAAGCAGAAGTTGGATGTAGTATGTTTGCAAGAAACACATAAAAAGGAAACAGATTATTAATAAACGAAGAGTTGGAATAGTGTTAATTGCATCCAATAAAGTTTTTAAAAAGAAGGGTTGTGATATATGGCAACCCTAAATTGGATCCCAGAAATGAAACTTTTCAAGGTGTATAAGGGCAAACTAATAATATTGGGAGATTTCAATGGTGTAATTTCATTAGAACACGACAAAGCGGTCAAGCAAGGTGTATCTAAAGAGGGGAAATTCCCTAAGACATTTTTTTAAATGGTTCAATCTATGGATTTAATAGATGGGTGGAGACACAGGACCTCCACTAAGCACGACTTTACCTATTATTCCCATGCCAAAAAGGTTAATTCCAGAATATATATGATTTGGTAATCAAAGGAGCTCACAACAAGAATTAAAAAAATAGAAAATCATCCTGTCCGACCACAACCCAATCAAAATGCTCCTAAAGGGTGAAGAAAAGTCAGTGTTCAGGTGGAGATTAAATGAGAATCTCCTAAAGAATGAAGAAGTAATACAAAAAGGGCCAGAATGGGCTTCCGGAGCAGCGTGCTCAGTGACCGGGTGAGGAACTGCGTTCCTGGCAACTCGAGGCATACCCAACGCCGGAGAGAGACCACAGGGAAGGAGAGGCGTAAGTTACCCCGACCTCAGGTGGGGATTCTGAGGGCAGAGCCCAAAGCGGCGCATCAAGGGGTTTCCCCAAGTTTCCGCTCCTTTGCTATTTAAAACATTTACCAGTGGAGACGGCACGGGGGAGAACCTCAGCGCAAATGGGCAGAACCACTCTCCGATGCTATCGCCTCAAAACCTGGCAAGTCAGCGCTGAACTCTCCATTAATTTAAAACTGACAACAAAGAGGGGGCTCCCCCTGAAGTTAATATACAACTGAAATAATGCAGTGAGATGCAGCGGGATAAAGGGGGGCAACGTAAAAGTTTCAAAAACACAGTGAAAACTTTGAAAGCTGTGAGGGGTTCACTCCCCACAACGCATGTAGTATCTGTCACATTGCTTCACGAGGGGTCCCTAAAAGACTTGAATAGCACACCAAAGTTTCAGCGACCAGTAAAATAAACTCTTTTTTTTAAATAATATTTATTACTTTTGAAAGTTACAGAAAAAGAAGAAAAAAGAAAAATAAAGACAAGAAAGAAAGAGAAAAAAAAACAAAGGAGTAAAAAAACACCACAATACAATACAGTATACAAATATTATAAAACCCAACCCAAACCCATTAGATTAAACACATAAATTAAAACAAAAACAGTTTAAAATACATCTCTCCTTTTCCTTATTCTATCCTTCATTTCCTTGTTTCTGTTGGGATACTGCCAGGGAGACAAAGGCCATCACTGCCTCCACGTCGACTCCGGACGTCCACCGATCTCCCGTAGATACGCAGTTTCAGCTATTAGCGACACGAGCTCCAGAAAATAGCTTCCCACATTCCTGGGCTCATGCACACTCTGTCAGCAGATAATGCACACAGCGAAAGATGCACAGCAGGAGAGCATATTTACAAGTTTTATTCAGCGTTGATCAGAACAAAAAAACATGACTGCCTGCTTCAGTGTCTTCGACACCAAGAGAAAAAACGAAAGCAACAGAAAACATAAACATCCTGTGAACAGGAAATGCGCAGGCTGTGACACAAACATCCTGCTCCCTTTTAAGGTGGAACGGAAATATCCTAACATCCTCCCCCTTTCCGTGTAACCTGTAGTACCTGTGGTTCAACCCAATTGCAACCTTTGTACGTAAACCTTAAGTTGTTCTCTGTTAACAACCTTAGACAACAGATCAGCAGGAATTTCATTTCCTGCCATGTAGGACACCTGAATGAGTCCTTTCTGAATACACTCTCTTGCACGATGTAGCTTAATCTGCAAGTACTTGGTTCTTTGCTTGCAACTCTCTGAGTTCAGCAAAGCCAAACAGGATCTATTGTCTTGATACACTTGTATAGGACATTTCACAGAAACTCCGATGTCCTTAAACAGTTGCATCAACCATTCACAATCCATGAGTGAAAATGACAGAGCATTGAGTTCTGCTTCACAGGAACTTAGGCTCACTGTCGTCTGCTTTTTGCACAGCCAGTCAAACAAACAGTGGTTGTACATGTAGCAGACTCCAGAAGTGCTTGTACCATCCGTGGTGTCACTTCCAAAACTAGCATCTGCAAAGATTTCAAGACCTCCAGTCTTCTGACTGGTGAACCTCAGCCTGTAGTGCATAGTCCCTTTCAAATAGCGGGCTATGCGTTTCAGAGCTTTCCAATCCTGAACAGTAGGATTATTAGCATGTCTGCTAAGCAGGTTAGTGCTTACAGCTATGTCAGGTCTTGAACATCTAGCAATGAAATTCAACTTGCCTAGAATGCATCTGTACAGTGTAGTGTCAGAAAACGCTTCAGCAGTACTATCTACCTGGTAACCTGTCACCATTGGTGTGTCTGCTGGGTTTGCATCAACCAAATTCAACCTGGTTAATACATCAGCAATTTTCTGTGTTTGGTGTACCAGAAAATTACCTGCTTGGTCCCTCTCCACCTGCAGTTGGATACCTCACCAAGATCCTTCATGTCAAAGTGCTCCTTCAGCTGAGCTAGGGTGCTTTGGTAGAAAGCCTGATTCTTCCAAAACATCAGAAGATCATCAACAAAACATAAACAATACAGTTTGTTTTGCCCCTCCTCCTTGACAAACACACACGGATCAGCTTTGCCCTGGTGAAAACCTAGAGAAAGCAACGTCTCAGTGAGTTTTGTGTTCCAACACCTGGCACTCTGCTTGAGACCATATAAGGATTTCCGCAGTTTACAGACCATTCCCTTCTGTATCTGCATTCCATCAGGTGGAAGCATGTACAGCTCCTCCCCCAAAATCCCGTACAAAAAAGCTGTATTAATGTCATGGTGGGAAACATGCAGTTTCTCCACTGCAGCGATTTTGAGCATCAGCCGAATGCTCTCATATTTGACGGTGGGCGAGTAGGTCTCGTGGTAATCCTGTCCTGGTACCTGTGAAAAACCCCTGGCAACCAATCTGGCTTTGTGTCTGACAACCTTGCCATTCTGGTCTGTCTTGGCCTTGAAGACCCATTTGCTGCCAACCAGTCTCATTCCTGGGACTACCGGTACCAGCTCCCAAGTTTGGTTCCTGTTCAAGGAATCAACTTCAGCCTTCATGGCATTAAGCCAAGGCTCAGCATCTTTAGAGGTTAACTCCTGAACCTCTTTGAAGCTTGAAGGTTCCCACACCTTCTCTGAGCTACTAAGAACAGCAGTTGCCGTCTTAGCAAACTCATCAGCAAATCTCTTTGGAGGTCTGCCTTTGGTCGCCCTTTCAGACCTGCGAACCAGACGCAAGTCTTCTGGACTCATCTCCTCCTTCTTAGGAGAAAAGTGACCAATGGTGAACAGTGGTTCTTCCAGTTCATTGTCAGACGCATCAGATGGTCTGACTGAGGCCTTTGCGCTCTTGTAGTCTGCTGTGTCATCACTGTCGCTGACACCAGCAGCAGCGCCGCCCACTGAATTGGAATCCGAACTCTGATCATCATCATCATCATCATCATCCTCAGCTTTCTCAGCTTTCTCAACATTATCTGCCTTTTTCACATCACCTTCATCCTCCTCTGGGTAACTCTGGAAAATTCCCACATTTCCCCCCCACTTAGGATTGTACTCAACACTCTTTGTGAACTTAATGGACTTAGAGTTAGTCATCCATACTCTGTATGCACCTTTTTCGTACCCCATGAACAAACCATGTGCCCCACGCTTCCCAAGCTTGTTGCTCTGTGGGGTGTGTACCCACATGTCAGAACCAAAGATTCTCATGTGCTTGATGTTCGGTTTCTTACCAAACATCTTCTCGTAGGGAGTACAACCAATAGGTGATGACAGTCTGCGATTATAGGAATAAACAAACGTCGACAGAGCTTCCCCCCAAAACTTCTCAGGGAGGTTGGCATCATGCAACAAGGTTTTCAGGCCTTGAAGCAAAGTCTGATTTGCTCGCTCCGCAAGTCCATTCATCCATGGCGATCTAGGCGTTGACAAGTCATGCTGGATTCCCTTCTCAGTCAGGAAAGCTTCAAACTGCTGAGAAGTGAACTCTCCGCCCCGATCAGTAAAGAGACAGCCGATACGTTTACCGTGAACATTCTCCAACCAAGCACAGAATGCCTTGAACCTAGGAAACACTTGCGATTTCTGCTCAAGCATATACACATGAATGTACCTAGAAAAAGAATCAATTAGAACCATGAAGTACCTTGCTCCACCCAAAGAGGGCGCAAATGGACCAACCAGGTCTGCGTGAACTAGCTGGTAGGGTTTGGAAGCCTGCCTGCTAGACTCCTTGCCTTTTGGAGCAACCTTCACCTTGTTCTCTGCACAAGATACACACTTCATGTGAAATTTACAGGGTTTGATGTTCAAACCTTCAACCAACTCAGGCATCTTGGCCAGCGCCTGCCAAGACATGTGACAAAATCTTCGATGTTGATCATGAATACATCCTGCATGAAGAACCTTGTTAGTTTGCGCAACACAACAAGAATCAACATTAGACATAATAGCATTGTCATCATAAGTTATACAGAATAAGCCATCCATAAACTTTGCATGCAAAATGTCCTCTTTGCCTTTCCTGATGACACAGACGCTCCTCTTAAAGGAAACCTCAAAACCACGCCCAGTCAGCTGTGGGACACTAAGCAAATTGTCCGCAGCACCTGGAACAAAAAGTACATCTCTGATGGTAGTGTGCAGACTTGCAAGTTTCACAGTCCCTACTCCTGCAATTTGCAACGTCCTTCCATCAGCCAGGTGGATCTCTCTGTCTTGAGGTGTGAAGGAGATAAACAGGTGCTTATCTTTTGACAAATGGCGGCTCGCACCAGAGTCCATAACAAACCTGGCCTTGGCCTTTGGAGCAGTTTTTCTAGCAAGCAAAACCTTGTTTTCCACCGGCGTGGGCTCTTCACCCTCCCTCTGCTTCGGGCCATCTGCAGGCATCCGTCTCTGTTTACTTCTGGCCTTCCGGCCTCTGCAAAGTTGACCTTTGCTCCCATGGGAAACAGAGCTCTCAGCTGCCGACTCCTTGGCTCCCCATGGAGGCTGGAATGCTGCCCAGGATGACATCACAGTCAGCTCCCCCTGCAGCTTGCAACCGGTGCCCTCAGCATCCCTGCATTCACTCGCATTCTGGGAAACAGCCAGGACCTCCGATGCAGTCAAACTCTGGGCTGGGATGACTGGCAGATGAGCTACTTTCAAAGCATTCCACATCTGACGTGCAGTCGTGTTGCCAGCTAGCGTAGCAATTTCCTCCAGAGAGACGGACAAGACTTCAGAGACTCCTTATCTTGGCATCCATAAATCACGATGCCTCTGGCTCGGCTCCCAGGCCAATTAGACTCTTGCCGCGGCAAACAGAAAAGCCTCATTTGCTTTTGCTTTCCCACACATACCTCAGCAGTCTGTCGCAGTCTTACTCTCCTGTAAGTGCCGTGAATCTGGGCCCATAACCTGTTGTTGGGATACTGCCAGGGAGACAAAGGCCATCACTGCCTCCACGTCGACTCCGGACGTCCACCGATCTCCCGTAGATACGCAGTTTCAGCTATTAGCGACACGAGCTCCAGAAAATAGCTTCCCACATTCCTGGGCTCATGCACACTCTGTCAGCAGATAATGCACACAGCGAAAGATGCACAGCAGGAGAGCATATTTACAAGTTTTATTCAGCGTTGATCAGAACAAAAAAACATGACTGCCTGCTTCAGTGTCTTCGACACCAAGAGAGAAAACGAAAGCAACAGAAAACATAAACATCCTGTGAACAGGAAATGCGCAGGCTGTGACACAAACATCCTGCTCCCTTTTAAGGTGGAACGGAAATATTCTAACAGTTTCCTCAACTTCCTCACACCTCCCTTTTTGTATTCCAGTTCTTCTAATTGTTTCAGCAAATCCTTTCCATCTTTCTCTGTTTTTTATCATCTTGTAAATAACATATTTTTTTAACCTTATTTCCCTTTAAGACTAAATTACTTATCTGTACCTAACTTCTTCTAACATTACTACTAAATCCATATAATATCATTCCACGGTTTTTCTAACAGTCATTAATTTTACAAAATTTCTAAATATGAACTTTAACTTCCCAATCTTCTTCCACCCTCTCTTCTCCCTGGTTTCGGATTCTGCCAGTCCTTTCCGTCAGAACCATATAGTCCATCAACCTGGAGATCTTATATCCGAGGCTCTTAATTCTTTTCCAAGTCCCTTCTGCGGATCTTCTTCATATTCTTTAATGCTCAGGAGCAAATCTCGGGAAAACTCCAACCAAACAAAACTTTTCTTCCTTCTGAACATCTCAGCCAAGTTTCCATAATTGAAACTAAGGTCCATAGGGTATTTCAGGATGTATTTCAGGATTCCTCCAAATCCATAGGCCCCCAAAGCTTCAAGCTCCTCCAGGCCCAAACCCATGTGCCAAAAGTCAGTTGGTCCCTGAATAAAGGGATCTTTCCAACTTTCGTTCTTCAGTCCAAGCCAGAGTCCAATCCTCAAAATCTGGCCTTTGCTGGAATCAATCATGCAAGGCCTCAATTTATAATCCTCAATTTGCTTCTGTAGAACTGAGGATCCTGCTTGAACTACCTTAGGTTTCGCAACGGCATCTTTCTCCTTTTCCTCCACCATTTGTCCTACCAAGGTATATTCCTGTTCCAAGTCCTGAATTATTTCTGTATTGTTGCTTGCTTTTTGATTCAAATTGGTCACTTTCTGTTCCCGGCTGTCAATTTTAGAAATCATGTCATCTGCCTTTTTATGCAGCTGTTCAAGTGAATGGTTTATCTTATATAATACAGTCACAATACCTTCTCCTATCAGCATTTTGAATAGTCCAAGGTCAATCTCTGATTCTCAGAAATTTTATCTTGCAGCTAGAGCTTACCCTGTTACACTCCTGTAACAGTTTCACATGCTCCCTCTAGAGGGAAACAGTCTCAACTTGTATCAATTCTTTCAAGCACAGAAACAGTTTCGATTTTCAGTTATTTTTTTCCTCCCTTTGATAAACTCAGAAGAGATAAATGGAAACAGTATCTTTCCAATTTTAAGTAACTGTCAAATCCGTTCTGTCAATGAACCTTCCCCAAACGTCATCAGGCAGACCGTTCCCAGGTTCAGAGCAGTGGTAGTTTGCTTTTCACTCTCTCCTGCAGGTTCTCACTAGGTTCACGACTTCCCCCCTCTTCTCCTGCTTCCAAGGGGGTTTTGTATTTTTAACCGATGGAATTTTAATCCTTTATCAAAAACTTTCAGAGACTTTAGTTTGTAACGTCTTTGCTTCAGTCTGTTTACAAAAGCGGAAGGCGGACTTCCTGTTTAGAGCCTTCCCGCTTCGTTGCCAAATTAAAATATTTGAAGATCCAAATTTTCCAATCTACTCACGGGTAGTTGTTTAAGCTCCAATTGTCCACAGGAAAAAGTCAGCGCTCTCTGGCAGCAGCAATGCGGCTTCACTCCGTGAAAGAAGCAGTCGATTCAAAGCACCGTGCCACTCACCCCACATCGCTCCGGATCCCCAAAACAGGGTTTCCCCGCAAGTAGGGGAGGCGCAAAAGGTGCCAGCCGAATCCCAAGTTCACAGGCTTCTCCCGCCTGTGATTTCTATGGGTCTCCGCCTTCGCCGTGGCGGTTAGACCCTGCTTTTCACAGAGCAAGTCCCTCCCGATCGGAGGAGCTCCGCCATTGCCGGAGGCGCCAACCCGGAAGTCCCAGTAAAATAAACTCAATCGACCTCCCGTACTCCCCTGAAAGTTACAGCCTCAAACAAAAACCTTTTAATTAAGGCATAAAATCCTGGGTTAAGTAAAGCCTTACCACGAGGAGACTTCAAGGCAGGAGACTGCCAGGCTTTGTGTGGAGGAGTGAATGAGTCAGCATAATGAGGTGCCGCCATAGCGGAAGTTCCAGCAAACACAACCAGGAAAAGATGCCCAAGAGCAAGTTTGCAGAACAAACTAGCAGAACAAAGGAAGAGAAGAGGAGAGAGAAACACAGTGACTACTAGTGGCTAGTCAAGAAAGGACTTACAACTAATTACAGAACAACTGGGCTGCAACGCCACCTATGGGACAAATTTAAAATTGCAACAATAAAAATTAAACAAATGAAAAGAGTGGAATAAGCAGTGATTGGGAATTACAGAGATAGGGAAAATTTTAAACCTCTATTTTAATAAATTGTAAAAAAGCCAGAAGAAAGCTATATACATCCAGAAGTGAATGGAAATATAATATATGTCAGCTTCGTTCCAGAGCTGACAGAGGCTGGGAATCCAAGCAAGCCGAGGGAGATAAGGACACTGGAATGCGGACTGGAATGTGAGAGGGAGGAGGGGCAGCCCAGTGGCAGTGTTTCAGAGAGCAGACAAGCAGAAGATAGCAAAGCCCTAAACACCAATCTTAGCTCAGATACCGAAGGGGAGAGGCCGGGAATAGCTAACCCAAAGACTCGAAGGCGCAAAAAGGTCAGTGAGAGGAGGGAAAAAGAGCGGAAGCGAAAGGGTTTTTCCACTGTTGGAAGAAGAGGAAGGGGCGGAGTTTAGACTTGGCAACTGCTAACTTGGAGTCAGACACGGAGTGAAGGAGCTCCAGAGTGATTTATGTGTTTGAGCAATAAACCTGAGATAATTACTGCCGGTGTCTTGCTTCTGTGGGAGAGCCAAGCCATTACAGATTGCCGAGTCTCATCTTAATCTCTCACGCCGGAGGACATCAAAGACCGTGATGGATGGGCAAGTACCGGATGTGGGAAGTGCGGCTGGGGGAGCAGCTGGGGGGGGGGGCAGGAGAGCCCAATGACCCCATAACAGAATTAAGGAGCTACACGTGGCAGCTCAAAAGCCAATTAGACATTTTGGCAGGAGCACTGCAGGAACAAAGGTTGACTTCAGAACAGGAAAGAGCCAGCAGGGGCTACATTTTGGACTTGAGATCAGCTGAATTCAGCTCAGATAAGCAGCGTGTTGCATGTCTGATCAGTTGGCTGGGGGGAACAGCTAAGGACTGGGCTATCACCCTTATGGAGACCCAACACAGTGCTCTAGGGAACCTGCAGGAGTTCTGGAGACTGATGGATGCCATGTTCAAGAGCCCACTGGAACACGCCACTGCAGAGCAGCAGCTACTGAATTTGTGACAAGGGGGTGACTCTGTGGCCTCTTACTGGACTACCTTCAATTCACTAGTGCACAAGGTGGGCTGGGAACAGAACACAGGGCCCCTTGCAGCCATGTATCGTGCAGGGCTGAGTCCTTCGATCCTGGATGAGATGGCGAAGATGCAACCCATGCAGTCATTGGAAGAGATAGTTCAAGCATCCTTACAGCTAGGGCTACGCCAACAGCAGAGGAAGCTAGAGAAGAGGGGGGCAGGGGGACCCTTGGAGGTAAGGGCCTACACTCCCAAGCTTCCAGAACAGGGGGTTGGCAGCACACCTAGTCAGGGAGAAGCTGTTGAACCGATGCAGATTGGATCAGTGGAAGGGGAGAGAACCAGGAAGGTATGGAAGGAAGGGAGTCAGCAGCGTCGGGAGACATGCACTTGCTTCGTGTGTGCTAGGCAGGGGCATTTGGCTAAACAATGTCCTGAAAGGAAGACAGAGGGATTCCTTTCAGGGGCCAGGGTGGAGGAAAAGCCCAAACCCCAAGCAGAACAGTCGGGAAACGGCCAATCCCAGCCCTTAAGAGAGGCCAGGGGCTGGGAGACAAATCAGTAGAGGGGCCTCAAATGGAAACAGCCATTCCTGGGATAGCTCTGCCCGTGACGCTACAACTCCCAGATGGTCGCAGGGTGCAAGGGCAAGCGTTGGTGGATTCGGGGGGCTTCTCTAGACTTTGTCGATGCAGATTTTGCGAAGCAACACAACCTTGGGACACAGCAACTAGACTCCCCAATCGAGGTACAGACGATAGATGGTAGACCCTTAATGGGGGGGGAGGTGGTTCAAGCCACACAACCGTTAGGGGTGGAGGTGGTGGGGCACAAGGAGACAATGAGGTTCCATATCACTAAGTTAGCGACACACCCCATAGTCCTAGGAATGACGTGGCTCACAAAACACGATCCTGTCGTGGCCTGGTTCCAACGCTCCTTAACGTTCGCGTCAAGCGTTTTGCCAAGCGAACTGCTTGAGGCTTGAAGTACCTAGAGAGGTGGGAGCAAGGGGGGTGGAGGTAGGAGGGAAACTCACGGGAGAAGAGAGTTCCATACCCCCGCAGTATAAGGCCTTCAGAGACGTGTTATGTGAGAAGGAGGCAGACCAGTTACCCCCACACCGCCCTTATGACTGCAAAATAGACTTGGTGCCAGGGGCCCAGATACCCACCAGTCGCCTCTATTCCATGTCAGAGACAGAGCTAGCCGAGCTGAGGGAGTTCTTGCAGAAGAATTTGGCAAGGGGTTTTATCCGACCAACAAAGGCACCAGGGGGAGCCCCAGTTTTCTTCGTAAGCAAGAGGGACACCCCGAAAAAAGGCTCGTTGTGGACTACAGGAGGACCAACAAGCTCATGATTCCCAGCCGATACCCCTTGCCACGTATTGGGGATCTGCTGGAGAGGTTGAGATCAGCGAAAATTTTCACCAAGTTGGACCTGAGGGGGGCCTACAACCTGATACGGGTGAGGGAAGGCGATGAGTGGAAGACGGCCTTTAATACAAGATATGGGACTTTTAAGTACTTAGTGGTGCCATTTGGGTTGCAATCGGGCACAGCCACCTTCCAGGCCTTCATCAATCATGTTTTGGCAGACTTGCTAGACAGGAACGTGGTATCTTACCTTGATGATCTTTTGATATACTCAGAAAGTCCTGACTTCTGATTTACACGCAGACACAGTAGGAGTGAGGAAAATCGCTCTGCGGTTTTCCAAGCGGCACGGGGGTTTAGGGGTGACTCAAGGGCACTGCGCTCCCCCAAACCTCAAGGGGAGAAGCCTTGAGGGACAGGGCACCCAGCAACGTTGAAGCAGCACCCCTGCTTTTTCGGGGGTTTTAACAAGAAGCTCGAGAGCGGACAGAGCTGCAGACGTGACAGGGAAGCACCACCACCCCCGCATTTGCGATGTCTTTTTGCCTCTACTGGAAAGCGGTAAATCTCCAAAGTTAACAAATAGACTTCTCAGTGTTCAGAGAGAGCGTTAATCTTAATATCTGGGAAAACACTGAGATATTCGGATGTTAAAGGATTGATTTATGGAGTCCTTTTCTGCAGCGGCGAAAAAATGGCGCAGAGAAAGGAAGTAGCAAGGGAAAGCAAAGACGCTAACGATCCTGCTGAGTGAGTACGAAGGAAAAACTTTTTGCAACTTTGTTTAAAGACTGAAGGCTAATTTGGACAAAGAGTTGCGAGAAGAGCTGAACTGAAACTTTGTTTTATCTTTTGGGCTTTGGAAGAAAGAAAGAAATGCGAAAGCTGCCCCTTCTTTGGAAGGGGTGAGGTTTAAAGACATAAATCTAAGCCCTCCAAAGGAAGCCTTACAGAAAAAAGACAAGCAAAGATAAGACCTGGGAAGTAACAACAGCAGAGATTTATGAACTGAGCTCTAAAAATAACAACAATACTTTTGAATTTAAAGGACTTTCAAACTACTATGAGATTATTAGGCTATTAATGGCTGCAAGTATATGGAGAGTCCTTCCACTTTAAGTTCATTACCTTTGCTCACACTCCCTCTTTTTTTGGTTTTTCCAAGAGAGAAAAAATTGAAATACAGTGGGAGGTGGGTATAAGTTTCTCTTCTTTCTGGATTGCTTCTTTCTTTTTCCTTATAATAAATTGAATAGCGGATATACACTGCAGCATATTTTTGTGCTCTACTTGGGACCTTCTGGAAGTACAATGACTCAGGAGTGGGGAACCATTTTCTTGCTTTTCTCTTGTAATGTATTGCTGCCTCCTTCCTGAACTCCATGTCCTGATTTGGATTATAATATCATAACTCCTTAATAAGAAGACAGAACAAAAGAAACCTCTTGGACTATAAATACATATCTTTGGACTACTAAAAACTTTTAAATTGGTTTAAATTTGGACTAGGCCTACAAGTGGCTGAAGAGCGTTTAAACTAAATGGGATTAGGCCGCCAAGTGGCTGAAAATTGAAAATTGAAAGACACTTTTCTTATTCTTATTTTTTAGTTTTTAGTTTTTGTTTTTCTCTTGTAACGTATTACTGCCTTCTCCCTGAACCCTATGTCTTGATTTGGACTACAATACTATAACTCTTTAATAAAAAGACAGAACAAAAGAAACCTCTTGGACTATAAATACATATCTTTGGACTACTAAAAACTTTTTAAATAGACCGGTTCAATCTGGATTAGGCCTACAAGTGGCTGAAGAGCGTTTAAATTAAATGGGATTAGGCCGCCAAGTGGCTGAAAATTGAAAATTGAAAGACACATCTGCATTAATTAGACTAAGTGGGTTAATCGGATAGAAGGAGTACTAAACTGTATTAATTGGACTGAGTTTACTAATTTGGACTGAACTCTTTTAAATTAAGGCACTGGTCCCTTCGGAATAACTGTTTATATGGTTTTTGGAAACATGTTAACAAAAGTGGGCTATTGGTTATATTAGATTTAAAAACAAGACTTAGTCAATAGGAGAATATAACATAGATAAGGAATCCAAGGAATAAGGGGTTCAAATTAAAATATAGAGAATTGGGGATAGCGGTTGAAAAGGGACACCTAGTGGTATATTTGCAATAGACAGCTTGTTGGTTGGATATTAGAGGAAACAGCGCTGAAGCTCCCTATATTTAGGAATTATCAGAGGTGGACTGTAGGCCCCCTAGGGGTAAAACTATATACTGCACCAGGAATTTTGGTTACAGCTTGAAAAATATTGTAATAATTTAAGGAAGTGGGTTCAAAATGTCACGGGAAAACAGTAAGAAAGCAGGTGGAACGCCGGCAGAAAGGAGAGCATCACGACAAGAAGAAATCAAAGATCTGGATGCTCTGTGGTGGAAGATAAAAGAAGAATTCAAGCAAAGTGATCAGCTCCTAGAAAAGAAGTTAAGGGAGGTGCAGGAAAGGTTAGACAAGAAAATAGAGGGGGCAGTCAGTGAACTCTCAACTAAAATAAAAGACCTGACAACTAGATCAAAAACAATAGAGGAATCAACTAAGAGAATCCAAAAGGAAGTGAAAGAGAATAAAAGAGAGACAGATAAAATCAAAGAGGATTTAGGAGATTTGAGTAAAAGTCAAGACCAAGTTTGGGACAGCCTAGCCATGCTCGAAATGAGACAGAGGCAATTAAACCTAAAATTCAGAGGTGTAGGTGAAGAGACAAACGAAAATATCAAGGTCAAAATGATTAAAGAGTTAGCTAAGTGGCTGGGTATGAAAGAAGAAGAGGTTGAATTCACTGTGGAAAATGCATTCAGAATAAAAGTTAAATCCCTACAAGCCAAAACAAAGAGGTTACCAAAAAAAGTTGACAATTGACGGCAGACCGATAATCATATTCAA
Source organism: Podarcis filfolensis (assembly GCF_964270895.1). Taxonomy (NCBI): domain Eukaryota; kingdom Metazoa; phylum Chordata; class Lepidosauria; order Squamata; family Lacertidae; genus Podarcis; species Podarcis filfolensis. The sequence goes on from NC_139619.1 coordinate 17,145,226, forward strand.
AGAAATACCGACTAGGTTCTTACGAAAAAGAGAGGGATATAAACAGCTGCTGAGTGTCCTGAAAAGAAATGGTATACAGTACAGGTGGGAGTTCCCGGAAGGGATCTCCTTCTATTATAAAAACAAAAGATTTAGACTGACAGATATACAAGAAGTGAGGAAATTCTCAAGGAGATATGAGAAGGACCTTGGAAGGATGGAGGATAAAATCGGGGAAAGGGAGTCAGAAATGGAGGAGAGAAAGAGGAGGAGGGACAGAGAGGAGGAGATAGAAGGAAGAGGAAAAGAAGAGGACGAGGACGAAATAGAAGAAGTAGAGGGAGAAGAAGAGGAGGAGGAGGAGGACTTAGAAGACAAGACCACTCGAATTTAATTTTTTTTTAAAAAAAATTCAACTGTAACTTCTTTTGATAGTTAACCCTAATTAGATAATAATGACATTAAAATTAATATCATGGAATGTGAATGGTTTGAATGAAAAATCTAAGAGGAATAAAATTGAAAATGTATTGAAGAAAAAAAATCTGGACGTAATCTGCTTACAAGAGACCCACATTGCTAAAAAACATAAGCATATTCTGAAAAACAAAAGACTAGGGGAGGAGTTTATTAGTTCTGATGAGTGCAAAAAAAGAGGGGTTGTCCTTTATGTGAAAGAAAAATGGGAACCCAAATTAATCTGTAAAGACGAGGAGGGGAGGATATTGGGAGTACAAATTAATGTTCAAGGGGAAAAACTGAATGTGATTTCTATCTATGCTCCTAATACTAATAAGGCAGAATTCTATAGAAAACTGGAAGAGAGACTGATAGAATTAGATGGTCAAAAAACAATTGTACTAGGTGATTTTAATGGAGTGGTTAAAACGGAACTGGATAGGTCATCAAAGAAAAAGAAAGGTAACCAAGGGAAATTGCCAAAAACTTGGTTTAATTTGGTGGAAAACATGGATTTAATACATGAATTTAATAAATCATGGATTTATTAACATGGATTTAATAAATGTTTGGAGGGGAAAAAATCCAAGTATTCCAATTCTCCTTTTTTTCGGAACCCCATCAGAGTTGGGCAAGGATAGATCAGATCTGGGTCTCAAGATGTATAATACCAAGAATCGTAAAATGTGATATACAGCCAAGAACTCTGTCGGACCATAACTCCATTAGTTTAGAAATAAAGGGCAAAACACAGAGCGTTTACATATGGAGGATGAATGACTATCTCTTTGAGATCCCCGAGGTAATTGAAAAAGCAAAGGCCACTTTGGAAGATTACCTTAAATGGAATTTAAATAAAGATACCAACATTGATATAGTTTGGGACGCAAGCAAAGCTGTCATGCGGGGTCATTTAATACAGCAAAGCAGCCTTAAAAGAAAGTTAAGAGAGAAAAAGAAAGAAGACATCTTAAACCATATAAGAATATGTGAGGAAAATCTAATGAAAAAACCTAAAGATGAACAAAACAAACAAGCCATTAAGATGCTACAAACCCAATATTCAATATTGGTTAACCAAGAGGTAGAATGGAGAATAAAATCTATGAAGCAGAGATATTTCGAATCAGCGAACAAAACAGGGAAACTCCTGGCATGGCAGTTGCGGAAAAGACAAAAACAAAGTGTAATAAATAAGATCAAAGTTGAAGGACGGCAAATAGAAAATCCGGAGGAAATTATGAGAACATTTCTTAAATACTATGAAAACCTATATAAAAGAGAAAATGAAGATCCAGACAAAATAAGAAAGTATTTTGAAGATTATAAAGGGAAACACATAGGTGAAGATGAAAAAATACAGCTGAACAAACCAATTACGAAAGAAGAAGTAAAAGAGGCGATAAATAAGATGAAGCTGGGCAAAGCCCCAGGCTCAGATGGCTTATCGGCCAAATATTACAAAACACTGGGGGATAAACTAATCCCGGTGCTATGTGATGTGATGAATAGAATTTTGCAAGGAGGGAACTTACCAGACATGTGGAAAGATGCACATATAACCTTGATTCCCAAGCCTGATACGGACAGCTTAAATATAAAAAATTACAGACCTATCTCATTGCTGAACAATGATTATAAAATTTTTGCGGGAATAACGGCAGACAGACTCAAAAATTGCTTAAAAGATGTCATACATAAAGACCAAGCCGGATTCCTCCCAAATAGACAGTTAAAGGACAAGGACTCTCCTCCCTGCAAGAGAGGGGAGTGGTTGTGGGCGGGAGCCAAGCACCGCCCCTAGCAGGGGGCATTAGCCCCCTGCCTCCACCTCACCTGGCTGGCGCCCACGCCCCCTCGGCAGGCATCCAACCAGGTGCCTGGGAGGGGGCGTGCTTAGCAGCCTTTTGCGGCGGTGCCAGCCTCTCCCCGGCCTCATTCTTCGTCGTCTCACCGCGAGTCATTGCAGGGAAAGTCATCGCAGGGAAGAGCTCAGCCACGAGGTTTGGAGTCGGGGGGTGTTTGTGTGTTTGGAGGCTGTCTGGTTCCTGGCTTGCCTTTTTAAATTTAGGAGGCTTGCGTGCGCTCATTGCTTTACTGCTTTTAAAAACCTAGGCACCCAAGTTTGCCTTGCTGTCTTGCTGTGTCCTCTTTTCTGTGTAAAAACCTACATTTAACCTTTTATTTTCCCCCACTCCTGGTGCTGGATTTGTTTGGGCGGTTTAAGTGCGAATTACCTTTCTTAAGCTGCAGCTTGTTCCTTTGCCCAGCACATGGTCTCTCCACCACCAGCGAGGTCTGAGTGTGAGTGCTGTCTTTCTGTCTCCCTTTTCTCCTCACTTTCCTTCCCCAGCCTCTGCCTCGGTGACTGTGCGTTTTATTTTAATTTTGGCCAGGGTGCCTGTATGTTTTTCCCCTCTATTGCCCTTGCCTGTCCGATTGCCTGGCTGGTCTGGGTGACTGAGTGGGTTTGCCTTACATTTTAATTTGTTGGCCAGGGTGCTTGTACGTTTTCCCCCTCCCTTGCACTTGCCTGTTCCTCTCTAATTTTAAGTCGTGTGTGTGTGTGCTGGCAGCGTGTGTTTGTGCCTGCCGTTTGTTGATTTATTACTCTTTTAGTGTGGGTTTGAGTTACCCTGCCATCCCTTCCATTGTTACCACTTAAATCGGGAGCCCCCTCTGAAATTTTAAATGATGCCGGGGCTTAGAATAGACTGTGCACTTAAACCTCACCCCTCTTACTTTATCTAAGCCACCCCCCCTCTTCACTTGGCATTTGGGGGAAGAAATAAGGCAGGGCTTGGGGTGGACAATTCAGGGTTTCTGATCAGGAAACCATTCCTCAGCATTGTACATTTATACGTTTAGAATCTTTGAAGGTGTACCTTTGCCTGGTTCTTGTCATTGGCTTCACTTGCTAGTACAGGGTCCCTAAAGAAAACCGCTTTTAAACAAACAAACAAACAAACAACAACAACAACAAAAGGTTGTGGCTTATAGACCCTTACTGAAAAGTCCAAGTAAATCAATCGTTAATTAGTACATTCGTTTCAGAATCTATAACATGTGCCTGTACAACCGCTTGTAAACAGTAGCACGTGTTTGTGGCAGTAGCTTTAGCGCGTTATCCATGGCACCTAAGAGGAAGTGCTCTGCGGCGGAATCAGCTCACACCTCAGGCTGCATGGGTGCCACATGGACGGGATAATAACCCCAAACCTATTTCACACTACCTAAATGCCTTTAGATCATTCATTGATCATTATGAGCAGCATTTTTTTTGAGCAATCCCTAACCCCATGCCTTCCGCTAAAAATGAAGTACCAGCGGCCTTACTGTTTATAGACGCTGAAAAAGCGTTCGATAACATTTCATGGCAGTTTTTGTTAAAGTCTATGGAGGAAATGGGGATAGAGGGCAACTTCATAGAAGGTATAAAGGTGATCTACTCTAACCAAACAGCTAAATTAATTGTTAACAACAATTTGACAGACACATTTAGCATTATGAAAGGAACAAGACAAGGTTGCCCTCTCTCCCCTTTACTATTCATAATGGTTCTAGAGGTCATAGCGAATAAGGTGAGATACACGCCAGAGATATGGGGCATTAGAGTCGGAACAAAGGAATATAAGTTGAAAGCTTATGCAGATGACCTAGTGTTATCATTAGAAGAAGCACAAATAAGCGTTGGTAAAGTGTTGGAACAATTAGATGAATTCGGTAAGGTATCAGGTTTCAAACTAAATAAAACAAAGACTAAAATGTTGGTGAAAAATATAGATAGGAATACAAAAGAGAACATAGAACAGGAATGTGGAATTAAGGTCTCAAAAAAAAGTCAAATACTTAGGTATATGGTTAACTTCAAAAAATATCAATCTAATTAGTGATAATTATACACCTATGTGGAAAGAGATTAAAAAAGTTCTGGAAATATGGAATAGATTAAAACTTGCATGGTCTGGAAGGATGGCGGCAATCAAAATGAATATCCTCCCAAAAATGCTGTTCTTATTTCAAACCATTCCGGTGATTAGGGGATCCGCGATTTTTAAGGAATGGCAAAAAAGTCTTTCAAAATGGCAGGCAAAAAGGCCAAGAATTAAATTTCAAATATTAACAGACAGGAGGGAAAGAGGGGTCTTTGCTGTGCCAAACCTAAGATTATACTATGAGGCCTCCAGCCTATGTTGGCTTAAAGAATGGATTACCCTAGAGAATTTAGATCTGTTAGACTTAGAAGGCTTTAACAATAGATATGGTTGGCATGCTTACTTGTGGCTCAATAAAGGAAAGGTCCATAAAGGATTCTCCAATCATATTTTCAGAGGAGCATTGCTTGAAATTTGGGGAAAAAATAAGAAACTTTTAGAAAAGAACACTCCTTGGTGGCTATCCCCGACAGACATTCTAACAATAAAAAAGGTAAATATGGAAGTGAAAAGGCTAACATATGAAGACATACTGGTTAAAACGGGAAAATGTTGGAAGATTAAACCATATGATGAACTGAAAGACAGACTAACAGGCTGGTTGCAATACCATCAGATAAATGCACTTTGGAATGAGGATAAAAAATCGGGGATGAACGAGAAAAAATCAAGATACCAGACAGCGGTATTAGAAGGGAAAACCAAACTGTTAGCTAAGATGTATAATTTGTTGTTAGAATGGGACACAAAAGATGAAGAAGTAAAGGAGGTAATGACAAAATGGGCCATGGACTTAGGACATAATATAGAGTACGAAAAATGGGAGAGGTTATGGAACAGAGGAATGAAATTCACAGGGTGTGTCACATTAAGGGAAAACCTAGAGAAAATGATGTATCGTTGGTATATCACACCGGTAAAATTGGATAAAATGTATAAAAGCGGAAACAAAATGTGTTGGAGATGTAAGCAGAAGGAGGGGGATTTTTACCACATGTGGTGGGCGTGTGACAAAATAAAAAAAATTTGGGAGCTCATTTATAATGAATTTTAAAAAAAATTAGGTACACCTTTTCAAAAAAACCAGAGGCACTCCTCTTAGGAATAATTGGGGATGAAATCAAAAGAAAAGACCAAAACTTATTTCAGTATGCGACAACGGCAGCTAGGATATTAATAGCTCAAAAATGGAAATCAGTGGAAATTCCCACGATTACAGATTGGCAAACAAAATTATTCGAATACGCAGAATTGGCAAGAATGACAAACAAAATCAGACACCAAAAAGCAACAAAGTTTAATGAAGAGTGGAGTAAATTTGTGACCTATATTATGCGTAAATTTTTGACATAGAAACTGCAGGAGAAGAAAAAATGTAAGAAAACCGCAGCAGGAGGGGAGGGAGGTCACGATGCGTGTTAACGCAGTGTAAATAAGTGAATGACACTAAACACTGATAGATAAGAGTGTTCATTGTCTATTCTTATATGCCTTTTTTATCTTCTGTTGCCATATTTTTCGCTCTATTGGACGCAGTTTTTCCCCTCCAAAAATTGAGGGGAAATGTGTGTGCGTCCTATGGAGCGAATGCAGGCTTGTGCCATAACCACACACAACCCCTCCGGCAAGGAGAGGCTGCACGGGGCTAAAGGGGAAGCCAAAACAGTGAGCGGGATCCATCCCGCTCGCTGCCTTGCCTTCTTCCGTAGCTGCGCGCAACCCCTCCGGCAAGGAGAGGCTGCACGGGGCTATGGATTATTTAGCCCTGCGCAGCGTCTCCCGGCAAGGAGAGGCTGCACGGGGCTAAAGGGGAAGCCAAAACAGCGAGCGGGATCCATCCCGCTCACTGCCTTGCCTTCTTCCATAGCTGTGCGCAACCCCTCCGGCAAGGAGAGGCTGCACGGGGCTATGGATTCTTTAGCCCTGCGCAGCGTCTCCCGGCAAGGAGAGGCTGCACGGGGCTAAAGGGGAAGCCAAAACAGTGAGTGGGATCCATCCCGCTTGCTGCCTTGCCTTCTTCCATAGCTGCGCGCAACCCCTCCGGCAAGGAGAGGCTGCACGGGGCTATGGGTTCTTTAGCCCTGTGCAGCGTCTCCCGGCAAGGAGAGGCTGCACGGGGCTAAAGGGGAAGCCAAAACAGCGAGCGGGATCCATCCCGCTCGCTGCCTTCGCTTGTTCCATAGCTGCGCGCAACCCCTCTGGCAGGGAGAGGTTGTGTGCAGCCTGTATGCTGCTCTTTGGGGCTGGGGGGGGGGAAATATTTTTTTTCTTGATTTCTCCCCCTAAAAACTGGGTGCGCCCTATGGTCCGGTGCGCCCTATGGTGCGAAAAATACGGTATATGTTTTCTGTTTTTTTGTGAAAATCTCAATAAAAAAGTAAAAAAAAAAAGATATACTCAGAAAGTCCTGAAGAGCATGTGCGACACGTAAGGGAGGTGTTGCAATGGCTGAGGGCGCATAGACTCTACGCCAAGTTGGAGAAGTGCCAGTTCCATGTGACAGAGGTGGAATTTTGGGGGTATCGCGTGTCTCCTGAGGTGGTGCATATGGATCTGGCGAAGGTGAAGGCGGTGTTGGAGTGGCAGAAGCCTAAGACCAAGAAGGACTTGCAGAGGTTCTTGGGCTTTGCTAACTACTACAGGAAGTTCGTGCCTAACTACTCGCAACTCACCACACCCCTCACTGACTGCTTGAAGGGCAAGAAGCCGTTCGTCTGGATGGAGGAGGTGCAGTGCACGTTTGAGAGGCTCAAGGAGATATTTGCCGTGGAGGAGTACCTGCACCACGCAGATCTGTACAGACCGATGGTAGTGGAGATGGATGCTTCTGAAAGGGCAGTAGGAGCGGTGCTGCTGCAGGAGGACAGCCACGGGGACTTACGGCCGTGTGCATTCCCCTCGTCGAAGCTTAACGCCTCGGAACATAACTACACCATTTGGGAAAGGGAGATGCTGGCTATAAAAGAGGCCTTGGAGACATGGAGGCATTTCCTAGAAGGTGCACAACACCAAGTGGAGGTGTGCACTGATCACAAGAACTTGGAATATTGGCAGACCGCGAGACAACTGAACCAGAGACAGATCAGGTGGTCGCAGTTCTTTGCCCGCTTCAACTTCCGCATACAATATGTACCGGGGCAACTGAACCAGAGGGCGGATGCCTTGTCCCGGAAACCGGAATACATGAGGGGAGAACAGAACCAAGAATTGAAACACATTCTGAAGCCAGAACAGTTGCAACTAGCGGCGACATGAATTGTCGGAGTAGAGAAATTCAAGCGCCAAACACAAGTTGAATTTGCGCAGCAGAAACTGGTAGTAATACGTAACAAGGAGAACAGCGCTGAAGGATTAACTGAAAGGGAAGGACTCTTCTTTAAGGGTGAGGTGCTCTACGTGCCAGAAGGGCATTTGCGAGCACGAGTCATGCGGCAGTGCCACGACAACCCGGCGGCGGGTCACTTTGTGCAGTACAAGACCGTAGATCAACTAAAGAGACGGTTTTGGTGGCCCAGGATGAAAGAAGAGGCCCAGGAGTATGTCAGGGCATGTGACACTTGCCAACTAGCAAAAACACCTAGAGCAGCACCAGCGGGACTTCTGCAACCGCTTCCGACTCCGCAAGGACCTTGGGAGGCGATTGCGATGGATTTTATCACAGACTTGCCACCTTCTTGAAAGCAGACAGTGATCTGGGTCGTGGTGGACTTGTTCACGAAAATGGCGCACTTCGTGCCATGCCCAAAGCTGCCGTCGGCACAGGAAACGGCCCAGATGTTTGTAGACCACGTGTTCAAACTGCACGGGCTGCAGTTGCGAGTGATTTCAGACAGAGGAACACAATTTACCTCACAGTTTTGGAGGAAGCTGATGCAGCTTTTGGAAGTTGAAGTGTGTTTGACATCAGCGAGACACCCTCAAACCAATGGAGAGTCAGAGAGGACCAATGCTACGTTGCAGCAATACCTGCGTTGCTACGTGAACTACCAGCAAGAGGACTGGGTGGATAAATTGGGACTAGCAGAATTCGCGTATAACAATGCGGTACATGCGCCTACCCAACGAACACTGTTTCTGGCCAACTATGGACGACATCCAAGGGTGTTTCCAGAACCAGAGGACACCTTGTTGGTGCCAGCGGCAGAACAGTTCGTAGGGGAGATGCAGGCATTACACGAACTACTGAGAGAAAAGCTGGACGCAGCTAAAAACGCGTATAAGAGGAATGCTGATGAACGTAGACAGCAGGGAGAAGAGATCAAGGTGGGGGACAAGGTGTGGTTGTCGGCCAAGGACTTACCAACAAAGGGGAGGTGCAAGAGTTAGAGGCAAGGCGGCTGGGACCATTTGAAGTGGTAGAACAGGTAAACCCTGTAGCGTTTAAATTGAGATTGCCTGCCTCGATGAAGATACACCCTGTATTTCACAGGGCTCTCCTGTCACCGTACGTTCCTGCACATCCCTACCAGGAACCTAAACAGACACCTCCTCCTCCGGTCATGGTGGAGGATCAGGAGGAGTTTGAGATCCAACAGATTTTAGACTCGAGACTGTGTAGAAGACAGTTACAGTATTTTGTGTCATGGAAAGGTTATGGACCTGAAGAAAACTCCTGGGTACGAAGCCAGGATTTACATGCCCCAGATCTGCAACGGCAGTTCCACCATAGGTTCCCCCACAAACCCAAACCCAGAGGGTGGGAGGAAGAGGACGGCCTTAGCAAAGAAGAAGCTGAGGAGACTGGCACATGGTGGGCATCAGAGCAGAGAGAGCCCTCCGAGACAGACAGCGAAGCCGAGGAGGAAGAAGGGGGGCTTAGAGGAGGGGGTGATGTCAGCTTCGTTCCGGAGCTGACAGAGGCTGGGAATCTAAGCAAGCTGAGGGAGATAAGGACACTGGAATGCGGACTGGAATGTGAGAGGGAGGAGGGGCAGCCCAGTGGCAGTGTTTCAGAGAGCAGAAAAGCAGAAGATAGCAAAGCCCTAAACACCAATCTTAGCTCAGATACAGAAGGGGAGAGGCCGGGAATAGCTAGCCCAAAGACTCGAAGGCGGGAAAAGGTCAGTGAGAGGAGGGGAAAAGAACGGAAGCGGAAGGGTTTTTTCCACTGTTGGAAGAAGAGGAAGGGGCGGAGTTTAGACTTGGCAACTGCTAACTTGGAGTCAGACACGGAGTGAAGAAGCTCCAGAGTGATTTATGTGTTTGAGCAATAAACCTGAGATAATTACTGCCGGTGTCTTGCTTCTGTGGGAGAGCCAAGCCATTACAATATATTAATCTAAAGGGAATTCCCTGAACAGAATAGAAGCACCAAGGGAGACAATAACAGAGGAGTTGAAGGGAAGATATTCTAATGGGATCAAGGAAGATACAGACAACGATCGGCTTAACATCATCCTCAAATCAATCAAGGAGAACATCAGTAGCAGAAAGTGAAAATAATATGGACATGAAAGAATTACTAGCAGCAATGGAAAGAATGTAGAAAAATTTAGGAGATAAGATAACCATTTTAGACGGGAATATTAAAACACTAAACGGGAAAGTGGAGAATATGAGAACAAAGATTGAAAAACATTCTACTTTAATGATGGACCTCTCCAGTCAAGTAAACCAATTAACTACAAAAAAACAAAGAACTGGATAAGACGATCCAAGAGGTAAAAATTAAGACACAAAAACAAGACGAAACCATGAAAAAATCCAGGTAGACCAAAAGGAAACAAGGAACTCTCAAGAGAGAAATAAAGAAGAGATTGGTGAACTGAAGAGAATACAAGAGCAGACCTGGGACGCTCTTGCCGTCCTCGAGATGAGACAAAGAGAAATGATTCTTTGCTCTCGCAGAAACAAAGAGGACCAAAATGAGGAAATATCAACAAAATTACAGAAAGACCTGGCGGATTGGCTAAGAGTACTGGAAGAGGACTTGTCTCCAGATATTGAGAAAATATTTAGAACAAGAGTGAATAAGTAAAAAAACAGGAAAGGACCGGGTGACTGTCTAGTATTTTTGAACTCGAGGCTACTCAGAGACAAAATCTTGTTGAAGGGCAGAGCAGACCCATTGTGTATAGATGGGAAACATATTGAGATAATGAAAGAAGTCCTGACCCATCTGTTAAAAAAGAGAGACAATTATAGTTTTTTGACATTGGCGCTTAAGAAAAACAAAATATTATTCAAATAGGAATTCCCTGAGGGACTCACCTTTACATATAAAGAGAGGAGAACTTTCAGATTGGTGGAAGAAACCAGAATCTTCTGGAGAAAATACAGGTAAGAGTTAGGAGGAGAGAAGCTTCAAGAGTGAGAAAATGAAAACAAGACTAAGACTTTTAATTACGATTTCTATTTTTTGTTTTCCTTTATTTTTTTCCCTTTCTATCACTGCTTGATTACTTAAGTAAGACTTGACAAATTTAATAAAATTGTATGGCTTTTAAATGTATCTCCTGGAACGTGAATGGGCTGAACAGTAAACTAAAAAGGAATAAAGTAGAATGTATATTAAAGAGAAAAAATTGGGACATTATATGCTTACAAGAGACCCATATATCTAATAAGCATATAAGGGTTTTAAAAAATAAAAAACTGGGTCTAGAGTTTATACCATCAGGTACGGAGAAAAAGAGGGGAGTGGTCATCTACGCAAAACCAATCCTAAACCTGCAACTGTTATTTCAAAATGAAGAAGGCAGAGTCCTAGGGGTAGAAATACAAATAAAAGAAGAAAAAATAATTCTGGTGGGGATTTATGCCCCAACAATAACAAATTAGAATTCTATAGAAATTTGGAAGAGAGACTCTGGGACTATGCCAGTGAAAATATAATAATTATGGGGGACTTAAATGGAGTTATATCCATGGAAATGGATAGAACGGACAGCGATAGGCTATCTAACTCGGGTAGATTACCACTCTTCTTCCAAATGACAGAAAATGTCAATCTTTATGATACTTGCGAGAATTAAACATCCTAACGTAAAAGATATCACTCATTTTTCTGAAGTTAAAAAATCAGGTGGGAGAATTGATGCGATCTGGACTTCGAAAAAATTGACACTGAGCTTGGAGAAAACAGAAATTTTGAATAGATCCCTGTCAGACCACAACCCAGTAACAATATGTATGAAATTTAAAAATGTACAAGGGGGAGGTGGAGGATGAATGATGAATTGTGGAGAGATGATCAAAGGGTAATTAAAGCCAAAGAAGTGCTGAAAGAATTTTTTGAAATAAATGAAAAACAAGATACAGATAGGAAAATAATCTGGGATGCAAGCAAAGCCTACATGAGAGGCTTTGGAATACAACAAATGGACTTCCGGAGGCGGCGCCTCCGACAATGGCGGATTCCCTCTAACTCAGAGGGAGACAGCTCCGCGGAAATCGGGTCCTACCGCTGCAGCGAAGCGGGGACCCTTTAAAAACCGCAGGCGGAAGAAGCCTGCGGCCCTGGGACTCGGCGGGCACCGTTTGCGCCCCCCCCCCCCCCCCGTTTGGCAAAGGAACCCTATAAAGGGCTCCGGAGTGAGACGGGGGTTGGCGTGGTGCTGAGAGTCAATCGCTACCTCTGCGGAGCGAAGCTGCACAGCTGTTGTCAGAGAGCGCTGTCCTTCTTCCTATGACAATTCGGATTTTAAACAACAACCCGTGAGTAGGACAATTGGAAATTTTGGATTAAAATATTGCCCTGAATTTGACCTGAAACGGGAAGGTGCAAAAAGGAAGTCCACCTCCCGTTCTTTGTATAAAGATCAAAGCAAAGACTGTACAATCTAAAAGCCGGGAAAACAGATAGCCTGAAGTTTCCTGCACTTTTAACCATCAAACCCCCCTTGACAGCAGGAGGAAAGGGGGGGAAATTTGACTTTCTAATCCTGCAGAGAGAGAGTTAAGAAAATAAGTTTCCACTGTCCCTAACCTGGGGACGGAATGACAGGAAAGAAACGGTCGGTGATATTTACAATTTGAAAATAGAAAAATTGATATATAGAACTGGAAAAGGGAAAAATAATTCCAATGCTGCATTCTGCCTGTTTGTTTTATATTGAAAGGAAATAAAGTATCTGGAAATCGAAAGGAATTTTTTCTTGTTGGATACAATTTAAAGATGGATGCCAAAAAGTAACTACACCCCCTAGAGGAAGTCAGCCAGTGTGTTTGTTTTTCAGTTATAAAGAGAACATTGTATCTGGGAAAATTAGACCGTGGGACCAGCTCCCTGACCTTGACAGAAATGAATAGAGAGGAAGTTTTATCTGCTCTGAACAAAATATATGATGGGCTGCGACAGCTGGAGGAGAAAATGTCTTTGATGAATCAAAAGAGGGACAATACAGCAGCTAAAGTCAGTAAAGAGGTGCCAATGGAAAATGCAGCTACAGAAACTGCACAACAATCTAATCAGGATACTGGTTTAATAGGGCAACTGCAAGGGCAGAGAAAGATGGATGGGATTGTGAATGTATCTCAAAAGACACAGAGAATTAAAGTCACACAGGACCAACGGTTGCAATACTGGAGGATGGAATTTGGAGGACACTGGCCAAACTTTGGAGTTAAGAAAATTTTTATTTTTGGTGGGACTGTGAAACGAGTGGAAGATTTTTTTTGGAACAATTACTTTTTTGATTACAAACTAAACACTGGGGAGTGCAACACCGGGGAATGGGACAATTGGATAAAAGGAAATGAAGAATGTTACTGTACGGAATTACCCGGTGATTGGCCCCCCAAGGAGAAAGAGAAGGAAAGGCGAAAGAACTCAACAGGGATCAAGGATGTATGCAACTACAAACAGGAACAAGAAAACTCGCAGAAGGGGCTTGGAAGTGACTTGAGAGCCTCAGACATTAGGACACCTGACTGACAAGGATATAATGATATATGGACTGACATTGCCGTGAACCAGGAAAAGGGACGCTGGATTAACTTAGAATGAGAAACGTCTTTTGTAATTAACTTATATTTATGGAATTAGTTTAATACTAATGAAATATTAAAAGATGTTGGAAAGGATGTAATTGGCTTTAGTAAAATTTAGTCTAAATTTTGAAAGTTTAATGATTTGAGGACAAGATAAAATTAATGAAATTATTGTAAAAATGAAGTGGTTTGAATAATAAGGTGAAATAAGAATTTGTAAGAACGGTTTGATTATAAATGAAAATATGAGGATATTATATGGGGATATATAATTAAGGGTAAGGTAAGAGGCATGAATTTGCTGAACATATCTTTAATTGGAATACAAAGAGGGAGGTGGGAGGGAGTCAGGAAAATAAGTTAAAAAAGAAAAAATGGTGAGAAATTGAAAAGAGGGATTTTTATTTTTCTTGTTTTTTCTCCTTTTTTGTTTTTTTCCCTCTTTTTTTCCATGCTTTTTGTGTTGAACTTATGATTTTGTTATTGTTTAAGACTCTGTAACCTTTTTTTTTTGTTTTGTTAAAATCTAATAAAATATTATTATAAAAAAAATGGAATACAACAAATGGGGAGGATCAGGAAGAGTAAAGAGAATACTATAATGGGAATAAATAAAGAGATTAGAGAAAATGAAAAAGAGTTGGTAAAAAACCCTAAAAATGAGAAAATACTCCAAAACATAAAAATTTTACAATCCCATATATCCAATTTAATAAATAAAGAGGTGAAAAATAAAATCAAATGGACTAAACAAAGAAATTTTGAATCGGCTAATAAACCTGGCAAGATGCTGTCCTGGATAACAAAGGAAAGACAAGTGGAAAGAGTTATAAATAAAATAACAGACCAGGGAAAAGAAATTACTGACCCAGATCAAATTAAAGATAAATTTATGAATTATTACAAAAAAATATATGAACTAGAACATAAAGATGAGAATAAAGTTAAAAAATATCTGATAGAAAATAAGCTGCCGGAGATTGAGGAGGCTAAATATAGCCTACTAAACTCAAATATGGAAACAGATGAAATTAAAGAAGTAATAAGGAAAATGAAAGTTGGGAACTCGCCAGGTCCGGATGGGATTTCGATAATATAAAAAACTAGAAGAAATAGTTATCCCTAAGCTTTTAAAAAATCATGAATGAGATATTGGAGAAAGGGAAAACGCCAGAATCCTGGCATGAAGCACTAATAACACTCTTACGAAAACAAGGTACGGATCTGAAGCTTATTATGAACTATAGAACAATTTCACTACTAAACATGGATTATAAAATATTTATAGGTATCCTGGCTAACAGGCTGAAAAAATTCTTAAATGGGGTAATAGGAAATGACCAAGCCGTGACCAAGCCATCTTTTTGCCGGGGAGGCAAATAAAAAATAATGCAAGAATAATTATTGACTTACTGGAATATACAGAAATGAAACCAAGCAAAAAGGTCGCAATGCTACTGGTAGATACGGAGAAAGCTTTCGACAGCGTATCGTGGAACTTCTTAATTAAAACTTTTGAGAGCTTGAGAATAGGAAACAGCATCATGAATGGAATTAAGGCAATTTATGACAACCAGAAAGTCAAAATAATTATAAATAATGAAATCACTGAAGAATTTAATATTGAAAGAGGGACTAGACAAGGTTGTCCCTTGTCCCCACTCTTATTTATTACAATGTTGGAGACACTCTTAATAGCAATAAGGAAAGACCAGGAAATACGGGGCGTCAATTTAGGTAGCTGATATTACAAGGTGAAGGCATTCGTTGATGATGTGATTATTACCACCGAAAACCCAATTGAAGGTATACAAAAAGCACTAGCGAAAATTAATGAATTTGGCAAGGTCTCAGGATTTAAACTGAATAAAGATAAACCTAAATTATTAACAAAAAATATGGGAGAGAAGGAACAAGAAGACCTAGAAAGAGTAACGGGTCTAAAGACCACAAACAAAGTAAATTATCTGGGGGTCTGGATTACAAATAAGAACACCAATTTATTTAAAGATAATTACACCAAAAACTGGAAGGAAATTAAAGGAAATTTAGAAAATTGGAGTAAATTGAAGTTGTCATTATGGGGCAGAATATCAATGATTAAAATGACAGTACTTCCCAAAATCCTCTTTCTCTTTCAGACAATTCCAATAATTATTGGGACAAAATGCTTTAAAGATTGGCAGAGGGATCTGGCCAATTTTATTTGGCAGGGTAAAAAAGCAAGAATGAAATTTAAATTGTTGACGGAACCCAGAGAAAGAGGAGGGTTCGCGGTCCCGGACCTCAGAATGTATTTTAAGGCTGCATGCTGGACTTGGCTGAAAGACTGGATGTTGCTTAGGAATACTGAAGTCTTGGACCTAGAGGGCTGGGACAAGGTTTTCGGGTGGCATGGCTACTTATGCCACGATAAAATAAAAGCACATAAGGGCTTCACGAATCACCTAGTGAGGAAGGCCTTATTCGAAGTTTGGGAGAGGAATAAATACAAAGTTATAACAAAAAACCCTTGGTGGATATCACCTATAGAGTCAACTGCCATCCATAAGAATAACATGAACAATAACTGGCCAACTTACAGAGACTTGGTGGATGAGATAAATCATTGCCGCAAACTGAAAAGGTTTGAAGAACGCAAACAACTTGGGGTAAGTTGGTAGAATACTACCAGCTTAGGGCGACCTTTGAAAAGGATAAGATGTTAAAAAGGTATAATAATAAAGTATCAACTTTAGAGAAGGAGGTTTTACAGAACAACCAAAAGACTCTCTCCAAAATGTACAAGTTGTTACAGAATGCTCAAATAGAAAAAGAGGAAAAGGGAAAGGCCATAATAAGATGGGAGCGGGACTTAGGTTATGTAATTGAATATAAAGAGTCGAAAAAACTGTGGACAAAAAATGTAAATTTTACAGCATGTTATTTAATAAGATAAAATTTCCTGAAAATGCACCATAGGTGTTATTTAGCACCGGAGAGATTGGCTAAAATGAACAAATCGCTTAGTAATAAGTGTTGGAGATGCACAAAGCAGATTGGAACCTTCTACCACATGTGGTGGACATGTCCAGAGATCAGAAAGTTCTGGGACATGATCCATGAAGAAATAAAAATGTTACTAAGAACTTCACATAGTAAAAGACCAGAAACATAAATTTTGAGAATATTGAACAGTGATATTCCAAAAGAAAAAACTATTTTTTTTCTGTACGCGACATCAGCAGTGAGAATTCTGGTGCCTAAGTACTGGAAGGGTAACCAGGTACCGACCAAAATGGAATGGTTATGTAAATTATTTGAATATTTGAAACTGGCCAAATTGATGGATATAATAAGACTAAAGCCAATGAATACAGTCAAGAAGGAACGGAATTGCTTGAATGACTGTTTAGAAAGACAAGGTTCTAATGTAAAAATTTGGCTGTGTCTAGAATGACCTCGTGAATGGAAAAGGGGAAATATACATATATAGACATTTATATATTAAGATGAAAATATTAGTGAAATACAGATAAAATATAAAAGGTGAAAGAAAGTGTTGTGAGAGTGATGGAAGTCTATTATTATTATTTTGTAAAATAGTGTTTATTGTATTGAAATATTATACTTTTCTCTATTCTTTTACTGTCTACTTTTCTTTGCATTTTTTTCTTTTTCTTCTTTACTTTTTCTTTCTTTCTGTTTTATTGGATGTTATTCTTTATGTATGGTTTTGTTTGGATGTATCTACTTTGCAATATAATAAAGAAGTAAAAAAAGGGGGGGCAGAATCAATAATATTTTGAACTGAATTCAAACAAAGGGACGAGCCAAGAGGTAGTATGGGATGCCAGTAAAGAGGTTGTAAGGGGTTTTTTTAATCCAACAAAATGTTTATTATAAAAAGAAGAGAGAGGAAGAAAAACAGAAAATAATGAAGGAAATGTTAATTTAAGGGGGGAAAATACTGCTGGAAAAACAAGGAGATCTAAAAAAAATACTCCAGAAACAATTTGCCATATTAATGCAAAATTAAGTAGAGCAGAGAACAAAATCTCTGAAACAGAAAGAGTTTGAATCTGCAAATAAACCTGGAAAACTCTTAGCATGGCAATTAAAAAAGGGAAAGAAACCCAATACTATAAATAAAATTGCAGTAAGGGATTGAGTAATATCATCATCAATCTTTATTACAGTCCAGAGACCCAACAAATCGTTACAAAGCAATGCACAATTCATACAGCCTACCTGCAGGTTAAACAAGCATTTTGTTCAAAAGATAGGGATCATTGGTTCTTGCAACCACTGATAAAAAACTCCCTCGCTTTTCAAAAGAACAAACAGAACATCTTAATGAACCAATTTCAATGGTGGAGATTGACACAACCATCAAGCAAGCGAAAACAGGGAAATCAGCTGTCCCTGACAGACTTACAGCTATGTATTATAAAACTTTTCTGGAGATGATAGCAGCACCACTAAAAGATGTGATGAATGGAGCTCTGCAATGAAAAGTTATGCCAGCATCATGGAGGAAGACATTCATAAGGTTAATTCCCAAGCAGGATACCAGTATACCCCGATCAAAAAATTTCATGCCGATCTCTTTACTAAATAATGACTACAAACTTTATACTGCAATATTGGCTAAAAGATTGAAAGAAGTATTAAACGTATACATTCACAAAGATCAAGCAGGTTTCCTACCAGCAAGTCAAATGAAGAACAATATTAGAAATGTCTTAAACATAATCAAATATTTAGAAAAAATAAGTGACAAAGAAGAAGGTGCTGCTATTTGTAGATGCAGAGAAGGCATTTAATCATATTTCGTGGTTGTTTATGTTGAAGATTCTAGAAATTATGGAATTTGGAATGACCTTAATCTTAACGGGATTAAAGCAATATACTACAAACAATGGGCAAACTTAAGTGTTAATGGCAATGTATCAGGAGAGTGCAGTATTCAAAAAGGCACAAGACAAGGATGCCCTTTGTCATCACTGTTATTTATCTTGGTCAGGGGTCCTCAAAAATTTTTCAGCAGGGGGCTGGTTCACTGTCCCTCAGACCTTGTGGGGCGCCGGACTATATTGTTAATAATCGAAGCTAGTCACGTGAGCAAGCACAAAATGGTGGCCACAGGTAATCATCCCAAACAAAAACAAACTCCAAGCATGTGACAGGAAAATTTGTTGGCCACGGCAAAGGAAACTATGGAGCAACGAAGCAAGCCACTAGGGAGGTTTAAACCGGCACCAAAAGAGCAGGAATACAAAACAATATACGGGGGCGTGCTCTATTTGTTTGTTTGCATTTTTTAGAAGCAGAACGATTCAGAGCAGTGCCATGCGCTGCAAAATCACCCTACCCCAAGCGGCAAGCCGTTTGCTGCAAACCCATGCTCTTTATGTAAAAGCAGTATAAGCGGCGCAGAACATGTAAAAGACCCCCTCAGTGGACACAGACCCCAACACACCCACATGGCAGGATAACGTTCAAGAGTGCCAAAGCTGTGTAGGGGGGTTTTTATAATGGAGTCCCACACACAAACAGCTATTCCTGTTCACCGCAGCAGCGCACAAAAACTTTGGGAAAACTGCCTGTCCAGTGCGTTTCCCTGCGCAGAAAATACTGCTTTTCCTCCTGCACAATCTTCTGGGAAGAACATCACCTAAGGCAGGTTAGCAGAGATGCAGCGTTGCCTCCGTGTGGAAGGAGAAGGAAAGAGTCCAAACACTGTACTTCTATTCTACAGCGTTTATTTACAAGCAATAAATCAGTCTATACACCATCAGAACTTTCCGGCATCCTCTCTCTGTGCTCAAAGCACGCTCAGACTGTCTGCAGCAGCTCTCAGCCTAAAACTGAAAGTACATCTCACAGACAAAGAGATGACGTGACTTCCCATCGTGACTTCCCGTAGAAGTCCCTCCCAGGCACAGGGCATACCAGAGGTTAACCACCAAACTCCACAAAAACTACCCAGCTGACTAAGGCAAAATCAACCCCCCCTTATTTCTTTCTTACTTAAATTTTAATGCAAGGAGGGAAAATTGTCCACTAATGAGGGCCACACTTAACTGAACACAAGCAAACAAAATGACACACAATTCCCGCACAATTCAAGTAACAAACACACACAGAAAGAAGGGTAGCCAGCGGTAACAATTCAACCAGAACGAGAACAGCAAACGACCACGCTCTTGCCCGCACTCTCTCACCACACGCACACAATACCAGCTCAGTTGACACGATCAGAGGGGAAGGACGGCCACAGATTCCTTACCTGCAGCACAGTGTGTAGGTGAAGAGGAAGTGGCAAGCGCCGTTAAACCCGACAGCTGCGTCATGGGGAGGGAAGGCTGCACACTCGCCAGCCATGTTGTGAAGGGTGCTCAAAGGAGCTTAATGGGGAGAGCGAGCAGAAGCGGCCGCAGTAGCAGTGGAAACAGCAGCGGGAAATGGCGGCCGCTTGAGCACTCACGCCGCTGCTGCTGGCACCAACCAAGCCCAGCCCCCTTCCACTTGGCTCTAGGCAGGGCGGGGAGAAGCCAGGAGGAGGGAGGGAGGAGGAAAGAAAGCTGCTGGCACCAATTAGAAGGAAAGAATCCTGCTGGCACCAATCAAAGCCCAGCCCCCTTCCTCCTCTAGGCAGGGCGGGGAGAAGCCAGGAGGAGGCGCCGCAGTCGCTGTGTGACGGAGAGGAAAAGAACACGCACACTGGCGCAGCCCAAACAAACAGATCCACGCCGATTCCCGGACCGTTAAGCGGGCCGGATTTAGAAGGCTATTGGGCCGGATCCGGCCCACGGGCCTTAGTCTGCCAACCCATGATCTTGGTGCTGGAAGTACTGGCCAGAAAAATTTGAGAGAAAACCAAAAGTAAAGGGATCCGAGAAGGGCAAAGAAGCTACAAACTTAAAGCCTTTGCGGATGATGTAGTTTTAACATCAGAAAATCAGATGAAGAGTGTACCGAAGGCCTTAGAAGTAATAACATCATTTGGATAACTCACTGGTTTTTACATTAACAAAGAAGAGACTAAGATGATTACAAAAAATATGGAAAAGAAGACAAAAGAAAATTTAGAAAGGACATTGGGAATCAAGGGGGGTAGTTAAATATTTGGGAGTATGGCTTAGTCTTAAAAATCTAAATTTGATCCAAGACTTAATAGACTTAATGGATTTCATATTGCAAGGGGGAAAACCTAGGATTAAATACAAAATTTTAATAGATGCAAAGAACAGGGGGGATTTGCTGTCCCTAACATACAAATGTACTATGAGGCAGCATGTTTGGTATGAATGAAGGAGTGGGTGGAACTGAAAGATGAGGGAATTTTGGACTTAGAAGAATTCGATCTAGCGTTTGGCTGACATGGTTATCTGTACTATAATAAGACCAAAGCGCATAAAGGTTTTTTTTAAGTCATGTGATTAGAAAGAGCCTGTATAATGTCTAGGTAAGTTATAAAGAACTTTTAGGGAGGAAAACCTCAAGCTGGATGGAAAGAAAGTGGGGAACATATAAAGACCTCCTCAAATTCAAAAAGGGCTCTATAAGACTTTTAAAAAGGGAAGAAGTAGCAAGTATAATAACTGACTGCTTCCAGTACCTTCAAGTAAATGAGATTTTTAAGGAGGACAAAGAGAGAGGATCTGTTGAAGGTGGGTGAGAATTTGAAAAAAACAATATTGGGAAACAACAAAAAATCTAGTATCTAAAATATACAAAATATTGTTAAAATGCGTAACTAAAGATGAGCTCGTCAAGGCTGCAATGATACACTGGGTGTCAGATATCAGACATAATACTGAATTGGCAGAGTGGGAGAAACTATGGAATAGAATGATAAAGTTTTCAGCCTGTTATTTGATTAAAGAGAATATCCAAAAGGTGGTTTATAGATGGTATCTGATGCCCAGTAAACTTGCTAAATGTATAAGAAAGGATCAAATCTCTGTTGGAAGAGCTCAGAATAAGAAGGCTCTTTAATACATATGTAGTGGGTATGCAAACTTGCCAAGAAATTTGGGGAGATGCTATACAAGGAATTTTTTTAAATGTTTAAATTCACTTTCTAAAAAAAAACAAACGGAAGCCTTCCTGCTGGCAATAACAGGAGAGGAGAGTCCAAAGAAGGTTCACAATTTGTTTCTATACACAACAGCAGCTGCAAGATTAGCCTATGCAAAGAACTGGGAAGAAAACATGATCCCAACAAAAGATCAAAAGTTACACAAACTAAAAGAGTTCGCAGACACCTAGCTACAACACCTAGCTATAAATCCACCTAACAGTTACCTCGTTCAACCCACATTTTGCCAGCTTTCTCACGAGAATATCAAGGGGGAATTTGTCAAAAGCCTTACTGAAATCAATATACAGTGGTACCTCGGGTTACAGACACTTCAGGTTGCAGACGCTTCAGGTTACAGACTCTGCTAACCGAGAAATAGTACCTCGGGTTAAGAACTTTGCTTCAGGATGAGAACAGAAATTGTGCGGCGGCGGCGCGGCAGCAGCAGGAAGCCCCATTAGCTCAGGTTAAGAACAGTTTCAGGTTAAAAACGGCCCTCCACAATGAATTAAGTTCTTAACCCGAGGTACCACTGTACACTATGTCCACAGCACTCCCCTGATCCACCGAGTTCATAATTCCATCAAAAAAAAAATTTGAATTGTTTGCCATTACTTGTTTTTGAGAAAACCATGTTGAGTCTTAGTAATCACAGCATTCTTTTCTAAATGCTCACAGACTGACTGTTGAAATCTGTTCTAGGACCTTCCCTGGTATCGATGTCAAGCTCACTGGTTGGTAGATAACCCGGATCTTCCTTTATTCCCTTTTTGAAGATGGGGACAGCATTTGCCTGCCTCCAGTCTGTAGGGACCTCCCCTGTTCTCCAAGAATGCTCAAAGATCATAGACAAAGGCTCTGAAATTACATCCCAAGCTCATTTAGTACCCTTGGATGCAGCTCATCAGGCCTTGGAGAGTTGAATTCATTTAATCTAGCTAGGTGTTTCCTTACTACCTCTTTTACTATATTGGGCTGCAGCTCCCTCCTTACATCATTTATTCTGTTATCGCCAGGCTGGGTGTCACTTTCCCTTTGGCTGAAGACAGAGACAAAGTAGGTGTTGAGTAATTCCGCCTTCTCTCTGTCACCCAATAGCATTTCTTCATCTTCTCCATGCAGAGGAACTACCACTTGCTTGTTCTTTGTCTTACTTCGGACACAGCCAAATAAACCTTCTTTATTATTTTTAACCTCTCTTGCAAGCCTGAGCAAATTATGAGCTATTGCCAGCCTGAGCTTCTCCCTGCAACTATTGACTACTAGTGTATACTCCTACTTTGGGATTTCCCATTTCTATAATAATAATAATAATAATTTATTATTTGTACCCCACCCATCTGGCTGGGTTTCCCCAGCCACTCTGGGCGGCTTCCACAGAGACCAAAAATACACTAAAATGTCACACATTAAAAACTTCTGTGAACAGGGCTGTCTTCAGATGTCTTCTGAATGTCAAGTAGTTGTTTATCGCTTTGACATCTGATGGGAGGGCGTTCCACAGGGCGGGCACCACTACCGAGAAGGCCTTCTGCCTGGTTCCCTGTAGCTTTGCTTCTCACAATGAGGGAACTGCCAGAAGGCCCTTGGCACTGGATCTCAGTGTCCAAGCTGAACGATGGGGGTGGAGACGCTCCTTCAGGCATACTGGGCCGAGGCCGTTTAGGGCTTTAAAGGTCAACACCAACACTTTGAATTGTGCTCGGAAACGTACTGGGAGCCAATGTAGGTCTTTCAAGACCGGTGTTATGTGGTCTTGGCGGCCGCCCCCAGTCACCAGTCTAGCTGCCGCATTCTGGATTAGTTGTAGTTTCCGGGTCACCTTCAAAGGTAGCCCCACGTAGAGCGCATTGCAGTAGTCTAAGCGGGAGATAACAAGAGCATGCACCACTCTGGCAAGACAGTCCGCGGGCAGGTAGGGTCTCAGCCTGCGTACCAGGTGGAGTTGGTAGACAGCTGCCCTGGATACAGAATTGACCTCACTTCCGGTCTGATCGCGAGGTGGAAGCAAGCGGGTTTTCCCTCGGGAGCGGGGAGCCAGCTCCTAGAAGAAAAAAGGGGGTGCTAAAAGGGCGGCGTAGCCCCCCAAAACCCCGCTGAAAGGATATTCAGGGGGTCGGGATTCCAGCGCTGCGAAGAAGCGATTCCCCCGGCCGCCAGGTATCCTCTTTAACAGAGGAGACGAGAGCGGCGGGGTAGAAGGGCTAGCAGCGGGACGCCATTGCCTGCTTCTAGGAGCGAAGCCCCGAGCCTGCCCACTAGAGCGATCGGCTTTCCAAATTAAAAGGAATCGATTGGGGAATGTTGGAACTGACTAAAATTGCTGATTTGGACCTAATTCGACGCAGACAAAGGGTAAACAGGAGGTCAACTTTGTCTGAAATCCGAAGCGCACACAGGGACTATTATCAGTGCAGAGCGTAACTGTGAGTAAAAAACAAACGGAGGCTGTTTGGCAAGAAGAACTATCTCGTTTTTTTGTTTCTTATTTTGGGCATTTTTAATGGACTTATATGAAAAGAAATTAACAGTGGGGGGAAGAAGATTGAGGAGATAGAGGGGACAATTTTCTTTTTTCGGTTTTGTGGAAGATTAAGATGTCGGGAAAGGATTCAAGACTGGATTATTTTACTTTCGATTTTAATGAACTGCGCAATGAACTGTGAAGCTCCCATTCCTAACTGTTTTTTTTACCCTCACCTTTGTGGCACCGTTTAAAGGGAAGATAAGAATTACGTCTTTCCTTTTTTTCTGTGGTATCTGTTTGAGAGATTGGATTTAGATATTTTGGGAGATTCAGTTGGATTATCTGCTAAAGCTTGGACAGTGGGTGAAAGCCTGCCCCCCCCTTAATCTCCTCTTTGTTTAAGAGGAAGAAAGGAAACGCCATTTTAATTTACCGGTGGATACTTGGAGAAGTTTGGATTTGTGCTTGGATTTGTGTCTTTTTTCCCCTTTTAACCTCCCTTTCTGAATTTGGATTGACTTTACTCCTCTGGTGGTTATTTCTTTTTGGGGGTTTTTTTGCGGAAGAGTCTTATAGGATTTATTTTTCCTCCTTGGGTTTTTTTATCGGGATTTAAAAATTTAAAAGATTTTAAATTGGGAATTTTTATGCTTACTGGCAGAGTGGTTTAGAATTTTAAACAGAATTGGATTTGGCCATCCAAGTGGCGAGAAGTATTGGATTTTTACTTTTTATTTATTATTTTATTTTATTTTTTGTTTTTGTCTCCTTTTGGATAACATCTGGCTAAATAGTTGAAGAACGCCCTCTAGTGGATAACCATATAAATATAGTAGTTACAGAACTGAAATTGATTTTAGCTTTGCACTGCCCCCGGTGGATAATATTATTGGTGCATTAATTTTTAATTTATAAGATGACTCGCACGCAGAAGAAAGGAGAAGGAGGGACACCAGCAGAAAGAAAGAGTTCCAGACAAGAATCTGATATTAAAGGAGATTTAGTAAAGATGTTTACAGAACTCAAATCTGATCTTAAACAAGAAATACAAAAAAGTGAAAAAAATATTGAGACAAAATTGGAGCAGATGGATAAAAAAATAGATGTGACTGTGAAAAAAATTGATGAAACAGTTAATGAAATAAAGGGGCAGATGAAGGATATGACAAAAAGGACACAAAATTTGGAAGAAGGGGCGAAAAAGATTAGAACGGAAGTCAAAGAGATTAGAAAGCAAGAAGAGAAAACCAAAGCAGAAGTAGTAGAGATCAATAAGACACAAGAGGAACTGTGGGACGCAATTGCGATGAATGAACTGAGGCAGAAGGAAAATAATCTGAGATTTAGAATGGTCCCAGAGGCCCAAGGAGAAGAAATAAAGGAGAAATTGATTAAAGAAATTGCTATGTGGTTAGAGATGCAAGAAGAGGACGTCGCAAACACAATACAAAACGCTTTTAGAATTAAAGTAAGATCAACAAAAGCAAATAAATTCCCAGGAGACTGTTTGGTTATATTTAAAGATAGAGAAATGAAAAATTTAATTTTACAAAAGAACAGGGAGAAAAGACTGAATATTGACGGGAATTATATAATTATTTTTAAAGACGTCCCACTTCAGTTGTTGAAAAAATGGAACCAATATCAACAGTTGGTGCAAGCGGTGAGGAAAAACAAAACTGAATTCAGATGGGAATTCCCAGAAGGAGTATCGTTTGCTTACAAGGGGAAAAGACAACAAGGTTGGATGAAATGGATAAATTTTTGAGAAGATATAAAGAGCTGGGAGGAGAAGATGAAGAGGCAGCGCTGGCGGAGGCAGGAGCTGGAGGAGGAGGCCCACAAGATTCAGAAGAGGAAGAAGGGGAGGAAGAAGAGGAGAAATAAGATTTTAAGACTATAATTTAAATTAATTAGAAATCAATATGGCGTTGAAAATTTGGACGTGGAATATTAATGGGATGAATGAGAAAAAAAGAGAAATAAAATTCATCAATATTTGAAAAAAACAAAATTTGGATATCATTTGTTTACAAGACTCATGTGATGAGGAAACATAGAAAAATTTTAATAAATAAAAAACTGGGAAATGAATTTATTTCATCGGATAAAACTAAAAAGAGAGGAGTGGTACTATACATCAAAAACAAATTAGAAGCACAACAAATTTTCAAAGATGAGGAGGGTAGAATAGTGGCAGTACAAGTTAAATGGCAAGGAGAAAAAATAATAATTGTCGGAGTATATGCACCAAATGAAAACAAAATAGACTTTTTTTAAGATTTAGAGGAAAAATTATTTGAATATTTGGATCAAAAGACAATAATAATGGGTGATATGAATGCAGTTGTGTCAATGGAGATGGATAGATTAAGAGCAACAGGTAAATCTAAAGAAGGGAAATTACCAAAGACATTCTTTTCAATGGTAGAGAACTGCAATTTAATTGATATTTGGAGACTAAAACACCCATTCGAAAAACAATTTACCTATCAGTCAGAGGCAAATCAATCAATGTCAAGAATTGATCAAATATGGATAACTAATGAGCTTACAACAAGAATTACAAAGATCAAAATTCAACCAAAGGTACTCTCGAATCATAATCCAATAAAATGTATTTTAAAGGGATATGAAGAAAAATCTTTCCGGTGGAGACTAAATGAAAATCTCTTTGATGATCAAAAAGTTGCAGAAGAAGCACAAAAGTGCTTAAAGGACTATTTTCTAAATAATATGAATCAAGGAACTAAAATAAGTACTGTTTGGGACGCTGGTAAGGCGGTAATGAGAGGTTTCTTTATTCAACAGAATTCAATCAAAAATAAACTTAAGAGAAAAAGGGAAAAAAGAAATCTTAAAACAAATAATGGAAAACGAGAAGAAATTGGTTACCAGACCTGAAGATAAAAAACTCAAATTGAACATCAAAGCATTACAAGCACAATTGGCAATGATAATAAATAGAGAAGTAGAATGGAACATTAAAAGAATGAGACAAAGGAACTTTGAATTTGCAAACAAATCCGGAAAATTGTTAGCTTGGCAGATAAAAAAAAGGAAAGAGCAAAATACCATACATAAAATAATTGTAGAAAATAGAGAGATCGATGATCCGAAGGGGATAAGAAAAGGATTTGTGGACTTCTATAGACAACTATATAAGAGAAAAGAAAGAGGGAATATTAAAAAAATAGAAGAGTATCTAAAAGAGAAAGGGGTGCAGAAGATTCCGACAAAAGAAAAATGTAAACTAAATAAGATGACAGAATTAGAGGAAATAAGAACTGCAATTAAAGAATTAAAAAGTGGAAAGACACCAGGACCGGACGGATTTAGTGCAAGATTTTATAAAGAAATGAAGGACATCCTACTTGTACCGTTGAAAGAAGTTATGAATAACGTTTTAACAGAGAAAGAAATACCAGAAACTTGGAAAGAAGCATATATTACTTTGATACCCAAGCAGGATTCTGATTTAACGCAAGTTTAAAACTTTAGGCCGATCTCACTTTTGAATAATGATTATAAGTTATTTGCAAATATATTAGCAAACAGGTTGAAAAAAAGTTTTGAAGGAGTTATTACATAAAGACCAGGCCGGTTTTCTTCCAGGCAGACAAATGAAAGATAATATCAGGAATGTAATTAATATTATGGAATACTTGACTGCCAGGAATGATAAACAAGCTATGTTAATATTTGTGGATGCAGAGAAGGCCTTTGATAATATTTCTTGGGATTTTATGTTAAAAAACTTTGAAATGATGGAGATGGGACAAATGTTTTTAAATGGTATTAAGGCAATATATATGGATCAAAAAACTAAATTAATAGTTAATAATGTGTTGACAGAAAACATAAAAATAACTAAGGGTACAAGACAAGGTTGTCCTCTATCACCACTGTTATTTATCGCGGTCCTGGAAGTCTTTTTAAGGGCAATTAGAAGTAATGATCAAATAAAAGGGGTAACGGTGGGTCGAAAAGAATATAAGGTTAAAGCTTTTGCAGATGATTTAGTATTAACTCTGGAAGACCCCATGACTACGGTAACAGAAGTGTTGAAAGAAATTGATCAGTTTGGATTTATTTTGAACAAGAAAAAAACTAAAGCCATCATTAAAAACATAGATCAAGAGGCAATTAATAGACTACAGCAACAAACAGAGATAGAAGTGGTCAAGAAAAGTTAAATACTTAGGAGTATGGTTAACCCCCAGGAGTATTGATTTGTTTCAGAATAATTATGTTCCAACTTGGAATAAGATTAAAAGGGACCTAGAGGTGTGGGGAAGAATGAAATTGTCATTTTGGGGAAGGATTGCAACAATTAAAATGAATGTGCTACCGAAGATGTTATTCTTATTTCAAACGATTCCAGTAATCAAAGGGGCAGCAATTTTTAAAAATTGGCAAAGAGAAATTTCAAGGTATATCTGGCAGGGTAAGAAGCCGAGGATAAAATTTAAGATATTGACAGATGCGAAAGCAAGAGGAGGCTTCGCCCTGCCAGACTTGAAACTGTACTATGAAGCATCCTGCCTCTGTTGGTTGAAGGACTGGATGAAATTAGAAGATACTGATTTGTTAGATCTGGAAGGTTTTGATAATAGATTTGGGTGGCATGCATATTTGTGGTATGACAAGAAACGTGTACATAAAGGATTTGAAAACCACATCATAAGAAGGTCTCTAATTGAAGTGTGGGAAAGATATAAAAACTTGTTGGAACAAAAAACTCCATATTGGTTATCGCCGTTGGAGGCGATGTGTGTGAAGAAAGTCAATATGACTGGGGGATGGGTGACATATGAGAAGCTAATAAGTAAAAGAGAAGGTAAATGGAGAATGAGACCATTTGAAGAAGTTAAGGAATATGTTAATGATTGGTTGCATTTTTTTCAGATCAATGAAATGTTTAAAAAAGATTTGAACCAAAGGGGTTTTGCAGACAAAGAATCAAAATTTCAAACAGAAATATTGAATAATGATTTTAAAATTCTAGCAAAAATGTGTAAGATATTATTAGAATGGTGTATAAAGGATGAAGAGGTAAAATCAGTTATGATTGACTGGGCCAAAGACTTAGGACACAATATACAAATGGAAGATTGGGAAAAATTATGGAAAGAAGGTTTAAGATTCACTGCATGTACAACTATAAAAGAAAATGTGATGAAAATGATGTATCGATGGTATGTAACTCCGGTAAAATTAGCAAAAATGTATAAGACAAGTAACAAATGTTGGAAATGTAAAGAAAAAGAAGGTACTTTCTATCATATGTGGTGAGAATGTAAGAAAGTAAAAAGCTTTTGGGAAATGATTTATAATGAATTGAAGAAAATGTTGAAATATACATTTGTTAAGAAACCAGAAGCATTTTTATTAGGCATTATAGGTAATGAGATAAATAAGAAAGAAAAGAAGTTATTTTTATATGCAGTGACAGCAGCAAGAATATTGATGGCCCAGAAATGGAAACAAGAGGAGCTACCTACATTAGAAGAATGGAGGACAAAAATGATAGACTGCGCAGAATTGGACAGAATGACAGGAAGGATCCGAAACCGACAAGATCAAAGATTCACAGAAGATTGGGAAAAATTTATTGAATATTTGCAAAAATTAAGTGATAATCAGATTACGTTTGTAAGTTTTAATGAAGCATTGTGATGGGAAATAAGCATTAAAAGGGGATGAAGTTTTACAGTAATAATATAAACAATAAAATAGAAATGTATTTAAAGTTAAAATATGAAGGATTTGCAGACAAGTTGAGGGAAGTCGAAAAAAGAGAAATAAGATGTAACTAAGATGTATGGAGTGTATAATTTTGTTTTGTATTTGAAAATTAATAAATATATATATATAAAAGAATTGACCTGCACTTCCATGGACAGCTGTGAGTCCAAAATGACTCCCAGGCTGCATACCTGGTCCTTCAGGGGCACAGTTACCCCATTCAGGACCAGGGAGTCCTCCACACCAGCCCGCCCCCTGTCCCCCAAAAACAGTACTTCTGTCTTGTCAGGATTCAACCTCAATCCATTAGCTGCCATCCATCCTCCAACCGCCTCCAGGCACTCACACAGGACCTTCACTGCCACCACCACTTTCTGAACACGGCCCAGGAGGAAGGAGCGAAACCACTGTATAACACTGCCTGCAGCTCCCAGCCCCCCTAGACGGTCCAGAAGGATGTTATGGTCGATTGTATCAAAGGCCGCTGAGAGATCCAGCAGAACTAGGAAACAGCTCTCACCTTTGTCCCTAGCTCGCCGGAGATCATCAACCAGCACGACCAAGGCAGTTTTAGTCCCATGATGAGGCCTGAATTTGAAGGGATCCAAATGGTCTGCATCCTCCAGGCGTGCCTGGAGTTGTTCAGCAACCACTCGCTCAGTCACCTTGCCCAAGAATGGAAGATTTGATATGCACTTCTTAACTCTCAGCTCATTTGTAAGCTCCTTATGCAGTCACACCAGTTTCCTTAGATGCCTCCCACTTCTTTCTTGTTGGTATTGTCTCCATTTGTGCCTTCAATATTTCTCCTTTTAGAAACTCACATCCTTCTTGGACTCCCTTCTCTTTGAGTATTTCTGACCATGGGATCACACCCAGTAGCTCCTTAAGCTTTTTGAAAATGGACTTCTTAAAGTCCAGAGTGCATGTCCAACTACGCTGCGTTTCCGAGTACTTCCAACTTTGTCAGTCAGTTCCTCCCTGTTGGTGAGTACCAGGTCCAAGATAGATGATCCCCTTGTTGGTTCTTCCACCTTCTGGGATATGAAATTATCAGCAAGGCAATGGAGGAATTTGTCAGACCTTACATTCTTGGCAGAGTTTGAGTTCCAACAGATATTGGGAAAGTTGAAGTCTCCGATGACTACTGTATCTCTCCCCTATGGTCTGCGCGGAACTGGCAGAAAAAATTGTTGGTGCTCAGCCCCTTCAAACCCGGCACCTATCCTTAAGGAAGCAGCGACCATGATCCAAGGAGCCAAATCCTTCCTGATGACACCACTGATGCAGCCAGTGGTTTACTTCAAGTATTTTCCTCTCTCTTCCTGGGAAGGAGTGGTGAAATGACTACCTGTGCCCCAAGTCTCTTCAGCTTCCTGCCAGGGTCTCAGCCCCTTGCTATACGTTGAAGGCTGTGTGTGGCAGCATTATTAGTACCCACATGATTCAGAAGGAAGGGGTAGAGGTCAGTGGGCTTTAGAAGACTTGGCAACTTCTCTGCCACATTGTGAATCTTTGAATCTGGAAGACAGCACACCTCCCAGAACATCCTGTTTCCTCCACACACTACTGCCTTGGCCCCACCCCCCAGTAGGGAGTCACCTACCACCACCAAACATCTCTTCCTCCTCTGGGGAGTGGCAGGAATCTTTCTATATGCTGTTCCTTCTAAAGCCTCTTTGGAGAGTCCTAAAGTCTGCAACTGCTGTTCTTGAGTCTTCCCCTTTTGTGTATTGGAGCTTAGCTGGATACTGTTGGGATAGGTTACAAAACTTATGGCTCAAGTACTTCTTACTCCTTCCTCTCAGCTTGCCTTCTCCAGACTACAATTCCCTTTCTCTGATCCAGAATCGGTGTCTAAGGTGAGAGCATGGAAGCAATTTTGCAGCTCCAGTGACAATTCAGTATTCAGATTGTTAACAGGACCCAAGTAGTCCAACCATATTGTATCATTTATGGCCTGGTTGCACTGGATACCAATATATTTTAAAGCCCAATTCAAAGTGTTGGTCTTCACCTATAAACCCTGGATAATCCCTTATACAACAACTGCAATATTAATAACTTCTATTTGTGTTGACACATTAAATGATTTATAAAACTACAAGAGAAGCACTCAAACTATATCCTTGTTCTTCCTGTGTGTGGCAATTATTCTGTCCATCGTGTTTCTTCCTGTCCTTGTAAAATGTAACCAGGACCGTGACAGTTTGCTGTGGCCAATCTATGTCCCGGCTGGGGTGCAAGTTGGACAGTGCCTGATCTACAGATATCACCACGGTGCTGCAGAACCTTCACACGCAGGTAGCTATGCTCCAGGTGGAGGTTCAAGTGCTTCAAGCGGTCCTGGCTGCGGCTCTGGCCCGACATGACCCTGTCGTCCCATCGCCAGAAAGGTTCGGGGGGAGCGTGGGGCCCTTCGGGGTTTTGTGAGCCAGTGCCGGCTGATGTTTGCCACCTGCACAGCAGACCTTCCCACTCCACGGAGCCAGGTGTGCTTCTTGGTTAGCCTGCTCGCGGGCCCGGCACTTTCCTGGGTTACTCCGTATCTTGAGGCCGACGACCCCCTGCTGGGGAATATGGACGACTTTATCACCGCCCTGGAGGGCATGTTCAGGGAGGCGAACCACGCCCAGGCCGCTGAGATGGCCCTGGAGAACCTCCAGCAGGGCACTCATTCGGTTACTGAGTACGCCGCAGAGTTCCGTTGGTGGGCTGTGGACACCCTGTGGAATGAAGCTGCCCGTCGGTTCCACTTCCACCAGGGACTTCATCCATGCCTCAAGGACGAATTGGTGCGAGTGCCCCCCCCCCAGCAGCCCTGACAGACTTTATCACGCTTTGTATTAACATTGATGTGCGCCTATCCGAGAGAGATTCCAAGTGCAGCTTGAGAGGGCCCCCAGAGCCGAAGGCGGAGGTGGGGCTTGAGGAGGAGCCCATGCAAGTAGGTGCGGCCCCCCACTCTCTCTCCAGCCAAGTGAAAAGCCGGAGGCGGGCCCTGGGCCTGTGCTTGTACTGCAGAGAGGGAGGCCATTTTGCGGCAGGGTGCCCAGCAAAGAGGTCCGCGCTGGGAAATGACAAGCCCCAGCTGTGCTAGGAGGGTCTCAGCCGGGGCCCAGTCACAGCACACCCCATTTCCTGCTCCCTATCCGCATTCTCCTTCCCCAGGGGGGGCATGCTGCTCCTGGAGGCAATGATTGACTCCAGAGCCTCTGGCACCTTCATGGACATCAGTTTCACCGAGAAGTACCAGGTACCATCTGTGGTAAAAGCAGCACCTGTTCCAGTTGTGGGCCTGGATGGGACCCCCCTCGCATCGGGGCCCATTACCCATGAAACCTGCCCACTGGCCATGTTGGTGGCAACCCGGCACCAGGAACTATTAACACTTGAGCTGGTCCAGACCCCACATTTTTCGGTGGTCCTCAGGAGCATCTTGTTGGTCCAGCACGACCCCACCATTTCCTGGGCGCAACAGACATTGTGTTTCTCGTCATCATTCTGCCACGACGTCTGTGCCCAGTCCATGTTGCCTCCATCGCAGCTGGAACCCGCGTAATCCCACCGACTGGCCCCCCGTTCTTCCACTTTGCATAGGACTGCCCCAGATGGGACAGGGCCACTGGACGCCAGCCTAATCCCCGAACACTAGCGGGAATTAACTAACGTATTTGAGAAGAAAGGGGCTGAGGTGTTGCCACTCCATTGGACCTACGATTGCCCTATTGACTTGCAACCGGGAGCATAGATTCCCTTCGGCCACATTTATGCCCTGTCGGCTCCTGAGCTAGGGGCCCTTTGAGAGTACCTAGAAGACAACCTTGCCAGGGTTGTCTTCTTCGTTAAAAGGACGGCGGGCTACGTCCATGTACTGACTACCGAAAGCTGAACCAAGTTACCATCAAGAATCGCTACCCCTTGCCGTTAATTCCTGAATTGTTTGAGAGGCTGCAGGGTGCGAAGGTTTTTACCAAGTTGGATCTACATGGGGCATACAACCTGGTTCGGATCCGGGAGGGGGACGAATGGAAAACAACGTTCCGAACCCGGTACAACCATTTCGAGTACCGGGTCATGCCCTTTGGACTGTGCAATGCGCTGGCCACGATCCAGCACTTCGTAAACGATGTTTTTCATGACTTACTGGACTTACTGGTTCGTGGTCGCATACTTGGATGACATATTGATATTTTCAGTGCCCCCAGAAGAGCATCACCAGCATGTCCATCTGGTACTGCAGCGTCTTAGGCAGCACCGGCTGTATGCCAAGCTGGAAAAGTGTGCGTTCCACCAGGAGCGCATGGAGTTCCTGGGTTACATCATCTCCCCTGCAGGCCTCCAGATGGACCCCCGAAAGGTGCAGGCGGTGCTGGACTGGAGGGCCCCCCCAGGGATGTAAAGGGGGTGCAACTGTTCATTGGGTTTGCCAACTTCTACCGCTGCTTCATCCAGGGGTTTTCGCATGTGGTTGCCCCCATCTGCGCCCTGGTCTGGAAGGACACCGTGTTCCAGTGGATGCCAGCAGCACAAGAGGCCTTCACGCTCCTGGAGGCTTTTACCTCTGCCCCCATCCTGGCCCATCCAGACTCAGCTCCCCTTTGTGCTCGAGGCGGACACCACAGACTGGGCGATAGGGGCCGGGCTGTCTCAAAGACAGGGGCCACAGCAGTTGCTTTCTTCTCCCAGCAGTTTACTTCTGCGGAGCGGAATTATGATATTTGGGACCGTGAACTCCTCACCCTTAAAGTGGCATTCGAGGAATGGCATCACTTGCTGGAAGGGGCCCAGCACCCAGTTCAGGTTCTCACGGATCATTGGAACCTCGAACATTTCCAATCCATGAAATGCCTCAAGCCACGCCAAGCACGCTGGGCCCTGTTCTTCACGCGCTTTAACTTCCAGGTCACCTATCGTCCCAGTGCCCAGAACGGGAAGGCTGACACTCTCTCCCAGAGGGATTCGGGCTCAGAGGATGACGGTTCAGAGCCAACGCCCATGTTGACCCCAACCAATTTCCTCCAGGGAACCTGGGAGCAGGACTTGCAGGTGCAGGTTCGCCTAGCCATGTGCCAGGATCCGTTTGCCAAGGACTGGTTAGATACCGTCCTGGTTAGACTGGTTAGATACCGTCCTGGTGCCTTTAAGACCGGGGGGGTGGGCCGCTTGATGTCCAGGATGGGTGTATGTACCATTGCGGCCGGCTCTCAATTCCGGAGGGGCCACTCCGGACCCAGGTCCTTGAGCAGTGCCACGACGCGCAAACCTCCGGACATGGGGGGTACGTGAATACACTGCAGCTACTGTCCCAGGCCTTCTGGTGGCCAGGGGTTTGGTCGGACATTAAAAAATACGTGTGGTCCTGTGGGATTTGCGCTCAGACGACAGAGACCCCTGGGACTCCTCCAGCCATTACCCACCCCCCAAAGGCCATGGTCAACACTTTCTATGGACTTCATCGTGGACCTGCCAAGGGATGGTGTCTGGTGGTGGTGGATTCACTCACCAAGATGGCACACTTTATCCCGGTCCGAAGCCTCCCCACAGCGCAACAGACGACCCGTCTGTTTCTTGAACACGTATTCTGGCTACATGGGCTCCCAGACACGGTGATCTCAGACAAGGGGCCCCAGTTCGCGTCCCAGTTCTGGGCCGCCTTTCTCAAGGGACTGGGTATCGAAAGGCGACTCTCCTCTGCATATCACCCACAGACAGACGGCCAGACAGAGAGGGTTAATCAAGTTCTGGAACAATATCTCCGCTGCTTCCTGAGCTACCATCAGGACAACTGGTCGGATCTGCTGCCATTGGCTGAGTTTGCCTACAACGACGCCTGCCATGCCTCCATGGAACAGAGCCCTTTCTATGCCAACCTCGGGTACCACCTGCGCCACCACCCCTGCACAACGGAGGCGTCTCTCGTGCCTTCCGCCAGTGATCCGGTCTCCCACATTCAGGAGACACAAGCCAACCTGGTACGGCACCTAGAGAGAGCCAAGGCCGATTATAAGGCGCAAGCTGACCGACGGCATCAGCAGGGGCCCACGTTCCAGGTCAGGGACAAGGTCTGGCTGTCCTTGGAGCACCACCATACCAGACATCCCTCGGCTAAGCTGGACATTTCCTCATCCTGCAGCAGATCAATCCGGTTGCCTACAAGTTGGAGCTTCCCCCCTCTCTGAAGATCGACCCAGCTCAAGCCCTGCCATGTAGACTATTTTCTGGGTTGCGTCGCCCTGCCACAGCCGCCGGTCCAGGTTGATGGCCATGAGGAGTTCCAGGTCGCCCAGTTCCCGGACTCGAAACGGCTCCGTGGCAAACTCCACTAATTGACTGGGTGGGCTATGGGCCCGAGGAAAGATCTTGGGATCCGCCCGACTTCGTGCACGCACCTGCCAAGGTTCGGGCATTTCACCGGAGGTTCCCAGACAAGCCAGTACGGCGGGGGGGAGGGCAGTACTGTCAGGAGTGGGTGCAGGAGCCAGGCCCTGTGACTGGTAGGGCCTCGCAGAACTGGGGCCTTCCTAAGTTTGGCCTGGAAGGGCAAGGCACGGCCGCACAGATGAGGCTTGACAGAAGTCTCGTAGCACCTGGTAGCAAGGGCCGGGAAGGGATATATAAGACCAGCGTTTTCCTCTGGCTCTTTGCCACAACAACACGCTACCCACCTAGCTGTGCTTCGGCTTCCTGACTCCTGGTATCCTGACTCTTGGACCCTTGGCTTCCTGACCCCTGGACTGCTGACCCTGGACTGCTGATTCCTGCTTCCCAACCTCTACCCCAGTCCCGACGTACCAAGCCGGGACTCCGACTGCCCGTAACACATCCTTCTGTCCAACTGAAGATAAATGATGTTATACTGCTAAGAAAATTAAATTCCAAGTCCTTTTAGGGTTATTTAGTTCACTCCATAAATAATAAAAGTTGGGGAAGAGTCAGCTGTAAGTTTCCATTGTAAACCCTTTGCAAAATAGAGCTTCCCTCCCTTTTCCCATTTTTTTATACACACAGTTCCGTTTAATGTTATATTCCATATCTATAATCCAATTTCATTCCTCCGCACTTGTACATATATAATTTGAACTAACATGTGTAGAGGAAAAAACTTTATATAAAGAAACCGTAGGCACCGCCCCACCGTCTTTTGCATCAAATGAAGTCTTCTCTCAAGTTCAAACCTTAATGACCTTGCAGCTGGTTCAGTTCCACAGTTTATGATCTCATCTCTTCTAGCATGTACCTGTATTTTAGTCCAAATTAAGCTCTAATTAACATGAGAACCTCTGCTTCTTAATGGTGGTGTAGGAGAGTTTTCGGTAGGTGAAGTGCTTTTGCACTCAGTGCCTCCCTGCCACCCCCATTCCATGCCGGAACGAGAGCCAGGTACCGAGACGAACTGCAAGTGAAGCCCATTCCCCTGCCCCCCGTCCCTGGGAGAAACTTGCAAGGACAATTACCCTAAATCATCCTGGTTTTTCCTTCGTCAACAATCTCCCGCTGTCGTGGGAGCTGCCTCCATTAAGGCAGACTGGACCCGGAAGCCCTGTATTTTATGCTTTAGAAACATATGAAAAGCCTGCGGGATAAGGCCAATGGTCCATCTAGCCCAGCATCCTGTTTTCACAGTGGCCAACCTGATTGCCTACAGGAAGTCCCCAAGCAGGACCTGAGTAAAACTCTACGCATTTGTGATTCCCAGCAATTGATATTTAGAGGCATACTGCGCCTCTGACAGTGGAGGGTTGCCATATGTCCTCTTTTTCTAGGACACCTCCTCTTTTTCATGCATATGTAAAATGAGTCGTCATAGCGATCCATAGGTAAAAGTAGAAGTTGGCAAATGTGTCCCTTTTTTTGCTCTTCAGAATATGGCAACCCTTCTATGAATTTGTCTACTCCTCTTTTAAAGCCACCCAAGTTGGTGGCCATCACTGCCTCTTGTGGTAGCAAGTTCCATAGTTTAACTATATGCTGTATGAAGTACTTTTGTCTGTCCTGAATCTTCCAACGTTCAGCTTCATTGGATGTCCACAAGTTCTAGTGTTATGGGAGAGAGATAGAGAATGCAAACTTGTCCCTATCCACTTTCTCCATGCCATGCGTAATTCTATACACTTCTGTTATGTTTCCCTCTTACTCGCCTTTTCTCTAAACTAAGAAGTCCCAAATGCTGCAACTTTTCTTTATAGGGAAGTCACTCCATCCCCTTAATCATTTTGGCTGGCCTTTTCTGAACTTTTTCCAGCTCCACAATAACCTCTTTGAGGTAAAGAGACCAGAACTGTATACAGTACAGTATTCCAAAAGCGGTTGCACCACAGATTTGTATAATGGCATTATGATACTGAAAGCTTTATTTTCAGTTCCTTTCCTAATGACCCCCAGCAAGGAACTCAATTGTTTTCACAGCTGCCACACACTGGGTCAACATTTTCATTGAGCTATCAATTACATCTTAAGACTATTATTAGAAGGAGTTTGACAAGTTGAAATAATAATAATAGTAAATACCTGTACCTATAAGTTCAGCAGGTTTATTTGGTCTTTTGTTGATGAACGTTTCAAAGGCTTCTTTCATGGCATTGACAAACTTCTCATTCTTCAAAAAGCAAATGTCAATTATATGATCAACTTTATCCTTAAAGTCCAGCAGTTCTTGGACCATGGTTTTGTCTTTTTCTGGATTTATTACTATGGTGCTTCCAAATATCTACAAAGAAAAAAAATGTTATTTAGAAACAATTCTGTTGATTGCCACACACAGCTCGTGTAAACAAGACCCAGTTTGTAAGCAAAAACACTGCATGTTTTAGACATAAGCAGTTAGCTCCAGCCAATTCAATGTCTGTTTCATTTATATCCTGCCCTTCATCCAAGGAGCTCAAGGCAGTGTAAACTGTTTCCCCCAAGATTGTATTACTACCACAATTAAATTAGGCTGATACAAAGGCAGTCAGTGAGCTTCATTGCTGAGTGGAAATTTGAATTTAATATTTAATGTATGCATATACTGCCTTTCTGCCCAAATACCCAAGGTGGTTATTTCGCCACACACACACCCCCCCCCAAAAAAATTGAGTTGTAGTTTTCTTTGTACTAAAGCTTTGTACCAGGACAAACATAACCACCAGTAATCTATAGTAAAGATTTGGGAACATTTTAAAATCAGATATAAAACCAACCTAGTACTATAAACATGGGGAACAGTATCATTTGGGGATAGAAAAACATCCAAAATAAAGCATTTATTAGGCACCCAAGTAATCAGAATGTTATGTCAAGAAAGAAAATCCAATGCACCCAATGGATATGATAGTTCCCCACTGTAATTTTGATATGTTGGTGCAAATTTGCACAGGCTGTATTTTAGAAGACTATGACAACTTCTTAACCACATAATTTCCATATATAGGCCTATTTTACAACTTTACAGGCATCTTCCCCCACTTTAAAGATTTGTTCCTCCTAGATAACCTTTGGATATCAGCCACACATTGCTACCTTTATATACTCAATCCACTGCTGCAAGAGAGCTTGTACTCCATTTTTCACCTTACTGAACAACTGATATAATAGAGACAAGTCCTTAATTCGGTTTTCATCTAGGAGGTGATTTAAACCTGCAAGATAAAGGTGTGTTACCAATTACTCCAAATGAATGCATCTTCATCCAAACAAAACAAAAGTTTCAAACTTCAGCTTAACCAATAATAAGAATAATAATTAATATATTTGTACCCCGCCCATTTGGCTGGGTTTTCCCAGCCACGCTAGGCAGCTCCCAACAGAATATTAAAAAGAGTATAAAACATCAAACATTTAAAAATTCCCTAAACAAACAAACCATTCCTTCCCATTACCATTTTGACTACATAAAGTTTATCAGAGCAAAACATGAGGAAAATGGCATAGATATACTCATTCTGTTACTGCTGCTGTCTCTCTTTTTTGACAGATTCTGGGGAAGCCATTAAAGTTTAGAATATTTAAGGAACTTTGTGTCAAAAAGGAAATAAAAGAATGGATAGGAGGAAATGGATAAATGGAGACAACACATTAGCCCAGTCTGGATGTAATGCTAAGCCATTTAGTGAAGTAGGAGAGTTGAAAATACTGCCAATATATTTCACATCTGGCAACCAATGTGCCCCTTTGGTTTCAGATAGTACATGGGTAGAAGAGTCTAAAAATCCCGGGACACAAATTTTCACAGCTCTCTAGCAGCTATGGTGTCTCATTTACCAGAAGTAAT
Source organism: Podarcis filfolensis (assembly GCF_964270895.1). Lineage (NCBI taxonomy): Eukaryota > Metazoa > Chordata > Lepidosauria > Squamata > Lacertidae > Podarcis > Podarcis filfolensis. Next base: position 17,185,065 of record NC_139619.1, read on the forward strand.
GTTTTTACCATTAACTCTGGAAATGTATTCTCAATTCTGATCAAACTAAGCCTCCTGATGTATATTTTGCTCTAGGACAGGCGTAGGTAAACTCGGCCCTCCAGATGTTTTGGGACTATAATTCCCATCATCCCTGACCACTCGTCCTGTTAGCTAGGGATGATGGGAGTTGTAGGCCCAGAACATCTGGAGGGCCGAGTTTGCCTATGCCTGCTCTTGGAGGCTTAGTTTGGTCAGAAAAGAGTATACATTTCCATAGTTAAAACTATGGCTTACTGAAGCAAGCCATGATCAAAACATTTTGTCTGTAGGGGGCCACATTCCTTGAGGAATTATTTGTCATGGCTGTATTGTTGGTAGTGGGCAGAGCCAAAGTCAGTGGTAGGGTCACTGTTTTTCCCTCCCTGCTCAGCAACAATCTGATGATGGAAGAGGAACAGACTGCTATTTCCAGAGGTCTGAACTGATAGCTTGGCAAGGCATTTTAAAAATTAGGCAGAAGTCCACGGGTTACCCTTTTCTTTCTTTCTCCAAATTTTTATTAGCCATTACGGATATAGACCATCTTAAAACATTCATACACAAAAAAATTAAAATATATACAAAGAAGCAGCCATATAAGATATATAGTAACAGAAATTTTCATTGGAGTGTCTTCCCACTAAACCGTGCTATTTACCACTCTAATAGATACTATTGACAGAAACTCAGCCACCCTTGCAGTTACCTCTGGCTTAATATCAGACAGGTAGAATCTGATTTTCTCATTGTGCCATGTTGTTAAACTACCCCAAAAGAGGGATAACACGTTTACGTAGCTGGTTGTACAATGGACAGTAGAAAATAATATGTACTACAGCGTCCGACAAATTCAAATAACATCTGCAATGTCTATCATTTCTAGGGATGTTTAAATATCTGCCCTTAACAAAAGCTGAGGGGAAAACATTCAGCTGGGCTAACATAAATGCCCTGCGTTGGGCTAGAATTATTATCTTTGAGATATAAGTGATCCTGTTATCGGTTTATGGGCTACTACTAAAATGAGGCTGCATTTTAAATTGTATTTTAACTCGTATTTTAACTAACTGGTTTTTTTCTTTTTCTTTTACATTTTATTGTAATTTTATTGGTGTTAGTTGCCCCCCCCCCTGAGCCCGGTTCTGGCAGGGTATAAATAAAAAATTATTATTCTTGTTGTTGTTGTTGTTGTTGTATTTAAACCATAGAACTTGGGGGAGCAGATTTTATTTACAGCTGACTCAATGTTTTGTTTTTCAGTATCCCTTAATCTAATTTGGATATTGGGATAAATATATTGCTCAGTAGAATTTTACAATAATTCCAAGTCAATACCAATAGATCTAATTTTGCTGTGTATGAGTTGGAGCCATCTGGATTTATAGAAGTCCTTAAGTAAATCGGAAAGCAGACTCAAAGGTTGGGAACGAAAATGGCAATGCAGCCAGTATTTTATAGTGTGAATCCACACCCAATATTCCACCATGTATATACCTAATTCTGCATACATCGTCTCATACTTGATTGAATTTGGGAGACCAAGGATACATCTCAGGAAACTTGAGTGTATCTTATCAAAATCACTATTATATGCTTATATCCATATTGGGATCTCAAAAAGTAGATGATGACACTTTAGTTTGAAAAATCTGAATGGCAGCTGGTATAAATTGGTTACCTTTCTGAAAATAAAAGCATGCTGCTGCTGAGGAGGTACACTTTGCCTGTTTTATAGCACTTGTGCGATGGTTTGACCAACCTGAGTTGCTCTGGAATAAAATTCTGAGATTTTCATTCTTTCCCATGCTGCAGAGAGTGTGTGTGACTACTAGATCACATGCTCTGTGTGTTGACATTCCATTCTTTGGAAGCATGGGAACGGAAGGAGCTCTGTGCCACTTCCATCTTCTTTGTTCTTTGTTCTGTTCTGTTGTTGTTCTCTCTCGGAGACATGCCATAATGGCTCTGTTCTTTATTTCGATCCTGTAAATAAATCACTAAACCAAGATGCTAGGTATCCTCAGTCTCAGCTTCTGCTAAGCTCTGCTGCTTGCTTGAATGTCCGGAAGAGTGAATGCTGTGCTATGCGTTCTGGACCAGTGCCGGGAGAAGGCCGTCTCCCACCAAGAAGCACCAACAAATGGTTACAGGGCCCAGAGAAACAGGCGTCTGATGCTCGGAGCCAGAGACTGTGTGATTTACGAGGCTGGAATGCTGGACACATTGCGAGGTATGTGGCTCGGGTTACTGCAGGAAGCACTGCTAGCTTTCGCTTTTCAGAAGCAGGAAAACAGCGGCAGTTCACTGCTCATGATTTACAACTGCTAGCAGGTTTTCAGCAGCAGTTAAGGATTACCCAGAGCATGAAAGGGGTGTAGCCTTCCCCAAATTAATGCAGGGAATTATCAAACCTCGGAAATTTATGCGAAGGCATTTCTATGGAAGGAGGGATTGTGGGAAACAATGGAAGACCCAACCCCAGGAGATCATTCAGCCACTTGGAAGAAAGCGGATTCCAAGGCAAGAGGCTTATTAAACCTTGCAGTATCTCCTGAAGAATTACTCCTTCTGAGAGACAAAGGGTCAGCCAAGGATATTTGGAAAGCTCTGTGGGATGCCCACCTGAGAGTAGCAGCAGGAGCGTCACTACATTGGTACCTCAGATTAAGAACTTAATTCGTTCTGGAGGTCCGTTCTTAACTTGAAACTGTTCTTAACCTGAGGTACCACTTTAGCTAATGGGGCCTCCCGCTGTCGCCGTGCCGCAGCTGCACGATTTCTGTTCTCATCCTGAAGCAAAGTTCTCAACCCGAGGTACTATTTCTGGGTTAGCGGAGTCTGTAACCTGAAGCGTCTGTAACCTGAAGCATCTGTAACCCGAGGAACCACTGTACTCCATTTCAGGAAGCTGCACAGAATGGCCTTACAGCCAGGGGGCGACGTGCGTGCCCATTTGATGCAGATGACGACTCTGAGGCAAGAGCTGATACAGAGACAGACTGAGATCCCAGAATCTCTGTTCTGCTTTCTGATTCTGGATTTGTTGGACAGTTCGTTTGGTAGCATAGCGTCACAGCTGGCTGTCTTACACACTGCCGATCTGACGGCGCAGCATGTATGTGCAGTTCTCCAGAATGAGGATGATCGCAGGAAAGCTGCAGGTCGTGTTCAGGGGGAGTTGACTGTCATGTCACCCCAACTAGCGATGCAGGCACTAGATGGCGCCAAAGCTCTGAAGGCAGTGAGGTGTTTCTCATACGGCAGAATGAGGCACATGCAGAGGGATTGCAGACAATGCCCAAATGCTAAAGAGGAAACCAGCAAAGGCTCTAAAGGTGCAAAGAGCAAGAGCAAGAGCTCTGGCAAGCCTAAACCTGCGCAACACACGGCTTTGGTCGCACACTGGTCCAGTCCAACAGCCCAGAACAATTTCGTCACAGATTCTGGAGCAACAAAGCACCTGTGCCGCGATAGACATTTGTTTGTCACATTTACGCCACAGAAGGGAGCTGTGCAGCAGGTGGACGGTCAGTATTGCAAGCAGAAGGAGTTGGATTTGTCTCGCTTCTGAGGACCATAATTCGTGATATGCTTTTTGTTCCAGGTTTGGCGGACAATTTACTGAGTGTCTCTCAGCTGACAGCGCAAGACTTTACTGTTATCTTCAGTAAACAGAGATGCACCATCAGGAAGAATGGAAAAAACATTTTACATGCTGACTGTGTTAATGGCTTGTTCTTATTGTCTTATGATGATGCTGTTGATGTTGATATGCACAGTGAAGTGACATGTTGTGCTATGTCTACTAACAAAATTTTGCATGCAGGTTATGTCCACGACCACCACAGGAGGCTTGGCCACCTGAACTTTCAGGCTATTGCCAAGATGCCTGATCTGGTCCAGAGGATGACCATTAAACCCTGTAAATTTCACATGAAGTGTAAGTCATGTGCAGAACACAAGGTCAAAGTTGCTCCAAAGGGTAAGGTATCTGGCAGGGAAGCCAAAGAGCCCTACCAGATTGTGCACACACACCTTGTTGGTTCACTAAAGCCCTCATTAGGCAAGGCAGAATTTTTCATGGTACTGATAGATCAGTTTTCCAGATATATTCATGTTTTCGTGCTCAAGCAGAAGTCAGAAGCATTTCCTAGGTTCCAGGAATTCTGTGCTTGGCTGGAGAACGTCCACAAAAAACAAATGGGTTGTCTTTTCACTGACAGGGGTGGGGAGTTCTGTTCTCAGCCATTTGAGACTTTTCTAGCTGAGAAGGGAATCCAGCATGATGTTACCAATCCCAGAGCAGCATGGCAGAATGGTCTCTGTGAAAGGGTAAATCAGACTCTCCTACCAGGCATGCAATCTCTTTTGCATGATGCTAATTTGCCTGATTCATATTGGGCTGAAGCTTTGAACTGTTTTTCTTATGTGTATAACAGGAGAATTTTTTCACCAATAGGATGCACTCCCAATGAGAAGCTGTTTGGTAAGAAACCATTTGTCAAGCACCTGAGAATTTTTGGTTCTGACATGTGGGTTCACACTCCTCAGAGCGGCAAGCTCAGCAAACATGGTTTGCATGGTATTTTTGTGGGATACAAAAAAAGGGCATACAGAGTGTTAATGTCTGACACGAAGACAGTAAGATTCACTAGAAGTGTTCAGTACAATGCAAAGTGAGGAGACAATGTGGGAATCTTCCAATGTTACCCTGATGCTGATAACGGTGAGGAATCTGAGGAGGAGGGGGGTTCAGATGCCAGTTCAGTGGAAAGTGGTAGTGCTGTGGACTCAGATGACACAGCGGACTACAAAAGTGCAAAAGCCTCTCTCAGACCATCTGACGAGTCTGACACTGAATTGGAGGAACCACTGTTCACCATAGGCCACCATTCTCCTAAAGAGGAGAAGCCTAGCATGGAAGACTTGCGTATAGTACGCAGATCTGAAAGAGCCACAAAGGGTAAACAACCCAAAAGGTATGCTGAGGAGTTTGCTAAATCAGCCAAAGCAGATACAGCTGTTGTTAGTAACTCAGAGAAGGTTTGGGAACCTTCAAGCTTCCAAGAGGTCCAGAGTTTAACCTCAGAGGATGCTGAGCCATGGTTAAATGCCATGAAGGCTGAACTTGATTCCTTAAGAGAGGAACAAAACATGGGAACTAGTTCCATTGGTACCAGGGATGAAGCTGGTTGATAGCAAATGGGTCTTTAAGGCCAAGACAGACCAGAATGGCACAAAGCCAGATTGGTCACCCGAGGTTTTTCACAGGTACCAGGTCAAGACTATCATGAGACCTACTCACCCACCGTCAAGTATGAGAACATTAGGCTTATGCTCAAAATTGCTGCAAAGGAGAAACTGGACATTTTGTATCACGATGTGAACACAGCATTTTTGTACGGGGACCTGGGTAAGTCAATTTATATGCTTCCACCTGATGGAGTACAGGTACAGAAGGGATTGGTTTGTGCTCTCAAGAAATCCCTGTATGGTCTCAAACAAAGTGCCCGGTGTTGGAACTCTAAACTAACGAAGACATTGTTTTCTCCAGGTTTTCACCAAGGCAAAGAAGATCCATGTCCAAAAGAGGAGGAGCAAAACAAACTGTATTGTGTATGTTTTGTTGATATTTTTCTTTTCTTTTGAAAGGATCAGGTCTTATACAATGGTACCCTTGCTCAACTGAAGAAGCATCAAGTTTGTTGCTCAAAACACACAAATCACTCTGGAGCTCAGTCACTCAGCGTCTGCTTCCAAAATAGTTGTTGCCGAGTCTGAGTTCTGCCTCTTCCCACATTTAAAGCACCACTTTGGCTTCCTTTCCTGTTCACGCCTCACATTAATTCTTGAGCGCCTATGCATCATGGGATGGGCTATTTCCAGTGGCCCTCCCTCTGAGTCCGAGCTTAAACTGTCAGTCTGTGTCTTCTCCCTTGAACTCTCCCCTTCCTTCTCCTTGTTCTCGGAGCTCAGGCTTCTACTGAAACTAGGCTGCTTCTCCCTAGTTCCGCATTCCTGCCTAATTACCTCCTCCTGTCTCTCCACTCTCCCCCCCTTTGTCAGCAATGGGACGCAGCTGACAGAGGGGATATTTTGGTACACCAATCACAGAAAATTGCTGATGTATTGACCAAACTGAACTTTGTTGATGTTAATCCTGTGGATACACCAATGGTAACAGGTTTTCAGTTAGATGACACCAATGAAGCATTTTTTGATGTTACACTGTACAGATGTGTTCTAGGCAAGCTGAATTTCATTGCCCGGTGTTCAAGACCTGATATTGCAGTCAGCACAAATTTGCTGAGCAGACACGCTAACAATCCTACTGTTCAGGATTGGAAAGCTCTGAAGAGCATAGCACGCTACCTAAAGGGTACTATGCACTACAGACTGAGATTTACCAATCAAAAGTCTGGAAATCTTGAGATATTTGCAGAAGCAAGTTTTGGAAGTGACACCACAGATGGTAAAAGCACTTCCGGAGTGTGCTACATGTACAAACAGTGCCTGTTTGGTCGTGCAAGAAGCAGACAACAGGGAGCCTAAGTTCTTGTGAAGCTGAACTCAATGCTCTGTCATATTCACCTTTGGATTGTGAATGGTTGTTGCAACTGTTTGAGGACATGAGGGTTAATGTAAAGTGTCCTATACAGGTTTATCAAGAAAACAGGTCATGTTTGTCTTTGCTCACTTCTGAGGGATGTAAGCAAAGAACCAAGTACTTGCTGTTAAAATTACAGCGTGCAAGAGAGTGTATGCAGAAAGGACTCATTCAGGTGTCCTACATGTCAGGAAAAGAAATTCCTGCAGATCTGTTGTCAAAAGTTGTTAACAAGGAACAACTTCAGATATATGTACAGAAGCTGCGGTTAAGCTAAACACTGCAGCAACTATTACCATGAAAAGGGGGAGGATGTCAGGATTTTCATTCTCTCCTGTGCTGCAGAGTGTGTGTGACTACTAGATCACATGCTCTGTGTGTTGACATTCCATTCTTTGGAAGCATGGGAACGGAAGGAACTGTGTGCCACTTCCGTCTTCTTTGTTTTTTGTTCTGTTCTGTTGTTCTCAGAGAAGAGACACGCCATAATGGCTCTGTTCTTTATTTCTATCCTGTAAATAAATCACTAAACCCAGATGCTACGTATCCTCAGTCTCAGCTTCTGCTAAGCTCTGCTGCTTGCTCGAACATCTGGAGGAGTGAATGCTGTGCTATGCGTTCTGGACCGGTGCCGGGAGAAGGCCGTCTCCCACCGAGAAGCAACAACAATCTATGCATCTTTACTTGAGGAATTTCTTGTCCTCTTATTTTCCATTTCTCTAGTTTCCGGGAATTAGAGAAGACCAGAATTTATGTCTTCTCATAATTTAAAGAGCATTTGTTAATTTCGCAGTAAGAAACCAAGGAGAGTAAAAGACAATTCAAACCTATCCTCGTCAGTGATAATAAGGTTGCATCATCCACATACAGTAAAAGTGGAACTGGGTTTTGGTAGATTTGGGGGGCATGTGATTCTATTTTTTTGATGTGCTCTGGAAGATCTGATAAAAATAAATTTTAAAGAAAAGGGGCAAGAATACACCCTTGTTTTAAACCTTTCGTGTTGGGGATATCAGAGGAGAGGTGACCTTTGATATTAAGTTTCATTTGGCAGATGTTAAAAGACTATAAATTCTATCTTAAGATGAACAAATGTTTATCAGTCCCTAACTCTGCAAGCTTCTTTAACAATATCATACAATTAACTGAATCAAAGGCAGCATGGAAATGTACGAATGCTGCACAAATCTTGGATTGATTTTGAAATCCGTATTTTTCAACCAAATGCGTAAGTATGAGACAATGGTCTAAAATGGAGCAGGCTTTGGAAAAACCTATTTATTCTTTCCCTGGTAAGTTTAGATTTTTCATCCAGGTAAGCAGTTTAAGTATAAAGTGCTTAGCATAGATTTCCCCTATCACTGAAAGTAGACTTATCGGTCTGTAGTTCTTTGGTTCTCCCGGATCACCTTTTCTTAAAGATTGGAATAATTATTGATCTGAGCAATATTTCAGGGATGACTCCATATTTATTAATAAGAGTAAATAACTGAGCTAGGGGTTCTGCCCACCAATCTATGAAAGTCTTAAATAATTCTATTGGTAGACCATCTGGCCCTGGTGACTCGCCCAATTTAAAAGTATTAACTATCTCTCGAATTTCCTCCTCTTTCACCCTTGGCCACTCCTCCAGTCTCTCCAGTTTGTTATCATTGGTCTCCTTTCCAATTCAATTCACAGTGCAGGTCACTAAATATGGATATGAAATACTGGGTCCATTTGGATTCTGCAATTGGTGGAACAACTAAATGGTTGCCAGCTTTCAGGCTTCCATACACTAACAACCAAAACTCTTTGTTGTTTTTGTTTTGGATGGAGTCGAGAAATTGGGACCATTTTGGGGAGGCATATTTTTGTTTCTTTTCAGCCAAAATATTATATTTTCCTTTTTAATCAAGGTAGACAGGTTCTACTTTAGTATGGTTATCTCTGAAAATTTGGCGCAATTTTCTTTTAAGTTGAAAACATTCGTCGTTGAACCAGGAACTAGTTCTGTATTTAAATGCCCTGACATTTGGTGGAGTGTTGAGCTCTTCAAACGTTTTGAAAATTTCAGTATATACTTTCAGAATACAAGAATTTATATTCTTTAAATTAGAGAGTACCTGATTTCTAAAATCAACTGTAAGTTTTTGCCCCACTACTACTCATTTCCTGAGACCATTTTAGTTGGATCATTTGCTCATGTTGGCAAAATTTTGTGTTATTCCAATTAGTTGTTTCAAACCTAAATTTAAATTTATAGACATCGACAGTGGTTGGTGATCACTTTCAGTATGCATCCCAATTTTGAAATCCACTATCAGATTTACAATATTGTAAGGGACCAGCATTTAATCAATGACACTACATCCTCAAGGGGAAAACTATGAGAATTCCACTTATCTATCCCCATCTGTTGAGCCATTCACAATTTGTAAATTAAAATTGTTACACAGCTCGAGCAAACATATACCTTCCCTGTTTATAACCTTGTCTCTGGGGAGTCTTCCTATTTTCATTGAATATGCAATATCATTGGTGGTATTCCAATTTAAAGTAGTAAATAATTGTTCATTATCAATTCCCACCCTAGCATTGAAATCGGCTGCTATTATTGAGGTGTTTACTGTAGGTTTTATCAGTCAAATTTTCAATGTAAGAGTTTAATTGTGACCAATTTTCAGCAGAGATAATGTTTGGTGGTGTAGGGGGGATATAGACATTTACAAGCAACAAGATATCATTTTTAGTAGTTAAAAGTAGAACTTGTGCAAGTGACGAGAATTTTTTTAACTGTTTTGACTTCAAACCCTAGATGGTCTTTAATCAGACAGCAAAAACCTGCTTTGGGCCAGCTCTTAGAATTAGGTTTCAATGCAGGAATCATATAAGAGGTAAAACCATTAATTTTGATATCTCTAGTAGACCAGGTTTCTGGTAAAATAATTATATCAAAACCTTCGATGAAATTCATTAAATCTGGGTCTCCACCTTTGCTTCCCCACCCAGCAATGCTCCAGGACAGCAGGTGTAAAGTCTGATTTTGAGTTTGTGACTGGCTGGAAAGATTTAGTCAATCAAGTTCAGTTATTTGATTCAGAGAAATATTTTGTTCTGTGTAAATAGTTTTAACTGTGAAAATGCACTCCTGGCCACTGCGGAAACCTGGGCACCCAGGCTCAGGGTTGAGTCCAGGAGCACACCCAAACTGTTACCCCATCCAACACAGGCTGAATCCCTATGCCCTGTTCTGCCTTCTTCCTGTCCAAGAGCACCTCTGTCTTGTCAGGATTAAGTTTCAATTTGTTTACCCTCATCCAGTCCATTACTGATGACAGAAACCAGTTTAGAACAGAGACAGTTTCCTTTGATTTAGAGGGAAAGGAAAAATAGAACTGGTGTCAGGGAATTGGAGGCAGAGAAGGAGGAGAGTGGGGAGAGAATGGGCACTTACAGAGATCCTGTGCCTTTAATTAGCAGTTGCTCTTCTTCGGACAAGGAAGGAGACAAAGGAAGGAAGGAGCATGCCTGCGTTAGTGGGGAAATTTCACGGGGATCCAGAGGAATATTTGTGATTTAAAACGGAGATGAAGTATGTACTTGAACTGGAGGGGGCTGAGTTTGCTAACGATGCTCAAAGGGTGGCCTTCCTAATTAGCCATTTATCGGGCCCGGCCAAAGATTGGGTCAGGCCACAGATAGCAGCAAATAATGAATCGCTGCGGAATTTGGCAAAGTTCTGGGAGGCAATGGACATCATGTTTTCACATGAAAGCCAAGTAGATATGACTCAGCAGGAGCTCCTGGCTTTGAAACAAGGGAACTTGACTGTGCGTAGTTACTGGTCGCAGTTCGCCATGCTTGTTCACAAATTGGGATGGGAGTTGAATTCAGAGCCCGTGCAGGCTATGTTCAAAGCTGGGCTGAACTCTGAAGTGAAAGATGAGCTTGCCAGGGGGCCCCGTCCCAAAGATATGGACACGCTAGCGAAGGCTGCCGTATCGTTGGGTTTGAGGCAGGAAGCCCGGCTATTGGAGAGAAAGCAGAGCAGAGGCCGGCGTTTCCATGGTGACCACATTCTTGAGATGCCGGCAGCGGCCACTGAAGGTCAACAGCAGCCAGAGCCCATGGAAATTGACTCGGCCCACACGCGGGAACATTCAAAGGCCCAACGGCCGAGCAGTAAAGAGGGAAAGGACTGGCAGACGGCCAAGAAATGTTTTTTATGCCAGAAGCCAGGACACTTTGCCAGAGTGTGTCCGGAGCGTCGTAACTGGCAGGGAATGGTGGGGGCTACTCCACAGGGAGAAGAGGAGGTACCCCAGGTTCAGGGAAACGAGAGGGCCTGGCTGGTGGTGAACCGGGGCAACAGCCAGGCGGCAGCAGCTGCGAAAGGCCCCAGCCAGGACACCCCAAACCAAGCATAGTGTTGGGGGTGGTGCTGGAACTCCCGAACGGCCACGCGATGGAGGTCCATGCGTTAGTGGACTCAGGAGCGAGTGCCAATTTCTTCAGCAGGGAGTTTGCTGCGCAGCACCAATTGCACCTGCAGCCTTTGGATTTTCCGCTGCAAGTGACCACTATTGATGGAAGGGAACTATTGGGAGGGGAAGTGACCCATCAGACCCCTTCCATGAGGATGCGGATTTCCACGCACTCCGAGACCATCGCTTTCCATGTGGCCACGTTGGCGGGCCCGCCCATTATTCTGGGCATGAGCTGGTTGGCCTTGCACGATCCGGTGGTTTCCTGGCATCAGTGGTCCCTGACGTTTGGGTCAGCGCACTGCATGGAGAACTGCCTGGGCATAGAGAGACCTCGAGTGTCAGAGGCCAAGATGGCGGCAACGTGCAAAGGAGGCAAGGGCAGAATCCCTCTGCAATACCGGGACTTACAGGAAGTGTTCAGCAAGAGGGAGGCTGACACGTTACCTCCGCACCAGCCATACGATTGCCAGATCAATCTGATCCCGGGGGCCAAACTGCCGGTGGGGAAGCTGTATTCCATGTCTGAGCAAGAGATGCAGAACTTGAAGGACTTTATCAACAAAAACTTAAAAAGGGGATTCATTAGGGAATCCAAGGCGGCAGGTGGGAGCCCGGTGTTCTTTGTGGACAAGAAGTCAACGAGCGAGAAGAGACTTGTAGTTGACTTTCACATTTTGAACTCCCTGACGGAACCCGTGGCCTTCCCCATGCCGAGAATCAATGACGTTTTGGCAAGAGTGCGGAAAGGAAAAATTTTCACTAAGCTGGACCTCTGGGGGGCGTACAACCTCATCAGAGTGCGAGAGGGCGACGAGTGGAAGACTACCATGTTCACCCCGTTGGGGGCGTTCGAATATCTAGTTATGCCTTTCAGCTTGTAGTGGGAGCTCGTGCTTTCAGGCTTTCATGCACCACGTGCTGGGGCCGTTGCTGTATCTTAATTGTGTTTGTTTCCTGGATGATGTACTGGTGTTCTCTGACAACGAAGAGCAGCACGTAAAGGACGTGCGTCAAGTCCTGAGCAAGCTAAAGGAGAATCGTCTGTGGGTGAAGCTGGAGAAGTGCCAGTTCCACGCGACGGAGGTCGAGTTCCTAGGCTACCGGTTGTCTGATAAGGGCCTGGTCATGGAGCCAGAGAAAGTGAAGACTGTGCTTGAATGGGAGAGCCCTAAGACCAGGAAGGATGTTCAGCAATTCCTGGGCTTCAGCAACTTCTACAGGAAATTCATCAAAAACTTTGCGAAGTTGACGGCGCCCATAACGGACTGTCTTAGTGGTAAGAAAAAGTTTCTATGGACGGAAGCGGCGCAAGAGGGTTTTGAGAGACTTAAGAAGGTTTTTGCGTCCGAGGAGCAACTACTGCACGTCAACCCCGATCGACCGCTGCGGGTGGAAACGGATGTGTCAGATTGGGCCATCGGGGCTGTTCTGCTGCAGCAAGATGCAAAGGGGGAGTGGTGGCCGTGTGCCTTTTTCTCCCGTAAGCTGAAGAAGTCGGAGCTAAACTACACTATCTACAACAAAGAATTGCTTGCGATTGTGGCTGCATTCAAACAATGGAGACATTTCCTGATTGGTGCTAAGCACCAGATTCAGGTGTGCACGGATCACAAGAACCTGGAGTACTGGCGTACGGCACGGGTGCTGTGTCAGAGGCAGATACGCTGGGCGGAGTTTTTTGCCAATTTCAACTTTAAGATTCAGTACGTGCCAGGGGAGCAGAACGCGAGGGCAGATGCGCTTTCTCGAAAAACAGAGTATCTGGTGGAGGAGGGACCTCCAGTTGCCAGATTAATGTTCCCCGAGAACAAGTGGACTTGTGGGGGGGCATTGGTGAAGGACGATGAACTGATGCAACTAATCAGAGACGATGCTTTTGCAAGGCGAAAGATGGACGAGCTAAGGGAAAAGGGGGGAGTTGAGGGGGGTTCTGAAGTGAAAGGGGGGTTTCTGTACTATCGGGGGGCATTGTATATTCCAGGGGAGACCCTGAGAGCCAGAGTCCTCAAGCAACTTCATGACAGCTCCACGGCAGGACATTTTGGGCAACATAAAACCATGCTGTTGGTTACCAGGGAGTTTTAGTGGCCCAAGGTGAGGGAGGATGTAAGAGAATATGTAAGGGGGTGTGACACCTGCCAGAGGGCCAAAGGGGAGAGGGCGGCTCCGTTTTACAACAGTATTTGCGGTGTTATGTCAGTCAGAGGCAGAACGACTGGGTGGACAAACTAGCTCTGGCGGAGTTTGCTTACAATAACGCGGAGAACGTATCCACAGGGATGACTCCGTTCTTCGCCAATCACGGGTGTCACCCCAGGGCCTTTCTGGGGAGGGGAGAGGAGTTGTGGAGTGTGCCTGCCGCAGAACAGTTTGCGGAGGAAATGGAGGCGATTCACCAACAGCTCTAGTTGAACTTGGAGAGGGCCAAGGAAGTTTACAAGAGGGAGGCAGACAAGCATCGGAGACCAGGGGAGGCCATCTGGGTTGGGGACAAGGTATGGTTGTCCACGCAAGGGTTGCCCTGGAAAGGGGGGTGCAAGAAACTCAAACCCAGGAGGGTGGGGCCCTTTGAGGTGATCCAGCAGATCAATCCAGTGGCATTTAAATTAAGGTTGCCTGAGAGCATGAGAATCCATCCCGTATTTCACAGGTCACGGCTGTCGCCCTACAGGGAAGGGGGCATGAGGCAAGGTAGAGGGGGAGGGGAGTTTCCACTGCCCGAAGTTGAGGAGAGAGAGCAGCGCACCAAGGTAACTGACATACTGGACTCTCGTTGGAACGGGGAGGAACTAGAGTATCTTGTGGCTTGGGAAGGCGCCTCCAGTTCAGAAAACACCTGGGTCCCGGCAGATTGCATCACTGATGAGTATCTGGTGGAGGAGTTTCATGATTTATTTCTCGACAAACCCAAACCCCGGGGTAGGTTTTTTCAACAGGTGTTCGGGCTGACGGATGATGAAGAGGACTTCGAGGGATTCCCACCATCAGACGATGAGGAGGGGAACTTGGAAGACGACTACCGAAACGGCCGGAGAACTGCGGGTTTGTGGGAGGGTTGGAGGGAGGTTTTTGAAGATACAGAAGAGGAGGAGGACAGTTTTCTAGGGTTCACCCCCGCCATTCCGGATGAGGGAGGAACGGGAACGGTCAACTCTCCTGCTGAGGAGGAGGAGGAGGAGGGGGCCTTTGGGGAGGGGGTGGATGTCAGGGAGGCAGAGAAGGAGGAGAGGGGGGAGAGAATGGGCACTTACAGAGATCCTGTGCCTTTAATTAGCAGTTGCTCTTCTTCGGACGAGGAAGGAGACAAAGGGCTGTCGGGAGAGAATGAATCTGAGGGGGAGGGCCATTTCCGGGACCCAGCCACTCTCGGAGCAGAGGTAGAAGGGGGGCTGGGCTTAGGAGGTGGATCTGCTGGGGGAAGAAGCGGAAAGAGCCATTTGAGGCAACTGACTGATCGTGATGGTGTCGTTCTTTGAACTCTTGTAAATACTTTGAAGCTGCCAATAAATCTCTGTATATATGGCTGGATTCCGGGATTCTTATCTCAGCTAGCATTCACACCACATTCTCTAACAACTGGTTAGATGCTGTCTACATTAACAGCCATTCAGGAAAAGCAGCTTTCACTCTCTTTGAAAAGCATATTGTCTTTTGGAACACAAAGTGATTTATTACACAGTTTAAAAAGGGAGGAAAGTGAAGTATTTGCTGTTTGCAGAATGTAGCAGTTGATCTGATTCACCCCTTGCCCTCCACAGAAAGATGACATCTGTACTGAAACAACCTGCCTCTTAAATGCCATCTAGAGTTGACATGTTATCATACATACACCCTCCACCCATATTTGCTGTTTTTTGTTTTTAACATCATCAAGTTTTCATTCTGAAAAACATCTGAAGCCACTACTGTGGCTTACCTTTATGATCAGGGTAGGCAAAGGGGATTAAAAAAGTGGCAGCTGAATGGGTTAGTTCCATTCAGCATAGGGAACTGAAAACCCTGAAGAAGCAGAAAACAGAAATATTTCTATAAAAAAAGATAGGTTACCTTTCTGTAGAATGGCTGTTAAATGTTCACCTAGCAGCTGCTTTTCTACAGTAGCAATTAGTGGTTTCCTATCGGAAAAAAGTGTTTAGAATTACATTCCTTTTGCTTGCCCTTTAACCACTTTCAACCCAACTTGAACATCAGGTTGCTTCAAACAGCAACATTCCCAACTACTTCTAACAATGTGTTTATGGCTCACGTGATTTTTGTGTGTGTGGAAAAACTGCTTTTGGTCTCTCCTACCTTCTTTAAAAAATGAAGCTCGATCATCTTCTAGATTCTAGAACAAAGGTAGCCAACATGATACCCTCCACATTTTGAGGGGCTACAACTCCCATCATCCTTGACCACTGGCTTCGCTGGCTGGGGCTGATGGGAGTTGAGAATCCAACATCAAAAAGGCACCACTTTGGGTATCCTCAATCCACAGCTAGTAGCAGCTGAAGAGACATAACACTACTGGGTGGTGCTTTGCAGGGTACAATACAACCAGGCCCATCCAAGGAATGTACAATTTTACCACTCAGAGCTCCTTTGAGAGGAAGGGCAGGACAGAAATTTAATAAATAAAATTTCCATATAGAAGATAGCAAAAGGAGAGGCAAGAGCAGGGCCTAAGATGGCAGCCATATGATGATTTTTGGAACAACTATGGACACAAATAGATATTTTTAAATAAAGACATGAATATGGAAGCAAGATTTGGTAGCATCCAATTTATTCTCAGAGCTTGTTTAAGTTTTGCATGGTTTGAATTGATGGAGTCAACTCTTCTTCTTTTGGAAACTATACTATTTATGTGAACAAACCCATGTAATGTGGCCTTGTCTGACATTATTCTTTACATATAGGAAATGAACCCACACTGGCAAAAAGCAGTGGTGGAATGAGGAGTCCAACATGAACAGCTTTAACACACCAGGTTGAGGGTGTCTACACACTTACTGAGTGCTTTGATCCAAGTAAGTGATAATCCTGTCTGTTTCTTCCTCCAAGCGTTTGTTGACATGATGGAGGTATTCTGGAACCTGTCAGAGTCAGTAAGTTATGGAGAAAAGCTAAATAAGACAAATCCTTTGGAGGGGATTTATTATATCTGGTCATATTAGTGCTGTAATACTTTGCAGGCATACCTAGTTTTATTGTGCATCATTTTATTGTACTTCACAGATGATGTTCATTATGAGGACGCATCTGCAGGCAGCCCGGCTGCTTCCAGGGAAAGGAAGCCCTCTGCTGCCACCACCCCTCTTCTGGCCATGGGAGTGGAGCTTAATCCGCTCCACTTCCCAGTGGGGAGGAGTTGCGGTGGACCACATGACCACCCACTCCCCTCCGGGGACGGGGGACAAAGTCCTGCATCCCCCGGAGGTTCTCAGCCATGTCATTCGCCTGCCAACCAATCCGCTGGCTGGGGGGCGTGGCCAGGCCCCATTTAACTGAGGCACAAGCCCAAGAGATTCCTCTTGGCTCACTTCCTCTATCTCCCGCCCTCCCTCCCTATTATCAGGTTTCAAATTTGGCCTTGCTATGGACCTTGGTTGGTCGCCGTTGAGGGGCCTGGTAGGAATTTTTCCACTTGGCAAATTGGCATGGGCCATTTGGTTTTTGCCTACCTCGTAGCAATCGTCACAACTTTGTAAGGTTTGGCGGTTAGGCATTGGTTGATCTTATAATGGGGGAGGGGAGGTGTGGCCAACAACTGCCCCTCCAAGCTTAAGGGTATTCCGTTAAAGGAAATCGGGTGTGTGGATCTTGTCCGAAGTCCAGGGCTGGGCTAGGGCCATGCCACGACCCCATCGGGAACCCAGGGGGAGCTCGAGTTGGTTTGCATCGACGGGGCTCCCCCTACCAGTGGTTGACCCTTACTGGACTCCCTGCGTGACAGGCAAGAGTCAGATATAGTCGGGTCAGTTCCAATGCCTAAGCCAATACCGCTCACATTCTGTAACCAATAAAAGGTAAAGCGCTCATCTCGCTTTATTGGCTGAGGGAGCCGGCGTACAGCTTCCAGGTCATGTGGCCAGCATGACTAAGCCGCTTCTGGCGAACCAGAGCAGCGCACGGAAACACCGTTTACCTTCCCACCGGAGCGGTACCTATTTATCTACTTGCACTGACGTGCTTTCGAACTGCTAGGTTGACAGGAGCAGGGACTGAGCAACGGGAGCTCACCCCGTCGCGGGGATTCGAACCGCCAACCTTCTGATCGAAAAGTCCTAGGCTCTGTGGTTTAACCCACAGCGCCACCCGCGTCCCTCTGTAACCAATAAAGTTGTGACCTAAATTTGCCCAATAACATTATCCTAATATCTGTGTCCTAGTGTCTTATTCATCAATGAGGGGGTCGTCTCGGGGTCTCGACACGCAACTAGGGCTGGAGGCGGGATTTTCTCCTCCTGAGCCAAGAGTAGAGGGGCTGGCTTAATAGACTACAGTATAGTGTAAGCATAATTTTATATGCACTGAGAAACAAAAAAATGTGTGACTCACTTTATTGTGCTATTCGCTTTATTGTGGTGGTGTGGAACTGAACCCACAATATATCTGAGTTATGCCTGTATTGTAGTCCCTATCAGCAGGGCAAAACACATCATGGGAGCTCCTGTTCTGCCCTCATAATCAAGAGATTAATATCCTCATGGTGCCCATGAACAGTAAGGTAATAAAATACCTCTCTCTCTTGCATAAGCCTCTGTCCTTCTGCTGCATATAAGCGATTCGTTTCTTCTAAGAATCTGTGCTCAAAAGAATCCTGATAAATCTGGGGAAAACAGAAATGAGTCATTTCCTTAGGATGCTCTCATAGTTTCCTTTGAAATATTATACAGGTTAAACATGGTGGGGATCCCTGACTCACCTGAAGATCTGAAAGCATGCTGAGGAGGCTGCGAAGCAGGCTCCTGTCAATAGCCTCACCATTTCTCTCTCGCTTAGTCAACAGAAGAATGCCATCAATGGTCTTGTTTTGGACTTTCTGATCGCTAATTATATGTGCCCTAAACAATTCTAGCCCCATATCCCTGAAAATAAGGAAATAATGATAAAGAATCAAAGTTCAACACAGGGAGGCAGCATATTGGATACCTTTGCATCCATTTATTCAGGACTGATCAGGTGTTACTTTCTGAATACTGTGTAAGAAAAATTAAGTTCCTGGCTCTTTTGTGCACACATGACCTGACCCGATTATCATGCCTTCTCATATTGGGTTCAGCAACTTGTGTCTGACCAGGCTTCAGTCATTAATTATGCAGACTTTTAACTGATCTACACAAATGTCCATAGCAAGCTCTTACTAGAGGGAACAATCTTATTTGCACATTTTCCTGAGAACCCCAAAATGTGTGTAAATCCAGTTAAGGGCATCTATATATGTATTCATATAAATTGAAATTTGGATAAATACATAAACACTAGGAACTATTCCAAGGTTAAATTGTGAATGGGCTTTAAAAGATTTAAAAAACAGTTGGTTGGGGGAGAAAAGAACAGGAGTCCTCCCGGAACTTAATACTAGTAGCAAATTCAAGTTTAATGCAAGCAATAGGGTTGGAACACAACTTAGTTTGTTCCTTCCGTGAGTGGTATGATAAACTGGGGTCCAGCCCAATGTGTACCACTTCTAGAGATACTGCACTGGTAAAACAAGGCTCTAAACCAAACTCTAACACAGAGTGTTCTTGTAACACTCATTGTGGAAAAGATTTTAAATAAATACATAGACAATATGCAGAGTGCTGAGGGCATTACCCAAAGATCTGCATTTTGTTAAGCATACATAATTACAAAGTAAAAAACAACAACAGTCAATTGTTTCAGATTTACAGCATTCTACATTGGCATCACCTGTTTTAAAATCTCAGACTAAACTGCTATTTGTTTTTGTCCATGGCCCTGTTTATACTTCATAAAGGTAAAAGTACCCCTGACCATTAGGTCCAATCGCGGATGACTCTGGGGTTGCGGCGCTCATCTTGCTCTATAGGCTGAGGGAACAGATGTTTGTCCGCAGACAGCTTCCAGGTCATGTGGCCAGCATGACTAAGCTGCTTCTGGCGAATCAGAGCAGCACACGGAAACGCCTTTTACCTTCCCGCCGAAGCGATACCTATTTATCTACTTGCACTTTGACATGCTTTCAAACTGCTAGGTTGGCAGGAGCTGGGACCGAGCAACAGGAGCTCACCCCATCGCGGGGATTCGAACCATAATTAATGGTTGATTGTGAACACCTAAATCTTGATTGTTTTGTTCCTGGCTGGCTGTAAGTGCGCAGAGGAAACAAACCACAATTCCTTTCTTAGCATTATACCTGAACCAGAGATTATGGTTTGTTTTGCTCAAACAAACCATGTTTGAGAAGTCAATAACAAAAGACACAACACTGACTGTGGTTTGTTTCTCTCCACTGCTAGCAGAGAAATATGAAGCAAGTGTAATTGGCTCATTCGTGACAAATGTGTGGTGTGTGGCTTATTCTTATATATGAACATGGTGTCTGAAGACAGAGACAGTTTTGCCAAGCTGGTTCTTGATGGCTCAGTCATTCCCAACATGTAGCACTGCTGCCATTCTTGGTCTCCAATCAATATACACAATGACCTCCTTCACTGCCATGGAGATTCTCTATACTTTCCAGATCTGAGCTTCTTGGTTTAGCTTAACTTTATCTTTAAAGTACCACACCCACATCCCTTATGAAAATCTGGGGGTGAGACAGCAAAGAAAACACATAAACCAGCCATGTTGCAAAGATTCTCTATTCTCTGTCAGTTTGTCATCTATCAGAATGAAAGGGAATAATTTAAGAAGAGCCTGCTGAATCAGGCCCATAACCCATCTAGCCCAGCATCCTGTTCCCACAGTGGCCAACCAGATGCCTGCGGGAATCCCGCAAACAGGATTCAAGCACAAGAGCATTCTCCTCTCCTCTGGTTTCCAGCAACTGGTATTCAGAAGCATTGCTGCCTCCAACTGTGGCGATAGAGCATACCCACTGTGGCTAGTAGCCATTGATAGCCCTCTCCTCCATGAATTTGTCTACTCCTCTTTTAAAGTCATCCAAGTTGGGGGCCATCACTACTTCCTGAGGGAACAAGTTCCATAGTTTAACTAACAACATTCAGCTTCATTGGATGCCCATGAGTTCTAGTGTTACGAGGAAGATAAACTTCTCCCTATCCACTTTCTCCATGTCATGCATAATTTTATAAATTTCTATCATGTCACCTCCTACTTGCTTTTTCTAGAAACTAAGAAGTCCCAAATGCTACAACCTTTATTCATAGGGGAGACACTCCATCCCATTTAATCATTTTCTGAACTTTTCCCAACTGCATAATATCATTTTTGAGGTGAGGCAACCAGAATTGTACACAGTATTCCAACTGTGGTCACCCCACAGATTTGTATAAAGGTATTATGATATTGGCAGTTTTATTTTCAATTCCTTTCCTGATGATCCCTAGCATGTAATTTGCCTTTTTCCACAACTGCCGCATAATGAGTAGACATCTACTGATACTTGAGGGGACTCCATTTTTTCCTTCTTTCCATTCAGAGAACTGTTCAATTATTCTTATTTTTTGCTTCCTGCAACTTAACCAATTCCTGATCCCCAAGAGGACCACTCCTCTTATTCCTTGACTGAATACATATTTTAACAGAGCATCTAAAAGTCTAACATCAATACTTCTCTTTTCTTCCTCACCAAATTGATGGCAGCGTTGAATTTTGAAGAACATATGTTCGATCCAGGAACAAAAAGATACTTCTAATGATTATCTGCAAGGGAGGAGGGAAAACAAAAATCAAGCCATAAACACATTGACCAGTTTATATGCTATGTCTACCATTATGTATCCATCTCAATATCATTCTTGTGCCCCAATCCTAAATATGCTTACTTGGAAGGAAAGGCCACCAATTTTAACGGGACTTGCTTCCAAATAGGCCTGCTTACTGACTGCAACTTTAGAAAGTCAAGTATATGAACTGACCACCTCCTCCCTCTTGCTCTATTCATGTTCTTTAAGATGAATGGTGCACATCCTCTTAATTGCCCCATCAATGTGTATGCTTCCACAACCAGGTCAGGTTAAGAGACAATAGCTGCCCCACTTCCCTTCACCAGGAGAAACTTCATTCCCTCCACATACTGAGATGTGGATAAATTTTAATCTATTTCTTCATATGATATCTTAATGAAATGCTTCTTCAATATGCTTTTATGGCATTGCCTTTTTAAGCTGCTGAGATCCGTCCCAATAAAGGTTCTCTTAATAAGACTGAAATATGCTGCATAACTCCTAGGGGTTCTATGTTCCCTGGCTGTATAACAGAGTCTGTATTCTAAGTCACACAAACTGTCTCTAAGAGTTGCAAAATGAATGCCTAGCCATCAGGTCACAAAAGCAATACAACAAAAAATAAGTCTTAAATACAAATTGCAAGCATCATTACCTGACACTGGTACAAAACAAAAAGTTGTATTTGCCTAAATATCAGTGAGCAGAAAGCTTGTGTGTGTCAGTATTGTAATGTCTCATTCTCACATTGCATAATGTTGTTGGTTGCTTTTAATTACTTAATTGATGTATGAGTATGGAAACTATTTAAATGTCTCCTCCCTCTCTCTGGTCTCTGCTGAAAAAGAGGGATGTGAGAGTTGTCTTGCTGTTTTGTTATTTGCTTTATAAATAAAACCTTTGATGTTACTATTCCAACCACAGTTGCTTCTGCTGCATTCTGCTGTAAAGGACTGAGTTTACTACAGTGATACCTCGGGTTACATATGCTTCAGGTTACATACAGGTTAAACTCAGAAAACTAGAATATTGTGGAAAAGTTCATTTATTTCAGTAATTCAACTTGAAAGGTGAAACTAATATATGAGATAGACTCATGACATAACAAAGCGAGATATGTCAAGCCTTTATTTGTTATAATTGTGATATTATGGGGTACAGCTGATACAAACCCCAAATAAACAATCTCAGAAAATAAGAATATTGTGAAAAGGTGCAGTAGCTATTCAATCCATAACACCTGCAATGGGTTCAGTAGGAAGCACAATCATGGGGAAGGCTGCTGACCTGACAGTTGTGCAGAAAGCCATCATTGAGACCCTCCATAAGGAGGGAAAGCCTCAAACAGTAATTGCAGAAGAAGTTGGATGTTCCCAAAGTGCTGTATCAAAGCACATTAATGGAAAGTTATGCGGAAGGGAAAAGTGTGGAAGAAAAAGGTGCACAAGAAGCAGGGATGACCACAGCCTAGAGAGAATTGTCAGGAAAAGACCATTCAAACGTGTTGGGGACTTTCACAAGGAGTGGACTGAGGCTGGAGTTAGTGCATCAAGAGCCACCACACACAGAAGGATCCTGGAGCTGGGCTTCAAATGTCATATTCCTCTTGTCAAGCCGCTCCTGAACAAGAAACGACATCAGAAGCATCTTGCCTGGGCTAAAGGAAAAAAAAAAAAAAAGAACTGGTCTGTTGCTCAGTGGTCCCAAGTCCTCTTTTCTGATGAGAGCAGCTTTTGCATCTCATTTGGAAACTAAGGACCCAGAGTCTGGAGGAAGAATGGGGAGGCACACAATGCCAGATGCTTGAAGTCCAGTGTGAAGTGTTGATTTGGGGAGCCATGCCATCAGCTGGCGTTGGTCCACTGTGCTTCATTAAGTCCAGGGTCAACGCAGCCGTCTACCAGGAGATTTTGGAGCACTTCATGCTTCCTTCTGCAGACGAGCTTTATGGGGATGCTGATTTCATTTTCCAGCAGGAATTGGCACCTGCCCACACTGCCAAAAGTACCAAAACCTGGTTCAATGCCCATGGGATTATTGTGCTTGATTGGCCAGCAAACTCGCCTGACCTGAACCCCATAGAGAATCTATGGGACATTGCCAAGAGAAAGATGAGAGACATGAGACCGAGCAATGCAGAAGAGCTGAAGGCTGCTATTGAAGCATCCTGGTCTTCCATAACACCTCAGCAGTGCCACGGGCTGATAGCATCCATGCCACGCCGCATTGAGGCAGTAATTGATGCAAAAGGGGCCCAAACCAAGTACTGAGTACATATGCATGCTTCTACTTCTCAGAGGTCCAATATTGCTCTATTTGCAGTCCTTGTTTTGCTGATTTCATTTAATATTCTAATTTTCTGAGATTGTTAATTTGGGGTTTTCATCAGCTGTACGCCACATGTCATGAGTCTATCTCATATATTAGTTTCACCTTTTAAGTTGAATTACTGAAATAAATGAATGAACTTTTCCACGATATTCTAATTTTCCGAGTTTTACCTGTACGCTTCAGGTTACAGACTCCACTAACCCAGAAATATTACCTCGGGTTAAGAACTTTGCTTCAGGATGAGAACAGAAATCGTGCAGCGGTGGCACAGCGGCAGCAGGAGGCCCCATTAGCTAAAGTGGTACTTCAGGTTAAGAACAGTTTCAGGTTAAGAACAGACCTCCAGAACGAATTAAGTTCTTAACCCGAGGTACCACTGTATCTGCAAATGGGCGTTTAATCCTCAGTGTGTGTGTGTGTGCGTGTCCAATTATCTTGCCCCCCCCCCTGCAGCTATCTCTGACCCTTGGAAAGCTGCTCAAGATAGTCTATGGACCCCTAGAGCCAGTTTTCAGGGAGCTGCAAATGGGGGGGAGCCATCTTTGGATCCAAGCTCACATACCGAATTTTTTGCTCTATAAGACTCACTTTTCCCCTCCTAAAAAGTAAGGGGAAATGTGTGTACGTCTTATGGAGCGAATGCAGGCTGCACAGCTATCCCAGAAACCAGAACAGCAAGAGGGATTGCTGCTTTCACTGTTCTGGCTTCCAAGATTCAGAATATTTTTTTTTCTTGTTTTCCTCCTCCAAAAACTAGGTGCGTCTTGTGGTCTGGTGCGTCTTATAGAGCGAAAAATACAGCAAATATTATTTGAAAGAAAAATAAGCCTTACCATTTGTCTACAGTGGTCTTGCCAACATTTGTCTATTTTCTTGAGAAAAAGAACACTGTCCAATGAATCCATGAGGAAGAAGTTAAGAATATTTAACACAATAATTGAGACAACACCAGCACCTGATGATACTGTTCTTCTGCATCATTGCTAGAAAATTCATTTTGAAACAAAAGAAACTGTCAAACCCTATTTTAAAGCCTTTGTTAGTTTAGGATATGGCTATGCAAAAGATGTTCACCTAAAAACAGCTAAAAGCATAGAGACCAGAACAATTACCCCACAATTCAAATCTAAAGGTGTACTATGTTGGTGGCACGTTGCCACTAAAATCAGTAGTAGAGTCATGAAATAAGTTAGCTAATCTTCCAAGTTATTTGTTAAAAATTGATGTTAATACCCATAATTTATTCAAAACTTTGTAATCCTGCAATATTGTAAGCATGCGCACAGCCTCAGGGTTATGAACATCAAATCCTGCCTCCCTTGCTCCTTATTGTTTCAAAAGTCCTTATATTAGAGCCCAAACAGACTTTTAAGACCCATCCTACAGTTTAACAGGGGAGATGCTCAGATGGAAAGAGAGAAACACTGATGTGTGCATCTCTCTGGATTTCAACCATTATAAAAATGAAGGTCAAAGAGGCTCTTTAGGTACTGAAAAGTCAAGGCTTCCTGGAGCTTTTGGCTGAACACAACCCCAATACTACAAATTCCTATATTTTAAAACTTCAGGGAACATGTCCTTATGAAGCTTGGGGGTATGCAGCTTGGGGGTACTTCCAGATACATTGCTGTCACTGGAGGTTCAGGTGGCCTTGGTGGTACAGACTGCCTTCCATCAGCTGAACCCAGCTGAACCCCTATCTAGACAGGGATAGCCTAATTTCTGTTGTCTATGCTCTGGTAACATCTAGGTTAGATTGCTATAACATGTTATATGTGGGGCTGCCTATGAAGACAGTTCAGAAACTTCAGCTGGTGCAGAATTCAGTGACCAGTTTGCTCACCGGGGCCAATCCGTTTCCAGGCCCAATTCAAAGCGCTGGTTTTGACCTATAAGCCTGAAATGGCTCAGGACCACAATACATCAAGGACCGCTTCTCCCCATATGAACCGACTCAGATCATCTGTGGCCCGTTTTTGAGTGCCTGCTTCTTGTGTTGCCACCCTCCAGGCAATGGGACTTTTCCGTGGTGGTTCCCCATTTGTGGAATGGTCTCCCCATATCTTTAAGTGCCAGGCAAAAACACTGCTTTTCAACAAGGTATTTGGCTGTTAAACAAACTATGGGATCTCAATGTAGTCCAGCAAGTCCAAAATTGTCATATTTTTTTTTGAAATTTCAAACACTCATAACTCAAAAATGGGATGAGATATAAAAATTAACATTTTAGATTTAAACTTAGTTCTGATCGTTATCGTTCAACAAGTGTACAAAATTTTAAGAAAATTGGACATGATGTAAAAAAAAATCATTTAAAAAATGGACCACTTGATATGGAATGACCCTGTTATGCATTTTGTGCTTTTATGTTGCAAACTGTCCTGTGATCTTTGGATGAAGGGTGATAAGTAAATTAAATAGATAAATAAAAACAATAATGTTAATAATAATAGAGGTTCGCATAGTACAAGTAAAAAACAACAAGAACCCAAACACACACACTGCGTGTATAGAGTGACATGCATGTTTCTCTGAATTGGGACTTATATTGGTAGGAAAATTATTACAAGAACATGCTGTATAGAAGGCTGCAGAGTGGCTTGTTACCAAAAGTAGATCTGTCTCCTGTTGAAACATTAAAACAAACAATTTGAATATTAATCTCTTCAAGCTTCCTTTGTTTAACCCCTATTTCAAGCAACTGTAATGTATAGTAGTGGGTGGCATTGCCAGTATCTCAGATAATAAGGTTAACTAGGGTTGCCATATGTCCGGATTTTCCCAGACACGCCCTCTTTTTCAGGCTTAAAATTTATGTCTGGGCAGAATTTTAGAATGTGGCAAAATGTCTGGGGTTTTTTGTCAACATCCTCCAAGCCTCGTCCCTTGGAGTGCGAGCACTCTCTTGCCCATCCCGTCCCTAGGCGTGCCAGCCTGTGTGTTTGTGTGCATGTGAGTGGGGAAGGGGGAGGGGGAGAGGGAGGGGGAAAGAGCAGGAGGAAGGGTAACCGAGAGACAGTCAGCCACCTCTCAGCACCCGACTGTGGCATCACTTCCCAATCAAAGCCCCCTAGGACAAAATCAGTAGCAGCCTTTCTCTCTCGGGCTCTGTCCCCTCCCTCCCCAGGCACACGTCCTCCACAATCCCCTTCCCCCACTCTCTTTTTCCATCCAAAAATCCCTCCCCACGCCGCACAACCACCCTTCTACCCCCTTTTGGGGGGCACCCTCCCAAAAACAAGGCTATCTTTGCCTCAGGGAGACCCTCCTTTCCCCAAACTGGGATTTTTTGATTTAATTATCCCCCCTCCCTCCTTTACTTGCATCTCTGCTGCACATTTTTCCCCAAGTGGGTTTTCTGCTGCAATTTCTGATAGCTCCCCCCTCGCTTGCTCTCCCTTTCTCTGCTGCTGCATTCCCTTGCCCCCCCCCCCATTGTGTGGCTTTTTCAGTCCTTTGCCTCCTGCCTGCAGTCCCCCCACAAGCACTCTCCTCCTCTGGACCCTCTTCCTTTCCTTACCTCTCTCTCCTTCTGTCAGGCTCCATCTTCCTTTATCTCTCCTTTCTCCACTTCCCCGACTCCCTCATCCCTCATCCCTCCAAGGGCTTCCCCCTCCCCCCTCCTCTGTGTCCCTTTTCTCCCCCCTTCAAGTCCAGCGTTCTACCCCCTACACTACGGTGCCTGCCCAGCCTCTGCCTAATGACTTCCTGTGAGTGAGAGCCTCATCCAGAGTCTGTCCATCTCTTTAAACCTCTCTCTGCTCATGCGATCTTCTGTTTATTTTAGGGCCATAGTTTAGTGGCAGAGCATCTGCTCTTAATGCAGAAGGCCCCAGATTCAATCCCCGGCATCTCCAGGTGGGTCTTTGGAAAAGAGTCCCTGCCTGAAACCCTGGAGAGCTGCTGCCAGTCAGTGTAAACAATATTGACCTAGAAGTCGGCAAATTTTGCTCTTCAAAATATGGCAACCCCAAGGTTAACCAACCCTCCCCATTCTGTTTTATTTCTAACCAACAGAATAGTTCAATATTTTCTAATCAGTCTAATAATAATAATAATAACTTTTATTTATACCCTGCCCTCCCTGGCCAGAGCCAGGCTCAGGGCGGCTAACACCAGTAAAATTACAGTAAAAACATAAGGGGGGGAACCAATTTAAAATACAGGTTAAAATGCAATTTAAAATGCAGCCTCATCAAAACCATAAGGGGAGGGAAACATAAGGGTCAGACTGAGTCCAAACCAAAGGCCAGGCGGAACAGCTCTGTCTTGCAGGCCCTGTGGAAAGATGTCAAGTCCCGCAGGGCCCTAGTCTCTTGTGACAGAACGTTCCACCAAGACGGGCCCAGTACTGAAAAGGTCCTAACCCTAGTTGAGACCAATCTAACCACTTTGCGACCTGGGACCTTCAAAATGTTGTCATTTGTGGACCTGAAGGTCCTCCGCGGGGCATACAAGGAGAGGCGGTCCCGTAGGTACGTGGGTCCAATGAGCCTTATGCTACCCCTTTTCAAGGGCCCAGAGTCACATCAGTCATGACACAACCAGCATAAGAATTCACAAGTAATGACTTTGAATGGTTCTTAATCCATGCGATTCTCATATTGCATTTTACAGGACTTCAAAGTGACACACTGAGTGGTGAAACTCTTTTCAGCCACGTTACTTACTACTCAAAAAGGATATTCTCTTAACTGATGGATCTGTGCTTTGATATGGTCTTCACAAATCTGTCTTAATTGCTTGTACAAATTTTCAGAAATCTTATATGAGCAGAGATTTTCAACAGCCTAAAAAAAGAAAAGGATATATGAAAGTAATCCACAAACATTTGCAGAACTCCATCTGCAATATATAGCTTTTTATTTACACGTCAGCTCTCAAAAGAACACAAGCTGAAATTATTTCTTCCAGGTGAGTTTAAAAAAACCAGACCTACCTGATGTGGGGGCATCACCAGACAATTACAAGATCAAAGTTAAGAGTTGTATTCAACACTAGTCCTACTCAGAGCAGACCTACCAAAGTTAACGGATTTGGCTTAGTTTCAGGAATTTCAATGGGTGTGTTCTGAGTAGGACTTAGTTGACTATCACCCTGTGTCAGCAAATGTCTTTACAATATCACCACTAAAAATTATACAGACCTAACATGAAATACAAACAGTAACAAAGAAATATAACAGGTTTTGAGTTTACAGAACTGTTTGTAGTCAATGAAATACAGTGGTGCCTCGCAAGACGAAATTAATTCGTTCCGCAAGTTTTTTCTTCTTGCGAGTTTTTCGTCTTGCGAAGCACGGTTTCCCATAGGAATGCATTGAAAATCAATTAATGCGTTCCTATGGAGACCGCTTGCCAGGCTGGCGGTGCAGAGAAGGGCTTTTCTCCCCACCGCAAGCCTTCAGGACAGGTACGGGAACAGAGGGGAAGGCGCGCAGCGCTTCTCCTCTGTTCCCGGGGCTTGCGGTGGGAGGAGGGTTTTTCCTCCCCACCGCCAACATTCAGAACAGCATTCTGAATGTTGGCGGTGGGGAGGAAAGCCCTCCTCCCACCGCAAGCCTTCAGGACAGGTCCGGGAACAGAGGGGAAGGCGCGCAGCGCTTCTCCTCTGTTCCCGGGGCTTGCGGTGGGAGGAGGGTTTTTCCTCCCCACCGCCAACATTCAGAACAGCATTCTGAATGTTGGCGGTGGGGAGGAAAGCCCTCCTCCCACCGCAAGCCTTCAGGACAGGTCCGGGAACAGAGGGGAAGGCGTGCAGCGCTTCTCCTCTGTTCCCGGGGCTTGCAGTGGGAGGAGGGTTTTTCCTCCCCACCGCCAACATTCAGAACAGCATTCTGAATGTTGGCGGTGGGAAGGAAAACCTTCCTCCCACCGCAAGTCTTCAGGACAGCCATCCGAAGGCTGGCGGTGGGGCGGAGAGACCTCCTCCCGCTGCCAGCCTTCCGAGCAGCCTTCCGAAGGCTGGCGGCGGGAGGAGGTCTCTCCGCCCCACCGCCAGCCTTCAGAAGGCTGCTCGGAAGGCTGGCGGCGGGAGGAGGTCTCTCCGCCCCACCGCCAGCCTTCGGAAGGCTGCTCGGAAGGCTGGCGGCGGGAGGAGGTCTCTCCGCCCCACTGCCAGCCTTCGGAGGAGCCTTCCGAAGGCTGGCGGCGGGAGGAGGTCTCTCCGCCCCACCGCCAGCCTTCGGAGGAGGTCCAAGGAAGCTGCGCTTCCCCGCTGTCCTGGAGATTTCCCTATGGGCTTTCGTCTTGCGAAGGAAGCCCATAGGGAAATTCGTTTTGTGAAGCGCCTCCAAAATGGAAAAACCCTTTCGTCTAGCGGGTTTTTCGTCTTGCGAGGCGTTCGTCTTGCGGGGCACCACTGTATATACTTGAGGCACTGATCTAGAGAAGCACAATCACAAGTAACATAATTTCAAACCATAGCAAAATATCCCTTGTTATTGGCCACTATCCTGAAAATTCTGAGCACACGGGGTGTGATCCAGACACGTTTTTGAGTAAATACAAGGCACTGCTACTTGCATAAATGGAGGAACATGCTCCTCTGATTTTTCCACTGCCTACACCTTGGTTGCAGCTTCAACACTACTTCTGATGCCATTCCAAAGCAGAGTGATAGCTTGCTGTTGCATGATAGAATTAATGCTTTGAAAGAATTCTGAATAAATAATAATAAATTTTATTTATAATGAATTTATATTTATATTTATTTATATTATTTATAATGAATTTACTTTATTATGTTCACAGACCAGCATAAGCAAAACATCTAAATAAATAGCATAACTGTATCTCTAAGTGGATAATTATTAAATTAATTGGGAGCAAGGACGAAACGTAGATTAAAGCATATACATAGAATACTTGATTAAGCATAGATAATGGATGAATAAAAACCAATAAGGAAAATTTAAGAGAGATCAGTTAAAAAAGAACAGCTGTATGGGATGGGGCTTCAGAAGTGCGGATATAACAATATGGGCCTTCTTGTTAGGTCTGATTAGTAACATAGACCATCCTTCGGCGAATATCTATCATGGCGGTGCAAAATCTGGCGACGAAATATGTCACTTCTGGGCTTTCGTCCTGTAGTAATAGGGAGATGTAGTGTTGTTCTGAATGCCCAGGGAACTTACATAGGATGGGCTGGATAAACCTGGCTCAAATGTCTATGTAATACTGGCAATGAAGAAGGGCATGCTCTGTTGTTTCCTGCTGCCCAGAGCCACATGGGCATTTCCTCTTGTCATATGGTATCTTCCTATAACGGCCTTCCTGTACTGCTGAAAGGAGGGCCTGACAACGGGTCAAGGTGAAAGCCCTTGGTTGTTTTGGTATTTCAAGATTAGCTATGTATGGCATTTGGGAAGTTGAGTATCTTCTGGTTTCGCTAATTAAAAATTTGGGGGACCTGGTTAGGTCTGCCTGTCGTTCTATGTCTACCACACGCTGTTTAATAATGTTCTTGCTTGTTCGTTCCCCATGCTAAGTAAGAACTGTGGATTGAATCCTAGAGTTGTTAGTATATTATCCACTGCTCGTTTCCATATCAAGTGGAAATCATCTTTGATAGTCAAGGAAGCAAGGCCGCTCAGAAGGGAGGCTAGTCTCAGCCAATAATTAAGAGTGGCAAGCCGCATTCTGGCCTTGATTCTTATGATTCTTTTAAAAATGTGTTCCAAAGCAGAGTGATAGCTTGCTGTTGCATGACAGAATTAACGCTTTGAACGAATTCTTGTACTACTTCATTTCATTTAGTGTGACAGCACCAACACTGTGGAACTCCCTGCCTATTGATATCAGGCAGGTGCCTTCACTGTAT
Source organism: Podarcis filfolensis (assembly GCF_964270895.1). Taxonomy (NCBI): domain Eukaryota; kingdom Metazoa; phylum Chordata; class Lepidosauria; order Squamata; family Lacertidae; genus Podarcis; species Podarcis filfolensis. The sequence continues at coordinate 17,216,174 of NC_139619.1, forward strand.
TTTTTCCAGTGCCTGCTGAAGACATTACTATTTAAACAAGCCTACCGAGATGTTTAGAAAGCTTGTTTTAGTTTGAATTTGTTATAGCCTACTCTATTATGGTTTGAACTTTCTGTATGTTTTAAATTATGGTTGCAATTTTTTAGTGATAATTTTATTATTTTATCTTTTTTGTAAACCTCTTTGAAAAAACACAGTAAGCAACTTAAGTTCCATATTGTTAGCAATACTGTAACTTGGATTCTACTCCTGGCAACTTTATTTTCTAGCTGTTTCCAGTTACTGATGCATACCCCTTAACTATCTGAAGAACAAGCCAAGATTAGTGTACTAATTTTCATTCCCATTAGCATCACAAGTTGAGTGCTGCACAGCTTGGTAAACACCAAGAATGTTTTATTGTATTTTATGTCCTATTTTATCAACTGCTGTAAACCATATTGATATTTTATAAGAGTGGATATATATATATATATATATATATATATATCAGAAGGCAGGTCCACTTGAACTTCCTGACACTCCAGATAGAGGTCCTGTAAAGGAGCCTCCCTGTCCCTCTCTTCTGGGATGATTAAACTTCACAACAAGTCTGTACTAGCACACCACAATCCTGAAGCAAACTGGGATGGAAGTGTCCATTCCAACAATAAGACCCTTTGCTTCCTTGTGAAACTGCTCAGCATATCCATCTAGAGCATCTTGGGTCAGACAAGCACTGCACCCTTGGAGATGTGCTTTGAAGTGTAGTCTGCCAATCTCTGAACTGCAGGACACTTAAAATTGTGGCCAGTGTTTGTTAAAGCACTACTATAAGCCAATAGTGAACATACCAGAAATCAGCAGGTCAGATTAACATATGAATATTTCTACTGGGCTGATGGAAAAAGTAAATCTCGCTTGACAAGCCCAGAAATGAAATTGTGAAGGAGCTCTTGTTGGTCATCTGAAATGCCATTTGTCCAACCTGAGGTCACACCTCACTGAATGATTATGAGATCATTCCCACACTCGAAATCAGGATCTTGTTTGAGGCCCTACAAAGTGGCCTAAAAACATCAGGATTGCTTTCAGTCATGTAGGACTTTACCTATGGTTCTGAACACTACAAGTTTTGACACTTACCTGATAGAGCTCTTCTAAGTTGTACTTAATGGAAGTACTGTTTTGAATAGCTTCTACAGCTTCTTTCAGTTTTTGCCAGGTTTCATCTGTGTAATTTTCAGGCAGTTTAGGTTTATCTGGAAGATATTTTTTTTAAAAGTGTCTTTTTTAAGAACATAAGAACAGCTCTTCTGGATCCAACCAAAGGCCCATTTAGTGAGCTTTCAATAGTGACCCACAAGATTTACTTCTGTGTCACTGGGCTACTGCCTGGACACAGCAGTGAGCTTGAATCCTGGTAAGATGGAGGCACTGTGGGTTAGTTCATGTCTGAAAAACTGGCCAATTGCCTACCCTGGATGCGGTTACACTCCCTCAAGGAAGAGGTTTGCAGTTTGGAGGTGCTTCTGGATCCAGCTCTGTCACTGGAGGCTCAAGTAGTCTCAATGGCTAGAAGTGCCTTTTACCAACTCCAACTGGTTTGACGGCTACAGCCATTCCTGGACCAAGAGAACCTGGACACAGCATTTCATGCAGTGGTTACTTTGGGATTGGATTACTGCAATGTGCTCTTGGGCAGGGGGGTTCCCTTGTAATTTATCCAAAAGCTGCAGTTAGTACAGAATGCTGCAGCACAACTGCTGGCAGAAGTGAGGCCTTATCAGCATATAACACCTGTGCTTAGAGGTCTGAACTGGTTGCCGATTTGCTGACAGGCCAAGTTCTTTTTAAAAATATATTTTATTAATTTTCCATACATTCGTACCACATTAACAGTTTACAATAAATTTTCCAGTTTTTTGACTTCCTTCAGCTTCTCTGCCAATCATTCAAATTCTAATTTTTTAGATACACATTTCCAAGACAGGCCAAGTTCAAGGTGTTACTATTAGTATAACGGTAAAGGGACCCCTGACCACTAGGTCCAGTCGTGACCGACTCTGGGGTTGCGGCGCTCATCTCGCTTTATTGGCCGAGGAAGCCGGCGTACAGCTTCCGGGTCATGTGGCCAGCATGACTAAGCCGCTTCTGACGAACCAGAGCAGCACACGGAAACGCCTTTTACCTTCCCGCCAGAGCGGTACCTATTTATCTACTTGCACTTTGATGTGTTTAGGAACCGCTAGGTTAGCAGGAGCAGGGACCGAGCAACGGGAGCTCACCCCGTCGCGGGGATTCGAACCGCCGACCTTCTGATCGGCAAGTCCTAGGCTCTGTGGTTTAACCCACAGGGCCACCCGCGTCCCTCTACTATTAGTATATAAAGCCCTTAATAACTTGGGATCAGTTTACTTATGAGATCACCTTACCCATGTGCCCACTCAACCACTTCATTTGGCAGAATTCAGTGTTTTACAGGTGCCATATAATACCCACACTTCTGTAAGACATCAATCATTTAGGTTTTTTCTACTATCAAGCAGTACATAAATTTGATGTAATAAATAAATAATAAATAAAACTCATAACCTAGGAAGAATGTCTGTTTATATGGTTTCTACTGTAAGGGGTTTATGTTTTATTGCTGTAAACTGTTGGGGGTTTTTTAAGATAGCAGCAGTGCTATTTTTCTAGAAAGAGAGGTGCCAGAACTCACCATGAATGCTTCTCTTGCTCTCTTATAATGGCAATAGTACCAACCTGAGAGGTGCAGGAACTGAGTTCCTGTGAGTTCCAGCTGAAACCGGAACTCTGTCCCATCAGTAGCTAAAGGCAAAGTTCTTTAGTGTTGCAATTTATTTATCCACAGTGGTGACTTCCAAGTAAAACAAATTAAAACCAAACATTAACTCTTAACAGCACAGACCTCTACCAAACTATGACCCCATCAGAGTGGTGAACCAGTTGAATTGGGGAGGACAAAAGAACCATCAAGCCAACTGATTGCAGATCATGAGGACATTCACACTGAACATGACAGCTTTGCTAATTACATAGGTGTCCTGTAGAAAACTAGGATGCCAATTTTCTTTCATATTCAGATAAAGCATTTATGCCTTCAGAAATATTCTACTATAATGTGCTGTATGCAAAGCTTCTCTTGAGGATTTTTCAGAATCTTCAGCAGGTAGACAATGTAACAGTCTGTCTCATGGCATGGATCTATCACCAGATGCACATTAGACAAGTACTCCAATACATGATTTTAACTTTAAACCAGTTTCAGGCAATGTATCAATACATGTGACCTGAACACCAGATTTTCTAGTACAGTTGATATCAGTACCAATTCTAGAGCTACCAATTCAGCTAAAGAAATATCCTCATCCTCAGACGTTTGCACACTCTTCAGTTGTGGTAAGAGTGGTGTATATAGAGCAGGCATGTCCAAAGTCCGTTTCAGGGGCCTAATCCAGCCCGCCGGTCAATTTAATCTGAACCCCATGGAAGTACATGTCTTGGGGTAAAATCCTAAAAAAAAAACCTCAGCAACCCCAATCCTAAGAAAAGCTCAAGAACTTTGGGGTAAAATTGTAAAAAAAAGTTCAACAATTCTGGGGTTAAATCCTAAAAATGCCCAACAACTTCAGTTCTAAAAACAACTTTGGTCGGCCCTCACTCATGTTCACTTCATCAAATCTGGCCCTCTGATATAGAGGAAGGAGAAGACACAGACTAGATATGCAAATTCACAGCACATGCGTGGTACCATTAATTTGACACTGAGACATTTGCCCAAAAGGAGCAAAAAGAGAATCAAATAGGTGCTCAATAAGAACTGGATTTACATGAGTCAGGAAATACATCTGCAGGATTCACATTTACCAGTCAGAAGCAGAATTATTTTTTTTAATGAGTGGAAGTGTCTTGGAAAGGCAAACATTGTTTAACAAAAGGCAACTTGATATGCACTTCTAGGGTACACAAACAGGAGTGTGCTTATGATGGTGAGGCCAAAATTACAAAAATAAGGACCACCTGTATTGCTTTTTTAATAGAGTGAAGGAAAGAAACAAACCACCAAGATATTCTAATTAGCTGTCATTCCCTGAAATAAGATACTTAAGATACTTTCTTTTAAAATAAATAAGTTAACTAATGTGCTTATGAGGCAAAACTGTCTTATGAGACATATTTAAAGACACAAGGGATTTTTGCAAACAGGATACAACAAAGCTCTTCAATGCCAAAGAAAAACATATTCACACCTGCTTTACAGGTATGAGCAGGTATCACTCTAAGCTTTCCCCCTCTTACCCATAAAGGTACCAGAATTAACCAAAGAATAGCAGTTCATGGTCTTTTATTAGCTGAAGTTCAATTTATCGAAGGAACTCCACATTCCCAATTTAACACCCTAATTACATCATGCTGTAAAATTCTGAGGGTTCAGCCAAGATCAACTTCAGCTCCCTCTCATTTTCTGCCTGTCCTTTTACCTGGGACTCAACCAAACACCAGAGGGAATATTTTTGCATCTGTCCATATTTTGTCACTTTAGAAGACCCTGACAGGTTCTCAAATTATGGAGGCAGACAAATCTTGGGGAACACAAAATTCCAGAAAAGGATAGGCTCCTTCCCTTCCCCACAAGATGAATTGCCTCTGGCAAACAACTGTGCTTAGTTCAAATTACATTTGTAGAGATAATTGTATCTCTAATGTTTTACCCCAAACCAACTGAGGAAGAAGGAAACGAATGAAGTGCTGCCACCTCATTTCCTGTGTATGGTTTTAGGAGAGGGTCAAGGATGTTCTGCACTATTCTGTGTAAGTACTGTACTACTACTCCAGAGCAGAGGTCCTCACATGCATGATGCAGCCGCAGGGAATGGCACACAGCTTTGCTTGAGACGCTCCACCCACTAACTTATGGAATAGAGCTGTAAAGCTTCACAAAAACTTGGTTTTACCAAGTTACAATTTCTATCTATAACTATTTAAAATTAGGCTGCTCTTGGCTTTTTCTCTGTTGTACTTTTTAAAACTTCATATTCCATTACACACTAAAACTGCAGCAAGAAATGGAACCTGGAGCAGGGATGTATAGTGAAGGGGTGTGGCCATGTTGAGGAGGACTGGCTTAATTCTGAATGCCATTGGAGAAGAAAAAACAATCCCTGTTCCTCCCCCTCTAGTCACCAGTTACATGGAGATTTAACCCCACAGAGCATGCCTCTTTTGTGCATTCTATATGAAAGAGCAGCTGACAGTTTTTTGGTTTAGCAAAAAAGAAAGAGCTACACTTGGAGATAAAGTTGTAACAGAGACCTGGTAAGTGGCCTGGCTTCCTCTAACAAAGGATTCCATGTCACAGTGTAATGAATAAGCCCTCACCCATGCAAGATTTCTGCAATATACTGTACAGGCCATCCCTCATGTAGATACATATTTCAGAGATAAAGAATGGCATCATCATGTTACCTTTAAAGTTCTTGATCACTAACTTCTTGGATGACCCAGGTTTACCATTGGCAAAACTGGAGACAGTAGAGGAGGCAGCTTTGGTCAGGCCATTTGTGTGATGTCCCACAGCTACAGAGGAAATTAAGAGACGTTTGTTTTTGAGCTGCTGCTGGGAAGACTCTTCGGCCATCTTCACATCAAGTCCAAAAAGGTCCAATGAGTCCTTAAAGCACAACTTCTTCTGCAGGTGATGGTTGGAAGAGACCCCAGATGAAAAAAGGGAGGTGGTAGTAGTAATAATAGATGATATGGAGGAGTTGCTTCTGGAAAGAAGGGAGGAGCAAGAGGAGATGGATTCAACTTCTCACTCGATACTGTTGCTATTTATTTTTCTTTTCTTGGAGTTGCTGCTACTAACATCAGTGGCAGGTCTGACCTCCTGAGCTGCGGCTGCTGGTGGGAAGAGAAACCTGTGGGGAACATAAACACCAGTGAGGTGAACAGGCTGAATGGCATCAAATCCTTCTGTTGTAAAGGACATGCAAAAAGAGTCCCAGAGCAGGTCAGATTACCTCTGCCTTGTGGTCCAGGTCCAAAGAGAGAACAGCTGCTTCCTTGTTAGACGGATCCCCTCCTTGTCTTTCCTCTCAGGAGGAACCCTTATTGGCCCTTCTGTCTAAGATGTTTGCTTCCCCCAAAGGGGCGGGAAGGTCTCCCTGGCAACCCTACCCCGACTCTTGCAAGGTTCTATCAGCAACTCATGGCCCCTCCGCAGCTCCTAGGAGGGGGGTTCTTTCAGTCTCTGCCTGGTTCCTTGTCCGAAACCGCCTCTCTCCTGAGGGGGCAGCGGAGAAAGGAGTCACGCCCCCTTTCCCCCCACCTCTTTCGCGATCCAGAGAGGGGAAGGAGGTAGCTCTGCCTCCTTGTTACTGTCAAAACATCAGCGCAGTGACAAGTGAGTCTAAAGGATGGCGGCACATCCGGCCGCTCGGCATACTGGGAGTCCACCCTCCCCAGAAACATTTGCCGGGTAGCTCGAAAAAAGCTTCAGGTTTTTCGGCCACAATCTCACTTAGGGTGTGGAGAAATGCAGTAGGCAAGCCGGCTCCTGCCCTCTTTTCCGCGCTCATCCGCTCACTCAAACAAACAGACATTAACTCGCTCGCTTCTGCTTTTTCACCTACCTTCTGACCTACCGGAAGTGATCATATTACCGGGTGTCTGCTGTTGGTAGTGGTGCGGATCTCTCGAGCGCAGTGATGAAGCTCGGGTTCGTTGGGAAGCCTCACGCTCCAGCCCGTTGAAACGTTTCTTTACGTAAAGAGGTGGGGCTACCGCCGCGCTGTGGCTCTTCCGCAAAGCGTTGGTAGTGGGTATCATGAGGCACATCGCATGCTGTAGTAGCAAGCGTGGTATTGCTCGTACTGCTAGCTGCGATCCTTCCTCTCTTTCTTTTCCTCCTCCCTACCACTCGAATTAAGCCCTGTGGGTTTTCTTAACTGAGTGGATAAAAGCAAGGGAGGAGGGCTGGGCTATTTCTTGAGAGCAGCTTCTTTCCCTGCCTAATCTTCGCTTTCTCTTTGTTCATTTCGGGGCGGGGGGTAGAGTGAAGAGATGTGTCCCATACCCCCTTAATTTCCTGGGCAGTAATAGGTTAAGAGGAAATGGGGAGGGCCGTATACACAGATTCTTAGCCAATACAGTGGTACCTCGGGTTAAGTACTTAATTCGTTCCGGAGGTCCGTTCTTAACCTGAAGCTGTTCTTAACCTGAAGCACCACTTTAGCTAATGGGGCCTCCTGCTGCCGCTGCGCCACTGCTGCACGATTTCTGTTCTCATCCTGAAGCAAAGTTCTTAACCCGAAGTAATATTTCTGGATTAGCAGAGTCTGTAACCTGAAGCGCATATAACCTGAAGCGTATGTAACCCAAGGTACCACTGTATAAGATACTTACAGATGGAAAAGATAGAGGCGGTTTTGCCCTCCCAGACTTTAAATTATATTATGAAGCTGCATATCTGGTATGGATTAGGGACTGCATGAAGCTGAAAAAGCAAGAAGCATTAGGATTGGAAGGACATGACAATAGCTTTGGCTGGCACGCATACTTATGGTATGGGAAAGGGAAGGTACATAAAAGTTTCTATAACCATATAATTAGGAAATCAGTAATGAGAGTATGGGAGAGATATAAAGATCTCTTAGAACAGAAGACCCCTTGGTGGCTTTCACCACATGAAGCTTTACTGCTCAAACCACTTGGAAAGAAAGGAAAGTGGCTTACGGAAAATGGAAATTAAGAGATTATGAGGAAATAAAAGACCACTTTCAGAGTTGGTTACACTATCGGCAATTACATGAAATATACAAAGAAGACAGTTTTTTATACGACATCTAGATTCCAAAAGGAAGTTGTAGAAGGGAAGTTGAAGCTGCTGAAAGGTGCATATAGTATTCTGCTAGAATGGGAAACAAAAGATGAAGAGGTGAAATCAGTTATGATTAAATGGGCACAAGATATAGGTCACAATATAATGTTTGAAGACTTTTGAATTATGGTGCTGGAGGAGACTCTTGAGAGTCCCATGGACTGCAAGAAGATCAAACCTCTCCATTCTGAAGGAAATCAGCCCTGAGTGCTCACTGGAAGGACAGATCCTGAAGCTGAGACTCCAATACTTTGGCCACCTCATGAGAAGAGAAGACTCCCTGGAAAAGACCATGATGTTGGGAAAGATGGAGGGCACAAGGAGAAGGGGACGACAGAGGACGAGATGGTTGGACAGTGTTCTCGAAGCTACCAGCATGAGTTTGACCAAACTGCGAGAGGCAGTGCAAGACAGGAGTGCCTGGTGTGCTTTGGTCCATTGGGTCACGAAGAGTCAGACATGACTAAACAACAACAACAATCGCCTGTTTAACTGACTCTTTATTTGCTTTCTTTGACAATTGTTTCTCCTTATCCGCAATTTCATCCAAGATACCTTTTTTCCTTTTTCCTTTCAATTTCTTTTAAAATAAGTTTTGTTATATAGACAGTCCTCTCATTACCGCCTTACTTGCGTCCCAGATTGTCTGCAATTTTGTCTGTCCTTGAATGTTTATTTTGAAATAGTCACTCAAAGCCTTTTTAACTTTTTCTATAAATTTTTGATCATCTAATAAATCTTCATTCAATCTCCATTTAAATGAAATTTGACTTTTTTTTTGTATTTTCATTATCAAGGAATTATGATCTGAAAATGTCCTGGGATTAATCTTGATTTTTTTAACTTGAGGTTCCAACTCTTTTGAAATCCATAAAGAGTCTATTCTTGAACTACTTTCATGAACATGGCTATAATAAGTGAACTCTTTATCAAACAAATGTCTTGTTCTCCATCAGATTCGAAGTTTGAGCCAAATCAAAAAAGGTACAGTGGTACCTCGGGTTACATACCACTGTATTTTATCCTTGGCCTTCCCCCCCCCCCGATAAACTTAGAGATTTCTTTCTGCCATTTTTTAAAACATTCGTCTTTCACAATTACTGGGACTAATTAGAAGAGGAATAGCGTTTTTGGCAGCACATTCATTTTGACCGCCGCTGTTTTTCCTAGCAGTGAGAGATTCAGGAGACTTCCGGGTTGGCGCCTCCGGCAATGGCGGAGCTCCTCCGATCAGGAGGAACTTGCTCCGTGAAAAGCAGGGTCTGACCGCCACGGCGAAGGCGGAGACCCATTGAAATCACAGGCGGGAGAAGCCTGTGAACTTGGGATTCGGCTGGCACCCTTTGCGCCTCCCCTACTCGCGGGGAAACCCTATTTTGGGGATCCGGAGCGACGTGGGGTGAGTGGCGCGATGCTTTGAATCGACTGCTTCTTTCACGGAGTGAAGCCGCATTGCTGCTGCCGGAGAGCGCTGACTTTTTCCTGTGGACAATTGGATTTTAAACAACTACCCGTGAGTAGAACGGAAAATTGGATCTTGAAATACTTTAATTTGGCACTGAAGCGGGAAGGTTCTAAACAGGAAGTCCGCCTTCCGCTTTTGTAAATAGATTGAAGCAAAGACGCTACAAGCTAAAGTCTCTGAAAGCTTTTGACAAAGGATTAAATTTCCATACAAAATACAAAACCCCCCTTGGAAGCAGGAGAAGCGGGGGGACGTTTTGGACCTAGTGAGCCTGCAGGAGAGAGGGAAAATTAAATTACCACTGCTCTGAACCTGGGAACGGGCTGCTAGATGACGTTTGGGGAATGTTCATTGACAGAACGGATTTGACAGCTAGCTAAAATAAGAAAGATACTGTTTCCATTGTCCTCTTCTGCGTTCAAAAAAGGAGGAAAAAGTAACTGAAAATCAAAACTATTTTTATTTGCTCGAGTTGCGCTTGAAAGAATTGATACAAGTGGAGACTGTTTCCCTCTAGAGGGAGCATGTGAAACTGTTACAGGAGTGTAACAGGGAGATCTCCAGCTGCAAGATAAGGATTCTGAGAACCAGAGCTTGACCTTGGACCATTCAAAATGTTGATAGGAGAAGCTATTGTGACTGTATTATATAAGATAAACTACTCGCTGGAACAGCTTCATAAAAAGACAGATGACACGATCTTTAAAATTGATAACTTGGAACAGAAAGTGACTAATTTGAGTCAAAAAGCGAGTACCAACACAGAAACAATTCAGGACTTGGCACAGGAATACACCCTGGCAGGACAAATGGTGGAGGAAAAGGAGAAAGCTGTTGTTGTGAAACCTAAAGTAGTACAAGCGGGATCCTTAGTTTTTCAGAAGCAAATTGAGGATTATAAATTGAGGTCTTCCATAATTGAATCTAGCAAAAGTCAGATTTTGAGGATTGGATCCCGGCTTGGACTGAAGAAGGAAAGTTGGAAAGATCCTTCTATCCAGGGATTGACTGACTTTTGGGACATGGGTTTGGGTTTGGAGGAGCCTGAAGTTTTGGGGGCCTTTAGATTTGGAGGAATCCTGAAATACGTCCTGAAACACTTTATGGACTTTAGTTTTAATCATGGAAATTTGGCTGAACTGTCCAGAAGGAATAAAAGTACTGTTAGGTTGGAGTTTTCCCAAGATTTGCTCCTGAGCATTAAAGAATATGAAGAAGATCTGCAGAAGGGACTTGGAAAAGATTTAAGAGCCTCGGACATAAGATCTCCAGGTTGATGGACTATATGGATCTGACGGAAAGGACTGGCAGAATCCGAAACCAGGGAAAGGAGATGGTGGAAGAAGACTGGAAAATTTAAAGTGTATATTTAGAAATATTGTAAAATAACAACTGTTAGAAAAATGGTGGAATGATATTTTATGGATTTAGCAGAAATGCTATAAGAAGTTAAGTATATATAAGTAATTTAGTCTTAATGGGAAATAAGGTTAAAAAATATGTTATTTATGATGTGATATAAAATAGAGAAAGATGGAAAGGATTTGCTGAAACAAGTACTAGAAGTGGGATACAAAAAGGGAGGTGTGAGGAAGTCGAGGAAACAAGGGAATGAAGGATAGAGTATGGAAAAGGAGGGATGTTTTTAAATTGTTTTTGTTTTGCTTCATTTATGTGTTTAGTTTAATGGGTTCAGGTTGGGTTTTGTATTGTTTATATATTGTATTGTATTGTTTTTGCTTTTTTTCTCTTTCGTTTTTTTATTTTCTGTCTTTCTTTTTCTTTCTTCTCCTTTTTTGTAACTTTTAAAAGTAATAAATATTATTTTTTAAAAAAAGCAATGAGAGATTCATTCTGCACCATATTTCTAAATTTCTTTTTATCTCAAGCCAAATTTTTCATAGTTGTCTTTGTATAAGTTTATATTTCTTGATGTTAGCCATATCCCTAAATACTTAACCTTTTTGTGGACTTCTATCTCAATATTTAGCTCCAATTCCTTTTTTTTTCCTTCTTCCTTCAAGTTTTTAACTAGTAGTTTTGTTTTATTCCTGTTTAATTTAAGTCCTGCCACTTCCCCAAATTTCTGAATCTTTTCTATAACTTTAGGGAGTGAGGTTTTTGGGTCTTCCACAGTTATCACTAAGTCATCAGCATACTTTTAATTTAAACTCACTTTTCCCAGTTTTTATGCCTGTAATCTATTTATCTATTTATCTGCTCTTATGTTTCTGGCAAGTACTTCCAGTACCAGGATGAACAACAATGGTGATAATGCACATCCTTGTCTAGTTCCTTTTTGTATCTTACATTCGTCCGTTATCACCTGATTTATAATTAGTTGTCCTTTTTGCTCTGAGTAAATTGCTAATATTCCTGGCAGTGGTGGTTGCTCGTGAGTAACCAGGCAGGACTCCGACCTGTCTTTTACAGATTTTATTTGGTGCAAAACTATTTACAGTGCAGAACCACAAGTTCATGTCTGCATCTATCACTAGCAGAATCTAGGATTGGCCTCTTCTGGGTTCTTCCCCCAACATAAGAACTTAGTCACCCCCAGCCGTTTCCTTCCTTCTTTGCATTTTACCCTTCTGCACAAGGTGAGCGACGGAAGAGGCATGTTTCCCTCCTGGCCGGCTGGGGCTCCCAGCAGCATCCTCTAGCCCTTTCCCCTCCTTTACCCTGGAGGTGTGGCTTTCCCCACCGCAGGAAGAGGAACTGCTTCGCAAGATTTTCAGAGGTTCCCTGTATCCCAACGGCCCCTCTGCCTCCCTTCCCTGTTCCGATGGCAGTCCCCTGACAGGACCACATTTAATTTATTTGAGTAACTTTGTCATGAATTTCCAAGAGACGTTGTCAAAAGCTTTCTCAGCATCAATAAGCATCATTGCTGCTTTCTTTTCATTTTCAACCTCCAGGTATTGTATTATATTCAGAATATTCCTTATATTCTCCTTCATTTGTCTACCTGGAAGAAACCCTGCCTGATCTTGATGTATATACTCATTTAGTATTTTTTTCAATCTATTAGCTAATATGTTTGCAAACAATTTGTAATTGTTGTTTAACAAAGAAATAGGCCTGTAATTTTTAATTTGCAGCAAGTCTGCATCTTGTTTTGGGATGTCATGTAGGCCTCTTTCCGTGTTTCTGGGATTTCACCTGTAATCAATATCTCATTCATGACATCTTTCAAGGGATTCACTAATTGCTCACTTAACTTTTTGTAATATTTTGCCGTAAGTCCATCCAGGCCTGGTGACTTGCCATTTCGTTCTGCTTCCCTTGAACCCCTTCCAAGGTTCCCATCATCCCTTTTTGTTCCTCAATTCTCCTACCTCCTCTTTGGCCTTTTCTGGTTTGTCTACTTTGGTTTCCAGCTTGTTGACCTTGTCTCCCAATATCCCAAATTGCTCTTTCAGTAGTCTATTTGAGTTTTCAATGTCTCTATGAACTTGTTCAATCAATGTTTGATTAGATTTTTCCATATCCATGAACCTGTTGTGTAAAGTTTTGCATCAACTGAACCATTTCTTTCCTAAATTCCAAAAGTTGTTGTGCAAGTAAATCTGTCTGCTCTCTCCCCCCTTTATGAGGCAGTTCCTCTTGGACACTGGGCCTTCTAGCTGCAGCTGCAGCTGCAGCTTTTCTGGTTACTGTTCCTTCCTGTTTACCCGACATGTCTATATCAGTTGCTTCCCAGTGTTATTTTGAATTATTCAAGGTCACACCTGCAAAGCCCAACTCTGTCCAGCCGTGAGATGGTTTCCCACCTCCCATACTTATTTTCCACTTTCCCTTTCCCTTTTGTCTGCCTTCTCCCTCCCCTCTGCAGCAAATCATACAGTCATACAATAACAAAAAGAAAGAGCAGAGAGGAAAAGGAACAGCCAATAAAATTAAAAGACTTAAAATATACAGTTCAAAGGGAGAAAAAAAAAATAAAATTAAAAAGTCCAAAAAGAAAAAAAAAAGGGCAGTACAATTTCAGTTTTATGTCTTTAAGAGCAAGGTTGTACTTAATTTGTACTTTTGTTGTTGTTGTTTAGTCATTTAGTCATGTCCGACTCTTTGTGACCCAATGGACCAGAGCACGCCAGGCACTCCTGTCTTCCACTGCCTCCCGCAGTTTGGTCAAACTCATGCTGGTAGCTTCGAGAACACTGTCCAACCATCTCGTCTTCTGTCGTCCCCTTCTCCTTGTGCCCTCCATCTTTCCCAGCATCAGGGTCTTTTCCAGGGAGTCTTCTCTTCTCATGAGGTGGCCAAAGTATTGGAGCCTCAGCTTCAGGATCCATCCTTCCAGTGAGCACTCAGGGCTGATTTCCTTCAGAATGGAGAGGTTTGATCTTCTTGCAGTCCATGGGACTCTCAAGAGTCTCCTCCAGCACCATAATTCAAAAGCATCAATTCTTTGGCGATCTGCCTTCTTTATGGTCCAGCTCTCACTTCCATTCATCACTACTGGGAAAACCATAGCTTTAACTATACGGACCTTTGTTGGCAAGGTGATGTCTCTGCTTTTTAAGATGCTGTCTAGGTTGGTCATTGCTTTTCTCCCAAGAAGCAGGCGTCTTTTAATTTTGTGGCTGCTGTCACCATCTGCAGTGATCATGGAGCCCAAGAAAGTAAAATCTCTCACTGCCTCCATTTCTTCCCCTTCTATTTACCAGGAGGTGATGGGACCAGTGGCCATGATCTTCGTTTTTTTGATGTTGAGCTTCAGACCATATTTTGCACTCTCCTCTTTCACCCTCAATAAAAGGTTCTTTAATTCCTCCTCACTTTCTGCCATCAAGGTTGTGTCATTTCATATTTGAGGTTGTTGATATTTCTTCCGGCAATCTTAATTCCGGCTAGGGATTCATCCAGCCCAGCCTTTCGCATGATGAATTCTGCATATAAGTTAAATAAGCAGGGAGACAATATACAGCCTTGTTGTACTCCTTTCCCAATTTTGAACCAATCAGTTGTTCCATATCCAGTTCTAACTGTAGCTTCTTGTCCCACATAGAGATTTATCAGGAGACAGATGAGGTGATCAGGCACTCCCATTTCTTTAAGAACTTGCCATAGTTTGCTGTGGTTGACACAGTCAAAGGCTTTTGCATAGTCAATGAAGCAGAAGTAGATGTCTTTCTGGAACTCTCTAGCTTTCTCCATAATCCAGCGCATGTTTGCAATTTGGTCTCTGGTTCCTCTTCCCCTTCGTGCATAAACTTGGATTACTGTGATGTTAAAAGGTCTGCCTTGGATTCGTATCGAGATAATTCTATCATTTTTGAGATTGCATCCCAGTACAGCTTTTGCCACCCTTTTGTTGACAATGAGGGCCACTCCATTTCTTTTACGGGATTCTTGCCCACAGTAGTAGATGTGATGGTCATCCGAACTGAAATCGCCCATTCCCGTCCATTTTAGTTCACTGATGCCCAGGATGTCAATATTTATTCTTGCCATCTCATTTTTGACCACTTCCAACTTACCAAGGTTCATGGTTCTTACATTCCAGGTTCCTATGCAATATTTTTCTTTACAGCACTGGACTTTCCTTTCACTTCCAGGCATATCCGCAACTGAGCGTCCTTTTGGCTTTGGCCCAGCTGCTTCATCAGCTCTGAATCTACTTGTACTTGTCCTCCGCTCTCCCTCAGTAGCATGTTGGACGCCTTCCGACCTGAGGGGCTCATCTTCCAGCGTCATAACTTTTATATGCCTGTTGTCTTTGTCCATGGAGTTTTCTTGGCAGGGATACTGGAGTGGCTTGCCGGTTCCACCTCCAGGTACTCTCTAGCTTTCTCCGTAAACTAGCGCATGTTTGCAATTTGGTCTCTCGTTCCTCTTCCCCTTCGAAATCCAGCTTGCAGTTCTGGGAGTTCTCAGTCCACATACTGCTTGAGCCTGCCTTGTAGAATTTTAAGCATAACCTTGCTAGCGTGTGAAATGAGTGCAATTGTGCGGTAGTTGGAGCATTCTTTGGCACTGCCCTTATTTGGAATTGGGATGTAGACTGATCTTCTCCAATCCTCTGGCCACTGCTGAGTTTTCCAAATTTGCTGTCATATTGAGTGTAGCACCTTAACAGCATCATATTTTAAAATTTTAAACAGTTCAGCTGGAATATCATCACTTCCACTGGCCTTGTTATTAGCAGTGCTTTCTAAGGCCCATTTGACTTCACTCTCCAGGATGTCTGGCTCAAGGTCAGCAACCACACTACCTGGGGTGTACGAGACATCCATATCTTTCTGGTATAATTCCTCTGTGTATTCTTGCCACCTCTTCTTGATGTCTTCAGCTTCTGTTAGGTCCTTACCACTTTTGTCCTTTATTATGGAAATCTTTGCACGAAATGTTCCTTTCATAGCTCCAATTTTCTTGAACAGATCTCTGGTTTTTCCCATTCTGTTGTTTTCCTCTATTTCTTTGCATTGCTCGTTTAAGAAGGCCTTCTTGTCTCTCCTTGTTATTTTTTGGAAATCTGCATTCAATTTCCTGTATCTTTCACTATCTCCCTCGCATTTTGCTTGCCTTCTCTCACCCGCTATTTGTAAGGCCTCGTTGGACAGCCACTTTGCTTTCTTGCATTTCTTTTTCATTGGGATGGTTTTTGTTGCTGCCTCCTGTATAATGTTGCGAGCCTCCATCCATAGTTCTTCAGGCACTCTGTCCACCAAATCTAAATCCTTAAACCTGTTCCTCACTTCCACTGTGTATTCATAAGGGATTTGATTTAGATTGTATCTTACCGGCCCAGTGGTTTTTCCTACTTTCTTCAGTTTAAGCTTGAATTTTGCCATAAGAAGCTGATGATCTGAGCCACAGTCAGCTCCAGGTCTTGTTTTTGCTGACTGTATAGAGCTTCTGCATCTTTGGCTGCAGAGAATATAATCAATCTGATTTTGATGCTGCCCATCTGGTGATGTCCATGTGTAGAGTCGTCTCTTGTGTTGTTGGAAAAGAGTGTTTGTGATGACCAGCTTGTTCTCTTGGCAGAACTCTATTAGCCTTTGCCCTGCTTTGTTTTGATCTCCAAGGCCAAACTTGCCAGTTCTTCCTTTTATCTCTTGACTCCCTACTTTAGCATTCCAATCCCCTATAATGAGAAGAACATCCTTCTTTGGTGTCATTTCTATAAGGTGTTGTAAGTCTTCATAGAATTGGTCAATTTCAGTTTCTTCAGCACCAGTGGTTGGTGCATAAACTTGGATTACTGTGATGTTAAAAGGTCTGCCTTGGATTCGTATCGAGATCATTCTATCATTTTTGAGATTGCATCCCAGTACAGCTTTTGCCACTCTTTTGTGGACGATGAAGGCCACTCCATTTCTTTTATGGGATTCTTGCCCACAGTAGTAGATGTGATGGTCATCCGAACTGAATTCGCCCATTCCCGTCCATTTTAGTTCACTGATGCCCAGGATGTCAATATTTATTCTTGCCATCTCATTTTTGACCACATCCAACTTACCAAGGTTCATGGTTCTTACATTCCAGGTTCCTATGCCATATTTTTCTTTACAGCATTGGACTTTCCTTTCGCTTCCAGGCATATCCGCAACTGAGCATCCTTTCGGCTTTGGCCCAGCTGCTTCATCAGCTCTGAATCTACTTGTACTTGTCCTCCGCTCTTCCTCAGTAGCATGTTGGACGCCTTCCGACCTGAGGGGCTCATCTTCCAGCGTCATAACTTTTATATGCCTGTTGTCTTTGTCCATGGAGTTTTCTTGGCAGGGATACTGGAGTGGCTTGCCGGTTCCTGCTCCAGGTGGATCACGTTTGGTCAAAACTCTTCACTATGACTTGTCCATCTTTTGTACTTATCTGCTTGTAATTGTCCCAAACAGTGGTGACTTGCAATAGTTCCAAAGTCTATGTCTCCACTTTATTCCTTATTTGTAATCCCATGGCATTTTGACTTGATGTTTAATTCACAAACAGGCTGGAGTTCCAATTGGCACGTCTTTCTTGGCAGGCACTTGCAGTCTTTTGGGGCAGTAAAGTTACTTTGGAAGCTGTTCCAGGCTCTTCCCCACTTTCTGGGGTTTCCCCACAGAAGTGCCAAGAGTTCCCTGCTAGCTCCCCTTTTATGCCTCCAGACCCCAGAGTCTGGGATTTTTTCTTTCCCCTTTTGCTCTTCAGGTTCCTCCAGCTGTCAGTAAGTTTTTTACTTTGTAACTCAATAGGCAACTTGATACAATTATTCTAGTATATATCCATTAGAATGTAACCATCCTCCAAGTCAGAGTTAAATGTTTCAACTCTCTGTTGCTGTAAGCAGTCTCTGTGTCCCATTCACAAAAAAATCCCTTTGCAGAGCTTGTCTGCAGAAACCGGAAGGTGACTTCCTGTTTTGCTTCCCTTTCGCCAAATTGCCTTATTAGCCTCTAATTTTAAGTTTTAAATGTTTTATTTGACTTTTACCTCTAATTGGAAGATCTACTGCTTCTGGTGACGGTTCGTGGCTTTGGCAATATGGTATGATGAAGCCGTGAGTGAACTCAAGCCTCTTCCCCTCCCCCCCCCCACACAGCAGCAGCCGGGAGATGTTTTGGGGGGTGAGTTTTCTTTGCTCCGCTGGAGCCTTAGGGTCTCCACTCTTCCATGGGGGGGGGGTTGTCGGGGGTGCGTCGAGCCCTGGCAGCACCCTCAACCCCTAATTTGCCGGACCTGTGTGGTCCAAAACAAAAATATTTTGAGCATGCCAATAAATCAGGAAAACTGCTAGCATGCTAGTTGAAGAAAAGTGAACAAAAAAACTCCACAAATAAAATTAGCATAAATGGAAAGATCACAGATAAGATGAAGGAAATAAGAGCAGCATTTGCAAAATATTTCTCAGAATTGTACAGGAAAGGGAAGGAGAAAATTTCTAAAATAGAGGAATAAATTAAAAGTAGTAATCTACCAAAAATAAAAGAAGAACAAATGGTGATCTTAAATACTCAAATAATAGTTCAAGAAGTGGTAGAGGCAATAAAGTGGACAAAGAATGGCAAGTCTCCTGTCAGCATTGAGTTATGAGTGCTCAGCGAAGATAAGAGTCCGGGAATCCAGCCATATTTACAAAGGTTTATTGCCTCTTTGAAGCTATTTACAGAGCAGTTCAAAAGTGCGACTCAATCATGGTCGGTTAGTTGTCCCGACTGTCTTGCTTTCGTTTTTGGCCAGCAGAGCCACCTCCAGAACCCAGCCCCCCTCCTTCCTCTCTGACGAGAGGCACTTGGCCCAGGAAATTCCTCCTCCCTCTCAGATTCACTCCCCTCTGACCCCCCTTCTTCTTCTCCTCTCTCTTCCGAAGACGAACAGCTGCTTATTAAAGGAACTTTCTCCCGGTAAGTTCCCATTCCCTCCCCCTTCTTTGGCTCCAGTTCCCTGACATCTCCAGACCCAGATGGGTTAAAGGCAAAGTATTATAAAAAAAAAAATGAACAATTGGTAAACCCATTGAAAGATGTCGTGAATGAGATATTGATTACAGGTGAAATTCCAGGAACACGGAAAGAGGCTTTGTCAGGGAACTGCCATCAGAACAGGGGCGGGAAACAGAGGGGCGGTTGTGTTACAGGGAGCCTCCGAAAATCTTGCGAAACAGTTCCTCTTCCAGTGATGAGGGAAACCCCACCTTCAGTGGGGAAGAGGTGAAAGGACCAGAGGATGCTGGTGGAAGCCTCAGCACCACGTCTGGCAAAGCCGGCCAGGAGGGAAGCACGCCCTCTCCTTTGCCCACCCTGCGCAGAAGTCTAAAGTGCAAAGAGGGAAGGAAGAGGCTGGGCGTAACAAGGCTTTTATGCTGGAGGAGGTCCAGGAAACAGGCACTCCCAGATTCTGCTAGTGATTGAGGCAGACATGAACTTTGGTGTTCTGCACTGTAAATAGTTTGCACCTGGTCCTGCCTGGTTACTCGTGAGCAGCCACCCTTGCCACCTGACAACCTTATTTTTTTTTTTTAAGAAATATTTATTAAGATTTTACAAAAAACAAATATACAAAAACACATAATAGAAAAACAAGAAAAAAAAGAGTAAACACACACGAAAAGAAAAAAGATACAAAATATTAAAAACAATTCTTTTTCATAATTTAAAACTCATTTGCTTGTTTCTTTGACTTCCTCACGCCTCCCCTTCTTGTATTCCCATTTAAATAATCAAATCAACAAATTCTTACCCTCTTTCATTCATCTTATCTCTAAAACTTGACATTTTATAACTCAGTATTTTCATCCATTATCAATTCATTTTTGCATATTCTTATTAACTTTTTTTACCTATTTATACCCTTTTTCGATATTCTTAAAGCATTACAGCTGGAAACCACTTAATTTCTATCCAACATCATTCTAACATTCATTAATTTTGCAATATTTCTGTAGATAGTCTTTAAATTTCTTCCAATCTTCTTCCACCGCCTCTTCTCCCTGGTCCCGGATTCTGCCAGTCATTTCTGCCAATCCCATATAGTCCATCATCTTCATCTGCCATTCTTCCAAAGTGGGTAAATCTTGTGTCTTCCAATACTTTGCAATAAGTATTCTTGCTGCTGTTGTAGCGTACATAAAAAAAGTTCTGTCCTTCTTTGGCACCAATTGGCCGACAATGCCCAGAAGAAAGGCCTCTGGTTTCTTCAGGAAGGTATATTTAAATACCTTTTTCATTTCATTATAGATCATTTCCCAGAAAGCCTTAATCCTTGGGCACGTCCACCAAAGGTGAAAGAGTGTACCTTCAGTTTCTTTACATTTCCAACATTTATTATCGGGCAAGTGATATATTTTTGCAAGCTTGACTGGGGTCATGTACCACCTGTATATCATTTTCATAATATTCTCTCTTAAGGCATTACATGCCGTAAATTTCATACCGGTGGTCCACAACTGTTCCCAGTCAGCAAACATAATGTTATGTCCAACGTCTTGTGCCCATTTAATCATAGCAGATTTCACCGTTTCATCCTGAGTATTCCATTTCAACAGCAAGTTATACATCCTTGACAAAATCTTAGTTTTGGGTTCTAACAGTTCTGTTTCTACTTTTGATTTTTCCACCTGGAAGCCAATTTTCTTGTCCAAATTATATGCCTCCATTATCTGATAGTAATGAAGCCAATCTCGCACTTTGTTTTTTAGTTTCTCAAAACTCTGCAGTTTTAGTCTATCTCCCTCTTGTTCCAAAATTTCCCAATATTTCGGCCATTTGGCCTCCATATTGAGCTTTTTCTGGGCTTTTGCTTCCATTGGTGACAGCCACCTTGGTGTTTTGTTTTCCAATAAATCCTTATATCTTATCCAAACATTGAACAAAGCTTTCCTGACAATATGGTTCTTAAATGCTTTATGTGCTTTAACCTTGTCGTACCACAAATATGCATGCCACCCGAAAACATTGTTAAAACCTTCTAACCATCTGACAACCTTATATCACAGTAATTCCAAAACAAGATTCAGATTTGCTGCAAATTAAAAATTATAGGCCTATCTCATTGTTAAACAATGATTATAAATTATTTGCAAACATTTTAGCAAACAGAATGAAAAAAATATTAAATGAGTATATACATCAATATCAGGCAGGATTTCTTCCAGGTAGACAAATGAAGGAGAATATAAGAAATATTTTGAATGTAATTGAATAGCTGGAGGTTAAAAATGAAAAGAAAGCAGCAATGATGCTTATTGATGCTGAAAAAGCTTTTGACAACGTTTCTTGGAATTTTATGACAAAATTACTTGAAGAAATTAATTGTGGATCTAAATTTTTTAAGGGAATACAAGAAATATATACAAGGGAATACAAGCAATATATTCAGTTTGGAAGATGGCGTCGTTAGTGGTAGCTCCGCATCAGTTGATGCGGTTTTTATTATTTTTATCAGTCTTTTATTAGCTTTTATCAGTCGCAGTATTTTATCCCTGTCATTTGGCAGCTATTATATTCACAAAGCTTGAGTTAAGGGCTTGAGTTAAAAGTCTTAGAGAAAGTCTTGGAAAGTCTCGGAGAAAGCCTTAATTAGCTCCAGCTCAACTAAACCTACCAACTACCTATCAGCGGGAGTGGAGATTAAACACCCTATCGAGGGAGGACGCCGAGCTTCCTAATTTATGGC
Source organism: Podarcis filfolensis (assembly GCF_964270895.1). Taxonomy (NCBI): domain Eukaryota; kingdom Metazoa; phylum Chordata; class Lepidosauria; order Squamata; family Lacertidae; genus Podarcis; species Podarcis filfolensis. The sequence goes on from NC_139619.1 coordinate 17,237,626, forward strand.
AGAAATTGGTAGCGGCTCTATCTCTGGGAAAATGTCTAGGAAAAAGAAGCAACCGTCCTCATCTCCACAAGTGAGCCCACAGCAGAAGAGCAAGCAGAGTAAAATGGATGATTTTGTAAGAGCACAGAACTCAGAACCTACTACATCAAATAGAACTCATTACCAGGTAGGTGGGGATGCTTTAATGGGTGGAGATCACCCAGGGGAGAATGCTGAGATGAGTGCTCATGAACTATCCCATGATCTACTATCTGAGGGGGCACTGCTCTATGCGGAAATACTAGCGGACCACTGTCTGCTGACAGCAAGAACAGTGGAGGAAATTAACATCAAATTAGAAAAGGTAACATCTCTCCTGATGGAGTTGGTGCTTCTGGCGGCCAGAAATAGCTCCCTCAATACTAAAGAGGCTGACCACAGTGCTGCCCTCCCCCAAGACCATCGTGTACAGGGGTGTAACCGGTCTGGACTTGATAACTGAGAGACTACAAATAGTAAAAACAACAAAAGCAAAAGTAAGGATCTGATTCTACAAAGCACTCAAGTAGCTCTCGATATATATCCTTTTAATGGTATGCTGCCTTACTGGAAATCAATCGACAGTGTGAAGAGAAACTTTAAGCTTTTACTAAATATCCGTTGCAACACTCGGATCGCGATAAACTTGCTTTGCACGGACCCCCAGCACACTAGGCTCATGCTGACATTTTCCAACTCGGCTACCCCTAAAAAGCTCCTGAAATATAGGGCCCTCTTACAGGACTATAATATTGAATTGAGGCGCGTTTTTAAAGACACAGAACGAAAACAACTACTGCCAAACTTGTCGTATAGCCGGACCGACCCCAAGCAATCAACGCCCTCTCTGCTGAAGGGCTTTCGCCATAGGGCCATGATTCATTCAGAAGGGCCATCAAAGATGGATATGTGCAGTGAACCCAGCTGTAACACTCCCTTGGAGAGGAAAACGTCAGAGCAAAAAGGCCAAACACAAAAAGAACGCCAGCCCAGTCTAGATAATTCAAAGATAGGACACTCCATTATGCCTTTGGCAGATCCAGAATTTCACCACTATTTACCCCGGGTGGAATCTGATCAGCCAATGCCAAGTGACACTCCTCCCAAGGGAAATGTGACACACAGAAAGCCAGAGACAGATTTAATTATCTTTGACGAAGACCCCCCGATGGTCCCAGCAATTCAGATAACACCGTCGATGCCGGGAAATCGGGAAAATGCTGCAACTCAACCCCGAGAACAACAACACCGTGCATATCCTAAGAACGGTTGCATCACTACCGAACCAGTGGGAGAGCTGATAACAATTTCCCCACCACAATGAAGCCAAGCCAATTATGAAACATGCAGCATTAACATTTTCTCATGGAACATAGCGGGTTGGGCCAACAAACTAGGGGACGAGCCATTTCGTGAATATATAATGTGTTTTGACATAATAATGCTGCAGGAAACCTGGGCAACTGACAACATAGTTCTCAACAGTTACCATGCCTATGAAATCAAGACCTCTAAACCACTTGGAAGGGGACGACGGGGGGGAGGGGGCTAGTAACTCTGGTTTCCACTAAATTGGTGTCACAGGTTACTGAGTGCTCAGTTTTCAAGCAGCTGGCGCTGGGGATCACTTTGCATCTGGAATCCAAGTGTATCATTCTTGTTTCAGCTTATATCCCACCATATACAGTGCAAACACAGATTGAGAGCACATGGCGTAAATTCCATAGTTTCCTTTATTCCCTACAAATTAAGTACCCCAGATCACCATTTTACCTAATGGGAGATATGAATGCCAGAATAGGCTCAAATGATAGCCGGGAAATAAAATTCCCAATATTAAGAGATCTAAAGGAAAATAGTGCCCTCTTTCTAAACCCAACCCCTCGTAGACATTCGAAAGACTGCCAAATCAACTATGCTGGCTTCTGCCTGGCTTTTTTACAAATAAGTCTTGACCTTATCATTGTTAATGGGGCATTCCCCGGGGACAGAGAAGGCGAGTACACATTCATAAATACAAATGGAGCCAGCATAATAGACTACTGTCTCACCAACAGGGAGGCCTTCGAATCAATTAAAAAATTCAACATAGATAATAGGACTGAAAGCGATCACCTACCTGTAATCGTCTCCACTACTGGCCAAAATTCAATTCAGCGCTCTTACATAGAACATGAGGATATAGATAAAGCAAATGATCCAGCATTGCGTAGAAAAAAATGAACACCTGAGATAGCATTTGCAGTGGAGAATAGATTGAATTCACAAACTGCAATTAAGTTAAGATAAATTATAATAAACAATTTATCAATAGATTCCTCCCTGACGGCTTACCAAAATCTCATCGAGTCCTTGCAGGATGTGGTCTCTATCAGCATAAACTCAGCCGGCAAGCCACGCACTGCTAAAGGGTGCTGTTGGTTTGACCAAGAGTGCCGCACAAAGAAGGAAGCCTTAAGGAACGCTTATTTGGCCTATAGAAACGCTGGACTAAATTACTTACCTCCATCTTATTTCAAAATCAAAAAAGAGTATAAAGCCCTTTTGGCTTAAAAGAAAAGGCAGTCCGAACAAAATTCCTGGTCCCTGCTATTGAATGCCTCACTAAACAATGAAACTAAACTCTTTTGGCAACTGGTCTCCAACTCAATGAAAAATAGCTCTTCAGCCCCCAGCTGTGTCATTCCAGTTCAGGTTTGGGAGAACCACTTCAGAAATATATTTATGGAAAATCCAAACCTCCCTTCCAGCTTCCAGGATGATGACAGAGCAGAATTGTCACTGCTCCCTCATTGGAGGCCTGTTACTGTGGAGGAAGTCTATACATTAATTGGGAACCTGAAGAGCGGAAATGCTCCGGGGAAAGACTTTATCCCAGCAGAGTTGATTACATCAAACCAGCACTGGTGGGCTCCGCTTCTGGCAGCACTTTTTTTAAAAAAAATAATTTTTATTAACAGGCCAATCAAATCACATTAATTCCAAATCACATTAGTTCCAAATTATACAGCCAAATTTTTAAAATTTTGTTGGGGGTACCCATACTTCAAGCTCCGAAAGGGATCCAAACATCACTCTTGCTGCTGCTTTAATTACACAGTTCTGTCCAGTTCTGTCCAGATAGTCTCTGTTATTTTCCTCATCTTCTTGTTGTTATCATATATTCCTTTCTTTGTGATCTCTGATAATCTTCACAAGCGGGTTGAAAACAAACATATCCTGTGTGGATTTTACACTCTCCAAGAGCCATATCACATAAAGGACAGATGCCATTTCCACACCTCCATAAAGAACATTCCCACAGTCTGTCCGTTGATTTCCACAGGCCTGTCAATCTGTATCTCAGGGGGCCCTGCCAGTTCAAATTCAAATTCTGATAACCATACATTCACATTCCAATGACCATGGTCCTCCTTCCCCTCGTCCTCCTGTGGGCAGGCCTGTCTTAACGAATCTCCATTTGTAACTGCGTCACAAAGCTTTCTTTCCATTCCCAATGATTCCCACCAGTCCTCTCTTTGATCAGTAATTCATTTCCACACAGTTATTAATCTCCTGCATGTGATTAGTAATTTGCAACGATTCTTTCTCTCTGGGGGGCGGGGAGGGTTATTGGGTACTCACATAAGACAAAAAAAGAAAAGTTTCCCCCCCTTTCCGTTTCGCTCCGACATACAGATCTTTTAATGATGAGTCTTCACTTAATTTATTGTCCAGCCCGTCGCTCCGCATCACAGAGATCCCATTAATCAGCAGTCTTTACTCCTGATCTTCGCTTGAAGTATGTGCATTTGCTTCTTTTTCCAGTTACCGTACTTTTCTCTCTATAACACGCAGATTTTTTCTCCTAAAAAGTAAGGGGAAATGTCTGTGCGTGTTATTGAGCGAATGTGTGGTCCCTGGAGCCGACCCTCCCGAGCGCAGGAGAAAAATCAGGCAAAAATCCAATCGCGCGCGTCAGGGAGAAGGGAGCTCTGTGAGAGAGGAAGCTGTTGCTTTCCTGCATTCTGCCTCAGGGTCTTACTGCCCACCCTCTTCTGTTTTGGTTGCTATTTGCTCAAACGGAATAAAGAGCAGGCAAATCCCCTCCCCTCCAGGCAAGCAGAGGGGAAAGGAAAGGATCTCGGTGCTCCGGTGCTGCTGCGTCCAGGGAAGCATTTTAGGGACTCGCAAGCAGCCGGAAAACATGCAGGTGGGAGAGAGAGAGAGAGAGAGAGAGGGCTGGCTTGGGTGGGTGTGTGTGGGAAAACTTTTGCCTTCCTTTCCTCCCTCCCGTTAAACCCCTCTGCTGCATTCTTAGCCAGCTGCTTCTCTGCACACCCCTCTCGTGCTGCTTGTCCCTTCTGTGTTTTTCCTTCCCTCCCCACTTAAAACGTGGTTACAAAGCATGGATCCACATGGATCCTCAGGATCTTTGCATTGGGTCACCCCAAATTCACCATCAGATTACATAGCATGTCCATGGCTACAGCCTGCACCAAAAAAATCACGCACCCACTGTTGCCTGGGGCCACAATGGTGCAAAAACGTGGTTACAAAGCACAGATCCACAGGGATTCTCAGGATTTTTGCATTGGGCTGAGGAATATTTATTGCTCAGATAAGCCTTGGCGTCCAGCCCGCTTCGGCTGCGCAGTTACCAGCCAGGCCTCCGGACTTCAAAGGCCACATTCCAAAGGCTCTGAGCAACACGCAGAGATAAGCAGCGGCCAGAGAAAGCTGCAAACTCAAATGCTTTCCTTCAGTGTGCTTAAATAAAGTCCACTCAGGATCTTAGCAGCTAGAAGCAGTTTTTATTTATAGCAGACTATCCATTGTCGAACAGCATCGTGAAAACACGTCCACTCTCCTCAAAAGCGAAAGTAGAGAGAGAGAACAAAGGCTGGAGACTCTCGGAAATGACGAATCTCCCCCCTCCCAATAGTAGGCAGGGCGTACACTCTGAGCTGTTTAACCCTGTAAGCTCAGGTTCTCCTCACATGGGCTACCCCAAACTCACCATCAGATCACATGTCTGTGGCCACAGCATGAGGCACAACAATGATACATCCACTGTTTCATTCAGAATTTCCCCCCCTTGTTTTCCTCCTCTAAAAACGATGTGCGTGGTATGGTCAGGTGCATGTTATAGAGCGAAAAATACGGTATATATTTCGAGCTGATGCAAACCAGTGCGCGATTAGAGACAGCATCCAGGAGAAGCCGACCCCACCCGAGGGCTTCGTGCCTAGTGCCCTCACCCCCTTCTTTCAAATCCGGGGGTGAATTATGGGCACAGCAGGCAAGGCAGTGCCCCCCATTCCCTTGGGGGGCAAGGGAGGCTGCATACTCCCATATCAGCCTCTTAATTACCTCGTGTGGGTTGGAGAGATGTTATTGTCGGCCATCTTCCAATGCACCCCCTGGTGGCCCCCCTTCTGGCAGCACTTTTTACGGTAGTAAATAACTTGGGTAAAGTACCATATAGCTGGAAACATGCTATAGTAGTCCCAATCTTTAAGAGAGGCCACCCAAATGTACCCTCCAATTATAGGCCAATTAGCCTGCTTTCAATAACTGGGAAGCTGTATGCCCGATTCCTCAGTAGCAAACTGACAACTTTTCTAAATGAACATAATATACTATCTGAAGCCCAGGCAGCCTTTCGTGAGAACCATTCAACAACAGACCACTGTCTAATGCTGTCCTTCTTAGCTGATAAGTATACCAGGCCTCTACAGGGTAAACTCTTCATGGCCTTCATGGAACTGAAATCAGTGTTTGACTTCCATCCCCAGATCCCAGCTATGGTCCAAATTAAATCTGATTTTGCAGGACAAACGACTCCTCTTTCTTATAAAAGTACTGTACAATGGATCCAAACTGCAAGTCCGATGCAGTCGGCAGGGACAGTTATCGAACAGTATCAAGATGACTAGGGGGGTGAGACAGGGATGCATTTTGGCCCCCACACTGTTTTGCCTATTCTTAAATGACCTAAAAGGGAGCTTAATGGACCCAGATGGACACCTTCCAAAAATAGGAATGAGAAGGACCCCCTTGTTGTTATATGCGGAAGACGCGGCCATCATCTCACATTCCAGACCGGTTTGAAATATCTACGATCTCTGCTGCAGGTACCCAACTGTGTCCCCAACTCCATAGTTCTGTTAGAAGCTGGTGAATGCCCAATTTCAACTAAAGCATGGTGGGCTGCCCTAAAACATTGGCTCAGGATTTCAGTGTTTGAGCTAGGGAAGGGTTTGTACCAACACCTGACCAATGAGGAATTTGTCAGCAAATGGCAGAAAACCATGGTCTGTCACCCCCCCAACTGTATTACCTGGGTTATGAAGGCACCCTAAAGACGTTAAAGCAAAGATTATGGGATAATGCACACAGTGACTTGCGATCTCGATCACACGCAGTCTGTAGTCTGCTGGCAGTAGGAGTACAATATGGGCATGTCTTTAAGTTAACATCTTACATTAAAAACCTGACAGTCCCAAATTATCGAAGGCTTTTCACCAAAGTCAGACTAAACGTCTTTCCTTCTGCAGTGTTGGATGGCAGGTTGAGAGGAGTTCCCTAACAGGACAGACTTTGCTCGTGTGCTCAAGACATCGATTCCATAAAACATATTTTGCTGCACTGTGCAAAATATGAGCAAGCCAGGGCTGAACTGATATTACCCTTGCTGGTACCTTTCCCAGGAAAATCAGAGGCTCACTATGTCAGGTTCCTATTGGAAGACCGGAAATACGCTAGAACACTAGCAGTGGCAAAGTTTTTATCAGTGGTTGCAAGAACCAATGATCCCTATCTTTTGAACAAAATGCTTGTTTAACCTGAAGGTAGGCTATATGAATTGTGCATTGCTTTGTAACGATTTGTTGGGTCTCTGGACCGTAATAAAGATTGATTGATTGATTGATTGATTGATTGATATTAAGAACAGAAAGCTAAATTAATTGTAAATCAGGTGATAACGGATGATTGTAAGATACAAAAAGGAACTAGACAAGGTTGTCCGCTATCACCGCTTTTGTTCATTCTGGTCCTGGAAGTACTTGCCAGAAATATAAGATAAAAACTGGGGGAAGTGTGTACAAACTGAAAGCATATGCTGATGATTTAGTGATTACAGTGGAAGATCCAAAAAATTCTCTCCCTAGAGTTATAGAAAAAAATAAAAAAATTGGGGAAGTGGCAGGATTTAAATTAAATAGAAATAAAACTAAGTTGTTAGTAGAACATCTGAAGGAAGAAGAGAAAAAAGAGTTGCAGCAAAGTATTGAGATAGAAGTCCATAAAAATGTAAAATATTTAGGGATATGGTTAACTGTAAAAAATATAAATATTTACAAAGATAATTATGAAAAAGTGTGGCTTGAGATAAAAAGAAATTTGGAAATATGGAGTAGAATGAACCTCTCCCTACTAGGAAAAATAGCAGAGGTAAAAATGAATGTTCTGCCAAAAATGCTCTTTCTCTTCCAGACAGTCCCAGTAATGGTGAAAGATGATTGCCTCAAAAGATGGCAGAAGGAAATTTCCAAGTTTATCGGGGGGGAGGCCAAGGATAAAGCATAAGATATTTACAGACACAAAAGAAAGAGGCGGTTTTGCTCTCCCAGCTGCATGTTTGGTATGGATCAGGGACTGGATTAACCTGGAAAAGGAAGAAGCATTGGATTTAGAAGGCCACGATAACAGATTTGGATGGCATGCATATTTATGGTATGGGAAACGAAAAGTACATAAAGGATTCTACAATCATATAATTAGGAAATCATTAATGAGGGTTTGAGAGAGATACAAAGATTTAATAGAACAAAAGACACCTTGGTGGCTTTCACCAACTGAAGCTCAAACCACTTGGGAAAAATGGGAAGTGGCTTACATACAGTGATTTATTAAAAGATCAAGAAGGAAAATGGAAATTAAAAGAATACGAGGAAATAAAAGATCATTTTCAGAGTTGGTTACATTACGGGCAACTACATGAGCTATACAAAGAAGACAACAAGAAAGAATTTAGTTATACCACTTCTAGTGAAGTTGCTGAAGGGTACATATAGTCCCGTTAGAATGGGAAACAAAGATGAGGAGGTAAAATCGGTCATGATCAAATGGGCACAAGATATAGGACATAACATACAATTTGAGGATTGGGAAGACTGGAAAACAGATTTAAAATTTACAGACTGTTCTCTTTTGAAAGAAAACTATATGAAAATGATGTATAGATGGTATATAACACCAGTACAAATAGCAAAAATGTATAAAACTGGTCAAACATATGTTGGAAATGTAAAGAAAAGGAGGGGACGTTTTATCATATGTGGTGGGAATATAGAGAAATTTAAAAATTTTGGGAAATGATATATAATGAATTGAAGAAAATGTTTAAAATGACATTTGTAAAAAAAACCAGAAGCATTTTTGTTAGGAATTGTAGGACAAGACCTGCCAAGGAAAACAAAGAATTTATTTATGTATGCTACAACAGCGGCAAGAGTCTTGATAGCACAAGGGTGGAAGAGTGAGGAAACCCCAACAAAAGAACAGTGGCAAGAGAAATTGAAGAACTACAGTATGCAGAACTGACTAAGTTGACATACAAACTGCAAGATAAGGACAACTGTGACTTTAAAGAAGAATGGGAACTTTTTACAAATTACTTAAAAAGACAACAGAATGAATTGGACTCCTTGGCACGTTTTGAATAAACATACACAAATTTATTGACTGTTAACACAGTAGACAGATAATATAAGGACTTAAACAATTTTACAGTATGCGGAGAACAATATGTGGTGAGAAATCAGAGAGAGGAGCTGAGAGAAGTCTCGGGGGAGGGGGAGGGTTTGATGGGGAGGTGGGGGGAAAGGGGGGAAATAACGAATATGACATGTTTTGATATTTTGTTATGTTGAATTGTTAATAAAAAACTTTTAAAAAAATAAAGGAAAAGGGTAAAACCCGGATCTACATGGATCCTCATGGATCCTCCACTTTTAAAAAAATAACTAAAACACATCCAGTGTCAAATCACATCTGGAAACCAGGCCTACAAACTGGACTATAAAAACGTGGATCCAACACTTTGCCGCACTGCAGCACCACAAAAACATGGATCCGAGGCATGGATCCTCATGAATTCATATGATTCTTATATTGAAACAAAATAAAACCACCATGATACTGTAGACCACGTCTTAGTCTGTAGTAGGCATCCACATTTTTGTGGCGCTGCAATGGCGCAAAAACATGGTTAATAATAATAATAATAATAATAATAATAATAATAATAATAATTTATTATTTGTACCGCACCCATCTGGCTGGATTTCCCCAGCCACTCTGGGCAGCTTCCAACAAAGATTAAAAATACATTAAAATGTCACACATTAAAAACTTCCCTGAACAGAGCTGCCTTCAGATGTCTTCTAAATGTCAGGTTGTTTATCTAAATGTCAGGTTGTTTTCTAAATGTCAGTTGTTTATCCTTATGTTTTTTGCATTGCACCATGCCAAACTCACCGTCAAATCATACATCATGGCCATGGGCACAGCCTGTACCACACAAATCGCAAGTTGCACCACAAAAAGCCCCCCACCAGCACTGTTAATGTCACCACTGGAACGTTATTATTAGAGCTGAGAGGAGAATGTACGGCTGTATTTTGTACCAAGATACGGTTCATCTTCAAGAACAGATCAAATACATGCTGTCAGGGAACTGACATCGGAGCGAGAGGCAGAGGCAAGGCTCCCAAGCGATGCTGGAAAAGGGCCCAGCGGGGAGAGAGGCAACTCATCGGCTGGGGAAGGAAATCAACGTAACACCAGGGATAAAGGGGGGCAGATGGGGAATCGGCGAGGGGGCTCCAGGACTCCTCACCGGAGACCAGCGGGGAGAGCACGGGTCCTCCGCTACCCACACCCACCCTGCGCAGAAGACTTCCGCGCAGGGAAAGTAGGCATAGACTTGGCGTCAAAGAACTTCTTTGCTGGAAGAAGTTCAAGAAACGCCCACTGACGGATTCTGCTAGCGACTGAAACAGCCACGAAGTGAAGGGCTGTCCAGACAGAAAAGGTTTAACCAGGCAACCTAGCCAGGAGTGGCGGCAACTTATGCACGAGCAACCCCTATAACCATTACAGCAATCCGTCAGTCCCTGACGTTGCTTGTGCACAGCGACAGGCAGGCAGCACCATGAGCCAAACTGGAGGAGCCGGCGTGATGGAGCAAGCAGCTGGAGTGCAAAATCTGGTGGAGAGGAACCGAGATTTGGAACAGCATGTGGCTCTCCTGACGGTGCGGCTGGACGAAAGGCGGACTCAGGATGCACAGGTCAGACCCACCCCCGTCGCAAGGAAGGTACACAAGTTTGGGGGGAAGCCCCAGGACTACAACGCGTTCCGAACGGAAATAGAGTACGCTTTGGAACTGCAGCATGATGACTTTGCTGATGATGGGGAAAGGGTGGCCTATATTGTCGGGCATCTACAGGATGGGGCCCGGGAATGGATCAGGCCCCTAATGGCGACGCAAAATGCTGCCTTGAAGGACCTTAGGAGATTCTATCAGGCGATGGATGCAATGTTTTCCAGTGAAGTGGAGCAAAATGTGACTCGACGGGAATTGATGGGGTGCAAGCAGGGGAGCCAATCAGTTAGAGACTACTGGTCGCGCTTTGCGATGTTGATCCACTGGCTAGGGTGGAATCTGGCCTCTGAACCCATTCAAATGTTGTTTGAGGAGGGGTTGTCCCCAACTGTGAAGGACGAGCTTTCTCGCGCGCCCCGCCCGCAGTCGATGGATCAGCTGACCAAGGCTGTGCTTGCGATTGGAGTAAGACAGGAAGCGCGGGCTCAGGAGAAGCGCGAAGGGAGAGGGGAACGTTGCCATGACTACCGCATTCCTGAAATGCCGAGGCAGCCTTCCCAGCCGGCTGAGCCAATGGAAATAGATGGCGCGCGCATGCGCGCGAGGTTTCAAACTCCAGTGAAGGTCGCAAGAGGGAGGGACAGGATTGGAAAACCACCAAGAAGTGTTTCCTCTGCCAACGGCCAGGACATTTTGCCAGGGTCTGCCCTCAAAGAAAGGCCTGGCAAGGGATGGTGGGAGCTGCTGGCTGTGAGGAGGAGGGGGAAAAGGAGCAGGCACAGGGAAACGCCAACGCTTGGCTGCCAATCAACGGGCACAGCAGCCAGGCCAGCAACCAATAGAAGTGCCCCAGCCAGACCCTCCCAGGGCAGCTATAGCCATAGAAGTGGTGCTAGAACTCCCGAATGGGCACCCAGTCAAGGTGAAGGGGCTGCTGGATTCAGGCAGCTCCTGCAATTTCTTCAGCAAGGACTTCGCTCTAGAGCACCAACTCCACCTGCTGCCCCTGGATTTTCCCTTGCAAGTGACCACCATCGATGGCAGGGAACTTCTGGGAGGGGAAGTGACGCACCAGACCCCACCAATGAGAATGAGGGTTTCCAGGCACACGGAGACCATTGCCTTTCACGTAGCCACACTGGCAGGACCCCCAATAATATTAGGGATGAGCTGGCTGGCACTACATGCTCCAGTAGTGGGATGGCATCAGCGGACAGTCACCTTTGGGTCAGCTTACTGCTTGGAACACTGTCTAGGAGGGGAAAACCAAGAATGACCGTGGCCAGGGTGGCTGGGATGGGTGTGGAGCCAAAAGGGGAGGTGCCACCACAATATGCTGACCTGCAGGAGGTCTTCAGCGAGAAGGAGGCGGATAGACTACCCCCCCATAGGCCCTTTGACTGCCAAATCAACTTACTCCCAGGGGCTCTGCTGCCGGTGGGTAAGCTGTATGCCATGTCGGACCGGGAAATGCAGGAGTTGCGGGAATTTATTGACAAGAACCTGAAAAGAGGTTTCATAAGAGAATCAAAGGCGGTGGGGGGCAGTCCGGTGTTCTTTGTGGACAAAAAGGATACTAATCAGCCTAGGTTAGTTGTAGATTACCGGGCGTTAAACCTGGTATCAGAACCCGTGACCTTCCCAATGCCCAGGATTGACATTTTAACACGGGTGAGGCAGGGGAAAATATTTACTAAGCTGGACCTCCGGGGAGCGTACAATTTGATTAGGATGAGGGAGGGGGACGAATGGAAAACCACCATGTTCACCCCCCTGGGGGCCTTTGAGTACTTAGTTATGCCATTTGGATTACAGTCGGGCTCCGCCTGCTTTCAAGCATTCATGCACCACGTGTTGGGGTCCTTGCTGTACAAGAACTGCGTAGCCTTTTTGGACGACGTCCTAATCTATTCTGACAATGAGAAGCAACATGTCAGAGACGTCAGGGAAGTGCTAAAGAGACTGCAGAAGCACCAGTTGTGGGTCAAGCTGGAAAAATGCCAATTTCACGCAAGAGAGGTTGAGTTTCTGGGGTACAAGTTGTCAGACAAGGGCCTAGCTATGGACCCCAGCAAGGTGCAGGGGGTGCTGGAATGGAAGGCCTCCAAAACCCGGAAGGACATGCAGAGGTTCCTAGGGTTCAGCAACTTCTACCGGAAGTTCATCAAGAACTTCGCCCACTTGACAGCGCCCATCACAGATTGTCTCAGTAGCAAAAAGAAGTTCGCCTGGACAGAAAGTGCCCAGCAATCCTTTGAAAGACTGAAGAAGGTGTTCGCTTCGGAAAAGCAGCTCCTGCACGTGGATCTGGAGAAGCCCATGAGGCTGGAGACCGACGCGTCAGACCGAGCCGTCGGAGCGGTACTTTTGCAGCCAGGGGTCCAGCAGGCCTGGAGGCCGTGTGCCTTTTTCTCGAGGAAGCTGAGCAAGTCGGAGCAAAACTACACGGTGTATGACCGCGAACTGCTTGCAATCTATGCAGCGTTTCGCCAATGGAGACATCTGTTAATAGGGGCGCAGCACAAGATCCAGGTTTGTACGGATCACAAGAACTTGGAATACTGGAGGACTGCGCGAGTACTCAACCAGAGACAGATTCGATGGGCACAGGAGTTCTCCAAGTTTTCCTTCGAGATCCGGTATGTGCCAGGAGAGGAAAACGTAAGAGCAGATGCTCTCTCCCGAAAGCCGGAGTACATGGAAGGAGAGGGACCGCCGGAGGTCCGACACGTGTTCCCCGAGAACCGATGGGTGTGTGGGGGAGCGTTGGTTGGGAAACGAGAACTGGCCGGGCTTACTAGAAACGACGAGTTCGCTCAAACTAAAATCAGGGAACTCCGGGACGGAAGGGAAAACCATGGAGGGTTTGAGGAAAAGGAAGGGCTACTGTACTACAAGGGGGCGTTGTACGTACCGGGGGAGACCTTGAGGGGAAGGGTACTCAAACAACTCCACGACAACCCAACAGCGGGGCACTTTGGTCAACACAAAACCATGTTGCTTGTCACCAGGCAGTTCTGGTGGCCAAGGGTAAGGGAAGATGTACGGGAATATGTACGGGGGTGCGACCGCTGCCAGAGGGCAAAGGGGGAGAGGGCTGCCCCCGCAGGGTTACTGGAACCCTTACCCACGCCGGGAAGACCCTGGGAGGTGGTGTCCATCGATTTTATGACAGATTTGCCCAAGTCAAGGGGGAAGACAGCAGTCATGGTAGTAGTCGATCTACTGACAAAAATGTGCCATTTCATAGCTTGCTCACATGCGGTGACGGCAGAGGAAACTGCCAGGTTGTTTGTGGATCACATCTTCAGGCTGCATGGGGCTCCCTCGAGGGTCATCTCAGATCGCGGGAAACAATTTACTTCCCGGTTCTGGAGGAAGCTCATGAGATTGCTACAGGTCGAGGTGGGCTTCTCGACGGCGAGACACCCGGAAACCAACGGGCAAGCAGAAAGAGCGAACAGTATACTCCAGCAATACCTACGCTGCTACGTCAGCGAGAGACAGAACGATTGGGTAGAGAAACTAGCGCTGGCTGAATTTGCGTACAATAACGCTGAACATGTGTCCACGGGAATGAGCCCGTTCATGACCAATTATGGGTGTCACCCCAGGGCCTTCCCGGGGAGGGGGGAGGAAGGGTGGAGCGTACCTGCGGCAGAGCAGTTTGTGGAAGAAATGGAGGCCTTGCACCAGCAACTTAAGATGAACTTGGAACGGGCCAAGGAAATTTACAAGAGGCAGGCAGACAAGCACCGTCGGGAAGGGGAGACCATACGGGTGGGAGACCGGGTGTGGTTGTCAACCCAAGGGTTACCCTTTAAGGGAGGGTGCAAGAAGTTGCAGCCAAGGCGGCTGGGACCTTTTGAGGTAACACAGCAGGTGAACCCCGTGGCATTCAAGCTCAAGTTGCCTGACAGCATGAAGATACACCCGGTGTTCCATAGGTCCCTACTCTCACCGTACAGGGAGGGGCAGGAATTCCCGGGGCGAGAGGGAGAAGTCACCACACACCCGCAGGTAGAGGAGAGGGAACACCACAACCAAGCCACGGAAATACTCGATTCAAGGTGGCGAGGGCGCCAGGTGGAGTACTTGGTAGCTTGGGAGGGAGAACCCGGGTCAGAAAAAACGTGGGTTCCCGCGGAGGCAATCAATGACGGGTATCTTGTGGAGGAGTTCCAGGCCTGTTCCCACCAGCGAGATTCTGGGAGGAGCAATTTGGAACCACAGACGATGAAGAGGATTTTGTGGGTTTTCCTGCCTCCGAAGAGGAGGGAGGAGAGGCGTCAGAGGAAGAGGAATCGGACTGGGAGGCCCACCCCGCGGGAAGAGATCGGAGCGGGTGGGAAGCGGGTTTTGAATCCTCAGAGGATGGCGACAGCTCCTTCCGGGGATTCCCCGCATCGTCGGCCGAGGAAAGGGACGAAGTTGGGTCAAAAGGTTGGGCCGGGGGTGGAGGGGGTCCTGGGGGGGAGGTGGATGTCAGGGAACTGCCATCGGAGCGAGAGGCGGATGTGTTTTAGTTATTTTAAAAAAATAACTAAAACATATCCAGTGTCAAATCACATCTGGAAACCAGGCCTACAAACTGGACTATAAAAACGTGGATCCAACACTTTGCCGCACTGCAGCACCACAAAAACATGGATCCGAGGCATGGATCCTCATGAATTCATATGATTCTTATATTGAAACAAAATAAAACCACCATGATACTGTAGACCACGTCTTAGTCTGTAGTAGGCATCCACATTTTTGTGGCGCTGCAATGGTGCAAAAACATGGTTAATAATAATAATAATAATAATAATAATAATAATAATAATAATTTATTATTTGTACCGCACCCATCTGGCTGGATTTCCCCAGCCACTCTGGGCAGCTTCCAACAAAGATTAAAAATACATTAAAATGTCACACATTAAAAACTTCCCTGAACAGAGCTGCCTTCAGATGTCTTCTAAATGTCAGGTTGTTTATCTAAATGTCAGGTTGTTTTCTAAATGTCAGTTGTTTATCCTTATGTTTTTTGCATTGCACCATGCCAAACTCACCGTCAAATCATACATCATGGCCATGGGCACAGCCTGTACCACACAAATCGCAAGTTGCACCACAAAAAGCCCCCCACCAGCACTGTTAATGTCACCACTGGAACGTTATTATTAGAGCTGAGAGGAGAATGTACGGCTGTATTTTGTACCAAGATACGGTTCATCTTCAAGAACAGATCAAATACATGCTGTCAGGGAACTGACATCGGAGCGAGAGGCAGAGGCAAGGCTCCCAAGCGATGCTGGAAAAGGGCCCAGCGGGGAGAGAGGCAACTCATCGGCTGGGGAAGGAAATCAACGTAACACCAGGGATAAAGGGGGGCAGATGGGGAATCGGCGAGGGGGCTCCAGGACTCCTCACCGGAGACCAGCGGGGAGAGCACGGGTCCTCCGCTACCCACACCCACCCTGCGCAGAAGACTTCCGCGCAGGGAAAGTAGGCATAGACTTGGCGTCAAAGAACTTCTTTGCTGGAAGAAGTTCAAGAAACGCCCACTGACGGATTCTGCTAGCGACTGAAACAGCCACGAAGTGAAGGGCTGTCCAGACAGAAAAGGTTTAACCAGGCAACCTAGCCAGGAGTGGCGGCAACTTATGCACGAGCAACCCCTATAACCATTACACATGCCGATGTATTAAAGAGGAGAAAAAAATATGAAACTGCTTACATACTGTCAACTAATATCAAGATTAAAGAAAGACTGTATGGCAAACAGTTAAATCAGAGAAAAGACAGAATTTGAGTCCATCATAACAGAGGACCACCTTTTGGGTAAAATTTACAAACTATTACTCAAATATGACACCAAGCCTGAACTAGTAAAACCTTGTATGACAAAATGGATGCAAAAAATTTAAGAGCAGATTACAGAGGAACAATGAGAACAATTATGAAAAAAGGAAAAAAATTCACTGCAATTTAAGCCCTAAAACAAAATTGGTGCAAACATGTTCTTTCGATGGTATATAACTGTGAAAGATATACAGAAGATGAATAATGAAATGAATGGACATTGCTGGAAATATCATAGACCTCAAGGGACATTCTTCCATTTATGGTGGACCTGTGAAAAGACCAAAACGTTTTGGAGGAAAGTTCATTTCGAAATGCAAAAAATGTAAAAAACTAAATTTGCATTGGACCCCAAAAGTATGCTGTTGGGAATGACTCCTTCAGCTAATGTGAAATCGTCAGTGGAACTATTCAGTTATATGACCACAGTAGTCAGTCGTGGCTCTGGTTCCGGTGTCCTTCTGGCCTCGCGGGTCCTCTCTGTATTTACTGATTCTGCCTCCCCTGCTGGCCCCTCCTGCTCTACGGGCCTCACTGCCCCACTGTTCCCTTGGGACTCCTCTGACCTGTCCTCCTCCTGATTTTCTTCCGGGAATCGTCGCCGTAGCTAGTCGCAGTGGCGGGGCCAGCATTGCCCCCCCCCCTCTGTTAGCACCTCATACGACACGGGGCCAGTGACCCTGGTGACTGTGGTGGGTACCCATGCCGGGCCTGCCCCAAAATTCTTTGAGTACACTGGGTCCTGGGCCATGAAGGTCCGGGGGTTCCTGCCTTCCCCCACCACTACCTTATCCTGAGCTCTGTTGGGGTGAAGGCAGTCCAGTCAGATTGTGAGGCGCTGGCCCATTTGTAGTTCAGTGGGGCTCCGGGCCAGTTGTTGAGCTGGGGGTGCTGTGCTGTGCTAGAAGGAATGTGGCAAGGCGGTACTCCGAATCCCCTTGCGTCATGCGGCGGAGGGTGTCCTTGGTGGTCCGCACCATGCGCTCTGCTTGGCCATCGGTGGCAGTGTGGAATGGCACCGAGCGGATGTGGCGGATGGCGTTCTGCGCTGTGAAGGTCTGGAATTCTCCTGACGTGAATGCGATTCCATTGTCTGAGACGAGAGTGTCAGGGAGCCCGTGAGTTGCAAACAGCCTGCGTAGTACCCAGATGGCTGTGGATATAGAAGTGGACGGTACCAGTGCGACTTCCAGCCATTTGGTGTAGGAGTCCACCACTATGAAGAATGTTTTCCCCTGAAAGGGGTCAGCGAAGTCCACGTGCAGGCGTGACCATGGTGCTCGGGTGGACTCCCAGAACTGGATTGGGGCCCTTGGGGGATCTGGGCGGGATTCTTGGCAGGCCTGGCAGTGTTTGACCCAGGCCTCTATCTCTCCGTCGATCCCCGGCCACCACACATAACTCCTGGCAAGGGCCTTCATTCTCACTACCCCTGGGTGTGTCTCACGTAGGGCTGTGAGGACCCTTTTGTGGAGGGGCTGGGGAACGACGACCCTGCTTCCCCATAAAAGACACCCCTTGTGTGCCGACAGTTAATGTTTACAGGTTGTGTAGCCTGTGAATTCTGGCCCGGGGCTGTTGCTGAGCCATCCCCTCCACACCTAGTCCAGGACCCGGGAGATGACCCTATCTTTCTTGGAATGGTGCGCAACTTCTTGTGCCTGAATGGGGCAGTCGGGAAGCAGCTCCAGGCTCATAACCTCTTGCGTGGGCGCTGGGTCGGGGCCTGTTTCCGGTAGTGGTAGCCTGCTGAGAGCATCCGCGTAGCCCATCGCCTTCCCAGGGCAGTGAATCAGTGCATACTGGTAGCTGGCAAGGAAAACTGACCACCTGAGGACGCGAGGAGACAGCACTTGAGGGGTCTGCTTTTCGGGGGCAAACAAGCCAAGCAACGGCTTGTGGTCAGTCACTACGGTAAAGGTACAAGAAATCATGGAATTTTTTTACTCCCTTCACGATTGCCAGACCCTCCTTGTTGATTTGTGAGTAGTTACACTCGGTTGCGTTGAGTGTCTGGGAAAAGTATGCCACCGGCACCTCTCTTCCATCCAGGAGTCCCAGGACAGCGCTGATGCCGTAGTGTGAGGCGTCCCATGCTGGCACCACCGGCGGCCTCTCGGTGAAGTGTGCCAAGACCGAGTTTGAGATGAGCAAGTCCTTGACTACCTGGAATGCGGCCTCCTGGCGCTGGCCCCACACCCAAGGGGCCCGCTTGTCCAGGAGTCTGTGTAGGGGCTCCGCTACCGCTGCCTTGTGGGGAAGGAAGGCATGGTAAAAGTTCAATAGTCCCAAGAAGGCCTGAAGTTCAGTCTTGCTCTTGGGCGCTGGGGCATCGCAAATGGCCTGTACCTTGTCCTCAGTTGGGTGGACCCCTTCTGCATCCACCATAAATCCCAGAAAGTCCACCTGAGGCACTCCTAGTAGACACTTTTCCCGCTTCACCTTGAGACCTGCCGTCTGGAAACGGTGCAGAACTGTGCGGAGGCGGTCCTCAAACTCCTCTGGCGTGGGCCCGGCAATCTGCACATCATCGAAGAAGGGGGTGACACCAGAAATCCCTTTAAGGAGACAGTCCATTAGATTCTGGAATATGCCTGGTGCCACGCTGACACTGAATTGCAGCCGCTTTACCTTGAATGCTCCTCTGTGAGTCGCAATCATTTGTGCCTCTGCTGTGGCCTCATCCACCGGCAGCTGTTGATATGCTTGGGCCAAGTCCAGCTTGCCAAAAAATTTTTGACCCAGCCAGGGTGGTGAGGACATGGCTGATCACTGGCACTGGGTATGCGTGGGCCGTGAGGGCCTTGTTTATGGTACATTTGTAGTCTGCGCAGATGCGGACCGAACCATTAGGCTTGACGGGTGTGACGATCGGGGTTTCCCAGGGGGCATTAGGCACAGGCTCCAGCACTCCTTGCTCCACAAGCCGGTCCAATTCCTCGCCTATGCGGGGTTTCAGGGCGAACGGGACCCGGCGGGCCTTGATCCTGACAGGTCGTACTGCGGGGTCAAGCTGTAGGGCAATGGGGGGCGTATACTGTCCCAATTTCCCATCGAAAACCCCTGGAAATTCCTTGCATATGGCATCCACTGTTGGGATACTGCCAGGGACACGGAGGCATCAGGCAGGCCTCCAAGTCTCCTCCAGACGATCACCAGTCTCCCGTGGAACAGCATCAGTCAATTAGTGACACGAGCGTCAGAGTCATTCCAAGACTCGTGCACACCCTTTTCAGCAGTCTCCACAACGGAAGATTCAGATAGGAGAGCGTATTTACAGCTTTATTAAGTGTAGATCAGAACAAAAAAACATGACTACTTGCCTCCGTGTCCAGGAAAACAGCTGGAACATAAGCTATATACAAAACGGAAGTTCCCAGCGAGACAGTGCTGAGAGTAAACAGGCATGTGATACACAACAATCATACCTGACCATTTAAGGTGGAACGGAAATATCCTAACATCCTCCCCCTTTCCGTGTAACCTGTAGTACCTGTGGTTCAACCCAATTGCAACCTCTGTGCATAAACCTCAAGTTGTTCTCTGTTAACAACCTTAGACAACAGATCAGCAGGAATTTCATTTCCTGGCATGTAGGACACCTGAATGAATCCTTTCTGAATACACTCTCTTGCACAATGTAACTTAATGTAACTTATTTGGTTCTTTGCTTGCAACTCTCCGAGTTCAGCAAAGCCAAACAGGATCTATTGTCTTGATACACCTGTATAGGACATTTCACAGAAACTCTGATGTCCTGAAACAGTTGTATCAACCATTCACAATCTATGAGTGAAAATGACAGGGCATTGAGTTCTGCTTCACAGGAACTTAGGCTTACTGTCATCTGCTTTTTGCACAACCAGTCAAACAGACAGTGGTTGTACATGTAGCATACTCCAGAAGTGCTTGTACCATCCATGGTGTCACTTCCAAAACTAGCATCTGCAAAGATTTCAAGACCTCCAGTCTTCTTTTTTTTTTAAGCGTTTATTAATTTTCTAATAGAAACATCCAATTAACATATCAAATCAAATACAGTAAAAATAAAAAACTAAAATAAAAAAGGTCCAATTGTCTTCCAAATTGTAATAATTTTGTTTTGACTTCCCACGGTCTGAATTCCGAAGTGCATTCAACATCATAGTCCTGCTTCTCATCATCCTCAATGTTATTCATAATTCCATGTCCGATTTTCCCCCTCCACATTTTGACTCTGGTTCTACGATCCTCATTCATGTCAGAAAACAGATACTTTTTTTCCCTATGGAGTGCAGATTTGTCCGTATATTGTACTCCTTCAGCTGTTTTTTCATCGCACCGCTTCATTTAATTGCATCCAATTTCAAAGTTCTGTCCAGCTCTTTGAGAGTTGTTATTTTGGCAGCTCCCAGATCATTAATCTTTCCCATCCAGGTGTTATCAAAGAAACAGAGAGAAATTTCCTTCTGTAACCTCCTTGTTGATTTATCTTAAACAGACTGTTTGCATTGTAGCCATATATCAGACAGTTAGCAATTGGCCTTTGGAATCCTCCCAGTCCCCCCTCCGGGCCCTAGAGGGGGGCTGCCAGACATCCATTTAGCCCTCTCTTTCGCTCGTAATAAAAAAAAAATCTTTTTGCAAACAGTTGTATATGTAATATACAATACGTATTATTGTTTCCAGTCTTTATAACCAACCATCCGTTAGCTCCTGTTTCTCTTAATCAGGGAAGTATCTCAGATATTCAGTAACGACGTGGTGGGTAGGAGCCATTTTGTCCTTTGTCCTTTGTTTTCGTCTTTAACAAGCATTTCCGGTCTTAGAAGAGAAGTGGCTGCGAGTAGATCCCAATTATATATGAAAGTCCATCTGAACTCACTTTTTGAAGAGCAATTTACGTTCTTAATGAGGCTTGGCATGCATTATGGATTGTTGATGTTAAGGATAAAAGAATGTTTTTTTACATACCAAGCCCCTCCACATTCCAAACGTCATGATGAGGATCTCTTTGAAGTTCGATCTTTTGCACCAGAGACTGTACATACTGCAGGTTTTTTCCAGCTTCTTCAAATCAGAGCTTGTCTGTTTGTTTTCCAAATCTTTATATTTTCCCAAACAGATGCGTCCGGCTATGGGGTGGCGTCGCAGGAGTGTCAGCCGTCCCTAGCTCCGTGACCCAGTGCCCCTGCCGTCTGCCACATCGGCAATCTGGGGCAGACCGCGGGTCGTTGAGACAGTCCTCCCCTGCCCTGGGGAGGCTGCCAGGGCTAATTACCCCCATGTCAGCCCTGAATTATCGGAACGGCTGAGGTCCGATTGTGTGGGATCAGCCATTTTCCACCGCCGGAAACAGGAAGTCCTCTGGCCTCCAGTCTTCTGACTGGTGAACCTCAGCCTGTAGTGCAAAGTCCCCTTCAAATAGCAGGCTATGCGCTTCAGAGCTTTCCAATCCTGAACAGTAGGATTGTTAGCATGTCTGCTAAGCAGGTTAGTGCTTACAGCTATGCCAGGTCTTGAACATCTAGCAATGAAATTCAGCTTGCCTAGAATGCATCTGTACAGTGTGGCGTCAGAAAATGCTTCAGCAGTACCATCTACCTGGTAACTTGTCACCATTGGTGTGTCTGCTGGGTTTGCATCAACCAAATTCAACCTGGTTAATACATCAGCAATTTTCTGTGTTTGGTGTACCAGAAAATTACCTGCTTGGTCCGTCTCCACCTGCAGAGAAAGATAGTTGGATACCTCACCAAGATCCTTCATGTCAAAGTGCTCCTTCAGCTGAGCTAGGGTGCTTTGGTACAAAGCCTGATTCTTCCAAAACATCAGAAGATCATCAACAAAACTTAAACAATACAGTTTGTTTTGCCCCTCCTCCTTGACAAACACACATGGATCAGCTTTGCCTTGGTGAAAACCTAGAGAAAGCAATGTCTCAGTGAGTTTCGTGTTCCAACACCTGGCACTCTGCTTGAGACCATATAAATGTCAGTATATGAGAACATCGCAGCTGCCGACAGCCAGCTTGTTTACATCACATGATGCGGCTATCTGTGGGAAGAAATTTCCCAGGAAGTTCACAGGCTGGAAAAGGCTCTGTGAAGGGTGTAATTTGAAACCTTCCATTTGCGTTTGTACAGGAAGTTTGTCAGACTTGCTAGAAGAACTGAACTGAAAGGACGTGTTTTTCTCTAGTGCTGTAGACAGAAATAAAAGAATGTAAATAGACGTTTCTGTCTGTCTCCTTTTCCCTGCTAGGGAAGAAGCAGGAGGAGGGGGTGTGCATTTACCCATGCTTGGGAAAATGTCGCCTATCAAAATCTCCCTGGTCTGTCTGGATGTCAGCAAGCTCCGAGGACAGTGAGAGGGGCCAGCCTCTGTGGAGGGGGGCTTGCAAACCAACAATAAGGACTTCAGTAATTTACAGACCATTCCCTTCTGTATCTGCACTCCATCAGGTGGAAGCATATACAGCTCCTCCCCCAAAACCCTGTACAAAAAAGCTGTGTTCACATCATGAAGAGAAACATGCAGTTTCTCCTTTGCAGCAATCTTGAACATTAGCCTAAATGCGGCATTTTTTCATCTCCGCCAAGCTAAGCAGTTGGCCCCTTATCTCTCTCGCCCTGACCTAGCCACTGTGATCCATGCGACGGTCACCTCCAGACTGGATTATTGTAACTCGCTCTACGTGGGGCTGCCCTTGAGACTGACCCAGAAACTCCAGCGGGTGCAGAATGCCGCGGCGAGACTCCTTATGGGGTCTTCGCTGCGAGACCACATTCATCCGGTGCTATATCAGCTGCACTGGCTCCCGGTGGAGTACAGGATCAGGTTTAAGGTACTGGTTTTAACCTTTAAAGCCCTATACGGCCTAGGACCCTCGTACCTACGGGACCGCCTCTCCTGGTATGCCCCACAAAGAAACCTACGGTCTGCAAATAAAAACATCCTGAAGGTCCCAGGCCTCAGAGAGGTTAGGCTGGCCTCAACTAGAGCCAGGGCCTTCTCGGCTGCGGCTCCAATCTGGTGGAACGCTCTGTCACAAGAGACTAGGGCCCTGCGGGACCTGACATCTTTCCGCAGGGCCTGCAAGACAGAGTTGTTCCACCAGGCCTTTGGTCAGGGCGCAGCCTGACTCCCTCCTCTGGTAACCTGTACAGAGTTTTGCTTAATGGTTGCCATCAACTTGATTTTAATTAATTTTTATAGTGAAATATTTTTAGAATGTTGTTTTATTTGATTGTTTGATTATTTGAATGTTGTTAGCCGCCCTGAGCCCGGCTTCGGCTGGGGAGGGCGGGATATAAATAAAATTTATTATTATTATTATTATTATTATTATTATTCTCATACTTGACGGTGGGTGAGTAGGTCTCGTGGTAATCCTGTCCTGGTACCTGTGAAAAACCTATGGCGACCAATCTGGCTTTGTGCCTGACAACCTTGCCAGTCTGGTCTGTCTTGGCCTTGAAGACCCATTTGCTGCCAACCAGTCTCATTCCTGGGACTACTGGGACTAGCTCCCAAGTTTGGTTCCTATCCAAGGAATCAACTTCAGCCTTCATGGCATTAAGCCATGGCTCAGCATCTTTGGAGGTTAACTCCTGAACCTGTTTGAAGCTTGAAGGTTCCCACACCTTCCCCGAGTTACTAAGAACAGCAGTTGCTGTCTTAGCAAACTCATCAGCAAATCTCTTTGGATGTTTGCCTTTTGTGTGAGATTTTGATCAGCTCTGGCCCATCTGGAGCTGATATAGCAGAGTGTAGTTCGCAGAGGAAAGGATGAGGAGATATTGTGCTACATGCTAATGTTTATTTACTTTTTTATATATAAATAATTTTTATTAATTTTCCAACACAAATATACAAATCCAATTTGGTTCGGATTTCTTCTATTTCGAGATGAAGCGCTCCTCTTGCAAGCTCGGGGCTTCGCTATTTGGATACAGAAAATTGCTTCCCTTAGCCCGCTACCTGCTCCGCCGTTCTCTTCGCCCCTTTTGGGGTTACCTGACGGCCGTGTGGGTTGCTCCTGGCTTCGCTGGGAACCTGTTCCTCTAGATATCCCACCAGAGGCTAAAATTGGGGGCTACTGCGCCCTGTAGCACCCCTTTTTATCCAAAATAGCACGGGATTCACCTCACGGTAGAATCCCCGCTTGCGGGAGAGTCGCGCTCCACCGGAAGTCCCACATTCTAATGTTTATTTACAAGCTATGCTGAGAGCATACAAACATCCATCTTCCCTCTGTGAGAGCAGAGAAGCAACTCCTTTCGACACAAAGAAACCGAGAGAACACTGAAAAACAGGAAACCAGTGTACGTCACATCCAGTCTCGCATTCCCGTGGGAACCCAACAGTAACTCTGACTGTGGAATGTAAACATTTGTCTTGTGACAAGCATTTTGCTGCTCAGTGAGGGAAATAGAAACCAACATCCTCCCCCTTTCTGTGAACATCACTGGGCAGCATGTTCGTACAGTATCAGTACAAACCCAACTTCTGCACATAGGTACAGTGTTGATCCCTTGATACAATCTTGGACAATACATCAGCAGGAATTTCATTACCTGGCATATAGGACACCGTTACGAGTCCCTTCTGAACACATTCCCTAGCATGTTGCAGTTTCAATTGCAAATGCTTCGTGCTTTGCTTACAACTTTTAGAATTCAGCAAAGCCAAACATGCTTTGTTGTCCTGGTAAACCTGGATTGGACATTTGACAGGAATTTTCATGTCTTTGCACAATTGTAACAACCATTCACAATCCTTAAGTGAATAAGACAGTGCATTCAGTTCAGCTTCACAAGTACTTAAGCTAACTGTTGTTTGCTTCTTGCATGACCAATCAAATAGACCCTGATTGTACATGTAGCAAACTCCAGACGTACTTTTCCTGTCTGTAGTGTCACTTCCAAAACTTGCATCTGCAAATATCTCAAGACCACCAGACTTCTGATTGTTAAATCTCAGTCTGTAATGCATAGTGCCTTTCAAATAGCGAGCTATGCGTTTCAGGGCTTTCCAATCCTTAACAGTAGGATTGTTGACTTGCCTGCTTAGCAAATTACAGCTAACAGCAATGTCTGGTCTTGAACATCTGGCAATGAAGTTTAGTTTGCCTAGTACACTTCTGTACAGTGTAGTGTCAGAAAATGCTTCTTCAGTGTCATCTACCTGATAACCTGTTGTCATCGGTGTGTCTACAGGGTTAGCATCCATCAGGTTTAGTTTGCTTAACACATCATCAATTTTCCGTGACTGGTGTACTAGAATGTTACCATCTTGATCTCTCTCTATTTCCAGAGATAGGTAGTTGTTTACCTCACCAAGATCTTTCATGTCAAAGTGCTCTTTCAGTTGAGCTAGGGCGTTATTGTACATTGTGACATCCTTCCAAAAGAACAAAATATCATCAACATAAAACAAACAATACAGCTTCTTTTGCCCCTCCTCTTTGACAAATACACATGGATCAGCTTTCCCTTGCTGAAAACCTAGAGAAAACAATACTTCAGTGAGTTTAGTGTGCCAACACCATGCACTCTGTTTGAGACCATAAAGGGATTTCTTCAGAGAACAAACAAATCCCTGTTTTACCTGTACGCCATCAGGTGGAAGCATATAAAGAGATTCACCTAGAGATCCGTACAAAAATGCTGTATTAATATCATGGTGAGAAATGTGTAGATTCTCCTCTGCAGCAAGCTTGAGCATAAGCCTAATGCTCTCATACCTCACGGTGGGTGAGTAGGTCTCATGATAGTCTTCTCCTGGTACCTGTGAAAAACCTCTGGCTACCAATCTGGCTTTGTGTCTGACTATCTTGCCATTTTGATCTGTCTTCGCTTTGAAGACCCATTTGCTTCCAAGCAGTTTCACTCCTGGAACTACTGGAACTAGCTCCCATGTTTTGTTCCTCTCTAAGGAATCAAGCTCAGCCTTCATGGCATTTAACCATGGCTCAGCCTCCTTTGAACCCAAAGCCTGGATTTCTTGGAAACTTGAAGGTTAAAATACCTTCTTGGAGCTTTTAACAGCTGCTACTGCTGTTTTAGCAAATTCATCTGTAAATCTCTTTGGAGGTCTGCCTTTAGTGGCTCTTTGTGACCTGCGAATTAGCCGTAAGTCTTCAACACTCTCCTCTTCCTTCTTAGGAGAATAGTGGCCTATAGTGAACAATGGTTCCTCCAATTCTTGATCAGAGCCTTCAGAGGGTCGCATAGAGGCTTTCACACTCTTGAAATCCTCTGAATCATCTGAATCAGTCTCAGACTCAGGATCAGGACCTTCATCAGTGGGTGTGGGTTGTTGCGGCAGCTGTGGCTGTTGCTGTGGCTGTTGCCTATCCTCAGTCTCATCACTGTCATCAGGATAACACTGGAAAATTCCCACATTCTCCCCCCACTTGGCATTGTATTCAACACTTCTTGTGAGCCTAATTGACTTAGAGTCAGTCATCATTATTCTGTAAGAACCTTTCTGATAACCTAGAAAGATACCATGCAAACCACGCTTGCCTAACTTGGAGCTTTCTGGTGTGTGAGCCCACATGTCTGAACCAAAAATTCTCATGTGTTTGATGTATGGCTTCTTGCCAAACATCTTTTCATAGGGGGTACAACCAATCGCTGAAGATAACCTGCGATTATAACTGTAAACAAAACAAGTCAAAGATTCGGCCCAATAACTCTCTGGAAGATTGGCATCATGCAGCAAGATTTTTAACGCTTGAAGCAATGTCTGATTTGCTCTCTCACAAAGTCCATTCTGCCATGGCGAGCGAGGACTTGACAAATCGTGCTGAATTCCTTTCTCAGTCAGAAAAGCTTCAAACTGCTGAGAAGTGAATTCCCCCCCCCCTCCGCCGCGATCAGTGAAAAGAGTTTTTATCTTCTTACCATGCACATTTTCCAACCAAGCACAGAATTCCTTGAACCTTTGAAATGCCTCTGATTTCTGCTTGAGATTGTACACATAAATATACCTGGAAAATGCATCAATGAGAACCATGAAGTACCTGTTGTCACCCAAAGAGGGCGATAGTGGACCAACTAAATCAGCATGCACTACCTGGTATGGTTCTGTAGCTTGCCTACTAGACACCTTACCTTTCGCAGCCATTTTCACCTTGTTTGCTGCGCATGCCTTGCACTTCATGTGGTACCTGCAGGGTTTAATAGTCATACCTTCAACCAAGGCAGGCATTTTTGACACTGCCTCAAAATGTAAATCACCAAATTTCCTGTGAAAATCATGAATACATCCTGCATGCAAACTTTTGTTAGAACCTGCAATGCAACAAGTTTCATCCTGCACAACATCACCAAAATACAATACAAACAAACGATCAACATATTCAGCATGCAATACATAATAGTTTTTCTCTGTGATGGTGCACTTCTTGTTCTTGAAGGAAACGTCAATGTTCTGTTCATTCAGCTGTGCAACGCTGAGTAGATTGTGTGCAGCATCTGGAACGTAGAGAACATCGTTTATCGACAAGTCCAAACTGTGAAGAACAACAGTCCCGTAACCTTGACTGGAGATCATGTGGTCATCCGCCTGGTGAATTACACCTTCCTGCGGTGTAAAAGACAAGAACAGTTGCTTGTCGTTGCATAAATGGCGGGTCGCTCCTGAATCAACCACGAAGAACGATCTAGACGTCTTCTGGACCTTTGCAACCTTTGGAGTGAAGCGTGAGACCATCACCTTGTGCTGCGTTGTCCTGGACACCGGACCTTTGCCTTTGCTTTTTCCACGCGTTGAGCTTTCGCTGCGCTGCTCTGTTGTCTTGGCCCTGGGATGCTTGCATTCCCTCTTCATATGGCCTAGACGTCCACAAGAGTAGCATTTCGCTGCCTTCAAAGCTTTGGCGCCATCTGGTGGTTCTACTGCATTCTGGGATGACGTCTGTGAAGACTCCCCCTTACCGATGCAGCTAGCACCTCGGCGGTCAGCTTCATTCTGAATCACAGCAGTAACATGCTCTACCGTGAGCTGAGCAGTTGGCAGAACAGCAATCTGAGTGGCAACGGACTCCCAACTTCAACCCAAAGAATGTAGTATCGTGAAGGAATACACAGCCTCTGGAAAGGTGAGTCCTCTCTGATGCAGCTCATGTCTCAGATTCTGCATCTCCATCAGATGAGCACGCACATCTGCACCTTCAGCAAGTGCCATATCATGCAGCTTGGCATAGTAGAACAAAGAAGCACCAGCCTCTGTTCTCAAATGAGCATCTCTTAAAGTGTCCCAAATCTCTCTGGCTGAGGTCTTATCACGCAATAGGCATAACTCTTCAGGGGATACTAGCAATGTAAGAGTTCCCCTTGCTTTGGAATCCTTAGCTGCCCATTCATCTGTCATGCACGCTGGGGGGGGTGTCTGTAATAACATTAAACAGACCCTCTTTTTGTAGCAGTGCTTCTGCATGCAATACCCATTCCGCGTAATTCTTTTTATCGAGCTTTGGAATCCCAAAAGCATCCCAAAGGGCCGCCATGACTCTGGCATTAGCCTTCTGCATCATTAATCAAGCTGCGTCTGTGTTTACTGCAGCTTCATTCCAAAGGCACTTCTGTTTCAAGCCTCTGCCGAGCCAAAAAACTGCTTTGGCTTTAAAAGTTCAAAGTCCAGCCTTAAAGCCATTAATTAGGAACTGGCAGGCTGCCCGGAGCAAGAGCACATACCTCTCATCAATCTTCTTGACACGCAGAGCAGATAACGTCCGATCCGTCCCTCTGTTCCTCTGCCGGCATTCCGATTCCGTTTTTCTGGGCCCATAACCAAAAATGTGAGATTTTGATCAGCTCTGGCCCATCTGGAGCTGATATAGCAGAGTGTAGTTTGCAGACGAAAGGATGAGGAGATATTGTGCTACATGCTAATGTTTATTTACAAGCTATGCTGAGAGCATACAAACATCCATCTTCCCTCTGTGAGAGCAGAGAAGCAACTGCTTTCGACACAAAGAAACCGAGAGAACACTGAAAAACAGGAAACCAGTGTACATCACATCCAGTCTCGCATTCTCGTGGGAACCCAACAGTAACTCTGACTGTGGAATGTAAACATTTGTCTTGTGACAAGCATTTTGCTGCTCAGTGAGGGAAATAGAAACCAACATTTTGTGGCCCTTTCAGATCTGCGTACTAGACACAAGTCTTCTTTACTCATCTCCTCCTTCTTAGGAGAAAAGTGGCCAATGGTGAACAGTGGTTCTTCCAGTTCAGTGTCAGACGCATCAGATGGTCTGACTGAGGCTTTTGCGCTCTTGTAGTCTGCTGTGTCATCACTGTCTCTGACAACAGCAGCAGCGCTGCCCACTGAGCTGGAATCCGAACTCTGATCATCCTCAGCTTCCTCTTCTACCTCATCATCATCTGCTTCTTCCACATCATCTTCATCCTCCTCTGAGTGACTCTGGAAAATTCCCACATTCCCCCCCCCCACTTAGGATTGTACTCAACACTCTTTGTGAACCTTGCCTAGAATGCATCTGTACAGTGTGGTGTCAGAAAATACTTCAGCAGTACTATCTACCTGGTAACCTGTCACCATTGGTGTGTCTGCTGCGTTTGCATCAACCAAATTCAACCTGGTTAATACATCAGCAATTTTCTGTGTTTGGTGTACCAGAAAATTACCTGATTGGATTTAGAGTCAGTCATGAATACCCTGTATGCACCTTTTTCGTACCCCATGAACAAACCATGTGCCCCACGCTTCCCAAGCTTGCTGCTCTGTGGGGTGTGTACCCACATGTCAGAACCAAAGATTCTCATGTGCTTGACGTAAGGTTTCTTACCAAACATCTTCTCATAGGGAGTACAACCAATAGGTGATGACAGTCTCCTGTTATAGGAATAAAGGAAGCATGATAAAGCTTCACCCTAATATTTTTCAGGGAGATTGGCATCATGCAACAAGGTTTTAAGGCCTTGAAGCAAAGTCTGGTTTGCTCGCTCACAAAGTCCATTCTCCCATGGAGATCTAGGACTTGAGAGGCCATGCTGGATTCCCTTCTCAGTCAGGAAAGCCTCAAACTGCTAAGAAGTGAATTCACCACCTCGATCAGTAAACAAACAGCTAGTGTGTTTGTTGTGAGCATTCTCCAACCAAGCACAGAATGCCTTGAACCTAGGAAACGCTTCTGACTTCTGATGAAGCATAAACACATGAATGTACCTGGGAAATGAATCAATTAAAACCATGAAGTACCTTGCTCTACCCAAAGAGGGCGCAAGTGGACCAACCAGGTCTGCGTGGACTAGCTGATAGGGTTTGGAAGCCTGTCTGCTAGACACCTTGCCTTTCGGAGCAACCTTCACCTTGTTCTCTGCACAAGATACACATTTCATGTGAAACTTACAGGGCTTGATGTTCAAACCCTAAACCAACCCAGGCATCTTGGCCAGTGCCTGCCAAGACATGTGACCAAATTTTTGGTGCGCCTCGTGAATACAGCCTGCATGAAGAACTTAGTTTGTGCAACACAACAAGATTCAACATTAGACACATCAACAGCATTGTCATCATAAATTATCAAGAACAAGCCATCTATAAACTTCGCATGCAAAATGTCCTTTTTGCCCTTCCTGATGACACAGACGCTCTTCTTGAAGGAAATCTCAAAGCCTCGCCCAGTCAGCTGTGGGACGCTGAGCAAATTGTCTGCAGAATCTGGAACATAAAGTACTTTGCTGATGGTTGTGTGCAGACTTGCCAGTTTCACTGTCCCGACTCCTGCAATTCTCAACGTCTTTCCATCAGCCTGTTGGATCTCTCCATCTTGAGGCATGAAGGAGATAAACAGGTGCCAATTTGCACAGATGTGCCTCGTAGCTCCAGAATCCACAATAAATTTGTCTTTGGCCTTTGTAGAAGCAGTGCCAGCAAACAAAGCCTTGTTTTCCACTGGCTTGGGCTGCTGCTTGCCCCCCCCCCCCTGCTCCTGGCCATCTGCAGGCTTTTGTCTCTGTTTACCTTTCGCCTTCCGGCCTCTGCGAAGATGACCTTGATTCTCACAGGAAACAGAGCTCTCAGCTGCTGACTCCTTGGCTCCCCCTGGAGGCTGGAATGCTGTCTGGGATGACATCACAGTCAGCTCCCCCTGCAGCTTGCAACCGGTGCCCTCGGCATCCCTGCAACCTCTCGCAATCTGGGAAACAGCCAGGACCTCCAACGCAGTCAAACTCTGTGCTGGAAACGCTGCCAGATGGGCTACTTTCAAAGCATTCCACATCTGACTTGCTGTTGTGTTCCCAGCCAGTGTTACAATTTCCTTCAGAGAGACGGACAAGACGATCACGTCTATGGCCCTTGAATCATCGGCCCTCCATCTATCTGTCAGAGGAACTGGAGGGGCTTCAGACACAGTGTGCCACACTCCAAACTGTCTCAACTGGCCCTCACAGTACCTTGCCCAGGTCTGATAGTTGTGGCCATTTAGCTTTGGGCACGGAACCACATCTGAGGCTTGTAAAAGCTCCATTTCAGCTCTTTACTTCAGCCATGAGCCTTATTCTCTTCAAAAGCTCCTTATCTTTGGCAGGTCATAAATTACGAGGCCTGCTTGTTTCTCTCTGCCAGCCTAATTACTTAGCTCGGACATCAAAGACTCTGCCGCGGCACAGAAAAGCCTCCCTTTTCCGCACATACCTCTTGCAGTCTTCAGCAGTCTTACTCTCCTGTAAGTGCCGTGAATCTGGGCCCGAAACCTGTTGTTGGGATACTGCCAGGGAGACGGAGGCATCAGGCAGGCCTCCAAGTCACCTCCAGACGATCACCAGTCTCCCGTGGAACAGCATCAGTCAATTAGTTACACGAGCGTCAGAGACATTCCAAGATTCGTGCACACCCTTTTCAGCAGTCTCCACAACGGAAGATTCAGACAGGAAAGCATAGTTACAGCTTTATTCAACGTAGATCAGAACAAAGGAAAAACATGACTGCTTGCCTCCATGTCCAGGAAAACAGCCGGAACATAAGCTATATACAAAACGGAAGTTCCCAGCAAGACAGTGCTGGGAGTAAACAGGCATGTGATACACAACAATCATGGCTGACCATTTAAGGTGGAACGGAAATATCCTAACATCTATGTCCACTTGTAAGCTAGTGCGGTTCACCCCGGTGACGGCTAGCCCCAGTGGTCCAAACCATGCCAATCCCAGTAAGCTAATGTAGGGGCCCTTGACCACAAGCAAGTCCAGTTGCCGCATCCACCCTCGATATTGCACCCTGAAGGTCCCCACCCCCATTGTGGGGACCTTACGTTTCTGGAAGTCCCAGAGGGTGAATGGAGCCGGCCTGAGTTTGGGACCCCCACTAGGGCACAGTTCCCTTAAGGTCCTTGCCAAGATTATGGCTAGAGTTGAAGCCGTGTCAAGCTCCATGCGGCACAGGGCCCCCTCTATCTGTACCTCTACATAAATTTTCTCTGCGTTGGGGTGGGGCAACTGGTATACCTGACAGTCCGTGAGCTCCGTCGAGTTGCCTTGGTGCGTTGGGCCCCGGGACCTGGGGCTCTTGGATCGGTCCTCTGATCCCTGGTGTTGGGTGGGCCGAGCCTGACACACCCGGACGATGTGTCCCAATTTTCTGCACTGCCTGCACTCTGCGTTGCGAAAACGGCAGGTCCTCCTCTCGTGACTCTCCCCGCAGCTTGCACAGTTCCCTCCTTCTCGTTGAGGCGGCTGTGGTTTGTGCGCTGCTTGAGTGTGCCGCTATACTCGGTGCACCTCCTCCCTGTCGGATTCTGAGTTGTCAGCGAGGTCTTCGTGGTGGACCCTCGGTTGGGACGGCAGGCTCGGCCGTGCCTCTTGCATCAACCTCTCAGCAGCTTCCGTTGCCAGGGCCTCCCCCAGAGCTACCTGGAACGTTAGGTCCTTCTTGGTGTAGAGGCGTCGTTGCAGCTTCTCATCCTTCAGGCCACCGACGAGGCGGTCACGAAGCATGTTCTCCAACTCTGAGAAGCTGCAGAACCGGGTGGCTTGGCGGAGGGAGGTCACAAACCCAGTTATGGTTTCCCCAGGGGCTTGCCGCTTTTCGTAGAAGGCATTTCGATGAGCCACCATCGAGGGCTGTGGCGAGAAGTGCCCCTTCAGCCATTCCATTATTGTTTTGTAAGGAACAGTACTGACTTCTTCAGGCGCAAGGAGAGCCTGGGCGATTTCAAACATCTCCTCTCCGCAGACGCTGAAGAATATTGCCCTCTTCTTGGCATCGTTGGTGACCCCTTTGGCTTCTAGGAGGAAGGTGAAATGGGAGGCATACACTTCCCAGTCTCTGGATGCTGGGTTGAACGGCGAGAAGCTGCTGTCGGTTGCCATTCTGAGTTCCTTGGGTCCCGGAGCTGAAGCCTGGATACACGGTGCGAGGCAGTCAGCTCAGCGGGATCCCACCTTCATCGCTAGTGAAATATACTCGGAGTCGAGTGTGGATTTCATGCTCTTTATTCAACTCATAGTGCAAGGAAATGAAAGTTTCCCCAAAGTATCTGCTTTATATACATTATTTACACAATGGGCCGCACGTGATTGGCTAATTCCGGGATTCTCCTGTAGGCCAATCAGGTTGTGGATTCACTTCCACCTAGAGCTGGATTGGGTGGCTCCTGTGGACCAATCGTACTGCTGCATTGTTCTAGGACCAATCAGACTGCTGCATTCTGAACCCTATTGTTCTAGGACCAATCCGACTGCTGCATTTTGGATCCTATTGTTCTAGGACCAATCAGACTGCTGCATTTTGGATCCTATTCAACTGAGTACATAACACCATGGGTGCCGTGGTGCCTGCTGACACCTTTCCTGGAGTCCACCACGTGTTTTTAGAAAGTGGACAGGATCAGTGGTGAATTGTGCCCAGCATGACTTCAGATTGGTCATAGTACATTTGATTGGCTGCAGGGGTGTACGAAGGGGGGCGCCCCAGGTGCCCCCCTCGGGAGGGTGACAAGATGACCGACTGCCTCCCCCCAGCTGTAGAGCAGCTGAGGACGTGCACAGTCAGTACGGTTGCCACGTGAGTGGCAGCCCATACAGACCCCCTGTTGGTGGCAGCTGCTTCCAAAGCAACATCTTTAAAAATCTGCACAGCCATTCAGTGGTGGAGAAACCCTCTCTGGCACCCGGAGCAGGGCGTTGAGGGGTGGGGCGAACCGCCCGGCGGTGCATGCACAACATCTTTACGGACTGTGCACACACGGTGCCCATACAGACTGCACACATGCGGCAGCCCATATGGGTGCCGGAAAGGGTTCCTTTTTTATAATATTTATTATTTTCCATACATAAACATAACAGAAGAAAAAGCCAACAATAATAAAGAAAAAAGAATGAAACAGAAAAAGAAAAAATAACATAAAACATAAAATATATCAAATCACCACATAAACTGAAACTTAATTAATTACTCAAAATCCATCTTTATAAACATATTACTTGACTTCCTCAAATCTCTTCCATCTGAGTTTCTTAGTAATTATATATAGCAGTTTCCAATATCATTATTTCATAAAACAATATCACAGTCATAATCATATTTCCTAACTTTTCTTATCGTACATTTTCTTATTTATTTATTTATTTAATCCCAATTTAATCCTAGGCCTAATTGATTATTTCAAGTGGTTACATGTTGGGTTGAAATAAACAGCAGACGAGTAGCAAGTGTCATCTGGGAGGCATCTCCCGAACATGTCTCGGGGAGTCCCTTTTATTGAATATTACAGCATTGCCACATATGTGCTTGTTGCTGATTGGTTAACACAAATGCATTACAAGGATTGCATATAAGACATTGATCATCAAGGGATAAAAGGAACACAGAGTTAGACAGGCATAAAGGCCTCCTATCATGATTGATATAGCGAGACTTAGAGAACGTACAGATAGGTACAGGTCAGGAACTAAATGTGCACTTAACATTCCAGGGTGATAAGAAAAGAATGTATACAGATAGATAAGAACAGGTCAGGACATGTAAACTGAACTTAATACGAACTGAACATTACAGGCTGGTGCCAGGGTGGTGAGAAAGGAATGTACTGAAAGATAACTATTCATCAAAATCTGAATATCTCAACCATTTATTTTCCATATTTAGCATTTTTTGAGCCTGTGCTTCCATTGGTGAGATCCATTTGGGTGTTTTTCTTACCAAAAGGTCCTGGTATCTAGCCCACACATTGTAGAGTGCCTTCCTAATTATATGATTCTTGAAACCACTATGGGCCTTTATTTTGTCATACCAAAGATATGGATGCCAACCAAACCTATTGTCCAATCCCTCTAAGTCCAAAATATCTTCATTTTCTAGATTAATCCAATCTTTAATCCAGCAGAAGGCCGCAGCCTCAAAATATATCTTTAAATCAGGCAGGGAAAAAGCCCCTCTTTCTTTTGTATCCGTGAGTAATTTATACTTGATTCTCGGTTTTTCCCCCTGCCAGATAAATTTGGACAGGGCCTTCTGCCAGTCTTTGAAACATTTGACATTATCAATAATAGGTAAAGTTTGAAACAAAAACAGCATTTTCGGGAATACATTCATCTTAACCACCGATATTCGACCCATAAGTGAAAATTTTAAATTTGACCAGATCTCTAAATCTCTTTTTATTTCATTCCATACTTTCTCATAATTATCTTTATACAAATTCAAATTCTTCGCAGTTAGATTCACACCGAGATATTTAACCTTCTTTGTAAATGCTAGGCCTGTTTTTTCTATAAGGGTTTTTCTTTCATCTTTATCTAAAATTTTATCTAATACTTTGTGTCAGGGAACTGCCATCGGAACTAGAGGAGGAGGCGAGGCCCCACAACGATGCTGGAGAGGGGCCAAGCAGGGAGAGAGGCAAGTCTCCTGTTGGGGAAGAAAATCAGCACTACACCAGGGATAGAGGGGGGCCAATGGGGGAAGCAGAGAGCAGGCTCCGGGACTCTTCACTGGACACCAGCGGGGAGAGCACAGGTCCTCCGCTACCCACGCCCTCCCTGCGCAGAAGACTTCCGCGCAGGGAAAGTAGGCAGCGACTTGGCGTCAAAGAACTTCTTTGCTGGAAGAGGTTCAAGAAACGCCCACTGACGGATTCTGCCAGCGACTGAACAGCCACGGAGTGGATGGCTGTCCAGCGAGAAATGGTTTAACCAGCCAACCTAGCCCAGAGCGGCGGCTATTTACGCACAAGCAACCCCTAAAGCCATTACACTTTGGTTTTGCTCTTATTTAATTTTAAACCAGCCAGCTGCCCATACTCCTGAATCATGTCCAGTGCTTTCACTGCACTGGTCTCTGGATCCTGTAAAGTTAAAACCAAATCATCAGCAAAGGCTTTTAATTTATATTGTTTAGATCCTACTACAATGCCCTTTACTTTCTCTTCTTTCCTCAGACTATTCAGCAATACCTCCAGGACCAAAATAAATAACAGAGGAGAAAGTGGGCACCCTTGCCTGGTTCCCTTTTCAATTTTAATTTCTTCCGATACAACATTATTAACAATAATTTTAGCTTTTTGTTCAGAATAGATCGTTTTAATACTGTTTAAAAATTGTTGACCAACCTCAATACTTTCCAATTTTTTCCCCATAAAAAGCCAAGAAATATTATCAAAGGCTTTCTCTGCATCAATAAACAATGCTTTAATATTCCTTTTAGCTTCTAAACTTTCCAGAATATCCACTATGTTTCTGATATTATCTTTCATATATCTTCCAGGCAGAAAACCTGCCTGGTCTTTATGTATATATTCTGTTAGAACTTTTTTCAATCTATTAGCCAAGATATTTGCAAATATTTTATAATCCACATTAAGTAATGAGATTGGTCTATAATTCTTTACATCTGATCTATCTTGCTCAGATTTCGGTATCAGAGTTATATATGCGTCTCTCCAGGTTTCAGGTGTCCTCTCCCCTCTCAATATCTTATTACAAACCTCTGCCAAAGGTTGAATTAACCAGTCTTTGAAAGTTTTATAATATTTGGCAGATAATCCATCCGGTCCTGGGGCCTTGCCCAATTGCATCTGGTTTATTGCTGTCTCAACCTCCTGTCTTGTAATCATGTCATTGAGTAGTGATCTTTTATCTCCGGGAATTTTCTGCAGTTCATTTGTCCTAAGAAATTGCTCAATTTTATCATTATCTTCTTTACCTTATTTATACAGCTGTTTAAAATATTTCTGAAAGCATTTTCTAATATCCCCAGGGTTTTCCACAGATTTTCCCTCTGATACAATATTTGTGATTGTATTTTGTTTCTGTCTTTTTTAATTGCCAAGCCAACAATCCACATTTGTTTGCAGATTCAAAGTTTCTCTGTTTCATTAATTTTATTTTCCATTCTATTTCTTGATTTATAATTTGAGAAAATTGAGTCTGCAAAGCTTTAATGTCTTTTTGTATCTGTTGGTTTTTCGGCTTTGATCTTGAATTCTTTTCTTTCTCTTTGATTTGAGATAGGATTGTTTCCTTTTTTTCATTTTGTAACTTTTTCTTTATAGCTTTCTGTTGTATGAGGAATCCTCTCATAACAGCTTTACTAGCGTCCCAAATGACTCTTGTTTCTACCTCTGTATTTATGTTTAATTCAAAATAATCTTTTAGAGTCTTCTGGGCCTTTCCCACCACCTGCTCATTCCTCAACAACCCATCATTCATCCTCCATCTGAAGGAACCCTGCAGATACAATTTCATTTCCAATAACACTGCATTATGATCAGAGCATGTTCTAGGACATATTTGAATTTTTGTTGCCCTTGGAGCTAAATCCCTGGTGATCCATAGGTAATCGATTCTCTAAAATGTTTGGGACGAATTTGAGAAAAAAGGATAATCTTTCTCTGTAGGATTTCATAGTCTCCAAATATCTGACAGATCGTATGTGTCTACAATATCAAAAAACAATTTTGGGAGTCTGCCTGCATTTTGAACTTTTTGCTCTTGTGATTTATCCATGAGTGTAGAGACTACTCCATTCAAATCTCCCATTAATATTATTTTGTAATCCAAGTATTCATTGAGCTTTAAATCCAAGTTTCTAAAAAATTCCACTTTTCCATCATTTGGTGCATAAATTCCCAATAAAAGATATTTATCGCCTTGTGCTGTAATTTCCACGGCAATGTATCTCCCTTCCTCGTCCTTAAACAACTTGGGGTTCCATTTTTCTTTAACATAGAAAACCACTCCTCTTTTTTTTACCTTATCTGATGAAATAAAGTCTTGTCCAAGATTTTATTCTGTAAATTTTTTGTGTGCAGTCTAGTAACATGTGTTTCTTGTAAGCAAATTATACCCAAATTATGTCTCGCCAAGATATGAAAAACTTGGCCTCTTTTTTTTTTTATGATTTAAACCATTAACATTCCAGGAGTAAATTTTTAAAGACATCTTAATTTTTTAGGGGCCTTCAGGCCCGGCACCCAAAGGACGAGAACTTTTTAAGCCGAGTTCTTTTGCATTTTTCTCTAGAAATCTCTCTTTCTCTCCCACAGTTCTGATTTTTTGTTTCCTCCCTTGAAATTTGAAGGAGAGACCCTCTGGGAATTCCCACCTGAAGAAAATATTTTTCTTCCTTAGGGCAGTTGCCAAATCTGTGTAGTTATTTCTCAAGGATAGAAAATGTCTTGGGACTTCCTTAAACAAAATCACATCTTTTCCATCCATCTTTAAACGTTTTTATAAGGGTGTCCTAATATAGTATCTGTTCTTTTGTTTTGAAAGTCACCATACAGTCATGTGTGATTTTAGAGTCCTTTTTAGGGCCAAATCTGTATGCTTTATCAATCCACAAGTTTAATTCTTCTTTTGAAATCTCCCAGTAAGTTGAAAATTCTTCAATAAGCCAACCCCTCAGGTTGTCCTGCTCCTTCTGGACTACCCCTTTCAATCTCAAATGGGTCTCCCTCTCCTTCATTTGAAGAAACACAATTGAATTTTGCGCTTCCTGCTGTACTGTTTCTAAGTCCCGGACCCTTACAGTTTCCAGTTGTGTAATTCTTGCCTCATGTGTAGTTATATCTGATTTCACTGTCTTCAGGTCCTGCTTCAGTTCAACAAAGTCATTCCTCAAATCTTGAATAGTTTTTTGGTTCCCTCTTACTTCTGTTTTAATTTCCTGAAGAAGTTGCATTACTGATTCTTCAAATGTTGGTGTTCTAGAGTCTCTTCTTGGCTTCTTCTCTGTCTTGTCTCCTTTGTCTCCCCCATCCATACTTTCTTTCTCCCCCCCCCCCCCCAAGGTCAGCTACAGTCACAAGGGGGAGATAGTGAAGTAAACAGGCAAGGTTCCCAGCTTTCAAAAGTCCCCACTCCAAAATAAGAGTCTTTCCTCTCCACAGTCCTATAATCTGTGCAAGTCTTTTTATTTTTACTCCTCTAACCAAGTCCCCCAAAATTTATTTCTAACCTTTAACTAAGTAACCAGAGGGTAGAGATACAGTTCCAAATATTTTTAGAGTTCTGGCAGCTGTAGTTACTTTGTATTCCCCAAAGCGGAAAACGAAATTTGAAAGTATCCGATTCCTTTGTTACGTCACAATGGAGTCTAGCCTTCCCTCACCCGGGAGGTCTGCTTCCACAAAGAAGACATAGCAGTTCAAACAAGTCCCAAATTCTTCTGCAGGGAAATTATTTTTAGTCTTTCCCCCCGCTTCCCCCTGCTAGAAAGGGGTGATTAGTACACTTGAAAGTTTTCAAAAAGAATAAAGTTAAAGTTGCGGCTTTTGGTAACGTTAGCTGCTTTCACTTTTACTTCAGCGGAAGGGATCGACCTCCGTTTTTAAATCCCTTTCCTTCCCAATTTGTAATTCCAATTTGAATCGCTTTACTCGCGAATTTCAGAAGATTTAGGTCCAATGTTTCTTTGGAGGAATTGGCCGCTCACGATCGCCGGACTCAGAGCTTCGCGCTTTGAAGGAAGCGAATTGATTCCCCAGTGCCACCGTCTCCAACCCCGCTCGCACTCGGCGCTCTTTTTAGAGCTTACCGGGGAGCGGGGGAGTCATTCCCGGCACCCGCAGGAACTCCAGGTCTTCAGAACGCTCGATCTGAGGGTTTTTTGGGGTGCCGCTGAGCTCTAGTGGCTCTCCCCTATCTTCAAAGCACCGGTGCCCTTTCCACGAAAGAACTCCTGTCCGCCATAATCGGGCAAACCAACCGGAAGTCGCCGGAAAGGGTTCCTCTGCCACTGATTTGCTGTGCAGATTTTTTAAGATGTTGCTTTGGAAGCAGCTGCCACCAACAGTATAGTTATTTGCAGTGTGCCTGAAGGTAAGATGTGGTCTCAATTTTCTTGCTGGATTCACCTCCTGCAGCAGCCCTTCTGTGGCAGCCATTTTGTGGTTGCACCCACCACACTGTGTCAGAATTCCAAAGGTGCCCACAGGTTCAGAAAGGTTGGAGACCCCTGTTCTAGATGTTCTACTCTTGGCTCACCAAGTCTTGGAAAACCGGTGTGGTGTAGTGCTTGAAGTGCTGGATTAAATTTTAAGAGACCCAGGTTTGAATCCCCATTCCTCCATGGAAGCTCACTAGCTGACCTTAGGCCAGTCGTGCACTATCAGCCTAATCTACTTTGCAGGGATGTTGTGAGCATAAAATAGAGGACAGGAGAATGATGTTAGCTCTTTGCTTACATTGGGGGAAAAGATTGTACGCAGATGAAGTGAATAAACAAAGTTAGTTGTGGGTACTGGAGAAAACTGATCCAGAAGGAGAATCCACCCACATGTCCTCCCATTTACATGTAGAATGTGGGGTGTGGCCGGGCCTTTTCTCTCGTCAAACTGGAGAACATACAATTGAGGACTGAACTATTGCTGCACTGCATGGTGAATAGATCTCCTCAGTGGCAGAGCTTCATGCTCCAGCACCAGGGGCGGAGAGCAGGCGGGGGCGTGGCTGGCGTGCATCCCGGGGGCGTGGCATGCCAGCCACAGGGGTGAAATGCACGTCCTGGGGGCGTGGCACCCAGTGTGCGGGGGGGGCAACCGCGATGGAACCCCACCGGGATCGTGGTGCTGGGGGCGGTGTGCTCCCCCCACCCCTCTCTTCCTCCACCAGTGGATCTCCTCTTATGACTATGGAAAGTGAAACTAATGGAAAGTGAAACTAAGAAATAGTGAACTATTTTATATATATATATATATATATATATATATATATATATATATATATATTAGATTTTCCACCGTGATAACACAAACCACAAAGCAAAATGATACACCAAAACAGAAAAGGAAAAAGAAAAAAGAAGAAAGAGGGAGGGGAAAAAGGGGGGAACAATAAACAAATAGACAATAATAACAAACTTAATTCTTCACAAATCCAACCTTTTAAACATCTTGGTTGACTTCCTCAAATCCCTCCCTTCTGAGTTTCCTTGTAATTAAAAGTAACAGCTTTCCAATATCATTATTAAACTAAAACAATTTCCAATTATAGTCCATTTTATTCACTTTTCTTACCATTCTGAATCCCATTTATTTAATTATAACTTAATTTAATCCTAGGCCTATTTGTTTCTTTCAAGTAATTTCTAATTTTTTATATTACAATATTTATTCAAATAGTCCTTGAATTTCCTCCAGTCCTCTTGAAACTCCTCTTCTTTCTGGTCGCGGATTCTTCCAGTCAGGTCAGCTAGCTCTGAAAAGTCCATCATCTTCATCTGCCAATCTTCCACTGTTGGTAGTTCTTGTGTTTTCCAATTTTTAGCAAGTAATATTCGAGCAGCCGTTGTGGCATACAAAAATAATTTAACATCTTTCTTGGGCAATTCCAAACCTATTATTCCAAGAAGAAAGGCCTCTGGTTTCTTAATAAATGTATATTTCAACATTTTTCTCAGTTCATTATAAATCTTCTCCCAGAAGTCTTTCACCTTGGGACAAGTCCACCACATATGGAAAAAAGTACCTTCTTTTTCTTTACATTTCCAGCAAAGGTTATCACTATTGTGATAAATCTTTGCTAGTTTTACAGGGGTCAAGTACCATCTATACATCATCTTCATAATGTTTTCCTTTAACATCGTACATGCAGTGAACTTAACCCCTTTCCTCCATAGCCTCTCCCAATGCTCCATCATTATGTTATGTCCCACATCCCTTGCCCAGTCAATCATAACCGATTTAACTTGTTCATCCTTTGTATGCCACTCCAACAACAAACTGTACATTTTAGACATATTCTTATCATTAGTATCTAACAACTCCGTTTCCAATTTGGTTTTTTCTGTTGCAAAACCATTTCTCTTATCCATCTTATATAATTCGTTAATTTGATAATATTGCAACCAATTCACTTTATCTTTAATTTGTTCAAATGGTTTTAATTTAAAACCTTCCTGATCCTTTAACAACAAATCTGAATACCTCAATCATTTGTTTTCCATATTTAACTTTTTTGGGGCCTGTGTTTCCATTGGTGAAATCCATTTTGGTGTTTTTCTTACTAAGAGATCTTTGTATCTAGTCCAAACATTGTATAACGCCTTTCTAATTACATGATTCTTAAAACCACTGTGGGCCTTTATCTTGTCATACCATAGATATGCATGCCATCCAAATCGATTATCCAGTCCCTCCAAATCTAACACATCATCGTTCTCTAATTGAATCCAATCCTTGATCCAGCAGAAGGCAGCAGCTTCAAAGTATATCTTCAAATCTGGTAGGGGAAAGCCCCCTCTTTCTTTTATATCTGTAAGTAATTTATATTTAATTCTAGGTTTTTTCCCCTGCCAGATAAATCTAGACAATGCCTTCTGCCATTCTCTAAAACATTTAACATTATCAATGATTGGTAAAACTTGAAATAAAAACAACATCTTCGGCAATACATTCCTCTTAACCACCAATATTCGGCCCATCAATGAAAGTTTTAGGTTTGACCATATCTCAAGATCTCTCTTAATTTCATTCCATAATTTTTCAGTTATCTTTATAAAGATTCAAATTCTTTACCGATAAGTTCACACCGAAATATTTAACTTTTTTCACAGAAACAAGGCCTGTCCTTTCAAAAAGGGTTTTTCTTTCCTCATTATCTAACTTTTTTTCCTAAAACTTTGGTTTTGCTCTTGTTTAATTTAAATCCTGCTACCTGCCCAAACTCTTGAATCAGCTCCAGTGCTTTTACTGCACTGGTTTCTGGATCTTGTAAAGTTAAAACCAAGTCATCAGCAAAGGCTTTTAATTTATATTGCTTGGATCCTACTACAATGCCTTTAACCTTCTCCTCTTTCCTCAACATGTTTAGCAAAACCTCCAGAACATAAATAAATAGCAGAGGGGAAAGCGGGCACCCTTGCCTGGTTCCTTTCTCAATTCTGATTTCCTCTGAGACCACATTATTAACTATGATTTTTGCTTTTTGTTTAAAATAGATCGCATTGATACCATTTAAAAATTGCTGGCCAACCTCAATTCCTTCTAGGTTTTTCATCATAAATAACCAAGAAACATTATCAAAGGCCTTTTCAGCATCAATAAACATTAACATTGCTTTACAATTTCTTTTCGCTTCCAACCTTTC
This sequence comes from Podarcis filfolensis, assembly GCF_964270895.1. Lineage (NCBI taxonomy): Eukaryota > Metazoa > Chordata > Lepidosauria > Squamata > Lacertidae > Podarcis > Podarcis filfolensis. The sequence goes on from NC_139619.1 coordinate 17,281,417, forward strand.
TATTATATCAATTATATTTCTAATGTTATCTTTCATATGTCTCCCAGGCAGAAATCCTGCCTGGTCCTTGTGTATATAATCTGATAGAACCTTTTTTAGTCTATTGGCCAAAATGTTTGCAAAGATTTTATAATCCACATTAAGTAATGAGATTGGTCTATAATTTTTTACATCAGATCTAGCTTGATCTGTTTTTGGGATCAGAGTAATAAATGCATCTTTCCAGGTTTCAGGAGCTTTGTCCCCTCTTAGAATCTTATTACACACATCTGCCAACGGTTGAATTAGCCAATCTGAAGGAATGGGTTTCCAAAACCCAAAAACTGACTGTGCAGGCAGTTTTAAACTGCACCAAAATCCCTATTTTTCCTTAGCTAAAATGCATAAACTCAAGCCGTTGAGTAAATCCATAAGAAGAACAAAGCTCTCTCCCTTATCAGTCCGTGGCGGCAATGAGTGACCTTGCCAAGTTCCAGTACAGCAGGGATGATGCGTGTGTGCCTTATCTTATGTGCTGACCACAAAGACGCGTAGACCCACGTCTGGGAATAACGCCAGAGTGTGTTCTCGGAAATGGTGACCTCTGCCTCCCAGATAAGAGTAGGAAGAGGAAGATCCTTTTATGGTCAGAAGTACAGGAAGGAAGATCCTTTTATGGTTGAGAGTACCAGAGCAGGAACATATGTGATGTCAACCTGCGTACGTAGGCCGACGTGGTTGGGATCCTAGGGGAGGAGGGAGAGGGTGCCTGGAGGATATATAAACTGCATGAAACCTGTCATTTCTTTGGACTTGCTGGGGACTAATCACGCAAGTGCCTTCTGCTATCCGGAGAGCAGAATAAACTCTTTATTTGAACCAACCTCGGTGTAATTTTGACTTCCTTCCTCCTGTCCTGGAGCAACGCAGACCCAATCAGTGAACTCCAATAAGGCTACAAATCTTTCAATATTTTATAATATTTTGCAGAAAGACCATCTGGTACCGGGGCTTTGCCTAACTGCCATCTCAACCTCCTGTCTTGTAATTATGCCATTTATCCTCTGGAATTTTCTGCATTTCATTTGCCTCAAGAAATTGCTCAATTTTATCCTTATCTTCTTTACCTTTTTTTATACAGCTGTTTAAAGTATTTCCGGAAACATTTTCTTATATCTGCAGGGTTTTCCATAGATTTTCCATCAGATACAATATTTGTAATAGTACTTTGCTTCTGTCTCTTTTTTAATTGCCAGGCCAACAATTTCCCACATTTATTAGCAGATTCAAAATTTATCTGATTCATCATTTTAATTTTCCATTCTATTTCCTGGTTAATAATTTGAGAAAATTTGGCATTAATCTTAAACTCTTCTCTTTGTCTTTTATTTGAGACAGAATTTTCTCTTTTTTCTCATTCTGTATTTTTTTCTTTATCGAGTTCTGTTGTATGAGGAAACCTCTCATTACTGCCTTACTTGCATCCCAAATGACTCTTGTTTCTACCTCTGTGTTCATATTTAGTTCAAAATAGTCTTTTAGCATCTTTTGGGCCTTACTAATCATCTGTTCATTCCTCAACAACTCATCATTCATCCTCCATCTAAAGGAACCCTGCAGGTATAATTTCATCTCCGTATTGCATTATGATCTGAGCAAGTCTTAGGGCAAATTTCTGTTTTAGTAACCTTAGGAACCAAATCTCTAGATATCCATAAATAATCGGTTCTCGAGAAAGATTGATTTGAATTTGAGAAAAAAAGTGAAGTCTCTCTCCATTGGATTTTGTAGCCTCCATATGTCCGACAAATCGTATTTATCAGTCATATAAAAAAAAATCTTTGGTAGTCTGCCGGAACTTGGATTTTTCTGTCCCTGTGTTTTATCCATTAATGTTGATGCTACTCCATTCAGGTCTCCCATTAAAATAAATTTGTAATCCATATAATCCATGAGTTTTAAGTCCAGATTCTTAAAGAATTCCACTTTGACATCATTTGGTGCATAAATTCCCAGCAAAAGAAATTTATCGCCTTGTGCCGTAATTTCAACTGCAATTTACCTCCCTTCCTCATCTTTAAACAACAATTTGGGGTTCTATTTTTCTTTAACATAAAAAACCACGCCTCTTTTTTTCACTTTGTCGGATGAAATAAATTCCTGCCCAAGTTTCTTATTTTGGAGAATTTTCCTGTGAAGTCTTATAACATGTGTTTCTTGTAAACAAATTATATCCAAATTCTGTCTTGCCAATACATGATAAACTTGATTTCTTTTAAAACGTGAATTGAGACCATTTACATTCCAGGAGTAAATTTTCAAAGACATCCTGATTTGTTAGGGGCCCACTGCCCCTGCCCCCAGTGAAGGAGAACTTTCCAGTCCAAGCTCTTTTGCGTTTTTCTCCAGAAATCTTTCTTTCTCTCTGACAGTTCTTATTCTTTGTTTCCTTCCTTGAAATTTAAAAGATAGTCCTTCTGGGAACTCCCACCTGAAGAAAATGTTCTTTCTTCTTAGGGCACTGGCCAAATCCGTATAATTATTTCTCAGGGCCAAAAAGTGTGTCGGAATGTCTTTAAACAGAATTATTCCCTTCTTATCTATCTTTAAACTTTTTTTATAATGGTGGCCTAAAATAATATCTCTCTGCTCTTTAGTTTTAAAAATCACCATACAGTCATGTGTAATCTTAGTATCTTTTTAAGGTCCAAATCTGTAGGCCTTGTCAATCAAGGAATTTAATTCTTCTTTTGAGAGGCCCCAGTACGCTGCAAATTCTTCAATTAACCAATCCTTCAAATTATCCCGCTCTTTCTGGGGTATGCCCCTCAATCTCAGATTACATTCCCTCTGATTTAGTTGCAGAGACGCAATTGAATTTTGAGATTCTCGCTGAATTGTCTCTAAATCAGCAATTGTGGTTCGAGGACCCGAACCCCACGCAGTGGAATGAAACACAAGGACACGTGATATAAGGTTAATGGGCAAGAAAAGGCCACAACTTTATTGATTACAGCAAGTGAAAAGGTATTGGCTTAGGCATTGGATTACGTCAGCTGACTCCACCCACTCGGAGAGGGGTGAGTCTAAAAAACAAAGGGGGTTTATTCACCAGTTGGTGGAGCGTGTTGATGCTAATCCAACTATAAGCTCTCCCCTGATGTCACCGAGGGTCGTGCCATGGCCTCCCGCCAAGCAGGCATCGGACAGAATACACGACCGCCGGATTCCTTTAACGGAATACCCAAAAATTGAAGGCGCAGGCGATGGCCACACCTAGCCCTTCGACACCACAACACATTATTCCAATGCCTAACCGCCACCCGAGCCCAAAAGGGGCTCGCCGCCAATACCCTCACAGCTGTAACCAATCCCTGATGCTGATGATGATGCTATTTAACCAAATGTCATTCCCTTGGTCTGAAAGATGAACTCCATCATTCCGGTACAAGGCTTGGTTGCCAATCCGGATACGGTCATGAGAGATGACTCAGCCATTCATAAGGCGCAACGGGCTATTGCACGATTTAAGAGTTTCTTGGTTTTTCCAATGGCCATACAGTTCTGCGCACCGCGCCACACAATTCTCTTCAGGAAGGAGGACCAGAACACCATTGTTCCGGGACACAAGGCAGCAATCTCATCCAAATCTCTTTTTATGTGCCACGACAAGCCCACACTTCTTCTGCTAACAAGGTCATTTTCCCCTAATTGAAGGATAAGGATGTTGGGAGGGCCAAACATGGCGACTTTCTCCCTCAGCAATGGCACAAGCTCTTCCCAACGCATGCCTCATCTGGAAAACCAGAAAACTCGCACTCCAGGTGGCAACCCAAGATTAGGGGTGAGGCCGCAGCTTGCCGACACGGGCCCAATGGACTATACTGTGGCCACAAATCCAAACACTTTTTCTGAGAACGGCTGAGAATAAAGGAAAGAGAAAGACGGGTAAGTAGAGGTAATGCAGCGGAGCGCATACTAGCGAATGTAACCTTTATAAGCATCGGATTTCCACCGGCCCATTTCTTTAATCCTATCCGCTGGCAGGCCCCAGCCCGCCGCTGTTGTGGCGGCGCCAATCCTGAATGAGTGTGCAGCATAATCCTGGGAAGATAAACCACAGGCATCAATAGCTTTGTGGAGTACCCTTGTGAATTGGTGTCTCAACAAAGGTGACCCATCCTCGTGAACCAGGAGCGGGCCAGGACCGGGCGGTCTGAGGTAAAGGTACCATCTAGTGTCCTTGACTGGGCATGGGCCCCGCTGCGCTGAAGCTGTAAGTTTTACGAGGGAACCCCTACCTGCCTGATCCGTTTTGGATTGACGTATCCGCACCGTCATGCTAGCTTCGGACAACTGCACGTCCTCCGTGAGGAGGCCGCGCGTTGACCCAGTTACGTTAACCTCGGCTACTACTTCACCGACCCTCAAGGCGCCAAAAAAGGTGATCGCATATGCAGCGGGAAAAAGGCGGGCCTCAAACTTGGTCCAGCAGATCGACTTAAGCTTTATGCGTATTTGAGAGAGCAGCCTGTAAGAAATTGGCTTATGGCCCTCGGCTCTAGGGGGTTGCAGCTTACCCCAACCTTCACTAGCTCTGTGGATCAGGAAGTCACTGCACGGGTCGGAGGAAAACATGGCTTTACAAAGGAAGCTGATGGCGGCTACGTGTATCTTTAAAGTTTTGGGGGCCCGGCCTAAAGGAGGCTATAACGTATGCCGCAAAGAACACCCAGGCCTCGAACTTGGACCAGCAAATTGACCTAAGTTTCATACGGATTTGGGACAGCAGCTCATAAGAAATAGGCTTGCGGCCTTTGTTATTTGGAGGCTGCAGTCAACTCCAACCTTCAATTGCCCTGCGGACCATGAAGTCACAGCACGAATCGGTGGAAAAACATGGGTCTACTATAGAATGTGATAGCGGCTATGTGTATCCTCAAAGTTTTCGAGGATCAACCTAGGCCATGAAGGTGTGTTAAGTATTGCAGAACGTTTTCTGTGGAGGGTGTAACATTAGTGGAAAGGGAGGATACTTTGGACCTGAACCCCATGAAATCACACCAGACCTTCTTATATGATCTAAGCGTAGAGGGTGCGACAGATGCTAATACTCCCTTAATCACTTCACGTCTCCAAGGTTCCACAGGTGCTCCGGAATGGGTTCTGGCAGTGGCTGAGCCCTGGGAGCTAATGCTCGGAAGCGAGGCACCGGAGGACGAATGATCGGAGTAGGCGCGACACCCTCTCGGAACGCGATGACTGCTTAACCAGTATGTTGACCACCGCCTGGTTATCAGTTCTGAAGCACACCCGGCGATTCTGGAACTCCTCAGTCCAAATGTGAACAGCCACAACTAAGGGGAAAAAAACTCCAGAAAAGTGAGATCCCGTGTGATAGCCTCGCCTTGCTACTCTGCTGGCCATTGTTGAGCACACCAGCATCCCCTAAAGAATAAACTGAAGCCCAAGGACCCAGCGGCATCAGAGTGAACCTGGAAATCTGAGGATAGGTTGAGGATTTCCTGCCATAAGGAGACTCCATTGTAGCGTTCCAGAAACGTGATCCAGATCTCAAGGTCTGTCTTAACCGATTTTGGGAGTCTTACCCTGTGGTGCAGTTTGTTTGTTTGTTATTTTATTTTATTTTTTAAGGTTAGGTATGCACACAGGCCCCAAGACTCATTTTGTATCATGAATTTTAAACTTCTGATTTGTTCCTGAGTCACTTGGTGCTCTCTGTGCTGAATCTGAAGGGGGATGGCACACAGACTAACTGAATGTGGATGCTCATTATGCACTGTATCATAGTATAGTACAGTGATTATAAAAATATCTGCTTGAGTATACATTTTCATCATGTGTAAAACTCATAAGGAATAAACAAATAGTTCTATATTGTGATCAAGTAACTCCTAGAACAAAATTGTAAGTTTTAGCTTCAGAAAACCAGTTGCTTCTAGCCAACATCCTGTTGCCAATGTAGCTAAAATTTTAGCACTTTTGATTGTTAGTTGATGACAAGATTGTTAGTATGACAAGAGATTGGTGGGATGCTCTCCTACAGATTTCCAAAACTGTTGTACTACAAGACACAGCCAGGACATTCCAGAAACAGCTAGGACATTCCAGAAAAATTTTATCTGATGCTGTAAATGTCAGGTTTCAGTTTCACTCTAGCTAGAAAGAACTGCTACATATGCAACATGTTCTAGAAGATTGCCAAAGGTGAGCTCTTGGCCAAAGCGTTATCCACTTCAGTGAAGTGTTATTTCTCACAAAACTAGCAATTTGTTTACTAACTATACATGTTCCCTAATATGGTTAAAGCATTGAAATTATGCGATTCCGACTGTTGGGCTTAAAGGCTTACTAGATTCTAGGACTAAGGGCTAAATCATTATTGTACTTCTTTGCAATTTTGCCCACAGCTGCCCTGCTCATTGGGAGAACAGGAAATGGATCTGGAACGCTTCAAAGCAGTACCATTGCTCCCATGTGTCTTCCTGTTTGGGCTGTCATTTTGTTAAAGCTGTGGTCTTGCCCTTGTAGTTGATCTGGGAGAAAAAGGCAGGTTCCCCAGGGAAAAAATAATTCCTGTATGAGGTGTTATAGAATGATACATTTGGTTGCCTAATAATCTCAAAAGGGGGGTGGGTCTGGGAAGGAGTGCCTCTGTCCTGGAGACCAAGCAGGGGCTAAGTGGCAGCCCTGTTGGGTTCATCCCAATTAGCTGTATGCCATAGTGTGACTCCAGAGGCGGAGCTAGCTGCTCTGGCACCCGGAGTGGCACACATGGTGTGCACCCAGGGGTGGGGCTAGCTACCCGTGGGGCGAGGCGAGCGTCCTTTCCCTTACTGACTTCTGATTAGGAGAGTCCTTCGTAGTTAAGGAGCCAACTACTGTGATTCTGAAACCCTCTGAGAAACCCTTCCAAAGATAGGATGCTGCACTTCCGTCCGGATGGATAAACAAGAGGTTGCGGAGAGGAGAAACCTGAATTGGAGAAAATGCTAGACCCAGAAGGACTTTATCGATGGTTCCCTGCTGCGGGGGCTCATCTGGAACTAGAGTGGTGGAAGCCCCGACCTCCCTGAAAGGGCCGCTTCCCTTTGTAACACACTGTGGCTGGGTGAGCCCCTGCACATCTCTCACACTCGTGCGGGTACTTACAAGACTGCCTTTGGCATTGCCCTTTATTGAATTACCAGCACACCTTACATTTTAAATCCTTTCTAAGGTCCAGCTTTCCAGTGTGATACACCTCTGATGGCTTCTTCTCGACATACGGGCTAACTGCCAGATGCTAATAGTGGCGGCCTCCCCAGAAAGGGCATAAGCCATTCTGACTCATCATCACCGGCTGATGAGATGCCTGATTCTGGAAGCTGGACCCTGGGCTGCTTATTCTGCAAAGAACTAGAAGAACTGGAAGCAACCGGGTTATTGATACGGGCCGGCAGCCTCCACGCAGGCGCCCCGATGTGGTTCTGAAAGTCGCCAAGCAAGCCTGAGACCTAGTTTGCACAGCCACCGTTCCTGTCTGAGGGCTTGGGCCTGCACCTGGGTAGTTTAAAGGCTGGCCACTGGTTTGCGAAACAAGGAAGTAAGAAACGCAAGGCAAATAGAACTAAAGAATAGCTAAGAGAAAGCGCTGTTCATAGTCAACAATGAATGATCTGAAGGCATTGAGGAAATGCGAAATGGGTTTGGGTTTATTATTACGACGGTTGCCAGCTGCAGTGTGTGCTGGTACTGCACCCGTGCGCTTCCTCTTGGGCGCCATGAGCTGCTCTGTGCACTAGTAAAATGCGCCTACTATTTATTTTGTCACTAATTATTTTATTTTATTTTAAATTTAATTTTCATTTATTTATTTATATTTTTAATATTATTAATTTTAATTATTATTATTTATAATTATAATTATTTATTATTATTATTATTATTATTTATTTATTTTTCAAATTTATTTTATTTTATTATTTTATTTTATTATTGTTGTTATTTTTAATTAGTATTAATATCACCAATCAATTAATAACTTGACTGTAGTTAAATGTTAGTATATAATTATTGTGCATCAATAAAGTTCGGAGCCTGGTTGATGAATTAATTATTAATCGATAGTATCTCAATTAATAGCCAGTGGATTTATAGCTATGAGTAGGAATTACTATTATCAATTGCTCCGCGTAACTGCTGACAAAATGAACAAGCTATACGTCACTTAACTGCACCGCTTGTATTTATTTATATTTATTAAATCACAACCCAGCAAGAGTTCAAGCAGCAGCGCTCAGCTACATATTAGCACCTGGCTCCAAGGAACAATCCCATACACAAAGCAACCCCAACTGCAGTCAGACAGAATTAGAAGATAATTGCCTACAATAAAAAGTTGCCCCTTTTAAATGATAGGCAAATCTAGGCACAAAGCAATGCCAAGTACTCAAACAGAATTGAAAATAACTGCTTACAAGGAGATGCTCAGAAGCTGCAGCCAAATTAAGAGAAAAGGAAATCAGTAAGATTCCAGGCCCACACCAGCGGCCCTCTGAAAAGGAGGGGTGAGGTTGCTCTTAAGGGGAATATCTCACTGCTGGGGAAACTTCTACCAAACAAAGGAAACTTTGCCAAACAAAGAAAAGTAAATCTTTGCCCACAAGGTCGGCTCAAGACCAGTTGAGGGAGATAAGGGTGCTTAAACAGACAAAAGACTGCAATTGGTCAAACTGCTGGTTAGTTAAACTGACAATGCAACTAGAGCTGCTGAACTGCCAGGTGCTTAAAGACAATGCCTCACAAACTGCCGGTCACTCAGAGAGCAATCAAGCCTGCCCCAGCAGTTGGGAAAAAAAACAAAAACCTGTCTGGTAACTGTGATGACTCAGGCAAGAAGCAAAGGGAACTCCAAAGACCGATGTATCTCCTGAATGGGGGGGGGGTGGAAGGAGGGAGGAGGGAGGAGAAGGAAAGCGTGGGGGGGGGGGAGTTGTGAGGGAGGAGGGGTGGAGGGAGTAAAATGAACATGCCGGGCAAGGAAAAAGTTTTTGAAGAAAAGGAAAATAGCTGTCCTTTACAGTGAGCCAAAATGAAGTGGAAATATAAACTGTGGGTTAACCTGGACTTTTCAGTAAGGTACTATAAGCCGTAACCTTTTTTTTGTTGTTGTTTAAAAGCGGTTTTCTTTAGGGAGCCTGTACTGGCAAGTGAAGCCAATGACAAGAACCAGGCAAAGGCACACCTTCAAAGGTTCTAAACGTATAAACATGCAGAGCTGAGGAATGGTTCCCTGATCAGAAACCCTGAATTGTCCACCCCAAGCCCTGCCTTATTTCTTCCCCCAAACATCAAGCGAAGGGGGGGCTTAGAGAAACCAAGAGGGGTGAGGTTTAAGCGCACAGTCTATTCCAAGCCCCGGCAGCCTTTAAAATTTTACAGGGGGCTCCCGATTTAAGTAGTACCAATGGAAGGGATGGCAGGGTAAATTAAACCCACGCTAGAAGAGTAATAAATCAATAAACGGCAGGCACAAACACACGCTGTAAGCACACACACACACGACTTAAAATTAGAGAGGAACAGGAAAAGGAACCCTGAGGATCATCTAGTCCAACCGCAGCAATGCAGAAATATTCAGCTGTCCCATACAGGGATCGAACTTGCAACCTTGGCATTATCAGCACCATGCTCTAACCAACTGAGCTATCCAGGCTCTCAAGGACAGTGGAGGGGGAAAACGCACAAGCACCCTGGCCAACAAATTAAAATGTAAGGCAAACCCACTCAGTCACCCAGACCAGCCACGCAATCGGACAGGCAAGGGCAATAGAGGGGAAAACGTACAAGCACCCTGGCCAAAAATTAAAATAAAACGCACAGCCACCACGGCAGAGGCAGGGGAAGGAAAGCGAGGAGACGAGGGAGAAAGAAAGACGGAGCCACACTCACACTCAGACCTCGCTGGGGGCACGTGCTGGGCAAGGGAACAAGCTGCAGCTTAAGAAAGGTAATTCACACTTAGACCACACAAACAAATCAAGCACCAGGAGTGGGGGGAAATAGAAGGTTAAATGTAGGTTTTTACACGGAAAAGAGGACACAGCAAGGCAAACCTGGATGCCTGGGTTTTTAAAAGCAGTAAAGCAATGAGCGCACGCAAGCCTCCTAAAGTTAAAAGGCAAGCCAGGAACCAGGCAGCCTCCACACACAGACCCCCCCCCCCCGACTCCAAACCTCGTGGCTCTTCCCTGTGATGACTGTGATGACTCCTAGCTGATGACTCGCGACGGGACGACGAAAAGTGAGGGCTGGAGGCTGGCACCGCAGCAATTTAGGCTGCTGTACACACCCCCTTGAAAGCACCTGGTTGGGTGCCTGGCCGAGGGCGTGGGCGCCAGCCAGGTGAGTGGGAGGCAGGGGGCAAACGCCCCCTGCTTGAGGCGGAGTCCGGCTCCCTGCCACAACCACTCCCCTCTCTTGCAGGGAGGAGAGTCTTTCTCACAGTTTCCAAATGCGCCAGTCTTGGCTCATGTGCTGATGCATCTGAGTTAACTTGCGTCAAATTTTGTCTTATCTTAATTGAGCAAAGTCACTTTTTAATTCCTGTATAGACTTTTGATTTCCTCTTACTTCTGTTTTAATTTTCTGAAGCAATTGCAACACAGACTCCTCAAAAGTTGGTGACTTAGAGTCCCTCCTTGCTTTGGTTTTTGTTTTCTCTGTCTTTTCTCCTTTCTCTCCCCCATCCATAACTTGTAATTCTTTTGTTCAAGGTCAGTCTCAAACACAAGGGAGAGATAAGGAAGCAGACAGTTTCTCTTCTCAAACCTCTCCACCAGTCTTAATATAAAAGTCAACAGTCTCTCTAACTTGTAATCTTTTTTTTTTTTTTACTCCTTTCTTAATTCCCCAGAAGTTAATAACACAGTTACAATTTACAATTTATATCTGGGGGTAGGGGTACTGTTAAAAGAGAAAGGGAAAAGAAAAACCGTTGAGTTTAGGCAGCTGCAGTTACTCCCCCCCCCAATAGGAAAACGAAAGTTGAAAGTGTCCTTTTCTTTACGACGTCACAATGGAGTCTAGTCTCCCTGACTGAGTAGTCCGCTTCCACAAAGAAAATACCTTGTAAATCCAAACTGTCCAAGGATTAAGAAAGTCAGAAAAGTATCTCCCCCCCTTCCCCCTGCTAGAAGAGGGGATCCAAAGGTTAACTTGAAAGTCTTTAGAAAGTCGTAAATTTTAGATTACAGCTTCGGGTAATGTAGCTGTTTTCTCTCTTAATCAGAGGAGGGGACTGACCTCTGTTTTTAAGCCCCTGTCCTTTCCAAATAAAGGTCCAAATTTTAAATTTATTACTCACTCTTTTCCAATCAAAGTTGCTTGGAGAAATTGGCCGCTCACGATTGCTGGACTCGGAGCTTCATGCGATGAAGGAAGCGAGTCTATTCCCAAGTCTCCAACCCCACTCACTCTCGGAGCCCTTATCAAGAGCTTACCGGGGAGTGAGGGAGTCGTTCCAGGCACCCGCAGGAACACCAAGTCCTCAGAATGCTCAATCCGAGGTTTTTAAGGGGTACCGCGTCACTCTAGCAGTTTCCCCAACCTTCAAAGCACCGGTGCTCTTTCAAGCGAAAGAGCTCACCCTTCCAGCAGAACGGGCAGCCAATCTGGAAGTCAATAGTGAACTGTTTCTTTAAGGGGGTTGAGATTTTGGTGGAGCTCAGTTCAGGTTGCCTGACTTGGAAAATCTAAACTGGAGGTGCAGAACCGGTGAGAGAGATATTCCCTGCATATTTTATGCAACAAACTTTCACAATTCTGTAGAGGGGAGGAATCTTCACAATGGTCTTATACTGTAGGAGAACCACTCCTTTTACAGTGGAAGAAGCCCTTCATATTCTAACTCATCCTGATTTTCAGAAGATTGTAAATGATATGCCATGCAAGCCTCTTGGTGGTGATGCCTTCCTGTATTCATTCAAAGGGTCTCCTCAGGAAAAAAACGATTGGCGCTGTGATCAATATTATTGGATCAACTGTGGTGTCCAACTATGGCCAAAAAAGGATCCAGAGTTGAGAAAAGGTTACCATAAAATCAAAACTGGTTCAAGTACAGGCAACTTCACAAGGTACTGTGCTGGTCCCGGGGGGAGGTTACCGTGAGGCGTGGTCAGAGTCTGGTCCTGGGTCAAGGGTCTGGAGACTGTCCACCAAGGGCGAAGCAGGGTCCAAAGCAAGGAGCCGGGCATGGTCGGGAACTCTGGAAGAACAGGTCTGGGTGCTGGCAGAAACAGGTTTCCAATGACGTTGCTCCCGCAACCTGGGACTGGGCTGACTGCCCTTTATTTCCTCTGAGGCCAGGGGCGGTCCCGGCCCACAGGTGACCCGCCTCTCCTGGCCTTAAGGCGAGCACTCCTCCTGAGAGAACCCAGTTCCCTCCGCCTCTCTGCCCTGAGCCTCTGCAGCTCAGGAGAGGCTGGAGGGTTACTGGACCCAGGGGGAGGCTCACCTTCCCCTGACAGGGCTGGGAGAGGCGCACCTGTAGGCAATGGGTCCTCAATCACCTCCGGAGCCAGAGTGGATTCATCTGGTGTCTGCTCCTGAGGATCCGGCGCAGGTGCAGGCGCTCCAGATTCAAGGCCCTGCCCTGGCTCAGCCGGCCCTGGAGGCGGGGACTCCTGTGCAGGCTGGGATTCCTCCGGTTCAGCCTCTGAATCAGATTCCCAGGCCATCACAGGTACAGTTATACACTGTTAGAGCCTTCTTGTGAAATGGTTCTGTTACACTGTATTGGAGATGAGAAGGAATTCCATGCACTTCCTCATGGTAACAGAAAGAGAAATTTGCTAAGACCACATGTACGGACAATGCCTTCAGTAATAGGAAAGATTTCTGATACAAGTGCTTAGCCTTCAAAAATCTATCAAGACCTTTGTAATGACCCTGTAACTGACTCAGCTCATATGCCTGTAGCTCAGCCATGAAACCTGGAGCAGGTAAGAAACATACTTAAGCTTGAAAGACAATGTACACGAATCAGCCATGATGATTTGTACAGTATTTTTTAATTTACAGAACTCCATGATATCTCTGTGTCCTAAAGTGATTGTTGTTATGGGCCTACAGGATATCTCATCTAAAGTAATATCACTGAAGACAGATTTACCTATGCTTTTTTAATATGACACAACTTTTCAACTTGGAGACTTCTACCTATCTACTTTATTATTTCAAAATGTGCTTTTCACTGAATCACCACTGATTCCTGTAATATTCATGATACATGACAGCAGGCGAGAGGACAATCACAGGAGATTTTTGGAAAACCTTTCAAAGCAGTGTCCTTTGCTCAATTCAGATAAAGTTGTCATAGTGTCTGACAGAGAAAAAGGAATTGAAAAGGCTTTGGATCATGTTTTGCTCAAGAGCCACAGAGTGGTATGCTGGAATCACATCCGCAGAGACATCGTGTTTTGGTTGAAAAAACATGGGGCCAGTTCAGAAGATACCAAGATATACTTTGCTGACTTTTTTGATCTTCTGAGGTCAAATTCTGAGCAAGACTACACATTCAAATTAAAGAAACTCAGTAGAAGGTGGAGCAAAACGTTATTGGACTACTTTAATTAAGACCTGCACCAAGCAATAATAACTCATGCTGGGGCCTGGATTCTAAAGAGACTGAACATATATAATGAAAAAAGTGGAATCACCACAAATGTCTCTGAGAGTTTTCATGCAGCTCTAAAAAGACTTTCACAATGGAAAGAAAAGACGATGGAAACAATGGTGTTATCCTTATATGCAATGCAAAAATTTTACTGGAGAGAAACTTTGTGTGGACTATGTAACACTGGAAACCTTCATTTGCGGCCTCAGTTTATCAGACACTCAAGATCACCAGAACATACAGTCTTTCCTCATATAGCTTGTGATCCATTACAAATCATGGATCTTGTACAAAGGGGAGAACTTCCGCGGCCTAAGAAAGATGAAAGCTATGAGAAGGCACCATGAGTTTGTCAAATGGTACTAGAGGACTTTACGGTACTGAACAATTTAATAGCTGTTTGTCCACAGCTTGGTGTATTTGTCGTAAGGGGTAGTAAGGAACAGCATTATGTTGTCCACCTTTTTCCCCAAAGAGAGCTGCTCTTGCCCATCATCCAGGAATTGTTACCATATTATAGCTGCCAAAAAATCTATCGGCGTGCCACCAGAACTAGGGAAGCCTCGCCGGCTGCAGCTCACACAATTGAAGCGAAATAAAAGACAGAAGAGTGAATTGGGAAGAAAGTTCCCCAGACTGCAGGAAAAGAGAACTGTAGCTCCAACATCTGTTTCAGTGCAGGCTGCTGAGGAGTTGGACTCCTTAAAAACAGATCACCGACTGACTATGAGACAACTGGAAAGCACTCAACCTCAGACGACCTCCACTCCAAAAAGTGGGAAAGAGGATTTGACAGTGACCAATATTGATTCTTTTGATAGCAGCCCCATATTCTCAACACAAAGTGAGAAGTGTTTGGGCAAATCACTGATTTGTACATCAGTTCCCCCATGGCACAACTGTACCTTCCCCATACTCAGTCTACAAACCATGGGACTTGAGGATTCAATTGCCAACATCTGTGTGTATGCCTATGATATAGGCACACTGAAAGGATCAAACGGGATAAATAACCACATTTCTTGCCTCCAGGGTGATCGTGGCCAAAGAGATGGAACAAGATGGAACAATTTTCCCACTTAGTTGCCAGTTCATGCAGATGTGTCAAAGATTGTCAGTGCAAACCATGAAGTACTGTTTGAGATTTGGCGTGCTAAAGAAAGATGTTTTGATTATTCCAGTAAATGATACGGAAGTCCACTGGATACTGATAGTAATCATTTTTAAAAGGAAGACCATTCTCTACCTAGATTCCAAACATGGATTGAACCACTCTGTGATTGATGCAATAACATCCTTCTTAGCATGTCTGCATGAGATGGATTCAAAATGTCCTTATAGTTTTGCGGGCTGGTCATTTTTTTGCACCAACTGATATACCCAGGCAAGGTAATTCCAGTGACTGAGGTCCTTTCTTGGTTTTATAAATTTTTATTAAGCTTTTCCTTTACAAATAAATCCGTACAACCATGTTTACAAATTTCCTGTTTTTGAACTTCCACCAGCACATCCCTCAATCATCCATTTTTCTTATCTTCACGCATTTTCTATATGATATTGCCAATTTAATATTATCTTTCCATCTCTATTTCTTTTTTACAATATACCTTATACTATCACAAAGCCTCCTTAAAACCCACTAGCATTGTCTGTTCATCACAGATAGTTTTCAGATAATCCGTGAACTTTCCCCAGTCCTCGATGAATTTGTGATCTTTCTGATATCTGATTTTTCCAGTCATTTTATCCAATTCTGCGTAGTCCATAAGTTTCATTCTCCACTCATTCAAGGTCGGTAGTTCCTCTTGTTTCCATTTTTGGGCCATTAATATTCTTGCCGCTGTTACTGCATACTGAAAAAGTTTGTGATCACTTCTATTTATCTCTCTTCCTGTTATTCCTAACAAAAAGGCTTCTGGTTTTTTTACAAACGTATATTTAAACATCTTTTTCAACTCATTATATATCATTTCCCAGAAACCCTTTACCCTCTTAAATTCCCACCACATATGAAAAAATGATCCTTCTTTTTCTTTACATTTCCAACACTTGTTACATGTTTTGAACATTTTTGCTAACTTTACGGGTGTAATATACCATCTGTATACCATTTTCATAATATTCTCCTTTAACGCCATACATGCAGTAAATTTCATATTTTCATTCCATACTTTTTCCCAATCAGCCAACTGTATATTATAACCAAAATCTCTGGCCCAATGTATCATAACCGACTTTATCTCCTCATCTTTCGTTTGCCATTCCAAAAGTATTTTGTACATTTTTGACATTGTCTTAACATCATTGTCAATTATCTCTGTTTGAAATTTCGATTCTTTCTCTATATATCCCCTCTCTTTAAGGTCCTTTTTAAACATTTCATTTACCTGAAGATAATGCAACCAATCATAGACATGATCTTTAACTTGTTCATATGGCTTCATTTTCCATTCCCCCCCCCTCTTTAATTACTAACTCTCCATAGGTAATCCAATTCCCTCTCATATTGATTTTCTTTACACTCATTACCTCTAGTGGTGACAACCAGTGTGGAACTTTGGGTTCCAGTATATTTTTATACCTATCCCATATTTCTATTATGGAGCTCCTGAAAATATGATTATCAAAACCCTTGTGACTTTTCTTCTTCTCCAACCATAAATAGGCGTGCCAACCAAATCTATTATCAAAACCTTCTAAATCTAATAGTTTGTTGTCTTTTAGTTTTATCCACTCCCTTAACCAACAGAGACAAGACGCTTCATAATATAATTTCAGGTCTGGCAGGGCAAAACCGCCTCTTTCCTTAGCATCTGGTAATAACTTAAATTGTATTCTTGGCTTTTTGCCCTGCCAGATATATCTTGAAATCATTCTTTGCCACTCTTTGAAGATCTTTGTTCCCTTGATTATAGGGATCATTTCAAACAAAAATAACATCTTTGGAAGCACACACATTTTGATCGTCGAAATTCTGCCCCAGAAAGAAAGTTTCATTCTGCTCCAAGTTTCTAAGTCTTTCTTAATTTTGTTCTGATATAAATCAATATTTTTTGGGGTTAACCAAATTCCCAAATATTTTATCTTTTTAGCCACTTCAATCCCTGATTCTCTTTGCATTTCTTCTATCAGACTCTGATCCATATTCTTGACCATTATTTTAGTTTTCCTCTTATTTAACATAAATCCGGCCACTCTACCAAATTGGTCTATCTCATTTAACACCTCATTTAAACTGTTTTTAGGGTCTTCTATCGTTATTACCAGGTCGTCGGCAAAGGCTTTAACTTTGTATTCATTTTGACCGACTGTCACTCCTTTTATTGTTTCATTATTCCTAATTGAACACAAGAGGACCTCCAGAACCGATATAAATAACAATGGTGATAGAGGACATCCCTGTCTGGTACCTTTTCGTATCTTAACTTCTTCTGTAAGTATATTATTTACAATCAATTTCGCTCTTTGTTCTGAGTAAATTGCCTTTATTCCATTATAAAAATCACTTCCAACTTCCATCATTTCTAGGTTTTTTAACATAAATTCCCACGATATATTATCGAAGGCCTTCTCCGCATCTACAAACATTAGTATAGCTTGTTTCTCATTCCTGGCAGTCAGATATTCCATAATATTTATTATATTTCTCACATTGTCTTTCATCTGTCTGCCTGAAAGAAAACCTGCCTGATCTGCATGGATAAGTTCCTGCAGAATCTTTTTAAATCTTTTAGCTAATATTCCAGAAAAAATCTTATAGTCTGTATTCAGCAGTGAAAGCGGCCTATAGTTCTTCACTTGTGTCAAATCGGAATCTTGCTTGGGAATGAGTGTAATAAAGGCTTCTTTCCACGTTTCCGGGATGTCTTGTTGTTTCAAAATATTATTCATAACTTCCTTCAATGGTACCGTCAAGGTATGCCTCAGTTCTTTATAATAACTAGATGTAAAACCATCCGGTCCTGGTGCCTTTCCTTTTTTCAATTCTTTTATAATCTCAGTTATTTCCTCATTCTCAATTGGAGCATTCAGTCTGTCTTTCTTTTCTGTCGGGATCTTTTGCACCTTTTTTTCTCTTAAAAATCTTTCTATTTTCTTCATGTTATTCTTTTCTCTATTGTTATATAAGTGATTGTAAAAGTCCAAGAATGCTTTCCTAATACCTTTTGGGAGGTCCTTTCACGTGTACCATTGCACATCTGATTGCTTCTGCTGGCGAATTACAGTTCACACAAAAGGATGTGACTGCCGTTAGACCCTGGATTGCAAAATAAATAATACAGTATAGTGGGAAAACCTATCTTGAAGGACAAAACAAATATATTCCACTGCAAATTGCTGCTGTTTTGTTGTTTTTTAAAATTTATTTAATCATTTTTTCAATACAAACAACTGCAAAAGACACATACAACAAAAACCATAACAACACTAATAACACAATTTGACAATTCAGATTTGAATACACTGATATACCTATGACTACACCTTTTAAACAATATTTCCCCACCTCTCTCTCCTCCCCCTACTTCCCACCACTATCCGCCTTATCGCTTAAATATTTCTTCCATATTTCTTCATATTTATCCATTCTTAATTTGCGTCGACATGCAATTCGTTCGTATGTAGCTAATCTGTCCATATTATCAATCCATGTGCTCAATGGAATCTTTTTGTGGCTCTTCCAATTCATCAAAACAAGTTTTTTTTGCTTCTAATATAGCATGGTACATCCATATTTTTTTTACCCCTTGTAATCTCCCACGTTTCCGGAATATAATTTAGAATTAAATTCAATTCCCCTGAATAAGAATTAATTTTTATTACTCTTGCTATAAATATCCTCACCTTGCACCAAAATCATCTTATCATTGGGCAGTTAATCATCATATGTACTAAGTTTGCATTTTTACTCCCACATCTCCAGCAGTTGTCTAAACTTGTTATTTTCTTCTGGTATAGTTTTGCTGGAGTCCAGTGGACTCTGAATATTATTATCTGTTGAATAAGTCTTAGTCTTAGATCCATAGAGGCTATTTCTGTTGATTTTATACTTGACTCCCATATATCATTTGTTATCTGTACCCCTAACTCTTCACTCCATTTTTGTCTATCATATTCTAAATCATATTTCTTCCTGTTGAGTAGGGTTTGATATAGCGCAAGTGTAGAGTTTCTTGTTTTTGTTGCAGAGATTAAATCTTGTAGCAGCATGGGTGTTCCCGATGCTGCTATAGCGTGAGGGCCAAACTGCCTTTCCAACATATGTTTCAATTTGATGTATTGCCATTGTGTTTCACTGGTTAATCCATACTTTATTTGCAAAGTCTTATATTCCACAGATTTGTAATTTTCATCAATTAATTGATTCAATGTCAAAATACCTTTTCCCATCCAATTTTGCCAAATTATTACTTGATTTCCAATTTTTAATTTTGGGTTGGCCCATATTGTTAATTTCTCATGTTGAAATTAGGGGTCATCCTTATTATTTTTATTTATATTCATCCAATTTTTTATAGGTGCTTTAATAGTCTCCAGGATAATAGGATATTTCATAAAATTGGAGCCGAGTTTAGTCCACCCTACAAGAGGTTCAAAGAAACTATATTCGAGAGTAGCCCAATTGGGATTCCTGCTAGATCTCCAATTGTTAGTCTTACTCAACAGGTAGGCCTGGTGATATAGTTCCAGATTTGGGAGACCAAAGCCACCTTCCTTAGTTGGAAGTTGCATTTTATGTAATGATATTTTTGGTGGCTTTGTACCCCAGAGGCACAATCTCAGTCAGTTTTATTGCACATAGCCAAAGGCTGCCGTAATGTACACAGAATTATTTGACAATTAAAAGAAAATATACTGAATTGATAAAAAAAGACTTAAAACATTTATATTATTAAAACATTACGTACTCTAAACAAAGCTATAAAAATACCCCAATGTACAAATAAAAACATTAAACAGTAAAATTCATAAGCTAAAATCATCACATGGTCACTAATGTTAAAAACAATATCAATTAATACAGTGTGCAATTTATACTCAGAGTGTGGTGACAAAGATAGAGCATAGCCTGAGGTAGATAGATAGGATCAAATAAATTCTTCACCTTTACAGTTAATGGCTACCTTGGCTATATAATTTGCTCTAATTTTCCTAGCAGCAGCTGCAAAAAGTGCTGCCCATCAGGTCACATACTTATCTGTGTCTGCAAGGAGATATAAAATAATGTCAAGGGGGTTCTGGCCAGGGGACCCTGTCATTATAGGTACCAAAAAAATCTTTTCCTTGCATCATTATATAACGGACAGTGCAAGATATAATGCATAAGGTCCTCATCTGGTTGCCCAAGGCACAAATGGGCTGGGCTACTCGTTAGAAGCATCTGTCCAAGGAAAGGATTGGGTGACATATTTTACAGAAATATACGGCCCCTGTCCTGACCCACCCGCACAAGTTTACTATACTCAGTTATCAGAACTGCCAGAATGGCCAGACGTCACGCCCAATCAGATTAAGAGGCTAATCGCAAGCCAACTAGCTAATGAAATGAATTTATTAATACGGTCATAGACCAGCTTCAACACACACAATATCACAGATCATAAAAAATATCAGGAATACAAGGGACAATATGCAATAACAAGAATTTAAATATAAAAATTAAAATTAATTGTTAGCGTGCCCCCTGTAATTAACATTTAGGGGATTGGACATTATGGGATACCACTTGCTTCCTGCGATTGATTGCAGACGCACAGAATTTAGCTACATTTAAAGTAGTCTTGGGCTTCTTGTCCTCTAGCAGTAGTTTTAGACTATGGTATTCCGATTCTTTCCTAGACTTTTGCAAAACAGGTGTAATAAAAGTCAAACGTATATCCTCATAAAGACAACAACGTAATAGTACATGTGAAGCAGTTTCAACTTCCAACGAACCACAAGGACAGACCTGTGCTGTGTATGGTTTACCCTCGAATCTGCCCTGAAGTAAGGCAGAAGGGAGAACGTTAAATCTGGCGAGGGTAAAAGACCGTCTGTATTTGGGTACTTGAAGACCTGACAGATAGTTAGCTGGAGAGAAACCTCTCCCATGGTCCCTTATTGCTGGATGTTTGATCATTTCGCTCATGTGGCATTGTAGTTCTACGTCCCAGATACGCTGGCGAATTGTAGTCCTAGCTTTCTCGAAGCCTGTCGCTATCAGGGTCTGCTGTGGGATCCCCAAGCCTTTGAGCTTTTCCAGCAATGTAGCTTTCCATCTGGATTGGTAGGTATCTAATAAGGTTAAAGGTGCCAGCCCAAACGGGAAGAAAATAAGCTTTAGCCAATAATGGATCTTCAATATCCATATCCGAGTACTGATAGGAATTTGCCCAACCTCCATACGGACCGCTATGTTGGATACGCAAGAGGGGATCCCCAGCAGGCAGCGGAAAAACTTAGTTTGAAATGCCTCTAAGCGAGTAAGGTTTTTAAAACTGCAGATCTGGGATCCATATAACAATTGTGATAGTATTTTGGCAGCAAAGACCTGGGAGGCTGCCGGTATGTATTGGCCCCCTTTCCCATAAAAGAATCTTATTAACGCTTTGGTAGATCTTTCTGCATTTGCAATAGTATTATTAATCTGAAAGCGCCAGGAGCCCCTTTCCTGGAAGGTTACACCCAGGTATTTAAAGGTTGCTACCTGTTC
The DNA here is from genome assembly GCF_964270895.1 of Podarcis filfolensis. Classification (NCBI taxonomy): domain Eukaryota; kingdom Metazoa; phylum Chordata; class Lepidosauria; order Squamata; family Lacertidae; genus Podarcis; species Podarcis filfolensis. The sequence goes on from NC_139619.1 coordinate 17,302,767, forward strand.
TATTGAGCGATTGTCTATTCTCCATTTGTGCCGCTTACTTTTTTTAGAGAACACCATAACTTTGGATTTGTTGTAGTTAATTTTTAGTTGTTCAATGCTGCAGTATTTGGTAAAAGATCTCAAAAGTTTTCTTAGTCCAACACAAGAAAAAGAAATTAAAACTGTGTCATCCACATATAAAAGGACCGGGAGGGGCGTACCAGCCAATATGGGGGGATGGGCATTTTCTTTCTCCATATTTCCTACTAGCGAGTTGATATAGAAGTTAAATAAAGTAGGCGCAAGGACACACCCTTGCCTGACCCCCTGGTGGATTTGGATTTCCTTGGATAGGTGGCCCTGTCAGTCACACCTTACCCGGATCCGTGTATTTTCATATAGACTGTGGATGAGATACAGTAGGCGTTTGTTTATATTTGCGGCGCTTAGCTTTCCCCAAAGCCTGTCCCTCGGTATTAAATCAAAAGCAGATTTGAAATCTATGAAGGCCACATATAGGGAACCTCCTTTTCTTGATGTATATTTCTCCACAAGATGTTGGAGAACAAGGCCCTGGTCTAAGGTTGACCGATTTGCCCTAAAACCCGCCTGTGCTTCTGAAAGAATGTGGTTTTGTTCCACCCAGTCCACTAATTTATCGCATAGGTGGGCTGCGTACAATTTGCTAATGATACTTAGGAGGCTAATTGGCCTGTAATTAGCCGGATCTGATCGGCTCCCTTTCTTGAATAAAGGGATGATGATTGCTAATCCCCAGTCCTCAGGGATAGTGGCCGATTGATCTATGCTGGTGAATAGGGCAGCTAGCACAGGGGCCCACCATTCAACATTAGCCTTAAGGAGTTCCGGTGTAATATTGTCTACGCCGGGTGCTTTTCCAGGTTTAAGGGATTGGATGAGCCTATAGATCTCTTCAGTTGCTACTGGGGGCCATTTGGCGCCAATATCACTCGAGGCTGGGGGCATGGCCTGCAGATGTTGATTTGATGTATATAAAGATGAGAAGTAAGCCTCCCAAGTCCCAACTGGTATAGTATAATCAATTTCAATCGGGAAGTCTTGCCAACTTTTCGCAACTATTTTCCAAAAAGTGGCTGAGTCTTTCCTTCGAGAGGCCTCTAATAAACGTTGCCACTCCCCCCTTTGGGCCTGAAGCTTTTTCTTTTTAATCAGATCTTTATATTTACGTTTGGCTTCGAACCATTCCGCAGGAAGCAGGGGTAAGTTCGCTGATTTGTAGTTCCTGTACTTATCCAACAAAGAACGCTTCATAGCAATACATTCCTGATCAAACCAGGGTTTGGATTTATTGAGGAATAAAGATTGGCGTGATGTCTTTTTTTGGGTCAGATGGGGTTGCAAAAATGAAATCAGATCCTGGAACAAGATTATTCTAGATTCAAAACATGGTGAGTTTAAGAGATTATCTCTTCTCATGAGGAATATGTCCGAGTATAGCCTTTCAGATGTTTCAACATTCAGCTTTTCGGACCATCTAATACGCGAGTATCTCAGCTCCATGTTGGAGGACCTGGGAGCTTCAAGTTTAACGTTGCAAAATAAGTCTTTTCTTACATCCAGGAGGAGGCAGAGCGGTAGGTGATCACTATCAACCCTCTCCTCCACTTTGCACTCAAGGGCTCTATTTAGGAGATTAAATGATACCATAACATAGTCGATAGTGGAAGCTCCTGCATTTGATATAAAAGTAAATTCCCCACAAGTCTCCCCAATCTTGCGCCCATTTAGTATGACCAGGTCCAGCTTGTTAGAAAGGCGCAATAGGCACAGACCTGCATAATTACATCCCTTGTCTTTTGAGAGTCTGGTGGGTATAAGATGGTTTTCTTCCACGATGAGTGGCGAGTCGTGGAAGTGTGCATAAAGTGCTTCATCAGACTGGCCAATTCTGGCATTAAGATCACCAGCCACTAGCACTGAAGCTGCAGGGGTTTGAGTCATCAAACCATCAATGTATGTTTCCAACTCATGCCAGGTGTTTTTAATCAGCTGCTTGCCTCTTTGAGGGGGAAGATATACATTAATCAGTAGCAGGGTGAAGAATCTACTTTTCACTAGTAAGGCCATAGCCAGGTGTTTCAGTGTCTCTAATTTTACTAAGGACGCCCTCAACCTTGTAGATATTAAAATGCCTAGGCCACCCTTGACTCTCCCCCCTTTAGTGCTTGGGGATCCTGTAAGGGACATTGAGGAAAAGCCGTTAACTTCTAGGTCCCCTGTGAGCCATGTCTCCTGTAAAAATACTATGTCGTAGCCTTGGATAAATTTAGCAAAGGATGGATCAGCTGCCTTTTTTTGCCATCCAGCGATATTCCATGATAAAAAGCTAAGGTTGGCTTTACCAAGATCCACTCCTTGTCAATTATCTTCCAAGGTACTGTTGGAGTTTACCATTCTACGTGGCAGCCGACTATCATCCTTACAAGGAGAGCTGCCCAGGTGTTCTATGGTGTCAGATGGTAGATGTAGAGTGCTCACATTGGTAGACACTGGGCCTTTGCTATGCAAGGCCTCCTCCTGGGGGTACTCTACCTGGTTGTATCCTAATTCCGCTTCATCTAAATATCTCATTTTGGACCAGAAGCCTGGTGAGGTTTCCTTAGGCATGTTTTTCCTTATAGGGAGCGATGCATTATTCTCCTTTGTGAGTTGTACTTTCTTGATTGCAGGTAGATTAATCTCTGCTTTTACCTGAAGGTTATGTGATCGACGAGCCGCTGAATCGAGTTCTTGTGAGATGATCGTTTTGGGAGGGCTCTTGCTCTTTCTTTGGGCATCTACCTTGTTTTCCTTATAAAAATCTTTCCTGGCCAGCTTATTTCTTAGCGTTTCTAATCTTTCTAAGATTTCAGCTTGTATTAAAGGCGGGAATGTCCAGAATTTACTAATTAAGGTATTTTCTTCAAAGGAGAAGTTGTGTGTAGGGGTATCCAGTTCGTGAGGCGACTGGTAATTATTCTGATAATCAGCTTTATTGTTTTCCACCACCTTTGAATAGATGTCTTTCTTATTTGATTTGATAAGGTGCGAGGGGGGGCCGGGCACTTCAAATAGGCGAGTCACTGTCAGGCCCACCCTTTGCAGCTTCTCCTTATTAATTAATATTTGTTTTGCAGACGAGTCCTCTTTAAATGTCAGCATCACTCGATTATACTTATTGTCATTTGGGAGAAAATCTGCCTTGATAACATCACCTTGTAGTAGGAGGCCTCTGAGTACTAAGTCAATTTTTTAAAATATATACATTCTTTGTTGGTCCAGTGAATGTAATTCTGTACGGTTGTACATAGGGCAAATAACCAATCTGCTTCTGTTGAGGATCAGCGTTTGATTGTTCTGAGTTATCTTGTTGTGAATGGGAGTGATAGTCTCCACAGTAGCAGAGGAGGTTTGCCGGTCTTTATCTAATTGTTCGTTCCGATCTTTCGTTGATTGAGGGTTAGGGTGTTGTGAAACGCTTGTCACTTTAGGTTGCTGGATAATGCTCTGTATTGGAGTCACGGGTTTAGTATTCTTTATATTTGGTTCCTTTATTGTGGGATTCTCCAGGAGCTTGAATAACTTAGAAAAATTCAATTTCTTAGTTTGTGTGTGACTCTTAGTCCGCCTTCCCACTTTTATGTTTTTAGACTTCTTCTTGTGAAGTAGGTGTATTCTTTGGTGGCGATGCTTCTTTTTAGGTGAGGGGTGTGTGACTCGACTGTTGGTAGACATTGGAGTGGCCCTCTTTGGGACCTTCTCTGAGCTACTGGGCTCTGTTGGAATTTCAGCCGCTGGAGTAGGGGGGTGTGAGATTGCTCCCTTCCTGATGAGCTCTGTCAGGCTTACTAGCAAACCCATGCATTCCGTAAGAAAGTTCCTGATTGGTCTTAATTCTTTACTTATGTGCATTTGGCATTCATTCATCATTTCATTGAAAAACCCCATCAGGATACAGATATTGCTATCTGTGTCCCAGCAGGCTCCTTTTAGCTGACTTGGATTTTCCTCTGTTCTCGTCGCACTTGAGGGTTCCATCCTAGCCTTTTCACTGGGGCTGGCTGCATTGACTGATCCATCTAATGTGACTTCCAAGCGTTTCAAATTTAGTTCTTGGTCATGTTCTACGAGGGTGTCGGTAGCACTAGATTGGGAGACTATCTGAGCCATCTCCATTGCCAGACTGATCCCCTCTCTCTCCTCACCAATATCAGGTTCCTTCCCATACCATGTTCGGTCAATAGACCAATCGTGGAGGAGTGGAGACTCGGAGCATATGGGCGTTTTTGTTTTAGGCTTAAAATAATGCAAAATTTTCGTCTGCGAGGTTGCTGGTGGTGATTCTGCCCTCTGCGTTGGGGAGACCCCCAGAGCTTTACATTTCTGTCTGGTGAGCACCATCTCCGTGGAGTATACGGAGGTATGTGGGATATGTGGATGTAAAGATAGCACCACTTCGTCCCAATTAGACAAGCTGGAATTAACACTCCTCTCGTTAGATAATGCTCCCCCCAGAAGCTCCACGTCTAGTTAATTAATTAGAAGTGGCTGTGGTCCACTGCGAGTCAGACTTTCCGACAGTTCATGAACTAGCGGTCAGAGATAGAGGGGGGTAGATGGAATAGATTTTTACAGCGGCATTACTTACAACAACCGTGGCAGATGCAACGTCGAGGAGAGGAGGGCAATGAAATCCTATCGGGCTTGAACCGCCATCTTACTTACCGAAGAAACTGTGTAAAGATACTTCCCGACGGCGTTGAAAGTCCTTCAGTGATGCTAGCATTAATTTAATGCCCCCGCTGTGCCCTGTCAGCTGCGTGGAGTTCCAAAATGTAGGTAAAGCTCAGTACTCTCTCCTCCTCTCTTTCTCTCTCTTCCACTCTCCTCTAATATAGTTGCACTTGGAAAGATGTTTCGTTGCGGTAGGCAGACCTCCAACAGCCGAATGCCAATAAGATAAGGAGGTAATAAATCACTCCGGCTGGAGTCGAAGTCGGTGAAAGCTAAAGCTAAAACATCAGAGGGCAGCGAGGGGCTGCTGCTCCCTCGACAGATTGAGCAGTAAAACAATAAACTAAAAGCAAAAAGAGGCGAGGAGGTGGTAAAACAGCTGGTAAGACGTTAAAACTGAGTTTAAAACCAAGAAGTGGCTAAAAACTACTTAAAAACTACTTAAAAACTTAACTAAAAGCAGAAGACTCTGACTAGGCTGCTGTCTCCGTTGCCATCTTGGAAAACTTGGGTGACATATTTTACAGAAATATACGGCCCCTGTCCTGACCCACCCGCACAAGTCTACTATGCTCAGTTATCAGAACTGCCAGAATGGCCAGACGTCACGCCCAATCAGATTAAGAGGCTAATCGCAAGCCAACTAGCTAATAAAGCTCCAGAAGACATGATTCCAATGGAGATCTATAAGACAAGACCTGATTTCTGGTCTCCCATTTTTGCAAAATTGTTTTCATACATTAACAGCTCAGGTCGCATACCTGAAGGGTGGAAGCTGAGTATAATTGCCCCAATATATAAAAAGGTGATAAGAAAAACCCTGCCAATTATAGACCCATTAGTTTGTTAGATGTAGCCTCCAAACTATATGCCAGGCTCCTTCTTGGGAGACTAGAAGAATGGGCAGATACAAATAAGGTGATATCTGAAGTCCAGGCAGGTTTCGAAAGAGGGAAATCCACAATGGACCAGTGCTTTGTGCTGAACTTTCTGTTATGTAAATACATCCATAATTTGAAACAAAAATTATATGTTGCTTTTATCGATCTAAAGTCAGCTTTTGATACGGTCCCAAGACACACACTGTGGCAAAAATTGGAAAAGACAAATATAGACCTCCGTCTATTATTTCTCATCAAAACATTATATACTGACACATCAATACAAGTAAAGGTGGATCTGGCTGGCCATCTCACCACTAGAATTAAGACCATTACTGGAGTCAAACAGGGATGCATTTTGGCACCTTTCCTGTTCAATTTTTATATTAATGACATGGTTAAAGAACTGGAGGGCCTACAGTTTGCCCCTGTCACAATTCTCGACCAAAAACTCTCAGTATTAATGTATGCTGATGACCTAGTACTTGTATCTAGAACCCAGGTGGGCCTGAGACGGCTGCTTGCAAAATTAAGTTCATATTGCACGAGGAATGCTTTATCTATAAACTATGATAAGACGCAGGTCATTGTATTTGGGAAGCGTTCTAAAAAGCATGTTTGACACCTGGATGAACACATCATAAACCAAGTAAATACGTTTAAATATCTGGGATTGATTTATTCAGAAACAGCATCTTGGAATACACAGCTATCCAATATTAAATTGCAAGCCTTTAAATCAGCAAAAGCCATTCTGAAATTCGCTGCCTGTAAAGGTGGAAATCTGGTCAACCCAGCTCTATCTGTGTATAAAGCAAAATTTTTCTTTCCAGTAGCACCTTAAAGACCAACTAAGTTAGTTCTTGGTATGAGCTTTCATGTGCATGCACACTTCTTCAGATACACTGAAACAGAAGTTGCCAGATCCTTCTATATAGTGAGAAGGTGGGGAGGGGTATTACTCAGAAGGGTGGTAGAATTGTAGGAGATCACACAAAAATAGAAATTTACAAAAAAGTCAAATATTTAGGAATTTGGTTTACCAACAAAAATTTAAATTTATATAAGGATAATTATGAGAAAGTCTGGAATGAGATTAAGAAAGATTTGGAAATTTGGAACAGAATGAATCTTTCTCTGATGGGAAGGATAGCAGCAATAAAGATGAATGCACTACCAAAGATGTTATTTTTATTTCAGTCAGTACTGATAATAAGTAACTTTGTCTGCTTCCAAAACTGGCAAAAAGATATTTCTAAGTTTGTCTCGAATGGGAAAAAGCCTAGAATAAAATACAAAATACTTATAGATACTAAAGATAGAGGAGGCTTCTCTCTTCCAGACCTAAAATTGTATTGTGATTCGAGGACCCGATCCCTGCTTGGGGAATAAAGACACGTGGACACAGAATGTAAGGTTAATGGGTAAGGTAAAGGCCACAACTTTATTGATTACAGCATGTGAGAAGGTATTGGCTTAGGCATTGGACCACGGAACATTAGACTCCACCCACTTGTAGAGGGGTGAGTCTGAGGAGGGGTTAACCACCAGTAGGGGAACCTGTTGATGCTAATACAACTATAGGCTCTCTTCCTGATGTCACCGAGGGTCATGCCATGGCTCCCCGCCACACGGGCATCGGACAGGATCCACGACCACCGGATTCCTTTAGCGGAATACCCAAAATTGCTGGGGAAGGCGATGGCCACACCTTGCCCCCCGAAACACCAACAACACATTCCAATGCCTAACCGCCAAATACCACAAAAGTTGTGATGGTTGCTACAAGGTAGGCGAAAAAAACCAAGAGGCCGGGCCAATTTAGCCAATTGGAAAAAACTCCTTGAAGTGAAGGCCCAAGACAGGTGTTGATCATCATGTGAGCTGCGCACAGGTGGTCTGAAGCGAGCGAGCGAGCGAGTGAGCTACCACCATTCCTGTGGAGCCTCTTTTTATTGAGACAAATATGCAAGCTAGGCAAATACATTTTTGGGCTGTGACCTTTACACATCTTCCGTCCCAAAATCGTGGGGTGGTACAAAGTTATTTTGGCACCTGTTCCACAGCATCATTTCCCCCTTGCTCAATGTATGACGTAGGAGACAAAAGGTCTCATGGAAAAGGGTTACAGACAGGACACCGCAAACTGCTGAGAACGCGAAAGGTCAGGCAGAGGTGGAACGATGTGCAGACAGCTGTGGCTTGTCTGGGGGGAGGGGTTTGCCCCTGCACCCCAAGGTCACGCGTGCAGGCAGATTGTGGCTGCCTGCTGGTGGGGAAGTGTGCTCCCTCCGGACCCCACTCCCCACTCCGCGATATCCCTACACTCCTACCAGGCCCCCTGGTTAAACAGGGTGACCAACCAGAGGTCCATAACAAAGTCTCAGGAACAGCTAATCTAAAGGGAGTGGAGGGTGGGTGACTCGAAGAAAATGTGTGTGCAATGGTGGGGATGGCTGGCGCGGCTGCGTTTGAGCAGCAAGCCACGCCCCCACGAGCTTCCCTATTGGGTGCCCAACCGGGGAGGGGCGTGGCACGCCAGCCCTGGAGTTGAAGCAGGGGGCGGAGCGCCCCCTGCATGACGCAGGAATGGTCTCCCGATCACAACCCCTCCCCTCCTGGGAGGAGGAAAGGCTTTGTGATTCGAGGACCCGATCCCAGCTTGGGGAATAAAGACACGTGGACACAGAATGTAAGGTTAATGGGTAAGGTATAGGCCTGTGATGGCCTGGGAATCCGATTCAGAGGCTGAACCGGAGGAATCCCAGCCTGCACAGGAGTCCCTGCCTCCAGGGCCGGCTGCACTGGGGCAGGGCCTTGATTCTGAAGCGCCTGCACCTGTGCCGGATCCTCAGGAGCAGGCACCAGGTGAATCCACTCTGGCTCCGGAAGTGGTTGAGGACACAGTGCCTACAGGTGCGCCTTTCCCAGCCCTGTCAGGGGAAGGTGAGTCTCCCCCTGGGTCCAGTAATCCTCCAGCCTCTCCTGAGCTGCAGAGGCTCAGGGCAGAGAGGCGGAGGGAACTGGTTTCTCCCAGGAGGAGTGCTCGCCTTAAGGCCAGGAGAGGCGGGTCTCCTGGGGGGCCGGGACCGCCCCTGGCCTCAGAGAAGATAAAGGCCAGTCAGCCCGGTCCCAGGTTGCGGGAGCAACGTCCTTGAAGAGCTGTTTTGGCCAGCACCCAGTCCTGTTCCTCCAGAGTTCCTGTCCTTGCCCAGCTCCTCGCTTTGGACCCCGCTTCGCCCGTGGAGGACTGTCTGCCGACCCTCGACTCAGGTCCTGGACCTCGCCCCACGGTAACCTCCCCCCGGGACCAGCACAAGGCCACAACTTTATTGATTACAGCATGTGAGAAGGTATTGGCTTAGGCATTGGACCACGGCACATTAGACTCCACCCACTCGTAGAGGGGTGAGTCTGAGGAGGGGTTAACCACCAGTAGGGGAAGCCTGTTGATGCTAATCCAACTATAGGCTCTCTTCCTGATGTCACCGAGGGTCGTGCCATGGCCCCCCGCCACACGGGCAACAGACAGGATCCACGACCGCCGGATTCCTTTAGCGGAATACCCAAAATTGCCGGGGAAGGCGATGGCCACACCTTGCCCCCCGAAAAACCAACAACACATTCCAATGCCTAACCGCCACCCGAGCCAAAAGGCTCGCCGCCAATACCCTCACAGCTGCAACCAATCCCTAAGACTATTGGATATGTTAGCCAGCCATATGTCGTTTCCCCGATTTGAAAGATGAACGCCGTCATCCCGGAATAGGGTCTGGTCGCCCATCTGCATATCATCATGAGATATAACTAGGCCATTCATAAAATGCACTTTGTGCGCTACCGCGCGATTCAAGAGTTTCCTGGATTTCTCAATGGCCATAATGTTATGCGCACCGCGCCAAACCTTTCTCTTCAAGAGAGAGGACCAGAACAGGGTTGTTCTGGGAAATAAGGCAGCCAACTCATCCAAGACCTTACTCATGTTCCACAACAAGTCCACACTCTTCCTGCTAGCCGGGTTGTTCTCACACCCAGCTGAATGATTAGAATGTTAGGGGGGCCCAACAGCGCAGCTTTTGCCTTCAGCAGTGGCATGAGTTCTTGCCAGCGCATGCCCCTTCTTGACAACCAGGAAACTCGCACCCACGATGGTAGCCCCAGATTAGGCATGAAGCCGGAACTTGCTGCCTAGAGGCGGGCCCAATGCACGATACTGTGGCCGCTAATCCACACTGGACTACCGAAGACAGCTAAGAAAGAAAGAAAGAAAAGACAGGTAAGCGGAGCGTTCTCAGAATACTTTTGTAGGCATTAGATTTCCAGCGGCCCATCTCCTTGATCCTGTCTGCCGGAAGGCCCATGTGTGTGGCCGTTGTGGCCACACCAATCCTAAATGAATGTGCCGTGTAGTCTTTGGAAGGGAAACCACAGGCATCTATCGCTTTGCGAAGTACCCTGGTGAACTGGTGCCTCATCAATCGGGATCCATCCTCATTAATAAAGAGCGGGCCAAGGCCGGGAGGACTGAGGTAAAGATATCGCCTGGTGTCCTTTACTGGGCATGGGCCCTTCTGGCCGGAGGCCGTGAGTTGGACTATGGTGCCCTTACCGCCCTGGTCAGTCTTAGACTGACGCACCCGCACCATCACACCTGAACTGGACACGTGCACATCCTCCAGGAGGAGGCCGCGCGTTTTCCCACTTGAGGTAGCTTATGCTACCAACTCACCGACCCTAAAGGCACCAAAGAAGGCTATAGCGTATGCTGCAGAGAACAGCTGGGCCTCAAACTTGGACCAGCAAATTGACCTAATTTTCATACGTTAGGGGAAAGGGACGATACTTTGGACCTGAAACCCGTGAAGTCGCACCATACTTTCTTATAAGACCTGAGGGTAGAGGGTGCAACAGACGGAAATACTCCCTTGATCTCCAAAGTTCCATAGGTGATCCGGAAAGGGTTCTGGCAGCAGCTGAGCCCAAGGTGCTAACGGCACAAATGATCGAAGTAGGCGAGACCCCTCTCGGAACGTGATGACTGCTAGCCAGCACGTTAACCACCACCTGGTTATCAGTTCTGAAGCACCCGGCGATTCCAAAACTCCTCGGTCCATATGTGAACAGCCACAACTATGAGAAAAAACTCCAGAAAAGTGAGATACCGCATGATGGCCACCCCTTGCCATTCCGCTGGCCATTGTTGCGCGCGCCAACATCCCTTAAAGAACAGACCAAAGGCCAGGGACCCTGCCGCATTGGGGTGGACCTGGAAATCAGAGGCCAAATTAAGGATTTCCTGCGATAGGGAGTCTCCGTTGCAGTGTTCCAGAAATCTGATCCACATCTCAAGGTCTGCCTTGACCGACTTGGGGAGTCTTACTCTATGGTGCGGATGTTTGAAGGCCCGCTGACAGCCTGGCTAAGCGGGAGAAAAATGGGCGGCCCAGTGAAACTACTCTACACCCGAAGTTGAAATGATCTAGCAAGGACTGGACCTGTCTAAGAGTGACCTATTTATTTATTTTTTTATTTATTTTAGGGGAAGGGTTTGACGAATTGTTTCCTTAAGGGCAATTATTTTCTCCTCTCGCAGGCGGGCGGATTGAGCTGCTGTGTCAAGCTCTATACCCAGGTAAGTAAGGCGCGTTGTGGGTCCGTCTTATCTGCCTCGAGGGGAACTCCCAGCTCCCGGGCCAAAGCTGAAAAGGCCTCCAGAAGGGAGGCACATTCGCCGGTATTGGGCTTCCCAACGAGTAGAAAGTCACCGAGGTAACGCATCACCCCGGGTGAGTTGGTTCTGTAGCGCAAGGCCCAGTCCCAAAAGGTGCTAAATGTCTCAAAGGCCGAGCAGGCTACAGATCAACCCATCAGCATAGCCTTGCCAATGTAATATTTCCCTTGAAATTTGAGTCCCAGCAAATGGAGGTCATTGGGATGAACCGGCAATAGACGGAAGGCTGACTATGTCACATTTTGCCAAGAGTGCCCCATGACCAAAATTCTGGATATGTCTTACTGCCTGATCGAAGGTGGCATATTTTACTGAGCACAATTCCGGTGGAATGGCATCGTATACTGGGCCACCCGTAGGGTAAGAAAGGTTGTGGATTAATCTGAACTCACCATGGGTCATTTTGGGTACAATACCAAGGGGCGAGATGTGCAGGTTTGGGATAGGGGAGTGTACGAATGGACCAGCCACCCTCCCTGCGGCCACTTCCTTAGCTATTTTCTTTTCTGCAACCTCAAGCCTTTCCCTTACTGACATCTGGTTAGGGGAATCCTTTGCAATTAAAGAGTCAGTTACTGGTATTCCGAAACCCTCTGAAAAAACCCTTCCAAAGAAAGGATGCTGCGCTTTCCTCTGGATAGCTAGACAAGAGGTTGCGGAGAGGAGGGAGCTGGATCAGTGAAAATGCTAGACCCGGAGGGTCCCTATCGTCTGTTCCCTGCTGCGGGGGCTCCTCTGGAACTAGAATGGTGGAACCTCCGACCTCCCTGAAAGGGCTGCTTCTCTTTGTAACACGCTGTGGCTGGGTGTACCCCTGCACACCTCTCGCACTCGTGCGGATACTTACAAGACTGCCTTTCGCATGACCCCTTATTGAATTCCCAACACACCTTGCGCTTTGGCTTGCCTCTTAGGTCCGGCTTACCCATGCAATAAGAATCTAATGGCTTCTTCTCAACATACGGGATGACCGCCACCTCAGCTGTCTGAAGCTCCCCCTCCAGCTGCTGTTCCTCCTCACCGGCTGACGAGGTGCCCGATTCTGGAAGCTGGACCCTGGGCTGCTTATTCTGTGAAGGGCTGAAAGAACTGGACGCAACAGGGTTATTGACACAGGCCAGCGGCCTCCACGCAGGCAACCCAATACTGTTCTGAGGACCAGATGATGCCAAGTGAGCCCGAGACCTAGTATGCACTGCCGCCGCTACTGCCTGAGAGCTTGGGCCTGTGCCTGAGAACTGAGCATCGTTGAAGAGGGCGGCAGAGGTGCCTGGGGGGTCATCAACCTGGGTGAGAGGTGGGCTCTCCGGAACCCCCTGGGTATCTGGCATCATATCAGGGGTAGCAGCGGAGGGCATGGGGTTAAAAACGCTGCTCATAATTATCAATGAACGATCTAAAGGCATTTAGGATGTGTGAAATAGGTTTGGGGTTATTATCCCGTCCATGCGGCACCCACGATGAATTACGGCTATTGGCACCCATGCAGCCTGAGGTGTGAGCTGATTCCGCCGCAGAGTGCTTCCTCTTAGGTGCCATGGATAATGCGCTAAAGCAACTTCCACAAATGCGTGCTACTGTTTACAAGCGGTTGTACTGGCACGTGTTATTGATTCTGAAACGAATGTGCTAAATAACGATTGATTTACTTATAATAAATAACGATTCTTCCAAGTATTCAATTAAACGTTTAATTGTTTATCCACTTAGAATGTGCACGCGTGTGTTATTCTCATATATATATATATATATATATATATATATATATATACATATACACACACACACACACACACACACTTTTTATTTTTTTATTTTTTATTTTTTATTTATTATTATTATTATTATTAAAGATGATTCCTACTTCATATTATAATATCTCATTCAATCCCCTGCAATGCAGGAATATGCAGGGGTCCCATACCGGGATCAAACCAGCAACCTTGGCCTTATCAGCACCATGCTCTAACCAGTTGAGCTATCCAGGCTCTCTAGAATTGTGTGGGACCCCGAGGGTCATTTAGTCCAACCCCTTGCAAGGCAGGAATATGCAGCTGTACCATACAGGGATTGAACCTGCAACCTTGGCGTTATTGTCACCAAGCTCTAACCAACTGAGGGTTCCTAAATATATGTAAATTATTATTAATTACTTTTTTTAAAAAAATTATCTATTTATATGTTTATCTTAGATTTAATTAATTAATTTAATCTTGGTATGTGATGCCATTCCACTTATTCTTATTATTATATATATTTATTTATTATTATTTATTATTATTATTATTTTATCCATTTATTTTATCTATTATTCTTATTATTTCTATGATTATGTATCTATTTATTTATTATTATTTATTTGTTGTTATTCTTATTTATTCTTATTGTTATTTATTAAAATCTATTCCAGTATTATTTGTTCAATCAATTACCACTGTAAGTAGAATTAATTGTCGATACTATCAATTGTCTGCCGTAACTGATGATGATATGAAAAAATTAATCGTCACTTGACTGTTCCGTTTGTATTAGTCTATAAATTTATTTATTTGCCACCAAGCAAATGGGTCAGGCGGATAGACACAGCTAAATATTTAAACCTGCCTCCTGAGAAACAACTCACAAGTATATAGCGATGTAACAATAGGAACAGCAGAGCAACGCAACCCCCACACTGCAATCAAATGGAATCAAAGAAAATCGCTCTCAGGGAAATGTCCTTTAACTAACACTTTGCAAAACAAAAGGTAATGCTGGAGCCCCAGTGGAAGGAGAATGCTGCCAAAGACAATGTATCCTTGATCGGCCATCCGCCAGGTACTTGAATTCACAATGTACCATGAACTGCCTGTTGTTAAGCGACAATGTATCCTGCTTGGAAGCCGGGACAATTGTGAAGGCATTTCTTAAGCCAGGCAGCAGAATGAGTCAGACGAAAGGAAGGAAATAAAACTTTTTTAAGGGCGGGGGCTAGATCACAAGCGAAATGAAAATAAATAAATAAAGGGGGTACACGAAGGGGAAACTTAAAGGAGGGTCCTTATGAATTGCGCAGAGCAGAACAGGCAAGGAGAAGGGGAAACAAACAAAATAATAGCGCAATAGGGAGCCGCAGATCTGACTAAATTAACTGATGCCTCAATCGAACCCGAGAATTATACAGAGAAGCGACCACACGCACAATCGCAGCTGACCAGTTACCCTGTTGCTTAGCTAAGCAAGAATGTAAAACGAGGCTAGCCAAAATCGGCTGGAGGAGGGGGGATAGTGGGCTGCTGGCTAAATGATCAAGTATGAAGGCGGAAGGAAACTAAACAGTAGATAAGGTGACTGCTGCCCCAGGTGCCTCATTAAATGAAACACTGCACAACTAAACCCCTAGGTGGCTGCCTGGCAAGTCCTGCTGCCCGGGTAAAGCAGCTTATACTTTTGTCCCGCACTAGGAGAGGAGGAGGAAACAAAGGTGATTTTTTCTATCACATGCTCCAAACCTTCGCATGTAGCCTGCTTTTTTTATCGCTGCTGCTTATTTTAAGAATATGCAAAGTCTATGACATCACACTCACTCTGTCCCTGCAAAGATTTAGCTAGCTGCAAAACTAAAGTCTGACACTGTTCCCCTGATAAGATCAAGCAAGCAGCAATGCACTGTCCCCCTGAAAGGATATATGTGGCAACAACAAATGAAGTCAGACAACTAATAAAGCAGGCAGGAGTTTGCTGGCAGCAATTAACACGGACAAGATGCAATAGGAACGTAGGGATCACTTCTCTGCGATGAGAGAGAGGGATAAAAGAAAAAGGGGGGGAGGCTCAAACGCACGTGTGGCTGCCTGCAATCACTTTACAACACCGAGAATGAAGATAAACTGGTAAAATAAGAGAGAAGCCAACCATTATTACAGGAGCAGTGCCCCCACCACCACCAAAGCAATAGGAAATAACGCTAGAATGGGGGGGCGGGTTAAAGCTAAAGGAAAAACCTCAAAGGTCCCTCTAGAACAAGGCAGGGGTTCAGGGCTTCCAAAGCCTAGCGGCAGCCCCAGAAGAAAAAATGGGGCTTTTGGAGGCGTTTTTTACTGCCCCAGTGTTTTTACTGCCCTGGTGCTTCCAATTTTTTAAAAGGCAAATTGCGGGAGAAGATGCAGCAGTCAGTCACTCTCTCCAAGCACCCACACTAGCTAACAAACACACAGGCAACCACACACTCACAAAGCACACACACTAGCAACACAAAGTTGCTCTGCACACACAATCAAGCGATCAGAGTGGCCAAACCTCGTGGCAAGTACTTCCCTGGCTTCTGCTGACCGCAACGAAGACGACCCTGTTGACTCGAAGAAAATGTGTGTGCAATGGTGGGGATGGCTGCCGGCTGCATTTGAGCAGCAAGCCCCGCCCCCGCCGAGCTTCCCTATTGGGTGCCCAACCGGGGAGGGGCGTGGCACCCCAGCCCTGGAGTTGAAGCAGGGGGCGGAGTGCCCCCTGCATGACGCAGAAATCGTCTCCCGATCACAACCCCTTCCCTTCCTGGGAGGAGGAAAGTCTTTATTAGGTATCAGGTCTTGAATAACTTTTTGTAATTTTACCGCCAATATTGCATTCAAAATCTTTGCATCAACATTCATTAATGATATTGGTCTATAATTTGCACATTTAGTAGGGTCTTCGTTAGGTTTTGGTATAATTATTATTAAAGCTTCATTGAATGTTGTAGCAGATATACCTTTATGAGCTATTTCCTCATAGACTTCTAAAAGTCTGGGGACTAGTCGATTTTTGAATATTTTATACCATTCTGTAGGAAAACCGTCTGGTCCAGGTGATTCCCCATTCCCCATTGTTTCTATTACAGTCTCAATATCTGATATATTTAGGGGTGCTGATAGCATATCTTTTTGATCTTCTTCAATAGTTGGCATTTTAATATATTGAAAGAAGTTCTCCACCTCCTCTGATTTATTTTCTGGCCCTTCATATAATTTTTTGTAGAATTCTTAAAATTCATTATTGATATCTACTGATGAGGTTGCTGCGATGTTATTTTCATTTCTTATTAAGGGTATTATTTGGTTTGCTTTCTTTTGTTTTAGATGATTAGCTAGAATTTTTGTCAGTCTTCCTCCCTGTTCCCAATATATTTGTCTTAGACTAAGTAGGCTGAACTCAATTTTTTGAGCTACTATATTATTCAGTTCTAATGTTGGTTGTTGTATTCTTTCATATGTAACCGTAAATGGGTTATTTGCCATATCACCCCATAGTGTTTTTAAAGAATTTTTTAGATTATTTTCTTTTAATCTTTGCGGCTTGGCTTTGTTGGCAGAAAAGGATATTATCTTCCCTCTGATGTAAGCTTTATATCCTTCCCATTCCATCAGTCTTGACATTGAAGATTTGGAGTTATTTTTAAAATATATTTGTGTTTCTTGGGTTATATATTGAATGAAGTTTTTTTTCATTTAATAATGATATATTAAGATACTATCTCCTCATACTTTCCTGGGTTTTAGATAAATTATATTCCAGTATTACTGCTGAGTGATCAGCTATAATGGGAATATCAATGTCACATCGGCTAGTAAAGGGATGTAATGATGCTGATTTTAGAAAAAAGTCAATTCTAGGCTGGGTTTTATGAATTCCTGCAAAATATGTATATGATTTTTCTTTGTTGTTGTTGTTTAGTCGTTTAGCCGTGTCCGACTCTTCGTGACCCCATGGACCAGAGCACGCCAGGCATTTTTCCTTAGGATGGTGCAATTTCCATGAACCCACTAAATTCCACTGTATCATATAGTTATTAATTGTCTCTCTAACCTTTGTCCTTTTTTTCCTGGGTACTCGGGTGGTATCCATCTGTGGATCTAAAATTTCATTAAAGTCTCCACCCATTATCAAGTGCTGATACGATAGAAAGCGTAATCTCTTAAAGCAATTGTGAATAAACTTATGGTCATCAGTGTTTGAGGCATAGACATTTACTATTGCTATTTCTGTCCCTTCTGTTTTAATTACAATTATTAAGCATTGACCATCTTCCTCTCTTATTATATCTTGTATTTCATAACGCCAGCCTTTCCTAAATAAAATTGTGACTCCCCTAGCATTTTTGTCTAAGTTTGTTGAAATAACTTTTTACCCATTGACATTTCAAAGTTTGAGCCCCTTGTTCTGTCAAATGTGTTTCCTGTAATAGACCTATATCAGCCTTTAATGACTGGAGATATTTGAGAGTTAGGATTTGTTTTTTCTTTTCCTTTAACCCCTTGACATTCATACTTATAATTCTCATTATGGCTTTAATCTGTAAGTTTTATTGTCCTCTATTTTCTCTCTAGCTAAATTGTTTGGAAGGCCTAATATAAACCAAATATACTAAAAATTATTAGCGCTCCAATCTGAGTCATATATTAACCGTGCTTATATTTAACATATGGATTACAAAATATATGAATAATTAACATTCTTACATATCTAAATATATATACGGCAGACTCTACCCGTTATGTCTATATACACACTGAAATTAACTTTAAGTATTTCCAATTAAATAATTATTATTTGAAAATATTCAAAGAAGGAAGTAGAGAGAAAGGTGGAAAGTAGTTCTATCAACAGTAAACAGGATTTTGAAAGGGTAGGCTCAAATATATACCAATAGCCAACAATTAATAATATAATATCAGCACTAACAGTAAGAAATGAAAAAGAAAACTACTTAATACACTCAACAATAAAACAAAAGTAAATAACAAAAAGGAACAAAAAAAAAAAGAAGGGGGAAAAACCAAATGCAGGACTTCTGCTCTGTAGGAGACGCAAACATTCACCGCTTTGGGCTCCTAGGTTCACATATATATAATAGTCAGGAGCTTCTTTGTTTTTTTTTAATTTTTATTGATACAGTAAGAAAAAAGAAAAAACACAAATACTAAATTACACACAGGAATAACCATAGACACATAATTTTCTTTTCCCCCCAATTTTTTTATTGATTTTCACAAAATTAAAAACACACTAACAAATAAACAGACAAACATAAATCATAGCCTTATTGAAACTAATCTTCTTAACATTGTTAAGTGACTTCCTTGTATCCCCCTAGCTGTATCCCCCTAGTTGAATTTCAATGCATATCATATTAACGGTTTTAAGGAATGGGTTTCTGTGCAGTAAGTTTAAAACTGACTCAACCCCCCCCCCCTTTTCTTCTTTCTCCAAGATGCGTAAAACTTGAGCTGTTGAGCAAAAAGCATAACAAGGACACAGCTGCATAAACAAGCTCTCTCCTTTATCAGTCACGGCAAGGGATGACCCTGGCTCTCTAGGGGAACAGAGAAAACACGTCAGTACCTTATCTTATGTGCTGACCACAAAAGACGCACAGACCGATGTCTGGGAAAAACGGCAGAAGTGTGTTCCCGGAGATGATGACCTCTTCCTCCCAGATAAGAGTAGGAAGGAAGATCCTTTTATGGTTGAGAATACCAGAGCAGGAACATATGTGATGTCAACCTGCGTACATAGGCTGACGTGGTTGGGTTCCTAGGGGAGGAGGGAGAGGGTGCCTGGAGGATATATATACTGCATGAAACTTCTCATTTCTTTGGACTTGCTGTGGACTTGATCACGCAAGTGCCTTCTGCTATCCAGAGAGCAGAATAAACTCTTTCTTTGAACCAACCTCGGCGTCATTTGACTTCCTTCCTCCTGTCCCGGAGCAACGCAGACCCAATCAGTGAACTCAAATAAGGCTATAGGTTTTCCAAATCAAGGTTCTTATAATCTTAACTTAATCACTTAACATCACTCTTTCTTCCCAATTCAGCATTAAACATAATAATTAATCACATTACTAATTTAAATCCTAAGCCTAACTAGTAATTGCAAGCTTTTTCCAATTAATTTAACTTAGCATATTTAACTAAATAGTCATTAAATTTCGTCCATTCTTCCTGATCCTCCTCATTCTGGTTGCGGACTCTTCCGGTCAGGCCGGCTAGCTCCGAAAAGTCCATCATCTTCATCTGCCAGTCTTCCACAGTTGGTAGTTCTTGCGTTTTCCACTTCTTAGCTAGTAAGATTCAAGCAGCAGTTGTGGCATACAAAAATAATTTATAAAGAAGTTCCTTCTTTTTCTTTACATTTCCAACATAGGTTCTCACAATTATGATAAATCTTTGCTAGTTTAACAGGAGTCAAATACCATCTATACATCATTTTCATCATATTTTCCTTTAACATTGTACATGCAGTGAACTTGACCCCTCTCTTCCACAATCTTTCCCAATCCTCAAACATTGTTATGTCCTACATCTCTTGCCCAATCTATCATCACTGATTTACCATGTTCATCCTTTGTATGTCACTCCAAAAGTAACTTATACATTTTAAAACAAAAAAAAAAAAATTCCTTCCAGTAGCACCTTAAAGACCAACTAAGTTAGTTCTTGGTATGAGCTTTCGTGTGCATGCACACTTCTTCAGATCTGAAGAAGTGTGCATGCACATGAAAGCTCATACCAAGAACTAACTTAGTTGGTCTTTAAGGTGCTACTGGAAGGAAAAAAAAATTTTTGTTTTGACTATGGCAGACCAACACGGCTACCTATCTGTAACTTATACATTTTAGACAGATTTTTAACTTTAGTGTTCACCAACTCTGTCTCCAACTTAGATTTTTCAGAGGCAAAACCGTTTTTCTTATCTAATTTGTACACTTCATTAATCTGGTGATAATGTAACCAATTTAACTTATCTTTAACTTGATCAAATGGTTTTAGCTTGTAGAGTTTGGTGGTTAAAGAGTTAACCTCCTTTGTGTTCTGCCCTGGGAGGAGGAGCGTCCAACTAACCTACACTGTTTCGATACAGTTCTTTGTTCTGTGAGGGCTAGTTTCACTTCTGCTCCGACTGCGAAAGGAGTCAGACAAGATGGATTTGAGTTCTGATGAAATGAAATGCTTCACGCTGTAAATAAAGCTTTAGAATAGAGAATGCTGTCTGGACTTGCTTTATAACTCCTCTTTCTCACACGGAAGAAGCTGCGTATCTGCTATCTGACTTTTCCCTGGGGCTGTGCTTAGCAGAGTGCACAGAAGGAGCGTGGCTGGATGGAAAAAGCAATAAACAATCAGATTATGGAAACTGACGCTAATTGTGTGAGAAGGGAGTTCAAAGCCTGCAGCTAGCTTGATCTCCTGCCAGGAGCTTCACAGGCAGCTCTGAGGTCGCTGGCGAAGCATGGAGCCAAGTCTTCGGAGCCCGGTTGGCAAGGCAAGAAAGTGAGTACCTTTTAGCCCCCGGGGGGGGGGGGAATGGCTGAGACCCAAGGAAATTTTCCTTACTTTAAGAGACTAAATGGACAAAATTGGCTTTAGTGGTCTTTTCAGATGGAGTACCTGTTGCTGGGGGAACAGCTGTGGCAATTTGTGCTACCCCCACAGCCTAAAGCTGGGAAGCTAAGGCAAAGATGACTGCAGTCCAAAATGAGATGGAGCAGCGTGTGATGAGAATTCTTGAAGCAGGCATTGAGGCTTGTCTTTTGCCAGTCCTGGAGTGTGTCAAAGAGCCAAGGGCCGCTAGGGAATCCCTCCCGAAAGCTTGTGAAGCTGGAGTGGGAGGCAAGGGCCGAGAAATGGCTGAAGTGACACCAGAAGGAGCAAAGTCGTGCTCTGAGAGGGCAGTGCATCCAGTGAGCCTTGTGAGCCAAGATGGCGCTGGCCAGAGCCTTGTGAGCTCATCGGAGGCTAAGAGGAGCCTTGTGCCCCCAGAGGGGGGTGAAGGGACTGTTGCTGCTACTGTTGTGTCTGTTCCTGTTTTTGTGCCTGAAAGCTGTTTGGATGCTGCAACACATCTGTGTGAGGAGCCAGGAGAGAGGCTAAGAGTTGAGAGGACAGCAGTGGCAAGCTGTTCCTCATGCTGTTTTTCTGGAAGCACTGCGCCCAGCAGAGGGAGGGGGCAGGCAGAAGTTCTGCTCCCAGCAGGGGGGGGGCAGTCAGCAGTGAAAGCTCTGAGAAGCCGTTGTCTCCAAAAGTCACCAAGTGCTGTTTACGCCGAGAGCCGGAGTCTAGCTGTGGGAAGCTTTGTGCTGCTAGCGTTCCCAAGGTAGCACAGCTGGGAAATCTGCTGATAACGGGTGGTTATCAGGCTGAGCAGTGTGAGAACACCGGCAAAGGTCCTGTCACCATGACGACTGGGAGAGCTGCAACTACGATAGCTGTGAAGGCCGTTGGCAAGTCCCCCAGCTGGGGGGAGAGTGTTGCTGTGGCAACTGTGCCGGACGTCTGCAGAGGCCCCAGCCAAGGGGACAGCCGGGGGGAAAGCGTTGCCATGGCAGTTCTTCAGGAATGTCAACAACCAGCAACCCTCACTGTCGTCATCGACTCAGGAGCCACAAACACTTTGGTTCCCTCTCCTGATTTTTTGAGAAACTGCAGGAAAGTGAAAACTGCTCGATATGTTAGGTTAGCTGATGGAACTAGAAGACAGCTCACACAGTCTGGGACACTTTATTGTTCCTTTCTTAAACATGAAGTCCAAGCTTATGTTGTGCCTGAGTTAGCAAATTGTCTGCTAAGTGTGTCTGATTTAATTGCTTCCAATTTCTGTGTGTCTTTTGCAGGTACCAAATGTGTTTTTTCCAGGAATGGTGAAGAGCTTTACACAGTGCAATCCAAAGGCAATTTGTTTGTTGTAGAGATGCCACTTGCTACAGAGGATGCCACTGAAGATGCAAGGGTGCAATGTGTGAATGTAGCTCCACATAGAGGGTGTGCTCATCTCTGGCATCGCAGATTTGCTCATTTGGGTTGGGGTTATGTTAAGAAAGCCCCGGAACTGACAGAAGGCTGTCAATTTAAGGCTTGTGACAAATTCTTGGATTGTAGAGCTTGCAAGCAGTCTAAGATTGTCACATGCTCTTATCCCAAGTCAGAGAGGAAATCCACTGAACCCTTTGAGTTAGTGCGTGTAGATTTGTGTGGACCAATGTCAGTTGAGTCGTTGGGAGGTTCGAAATTTGCTCTCCTCCTCATTGATGATTTTTCAAGATCTGCTTGGGTTTTTTGTTAGCGTACCAAGGGGGAGGCTGCTGGGTTGATCAAGGATTGGATCACTGCAGTTGAGGTAACCTTCTCCACCAAGGTGAGGAACTTTCAGAGTGATCGTGGGGCGGAGTTTACTGGGTCTGCTTTGCAGAATTTCTTCAGAGAGAAGGAGATTAACCACAGGTTGACCACGCCTCATAGTCCACAGCAGAATGGAATCGCGGAGAGACGGAATAGGACTATTCAAGAGGCGGTGTCATCAATTCTTTTTGATGCAGGGCTACCCCAGCGCTATTGGGCGGAAGCCTGGAAATTTGCAGTGTTCACGCAGAACAGAGTGTACAATTCAAGTGTAGGGAACACTCCCAATTTCCTGCTGCATGGTAAGAAACGCAAGGTGTATTACCTACGTGTGTTTGGTTGTAAGGCCTGGGTTCTTATTCCAAAGGCTCTACGCAGGAAGGGTGAGCCAAGATCCAAGAAAATGATCTTTGTAGGGTATGAGCCAAGCATCAGATAGATGCTTGGCTCATACCCGAGAGCCAGTGTGGTGTAGTGGTTAAGAGTGGTAGTCTCGTAATCTGGGAAACCGGGTTCGCGTCTCCGCTCCTCCACATGCAGCTGCTGGGTGATCTTGGGCCAGTCACACTTCTTTGAAGTCTCTCAGCCCCACTCACCTCACAGAGTGTTTGTTGTGGGGGAGGAAGGGAAAGGGGAATGTTAGCCGCTTTGAGACTCCTTAAAGGGAGTGAAAGGCGGGATATCAAATCCAAACTCTTCTTCTTCTTCAAACTCTTCTTCTTCTTATGAGCCTGGCTCAAAGGCCTGGCGTTTCGCGTACCCAAGTGGGAACCAGTCTAGGCTGGTGATTAGCAATAGTGCTGAGTTCTGTGAACAAGCTGGTTGGTCACGTCTTCATGGGAATCCAGACGTGCTTTTGCAGCAGTTCTATGACTCAGACGGTGAGTAGGAAGAGGAACTTGTTGCTGAGGACCAAGGTCCGGAGCAACAGGGTCCACCACAGGGACAGAGTCCAAGGCAGGGACAGCTCAGGATCCCTCAGAGGGGGGAACCTAGAACACCTCCTCCAATAGCTGTTAAGTCTGAACCAAAGAGTGAGCCTTCCTCACCTGCTGGACCGGCTGTGAGGCCCAAAAGGTGCAGCAGGTCAGAGGGGGAAGACACTGACATTGAGGATAATTTAGCTGGACCCAGTGGGTCAGAAGGAGCACCAGGGTTCACGCTGAGGAGGTCAGCAAGGTCAACCAAGGGAAAGCCACCTGATAGGTTTGAAGCTACTGGTGTGTGGGTTGGCGTGGCTAGGTGTGAACCTGAATCCTTTGAGGATGTTCAGAATTTGCCTCAGGAAGAAGCCAGCAAATGGCATGAGGCGATGCAAAGAGAGATGAGATCCATGGAAGATCTTGGTGTGTTCTCACAGAGTTGCCACTGGGCAAACAAGTTGTGAGTTGCAGATGGGTTTACCGCCTTAAACCCACAGAAGCTGGAGAACCACAATATAAAGCACGGCTTGTTGCCAGAGGTCACCCAGCAGCTGCATGTGGAGGAGTGGGGAAGCGAACCTGGCTCACCAGATTATGAGTCCACCACTCATAACCACCACACCACACCACACCTGAAGTGCCTTTTCCAGTTGTCAATAATGCCTGTTGTTATTATTTATGAAACATTAGTGTTATGATGGCAACCAAAGCCTGAAATATCTTCCAAAAAGATAAGACAAATGTTTAGGAAAAGTTGTTATGAAAGGAGGAATGAAGAATGTAAGTTCAGCATATAATTCTCTGCATGATGCTTTCAGGTCTCCATGTGATGAGCATGTGGACAGACAGAGGAGAAGGCTGCATGAGGCTAATAGTTAATTGCAGGATGACCTCTGCAAAAGAAAGTTGTGCATATTTGATCTTTGTGACTGTTAAGTAAATGTTTAAATCATGGGTAGGTAAACTAAGGTCCGGGGGCTGGATCTGGCCCAATCACCTTCTAAATCCGGCCCGTGGATGGTCCGGGAATCAGTGTGTTTTTACATGAGTAGAATGTGTGCTTTTATTTAAAATGCATCTCTGGGTTATTTGTGGGGCATAGGAATTCGTTCTTTCCCCCCCCTCCAAAATATAGTCCGGCCCCCCACAAGGTCTGAGGGACAGGGGACCGGCCCCCTGCTGAAAAAGTTTGCTGACCCCTGGTTTAAATTATAGTTTTGTAATATCCAACCCAAGCTCTGATTGTCTCAGTTCTCCCTTCACCTGTGTGTATACTGCTAGTTCTATCCATTTCGCCTTTCTCTTGACACAAATGTATATAAAATTATACAGGAAAATGTTAAATGATCAGCTTTAATGTAGTGTCTCTGTCTCTACCTTTCTGTGCAATTGCTCAAAAATGTCACTAAGAAAGCTCTATATAGTGGAGTGGTCTCTTTTATTGGAATAATTTCCCAAAGTTAATTCTAAAGGGGTGCATAAGACCAGTGGGCCAGAATTTTTGTCCCAAAAAATATTTTTATTTTTATCCTGTGGCCATCACTAAATATTCATGCAGTTAACTCCACAGTTTAATCTCTCATGGAGTAAAGTGGCACTTCCTTTCGCTGGGTGCCCCTGAGGCCAGTATTGTGATGGCCTGGGAATCCAATTCAGAGGCTGAACCGGAGGAACCCCAGCCTGCACAGGAGTCCCCGCCTCCAGGGCCAGCTGAACTGGGGCAGGGCCTTGAATCTGAAGCGCCTGCACCTGTGCCGGATCCTCAGGAGCAGGCACCAGGTGAATCCACTCTGGCTCCGGAAGTGGTTGAGGACACAGTGCCTACAGGTGCGCCTTTCCCAGCCCTGTCAGGGGAAGGTGAGTCTCCCCCTGGGTCCAGTAATCCTCCAGCCTCTCCTGAGCTGCAGAGGCTCAGGGCAGAGAGGCGGAGGGAACTGGTTTCTCCCAGGAGGAGTGCTCGCCTTAAGGCCAGGAGAGGCGGGTCTCCTGGGGGGCCGGGACCGCCCCTGGCCTCAGAGAAGATAAAGGCCAGTCAGCCCGGTCCCAGGTTGCGGGAGCAACGTCGTTGAAGAGCTGTTTCGGCCAGCACCCTGTCCTGTTCCTCAAGAGTTCCTGTCCTTGCCCTGCTCCTCGCCCTGGACCCCGCTTCGCCCGTGGAGGACCGTCTGCTGACCCTCGACTCAGGTCCTGGACCTCGCCCCACGGTAACCTCCCCCTGGGACCAGCACAAGTATTATGGGAGAGGGACGAAACGTTCTCTCTATACACTTTATCTTCTTTAATTTTTAAGCCTCTATCATGTCTGCTCCCCACTTAGTCACCTTTTATAGATTGAACATTTCCAAACTCTTCAGCCTTTTCTCAAAGGAAAAGCACTGTTACCCCTTAATCGTTTGGTTGCCCAATTCTAGATGTAAGAGCAATCTGGTTGCCACATCTATCACCCTGTTGATCACCAGGGTTGATTTGGCTGGTCAGACTGGCAAGGAATGTGTCTGCCGTCTCCATCACTGTGCCACACACTCCATGGAAGAGAATGACCATCCTATTGGTGTTTCACAACTTTCTGACTTGTTGCAGGACCTTAGCCAGACCTAGCAGAGTATACTCAGAGTTCACGAAAGCAATTAGCAACTGGCTGCAGACAGGATGGACGAAGCAGGAACCAGGAACTTGTAGTTAAAGGTGTTTATTATATACAGTGGACTATTTACAGGAACAGAACAGAGATCTTTGAACTAGCTCTCTCTTACACGACTCACAACTCTCAACCTCCAACTCCTACACTCAACTCCTGAACTCTGAACTAACACATTCCAGTTAGTAGGCCATTAATCTTTATTCCCGTGAGAGAGCTTGACCAGTCATGGAGCTGTCTCCATGCCTCTGTATCACCAGGCAGATTACACTCCTTTACATTGCTTGGCTGTCGGCCAAACCCTAATTGACTCTGTGTGAAGCTGCACGTATTCAGATTTCCAACACATCCCACACAGAGCGAGAACACCCTCTTCTGCACATTCCCCAGCTATGCCATATTTGTCTAGAGATATGGCACCCAAAACTGTACACAGTATTCCAAATGGGACCACAATACTGACCATTTCATTTTCAGTTCCTTTTTCAATAGTCTCCAGCATGGAATTTGGTTTGCCAACATAGCCACTATACTGCTCAGCAATAATTCCAGAACATACATGAATAAATGAAATAATAGTGGTTCTGGTCCTTATGGGGCCCAACTGCTCACTTTCTTTCACTGAGAGAACTGTCAATTTGTTCCAACTTCCTGTAGCTTGACCAATTTGTAACCCCTAGTGGGTCCAATCTTTGGTCCCATGGCTGGTAAGATTACTCAGTAGTCTGGTGAGGTTTCTAATCAAAAACCCCTTTGGAAGTCCAAGCATATCATGTCTAACAGCTCACCCTCATACAGGTGCTTGTAATGCTTCTCAAGGAACTCCAAAATGTTGGCAAGCAGGACTTCCTTTTGCAGGGAAGCCATGGAATGCACATGATATTTCAAACAGTGGCTCATTACACACTCACCCTTGCAGCAGGTGAGTGCGTGTCCTCTGCACATTCCCAGTGCAGACAATCAAAAAGGGACAAGAGCAAGTGCAAGGATTTTTTTAAAAAAATAGTTTCTTCCTCCCTTCCAATCCAGGTGTGGTCAGTAGACCACTCATGAGAATGGAGGTTTCCTGGATTATTTGCTTCATCAGCCTTGGGATGGAAGTAGGTTGAAATTTTGGCCTGTTTTTTTCTTTGGGGGAGTTGTTACAGGTTGTAAAGGTGAAATCCCCAGTTCTTTGCAACATTGTCTTGTAAGTACCATCTTCGTACTCAGAAATAAATGGGGCTATTTTATCCAACCCACAGCTTTATGGACTTTTCAAGGGAGGTGGTTCAAAGTTGATTTAAGTAGCTTTAAAAGGGAGGGGAGGTTGAAAAGTCCACCTGACAGCTCCCGGAGTCTTTTACTGATAAAAGTTGGCAGATATTTTCATAGGTTGAGCCTTTGTATCAGGGTCATTTGATCATTAGAGCTCCTACTCACGCAGCAGAGACTCAGTTGAGACTTGACCCGGCGCCATCTTCCCCGGAAGTATATACACTAGCCAAAGAGGGACCTGAAGCAAGTTTGGAACAGGAGCTATTCCTGGAAAACCCAGAAGCCATGTTAAATGAGCCTCCCCCTCCCCTCCCCTCCCTATCAGGAGAAAATTTAAGGTGCTCTTCCCCGACTGAGCCAACTGAGACAGATAAATGGCCAAACAGCTTAAGGTTACAGTACCCGGACAACCTTATCTTCTACTTGTCAGGGATGTTTGAAGAGTTACTCAAAACTCATTTCACACAGATAAGCAAATAACTTGAGCCAATTAAAAATTTCCTTTTGGAAAGCTTGAACCTGCTTACCACCCTAACTGAATTGATTAAGAACCATGAGGTTGCTTTCCCTCACATGACATCTGGGAATAGGACTAATGGAGGTGAAACCAAGCCGGGACTCGATTACAAAAAAACAAACAAACAATTCAGTGCTGGAGGGAGGGTCCCTTGCTCCCAAGAAACCGACCTTAAAGAGAAAATGCTCAACACAAAAAATGAAGAAGACCAAAAACATCAAATTGAGAGGCCAAAAGGGAACGCCGACCTGCCGGACTAAAAAAATGAATTTCCAGAAGCTCTTTAAGCTGCTGGAGAATATAACAACAAAGAACTCTGCTCCTACAACCCAAAAGAAAATCACAAACTCATGCATGCCAATAAAGCACTCTGAGGAAAAGCCCCACGCCCCAGCAGATCACACACCGCCCTCTAGTGGGGAAATAGGAAAACCAAAGGAAATTCCAGCTCCCATGCAATCAACCCTTCTCTTGACATCGCAAAGAAATCCCGTGTACCCTAATGTCAGGGAACTGGGGGCTGAGAAGGGGGAAACGCTGGGGAAATATAGAGAGCAGCCTCCGATAATGAGCAGCTGCACCTCGTCAGAGAGGGAGGGTGACGAGGGGCTGTCAGGAAGCAATGAATCAGGGAGGGAGAAGCAACTTCCGGGGCTTCGCTCTTTGCGTAAAGGAGGAAGGAAAAGGGGAGGCTTCCGGAAGTTGTTATGCTGGAGAGGACGAAAGGAGGGGCCAGTCTCGGCAACTGACACCGATTGAGAAGGACATGCATTTAAGAGCTCTGGATTGTAAATAGTATAATGGTCTTAATAAAACTTGTAAAGCTGGCTGGAGTCCCGGGCTGTTATCTCTTCTAGCACCCACCAATCATCCTGACACCTAACATAACAAGAAACGATCAAGATAAAACAACACACACTTGTTGGAAGCTAACGTTAAATAATCACAAACTTGCCTTCACAATACTTCCCACAAATAGAGGACACCCATCATATGCTCAAAGAAAAGTAAATATTCCCGAAAAATCGGAATAGTCACCAGGGGCCTCGCGACAGCAGAAAATATCATCAAGGTAAAATTCCTCCCTCATGATACGGCCCAAAATAGGGCTATAGTGACTTTTAAGGACGGGCTCTCAACTAAACAGACCCTTTCAAATAAAGACAGTTTCCTGAGGGCTGGCTTGCTCGTGCACCATTTCTTCGAAAACATTAAAGATCCTTTACCACTTCTAGGAGCACATAGGCCAGTCAGACCAAAAACCAAAGCCAGCACTGCAGAATCCAACAGCGCCGGAAACGGTAAGCCACTCTACCCAGAGGCTGGCAATCTTAAACAATCTGGCAGGCTGTACAAAACCCCACCCTCACCAAATAAGCTAGAAAAGGATTTATCCTCAAAGGATGAACAACTCCTAACAACCTACCTCGAGCAGATCGAGGCGCCGGGCTCCAGAGCGATGCGCAGAGCTGCATGGAGCCCGGGAGGGCAGGCAGCTCTCCGCGACCCTCCGGAGGGTCGTGCAGAGCTGTGCGGACCCCGGGAGGGCAGGCAGCTCTGTGCGACCCTCCGGAGCCCGGCGCAGCTTGGCGCCGGGCTCCGGAGGGTTGCGCACAGCTTCCTGAAGCCTGGAGAGCGAGAGCCTCTCGCTCTCCAGGCTTCAGCGAAAGCCTGTATTCGCCCCATAGGACGCACCCACATTTCCCCTTCATTTTTGGAGGGGAAAAAGTGCGCCCCATAGGGTGAAAAATACGGTACATCAATTGCAAATCAAAGCCTTTAACCAACGAAGAATGGACAACTTGTCAATATCTGTCTCCAGAAGAAACGGGCTCTCCTACATCCCCTCCAATAGCCCAATCCAAATCGCAACAAGTCAAACTAGTGGTGCCAGCGCCGGGAATCGGCTCAATCTTCATTGATTGCCTGAGAATCCTAGAAGCTATTCATGCAGAGGAATGAAAGAAGGTCTTAGCAGGTGACTGCCTGGACAGACAAATTAATAACCCCAAATTAGTCTTCCCCTCAAAAGGCTCCCCTATTCCTCCGCATCGTGGCTCAATCAAGCCAAACTCAAAGGACCTGAGGAATCAGTGGCAGAAAACAGCTATGAGAGCCTGGAATCTAAAAACCCAAGAATCAACTGCTGCCCTAAACATCATCTCCTGGAATGTTGCCGGCTGGTCCAGATGCCTCTCCCACTCTACAGACATTCCCTTCTACCATCAAAACTTTAACATCATCGCTCTCCAAGAGACGTGGGCGGCTGAAAACCCATCATTGGAAGGATATGCAGTGAGAGCGGTTGCAGGCAGAGGACCAGGGAGGCTCAAGGGGGGGGGGGGGTTATGCATTCTAATCTCACTCTGCCTAAATGCTACCTGTAAAGAACTGTCCCCCCTAGACCACCTAGCAATGGCCCTACTCATATCCTGGGGAAACTGCAGTTTACTAATTATCAATGCTTATATCCCCCCAACAAGCAAAAAACCCGATATTGACAAATTCAAATTTCCCCAAGTCTCTAATTCTTTTTTTATTTCCTTCCACTTCTTCTCATAATTGTCCTTATATAAGTTTATATTCTTATTGGTGATCCAAACCCCCAAATAATTTACCTTATTAGCTACATTTAAACCTGTTTTATTCTCCAGTTCCTCTTGTTCCGACTTACATAAATTTTTCGTTAATAATTTGGATTTTCCTTTATTCAGTTTGAAGCCAGAGACCTTCCCAAATTCTTCCAGTTGTGCAAGCATTTTTTGGATACTTTCCACTGGGTTTTCCGTGATTATGATTACATCATCTGCAAAGGCTTTAATTTTGTAGTATCGAGTTCCTAGGTTAATTCCTCTTATGTTTTTATCCTTTCTTATTGCTATTAAAAGTGGTTCCAAGGTGGCAATAAAAAGAAGTGGGGAGAGAGGGCACCCCTGTCTTGTCCCCCTTTCGATGCTGAACTCTTCGGTGACCTTGTTATTTATTAGCAATTTTGCTTTTTGGTTATCATATATCGCCCTAATTCCATTAATTATTTTCTCCCCTATGTCCAGACCTTTGAAAGTTTCCAATAGGAAATTCCATGATACTCTATCAAAAGCTTTTTCTGCATCAACCAATAACATGGCCATCTTTTTACTTGGTTTCATTTCCACATACTCCAACAGGTCAATTATTATTCTTGTATTGTCTTTTAATATGTCTATCTGGTAAGAAGCCCGTCCGGTCTCTGCTGATTATTTTGTTTAGAGTCTTTTTTAATCTATTGGCCATCACCCCAGCATAAATTTTATAGTCTGTATTCAACAGGGAGATTGGTCTATAATTTTTCATGTCTGTCAACTCCACTCCCTGTTTCGGGATTAGAGTGATCAATGCTTCTTTCCATGATTGTGGTATATCTTTCCTTCCCAGTATATTATTCATTATTCTTTGTAATATAGGGAGGATTACTTCACCCAGGTTTTTATATTACATTAATGTGATTCCGTCAAGACCTGGCGATTTGCCACTCTTCATTTTTTTTATTACTTGTGCTATTTCATCTATTTCTATATTGGAGTTTAGGGCCTCAACTACTTCTTTTTCAATTCTTGGTAATTTATTTTGTCGTAAATACTCTTCCATTTTATTAACCTCTAATTGTTCTTGTTTATACAAATCTTTATAAAAGTTTAAGAATTTTATTTTTATTTTTACTGGGTCTGTTATTTCCTCCCCTTGGTCCAAAATTTTATTTATAACTTTTTTTGTTTGCTTTTCCTTTATCATCCATGCTAACAGCTTACTGGGCTTGTTGGTGGACTCAAAATACCTTTGTTTTGCCCATTTAATTTTATTTTCTACTTCCTTATTTAATATACTAGAGATATGGGATTGCAATATCTTTATTTTTTGTAATATTTCATGACTTTTTGGATTTTTGATCAACTCTTT
Source organism: Podarcis filfolensis (assembly GCF_964270895.1). NCBI lineage: Eukaryota > Metazoa > Chordata > Lepidosauria > Squamata > Lacertidae > Podarcis > Podarcis filfolensis. Next base: position 17,334,516 of record NC_139619.1, read on the forward strand.
TTCATTAATTCTTATCTGTTTAGTTAGCTCTTGGATATTATTGTCTTTTGTCTTCTTCAGCCTAGCCATTTGTTGTATTCCAAGACCCCTCATGAACGCTTTACTTGTGTCCCAAACTACATTTATATCTGTATTTTGTTTCCCATTTATCTCAAAAAATTCCGCTAACTTGATTTTTGCTTGCATCACCCATTGGTCGTCTCTCCATATCTTCCAATCTTTGTACGAGGACGCTGAACCTCCACTACGGAATTATAATATAGAACAACTGACTAAATGGCCGCCTGTTTCAGTAACTGAAGTGAAATCATATATAAACCAACTGAAAACGGCCAAAGCTCCAGGCTCAGAAGGCATTACGCCAGAAATGATAAAAGCACAGGCGGATTGGTGGGCACCTTTCTTAGCCACCCTCTTCACCTACATAGATGACACTGGCCGCATCCCAAGGGAATGGGGAACAGCCATAATAGTTCCAATCTATAAAAAGGGCAGCAGAGGGGACCCAGCGAATTATAGGCCGATTAGCCTATTAAGTGTGATCAGTAAACTCTACGCAAAGCACCTCCTTAATAAGTTTACAGAATGGCTAGAGAATGAAGATATCCTGGTAATAGAACAAGCGGGCTTCAGACCCGGAAGGTCCACGACAGATCACTGCCTAACGCTACAACATCTCATTGACAAATACAAATCAGGAGGGCAGGCCTCACTATACGCTGCCTTCGTTGACTTAAAAGCAGCCTCTGATACAGTCTCCAGAACCAGACTCTGGGACAGACTACAGGGTACCAATATAGATGGAAAGCTCCTGCTCTTAATTCAAGCACTGCACGCAAACACGGCTCTTAGAGTCAGGTGCAGCCGCCTAGGACATCTAACGGACCCTATTCAAACCTTCAAAGGAGTCAGGCAAGGGTGCCTATTGGCCCCTCTACTATTTAATTTCTATCTAAATAACTTAGTATCTGCACTCAATGACTCAGAACTCCACCTGCCGAAGCTTGCAAATCAGCATATTTCGGTCCTGCTATATGCCGATGATGTGGTAATTCTATCTAGAACCCCCATTGGACTCAAAAGAGCACTAAGAAAGCTCGCAGCATACTGTGAATCTGAATGTCTCAAAATCAACTATCAAAAGTCCAAGATACTCACGTTTGGGGAAAAACCAAAGCTTAGAAGCTGGGAACTCCAAGGCCATAAATTAGAACAAGTCACAAACTACAAGTATCTAGGAATGGTGGTACAGGCCTCAGGAACCAACAAACTACACATAAACTCCATCGGGAGTTCAGCGGGGAAAAACGCAAATTGTATTCTTAAATTCTTCAGAGCACAAGGGGACTTCTTCGTCCCCGCAGCTCTAAAATTATACAAGGCCAAAACTTTGGCACAACTCCTGTATGGTTCCTTTTTGGGTCCGCCTTCCTCTGCTTTCTCCCCCCTTGAGAGAGTTCAATCTAGACTTCTTAGAGCTCTCCTCCAAGTCCCCAGATGTGTCTCAAACGCATGGGTGAGATTGGAAACGGGGAAGATGAGAGTGGAGGCTAGCATTTGCTTAACATCAATTTACAAATGGCTGACATTGAATCTGCTCCCCCGAGGGATAGCCCCACTGATCCTCTGTGACCAATTCCAGTCAGGCTGGCAGACTGCAGTTCTGAACACCCTCCAGAAACTGGGTTTTGCCCCTCAAGCCCTTCTAAGTCTGGGCTTGGGCCAGGCAAAAGCCACGGTCAGGCAAAGAATATTAGATACCGAAAGACAACAGGACTGCGCAAGGTGCCCCGACTATAAAATTGGAGAAATCGAGAGATATATAGCCGCACCGGCAGCATATCTCTTCTTTCTCGTATCTAGAAATGCAAGAAGGGTTTTTACACTCGCCAGAAGCGTGGCTCTTCCCTCGCCGGTCCTGGATGGAGCCTTTAGAAAAGTCCCCTATGCCCAGAGACTTTGCACCTGTCCATTGGGAGAGATAGGAAGCCCAGAACACTTGTTCTTTAAATGTCCCTTTTACGAAGAGGCACGCAGTAAGTTCATTGATCCCCTACTGGTGAGGCTCGCCTACCTCCCGCAAAAGCAAAAATTTGACCTCTTGCTGTTAGGCAAAGATCAGAAGAAGACCTGAATGGTCGCCAGATTCTGTGTACAAATCTGTAGGTGCAGACCATCGCCCAACTCAAAATAGTCCAGCATGAAAATCCCCAAACTCAGTTCCATGGGTGGCTCTGAGTCAACTCCCTGGGATAGTTTATTGTTGCACATTGTTTCTAAATTTATTGTTGTACGTTGTTTTAATTGTCTGTTTTAACCATATTTGCACATCAGTTTCTAATGCTGTGAGTGTCATCTATTTCAGAGGCTTCTACTCTGCAGCCTCTTATAGTTGTTTTAACTGCAAGTCTTTTAGTTCTTATGCTCTTACAGTTGTTTTAACTGCATGTTTTTATTTGTTTTTAGTTCTTATCTGTTTTAATTATCAGTTTTTATCAATCCATTATCCGTGTTTAATCTTGTATTTTAGTCAGATGTTTTATCCTATGCTTGTTTCTTTGTCCTTATTTTCTCCAACATTTATCAGTTTAAAAAATCCTAACTGCTATTTTATTTATATGTTGTTGTTTTTTATCCTGGTCTGTGACCGTAATAAAGTTCATTCATTCATTAAAAAATATTTTTATTGGTTTTTCCATGTACACATCCTCTAACAACATTTCTCTAACAATTTTCCATATTCACCCCCTCCCCTGGACTTCCCTCATATTCCCATTTTGTTTTATTTTCATATTACTCACCCTGCGTGTTTGTTTCCCAAAATTTTCACAATACATACAATCTTACTTTTTGTTATATACAATTGTGTTTGTTTATTCAAACCCTGCCAGTGAGTCCAATTCTTTATGTTGTTTCTTCATATATGTTGTAAATGGTTCCCATTCTCTTTTAAAGTCTTTGTTATCTTTTTCATGCAATTTATCTGTTAATTTTGCCAGTTCTGCATATTCCATAAGTTTCCCTTGCCATTGTTCTTTCGTTGGCATTTCTTCTGTATTCCAAGCTTGTGCTAATAAAATTTTTGCCGCTGTTGTTGCATACATAATTTCCAATTTTCTTTTTTAAAATCTTGATCTAAAATTCCTAGCAGGAATGCTTCTGGTTTCTTAATAAAAGTCTTTTTAAACATTTTTTTTCAATTCATTATATATCATTTCCCAATAATTTCTAACCCTTTTGCATTCCCACCACATATGATAAAATGTACCGTCTTTTTCTTTACATTTCCAACAGATTTTAGATCCCTTTTATACATTTTTGCCACTTTCTCTGGCATAATATACCATCTATACGTCATTTTCATATAATTCTCTTTCAATAAGATACAATCTGTAAATTTTAAATTCACCTTCCACATCTTTTCCCAATCTTCCAGTTGTATATTACGACCTAAATCCTGAGCCCACTTTATTTGTGCTGACTTTACCATTTCATCCAGCGTTTCCCCAAATAACAAGAGATTATACATTTTTAAAAGTAATTTTGTATCACTCTCAATTACCTCTTTGAAAGTTTGACACTGTGTAGCTGAAACCTTTCTTATTGTCTTCCTTAAACTGTTCATTCAATTGTCTATGATGTAACCAACTTTGCAATGTAATCTTTAGCTCCTCATATTCTTTCAGCTTTAACCCCTTTTCAGCCTCTATTAATAATTCTCTGTACGTCAGGCAATTTTTTCTCTTACTGAGAGGTTTTAATGCTAATGCTTCCACCAGCAAGAGCCACCATGGAGTTTTTGATTCTAAAAAAAACTTTATGTTTATTCCACACTTTTATAAGTGTTTTTCTTATTATATGATTATGATTTGTGATTTTTTTTCTTTCCCATACCATAAATATGAATGCCGACCAAATCTATTATCATGTTGTTCCAAATCTAATATTTCCTCTCTTTCTAATTTAATCTAGTCCTGAATCCACGTGATGCAAGCTGCTTCATAAAGCCTTTCCTCCTCCCAGGAGGGGAGGGGTTGTGATCGGGAGACGATTCCTGCATCATGCTCCGCCCCCTGCTTCAACTCCAGGGCTGGTGTGCCACGCCCCTCCCCGGTTGGGCACCCAATAGGGAAGCTCGGCGGGGGCGTGGCTTGCTGCTCAAATGCAGCCGCGCCAGCCATCCCCACCATTGCACACACATTTTCTTCAAGTCAACAGGGTCGTCTTCGTTGTGATCAGCAGAAGCCAGGGAAGTACTTGCCACGAGGTCAAGTCAGAGGAATTGGCCACTCTCCAGGTGCCCGGCTTGAGTTCCTTGTTGATCTCCCCCGTCAGCGGCTCCCGGCAAGACAAGGCGAGATCTCTATCGGCGATCCTCCTCAAACGTGAGAAGAACACACCATCCCTCCCCTGCCATCCCCAGGGAGGGGAGAGAGACAGACAGAAATGTTTTTACATGCCTTTATTTCTGTCTTTCCAGCAGTACAGAGAAAACGTGTCTGCACTCTCTTTACATCAACAGCAGAGAGAGAATAACTCCTCCCATGTACTTCCAGTACAGGTCAGATGACACTCTGAGCTAACATCCGGTGCTCAGTGGTGTGAATAGACTGTTCCTTTGTTCCCACGGTACAGTCCCAAAACAGCAACATCCTGTTTGGCTTTCCAGCCATCTGGAGCACTCAGCCAGCATTGCTCCTTTTTCGTAACATCCTCCCCCAAAAGAATCAATGCGTGTTGCGGCAAGCAAAGCGTGATCCAGAGAAGAAAACAAACAGTTGTTATACACATAACACTCCCTTGTTGTTACAGTTCCACCCTTGGAACTCCTCGCCACTGGTTTCCCCAGTGTACCTCTCTGGTTGTCTGGCTTCCAAGGAATGAGTGCATCTGCATTACCTTGGCTAGCAACTCTCTGTTGTGTCTTTGTCTCTGACTTAGACACAGCTCCAACCTGTCCTCGGTTGTGTACAACAGCAACACACGCAACAGCTAAGTTAGCAAACTCTTTTGAGTACCTTTTGGGTGGTTCACCCTTTGTAACTCTCTCAGACCTGCGTATGAGGTGCTGATCCTCTCTGCTCACTGGTTCAGTCTCAGGACTCTTAGGAGAACCAGTTCCAATAGTAAACAGTGGTTCATCCTTCACCTGTGAAGGTCTATCCATTGTGTGAGATTTCCTCTCAATGACTGTGACAACCAAGCTCTTTGAGCTATCACTGTCGCTCTCAGTACCACTGTAATCTGTAAAATCATCATCATCATCTGAATTGTCCTCTGTGGGAAATGTGTGTACTATCACTCTCTCCTGTTCAGGAGCACTCTCTAGAAATTTTGTGAGAATCACCTGACCAGATTCAGACAAAATTACTCTGTAGAGACCCTTTTCATATCCCACAAAAATGCCTCTGGCATTCTTTACTCCACCTGGAGCTTCTGTCCTCACATGAGACCCAAAAACCTTGAAATGGGCAACAGAAGGTTTTCTATGGAACAGTTTCTCAAAAGGAGAACTTCCCAACTCTTTTGAAACCTTTCTCACCCACGCATAACAAAACGACATTAGCGACTCCGCCCAGAACTCATGTGGCAGATGTGAACTAAGCAATTGCACATTCATCCCCTTTTGCAATTCTTTGTTCACCCGTACACAGACACCCCTGTTCCACGCTTCCGCTGAAACAGCAACCTTGTGTCTTATCCCTTTCTTCTGCAGGAACTCCTGAAAATCCTGTAAAAGAAAAATTTGCTTCTCATCTGTTAAAAGACAATCAATGTTAGCATCATGCATATTTTTAACCTTGTCACAAAACTCCTGAAACCTTTCCAAGGCTTCCTGTGGCCTCTGTAACACATAAATCCAGACAAAGTTAGAGAAATGATCCACACACACAAGATAAAATCTTGCATTGCCTCTAGATGGTTCTAGAGGACCAATCACATCAGCATACACCCGCTGAAACGCTCTGTCGACCCTGGCCATCTTCTCGGCGCTCGTTTTGGTCACACCTGCGAGAGAAATCAAGTTAGACTCAGAATTACATTCCATGTAATCACTTTGCTCAAAAGTCAACAAATACAGTCCATCTTTCTCTCTGGCAGAAAGATACAACTCTCCATCTTTGAAGATCTTGCAGCTCTCAGCATCATAGGACAGTTTCAGTCCTTTCTTGGCAATCTGCAAAACACTCAGCAGATTGAACTTCAATTCAGGAACCAAGTAAACATTGTGTATAGTCAGGTTCAGACTCTTAAGATACACAGTTCCTATCCCGGTCGCGTCCAGCTTCTGACCGTTGGCTTGTTTCACAGCGAAGCTTTGCTTCTTGATCGTTGAAAAGAGTCCTCTGTGTGGGGACATATGAAAAGTACAGCCCGTGTCGATTATAAACGAGTTTTCAACATCTGGCGTGGTTCCTTTCGCCATCAAAGCCTTTGCAGGTTTAACCGAAGACTTGGTATGACCTTTGCCTGCTGCCTCAGGCTTTCCTGAGCGGCCCTTAGCTCCTTTTGGCTGGCGTGGCTTCTTGCAGTTCCGCTGAAGATGCCCAGCTTGTCCACAATTGTAACATCGGACAACGTTCAAAGCTACAGCATTCTCTCCAGTAGCAACATCAGTGGGGGAATTAGAACTCCGTTCCTCCCTCCCCCTGTCCTTCACTTCCAGAGCAGCAAGGCGGTCGTGTTCATTCAAAACAACGGCACACACCCTCTCCGCGGTCAAATCTTGAGCCGGAAGGGAACCAAGCTGACTGGCAACCGTTTTGTAAGTCCGATTTAGGCTGTTTATCATCATGAAGCAGAACACTTCCTCCTGTAGACGGAAATTGCGTTCCACCATCTGTTGGCGCAGATATTTCATCTCCATCAGGTGCGCTTGAACATCTCCATCAGGCGCAAGCCTCAGATTGGTCAGCTTCTCAAAATACAGCAACGCTGAAGAACCAGCATCCCTCTGATGTGTTCTACGCAGCGTCTCCCAAATCTCTCGCGCATACTCTAAATTCTGAATATGCACCAATTGGCTATCTGAGACACACAGAATTATAGCCGTCCTGGCTTTTAGATTCTGTGATTCCCAACCTCGCGTTGGTGCTGCAGGGATGGGGTTATCAATCACATCAAATATCCTCTGATTCTGCAGCAGGGCCTTCATCTTTACAGACCAAGATGAATAATTGTCATTAGTCAGGGGAGGGGGATAAGGCAAACCTCCCCCCTTCTTGGCATCCATTCTGAATCCAAGTCTCTGCTCTCACTTTCGAGCCAGTAAATTCCAAAAGTCTGTTTTGGGCTATTTACTGCCTTCTCTGGCAGGGTGACTGCAAGCTTTTTCAAAGTCCTTGCTAAGATAGTCAAAACAATTCGACTCCTCAGGCTTTCTGACTGAGCCAGTAACTTTCCACTGTACTGACTGTCGTTGCCTTCAGACAAGAAATCTTATCAACCACAAGAATTCCTGGTATGCAAGCCTTTGCTCTCAGAGCTGTTTTTCCAAACGCAGCTCCTGTGAACCAGAGAATGATTCAATCTGCGTTCACACTTTTAGCCCGAAAGTCAGCATACCTTTTGGGGCTCCGTTGCTTGGAAAACACCCCCTCTCGGTGTCCAGCCGTCTGTTCAGCTTCTGGCTGCAATGCAGACGTTATCTTCTTTCCTTGGTGCAGAGGATGGCACACGATCCATCGACCTCTCACCTCTCATGCTGATTCCCATGGATCAGATAACCAGCGGCTTCTGCTACCAGTTGTCGGAATTCAAGCCTTAGTCAGAGGAATTGGCCACTCTCCAGGTGCCCGGCTTGAGTTCCTTGTTGATCTCCCCCGTCAGCGGCTCCCGGCAAGACAAGGCAAGATCTCTATCGGCGATCCTCCTCAAACGTGAGAAGAACACACCATCCCTCCCCTGCCATCCCCAGGGAGGGGAGAGAGACAGACAGAAATGTTTTTACATGCCTTTATTTCTGTCTTTCCAGCAGTACAGAGAAAACGTGTCTGCACTCTCTTTACATCAACAGCAGAGAGAGAATAACTCCTCCCATGTACTTCCAGTACAGGTCAGATGACACTGAGCTAACATCCGGTGCTCAGTGGTGTGAATAGACTGTTCCTTTGTTCCCACGGTACAGTCCCAAAACAGCAACATCCTGTTTGGCTTTCCAGCCATCTGGAGCACTCAGCCAGCATTGCTCCTTTTTCGTAACAGTTTGGCCACTCTGATCGCTTGATTGTGTGCGCAGAGCAACTTTGTGTTGCTAGTGTGTGTGCTTTGTGCGTGTGTGGTTGCCTGTGTGTGTGTTAGCTAGCGTGGGTGCTTGGGGAGAGTGAGAGAGTGAGTGACTGCTGCATCTTCTCCCGCAATTTCCCTGAGAGCGATTTTCTTTGATTCCATTTGATTGCAGTGTGGGGGTTGCGTTGCTCTGCTGTTCCTACTATCCCCCCTCCTCCAGCCGATTTTGGCTAGCCTCGTTTTACATTCTTGCTTAGCTAAGCAACAGGGTAACTGGTCAGCTGCGATTGTGCGTGTGGTCGCTTCTCTGTATAATTCTCGGGTTCGATTGAGGCATCAGTTAATTTAGTCAGATCTGCGGCTCCCTATTGCGCTATTATTTTGTTTGTTTCCCCTTCTCCTTGCCTGTTCTGCTCTGCGCAATTCATAAGGACCCTCCTTTAAGTTTCCCCTTCGTGTACCCCCTTTATTTATTTATTTTCATTTCGCTTGTGATCTAGCCCCCGCCCTTAAAAAAGTTTTATTTCCTTCCTTTCGTCTGACTCATTCTGCTGCCTGGCTTAAGAAATGCCTTCACAATTGTCCCGGCTTCCAAGCAGGATACATTGTCGCTTAACAACAGGCAGTTCATGGTACATTGTGAATTCAAGTACCTGGCGGATGGCCGATCAAGGATACATTGTCTTTGGCAGCATTCTCCTTCCACTGGGGCTCCAGCATTACCTTTTGTTTTGCAAAGTGTTAGTTAAAGGACATTTCCCTGAGAGCGATTTTCTTTGATTCCATTTGATTGCAGTGTGGGGGTTGCGTTGCTCTGCTGTTCCTATTGTTACATCGCTATATACTTGTGAGTTGTTTCTCAGGAGGCAGGTTTAAATATTTAGCTGTGTCTATCCGCCTGACCCATTTGCTTGGTGGCAAATAAATAAATTTATAGACTAATACAAACGGAACAGTCAAGTGACGATTAATTTTTTCATATCATCATCAGTTACGGCAGACAATTGATAGTATCGACAATTAATTCTACTTACAGTGGTAATTGATTGAACAAATAATACTGGAATAGATTTTAATAAATAACAATAAGAATAAATAAGAATAACAACAAATAAATAATAATAAATAAATAGATACATAATCATAGAAATAATAAGAATAATAGATAAAATAAATGGATAAAATAATAATAATAATAAATAATAATAAATAAATATATTTAATAATAATAATAAGAATAAGTGGAATGGCATCACATACCAAGATTAAATTAATTAATTAAATCTAAGATAAACATATAAATAGATAATTTTTTTAAAAAAAGTAATTAATAATAATTACCCACTCTACGAGTGGGTGGAGTCTAATGTGCCGTGGTCCAATGCCTAAGCCAATACCTTCTCACATGCTGTAATCAATAAAGTTGTGGCCTTGTGCTGGTCCCGGGGGGAGGTTACCGTGGGGCGAGGTCCAGGACCTGAGTCGAGGGTCGGCAGACAGTCCTCCACGGGCGAAGCGGGGTCCAAAGCGAGGAGCTGGGCAAGGACAGGAACTCTGGAGGAACAGGACTGGGTGCTGGCCAAAACAGCTCTTCAAGGACGTTGCTCCCGCAACCTGGGACTGGGCTGACTGGCCTTTATCTTCTCTGAGGCCAGGGGCGGTCCCGGCCCCCCAGGAGACCCGCCTCTCCTGGCCTTAAGGCGAGCACTCCTCCTGGGAGAAACCAGTTCCCTCCGCCTCTCTGCCCTGAGCCTCTGCAGCTCAGGAGAGGCTGGAGGATTACTGGACCCAGGGGGAGACTCACCTTCCCCTGACAGGGCTGGGAAAGGCGCACCTGTAGGCACTGTGTCCTCAACCACTTCCGGAGCCAGAGTGGATTCACCTGGTGCCTGCTCCTGAGGATCCGGCACAGGTGCAGGCGCTTCAGAATCAAGGCCCTGCCCCAGTTCAGCCGGCCCTGGAGGCAGGGACTCCTGTGCAGGCTGGGATTCCTCCGGTTCAGCCTCTGAATCGGATTCCCAGGCCATCACAGGCCTATACCTTACCCATTAACCTTACATTCTGTGTCCACGTGTCTTTATTCCCCAAGCTGGGATCGGGTCCTCGAATCACAAAGCCTTTCCTCCTCCCAGGAGGGGAGGGGTTGTGATCGGGAGACCATTCCTGCGTCATGCAGGGGGCGCTCCGCCCCCTGCTTCAACTCCAGGGCTGGCGTGCCACGCCCCTCCCCGGTTGGGCACCCAATAGGGAAGCTCGTGGGGGCGTGGCTTGCTGCTCAAACGCAGCCACGCCAGCCATCCCCACCATTGCACACACATTTTCTTCGAGTCACCCACCCTCCACTCCCTTTAGATTAGCTGTTCCTGAGACTTTGTTATGGACCTCTGGTTGGTCACCCTGTTTAACCAGGGGGCCTGGTAGGAGTGTAGGGATATCGCGGAGTGGGGAGTGGGGTCCGGAGGGAGCACACTTCCCCACCAGCAGGCAGCCACAATCTGCCTGCACGCGTGACCTTGGGGTGCAGGGGCAAACCCCTCCCCCCAGACAAGCCACAGCTGTCTGCACATCGTTCCACCTCTGCCTGACCTTTCGCGTTCTCAGCAGTTTGCGGTGTCCTGTCTGTAACCCTTTTCCATGAGACCTTTTGTCTCCTACGTCATACATTGAGCAAGGGGGAAATGATGCTGTGGAACAGGTGCCAAAATAACTTTGTACCACCCCACGATTTTGGGACGGAAGATGTGTAAAGGTCACAGCCCAAAAATGTATTTGCCTAGCTTGCATATTTGTCTCAATAAAAAGAGGCTCCACAGGAATGGTGGTAGCTCACTCGCTCGCTCGCTCGCTTCAGACCACCTGTGCGCAGCTCACATGATGATCAACACCTGTCTTGGGCCTTCACTTCAAGGAGTTTTTTCCAATTGGCTAAATTGGCCCGGCCTCTTGGTTTTTTTCGCCTACCTTGTAGCAACCATCACAACTTTTGTGGTATTTGGCGGTTAGGCATTGGAATGTGTTGTTGGTGTTTCGGGGGGCAAGGTGTGGCCATCGCCTTCCCCAGCAATTTTGGGTATTCCGCTAAAGGAATCCGGTGGTCGTGGATCCTGTCCGATGCCCGTGTGGCGGGGAGCCATGGCATGACCCTCGGTGACATCAGGAAGAGAGCCTATAGTTGTATTAGCATCAACAGGTTCCCCTACTGGTGGTTAACCCCTCCTCAGACTCACCCCTCTACAAGTGGGTGGAGTCTAATGTTCCGTGGTCCAATGCCTAAGCCAATACCTTCTCACATGCTGTAATCAATAAAGTTGTGGCCTTTACCTTACCCATTAACCTTACATTCTGTGTCCACGTGTCTTTATTCCCCAAGCAGGGATCGGGTCCTCGAATCACAATACAATTTTAGGTCTGGAAGAGAGAAGCCTCCTCTATCTTTAGTATCTATAAGTATTTTGTATTTTATTCTAGGCTTTTTCCCATTCGAGACAAACTTAGAAATATCTTTTTGCCAGTTTTGGAAGCAGACAAAGTTACTTATTATCAGTACTGACTGAAATAAAAATAACATCTTTGGTAGTGCATTCATCTTTATTGCTGCTATCCTTCCCATCAGAGAAAGATTCATTCTGTTCCAAATTTCCAAATCTTTCTTAATCTCATTCCAGACTTTCTCATAATTATCCTTATATAAATTTAAATTTTTGTTGGTAAACCAAATTCCTAAATATTTGACTTTTTTGTAAATTTCTATTTTTGTGTGATCTCCTACAATTCTTTTTTCTCTGATTCCTTCATGTTTTTGTTAATATTTTTGTCCTGCTACTCACCCAAACTCTTGTATTTGCAAGTGCATGCAAATGCAAGGATTGTTGATGGAAGGGGATCTCTTCTGATTAAGTATATCTTGTGGCCTGTGGGAATGGGAATTATCAGATGTTTCTGAGGCATACGAATGCAAGTATGCCATCAGTTCTAAGGGCAAAACAGGACTGTGAAACACAAGATTGCCACAGGGACTTGCAGCAGGGCAGCAGTTGTGACCTTGTGGGAAAAGCACCACAGGGGCCAAATTTGGATTGGTACCACAGTGAAAGGGGAGAATGGGCTTCAACCTTCTCCCTGGCCCTTATTTAAAAACAATAATTATAATAATTCTTATTATTTATTAGATTTTTAAGCTGCTCTAGTCACCAAAGCGGGCTCAGAGCAGTGTACATCAGAAATTCAATAAAACAGATAGACCAAAAGACAATTCGACTCCAATAACTGAGGCACCCTTATTACCAGCTACTAGCCCAGCAAGGGTAAGGATAAAAGGGGAAGAGGGAAAGGACCAACAGGAAGAGGGAAAGAGTGAGAAGAAAATAAAAAGGGGAGGAGAAGGTAAAGGTAAAAAGGTAAAGGTAAACCCGTTGCTGCCCTCAACCATAGTGTAGCCTTTCAGACTTTTCCCATTGGTTGGGTGTGCGTTGCTCCCGGGAGGGAGGAAGGAGTCAATAGACACCGAGGGTTGGTTCAGAGAAAGAGTTTATTTCTGCTTTCCGGATAACAGAAAGGCACTGTGTGATCAGTCACAGCGAGCACACTTAAGGAGCAGTTACATTCAGCTTATATCCCCTTCAGGTCCCCTTTCCCCCCTCCCCAGGAATCCAGCCTCATGAGTTTGTACACGTAAGCTTACACCCTTGAGCATGAACAGAAATTCCTGTTTCTGTACTCTTATCTTGGGGTAAGAAGGTCATCCAACTATAGGAGTACTCCTGGCGCCATCCCCGGGCGCGGGGGCTGACAGGCCTGTCTTGCAAGGTCTATGTGTCAGCATGGTCAGGATATTTACAACCTATAAGATAAGTCCAGGATTGGGTAACTTGTCCCTGGTGAAACAACTCGGTCTTACGAGCTCTACAGAACTGAGATAGATTGTGCTGAGCCCTGGTCTCATTAGACAAAGCTTTCCAAAGGCTCTGGCTCTGGTTGGGGACAACTGGATATGTTTTGGGCCAGGGACCACCAGTGGGTTGCTGTTAGCTGAGAGTTGCGCTCTTTGGGAGGTGTATTGGGAGATAATTCCGACAGATAATAAAGGTCACATACTGTTTAGGGCTTTAAAGGTTAGCCCCAAAACTTTGAACCTGATTCGATACTTGTCAGCTTTTTTCCGGAGCTGACAGAGGCTGGGAATGAGGCCAGACAAAGAAAGATAAGAACACTGGAATGTGGGAAGGAGGACAGAGAGCAGGCAGCAGATGGCTACAGTAACCTGATCCCTGAGCATAGTGGACAAGGAAAGGGGGGCCAGAGCAGAGATATACAGACTAGCAGTTTGAACTCAGAAACAGAGGGAGGGAGGCCAGGAATAGCCAGCCCAAAAACTCGAAGGCGCAAAAGGGTCAGTGAGAGGAGGGGAAAAGAGCAAAAGCAAAAGGGCTTTCCCCCCCATTGGCGGAAGAGGAAGGGATGGAGTTTAGACTCGACAACTGCAAACTTGGAGTCAGACATGGAGTGAAAGAGCTCCAGAGTGATTTATGTGTTTGAGCAATAAACTTGAGAGAATTACGACCAGTGTCTCGCTTCTGTGGGAGAGCCAAGCCATTACAATACTCCACCTGGAGTCAATCCAGCAGATGAACTGCCAACTGAATGTTGACTCTCCACAAAGTCCCAGTAAGAACTCATGTGTGGAGGTAATGCTCCGCTTTGCGAAGGCAAACCTTGCACCAGACATGCAACAGTATGTCAAGGAGCATTGTGCCTGCTTTCCCTGACCTTTTGCCTTCCTGGCTAGAAAACAGGGTTTTCCACCTGACCGTTTGTCCTCTCACAAATTGTTTGCTAGACATAATGCTTGGCTGGAGCATGACCCGGGACACAGACGTAATCAAGTATCGGGGGAAACATTTTAGGGAAACACCTGCTGATACGTGTATTTGCTAATGCTGGAAATGTGCTTAGTTGGAAATACGTCATGTTCAGGGTGGTTTCACTACTGTTTCCAACTGCTGACTTCTGCTAATAAAAGGAGCCTCTACAGAGCTAGAAGGCAGCTTGTTTGGAGCACGCTTGCTGGCGTGCTTCTGCACAGCTCACCGGCATCCAACCTCCTGTCATCCCCGTTATTCCTACACTCATGCACCTGCATTTTAGACCTTTTGGAGTTTTTGGAGCAGTCTGTCAGGTGTGCGTGCAGGAGCCGGGCCCTGTGACTGGTAGGGCCTCTCAGGACTGGGGCCTTCCTGCGTTTGGCCTAGAAGGGCAAGGCGTGGTCGCACAGGTGAGGCCTGACAGAAGACTCGTAGCACCTGATGGCAAGGGCCGGGCGGGGTATATAAAACCAGCATTTTGCCTTGGCTCTTTGCCACAGCAACACGGTAGCCACCTAGCTGTGCTTTGGCTTTCTTACTCCTGGTATCCTGATTCTTGGACCCTAGGCTTCCTGACTCCTGGTTTCCTGACCCTCGGACTCTTGGCTTCCTGACTCTTGGTTTCCTGATTCGTGGAGTCTTGGCTCCCTGACCCCTGGACTGCTGACCCCTGGACTGCTGATTCCTGACCTCTACCCCAGTCCTGACGTACCAAGCTGGGACTCCGACTGCCTGTAACCCAGACCGTGACAGTTTGCTGTGGCCAATCTATGTCCCGGCTGGGGTGCAAGATGGACGGTGCCCGGTCTACAGATCTCACCATGGTGCTGCAGAAGCTTCACACAGAGGTAGCTATGCTCCAGGTGGAGGTTCAAGAGCTTTGAGCAGTCCCGGCTGTGGCCCTGGCTCGACGTGCCCCCGTCGTCCCATTGCCGGAAAGGTTATGGGAGAGCGTGGGGCTCTTCAGGGTTTCGTAAACCAGTGCTGGCTGATGTTTGCCACCTGCACAGCACTTTCCCACTCCACAGAGCTGGGTGTGCTTCATGGTTAGCCTGCTCGCAGGTACGGCACTTTGCTGGGTCACTCCGTATCTTGAGGCCGATGACCCCCTGCTGGGGAAAGTGGACGACTTTATCATCACCCTGGAGGGCATGTTCGGGGAGCCAAACTGCGCCCAGACTGCTGAGTTGGCCCTGCAGAACCTCCGGCAGGGCGCTTTGCTTGGTTACTGAGTATGCCGCAGAATTCCGTCGGTGGACTGCAGACACCCTGTGGAATGAAGCTTCCCGTTGGTTCCACTTCCGCCAAGGACTTCATCCACACCTCAAGGACGAATTGGCACAAGTGACCCCCCCAGTCTTTAAGGCTGAGTGTGGACGCTTTGATGTTGCCTCATCTTGAGGGTATCAAGAAGGCCCTGGTCGCTTGGCAGGCACTGGAGAGGGCGTGCAAAGCCACAGGGGAGCCAAGGACCGAGAGGGGGCCAAAGGCCCGGTGGAGGCTGAAGGCCACATTCCTGGAAGCTGTTTCTACGCTTCGACACATCCATGGGATGGACAGGAAAGGAGGCATAGAGCTGAGAGGAAAGCAGACGCAGGCTGTTCCTCTGGAGGCTGTGCACCCAGGAGTGGGGGTGCAGGGAGAAGCAATGAGAGCTCTGTAAAAGCCTTTGTTTCCAAACACTGTTTTCGCTGTGGGTCCATGTTACATCTCGTGAGAGATTGTCCTGCAGAGGCTCAGGAACCCAAGGTCAGCCAGAAAGGAATGCAGATTAGAGACAGTTCCCAGGTGCAGAGGCATGGGAAGGTTGCCAAAGGCTCCATGTGAGGGGAAAACAAGGAGAAAACATCGTATCATCTAGCTGCTTTGATGGCAGTAGTGAAAGCATCAAAACAGGAAGCCAGCCTCTCCTTTATTGTTGACACAGGTGCGACGCACACTCTAGTGCCATCTGCTGGGTTTCTTCGGAAGTGCAAGACTGTGCAAAGTGGGAGATTTGCATTGCTGGCAGATGGAAGCAGACGCCCACTGACTCAGTCAGGGACTCTGTACTGTTCATTCCTGGACCATGAGGTTCAGGCTTTTGTGGTTCCAGAAATTACCAACTGTCTTTTATCTGTATCTGCTTTGGTAGCTGACAGTTACCGTGTCTGTTTTGAAAATAACATGTGTTCTTTTTCCAGGGATGGGAAACACCTGTTCAGTGTTGAATGCAAGAATAGGCTGTTCGTGGTTGAGATGCCTATTGCAGTTGATGAACCCCTGAGGTAACACAGGTGCAGTGCGCAAATGTCCCGCCACATGATGGGTGTGCCCACTTATGGCATCGCAGACTGGCGCATTCGTGTTGGAATTATGTCAAGAAGGCCCCAGAGTGTACAGAGGGGTGTAAATTAAAGGGATGTGTTAAGTTTTTAGATTGCAGAGCCTGTAAGCAATCCAAGGTAAAAACATGCTCATATCCCAGGTCTAGCAGAGAGACAAGCAAGCCCTTTGAGCTAGTCCATGCAGATTTGTGTGGCCCGATGTCAGTAGCCAGTCTGGGTGGGTCCAAATACATTTTGCTTTTGGTGGATTTTTTTTGAAGAACTCTTGGTTTTTTCAATTAACTGCAAAGGGGAAGCTGCTGCATTGATTAAAGACTGGATCACAGCGGTAGAATTGAAATAGTCTACAAAATTGATTAGCTTTCAGAGCGATAGAGGGGCGGAGTTTACTGGGTCTGCGCTGCAGAATTTCTTTTTTTTTTGTGGAGTTTGGAACTGACAGGGTTAAAACTCCGTGGTGTCCTGTATCTGGGAGGAGCTTGAAGCAGAGAAGTGAGTCACAGTGTGTGTCTGCTTTCAGACTTGCTTTCGCTTCTGACTGAGACACAGCTCAGCTCGGAGGCTGTGTGTGTGCTTTTGGAGCACGGAAGAATGCCGGAGGCTTCTGATGGATTTACTGCTTTGTAAATAAACGCTTCTAGAGATAAGAACCGAACTGTCTCTGGACTTGATTTATCCCTCATCTCACACGGACACAGGACCGCTGCTACTCTGCTCTCCTGCCAGGTCAGCTCCCAAGCAGAGCCACGTAGGGAAGCCTGACTGGACGCAGGATTTTTTTCCGCAAAGGTTATGGCGGTTTCGCGTTTCCTGACAAGTGTGAGAAGGGAGAAGGCTGCCAGCGTTGTGTTGCTGTGATCTCCTGCCAGGAAGGGCAGTGGGAGATGCTGGAGAGAGGAGCCAAAGGCCAAGACGGACGGCTGCTTCAGAGGTCCAGCTTGTTGGCAGACTTGTGAGTACGCTGAAGCCCCGGGGGGAGGAAGATGGCTGCTGCACAGCAGGGCCATGAGAGCTTCAATATTCCCTTCGAAAGACTGAATGGGGCCAATTGGGAGGACTGGAGTAAGCGCATGTTTTATTGGCTGGAGGGAAAGCAGCTGTGGGAATGCACGCAGGCCGATCCAGTCCAGGCCCCACCCAATCCAACAGCCGCAGAGGCGGAGAGGGCCTCAGCGGCGGCAAAGAAAGACAAGAAAGCGATGTCCCATGTGGTGATGGCGATCGAAGCGTCACAGCTCCCTCATATTGATGGCTTACGTACCTGTCATCAGATTTGGTCCGCTCTGACTAGAGTACATCAGAGGACCACAGCTGGGGCCAAGATCCATGTGATACGTTCTCTGTTTGAGAAGAGGGCTGTGAAAGAGGGCACAGGCTGCACCCCAAGAAGGAGTGGGGGGGCAGCAGCCAGGAGTGGCGACAACTGTGTAAGAGCCTTTGTTTCCAAGAGCTGCTATCGGTGTGGTAGCAACACACATCTGGTCCGCAATTGTCCGCTAGAGGCGCAGGGCAGCGGCAAGGAGACCGGCCGGCGTGGAATGTCAACAAAGCAGGTTCCCAAGGCCAGTTCCCAGCAAAGACGTGGGAAAGCAGCAGGCCAGGAGGAAAAGAAAAACAAGGCGTCTTATCACCTCACAGCTGCGATGGTGTCTCTGAGAAAAAGCAAAAGCCTCAGTCGGGGGGAGGCTGTGGCCATGGCAACCGATGGGAGTGCGAGCAACGCCATGGCATCTTCGGAAGACAGCCAGAGACACTCTTTATCTCTTGTTATCGACTCAGGCGCATCTCATTGCCTAGTGACATCCCGAGGGCTCCCGCGGAACTGCAAGACGATTAAAACTAGACGTTATGTCACCTTAGCAGATGGGTCTCAAAGACCACTGACTGAATCTGGGTTTCTATATTGTTCTTTTATAGATCATTGGGTGCAAGCTTATGTGGTCCCCGAGCTTGCCCACTCTCTTTTAAGTGTGCCGGCTCTCATGTCTGCTGGGTTCGATGTTCTGTTCTCTAAAAATTTGTGTTCCTTCTACAGGGATGGGAAGAAGATCTACAGTGTCGAGAGAAAAGACAGGCTCTTTCTGGTGGAGATGCCCATTGAAAATGGGACTGGTGGGGAAATGGGGCTGGTGGAAAATGGGGCTAGTGGAGAGTCCATTGAAGACGCCCAAGGGCAGTGTGCTAATGTCCCACCACACCATGATTGTATACACTTATGGCACAGGAGGTTTGGGCACGTTGGGTGGTCATATATGAGGAAAGCCACAGGCAACACCATTGGGTGTAGGTTCAAGGCATGTGACAGATACCTAGATTGTCAAGCCTGTAAGCAATCGAAGGTCACAACATGCACATACCCCAGGTCAGAGAGGAGAACCAGCAAACCCTTCGAACTTGTGCATGCAGATTTGTCAGGCCCCATGCCGACACCTTCTTTAGCTGGGTCTAAATGGGTTTTAGTTCTGATTGACGATTTTTCGAAACATTCTTGGGTTTTTTCGCTTAGACAGAAATCAGAGGCAGCTGCACTGATCAGGGATTGGATCACAGCGGTAGAGCTACGGTTCTCTACCAGGGTGATTTCCTTTCAATCTGATCGCGGGGGGGAGTTCACAGGTTCTGCGCTGCAATCGTTTTTCAGGCAGAAGGGTATCAGTCATCGACTGACTGCCCCCTACAGTCCGCAACAGAATGGGGTTGCAGAGAGAAAGTTTCGCACACTACAGGAGTCAGCGAATGCTATGTTGACAGACTCGGGTTTGCCACAGCGCTTTTGGGCTGAGAGTTTTAAGACAGCATGTTTTCTGCAGAACAGGGTGTTCAATTCAAGTGTGGGAGACACACCGTACTTTCTGCTTCATGGGAAGCAACCGAAAGTGGGTTTTCTGCGCACTTTTGGGTCTACGGCTTGGGTTCTCATTCCAAAGGCCATGCGCAGAAAGGGTGAGCCAAGGTCCAGGAAGATGATCTTTGTAGGCTATGAGCCGGGTTCAAAGGCGTGGCGTTTCGCATACCCTACTGGCAACCAGTCCAAGCTGCTTATTAGCGGCAGTGCTGAGTTTTGCGAGCAGAGTGGGTGGAAGCGTCTTCACGGGAATCCAGATGTTCTGTTAGACTCAGATGAGGAAGAGGAGGAGGACGAGGCTGAACCTGTTGCTGAGGTGCACAGTCCACAGCCACAGAGTCCAGAGCCGGGATCTCCAAGGGAGAGGCTCCGTATCTCTCCAAAAGGGAGTCCCAGGACCCCTCCAAAGGTCTCTGTCAAGTCTGAGCTAAGGAGTGAATCATCCTCGCCGGCAGAACCAGCTGTTCACCCTAAACGGCGCAGCTGGTCAGAGGGGGATGTTTCTGACACAGAGGATGGTAGGGTTGATCCAGGTGATTCAGGCGCAGTTCCAGAATTCACGCTGAGGAGGTCAGCAAGATCAACCAAAGGGAAGCCACCTGAAAGATATGAAGCCACGAGTGTCTGGGTTGGTGTGGCTAGATGTGAACCTGAATCCTTTGAGGATGTTCAGAACTTGCCTCGGGAAGAAGCCAGCAAATGGCATGAGGCGATGCAGAAGGAGATGAACTCAATGGAGTCTCTTGGAGTGTTCTCACTCACACAGCTGCCGGCCAATAAGCAAGCTGTAAGCTGCAGATGGGTTTACCGACTTAAACCCACAGAAGCAGGAGAACCACAGTATAAAGCGAGGTTAGTGGCCCGAGGATTCACACAGAGGAAGGGTGTCCACTTCACAGAGGTATATTCGCCGACCTCGAGAGCGGAGACTATGAGAACGCTTTTGGCGATAGCAGCACAGAGATGTTGGAAGGTGAACCATTTTGATGTAGATGTCGCCTACCTGAACTCAGATCTCCAGGAGGAGTTGTACATGCTTCCTCCTCCAGGGTTTGAAGTCAGTGAGCCAGGCGTCGTGTGGCGGTTGCACAAATCCATCTATGGATTACGCCAATCTGCCAGGAATTGGAATATGTGCCTACATGAAGCCTTAGAAGAGCTAGGTTTTAAGAGATCTCTTGCAGACAGTTGTCTTTACATTAGAGATTCAGGCTTGCAACAGCAAGTGGCTCAAGTGTTCGTTGATGACATCTTGCTCATGGCACAGACAGGTGAACAGGTAGAGAAGTTTGCTAAGGAGCTTGGAAAGCGGTTCAAGCTAAAGCAGCTTGGAGATGTCAAGTCCTATCTAGGCGTAGAGATCACAAAAGCAAGTGATGGAAGCTTTTTGCTTTGCCAGAAAGGTAAGATTGAACAGTTGCTTGAGAAGTTCAGGATGTCTGATTGTGCAGGTGCCAGATCACCCATGGAGGCTGGATACGTGAAAGAGTGTCAGCAAGTAGAACGCGTGGTGTTCGAAAATACTGAATTCTTTCAGTCAGCTCTGGGTAGTCTGTTGTATCTGTCACAGTGGAGCAGACCAGACATAGCATTTGCTGTCAATCTGCTCAGTAGAGAGGCTTCAAGTCCTAGTGTGCAGGCCTGGAATGGTATTAAGCGGGTGCTACGTTACCTGCAAGATACCAAAGACTTTTGCCTCAAGATGTCAGCTGAGGGTGATGTCAAGCTGACCGCCTGGGTGGATTCGGATTGGGCTAACCTTGAGGACCGCAAATCAGTGTCAGGCCTAGTGGTGAAGTTTGGGGACTCAGTGATTGGGTGGAGGTCCCGGAAGCAAAGTCTCATAGCGCTTTCATCTACTGAAGCTGAGTTCAGTGCGCTATCAGAGGTTTGCAGAGAACTGGAGTTCTATGTGTGTTTGGTCGAGGAAATCTGTGGAGAGAATTGTCTGCCCGTTGTGGTGCATGAAGACAATCAACCATGCCTCAAATTGGCTGAGACAGGGCAATTCAAGGCGAGGACCAAACATTTGGACATACGGTTCCGGAATGTATGTCAGAGCGTTCATGAGGGGCTAGTTGCTCTAAAATACTGTCCCTCAACCAAGAACCTCGCTGATGGTTTCACAAAACCATTAACCTTCCCGAAGCACGAGGAGTTCTGTGAGGGTCTGTGTATGGGGAAAGCATTGTTGGCTATTGTCCCCAGATGCAGGACAAGAGGGGGTGTGGAGTTTGGAACTGACAGGGTTAAAACTCCGTAGTGTCCTGTATCTGGGAGGAGCTTGAAGCAGAGAAGTGAGTCACAGTGTGTGTCTGCTTTCAGACTTGCTTTCACTTCTGACTGAGACACAGCTCAGCTCGGAGGCTGTGTGTGTGCTTTTGGAGCACGGAAGAATGCCGGAGGCTTCTGATGGATTTACTGCTTTGTAAATAAACGCTTCTAGAGATAAGAACCGAACTGTCTCTGGACTTGATTTATCCCTCATCTCACACGGACACAGGACCGCTGCTACTCTGCTCTCCTGCCAGGTCAGCTCCCAAGCAGAGCCACGCAGGGAAGCCTGACTGGACGCAGGATTTTCCCCCGCAAAATTTTTATTGATTTTCCAACATATATCAAAACACAACACAACTGACAGTACACAAACAAACATACAAACACGTATAATTTCATATCCTCTTTTTCTTAAACCTTGTTTCAACGACTTCCCCATGCCTCCCTTTTCTGCATCCCTGTTTTAAATTTTCCCAGCAACTCCTAATTTCAATTACTTATAATTCACTTTCTTTAATCCTTTTTCTCTTACCCAATTATTTATCACTGCAATTCTGTTTTACATTACCCATGACATTTTAACACTCATTAATTTTACAACAGTTCTTAAGATAAATTTTAAATTTCTTCCAATCTTCTTCCACCGTCTCTTTCCCTTGGTCACGGATTCTGCCAGTCATCTCAGCCAGTCTGCGCTGCAGAATTTCTTCTGCCAGAAGGGAATCAGTCACAGGTTGACAGCACCACACAGTCCTGAACAAAATGGTGTTGCTGAACGTAAGAACAGAACACTGCAGGAGGCTGTGGCTGCCATGCTGTTTGACACAGGACTCCCACAACGCTTTAGGAGTGAAGCTTGGAAGGCTGGTGCGTTCACGCAGAATCGCGTGTTTAATTCTGCTGTAGGGGACACGCCCTATTTTCTGCTGCACGGTAAGCAGCCCAAGGTGCATTTCTTACGCGTTTTTGGCTGTAAGGCTTGGGTCCTCATCCCAAAGGCCAAACGCAGAAAGGGTGGCCCAAGGTCCAGGAAGATGATCTTTGTAGGGTATGAACCAGGCACCAAGGGGTGGCAGTTTGCATATCCTTTTTTATATATATAAATATTTATTAGATTTTCCAATTTTATATAAACACAAAAAGAAAAAGAAAAAGAAAAATATTAAAAACAGATCAATTTCGATAACAGTCTTTCAATAACATATTTCTTTGACTTCCTCATACCTCCCCTTCTTGTTTTCTAGTTCATCCCAATAGTTCAGCAAATCCTAATCTCTTAACATTCCTTTTAAAATAAACCTTATTTTCACTCCACTTTTTTTTAGATAATAACTTAAACAATCTTAATCCCCATTATCTTTATCATAACAGCTAGAGACCACCAAAACTCAAACCAACATCTTTTCAAAGTTCATTAATTTTATAGTATTTTTGCAGTTTGCATATCCTGATGGCAACCAGTCCTGGCTGCTAGTGAGCAGCAGTGCTGAGTTTTGTGAGCAAAGTGGGTGGACACGCATACATGGTAACCCAGATGTTCTTTCAGAACAGTTTCTTGACTCAGATGAGGAGGTGGAGGTGGGAACTGATCCTGTTGCTGAGGAACAGAGTCCAGAGCAACAGAGTCCAAAGCAGGAGCGGCCCAGAACCCCTCCAAAGGCTACTGTCAAGTCTGAACCAAAGAGTGAGCCCTCCTCACCCACAGGTCCAGCTGTAAGGTTCAAAAGACGCAGCAGGTCAGAGGGAGAGTTCTCTGACACTGGGGAAAATCTGGTTGGCCCTAGTGGGTCAGAAGGGGGTACCAGAGCTCACGCTGAGGAGTTTAACCCGAACCACGAAGGGTAAACCACCTGACAGGTTTGAGGCCAGAAGTGTGTGGGTTGGTGTGGCTCAGTGTGAACCTGAAACCTTTGAGGATGTTTAGAAACTGCCTCAGGAAGAAGCCAGCAAATGGCATGAGGCGATGCAGAAGGAGATAAGCTCAATGGAGTCTCTAGGTGTGTTCTCCCTCACAATGTTGCCAGCTGGCAAACAGGCTGTGAGCGGCAGGTGGGTTTATCGCCTTAAACCCACAGAATCTGGAGAACCACAGTACAAGGCTAGGCTAGTTGCCAGAGGGTTCACATAGCGGAAGGGGCTGCATTACACTGAGGTGTATGCTCCTACTTCCAGAAGTGAAACTCTGCGCATGCTCTTAGCTGTTGCTGCACAAAGAGGTTGGAAGGTGAACCACTTTGATGTTGAGATACTGCCAGGGAGACAAAGGCCATCATGCCCCATGCCGTCTCCGGACGATCCATCGATCTCCAGTAGAAACGCAGTATCAGTCAATTAGCGACACAAGCCTCAGAAACAGTATTCCACATTCCAAGGACTGGTGCATGCCCTTTGCAGAGTTCGCACAACGAAAGATGCACTCAGGAGAGCATTATTTACAACTTTATTCAGCGTTGGTCAGAACAAAGGGAAAAAAATGACTGCCTGCCTGCGTATCTCGGCACAGAGAGAAGACAACAGCTGTCAGAGCTGCCCGAGGTCCCAGCTCACAAAGGACCAACGCCGCTTCGTTGTTAAGTACGAAAGTCTTTATTGAAGTTCAGTTTCACTTCCAGAGCCGCAGCGTGCAGCTCTACGTCTCAAACTTTAGACCGCTGATGCTCCGTCTGAATCTCCTTCCCCCAGACACCAGTTTAAGACTCTAGCCTTCCTCCACCTCTTCCTCTGTTCTTTCCGCCTCTGGTTCCGCCTGTCCGTCGGGGTCTCGCCCTTTCTAGACTCTTCTGACGCTGAATCCCCTGAGCCTTCCCCCTCCCTCCGGCGGGCTTTGGGAGCTGGTTCCCAATCCGGGTCTCCTGCTGTCCCCCGCACCTGTACATTTGAACTTGGCGCGCGCACCCAGCCAGCAACTTTCCTCCTGACCATTTCACTGCTGCTGTCACTGCTTCCCCCTTCGGGGAGGCTAGCTGCAACTGACCTCCCCTCCGTTCCCCCACTCTCCGATGGAGGCGTGGTCAGCCCTGACTCATCTTCTCTCCCCGCTGGAGGAGACGCTGGTCCTGACACATGTGACTCTTCCCCCCCCACTACGCTCTGGTGGGGAAACTGGTCCTGATCCCCCGCTGCTGCTTTGGGGTTCCCCGCTGGCTCCTTGTTTCTGGTGCGTCCCCCCTGGGACCCCCCTTGCCCTGACCATCGGCGCCCCCTTCTGGGAATCTTCTGATTCGCTGGAGAAGCTCATGGAATCTCTCGGGTCACTGTCATACTCCCCTACGCTGCCCTCGGATTCTTCCCCTTCGCTCTCCATTTCCTCTCTCCCCTGTGCTCCTGCTCCCGAGCCCCTGACAACAGCTATATACAAAAACAGAAACTTCCTGTGAGCAGGAAATACGTAGGCTGTGACTCACAACAGCCTGTCCCCTTTTTAAGGTGGAACGGAAATATCCTAACAAATATTGCCTGCTTGAACTCAGACCTCCAGGAGGAGTTGTACATGCTTCCTCCTCCAGGGTTTGAGGCCAAGGGGCAAGGCATCGTTTGGAGGTTGCATAAATCGATTTATGATTTATGGTCAATCTGCCAGAAATTGGAACATGTGTCTGAATAAAGCCTTAGAGCAGTTAGGTTTCAAGAGAAGTGTTGCTGATAGCTGCCTGTACCTTAAAGGGTCAGGAGAGACACAGGAGGCGGTCCTGGTTTTTGTGGATGATCTACTGTACATGGCTCAGACAGGTAAACATGTAGAGAAGTTTGCCAAAGAGAGGGGTGCCACTAGGGGCGCACTGGAAGATGGCCGACAATAACATCTCTCCGACCCACACGAGGTAATTAAGAGGCTGTGATGGGAGTAAGCAGCCTCCCGCCCCCCCCCAAGTGAGTGGGGGGGGACTGCCCTTGCCTGCTGTGCCCTATACCACCCCCGAACTCGAGGGGGTGGGGGCACTAGGCAGAAAGCCCTTGTGTGGACCTCGGCTCTCCTGGACGCTGTCTCTGATTCGCGCCTCTAGCTGCAGCAACTTCAAAAGAAACAATTAGGAGGAAGCTAACGCACATATTTCAAGGAAGAATGGGGAGTAAAGACTGCTAATTGAAGAGATCTCTGATAAAGAAGACGGGTCGGATAAACAGGAATATATCATGAGAAGACACACCAAGGCTCGGTATGTCGGCAACAGGACTGGATGGGGGGGGAACTTTCCTTTCTTTTCTCTATATGATTAACCAAGAATCCCCCCCCACAAGTCAGAAATGCCGCTTAAATGACCTAAGCTGATGATTTAAGACTGTGTGGAGATAATTTTCTAACCAAAAGCATGTTTTAAGGAGATCGTGGAAAGTATAAGAGCTTTGGGATGACACAGTAAAAAACAGCATCGCCTTTTTGGCAAGTTCTGTCGAAAGACTTGTGTCTGGGAGGAGGAATGGATCTGCTTTCATTTTGCGGGCGAGCCTCTTCAGAGGACTAAAAGAAGGCAACAGATTTGCGAAGATTAATGATGGAAAGAGTGCTTTTATTTATGGAAGTGATGATATATGGAAACCATCTCGATATGGTGATTGGATGAACGGAAAAATTCACACAGGATTATAACTGGTGTTTACTTGCTTAAGGAGATTATCAGAAGAGATCACAAAGAAAAAAAGAAAAATATATGAATAAGATGAGACGTGGGAACAGCAAGATAGGACTGGACAGAAATATGAACATTAATACTTCCGGGTTAGCGCGAACGGCTAATGGCGGATTCCCTCCGAGCTCCGGAGGGAATCGGCTCTTCAGGAGTTGGGTCTTGCCGCTGCGGCGACGCGGGGACCCTTAGAAATCACAGGCGCGGAAGCCTGTGAACTTGGTGACTCGGCGGGCACCATTTGCGCCCCCCCGACCTGTGAAGAAGCCTTTTTAAAGGCTTTGGAACGGGGGACGGGGTGAGTGGCGCGGTGCTGAGAGTCGACTGCTTCTCCTGGGGAGTGAAGCCGCGAGCCATGGTCGGAGGGCGCTGACTTTTTCCTGTGAACAATCGGACTCTAAAAGTAACAACCCGTGAGTAGTACGGAAATTGGACTTTTTAAGGAAATTTTCTTTGGAATTTGGCACGATCGGGGAAGGCGCAAACAGGAAGTCTGCCTCCCCGCCTTGTAAAAGATCTAAAAGCAAGGACTAGTTAACTAAGGTCGAGAGAATTGTCTTTTCGATAAAAGATATTAATTTCACGATTTGGCGATACAAGTATAAGTAATTGTGCTGGAGGATAAGAGTTAATTTTGAGAGTTGAAGTGCCACCCCCCCCGGACCCGGGAGCGATTCGCGAGAGAGCCTGCTGAGGAGATATAGAGAAGTTTGACAGCTGTCAAAATTAGCTGTCAAAAAGGAAAAAGAGAATTTTGTTTCTGCTGTCTCTGCTGGATACAGTTGCTGCAACTTGGTTATATTTTGTTGAAAATAAGTAAGAACTGATACAAATTAACCTCACTTTTGGATTTTAACTGGAAATAATACTAAGTTACCAAATCCCTCTAGAGGGGGATTTGGGACACTACAAGGATGGCTGGAAGAGGGAAAATTCAGGCTGGGCTGGACAGAGTATTTGTTCTCCTGGGAAAGTTACAAGGCCAAATTGAGGTTTTGTCTACAAATGTAACAACCTTGAGCTTAAAAGTAAATAACATTATGGAATTCGATAAGGACTTGACTCAGGAAGCCCATGCAGCTGGACAAAAAGAGAACTTTGAGAATTCTGAAAGTGTGGAGAAAGAGATATATGTTGTTTCTGAAGAGAAGGAAGGAGGAGCTGTAACTTTGCAAACGACAAAGGAGAGCCAGAGGCCTGATATTATGCTCATAAAGGGAAACAAGAAATCAAACCAAAGGCCTGACAGGATGACTACAAAGGAAAATAAGTATTGGATGATGAAATTCTGGATTAAATTGGTGACGGAAGAATGGAGAGATCTCTTTGTGTGGAGACCTGAAGACCTATGGATTACAAATCTGATTAAAGTGGAAGCTGGAGCTTCTGTGACAATTGGACTTTTGGACCTTGCTTTTAAGTATGGAGGTCTGGCTGGAAGAAATTTGGACTTTATTGGGACAGAGCTCCTCCGAGATTTGGAGTTTAATACTAAGGATTATCAAAAAAACTGGCAGAGAGGAACTGAGAGAGATTTAAGAGCCTCAGACGTGAGATCTCCAGGCTGATAGAAGATTAAGACTGGATATTTGTTGGGGATCGAAACCGGGAAAGGGGGTGGTGGGGTTTGAGAATCCAAAGGGTGTATAATTATGATCTGTCTTATTATTATTATTTTGTTTGTTTGGTTATTAATATGAAAATTGGGAAATTTGTGGAATGGAATTAGGGTCGACTTTAGGAAAAGGTTTGTGTATTGAGGTACAACTATTGATGTTTATAAGTTAAAATAAGTTTAAAAAAATGAATTAAATATAAAAAGGCTAAAAATTGGGGATAGGAACTTGTTGAACAAATAATTTGAATTGGAATACAAGAAGGGGAGGTGTGGGGAAGTCTGGGAAATATGGTAATGAAAGTATGGAATTGTAAATTTCATGTGTTTTTAAATCTTTCTTTTCTTTTTTTGCATTTTTTGTTCTTTTTGATTTTTTTTTTGTATTGAATTTGAAAAATCTTAATATTTCATAAAAAAAAAAAGAAATATGAACATTATTTGGACAGATTTGTGGATATTAACGCAGCAGTAAGATGATGATTGGACTCCCCTTCGGAACTTGAAATATGGGTACCCCCAACAAAAAATTTAAAATTCGGCTTTGTAATTCGGAATTTATGTGATGTGATTTGATTTGATTTGATTGGTTGGTTAATAAAAAATATTTTTTTAAAAAAAGAGAAGTTTGCCAAAGAGCTTGGTAAATGGTTCAAGCTCAAACACCTGGGAGCAGTCAGGACATACTTGGGCATGGAGGTAGCTCAAACTGAAAATGGAAGCTTTTTGCTCAGTCAGAAGGGTAAGATTGAGCAACTGCTTGAGAAGCTCCGAATGTCTGAGTGTGCAGGAGTTAGGACACCCATGGAGACTAGCAACGTGAAAGACAGTCAGCGAGTAGAACGTGCTGCGTTCGAAAATACTGAGCTCTTTCAGTCAGCTCTGGGTAGCCTATTATATCTGTCCAGTGGAGCAGACCTGACATAGCATTTGCCATCAATCTGCTCAGCCGGGAAGCTTCAAGCCCAAGTGTGCAAGCCTGGAATGGTATCAAACGGGTGCTGCGTTACCTACAAGATACCAAAGACTTCTGCCTTAAGCTGTCAGCCAAGGGCGACGTCAAGCTGACGTGCTGGGTGGACAGCGATTGGGCGAATCTGGCGGATAGGAAGTCCGTGTCCAGTATGGTGGTGAAATTCGGGAACTCTTTGGTTGGGTGGAGGTCCCGGAAGCAAAGTCTCACAGCGCTCTCATCTACTGAGGCCGAGCTCAGTGCGCTTTCTGAGATTTGCAGGGAATTGGAATTCTGTGTGTGCTTGGTTCAAGAGATCTGCGGAGAGAGTTGTTCGCCTGTCACTGTTTTGGAAGACAATCAACCCTGTGTGAAGCTGGCAGAATCTGGGCAGTTTAAGGCCAGGACCAAGCACCTAGACATCAGTTTCCAGAATGTGTGCCAGAGCGTTCGGGCCGGATTAGTTGAATTGAAATACTGTCCCAGTGCCCGGAACCTTGCTGATGGTTTTACAAAACCGTTAACCTTTCAGTGTCATGGGGAGTTCTGTGAAGGTCTGTGTTTGGGGTAAGTGGTGGTGCTTATTTCCCCCAGATGCAGGGCAAGAGGGGGTGTGGTGGTTATAGGGTTAACCTTCTGTATGTCCTACATCTGGGGAGGAGCTTCCTACGTAAACAGAAGCTGAAGTTTCTTTGTCTTTGTGAGACACTTTCGCTTTGACCAGGAGAGAGACACACGCCATGTGTCCGAACTCCGATGGAGTTGTTTGTTGTTTTACCTGCTGATGTAAATAAAGGCTGTTTAGTTAGAAAGAAACAGCGTGCGGATTTTTCCTTTCCCTCACACGTCAAGCACTCGATGCTCGCTCTGCTGCTGCCTGGAAGATTTATGTGCAGAGGAAACGTGCCGGACCCAGGCAGTAATTCCACATTGTCACCCCATCGGACTTATGATTGCCCTATTGACTTGCATCTGGGAGCATAGATTCCCTTCGGCCACATTTATGCCCTGTCAGCTCCTGAGCTAGGGGCCCTTCGAGAGTACCTAGACGACAACCTTGCCAGGGGGCTCATTCACCCCTCCACGTCCCCTGCTGGGGCCTCCCTTTCTTCGTTAAAAAGGACGGCGGGCTATGTCCATGTATCAACTACCGAAAGCTGAACCAGGTTACCATCAAGAATCGCTACCCCTTGCCGTTAATTCCTGAATTGAGAGGCTGCAGGGTGTGAAGGTTTTTGCCAAGTTGGATCTACGTGAGGCATGAAACCTGGTTCGGATCCGGGAGGGGGACGAATGGAAAACAGCGTTCCGAACCCGGTATGGCTATTTCAAGTACCGAGTACCCTTTGGACTGCGCAATGCGCCGGCCACGTTCCAGCACTTTGTAAATGATGTTTTTCATGACTTACTGGACCGGTTCGTGGTTACATACTTGGATGACATATTGATATTTTCAATGCCCCCAGAGGAGCATCGCCAGCATGTCCGTCTGGTCCTGCAGCGTTCTAGGCAGCACCGGCTGTATGCCAAGCTGGAAAAGTGTGTGTTCCACCAGAAGCGCATGGAGTTCCTGGGTTACATCATCTCCCCTGCAGGCCTCCAGATGGACCCCCGAAAGATGCAGGTGGTACTGGACTGGAGCCCCCCCCCGGGATGTAAAAGGGGTGCAACGGTTCACCGGGTTTGCCAACTTCTACCGCTGCTTCATCCAGGGGTTTTCGCATGTGGTTGCCCCCATCTGCGCCCTGATCCAGAAGGACGCTGTGTTCCAGTGGACGCCAGCTGCGCAAGAGGCCTTCGAGCTCCTGAAGGAAGCTTTTACCTCTGCCCCCATCCTGGCCCATCCAGACTCACAACTTCCCTTTGTACTCAAGGCAGATGCCTCGGACCGAGCGATAGGGGCCGTGCTGTCTCAAAGGCAGGGGCCACAGCAGTTGCTTCACCCCTGCGCTTTCTTCTCCCATCAGCTTACTTCTGCTTAGCGGAATTATGATATTTGGGACCGTGAACTCCTTGCCATTAAAGTGGCGTTCGAGGAATGGCATCACTTGCTGGAAGGGGCCCAGCACCCAGTTCAGGTTCTCACAGTTCATCGGAACCTCGAACATTTCCAATCCATTAAATGCCTCAAGCCACGCCAAGCATGCTGGGCCCTGTTCTTCACACACTTTAACTTCCAGGTCACCTAGCATCCCGGTGCCCAGAACGGGAAGGCTGACGCTCTCTCCCAGAGGGATTCGGGCTCAGAGGGTGACGGTTCAGAGCCAGCGGCCATGTTGACCCCGACCAATTTCCTTCAGGGAACCTGGGAGCAGGACTTTCAGGTGCAGGTTTGCCTAGCCATGCGCCAGGATCCGTTTGCCAAGGACTGGTTAGATACCGTCTCTGGAGCGGAGGGTGCACCGCTTGATGTCTGGGATGGGTGTGTGTACCATCGTGGCCGGCTCTACATTCTGGAGGGGCCGCTCCGGACCCAGGTCCTTGAGAAGTGCCACGACGTGCAAACCACCAGACATGGGTACGCGAAAACACTGCAGCTACTGTCCTGGGCCTTCTGGTGGCCAGGGGTTCGGTCGGACATTAAGAAATACGTGCTGTCAGGGAATCAGGAGCAGGAGCACTGGGGAGAGAGGAATTGGAGAGCGAAGGGGAAGAATCCGAGGGAAGCGTAGGGGACTATGACAGTGGCCCGAGAGATTCCATGAGCTTCTCCAGCAAATCAGAAGATTCCCAGAAGGGGGCTCCGATGGTCAGGGCAAGGGGGGTCCCAGGGGGGACGCACCAGAAACAAGGAGCCAGAGGGGAACCCCAAAGCAGCAGTGGAGGATTCCTGAACTCATCAGCCCACAAGTGCACCGCAACTACGATAGGAAAAAATTCTAAGAAGGTGAGGTCCTGCGTGATAGGTTTTCCCTGCCAGCTGGTGGGCCACCGCTGAGCACACCTGAAGTGAAGGCCCAAGACAGGAGTTGATCATCATGTGAGCTGCGCACAGGTGGTCTGAAGTGAGCTGCTGCCATTCCTGTGGAGCCTCCTTTTATTGAGACAAATATGCAAGCCAGGCAGATACATTTTTGGGCTGTGACCTTTACACATCTTCCGTCCCGAGATCGTGGGGTGATACAAAGCTATTTTGGCACCTGTTCCACATCATCATTTTCCCCTTGCACAGTGTATGACGAAGGAGACGAAAGGTCTCAGAGACAAAGGTTACAGACAGGACACCGCTGACTGCTGAGACCGCAAAAGGTCAGACATAGGTGGAATGATGTACAGACAGCTGTGGCTTGTCTGGGGGGGGGGGTTGCCCTGCACCCCAAGGTCACGCGTGCAGGCAGACTGTGGCTGCCTGCTGGTGGAGAGTGTGCTCCCTCCGGACCTCACTGTCCACTCCGCGATATCCCTACATCTCCCCTTTTCTGTCTATCAAAGAGCAGATCCCGAGTCCACCCGTGCGCTGTGTGTGTGAAGCTGGGCATACTCCAAATTGGAGGAGTTTATAATGCCGGGAGTAAGGTGTTAAGCCGAATTTGATCAGAAGCAGAGAGGGCCATGACGCAGGGATCAGAGCGAACTTGCAGAGCTGTAAAATAGTGGGAATACATTGCATACATCAATAGTAGCAAGTAAGGTAGGTTGGAAACATTACAGCATAGGTAAAGATGTGTTTGAGTCATAGAAGATCAGGAGATCAGCTAGTGAGGCAGTTCCACAGATAGTCAAAGCCTTCATTGGCAAAGGTAGGCATGGCATGAAAAGAAGCAGCATGGAGTCATCAGCAAGTTGGGCAAATATATGGCAGCAGTCAGTGAGGAAATGTCTCTGGTTGTTCAGGCTAGTCGGCAGCAAGCTGGGCAAATATATGGCAGCAGTCAGTTAGGAAATGTCTCTGGTTGTTCAGGCTCGAGAGAGCTGATATTGTCCAACAGGAACAAGGGCTTGATGTCACCCAAGTGACTGAAGCGACTTCTTCCTGGTCTGCACTTGGTGGTACTACATCTCTCTCGGATGGCGCTTTACTGGCATCTCCCATAGGAAGCTGGAAGCTTGGAGTTGGACTGGAGCCAGACTGGTCAGGCCATGATGCCAGACCATGCTGGAGAGCGAATCGCACACACCGAACTGGAACTCACAAGAGACCTGTACGGGTAGAAATAAAAGCATAGCCCCACCCCCAGGTGGTCAGGGGCCACAAGGCCACGCCACTTCAGGTCCGCTGCAGATCCGGAAGCTGTTGATATGAAAGTTGTTAGCTCGAGATCCTTGGACTTGTGGAGACGTCTGTCTGCTGGTGCAAGCCTGTCTGAATCAAAAGCAAGATGGTTAAATGAAAAACCGCAAGGTGTTAAATTTATGCTGGATGATGCCTAGGGCCTACACTTCTCCCCCTTTCCTAATGTTTTCCAAAAGTGTCTTCAGGGAGCAATTGGCCCATTCCACACTTGTTTAACCTGTGGTTACACAAGGGAATACTGTGGGTAAGAGAAATACTCACTGGATGCAGGATTGCTAGAAAAGATGTGAGCAATAAACAGAAACAAAAAGTAGGATTGTTAGGCTTTTGGGCTTGGCCCATAACAGCAATATAGGCAATCATGTGCTTTGAGTTGTTATGAACCCTGAAAAGGTTTCAAGTGTGACAATGGACTGTGGAATATGGCTTAAAATGCACAGTCCCTTGGCCACAACTGCAGTGCTTCTGTGTCGCTAGGAAGTCACAGCATGTGGAAATGCTTGAGATTATGAAACAATGTGAGCAAGCTTTGAGATTAAGAGACTGAGCCAGCCAGGCTTGGGCTGGCAGTAAAGGTAACAGAAATTGTTCAGCTAACCTTTTTTTTTTCTTTAGATGAAAAACATCAAATCAAATCAAATATCTTTAATACGGTCAGTGACCAGGAAGCAATTTATAAAAATATGACATTAAAAGTAGTATTGTGCTACAAATACAGTAGTAATATGGCCAATTCACAGAATTGGTGCTTATATTTATAACCAGGTTTTGACTTTTAAAGTTTTAAAAATTCAATTCAGGTGTCGCTACTGTTTATTATCGTTCCTTCGATGTTTACAATTTGAACTCCGTTGTTGACATCATTGCTCGTCTTATTCTTGTTGCAATGTAACAGTACTTTGCCACGGACCTGTTAATTTCGGGCTCTTTGTCAGCTAAGAGGTGTCTGATATAGGTGTCGTCTGTACTGCGAGGTATTTTCCTCAGAATTGGTTCGATCAGCTCTTTTCTTGAGTCTCGATATAATGGGCAGTATAAGATGACATGCCCAATGGTTTCGATTTCATTGCTGTTACAGGGACATAATCTTTGTTCGATCGGTATTTTATGATGAAAAACATCAAAACTTTCAACCAAGTCTGTGAACAAGGCATTGGTTGCTAAGTTACACAGAGGTGCATCCACCCTCTTATTTCCTGCAGAGCGCGAGCTGTGCAGGTCGTGCACGGATGTGGTTTACCACAAAAACTTACAGCATGCTAGCTGATGAGACACAGTAAAGAGAAAAATACTCAAATAAATTTTCAGCTACTAGCTGTATGATTCGAGGTAATAGCAATCTATGAATCAATTGATAGGCACATGGTGAGTCCAGCACCAACTTGAAAGGTGTGGCTGAAAAGTTTAGAAAACTAAAATCAAAACAGCAATTTCCACTCATTGAGGTGAGGGAAACAGGTTGAGGTGGAATGATTTTAAATACATCACTCTACAGTTCCAGGAAGTTGGTACGCCAGCACCCCCCCCTCCCCCGTGCCCTGTCAGTAGATGACTTGGGGGATGGGTGCTGAGCAGCAGAGCTGATGAAGTCTGAGAGGAATGCGTAGGTGACAGGCAGGCAAGCATCCTTCGGTAAGTTAAAATATTTAATTCTCTTACAAACTGCGAGAGCAATTTGCCAAAGTACAGGATGTTGCATTAAGGTGACCACATCGGCTTGGTGAAAGGGCAGTGCAATAAGCACAAGATCGAAACCACAGAGCTGTAAGGCTCGAGCTCGCCCTTTCCTAATGAGATCTGCTACTGCTTCGATGTATGGATACACTTTTTTGGAGGCGATGCTGCTTTTTGTGCTCGTGGAACATAAAGTGCTGCTGTGGGAGTGTGTGTGGTGACTAAGATCGCTAAATGCAAGCATCTAACAGCGTCTGATCCATCTACAACGTGCCGTGCCAGTGAGGCATTTAGTTCAGCAGACATGTGCAATGGCTAGCAGTTCAGGGTATTTGTCTTGGAAAGGTTGCAGGGCTTGATCTACAAGGTACTGGCACAAGTTCGGACTGTTAAGCATACCCTGTGGCAGTACTTTCCACTGGTATTTTTTTTCTGGACGTTCATTGTTTAACACAGGGACGGTAAAGGCAAACTTCTCCCTGTCAGTGTTGGCTAGCGGTATGGAAATACCCTCTGAAGGGGCTTTTGCTTCTCTAGCAACTCAGGCAGAGGCTGAAATTGTGCAGTGAGTAATTTATAAAGGCTTGGGAAATTCTAATTGGGCAAGCAGGAGCAGATTTCAGGACCTAGTCAGAACTTAAAGTTGCTCTGCTACCAGGGCGTATAAAGCATTTAATTTTCGCCCTGAGATTGGTCATTGGTCCATCCAAATAGCCTCTTGTGTTAGCCACTTTAACGGCAACGCTGAGACAAAAGCAGAGTCTGTGGACATGCTTGCGTTCTGAGAATGCCTATGTAGACAGAATCAGTTGTCCAGTTTGCAGAGATTACGTGGGACTAGTGGAGGATCAAACCCACAGTTCCAGGGAAAAGAGAGCCCCCTGAACTGAAATGGGAATGAGATGAACCTCCCCAGGCAAATTAAAAATGGTGTCTTCCTGCATAATTAGTTACAGCCCCGCATTGCCGTTGGTGACAGGTTTTTCAAAGATGTTACTGGCTGTGGGGCTATCTGAGCAGGAAAACATTCCCCCTTTTTTGGTCCTGGGTCAGAGGGTGACCCGATTACTGGCTGTTCCCTGAGTAACACAAAGCACTTGCAAGCACACTAGCTTTATGAGCTTGAAAGGCATGTAGGGTGCATGCAGAAATCACAGGAAACTGTTTCTGTAGCAATTGAGTTTGCAGGTTCACAACGACTTTCTTAAATGCCTGCAAAGAGCATGCGGCAATCAAAGGGAAACACTTTTGAGGCAGCTGCCTTTGCCTGTCCACAGTACTAGACTGTCCTTCTCCTGCCAGATGTTCAAAGAGAAGGTCTCGGGCAGCCTGCACACAGGCTTGATGCTCTGCAGCTTGGCGAAATTCACTAGGCCAAATGACAAACTGGCCAGGATTCAAGAGCATTTTCATTACAGATTTCCAATCATCAGGAATCAATACAGAGTTTGAGGACTCACCCTCCTCCAGTCCATGTGAATAGGTACTGGTCAAATCCAATTCATTATTGGCTTTTTCCACCTTTCTGATTACAGAATAAGGCAGAGGGTCCCAACAGCTAACTTGTTGGCCCTGACCATCCGATGCCCTTGCAACCGGACTGAGCATGTTTAGGTCAGCAAGCTCTTCCACAGTTAGGTGAGAAGATGCTTTTGCCTCCCTAACCATTTGCTCTACAGCGGAGAGATCTGCCTTCTGAGCCTTTACCGACTCAAGAGGCACCGCTGGATCTGCCAAGCCAGGCAGACTTGAGGGCTGAAAAGAAGCATCAAGAGAAAGGTTGGGTTGAGATAAAAGAGGGGATTGCTGAGAACCCTGATAAACCACAGCTGTTGGCGTCTCAGGCACTGGCTGGCTAGGAGCTAGGCTCAGCAGAACTGCTTCCACCACCCTCGTCAGGGCGGGAGAAACAGATAGAGGGTTAAGAGAAAGTACAGGCTGAACTTCTGCAGGGCCGAAACACTGAACCGCATCTCTGCAGAAGTGCCATGCCTGCAGCACCTGCACGGAAGCTTGTGGCTTTCAAATGCAGGGTCTGCCCTATTTGCTCCCAGTCCCTGAGCCGGAGAGACCCGCTCTCTGGATACCAGGGACACCAGGCATCAATTTCCTTCAAGAGAGCATTAAGTGCCTTGCAGGAACAGGGATGCCGTGCTTTTGAGAGCAAATATTGGAGATCTTTACGATGTTGCAATCGTTGGGCAGACTGGGAACTCCCCATCCTTCCTTCCTTCGTATACTCACCGGGATCCTTATAGAGGATGCGAGGACGTGTCTGTAGCTCTTGCCGAGCGAAGTGAGTAGTCTAGCCCCAGAGACGTTGAGCGCCAGATGAAGTGAAGGCCCAAGACAGGAGTTGATCATCATGTGAGCTGCGCACAGGTGGTCTGAAGCGAGCTGCTGCCATTCCTGTGGAGCCTCCTTTTATTGAGACAAATATGCAAGCCAGGCAGATACATTTTTGGGCTGTGACCTTTACACATCTTCCGTCCCGAGATCATGGGGTGGTACAAAGCTATTTTGGCACCTGTTCCACAGCGTCATTTTCCCCCTGCACAGTGTATGACGAAGGAGACAAAAGGTCTCAGGGACAAAGGTTACAGACAGGACACCGCTGACTGCTGAGACCGCAAAAGGTCAGACATAGGTGGAACGATGTACAGACAGCTGTGGCTTGTCTGGGGGGGGGGTTGCCCTGCACCCCAAGGTCACGCGTGCAGGCAGACTGTGGCTGCCTGCTGGTGGAGTGTGTGCTCCCTCCGGACCTCACTGTCCACTCCGCGATATCCCTACACACACCAGCGCCCCCTAAAGTAGACACCAAACCCCAGGGAACCAGCAGCGTCAGACGGTACCTGAAAGTCTAAACACAGCATCAAATTGTCCTGCCACAAAGAAATACCATTGTACTTATCCAGGAACTTTAACCAAACCTCCAGGTCTGACTTGACCGCTTTAGAGAAGCGCACTCTTGTGTTGAGGAGCACGCAGTCCCACTGACAGCTTAGCCAATCACCCACAAAAGGGCTTCTTTTCCCCCTTGCCCGCTACCTTGGCTGGTGGCAGCAGAGAGAAGATGTCTACATAATCCCCATTCAGTATTTTAGTCCCTTTCCTTTGGGAAAGGTGATTACCCAAGATGACATCAGTGGATACGTTAGTGGACGTTTTTACATCCTCCACCAATGCTCTCTCCTTCCACTCCAGTGACCCGTTAAACGTTTTAAGGTGAAAGTTTGCCCTACTCTCATTCACCCAAAGGAGGAGTCCCTAAAAGTGCTCCCCAAAACCCCATAACCATCCAAGGGGGCATCACTATCAGAATCTGAAGTACCTGAATCATCCTCAGCATCTGACGGCTTACTTCTCTTGCTCTTCTTAGCCGAATGCTTCTTCTTAGATTTCTTCTTTCTCCCTTGCCCTTCATTGGTGACTGGATGCTGTTCAGCAGCTGCAGATGCTTCCTGTTGCCCCTGAACCTCCTCTTCGAATGATGTTTCGGAGTCACCTTCCGTGGGTGTAGACTGAGGTTGTGAATCCTGTAGAATACTGGGAAAGTCGGGGGTATACTGAGAAGCAGAAAGGTTAGAATTGGCAGAACGAGCCCTGCCCCCTGAGGAACTGGGATTGGCAGTGCGAGAACACGAAGACTGTGATCGCATGTGGGGGTGCATAGATGGATTGTTACCAGACCGTGAAACATTGAATAAGGAGGCTGAAGTGCAAGGGAGCTCCTCATTGCTAGGAGCAGTGTCAGGTATGGAATCAGGAGTACTCACTATCTGGGAAGAGGACCCAATGACCATTGGCCTAAACTATTGATAAAAGGTTTCAAAAGCAGAGAAAAACTACAATAAGGCCTGTGGGTTGCAGGGCATAGCAGGCCCCCCTGATTCGTCTTGAACACAGGACCCACTTGTATTGGGGCGTTTTTGGGGAGGAACAGAAGATGCTGCCTCTTGGGTTCTCTTGGAAGCCATTATACCGCCCTACAACAGACACCCCTAAATGCCAAACTTCTATTAAAGCGAGTTGGTCAAGCAGGCTAGGCACTGTCTAACACCCGCAAGCCTGTGTTTTATTTATTTATTTAAGCCTTTATACTTTATAAATTGCAAGCAGTAATCCCCACTAGCCAAATAGATTTTCTTATGTAGCTGAGAAAGTATTTATTTATACGCATGTCAAACTAGGCGTAACTGGGCTCCCTTACCAACCGAAAGACGGTGTGAGAGACTAAGCAAATCCAATGGTACCCCCAGGGGTTACACAGACTGTATAACGAGACCAAATATACTTTGAAGTGGACAGATAGAACAATCAGTCTGAATAAGACCGTGTGGGTCTACGAAAATAACCCCACAATGGCCCCAACAATCTTGAAATTAAGGCTCAATTATGCGTTACAATACAAATCAACCTTAAGGATAAGTGGTGGCCCAAGGGGCTAAACAATTACAAGTAAAATTGATTATATTCCAAAAGCAGGTAAGTAAAACTGACTATATTCCAAAGCAGATCCAACGTCACAATCTCAGAACTACACAATTAGGTAACTGTAGCTTAAAGACCAGCATTAAAATTATGATAAAGGAAGGCCTAGGTGACCTTCACCCGTACCTATAATTAGTTGTAATTAAATTCTTAAAGGGTAGTAAGCAGTAATAAGTCCTTTTTTAATTAAACTGGTGTAATAAATTGCCTATAGATAAGATTAATTTGTCTATAAATTGCAAATTAAATTAAATGATTGTGATATGATTAATTGCAAATAAATTGCGCTGCTAATAAAATACTGATTGCATTGGAGCAATGAATTCCTTTAACTTTTTTAAGGGCAATGAGAATGAGGAGCCAAATGAATATCAAATAGAGAACAATGCGATTGAACTGTTGTAGAGTTGGGAGTCGCTGCTTCCCAAGGTCACCCATGTTCACAAGCAAACTCACTGGAGAGACAAAAGCCACAGACCTAATAGCTTCCTGTGATGGGATGTTGAGCTGCTTGTGCGTAAAGTTCCTAGTCCCTCAGTGTTTGGCTAAGTCCACAAACCACTGTCTGTAACGGAGCTCCATAAGCATGGCTCCGTCAGTCGCTGGCAGAATCCGACAGTGGGCGTTTACGGAATTTCTTCCAGCATAACAGCTCCTTAACGGAAACACGTCTTCTGGACTCTCTACGTGACAGTTTCCGGCGAGGAGTGGGTGTCCCTATAGGAGGTCCTGAAACCTCCCCGCTGTTCTCGCTGGAATTGTCTCTGAGCAATTCTTCTGACTCGCTTTCCCTTGGAGCTCTTTCTCTCCCCCTGCTGGTTCCCTCCTCCGCTGATAAGTCTCTCTCAACCTCTGGGAGCCCTTGCACCACCGGTTCTTCCGATGACAGTTCCCTGACATCCACCTCCCCTCCAGGGCCCCCTCCACCCCCTCCCCTCCCTTCCTCTGCTGGAGGCGAGGGAGCAAAACCCCTGAAAGAACTTCCCTCATCTTCCGAAGTCTCGAACATTTTCCTCCACCGGTTGCTGTTTCGGGTTTCTAAGTACTCATCCTCCTCGGAATCTATTTCTTCTTCCAACTCAGACCCCGTGAATCCTTCCAATTCCTCCTCCTCGTCGGTGGTGCCAAAGTACTCCCTCCGGAACCTAGCTACTGACTGAGGTTTCCTGGGGAACCTTTGATGGAACGCTTCGATCAAGACCTCGTCATTGACTTCCTCTGCCGTTACCCAGGTGTTTTCTGACTCCGGTTCCCCTTCCCACGCTACCAAATACTCCACCTGATTACCCTTCCACCTGGAGTCGAGGATTTCCGCCACATGGTTGCTGCTTTCCCTCTCTTCTAAGACTGGTCCCTGTGGGGAAACCCCTTCTTTCCCCCCC
Source organism: Podarcis filfolensis (assembly GCF_964270895.1). Lineage (NCBI taxonomy): Eukaryota > Metazoa > Chordata > Lepidosauria > Squamata > Lacertidae > Podarcis > Podarcis filfolensis. The sequence goes on from NC_139619.1 coordinate 17,375,031, forward strand.
CTATACGGTGACAGTAATGACCTGTGGAATACTGGGTGCAGTTTCATGTGGTTCGGTAACCGGAGTCTGAAAGCTACGGGGTTAACCTGTTGAATGACCTCAAATGGTCCCAATCTTTTGGGTCTCAATTTCTTGCAACCCCCCTTGAACGGCAATCCTTGGGTGGACAGCCACACCTGATCCCCCACCCTTATGGTTTCACCTTCCCTTCTGTTCTTGTCTGCCTGCTTCTTATATTGTTCTTTGGCCCTTTCTAAGTTGAGTTGGAGTTGACGATGGATCGCTTCCATTTCTTCTACAAACAGTTCTGCGGCTGGGACGCTCCATCTCTCCCCTCCTCCCCCTGGAAATGCCCTGGGGTGGCACCCATAATTAGCCAAAAAGGGGCTCATCCCGGTGGACACATTCTCCGCATTATTGTAGGCAAATTCCGCCAGCGCCAACTTTTCCACCCAATCGTTCTCTCTGTCATTGACATAACACCTCAGGTATTGTTGGAGGATACCGTTTGCTCTTTCCGCCTGCCCGTTGGTTTCTGGGTGCCGGGCAGTCGAAAAATTGACCTCCACGTGCAGTAAGGTCATGAGCTCCCTCCAGAACCTGGACGTGAATTGTTTGCCCCGGTCTGAGACCACCCTCAAGGGGGCGCCATGCAGTCTAAAAATATGCTCTACAAACAATTTAGCTGTCTCTTCCGCCGTGACTGCATGTGAGCAAGCTACAAAGTGGCCCATCTTAGTTAACAGGTCTACTACTACCAGTATGGCGGTTTTCCCCTTGGATTTCGGCAGATCAGTCATAAAATCTATCGATACCGCCTCCCATGGCCTCTCTGGTGTGGGCAACGGTTCTAACAACCCCGCCGGCGCCCGCCTTTCTCCCTTGGCTCGCTGGCATTGGTCACACCCTCTTACATACTCCCTTACATCTTCCCTCACCCTGGGCCACCAAAATTCCCTGGTAACCAACCACATGGTTTTGTGTTGCCCAAAATGCCCTGCTGTAGGGCTGTCGTGCAGCTGTTTGAGTACTCTCCCTCTCAATTCCCCTTCGGGTATATATAGTGCCCCTTTGTAATACAATGCCCCGTTTCTTTCTTCAAAACCTCCGGGGTTTTCTCCCTCCCTCCTTAGACCTTGGAGCTTATTCTGGGCGTATTCATCATTCTGCGTCTCCTCTACCAGTTCCCTTTGCCCCACCAACGCCGCCCCACACACCCAGCGGTCCTCTGGGATGATATGTCTCTCTTCGGGTGCTCCCTCCCCCTCCAAATATTCTGGTTTGCGTGAGAGAGCGTCCGCCCTGACGTTTTCTGGGCCTGGCACATAGCAAATTTCAAAATAAAATTTGGAGAACTCCTGTGCCCATCTCACTTGCCGTTGGTTGAGCACTCGTGCCGTTCTCCAGTACTCTAAATTCTTGTGGTCCGTGCATACTTGCACCTTGTGTTGTGCACCAATTAGTAAGTGTCTCCATTTCCGGAACGCTTCGTGAATGGCGAGTAGTTCTCGGTCATATACCGTGTAGTTCCTCTCGGATTTGTTTAACTTCCGCGAGAAGAAGGCACACGGTCTCCACTCCGACTTATCCTTCCCCGGCTGAAGAAGCACCGCCCCCACCGCCCGGTCTGATGCGTCAGTTTCCACTCTCATGGGTTTTTGTAAATCCACGTGCAGGAGCTGTTCTTCCGAAGCGAAGGCCTTTTTCAATTCTTCGAATGCTTGCTCCGCTTCTGCCGTCCAAACGAATTTCTTCTTGCTGCTGAGACAGTCCGTGATGGGAGCCGTTAAATGGGCAAAGTTCTTGATGAACTTCCGATAAAAGTTCCCAAACCCTAAGAATCTTTGCACATCTTTTTTCGTTTTCGGTGTCTTCCATTCCAGTACCGCCTGGACCTTGCCTGGATCCATGGCTAATCCCTTGTCTGACAAGCGGTACCCCAGGAATTCCACCTCCTTGGTGTGAAACTGACACTTCTCTAATTTCACCCACAGTTGGTTTGCTTGCAGTCGGCTCAACACTTCTCTGATGTCCTTTACATGCTGCTCCTCATTCTCTGAATAGACTAATACGTCATCTAGGAAGGCCACACAATTCTTGTAGAGCAGAGGTCCCAGGACGTGGTTCATGAACGATTGAAAACATGCTGAGCCTGCTTGTAATCCAAAGGGCATAACGAGATATTCGAAAGCCCCTAGAGGGGTGAACATCGTTGTCTTCCATTCATCCCCCTTCCTTATCCGTATCAGGTTGTATGCCCCCCTTAGGTCCAGTTTAGTGAAAATTTTTCCCTTCCTCACCCGGGTCAAAATGTCATCAATCCTGGGCATGGGGAAAGCCACTGGTTCCGACACTGCATTTATGCTCCGGAAGTCCACTACAAGTCTAGGTTTATCCGTGTTTTTTTTGTCCACAAAAAACACTGGGCTGCCCCCCACCGCTCTGGACTCTCTGATGAAACCTCTCTTCAGGTTTTTGTCAATAAACTCCCTCAACTCCTGCATTTCCCTGTCTGACATGGCATACAGCTTGCCCACAGGGAGCTGGGCTCCAGGGACTAGATTGATCTGGCAGTCAAAGGGTCTATGCGGTGGTAGTTTGTCTGCTTCCCTTTCGCTGAAGACATTGCTCAGGTCAGCGTATTGTTTGGGCACCTTTCCTTTGTCCGTTACTTCTGTTCCTGCTAGAAAGGCCTTTGCCCCTTCCGGAGTCTTGCCCTCTTTGCAATGTTCTAGGCAATGTGCTGACCCAAAGGAGACCACTCTCTGATGCCAGCCCACTAGCGGATCATGCAACGCTAGCCAGCTCATCCCCAAAATAATGGGAGCCCCTCCCAAGGTGGCCACATTGAACGCTATTCTTTCGGTGTGCCTGGCTACCCTCATTACCATTGGGACGGTCTGTAAGCTGACTTCTCCTCCCAACAGCTCTCTCCCATCGATCGTGGTCACCTGCAAGGGGTTGCTTAAAGGGATAGTCTGTATCTGGTGTTCTGCTGCAAACTCCTTGCTCATAAAATTACAGGAGCTGCCTGAGTCCAATAGCGCCCTTATCTTTAAGGGATGTCCGTTTGGCAGCTCTAGCAACACCTCTATCACTAGGGCTGGTCTCGGAGGTTCCGGCGTGGGCACTTTTACTGCTCCTTGGCCTGACTGCTGTGCCCTGATGGTGGCAGTCAGGCGCTGGCTTTTACTTGGTCCTGCCCTTCCTCCTCCTTCCCCCCAACAGCTCCTGCCATCCCTTGCCATTCCTTTCTTTGTGGACAGACTCTGGCAAAATGACCTGGCTGCTGGCAGAGATAACATTTCTTGGGGCTCTTCCCCTCCTTCTTCCGCCCTTCACTGGGATTTGAAACTGCCCGCGCGCGCGCTGTTCCAACTTCCATCGGCTCTGCGGGCGGGAAAGTTGGCTCCGGAATCTCTGGAATGCGGAAATCCCTCCAACGCTCCCCTTTCCCTTCCCGCTTCTCCAAGGCTCTAGCCTCCTGGCGTGCTCCAATGGTCAGCGCTGATTTGGTCAGCTGGTCCATAGACTCCGCCCTGGGCGCCCGGGAAAGTTCGTCTTTCACAGCCGAAGAAAGTCCCTCTTCGAAAAGCATTTGAATGGGTTCCGCTGACAGATCCCACCCCAATTTGTGTATCAACATAGTAAACTCAGTCCAGTACTCACGGACAGATCGGCTCCCCTGTTTACAAGCCATCAACTGTCTGCGCACCACTCCCTGTTCAATGTCGCTGGAAAACATCAGGTCCATGGCGCGAAAAAACTTCCGTGCGTCTTTCAAGACTTCATTATGCCCTGCCATCAGGGGTCTAACCCAGTCTCTCGCCCCCCCTTCAAGATGGCTAACCACAAACGCCACTCGCGATTCCTCGTCGGGAAAGTCATCAAACTGCAGATTAAGAGCATACTGCATCTCTGTCCTAAAGGCTTGATAGTTCCTGGGATCCCCCCCCCAAACTTCTGCACCAATCCTGGCATCTTTCTTGCTTGTGGGGGGGGCCTTTGCCTTTTCTGCATCCTGAGCCCTCCTCTCATCGAGCCTCGCCGTTTGCAGCGCTAGCTGGACCTCCAACACCCGGTACCTTTCTTCCAGGCTTGGACCGGCTCCAGCTCCTCCTGCTTCTCCGGTTCCGGCTGGGTTGCTCATGATGCCTCTCTGCACAAGCTGCTTTCAGAGACTGTCGGATTGCTGTGATGGGATGTTGAGCTGCTTGTGCGTAAAGTTCCTAGTCCCTCAGTGTTTGGCTAAGTCCACAAACCACTGTCTGTAACGGAGCGCCATAAGCATGGCTCCGTCAGTCGCTGGCAGAATCCGACAGTGGGCGTTTACGGAATTTCTTCCAGCATAACAGCTCCTTAACGGAAACACGTCTTCTGGACTCTCTACGTGACAGTTTCCGGCGAGGAGTGGGTGCCCCTATAGGAGGTCCCGAAACCTCCCCGCTGTTCTCGCTGGAATTGTCTCTGAGCAATTCTTCTGACTCGCTTTCCCTTGGAGCTCTTTCTCTCCCCCTGCTGGTTCCCTCCTCCGCTGATAAGTCTCTCTCAACCTCTGGGAGCCCTTGCACCACCGGTTCTTCCGATGACAGTTCCCTGACACTTCCCTAAGGACAAAGCCAGAGGTCAAAGGTTCACTAAACAATGCTCCCTCCTGACCACGTGGTTTGTGGAAGGCAAAAATAAACAATCAGTGGCACCGAAGAGAAGCAGGAAGAAGGATAGAATTTTCTTTATGTATGCTACAACAGCAGCAAGAATACTTATCGCAAAGCATTGGAAGACACAAGATCTACCCACCCGGGAAGAATGGCAGATGAAGTTGATGGACTACATGGAACTGGTGGAAATGACTGGCAGAATCCGAGACCAGGGAGAAGAGTCGGTGGAAGAAGATTGGAAAAAAATTAAAGTTTATTTACAGAAATATTGCAAAATTAATGAATGTTAGAAGGATGCTGGAATGAAGTTATATGGCTTTAGCTGAAATGTTATAAAGAATTAAGTAAAAATAGATTGTTAATGGGCCAAAGAGGAAAATTTAAGGTTAGATTGTGTTAAGATAAATTATAGAACAAAAATTGAGAAAGATGGAAAGGATTTGCTGAAATAGCTAATTGTTTTGTTCCATGCGCCTGCAGAAACAGCAGTCTTGTGCCTTATGCCTTTCTTATCCAGGAAATCCTGAAAATCCTGTAAAAGAAAAACTGGCTTTTCATCTGTGAAAAGACAATCAATGTTAGCATCATGAACAGTCTTAACCTTGTCACAAAACTCTTTAAACCTTTCTAAGGCTTCTTGTGGTTTCTGCAATATGTATATCCACACATAATGAGTGAAATAATCCACCCACACAAGATAATATCTTGCATTGCCTCTAGATGGTGCTAGAGGACGAATCACATCAGCATACACTCGCTGAAATGCACTGTTAACTTTGGTCGCCTTCTGGACGTCCTTCGTCATACCTGCAAGAGAAATCATGTTAGACTCAGATGCATTACAATTTATGCAATCACTTTGATCAAAAGTCAACAAATACAGTCCATCTTTCTCTCTGGCAGAAAGATACAGCTCTCCATCTTTGAAGATTTTGCAGCTTTCTCTATCATAGGACAAAGTCAGTCCTTTCTTTGTGATCTGCGAAACACTCAGCAGATTAAACTTTAAATCAGGAACCAAATACACATTGTTAATAGTCAAGTTCAGGCTTTCAAGATACACAGTTCCAAACCCGGTCGCTTCCAGCTCCTGGCCATTGGCCTGTTTCACAGTGAAGCTTTGCTTCTTAAACGTTGAAAACAGTCCTCGGCGCGACGTCATGTGTTGCGTGCAACCCGTGTCCAAAACAAAAGCGTTTTCCACTTCTGGTGTGGCTTTTAGTGACATCAAAGCCATAGCTGGTTCCACCTGGGACTGGGTACGACTTTTGCCTGATGCCTCAGGCTTTGCAGAGCTCCCCTTAGCTCCTTTCTGTTGACGTGGCTTCTTACAATTCCCCTGAAGATGCCCAGTCTGTCCACAATTGTAACAACAAACAATGTTCAGAGCTTCAGCTTGCTCTTTTCTTGCAATGGCAGTGGGAGCGCTATAACTCCGAGACTCACTCCCCCTGTCAGCAACATCCGTTGCAGCAAGAACAGGAACAGCAACAGCAGCAACAGTTCCTTCACTCCCCCTTTTGGGGTCAAAGCTCTCCTCAGCTTTCGATAAGCTTTCAGGAATTTGGCCAGCGCCATCTTGGCTCTCCCCTTCTGCGGTAGTCAACTTTCGGCTCTTGCTTCTCACTCCAGCTTCACAAGCATTTCGGAGCTTCTGAGAGAACAAAGCCATCTCAATCTCAAGCCTCAGCTTTCAGCAGTGAGCTTGTAAAATCCAATAGCTGGCTGTTTACTCCTTGCACCTGGCAGCTAAACGCAGGCTGCTTTGGAAGTTCCTCCAAGAGCAGTGAGATAGCAGACAAAACAAACACTGTTTTCCCAGTGTTTTTCCAGCTTCTCACTTTGTCAGCCTCACTTCCGTGTTGGCTAGTAACTTTCCACTTTACTGACGTCTCGTTGCTTAGCAACTATTCCAGGCTTGAGCAGCAAACCTTATCAGTCCCAGGAATGCGAAATATGTCTCTCTCTCTCAGTGCTGTTTTTTTATCCAAAAAGCAGCTTTTGTGAACCAGAGAAGAATCAATCTGCGTTCACTCTTTTAGTCCATAAATCAGCATACCTTAGGGGTTCCGTTGCTCCTGGCTTATCAGCAAAAACGTCTGCTTCGGTGCTCAGTCGTACTTGTAGCCTCCGCCCGCACGCTACCACAACTTCCTTTATCTCCTTGCAGAGGATGAATACGATCCATCAACCTCTCATGCTGCTTTCATGTAGCAGAAACGATCGGCTCTCTGCTACCAGATGTCGGGAATTCAAGCCCATATCAGGAGAAGCTGGCAGCCCTTCCAGGCACCCGGCTTGAGTTCCGATGACCTACCTGGCTGCATTCCCCAGCAAACGCAGGCAAGGTCGCTATAGGCGATTCTTCTCAGCGTGAGAAGAACACACACCCTCTTTCCTGCCCCCTGGCAGGGGAAAGAGATAGACAGAAACGTATTTACATGCCTTTATTTCTGTCTTTGCAGCGTTACAAAAAACATGACTGCTCTCTTCAAACTCCAGCAGTCTAGTGACTAACACTTCCTGTACAGCTCATATTACACTCTGAGCTAATTCCGGTGCTTCGCACTGTGAAATGACTGTCCCTCTGTTTCCCACAGACAGTCCCAACATTCCCATCATATTTTGTTTTCAAGCTAGCACTTTGCAGCAGCATTTACGGGCAGGCTTTTCTAAAAGGAGAGGTGCTCCCGCGCTCACAGCCACCACAAAAAAGCAGCTGGAGATCAGTCATGTCTGGAGCTGGCTGCAGAACAGGAGGCACTGGAACCGCTGCAGAAAGAACCCCCCCCCCCAAGTGATTACAGTTCAATACGTGACTTCAGCTCAGAAAGATCTTGATCCAAAGCGAGGAAATGCAAAAAGCAGGCACAGCTGGCAGGCGGCAAAGAGGGAGTTCCCAGGCTGCGTCCTGCCTTAAATAGGGCAGGCCACACCTCCTGAGCCAGCCGATTGGCTGGCCAGGGGATGACGTGTCCAGGAATCCCCCAATCGTGCAGGGGCTGGTTCCAGCCGCCGCATGCATGTCGGGGCCGTGACGCCAGAAACCCCACCTCCTCTGTAGGGAGGAAGTGGCTTTCTGGTGGTGGTGGATTCACTTACCAAGATGGCACACTTTAACCCGGTCTGAAGCCTCCCCACAGCGCAACTGACGGCCCGTCTGTTTCTTGAACATGTCTTCCGGCTTCATGGGCTCCCAGACGCGGTAATCTCAGACAGGGGCCCCCAGTTCACATCCTGGTTCTGGGCGGCCTTTCTCAAGGGACTGGGTATCGAAAGGCGACTCTCCTCCATGTATCCCCCACAAACAGATGGCCAGACGGAGAGGGTTAATCAAGTTTTGGAACAATATCTCTGCTGCTTCCTGAACTATTATCAGGATGACTGGTCAGACCTGCTGCCATTGGCCGAGTTTGCCTACAACACCTTCCATGCCTCCATGGGACAGAGCCCTTTTTATGCCAACCTCGGGTACCACCTGCATCACCACCCCTGCACACCGGCGGCGTCTCTCATGCCTTTCACCAATGATTGGGTCTCCCACATTCAGGAGACACAAGCCGACCTGGTACAGCACCTAGAGAGCCAAGGCTAATTATAAGGGGCCCGCGTTCCAGGTCCGGGACAAGGTCTGGCTGTCCTTGGAGCACCACCGTACCAGACATCCCTCGGCTAAGCTGGACTACAAGTACCAGGAACCTTTCCCCATCCTGCAGCAGATCAATCTGGTCGCCTACAAGTTGGAGCTTCCCCCCTCTCTTAAGATCCACCCAGTGTTTCACGTATCCCAGCTCAAGCCCTGCCATGCGGACTATTTTCTGGGTTGCTTTGCCCCGCCACTGCCATGGGTCCAGGTTGACAGCCATTAGGAGTTCCAGGTCACCCAGGTACTGGACTTGAAACGGCTCCATGGCAAACTCCACTATCTAATTGACTGGGTGGGCTATGGGCCTGAGGAAAGAAAGATCATGGGAACCAGCCGACCTTGTGCATGCACATGTTAAGGTTTGGGCCTTTCGCCGGAGGTTCCCAGAGAACCCCGAGCCTTGACCGGGGGTGGAACCCTGTTTTCCTATGGGGGGAGTACTGTCAGGATTGCGTGCAGGAGCCAGGCCCTCTGACTGGTAGGGTTTCGTAGGACTGGGGCCTTCCTGAGTTTGGCCTGGAAGGGCAAGGCGCGGTCGCACAGGTGAGGCCTGACAGAAGACTCATAGCACCTGGTGGCAAGGACCGGGAGGGGTATATAAGACCAGCATTTTCCCCGGCTCTTTGCCATAGCAACACACTAGCCACCTAGCTGTGCTTCAGCTTCCTGACTCTTGGTATCCTGACTCTTGGACCCTAGGCTCCCTGACCCCTGGACTGCAGATTCCTGACCTCTACCCCGGTCCTGACGTACCAAGCCAGGACTCCGACTGCCTGTAACCCAGACCGTGACAGTCTCAAGGGTAGCCCTGCATATTTATTTATTATTTGCATTTATACCCCACCCTCCCCAGCTCAGACGTAGAGCAATTTAAAGTAGTCTAGTCTGCAGGTGACCGCTGCATGGATCACCATGGCTAGGTTGGAAAGCGACAGGTACGGTACCAACTGCCTAACCTGGCATAGATTAAAAAATGCCAGTTTGGCTACATTTGTGACTGGTGCCTCCATAGAGACAGAAGCGTCCAGGATCTCACCCAGACTCCTGATGGCGGGTACAGGAGACTATTGCGCAGCATCAAGAGCTAGGAGCTGGCAAACTGAACCAAAATCATTCTGGCCCAGCCATTGGACCCCCATCTTTAATGGATTGAGATTCAGCCGACTGTTTCCTCCATCCCGGCACACCCACCTAAAAATTGGCCAATATATCCAGGGCAGCATCTGGCCAGGGCCACGAAGCAGTAGATCCATGATTTTTGGGGTCAGATCTGTGGCTATGTACAAGATATTTGAATAAAGGGTGAATTTAGGGTGACCCAATGCAAGAACCCTGAGGATCCATGCTTCGAAACCATGTTTTTGGGCCATGGTGTTGCCAGGAAGCTGTGGATCTGTGTTTTTTGTGGTGAAGGCTGTGCCCATGGCCATGTGTGATTTGACGGTGAGTTAGGGGTGCCCCAGGATGTGGGTGGCTCTGTGGTTTAAACCACAGAGCCCAGGGCTTGCCGATCAGGTGGTTGGCAGTTCGAATCCTCGCAACGGGGGTAAGCTCCTGTTGTTCGGTCCCAGCTCCTGCCCACCTAGCAGTTCAAAAGCACGTCAAGTGCAAGTAGATACAGAAATAGGTACCGCTCCAGAGGGAAGGTAAATGGCGTTTTCGTGCGCTGCTCTGGTTCGCCAGAAGCAGCTTAGTCATGCTGGACACATGACCCGGAAGCTGTCTGCGGACCAACGATAGCTCCCTTGGCCAGTGTGGTGTAGTGGATAAGAGCGGTAGACTTGTAATCTGGGGAACTGGCTCCCAGAGAGCCAGTGTGGTGTAGCTGCTGGGTGACCTTGGGCTAGTCACACTTCTTTGAAGTCTCTCAGCCCCACTCACCGCACAGAGTGTTTGTTGTGGGGGAGGAAGGGAAAGGAGATTGTTAGCCACTTTGAGACTCCTTCGGGTAGTGATAAAGCAGGATATCAAATCCAAATTCCTCTTCCTGTTCTTCTTCTATAGAGCGATGATCACGTAACCCCAGAGTTGTCCACTTCCGGTCAGCGCCAGCGACCTTAATGGCGGATTTCCTCTGAACTCCGGAGGAAATCGGCTTCGTGGAGCTGGGGTTCTACCGCTACGGCGAAGCGGGGACCCGAAAAAAATCACAGGCGGGGAAGCCTGTGAACTGAAGGCTCGGCGGGCTCCATTTGCGCTCCCCCCTGCTGCAAAGGAGCCTTTTTAAAGGCTCCGGAACGGACCGGGGGTGAGGGGTGCGGAGCTGAGAGCTGTCTACCCGTCTCCGCGAAGTGAAGCCGCACAGCCAGGGTCGGAGAGCGCTGATTTCTTTACTGGCTAATTGGACTTGAAAACAACTACCCGTGAGTAGGATTTTGACATATATTTGGAAGAAAATTATTAAAGAATTCGGCCGAAACGGGAAAGGTAAAAACAGGAAGTCTGCCTTCCCGGACTGTTAACAGATCAAAAGTAAAGAGACTGTAAAGCTGGGACTAAGAAAGACGAGTTCTTGGAAGGATTAAAATCCAGCATCTAAAGAGAAAAATTACCCCACTGTTAGCAGGAACAGTGGGGAGACATTTGAAAGATATTTGACCTGCAAGGAAAGGAAACTTCAAATTATATCTGCTGACTTTAAAACCTGGGAACGGACTGCCTATGACAGGGAAGCCGATCAGAGGGAACTGTCAAACGGAGAGTGGAAAAAAAAAAGTTTGATTTAGCTCTGCAAAGGATACAGTGTGGATAAAATATTTGGGAAATGAAAGTAACATTTTGGGACTAAAAATTTGATACTAAGATACTGGGACTTTATTAGAACGTCATTTGTTATAAAGTTGCAATAAGAAGTTGGATTTGTGACCCCTAGAGGTGACTATGTTGCAATGACATTCTAGACAACAAGTACTGCTGTGGGAAAATTTCTACTTTACCCAAACAAATTCTCAAAGTGTGTGACTGACCTTGGGAGTGTATGTGACTGTTATGGCAGATGATAAAAAAGCAGAGTTGACACAGGAAAAAACTACCAGGTCCGGAAGACAATATAAAGTTGACACTACAAGAAGGCCTTCAACAGGAGGTGTAGCGGGCACAGCAGGAGCTGCTGCCCCACAGGTAAAATTAAAGGTTATGTCAACTGATGAACTTTTGGCCCAAGCATTGGGTAAGATTGATGCATCTTTGGAGAAGTTGGCCAACAAGGTGGAAGAGACAAATAAACAAGTAGCAGAGGCTTCTGCAAAAATTGATGTGAACACCTCAAGCATTAATTTGAATAATTCAAGTATCAATGAACTAGGGAAAAAGGTGAACTCTAATACACAGTCTATTGAAAAATTACTGGAAGAATCGGCTTCAACCAGAAAACTGGCTGAAGAGGCCAAGGAAATTGCAACTGCTGTTCAGGAACAGATTCCACCGGTACATAAGAAGTTAGAAGAGTATGATTTGACGCTGTCCATGATAGACCTTGAAAGAAAGGCGAGAAACCTAAGAATAAGAGGTGTGCCAGAAAGTGAGAAAGATAATTTGGCAGAATTTCTCACAAAAGAATTGTCACAATTTTGGCAGAAGGATCTGGGGGAGGAAGATTTTACGATTGTGAGTGCTTTCAGACTCGGCAGAAGACAAGGAAAGAATAAAGCAAGAGATTGTCTGATTACCTTAAAAACAAAGGAAGAAAGGGATAAAATACTGAATCTACATTATCAAAGAACCTTGGAAATTGAGGATACCTTTGTGGAAATCTTCAAAGACATACCCAAACACATTCTGGAGGTAAGGGCCCACTACAGAGACCTGGTTGCCTTGCTGAGAAAAAACAAAATAATTTTCAGGTGGGAATTCCCCCAAGGCCTATCTTTTAAATATAGAGGAAAGAAAATAAGAATAAGGACAGTAAACGATAAGGACAAGTTTTTGAAAGATCACGAAGAGGACCTACAGAAGGAAGTGGAATCTGCTGAGGATTTATTGATGCCAGGACAAGGACTCTTGGAGATTGCAAATTTGATATCTGGACACTCCGGCTCAAGGAGAGACAAGCCACCGACAGAAGAAGAACAACAACTTGGTGCAGTAGGAGGGAAAACTAACTAACTAATCATGTCTCTGCAACTTTTAAGTTGGAATTGTAATGGACTTAACTCCCCTAGAAAGAGAAAAGAGATCTTTCATATATTAAAGAAAGAACATCTGGACTTGATTTGTTTACAAGAGACTCATGTTATGAGGCTACACAGGAAAATACTTGTTAATAAAAGATTAGGGCAAGAATTTATCTCGTCTGATAAAGTTAAAAAAAGAGGAGTGGTGATTTACGCAAAGGAGAAACTTTCACCGAAATTTATTCTCAAAGATGAACAAGGAAGATATTTGGCTATTGAAATTCAGTTTCAAGGAGAGAAATTTTTGATAGTAGGTGTGTATGCACCAAATGAGGGGAAGTCGGAATTTTTCAAGAAGTTGCATGAGACTTTGATGGACTTTATGGACTATAATATAATTTTGATGGGGGACATGAATGGAGTTGTATCCACCAATATGGACAAGGCGCAAAAACAGGTAGTCACCAAAGATGGTAGACTACCAAAAACTTTCTTTGAAATGACTGATAATATGGACTTCATCGATATCTGGAGAACTAAGAACCCCTTGGAGAGAGGGGGAACATTTTTCTCTGAAGCCAAGATGACATGGACCAGAATTGACCAAATTTGGACTACTAGAGGAATGGCACCAAAGATAAAAAAAGTGGAAATCTGCCCTAAAACATGCTCCGACCATAATGCTGTAAAGATGGAGATGAAGTCAACAACAACCGGTACCTTCAGATGGAGGATGAATGACACCCTATTTAGAGATGAAGAGGTATACAACAAGGCCCAAAAGACTCTAAAAGACTACTTTGAACTAAATTTGCCGACAGATGTGGAGAAAAGAGTAATCTGGGACGCTAGTAAAGCTGTGATGAGAGGGTTTTTGATACAACAGAATGCATTAAAAAAGAGAAGGCAAAATGAGAAAAAAGATAAAATTTTGGAGAAAATTAAAGAAGGTGAGAAAAGATTGAGAGCCAAGCCAAAGTCACAAGAGATTCTGAGAGAAATAAAGGTCTATCAAATACAATATATGGAACTGATGAATCAGGAAATAGAATGGAAAATTAAACAAATGAGACAGAAGACATTTGAATCGGCGGACAAATGTGGGAAGTTACTGGCTTGGCAACTGAAAAAAAGACAAAAACTAAATACAATCACAAACCTGGAAGTAGAAGGGAAAGACATAAATAATCCAAATGAGATCAGAAACTGTTTCCAGAAGTATTTTAAGCAACTATATACACAAGGGCCACAGAACGAAAGGGACATTGATGGATTTTTGAAAACAAATGGATTACAAAAAATTTCACAGGAAAGTAAAGTATTCTTGAACTGCAAAATAACAGACCAGGAGATAGAAGGTGCCATTTTAAATATGCAATTGGGCAAATCTCCGGGACCGGATGGGTTGACTTCCAGATACTATAGATCTCTGAAGAACTGGTTAATTCAACCTCTGAAGGAAGTCTGCAACGAGATTCTAGATGGGAAAAGGGCACCAGAATCGTGGAAAGAGGCCTACATTACACTTATACCGAAAACAGAGACTGAAAAGACCCAACTTAAAAACTACCATCCCATATCCTTACTAAATGTGGATTACAAAATCTTTGCTGATATTTTGGCCAAGAGACTGAAAAGAGTATTGATTGAAGAGATACATAAGGACCAAGCGGGCTTTTTGCCAGGAAGACATATATCGGACAACTTGAGGAATGTAATTGACATTTTGGAAAAGTTAGATGTGAACATAAATACTAAAGCTGTTCTGATATTTGTGGACGCGGAGAAAGCCTTTGACAACATTTCTTGGAGTTTTATGAAAAAGAACTTACAGGGTATGGGGGTAGGCCAAGGTTTTGAAAATGGTATAAGTGCAATATATTCTGAACAAAAGGCCAAATTAATGGTAAATAATGTAGTTACGGAGCAATTTAAGATTGAAAAAGGGACACGACAAGGGTGCCCAATTTCCCCTTTACTTTTCATATCGGTTCTGGAGGTTTTGCTGAATATGATTAGAAGGGACCGGTTGGTTAAGGGTATACAGGTCGGAGCTAAACAGTATAAATTGAGAGCATTTGCAGATGATTTAGTTTTGACGTTACAGGAGCCAGAATCTAGTACTAAAAGAGTTCTAGAATTAATTCAAGAATTTGGTCAGGTGGCAGGATTTAAACTGAACAAGACCAAAACTAAGGTTTTAGAGAAAAATATGACATTGTTTGAAAAAGAGAAATTTCAGAATGAAACAGGTCTGTCTGTGGTGAAGAAGGTGAAATATCTGGGGTTCAACATGACTTCTAAAAATGGGAACTTATTTAAAAATAATTATGAGAAATGCTGGTCAGAAGTGAAAAAAGATCTCGAAATATGGTCAAATTTGAAGCTTTCCTTGATGGGTCGAATAGCAGCTATAAAGATGAATGTATTGCCTAAAATGTTATTTTTGTTTCAAACATTACAAATTGTGGACAAGATGGACTGTTTTAAGAAGTGGCAGAAAGATATTTCTAAATTTGTCTGGCAGGGCAAGAAGCCCAGGATAAAATATAAGATTTTAACTGACGCAAAAGAAAGGGGTGGCTTTGCCCTGCCAGACTTCAGACTGTACTATGAATCAGCAGCATTCTGCTGGTTGAAAGACTGGCTGCTTCTTGAAAACACAGACATTTTGGATTTAGAAGGTTTTAACAATGTTTTTGGATGGCATGCATATTTGTGGTATGATAAGGTTAAAGCTCACAAAGCATTTAAAAATCATATTGTTAGGAGATCTTTGTTTAATGTTTGGATCAGATACAAGGATTTACTGGAAAATAAGACCCCAAGGTGGTTGTCACCAATGGAAGCGAAAGCCCAGAAAAAGCTCAATATGGAGGCCAAGTGGCCAAAATATTGGGAAATTTTGGAACAAAAAGGAGATAGACTGAAATTGCAGAGCTTTGAGAAACTAAAAAATAAAGTGCGAGACTGGCTCCATTATTTTCAGATAATGGAGGCTTACAATTTGGACAAGAAAATTGGCTTCCAGGTGGAAAAATCTAAATTAGAAACAGAAGTGCTAGAACCTAAAACTAAAATTATGTCAAAAATGTATAACTTGCTGCTGAAATGGAATACACAGGATGAAACGGTTAAGTCAGCTATGATTAAATGGGCACAAGATCTTGGACACAACATTATGTTTGCTGACTGGGAACAGTTATGGACCACAGGTATGAAATTTACGGCATGTAATGCCTTAAGAGAGAATATTATGAAAATGATATACAGGTGGTACATGACCCCAGTCAAGCTTGCAAAAATATATCATTTGCCCGATAATAAATGCTGGAAATGTAAGGAGGTTGAAGGTACATTCTTTCACCTTTGGTGGACGTGCCCAAAGATTAAGGCTTTCTGGGAAATGATTTATAATGAAACGAAAAAGGTATTTAAGTATACCTTCTTGAAAAAACCAGAGGCTTTTCTCTTGGGCATAGTCGGCCATTTGGTGCCAAAGAAGGACAGAACTTTTTTTATGTATGCTACAACGGCAGCAAGAATACTTATAGCAAAGCACTGGAAGACTCAAGATCTACCCACTCTGGAAGAATGGCAGATGAAGTTGATTGACTGTATGGGACTGGCAGAAATGACTGGCAGAATCCGCGACCAGGGAGAAGAGTCGGCAGAAGAAGATTAGAAGAAATTTAAGGACTATTTACAGGAATACTACAAAATTAATGAACTCTGAAAAGATGTTGGATTGAACTTTTGTGGTCTCTAGCTGTTATGATAAAGATAATAGGGATTAAAATTGTTTAAGTCATTAAATTTAAAAAGTTGAGTGGAAAATAAGGCGTTATTTTAAAAGGAATGTTAAGAGATTAGGATTTGCTGGATTAACAAATTGAACTAGAAAACAAGAAGGGGAGGTATGAGGAAGTCAAAGAAACATGTTATTGAAAAATTGTTACTGAAATTGACTTGTTCTTAATATTTTTCTTTTTTTTCTTTTTTCTTTTTGTGTTTGTATAAAATTGGAAAATCTAATAAATATTTATATATATAAAAAAACAGAGTTGTCCACGACTGGACCTAACGGTCAGGGGGTACCTTTACCTTTCAGGGGTGCCCCAATGCAAAAAGCCTGAGGATCCACGAGAATCCATGCTTCGAAACCACGTTTTTGGGCCATGGTGTTGCCAGGAAGATGTGGATCCGTGATTTTTGTGGTGCAGGCTGTACCCATGGCCATGATGTGTCATTTAATGGAGAGTTAGGGGTGCCCCAATGCAAAAGCCCTGAGGATCCATGGTTTGGAACCATGTTTTTGGGCCACGGTGTCACCAGGAAGCCATGGATCTGTGATTTTTGTGGTGCAGGCTGTGCCCATGGCCATGATGTGTGATCCGATGGTGACTTTGGGCTGATCTAGTGCAGGAATCATGAGGATCTGTGCTTTGCTACCATGTTTTTGTGCCATTGTGGCCCCACCAAACAGTGGATGCATGATTTTTGTGATGCTGCCTATAAACTAAGACGTCTACAGTATCATGGTGGTTTTATTTCATTTGAATGAAAAAATCATGAATTCATGAGGATCCGTTTAAAATCATCTGGATCCAACTTTTACCCAGTACCAATTTTTTTGGAAGGGTAAGTGAACTCTAAGAGATTTGTTAAGATGTGAAGCAGCATTGAAGATAAATAAATACAACAGGAATGTCCGACTTGAAAAAAATCACACATATTTTTAATTACGTGTATGCATTTGAATGCTCTATACTTCACTTTTCTTCACTAATAAAAATAATTTCCTTCTTTTTACCCCATATCAAAAACCCTCACTCAACAAAAAATGATTTAACACTTCCCCGCTCAGCATGCTACTAACCTCCGAATCGTTTCTTAAACCCAGGAAACTGCACATCGCGCCCCGTCAGTAGCATCTTTCAGAGCTTCCGCTCCCAAATGTTTCATTGGACAGATGTAGCATCACTCTTAACGGAGAGAGGGATTTGAGTTGTTGAAAGCAGCGAGTGGCCGTTCCATTGAGTGACTGTGGGCGGGCGAGAGGAAGTGAAAGAGTAGACAGGGGTGGGCGACAGCTCATCAACGCCGTTGGTCACTTAGGGTTTCAGCGTTCGGTAATGCTCTTTCTTGAACACCAGAGAACGCTCGAAAGAGCGCGCTCACGTAAGTGCGCCGGAGTAATCGTGTGACTCCGACTCCTCTCCTTTTCTTACCCCTCCCGCCCCACGTCACATCTCCGGAACCCCGCTGTATCACGTGACGGCGCCAGTTTTTTTAATGTTTACATTCGAAGCGGGCGGCTTGTGGCACTGCTCGTCCCCCACTTCCCTGCTTAGCAGCCGTTGCCGCCACAGCCTTCGACGCTGCGGGGTGACAATTTCACTTTCATTAAGGGCAGTGACAACGACGAGCTGTTAGGAGGTGGCGAAGGGGAAGCCGCCTCTCGGCCTAAATTGCCGCCGCCGCCTCCTCCTGCACGCGCCAGTGAGGTAGACGGAAGGAGGCCACAAGAAAGGAGGAAGCCGGACGACAGGCCGTCTGGGCCGTAGGCCTCTTTTCACCTCCTGCTTTTCCACAACTCCCTCCTGTCCTGCCGCCATGGAAGAGCTGGTGGTGGAGGTGCGCGGCTCCAACGAGGCCTTTTACAAGGTAATGAAATGAGGTCGTTGTCCTGGCGCGAATCGAGGAGTGAAGTGTTGACTCCTCCACTTCCCTCTCTTTGTGCCCCGAGGGCCTAGAACGCCGCTGGGCCAGACTGGAAAACCGCCCCGCCCCTTTTCACACACACGTTTAAGTCTGAGGAGAACATTATTGGGGGGAGGCAGAGAAGAGGTTCGCGAGGTGCAAGAGGAAACTGCGGCTGCCTCTGTCACACTCGTAATCTCCTGCCCCCCTTGGATCGACTTCTGAGAAGCCTGGCCCCCGAGAGCGGAGCGAACACCCCTTCTTGAGGTTTCCAGCAACTGGTATTCATAAACATTAGTACCTCAGACTGTGGAGTAATCGGTGGCAGGGGGTTGGAGTAGAGTTGCCACCTTTGGTCTGGCAAAATAAGGGACAGGTTAGGCAAAATATGGGACATGATGGGAGGGAGGAATTGGGGGACTAAAAATTGCTTTTAAGTAATTTCTGCACAAGGTAATCGATTACAATGGGTTGTTTCCAGAGCGGGTCATACTCATAGAGGAGACCCAATGAAATTTACAGATCTACGTTAGCAAGGCACATTAATTTCAATGACTCATACCCTCCCCACCTGCTGAATTTCTGCTTGTCAGAAGAATGGTAAATGTAGAAACCTGGTGCAACAAATTCTGTTTCTTTTCCTCACAGAGCTTTGTCTCCAACTTCCCTTTCCATGTAGCTAATGCCTTATACATTCACATGCATGCATCATAATTAAACAAGTTCATTTAACCACTAGGGTTACATGTGTGCTTCATTTTTGGACCTGTCCTTTATTTAAATTGATGCAAATATTGTATAAATAAAAACAACCACCGTTTAAGGCTTCACTCCTCTGCATACTTACTTGAAAGTAAATTCAACTGAAATAATTGGGACTTATTTCTATTTTCAAAGAGTCAAGCTGAAAGTGAATTTAGGAGTGTTACGGTTTCTTGCAAAGGAGTTTGAGTCCTCATCTGCAGTACACATTTAAAGCTCTTTAAATAGTCATGGGTTTTTGGGGAGAGGGGTTTTCTTTGGTACCTAAAAAATGGGTTTGCAATATCCACTGTCCCTTTTTATACAGCAGCCTAGTATCCTTCATTTCCCTGGTCAGCAGGAAAAAAATCTGCCAGCTTTAGTGCTGGCCAGCCTCTCCTCTCCCCCCACCCAAATCACTCCATTCACTCTACTGGATTTAGTGTAACAGGGAGGGGTAGGGAAAGGAAAGGGAGACAGAGAATGCAGACAAGCAGGAGGGAGGCAACAGCACTGGTAGAGATGGGAGGGAGGGAGAAGCTGAGTTTAGCGCTCACCTCAGCAGAAAAGGAGGGAGAAGAAATAAGGGACACAGCATTTTTCTTTGAAATAAGGGACAATCCCTTATTATAAGGGACAGGTAGCAACCCTGGGGGGGGGGAGGATGAGGAGTGAAAGCATATATAAACCCATTTCATCTGTATATAATTCTCATACATATATAGAGCCCTTTCACTGTTGATTTGTGGTTGTGTGTTATATGCATATATTCATGTGAATTTTTCAGTGTACGAGTACTTGTGTCTGAATTGAGCACCTGTTAACCAAATTGAGATGGGGAGGCTTAGGTTGATGAAAGTGTTTCTTCCTTTCTTTGGCAATCACTTGTAGCAGAGTAAGATTCTCTTCCATGAGTAAGTGACTGTGGAGGCCAATTCTGGATGCACATGTCCTTCCACAGTGGGGACATAAGGTTTCCAGGCGGGAGTTTATCACAGTGAGGGTTTGCCAGACATGCCTTCCTCTTAGCTTGTTTCTCCTTTTCACCTCCTTTTCAATACGACCAGTCCAACAAAGTTGATGTTGAATAATCATTGCATCGATACAGGTGATCTTTGCTTCTTCTAGTACACTGGCGTAAGTTCGCCTGTCTTCCAAAGTGATGTGTAAAATTTTTTGGAGACACTGTTGATGGAATTGTTCAAGGAGTTGGAGATGGCATTTATAAGTGATCCATGTTTCACAAGCGTACAGTAAAATTGGTAGTACAATAGCTTTGTAAACAAGTATTTTGGTTCCCTTGCGAATGTCCCAGTCCTCAAACACTCTGCACTTCAATCGGGAGAAAGCTGCACTTGCAGAGTTCAGGCACCGCTGGATTTCAGCATGAATGTCGGCCCCTTTGGAAAGATAACTGCCCAGGTAGGAGAAGTGATCAACCTTTTCCAACGTTACACCATTAAGTTGGATTTGTGGCACTGCGGAGGGGTTGTTTTGTGCTTGTTGGTGCGGCACTTTGGTTTTTTGGATACTGAGTGATAGGCCAAGCGGTCCTCCCCTCAAGACCAGCTTCTGCTTAATCCAGCAGTCTTTTGCTCCTCTTTTACAGTAATAAAGTAGTTTTTGGAAATGGGGGTTGGATTGGAATTCCTCCACTACTTCTTTCTCCTCCAGGTGATCATCTCTCCCACTCCCCACACTTTTCCACCACCCTCTTGTTTCAGAAGAGAAGAGCCAAAAGAAGAGAAGGGCTGTGTATGGGTTTGTTATTTAATCAGAATGAGCTTTGCTTTGCGGGGGGGTGGAGAGAGGCTGGAAAGTTCCTTTCTTATGTAATGAGGCACTGGACGGTTGCTTTAGAGAGATTTGAGACATCCTCTCTTCCCCTAACCCTGTTATTTAGGAGGTACTGCTCATAGAACTATTTCTACTGCCCCTGCCTCTTCTCACAGCACCTCTCCAAATAATCTAAAGTTGCACATTTGTTTCACTTTCTCTCTCTAATTTCTTTCAGTAGTCTTAATGAATTTATATGCTTCTTAATTGTCAAAGCTGGCATCTAAGCAGCTGTCAGGCATAAAACCAATTACATACATACATATATATGGGTCATTCAACACCAAGTCCCTTGGTGCCATGTGCTCTCATGACTCTGGTATCTACACATAAACATTTTTTGAAGAAAATCTATGAGATAACCTCAGATTATTTTTAAGATTTGGGCACAGGATAATTTTTTTAAAATTTCGATTTCCGCACAATTTAAGCACATCATACTTTTGTTGTAGAATGGGCTAACCATGTGCTTGTTATGTTTTAAAAATGAGGAGAGTGTTTTTTGTGGTTAAAAAATAGATTTTGAAGCAATTTTTTTACAAAAAAAGATTATTTTGTACAGGTTTAAGGTCTCTTTGAGCCTGAAATAAGTCACACATTCATGAGAATAGTTAAATTGTACTCTCTTATGTTACAATGTCATCTGATATACCGTATTTTTCGCTCCATAAGACACACCTGACCATAAGACGCATAAGTTTTTAGAGGAGGAAAGGGGGAAAGCCCCGTTTTTGGGGGGATCAGCTCACAGTTGTTGAGCTTACTTTGCAAAGGGAAAAAAATTCTGTTTTATGGGTTCTGCAGCTTCTTTAGGAAAGAAAAGGGAGCTGTTTCTACAGTTTCCAGACAGATCAGCCAGTCACATGCAGCTGGGGAAACAAACAGCCTCCATCTGCACAACATTCAACAATGGAGGCCTGGGCAAGGGGGCAGGGCCAGAAAGGGAGCCAGCGATCAACCACACATTCACTCCATAAGACGCACAGAAATTTCCCCTTACTTTTTAGGAGGAAAAAAGTGCGTCTTATGGAGTGAAAAATATGGTATTTTAAAAATTAAGTTTTATAAAAACAAAATATGTCCTAGAGCTCTTATTAATTTTATTGTGTAAAACACTTTTGCAATGATATGGTCAAAGCGCAAAAATCAATTTTTAAAGAAAATTATCCTGTGTCCAATTTTGGACCAATTTTTTTTAGCAAAATTAATTTGAGATTATCTCACAGGTATCTACACATAGAAAAATAGAAGAAAATCTGAGTTGTGAGAGCACGGTCAAGAATTAAAATCAGGTGATTTGGCGTGGAATGACACACACACACACACACACACACACACAGCATGTAATAAATATGTACAATAACACAATTTCAGGGTCATTCCATATCAAGTGATCCAACTTTTTTACCTCATGTCATCCAATTTTCTTAATATTTTGTACACTTGTTGAATGAACAAAACTAAGTTTAAATCTAAATTTTTAATTTTTTATCTCATCCCATTTGAGTTATGAGGGTTTGAAATTCAAAAAATTGACAATTTTGGCTCAGCCCAAAATTGAAATATTTCAAAACTAAAATGCCTGAAGTAACTGATATTATAGTTTGAAGTCTTGTTTATTCTGCAATATTTTACTCCAAGAAGATCCACTTATCCTAAACAGAACCAAGGCAGACATGTATGTACAAAATATTTATAAAAACTGTGATCTCATTGGGATCCCAAAATTTTGCAGGTAGCTCTTAGAAATGTTAAAAAAATCAATACATTTTGGGGGAAAATTTAATGATATGATATTTAAATCACTTTTTTAAATTTTAAGTTATGTGACTTAACTTTAAAATTTAAAGTAAGCCCACCATGTGACATATCATATTAAAGTCCATGAAGTTCTGAAGAGATTGGTGTTTTTCTTTTTGACATATCTCAATTCTGGGCTGAGCTTTTAAGGTTTTGTGTAGACTGGCAAGGTCAAAATTGTCAATTTTTTGAAATTCACTCACAAACGGGATGAGATAAAAAAATAAAATTTTAAATTTAAACTTTGTTTTGATCATTCAACAAGTGTTCAGAAAATTAAGAAATTTGACATGAGGTAAAAAAATTGGACCACTTGATTTGGAACGACCCAAGTAGTAGCTGCATTAACACACATCTATATTTTCGAAGCGCCCAAAGTCCATTCTCTACACTCTTCCATTGCTCATATCTCAAATCTTGCATGTGACTTCATATAAGAATAATAGCACAATCGTTAACCCACCAATGGCCTCCATTCATCTATGAAGATATTATTTTGTCCTCTTACTTTATCAGTCAGTTTTATAAGCCATTCTTCCTTATTTGGAGTCTCTTCATCTTTCCATTTCTGTGCATATAAAATTCTAGCTGCAGTTGTTGCATACATAAAAGGTTGGTCAGGGTTTTTTTTTGGAATCTCTGTCCCTATTATCCCCAATAAGAAAGGCTTTGGGTTTTTTGGGAAAGGTCATTTTATACATCTTTTTCAATTCATGGTATATCATTTCCCAGAAACCCTTAGCCTTGCTACAAGACCACCACATATGATGAAATGACCCCTCAGGACCCCCCCCCCCAATTCCAACCCTATTTTGAGAAAAAATTATGTGGCATTGTTTCTTGTAATGCAGCAATTAACATATTCGAATCAGCGTTCAGAATTAACCCCGCACCCGGCCCCGACTCTCAAAAGACTTATTCGTACACAATGATCCAAAAACACTTTGTCTTATCATACCAAAAAATAAGCATGCCAACCAGACAGTCTTCCTTACCCTTTCAAATCCAACAATATAATATTTTTAAATAACAACAATCCTTCAGATCAGACAAACTGCTCCATAATATAATTTAAGATCTTGCAGTGAGAATCTACCTCTTTCCTTAAGATCCATTAATATTTTAAATTTAATCCTTGGTTTCCTCCTCTGCAAAATAAATCTAGATAACTTTTTGCCATTGTCTGAAGCAGCTGACATTACTAATTATTGGCATGGTTTGAAATAAAAAAACATTTTAGGTAATCTTTATGGCTGAAATCCTTCCCAACAGCGAAAGTTTCATCCTTCCCCATCTCAATAAATCATGTTTCACTCCATTCCAGACATTAACATTATTATTCTGATATAACATTTCATTATTTGTTAGCCATGCACCCAAATATTTCACCTTTTTCTCCACCTTGATACCCATCTTCTCTTGCAACATCTTTCTCTTGTTGATTCATATTTTTTACCATCATCTTTGTCTTACACTTATTTACCGTATTTTTCGCCCTATAGGACGCACCTAGTTTTTTTGGGGGAAA
Source organism: Podarcis filfolensis (assembly GCF_964270895.1). Lineage (NCBI taxonomy): Eukaryota > Metazoa > Chordata > Lepidosauria > Squamata > Lacertidae > Podarcis > Podarcis filfolensis. The sequence goes on from NC_139619.1 coordinate 17,399,058, forward strand.
AAAAAAAATTATTCCCCCCCACAAGCCGCGGCTTCAGCGCGCCCCGCGCTCCGGGCAGCAGGCTGCTATCCGCAGCCTAGGGAGCTCTGCGGGAACTCCCGCGGGCTCCCCAGGCTTGCTGATAGCTTCCTGAAGCCTGGAGAGGGAGACCCCTCTCGCTCTCCAAGCTTCAGCGAAAGCCTGCATTCGCCCCATAGGACGCACACAGATTTCCCCTTCAGTTTTGGAGGGGGAAAAGTGCATCCTATAGGGCGAAAAATACGGTACAGTGGTGCCCCGCAAGACGAATGCCTCGCTAAACGAAAAAGCCGCAAGACGAAAGGGTTTTCCGATTTTTAGCGGCTTCGCAAGACGAATTTCCCTATGGGCTTGCTTCGCAAGACGAAAGCCCATAGGGAAATCTCCGGGGACAGCGGGGAAGCGCAGCGCGCCTTCTCCTCTGTTCCCGGACCTGTCTGCCCTGCGCGAGGGGCGATCTGAAGCAGAGCGCCCCTCGCGCGGGGCAGCAGGCTGCTATCCGCAGCCTAGGCAGCCCTGCGGGAACTCTTCTGAAGGCTGGCGGTGGGAGAAGGGCTTTTCTTCCCACCGCCAGCCTTCAGAAGGCTGTTCTGAAGGCTGGCGGTGGGGAGAAAAGTCCTTCTCCCCCCGCCAGCCTTCAGAAGAGGTCCGGGGACAGACTGTCCCCGAACCTGGTCTGAAGGCGGTCTCCATAGGAACGCATTAATTGATTTTCAATGCATTCCTATGGGAAACCGTGCTTCGCAAGACGAAAAACTCGCAAGAAGAAAAAACTTGCGGAACGAATTAATTTCGTCTTGCGAGGCACCACTGTATATAAAAACCTGCTAGGTCTCCAAACTGTTAAATCTCACTAAATACTGTTCTCGTATTTTTAAAAGGGTTATCTTCAAATAAAACGTAAGTCGTCCGCAAAGGTCCTTAGTTGATATTTCTGATGCCCTATTTGAACACCTCTATTTTCTTTATTTTCTCTTACAGTGGGCATCCTTGCCTTGTTCCTTTTGATATAGTAAACTTTTCTGATAAATTACCATTTGCTATAAAGCTGGCAAATTGCTTTGTATAGATTGCCCTAACCCCTCTCATATAACTTTCCCCAAAGCCCATGTATAAAGTCTCTCAGCATTATTTTAAATTTTTTTGCCATTATTGCAGCAAATACATTATAATCTCAATTAAGCAAAGAAATGGGCCTATAGTTCTTAACTTGTGTTAAGTCTTGATCTTGTTTAGGAATCAACACAATATTTGCATTCTTCCAGGAATCTGGGATCCTACCCTTAATTAGGATATTGTTCATCAATACACACAAAGACTAGCTGGTCCTTGAACACTTTATAATAGACAGCAGTTAAACAATCTGGCCCAGGTGCTTTATTAATCTTAACTTGACTTATTGCATTCTCTATTTCTGTTAAAGTTGGGGCATTTAATATATCCACTTGTTGTTTTGACATTTTTGGCAGGTTTCTGCTTCTCAGATATTGCTCTCTTTTCTTTGTCTTCTCCCTCTTGTATATATGTTAGAATAAAATCTTTAAAAAATCCATTCTCACTGCCTTTTCATAATATGTTACTTTACCATACGTATTTATTTTGTTTATAACATTTCCCTTGTTTTCCTTTTTTGACTTCCAAGGCAGTAATCTTCCTGGTTTGTTTGCAAATTCAAAATGTTTCTGCTTAAGGTATTTTAATTTCTGTTCCATTTCTTGAATAACCATCATTAAAAGTTGGGTTTGGAGCATTTTAATAGTGTTCATCGTTCTTAAATCTCCCGGTTTATTGATCAATATTTTTTCATGTAAAGTAATACTCTTCAATATCGTTTGCTTCTTTGTTTCTTGTAAGTTTCTGTTGAAAAGCATTCTGTTGTATGAATGTTTCTCATTACCGATTTCTTCAACCCAAACGACATTCATATTTGTCTCTTTATTCATATTTAATAAAAAAATGCCTCAGTTTCATTGCCAAGCTCCAAACAAAGCAGCTTACTTACAGATCATACTATCCAGATCACCAGCAAAGCTACAAGTTTAACAGAATCACATGGAGCTCTTATCTCAAATGGTTTCCATAACCCTCTTTATCCAAAGCTACCCCTCACATGTTGGAGCATCCTAGTCTCAAGGACCTCTCAACACTAAAAAAAGCCACCAGGATTGCATCCACATTTTTCTTAGCTTATCATGACTGATATTTTAAAAGGAGAAGAATATGGCCAGAATATTAGATAAAACTGTGGAAAAACTCTGCAGACAAACATCTGCTCCCTTGGCCAGTAAAGCGAGATGAGTGCCACAACCCCAGAGGCATCCGCAACTGGACTTAACGGTCAGGGGGTCCCTTTACCTTTACCTTTATACTAGACAGTCAATTCAGAGTAAAAGTGCAAATGAACTCTTTGCATAGTTGCCAAGTCATATTCTAAAGCAGATGAATGTTTGAGTTGTGAGCAGAAGTTAAAAGTATTTTCTAAGCAGCCTTTTAGCATTTCCCATTTTTGTGGGAGATGAACTGGAGTTTTCCCTCAAGATGTACAGCACAGAAGATTTTGCAGCTCTGCTTCTAGAATTAGATGGAATCTTAATATTATTTCATGGAATGTAGGCTAGGACCGGTATGAGGGCCAGGCACCAATGGTAGCTTTACCCGGCGGTATATCGTGAGTGAAACAGCCACCTCTGTCTTGAGTCCCTCTGCCCCCAGTGCGCCAAAGGAGAAACAAGCTGCAGCTGGGCATTGGTGGCAGAGGGACTCGGGAGCAGCAGTGGTTTCACTCGTGATATACTGCCAGATGAAATTGCCATAAAGCTCTGGCTATCATATAACTAAGGGAGGAACAAGCTACATCAGCTGTTGCTGATGAAGCTTGTTCCTCCCTCTTGGCTTGTTTAAACTTCTCCATTGAGGGGTGCATGGCTGCCTGGGGCTCACCTGGGGCGGGTGGGCTACCTCTTCCTCCTGGAAGAGGAGTAGCACCCCCTGCCTGTGCCAAGGCGGCAGCTGCTGAGGCTACCATGTGAACAGAACATTCATATGGCTGTTTCAGCCACCACCACCTTAGCACAGGTGGGTCGCCTCTTCCTCCTGGGAGAAAGAGGTAGCCCGCCCGTGCGAAGTTGGAGGCAGTCTTGGAAATGGAACCTGACAGGCTCTGTGCCGCCTGGCTGCCTTCACCCAGGAGGGTGGGCTGCGTCTTTCCTCCCGGGGTGGCAGGCACCTTTGAGGGAGTGCCCCCCTCCAGCTTGCCTAAGTAGCTCATTTCCTCAGTGTGATAGAGGGAATGCTCAGTTGGGGGGTGGGAGCCTTCCAAGGCAGTGAGGAGCCAGGGGTGAGGCAGCCTGTTGCCTCCACGTGCCGAGGACAAACTGTGTCATCCCTGGCCCTGTGAAGTGCTGAGGTGAAAGGGCCTCACGGAACAGGGGCCAATGCAGCTTGTTTCACATTGCAGTGTATCGCCAGATCACAATGTTTGGTTGGTGATACATTGCGATGTTGAAAACCTGATATTTCCCAGCCTGCATGGAATTGCTAATATTTTCTCAATGTTTACATGAACAAGAATTGCCACAGCTTATGAATCATTGTAAAAGCCCTATTACAGCTTTTGGATTTGTCATAATGGACCAACACAGCTATGTACAATTTGTGTGTGTGTGTTGAAGAATACTAAATTTAGCAATCCAGCAATCTTAAACCTGAAGGATGTGTGACGTGTGTTTCTAGCAGGGTGGATAAAAATCAATGATTAAAAAAATAATTAAAAAATCAGATTTTTAAAAATTTAAATCAGATTTTTTAAATAAAATGCTTTTGGAGGAAAAATCTTTCTAAATAAAGTTTTTTTATTTAAGTTACATTATAGTCCAAAGGCTATTAATCAGGAAATAAGGATTTAAGTTTTTCATGTGTGCTAAAACACAATCTAAGTTTTTTTTAATTGTTTAACCACATTAGTTAACATGGATACATATGCTACAATGTTATTGTTTTAGTTAAATAAATTGTTACTAAGTAAATGATTATTTTTCTCCCTCCAATAAAGTACAGCAGAAAAGCTGTCCGAATATAAACAGTTAACTTATTAAGCCCCTGAATAATTTCATAATTATGTCTATGTATTGCTAATAGTATAACCAAATCAGTAATTTTTGATATAACTGTAAAAACTGCTCTGAAAATTTATTATTCCAAAAATGAAACCTTCATCTGGTTGTAAATATTAAGATTATACCAGAAGAATGTCTTTCTGTAAAAAATAACAATAAATCTCTTCTTACTGACTAGTGATTTAAATCGTCATTTAAATCAAATCCACCCGGTTTCCACATGACGTAAAATGTGGAGAGACTGCATACATGCAACATTACCTGTGTGGTAAAATGTAAACAGTGCGTAATTAATAGTTTAGAACAAGGGTAAATCTATAAAGACAAAAAATGACAAAATAACTCATCTGATCACAGAAGGATATAAAATGGATATTGCCCACCATCACTCATATGAGAAGTCTTATAAAACATACCTGTCTCTATGTGCATATTTCCTGAAGGAAGAACAGAAAAGAGGCATACAGCCTTCTGTTTATTAGCATTCCTTAAGGAATATGAACATGGCTCACAAATTTAAAGGTAAAGTAGGGACCCGCCCGCAAACTCAGCTGAACACAATCAAACAAATCCTGCAAACTCTATTGTTGTATTCAGACCCCCAGGTGCGGGGCTGGAAGAACCAGGTTGGGGAACAGCGGGAAGGCGCACTCCGCCTCCCCGCTGTCCCCCGAGCTTGTGGGGCTGGTGATGGGGAGAAGCCCGCTGAGCCCGGGACTGGAGGCAGCTCTGCGCGGCCATCGGGAGCCGGGCGGGACTTCGCGCCCGGCTCCCGATGGCCGCGCAGAGCTGCGCTGAGCCCGGGACTACAGGCAGCTCTGCGCAACCCTCGGAGCCGGTCTCCCGAGGGTTGCGCAGAGCTTCCTGAGGCCTGGAGAGCGAGAGAGGTCGGTGCGCACCGGCCCCTCTCGCTCTCCAGGCTTCAGCGAAAGCCTGCATTCGCCCCATAGGACGCACACACATTTCCCCTTCATTTTTGGAGGGGAAAAAGTGCGTCCTATGGGGCGAAAAATACGGTATATTCATAAGCAGAGCTGACTATCAAATGCCTGTTCCATGGCGTGAGATCTTAACAGTAGCAAATTTTTCTCCAAAGTCAGCATCCTGTTTGGAAATCCCCCTCCCCCATTCATGGTAAGAGTGGGAGTTGTTTAAAGCCTCACAAACATCATCCCTGCTGACCTCCCCAAAGATAGAAGACAGTATCTAAACCAGAAGATCTTGAAGTTACTTGAATGTGGAAAATCTGCAAGAGAAATTGGTTCAGTAGTCAATATAATGGTGATCCCACATGTGATGTGGTCTGCAGGGAAGAAAGCGTATCAGCTTAAGTCCAAGCTGCACTTGGAGTGGGAATGTACCAACTTTTTGTTTTGAGCACAATTCAAGACGTTGGATATGACCTGACCTGCCTTGTTTTGTTTTATTTATTTATTTTAGATTAGGTTAGGTGAAACTCTTGGTTATAATTTTGTGCTTCATACTCTGAGGAATTTACTTCCCATCATCCCTGCTACATTTGTCATACATGTCTTTTGCTACATTTATTATCATACTCTTGCCTGGCAGCAGGTGAAATTTTTCTTTAGGCTGCTGTTCGTATTATAAGATTGTATGACAGCTTTAAGTGTAAGGCTGTATTGATGTTTATGTTTACTTTTTAATATAAGTGTCATTGGAGTTGTGAGATATTCTTAGAAAGGCACTTGATGTGTTTTACAATATTGCAGCAAATTTGATGCTGGCTGCATTTCTTGTACCAGAGTCTCAGACTGTTTGCTTGAGGCTCCAGTTTTTGGTGCTTTGAGTTTGGTGATTTGCTCACCCTTGCTCAACTGGAGTACAACAATTGCTTTTCACAGTTCTTTAAACTATATAGTATTAGAACTGAGATAACAAACATATTTCATAATTTCTGTCCTGGCGTACCAGCACTATTAAAAACAGAGAATTATGTGTCAACGGGATATTGTTTCTGTATATCATATTCAGCCATAAGCATGTTTGCCTGAAAAGATAGATTATGAATTGCCACTGTCTTTGATGATGGAGCTATTAAACACTTTAATTATCTTGTACATTGCAGGAGCTAGAAATTTTGTCTAACAAGAGTTGATAGTGATTCAGTAATGAACAATTTGCTGTGGAAAGATGCATTTTAATATTCATTTAGACATTTTAAAGTGCTTTTGTCAGAGGATGTAAAGCTGTTATGTTGAACTGAATTGTGTTCATCCCTAATTCCAGAATTATCCTGTTTATGTTGTCAGTGTGAACAAAGCGTTTTCTTTGCAGTTCAAGAAACACAATTGAGTTGTTCTGGTACCAGAGTAAGATAATTGCATTATATGAACTTGTAACCAGGTTGAAATGTGCTCAGGGTAATGTTGCCATATGTGGAATTTCATTTCTTTCATTAAAATAGGTACAGTACAAATGTAACTTGCCTTTCATCTATAAGATACCAGAGCTGAGTAAAATGCACAAAACCAACCATATATTGGACAATACAAAATTACACAAACAAGGCAGTTGAAAACATGTTTTAAAAAGTCACAAGTGTTCCATAGGTTCGTGGCTTCACTTTTCCTTTCATGTGAATTTCCCCACTTCCAGACCTCACCATGCTTGAATGTGCACTTGCGCCATCTCCCTCCCACATGAATTTTCCTTTCCTGTTCCCTTTTCATTGTGAACATAGGTATAGTATTAACAATACTTAAGACAATCATTTTTTAGTTTAGTAAGCTGAGAGTCATTCCCCATACGCAGCTGCTATGCTCCTTCCTTTTCAGGAGTGAGCAAACAAGCAGGGAAGTCTTTAGTTAATTATAACTTTCCATTGCATTCAAACTGGGGAACTGTTGTTAATGGCTTCCAAACAAGCCAGAAAATAAGGTCAACTTTAAACCATGAGGCTTATCCATATCTTGACATATTATATATTATATATGTTATATATATATGTTATATATATATATTATATTATATTATATATGGCTTAACAACCATATGTCAGGAGTGCTCTGATGGCGTTTCCTGCTTGGCAGGGGGTTGGACTCGATGGCCCTTGTGGTCTTTTCCAACTCTATGATTCTATGACTATATAGAACCATCGGCTGGGGTGAGGACTGCAGGGCCTGCTCCCTTCCAAGGCCTTTTCCAACTGGCCCAGGGGGCGGGGCCCAGGCCTTCACACTCCCAGCTACAAAAGGACTCCTGTGGCAGTGCCTAGAGAGTGGGGCTGGAGTCATTTGGAACAAACTCTTGGGGAAGTGCAGGGTTGTTCTGCTGTTGCTTCCCTGTTCCAAGTGGCTAATGTGTTTTAAAATGTCTTTAAGTAGTTGGTGGCATTTTAAGTTTTTTCTTCTCCCCACCCCTTTTTGTTTGGTTGGGGGGTCGGGTGGATATCTGGTTGGGGATTAATTTTAGTATAACTGTTCAGTTTTTGTTTTTTGTTGTTTTATTGGTTGTTGTATAGTTTGCGTTTTGTTTTAAAGGGGCGGGATCAGGGCTGCCTGGGAGTGGGGCCCAGCCAACATAATGGCTGGGCAAGTTCCATGGGGGGGGGATGCACTGGGACATCTGATCTCAGTGATCATGGGCAGGAGGAGGAGTTACGCTACGACCAGACCATGTACTGAGGAGGCAGGCTTAGTCGATGTTTGGAGACTATCCCTGCCTCTGGGTCTGGTCTTGACCGGATGGATACTGGAATCAACAAGGGAAACCCACATGACCTGAAGGTGTTGCTGTGTAATGCTAGGTCAATGATTCATAAGACCACTGCCATCCATGACTTGATTGTGGATGGAGGACTTGACCTGACAGAGACTTGGTTGGATGAAGCAGATGGGCCTGTCTTAGCTGCTGCTTGTCCACCAGGTTTCTCTTGTGCACAGCAACCCAGGTCATGTGGGCGGGGAGGGGGGGTTGCAGTGATTTTTAGGAAGTCACTAGCTTGCATCAGGCGTCCTACTGGGAAGACCCAGTTCTCTGAGTGCATGTTCTGGAGGCTGGGCAATAGGGGCAGTACAGGATTCCTTTTGGTGTACCAACTTCCCCGCTGCACCAAGGATTCCCTGCCCAAGCTGCTTCAGGTCGTGGCGGATGTTCTCCTGGAGACCTAGTTTGGTTGTCCTAGGAGATTTTAACATCCATGCCGACATGACCTTACAAGGGGCTGCTCGGGACTTTGTGGAAAGCATGGCCTCCATGGGGCTGTCCCTGAATAAGTCTGGCCACAACTCATAGCCGCAGACATGCGTTGGACCTGTTGTTCACCTCTATGGATGTTGGTGATCTGCTACTAAGTAAAAGCGAAACTTAAGAAGTTCCATGGTCAGATCACTTCCTGGTGCAACTGGACTTCTCCACAACCCTTCCCCTCTGCAGGGAGGTGGGACCAATTCGGATGGTCCGCCCTGGCCACTTAATGGATCCAGATGGTTTCCAGAGGGTGGTAGGGGATGCTTTATCCCATGTTGATGGCCTTTCAGCTGATTCCCTGGTGGCCCGCTGGAATGCGGAGTTAACCAGGGCTATCGACTGTCTGGCTCCAAAGTGCCCTCTCCGATTGCATGGAGCCCGGACAGCCCCATGGTTTTCTTCGGAGCTCAGGGCGAGGAAACAATCGCTAAGACGGTTAGAGCGTCAGTGGCGGATAACTTATTCTGAGGCTGACCGGACACGGGTTAGAGCTCGAGGTCGAGCCTACCAAGTGGCGATAGTGACGGCAAAGAAGACTTTCTTCACCGCCTCTATTGCATCTGCAGAAAACAGCAGCAGGAGACTTTTTCAGGTGGTTCACAATTTAATGGAACCACCTTTACCACCAGGGCCTTGTAAAGACCCCAAGATCTCCTGCAATGATTTTGCAAAGTTTTTTGCAGATAAAGTTGCTCATATTTGGAAGGAGGTAGACACCACAATGGGACCAGGGCTGGGGCAGGAGAGTGCTAGAGCCCTGTCTGGTCAAGTTGCATGGAATCAATTTCAATCCGTTACCCCTGAGGATGTGGACAGGCTCCTTGGACACGTCAAACCAACCACCTGTCTCCTTGATCCTTGCCCATCCTGGCTAATAAAAGCAAGCCGGGAAGGGCTGGGCGATGGGCTCTGCGGGGTGGTGAATGCTTCCCTCTGTGAGGGAGCATTCCCAGATCCTCTGAAAGAGGCGGTCATTAAACCACTTCTTAAAAAAACATCTTTAGACCCGGCCAGTATGGCCAACTATCGCCCAGTCTCAAATCTTCCATTCTTGGGCAAGGTGATTGAGCGGGTGGTTGCTAAACAACTCCAGACACGCCTGGAGGTTGCGGACCATTTGGATCCCTTCCAATCGGGATTCAGGCCTCATCATGGGACTGAAACTGCCTTGGTCGCACTGGTTGATGATCTACGGTGGGCTAGGGACAAAGGTGAGAGCTGTTTCCTGTTAGTTTCTGTTTCCTCACTGTGCAGCTGCTTGCAGTCACGACTGTGTTTACATTCCAGGGCTTCCAGACTATTGGAGTCTCACAGGAAAGGGAGATGGGATGTGACGTTAGTAGTTTCCTGTTTCCTTTGTTCCTTTGCTTTCTTTGTTCAGTTGCTCTCTGTTCTCATAGAGAGAGGATGTATATTTCTTTGCTCTCTGCATAGTTTAGTAATAAAGCATAAAAATGTAGCTCATACCTATCTCATCCTTCCGCTGTGGTGTTGTTTTAATGCTCTGCTGGGAGGGCTCGGAGGAAGATGAGCCTTATCAGCTTGGACGAACGGAGCTGAAATCCCAATATTTTCTAGTTCTGCTGGATCTCTCAGCGGCCTTTGATACAATCGACCATAACACCCTTCTGGATCGTCTAGGGGGGCTGGGAGCTGGGGGCACTGTTATACACTGTTCAGAAAGTGGTGCGGGGGGGATGAGTGTTCAGACCCCTGGCCCTCACTTGTGGGGTGCCTCAGGGTTCCGTCCTCTCCCCCATGCTTAACATCTACATGAAGCCGCTGGGAGAGATCGTAAGGGAGTTTGGAGTAGGTGTCCATCAGTATGCAGATGATATGCAGCTTTACCTCTCTTTCAAATCAGAACCAGTGAAGGCGGTTAAGGTCCTGTGCGAGTGCCTGGAGGCGGTTGGACGATGGATGGCGGCTAATAGAGTGAGGATGAATCCTGTCAAGACAGAAGTACTGTTCTTGGGGGACAGGGGGCAGGCTGGTGTGGGGGACTCCCTGCTCCTGAATGGGGTAACTGTGCCCCTGAAGGACCAGGTGCGCAGCCTGGGAGTCATTTTGGACTCACAGCTGTCCATGGAGGCACAGGTCAATTCTGTATCCAGGGCAGCTGTCTACCAGCTCCACCTGGTACGCAGGCTGAGACCCTACCTGCCCGCAGACTGTCTCGCCAGTGTGGTGCATGCTCTAGTTATCTCTCGCTTGGACTACTGCATTGCGCTCTACGTGGGGCTACCTTTGATGGTGACCTGGAAACTACAACTAATCCAGAATGCGGCAACTAGACTGGTGACTGGGGGCGGTCGCTGAGACCACATAACACCTGTCTTGAAAGACCTACATTGGCTCCCAGTATGTTTCCGAGCACAATTCAAAGTGTTGGTGCTGACCTTTAAAGCCCTAAACGGCCTCGGCCCAGTATACCTGAAGGAGCGTTTCCACCTCCATCGTTCTGCCTGAACGCTGAGGTCCAGCGCCGAGGGCCTTCTGGCGGTTCCCTCCCTGCGAGAAGCAAAGTTACAGGGAACCAGGCAGAGGGCCTTCTCGGTGGTGGTGCCCGCTCTGTGGAATGTCCTCCCTTCAGATGTGAAGGAGATAAGCAGTTATCTTCTCTTTAAAAGACATCTGAAGGCAGCCCTATTTAGGGAAGTTTTTAATATTTAATGCTGTATTGTTTTTAACACTTGATTGGAAGCTGCCCAGAGTGGCTGAGGAAACTCAGCCAGATGGGCGGGGTATAAATAATAAATTATTATTATTATTATTATTATTATTATTATTATTATTATTATTCAATGTCTTTATAAACGGCTTTTACGAAGGAGTTGAGGGGATGCTCATCCAGTTAGCAGACACCAAACTGGGAGGTGTAGCTAATGCCACAGAAGACAGAATCAGGATTCCAGATGACCTTAACAGATGAGAGAACTGGGTCCAAACTACTTGTTATTTAGTCATTTCCAACTCTTTGTGACCCCATGGACGAGAGCACACCAGGCGCTCCTGTCTTCCACTGCCTCCCACAGCTTGGTCAAACTCATGTTTGTAGCTTCGAGAACACTGTCCAACCATCTCATCCTCTGTCGTCCCCTTCTCCTTGTGCCCTCCATCTTTCCCAGCATCAGGGTCTTTTCCAGGGAGTCTTCTCTTCTCATGATGTTGCCAATGTATTGCAGCCTCAGCTTCAGGATCCATCCTTCCAGTGAGCACTCAGGGCTGATTTCCTTAAGGATGGATAGGTTAGATCTTCTTGCAGTCCATGGGACTCTCAAGAGTCTCCTCCAGCACCATAATTCAAAAGCATCAATTCTTCGGCGGTCAGCCTTCTTTATGGTCCAGCTCTCACTTCCATACATCACTACTGGGAAAACCATAGCTTTAACTATACGGACCTTTGTTGGCAAGGTGATGTCTCTGCTTTTTAAGATGCTGTCTAGGTTTGTCATTGCTTTTCTCCCAAGAAGCAGGCAACTTTTAATTTCATGACTGCTGTCACCATCTGGAGTGATCATGGAGCTCAAGAAAGTAAAATCTCTCACTGCTTCCATTTCTTCCTCTTCTATTTGCCAGGAGGTGATGGGACCAGTGGCTATGATCTTAGTTTTTTTGATGTTGAGCTTCAGACCATATTTTGCGCTCTCCTCTTTCACCCTCATTAAAAGGTTCTTTAATTTCTCCTCACTTTCTGCCATCAAGGTTGTGTCATCTGCATATCTGAGGTTGTTGATATTTCTTCCGGCAATCTTAATTCTGGCTAGGGATTCATCCAGCCCAGCCTTTCGCATGATGAATTCTGCATATAAGTTAAATAAGCAGGGAGACAATATACAGCCTTGTAGTACTCTTTTCCCAATTTTGAACCAATCAGTTGTTCCATATCCAGTTCTAACTGTAGCTCCCCCATAGAGATTTCTCAGGAGACAGATGAGGTGATCAGGCACTCCCATTTCTTTAAGAACTTGCCATAGTTTGCTGTGGTCGACACAGTCAAAGGCTTTTGCATAGTCAATGAAGCAGAAGTAGCTGTTTTTCTGGAACTCTCTAGCTTTCTCCATAATTCAGTGCATGCTTGCAATTTGGTCTCTGGTTCCTCTGCCCCTTCGAAATCCATCTTGCACTTCTGGGAGTTCTCGGTCCACATACTGCTTAAGCCTGCCTTGTAGAATTTTAAGGATAACCTTGCTAGTGTGTGAAATGAGCGCAATTGTGTGGTAGTTGGAGCATTCTTTGGCACTGCATATTGAGTGTAGCACCTTAACAGCATCATCTTTTAAAATTTCAAATAGTTCAGCTTGGAATACCATCACTTCCACTGGCCTTGTTATTAGCAGTGCTTTCTATGGGTCATTTGACTTCACTCTCCAGGATGTCTGGCTCAAGGTCAGCAACCACACTACCTGGGGTGTACGAAACCTCCATATCTTTCTGGTATAATTCCTCTGTGTATTCCTGCCACCTCTTCTTGATGTCTTCTGCTTCTGTTAGATCCTTACCACTTTTGTCCTTTATTATGGTAATCTTTGTACGAAAAGTTCCTTTCATATCTCCAATTTTCTTGAACAGATCTCTGGTTTTTCCCATTCTATTGTTTTTTCTCTATTTCTTTGCATTGCTCGTTTAAGAAGGCCTGCTTGTGTCTCCTTGCTATTTTTCGGAAATCTGCATTCAATTTCCTGTATCTTTCACTATCTCCCTTGCAGTTTGCTTGCCTTTTCTCTAAGGCCTCGTTGGACAGCCACTTTGCTTTCTTGCATTTCCTTTTCATTGGGATGGTTTTCGTTGCTGCCTCCTGTATAATGTTACTAGCCTCCATCCGTAGATCTTCAGGCACTCTGAAACCTGTTCCTCACTTCTACTGTGTATTCATAAGGGATTTGATTTAGATTGTATCTTACTGGCCCAGTGGTTTTCCCAACTTTCTTCAGTTTAAGCTTGACTTTTGCTATAAGAAGTTGATGATCTGAGCCACAGTCAGCTCCAGGTCTTGTTTGTGCTGACTGTATAGAGCTGCTCCATCTTTGGCTGCAGAGAAACTAACAGAATGAAATTCAATAGAGACTAATGTCAGGTTCTGCACTTGGGCAGGAAGAACCAACTGTACAAAGATAAGTTGGGGTGTTATTGGGGGGAGCTCCCTACAACACTGTCTCCCTGTAGTCAATAAAGAGACAATGGGTGGAAAGGAATCATTTATTCAAAGCTGCAGCAATGAGGCTCAGTGAAATGCTTTCTCAAAGATTGAGCAAAAATCACAAGTTTCAAGGCACGTTATATACTATTTTGCACTTAGTTACAATTGAAATTATTCAACCCCGATTGCAAATCAGGTTTATTATCAAACAAAAGCAACTGAAATAGCTCAACTCAATGGATGCTTCAAGTGGTTTCCCCCAAATTCAGCTGAAATTGCAACTATTTCAATTTCTTCTGTTTGATTTGCTGAAAGTCTGTAAATTTTGATAATAAACATTTGCAATAGAGGTTAAATAATTTCAATTGCAACTGTGTGCTATACCCATGTCCCACCCTCCACAGTCTTCTGATTGGTGGAAAATATATATGATTAGCAGAAGCTAAGAGTTGGCCACCTCTGACTGGCAGTCCCTTATATCTATTTGTTTCTCTAATTTTTGCTACCCCCTATTATGTAAGCTAAGCTTATGCTATTTTGACATTATTGGTGCAAGCAAACATAAACCTTTGTGATTAGTCTCCAGGTGGATTTCAGGGCACCTGGTTCCCATAAAACCAGTCTAAACAGGTGCTGTGGTTGCTCACTGCTTCAACCCCCTTCCTTCAGACCGTTGTACTTTCAGTAACAGGAAAGTTCTAACCACAGGATTCCAGCTTACAAATGTAACGTTATCTAAGATCAGCAGCTGCTAGTTCAGCGAGGGGAATAAGCCTATGTGGCTTGCTCACTTTTCTATTGAGCCCTAGCACCAGACGTATGTGAAAAGGATCTACGGGTCTTGGTAGACAACAAGCTTAACATGAGTCAATAGTGTGATGCAGCAGCAAAATAAGCTAATGCTATTCTAAGCTGCATCAACAGAAGTATAGTGTCCAGATCAAGGAAAGTAATAGTATCACTCTATTCTGCCTTGGTCAGACCACACCTGGAATACTGTATCCAGTTGTGGGCTCCACAATTTAAGAAGGATGTTGACAAGCAGGAACATGCGCAGAGGAGGGCAATCAATATGATCAAGGGTCTGGAAAAAAGCCTTATTTGGAATGGTTGAGGGAGTTGGGTATGTTTCACCTGGAAAAGAAGAGAGTGAGAGGAGATAAGATAGGTTTCTTCAAATATCTAAAGGATTATCACATGGAAGATGGAGCAAGCTTGTTTACTCCTGTTCTGGAGGGCAGGTCTCAAACCAATGGCTTCAAGTTACAAAAAGGAGATTCTGATTAAACATCAGGAAGAGCTTTCTGACAGTAAGATCTGTTTGACAGTGGAACAGACTCCCTTGGGAGATTGTGAACTCTCCTTCCTTGGAAGTTTTTAAGCAGAGGTTGGATGGCCATCTGTCAGGGCATGTAACCCCATCAAGAGCAGGCAACCTCACATCCATCTGGTCTAGGGAACTGCCCACTAACCGTGCCTCAGTCTTAACTGGATTTGAGCTTCAGTTTGTTGGCCCCCCATCCAGTCCATTACTGAGGCAAGACAGTGGTCCAGCACATCCACTGAAGTTGTAAAGGAGAAGTAGAGTTGTGTGTCATGAGCATATTAATGACCCCATACTCCAGAATTCTGAATAACCCCATTTGGTTTCCATTCTCAAGTAAGCTATGCTTATTGAAAGGGCTTGGTGAAGCCAATTTGAAGTTCAAGGTGCTTGAACAGAAAAGAGTGGTGATGTCATAAAAACATGTAAAAATGAAAGTTGTGACTAGGAAAAGATAAGTAAAAGACACATTGTCTTGCTTGGCTCCCAATATGACAGTCACTCTAATACTTGTCAGTACATTGTATTGGGCAACAGTTCGATCAGAAATCATTTTTCTAGTAATTTGATCATTGCTCAAGTGAGTGTGTTTATGTGTATATATGTGTATATATGTGTGTGTATATGCCGTATTTTTCGCCCTATAGGACACACTTTCCCCCTCCAAAAATGAAGGGGAAATGTGTGTGCGTCCTATGGGGCGAATGCAGGCTTTCGCTGAAGCCTGGAGAGGGAGAGGGGTCGGTGCGCACCGATCCCTCTCGCTCTCCAGCCTTCAGGAAGCTATCCGCAAGCCTTGGGAGCCCGCGGACAGCAGCCCTCAGCCCGAAACCTGGTGAGCACAGCGGAGCGCACCCGGGCTTCGGGCAGTTATCCGCAAGCCTGGGGAGCCCGCGGGAGTTCCCGCCGGGCCCCCCAGGCTTGTGCATAGCAGCCTGCATCCCGAAGCCTGGGGTGTGCTGAGCAGCGTGCCCCGGGCTTCGGGCAGATATCTGCAATCCTGGGGAGGAGTCCGCGGGAGTTCCCGCCGGGCTCCCAAGGCTTGCGGATAGCAGCCTGTTCTGGGGGCTGTGGTCGGGGGAAGCTTGGGCTTCCCCCGCCCCAGCCACGTTCCTGGGGGGGATTTTTTTTTCTTTATATCCCCCCCCCAAAAAACTAGGTGCGCCCTATGGGCTGGTGCGCCCTATATGGCGAAAAATACGGTATATATATGTATTTTTATTAAAGATTTTCTTGGTTTACAAAAGTATGTGCAATCACTCTCTCTCTCTTTCTCCATGTAACATTTTTTACAGATCAGTTTCATTTGTTGAGACATTAGGAAGAAAAGGGGGGGAAGGTGGAGGAGGGGAAAAGGTGAGTGGGGCTGGGGTCGGGTGGTGATGTTTCAATTTTACTTAATATATGTCGGGTTTTGTGTCAGCATCACTTGTGCAGGTTCTCTGCTATTCACTTGTGTCCCTTTGGTGGTGAGAGAGGTTGGGGTTGGCGTAGGGTGTGGTTGTTTGTTTGTGATTGGCTGTGGTGATCTTTGTTTTCATGTGTGAGTGGGGTAGGTGGGTGTTTTGGATCAGGTTTGCCATATTGATTTGTATGCTGTTGGTGGATTGTCTTGTTGGGCTGTGTATGTGATAAAGGGGAGCCATACTGGGGTGAAGGTGTCTTCTTCTGTTTGTCCTCGTGTCAGTTTCAGTTTATTGGTTAATTTTTCTGGTAAGGCTGTTTCCCATAATATTTGGTACCATTGGTCCATGCTTACTCCTGACAGGTCTCTCCAGTGTCTGTTTATGGTGTTTTTGGCTGCTGAAAGTAGGTGGGTTATGAGTTCTTTGTGGTGTAAAAGGGCATCATTGTCTTGGAAGATGTTTAGTAGGGCCAATTCTGGGGTGATTTCTTTCTTTTTTAAATCATTTTTATTGATTTTCCAATAAAAACATCCAATCAACATATCCACATCATAATCCAATTAAAAACAGTAAACTAAAATAAAATAGATGAAATTATAGTCCAAATTGTTAATTATTAATTTTTCAGGGGTCCCCATAGTGAGTTCTTTTCGTTGATACGGATTTAAAGGGGTGTTTAGACCACATTCTGGACCATTGAGTGGGGTTAATCTCATAGCCTATGTCATCCTCCCATTGTTTTTTGATTGCATCTAGGGGGTTTGTGGGATTTTGGAGTAGTATTTTGTATATTGCGGATACCATCCCTCTACTGTGTCCTTTTGTTGTTGTTAGGAGGAGGTTTTCGAAGGTTGTCAGGGGTCTAGTTGCTGCTGATTTTACTGCTGGATTGTTTAAGAGGGCATGTAATTGGTGTTGTGCTAGCAGAGGGCATTTGGGTGTCTTGTAGTTTGTCCTGTATTTCTTGTGTTGACAAAGGTTTGTTATTTTTCTAGAAGTCTATTATGCAATATAAGCCTTTGGTTTGCCAGGTTTTTATCTAGAGGTTTTGTGCTACATGGTGGAATAATGGGTGGTACGCCAGGGGAATTAGTGGGGATGGGGTTGGAGATAGTTTGCCTATTTTTGTTTTCCATGCTTTGAGCATGGTCTGTGTGTACCTGTTAAATGTTGTGGGAATTTTCCTTAGTTTGTTTGGGAGGAGTGGGTATGCTGTGGTGTGGGTATTTTCAATTGTGTCCCTCTCTAGGTGTATCCATTGTTTTGTCTCATCTTCTAGTATATATGGGGTTATATGGCATATTTGGTTGGCAGTGTATATGCTTATATGTTGGGGAGTCCCCATCCTTCTTCTGAGGTGGGGAGGTGCAGGTATTTGGGGCTTATTCTTGGTTTTTTATGTGAGAAGATAAGAGTGTAGTTTTCTCTGCGGAGTTCGGTTGGGGGAATACAGATTGGGAGGGTTTGGAATAGGTAGGTTAGTTTTGGGAGGGTGATCATTTTGATCATGGCTATTTTGTCTGAGAGAGTGAAATTCATGTTGTTCCATCTCTTTAGGTCTTTGTTAATTTGTCGCCACAGGGACTTGTAGTTGTGGAGGTACAATTTATTGAGGTTTCTGGTTATTTGTACCCCTAGATATCTGAACTTAGTGTGGCAAAGTTTTATTTTGGTGACATTAGTGAGTTCTTTTTGGGTGTGAGAAGGGGTGTTGAAGCACATAGCTTCTGACTTTGCAAAATTTACCTGTAGGCCCGACACCATTGCAAATGTGTTGAGTTCTCTGATTAGGGAGGTTGCTGTGCTTATGGGATCTGGTGTTGTGACCATTAGGTCATCTGCAAAAAGCCCTAATTTATAGGTTCTGCCCCTTATTTCCACTCCCTTGATGTCTGTGGCTGCTCAGATTCGGATTGCTAAGGGTTCCAGAGCTAGGATAAATAAGAAGGGAGACAGTGGGCATCCCTGTTTTGTGCCTCTTTGGATTGCTATAGTATTAGAGTCCATATTGTTAGTTCTGCATTTTGCTGAGGCTTGGGAGTATATTTGTTTGAGGATTTGTAGGAAGTTGGGGCCAAATTTCATGTTAGTTAGTACTGCTAATATGTATTTCCTTTTTTTTAATAACATATTTATTAAGGTTTAGGAATTTATATAAAACAGAAAAAACAGAACAATAAAAAACAAAAACAATAAAAATACATACAATCCAAACAGAACACATACAAAACAAGTATAATTTCCATCCCTTATATTCATAAAACTTACTTTCCCGACCTCCTCATACCTCCCCTTTCTGTATTCCATTCTCTAATTAAGTCAATTCAGCAAATCCTTCCCCTAATTTCTATATAATTTTTAGCCTTTCTTTTCTTAATCACATAATCATTACAGCTTTTAACCCCTTAGTTTCTGAATCAACATCGTTCTAGCCTTCACTAATTTTACAATGTTTCTTAAGATAGTCCTTAAATTTCTTCCAATCTTCTTCCGCCGTCTCTTTTCCCTGGTCTCGAATTCTGCCGGTCATTTCTGCCAGTCCCATATAGTCTATCACTTTCATCTGCCATTCTTCCACGGTGGCTAGATCTTGTGTCTTCCAATACTTTGCGATGAGTGTTCTTGCTGCTGTTGTAGCATACATAAAAAATGTTCTATCCTTCTTTGACACCAATTGGCCGACCATACCCAGGAGAAAGGCCTCCGGTTTCTTCAAAAAGGTATATTTAAATACCTTTTTCATTTCATTATAAATCATTTCCCAGAAAGCCTTAATCCTTGGGCATGTCCACCAAAGGTGAAAAAATGTACCTTCAGTCTCTTTACATTTCCAACACTTATTATCAGGCAAGTGGTAAATTTTTGCGAGCTTGACTGGGGTCATGTACCACCTATAAATCACTTTCATAATATTTTCTTTTAAGGCATTACATGCCGTAAATTTTATACCGGTGGTCCACAACCGTTCCCAGTCCTCAAACATAATGTTATGACCAATATCTTGTGCCCACTTGATCATAGCTGATTTAACTATTTCATCCTGTGTATTCCATTCCAACAGCAAGTTATACATTTTTGACAAATTCTTAGTTTTGGATTCTAGTAATTCTGTCTCCAGTTTTGATTTTTCCACCTGGAAGCCAATTTTCCTGTCTGACTTAAAAACCTCCATTATTTGGTAGTAATGGAGCCAATCTCTCACTTTATCTTTCAATTTCTCATAACTCTGCAATTTCATTACATCCCCTTCTTGTTCCAAAATTTCCCAATATTTCGGCCATTTAGACTCCATATTAAGTTTTTTCACCGCCTTTGCCTCCATTGGGGACAACCACCTGGGAGTTTTGTTCTCCAGCAGGTCTTTATACCTAATCCAGACATTATACAGTGCTTTCCTGACAATATGGTTTTTAAAAGCTTTATGAGCTTTGACCTTGTCGTACCACAAATATGCATGCCACCCAAAAGTATTATTGAACCCTTCTAATTACAGATAGGTAGCCGTGTTGGTCTGCTATAGTCAAAACAAAAAATTTTTTTCCTTCCAGTAGCACCTTAAAGACCAACTAAGTTAGTTCTTGGTATGAGCTTTCGTGTGCATGCACACTTCTTCAGATACCTATCTGAAGAAGTGTGCATGCACACGAAAGCTCATACCAAGAACTAACTTAGTTGGTCTTTAAGGTGCTACTGGAAGGATTTTTTTTTTTTGTTTTGAACCCTTCTAAATCCAAGATATCTGTGTTCTCAAGAAGTAGCCAGTCTTTCAACCAGCAAAAAGCCGCTGATTCATAATAAAGTTTAAAATCTGGCAGGGCAAATCCCCCCCTTTCTTTTGCATCAGTTAATATCTTAAATTTTATCCTGGGCTTCTTGCCCTGCCAGACAAATTTAGAAATATCTTTCTGCTACTTCTTGAAACAGTCCATCTTATCAACAATTTGCAATGTTTGGAACAAAAATAACATTCTAGGCAATACATTCATCTTTATAGCTGCAATTCGACCCAACAAGGAAAGCTTCAATTTTGACCAGATTTCTAAATCTTTTTTTACCTCTGTCCAGCATTTTTCATAATTATCTTTAAACAAATTCACATTTTTAGCTGTCATATTGATCCCCAAATATTTCACTTTCTTAACCACAGTTAAACCTGTCTCATTCTGAAACCTCTCCCTTTCCATAGGTGTTAAATTTTTCTCCAATACCTTAGTTTTAGATTTGTTCAATTTAAATCCTGCAACCTGGCCAAAATCTTGAATTAGTTCTAAAACCCTTTTAGTACTAGATTCTGGCTCTTGTAACGTAAGTACCAAGTCATCTGCAAATGCTCTCAATTTGTATTGTTTAGCTCCGACCTGTACCCCTTTAACCAGCTGGTCCCTTCTGATCATATTCAGCAAGACTTCCAGGACTGATATGAAAAGTAATGGAGAAATTGGGCACCCCTGACGTGTCCCTTTTTCTATCTTAAACTCTTCCGTAACCATATTGTTTACAATTAACTTTGCTTTCTGCTCTGAGTATATTGCACCTATACCATTTTCAAATCCTTGGCCTACCCCCATCCCCTGGAGGTTCTTCTTCATAAAACTCCAAGAAATATTGTCAAAGGCTTTCTCCGCGTCCACAAATATCAAAACTGCTTTAGTATTTATGTTCACTTCTAGCTTTTCCAAAATGTCTATTATATTCCTTACATTATCTGACATATGTCTTCTCGGGAGAAAGCCCGCTTGGACCCTGTGAATCTCCTCCATCAAAACTTTTTTTAGTCTCTTAGCCAAAATATCAGCAAAGATTTTGTAATCCACATTTAATAACGAAATAGGGCGGTAGTTCTTAAGTTGGTTCTTTTCAGTCTCAGTCTTTGGTATAAGTGTAATATAAGCTTCTTTCCACGTTTCTGGTGCCTTTTTCCCCTCCAAAATTTCATTACAAACTTCCTTCATAGGTTGTACTAGCCACTCCTTTAACATTTTATAGTATCTGGAAGTAAGCCCATCCGGTCCCGGGGACTTGCCCAGTTGCATATTTTGAATGGCACCTTCTATTTCCTGTTCAGTTATTTTCTGGTTCAAACCTATTTTACTTTCATAAGAAATTTTTTGTAATCCATAAGTCTTGAGGAATTTGTCTATGTCCATCTCTTTCTGCGGCCCTTGTGTATATAATTGTTTAAAATATCTCTGGAAGCAATTTCTAATCTCATTTGTCTTATATACGTTCTTTCCTTCCACTTCTAAATTTGTAACCGTATTTAATTTTTGTCTTTTCTTCATTTGCCAAGCCAATAGTTTACCGCATTTATCTGCTGATTCAAATGTCTTTTGTCTCATTTGTTTAATTTTCCATTCTATTTCTTGATTCATCAGTTCCATATATTGTATTTGATACAATTTGATTTCTCTCAAAATCTCTTTGGACTTTGGTTTTGATCTTAGTTTCTTTTCTCCTTCTTTTATCTTCTCCAAAATCTTGTCTTTTTTCTCATTTTGGCTTCTCTTTTTTATTGCATTTTGTTGTATCAGAAATCCTCGCATAACGGCTTTACTTGCGTCCCAGATTACTCTTTTTTCCACGTTGGTGTTCATATTTATTTCAAAATAATCTCTCAAAGTTTTTTGGGCCTTTTTGTACACTTCTTCATCTCTAAATAGGGTGTCATTTATCCTCCATCTGAAGGATCCAGTTGTTATTTGCTTCATCTCCATTCTTACTGCATTGTGGTCGGAGCAGGTTTTTGGGCAGATTTCCACTTTCTTTATCTTTGATGCCATTCCTCTAGTAACCCAAATTTGGTCGATTCTGGTCCATGTCATTTTGGCTTCAGAAAAGAAGGTTCCCTCTCTTTCAAGAAGATTCTTTGTTCTCCAAATATCAATCAAGTCCATATTGTCAGTCATTTCGAAAAAAGTTTTTGGTAATCTTCCATCCTTAGTGAGTATCTGTCTTTGTGCTTTGTCCATATTAGTAGATACTACTCCATTCATGTCTCCCATCAAAATTAGATTATAGTCCAAATAGTCCAACAAAGTCTAATGCAGCTTCTTAAAGAATTCAGATTTCCCCTCGTTCGGTGCATAAATTCCTACAGCCAAAAATTTCTCTCCTTGGATTTGGATTTCAATTGCCAGGAATCTTCCTTGTTCATCTTTAAAAACAAATTTCGGTAACAGTTTTTCCTTTGCATATATCACAACTCCTCTTTTTTTAACTTTGTCTGATGAAATAAATTCTTGTCCCAATCTTTTATTCACCAATATTTTCCTATGTAACCTCGTCACATGTGTTTCTTGTAGACAAATCAAATCCAATTGTTCTTTCTTCAATATATGAAAAACAGCTTTCCTCTTTCGAGGCATATTCAAACCATTACAATTCCAACTTAGAAGTTGCAGAGCCATGATGAGACTATTTACTTATTCCTGTTGCTCCAAGTAGTTGTTCTTCCTCTGTCGATGGTTTCAAACCGAATGACAAGTTCGATATGTCTGATATGTCCAGTGTTCCTTTTCCCAATGATGTCAGTTCCTGCCCAGATTCCACCTCCTTCTGTAGATCCTCTTCGTGGTCTCTCAAGAATTTGTCTTTATCACTCAATGTTTTTATTCTTATCTTCCTTCCTTTGTATTTGAAAGATAGGCCTTGTGGAAATTCCCACCTGAAGAATATTTTGTTTTTTTTCAATAGAACAACCAGATCTCTGTAGT
The DNA here is from genome assembly GCF_964270895.1 of Podarcis filfolensis. NCBI lineage: Eukaryota > Metazoa > Chordata > Lepidosauria > Squamata > Lacertidae > Podarcis > Podarcis filfolensis. Next base: position 17,421,983 of record NC_139619.1, read on the forward strand.
AGGTTCTTACATCCAGAATGTGCTTCGGAATATCTTTAAAGATCTCCACATAAGAGTTTTCAATCTCCAAGGTTTTTTGGTAGTGCAGATTCAGAATTTTGTCCCTTTCTTCCTTTGTTCTTAATGTTATTAAACAGTCTCTTGCCTTGTTCTTCCTTTGTCTTGTACCAAGCCTAAATGCACTCACTATCTTGAATTCCTCCTCCAGGCCCTGTTGCCAAAAGTCCAAAAATTCTTTTGTCAGGAAGTGCACCAAGTTATCTTTCTCACTTTCCGGAACTGATCTGATCCTTAGATTTCTCTCTTTTCTCTGAAGTTCAATCATAGACAAAGTCAGATCATGATCCTCCAATTTCCTGATGACCGGTGGTATCCTCTCTTGGGTGACAACTGCAATTTCCTTTGCTTCTTCTGCAATCTTTCGAGTTGTAGCCGAGTCCTCCAAAAGTCTTACAATGGTCTCTGTGTTAGAATTTACCTTCCTTCCCAATTCATCAATACTTTTCGTGTTCAGATCAATTTTTGCTGAGATCTCAGCCACTTGTTTATTAGTTTCCAGAATTTGTTTATTAGTTTCCGCAACTTGTTTACTTGTCTCTGTTCCCTGCTTCTTTAAGTATTCCAAAGATACATTAATCTTGCCAAGTGCTTGTGCCAAAGCATCTTCTGCTGACATAGCTCTTGGTTTTGTTTGAGAGGCAGCAGCTGCGCCCGTGCCTCCGGATGTTGAAGCTCTCCGCTGGTGGGAAAAATCCGTCTTGTATTGTCTACCTGATCTTAAGCTTCTTTCTTCAGATTTCCCCTTTTCTTTATCTATAACACTCTCATTCGGAGCCAAGGTCACGTCTTACTCTTGTACTTTGTTTTGAAAAGGAAATTTCCACTGGCTCTCACTCTAGTGGCTTAATTTTTATTGTAGCAACAAAGTCTCCACTAGGGGGAAGAGTTCCAGCTTCACTTTGTAATTTTGTAGCCAATATCTCTTAAAAAAACCCCTTTTTTCCAATTAGCCACAGTTTCAAATTTATCTTCAATGCTATTTTATGTATAAGTCCATTCAAAGACACTGTATCCTTACATAAAGTTACTGCTATAAACAATCCCCATGTATTGACAGTCCACCATTCAGTTTCCCTGTCAAGGCAGTCCGACTCCAGAGATCAAAGCAGCGGACGTTCTTTTTAGACGTTCCTTTCTTACAGGCATAAAAAGTTCAATTTTCACCCCCCTCCACTCCTGTCAAGCGTTGGGGAGAAATACTCTTCCAAACGATGGATTACTAATTCCAAGAAGATATTCCCTCTTAAGTTACAGCTTACAGTCTCTTTGCTTTAGGTTATTTACACAACGGGAAGGCAGACTTCCTTTTTGTACCTTTCCCGTGCAGTACCAAAATTCTTCCTAATTTTATTTCAAATTAAGTCCGTTATTCCTACTCACGAGTAGTTGCTTTTAAGTCCAGATTTTAGGGAAGAAATCAGCGCTCTCCGATCATGGCGATGCGGCTTCACTCAGCAGGCTTTGTCAGCGATCCTCAGCACCGCGCCGCTCACCCGCTGCCGCTCCGAAGCCTTTAAAAAGGCTTCTTTGCGGTTTTGGGGGGGCGCAAAAGGTGCCCGCTGGATCTCTTCGTTCACAGGCTTCCGCGCCTGTGATTTTTAAGGGTCCCCGCTTCGCCGTTGCGGCAGGACCTGAACCCACGGAGCAGGCTTCCCCCGGAGCTCGGGGGAAAGTCAGCCATTAATCGCTGGCGCTGACCGGAAGTCCTGCTAATATGTATTTCCACTCCAAGCAGTCAAAAGCTTTGAGGATGTCTAGGGACATAATTGTCAATGGGAGTTTAGTTGCCTTGCTGTGTTCGATCAGGTTCAGTAGTTTCCCGATGGGGTCTGTTATATTGCAGCCAGGGACAAAGCCAGTCTGGTCTGGGGCTATTAACTTGTGTAGGAAGATTTTTAGGCGGTTGGCCAAGATTGATGTGAATATCTTGTAGCCTTGGTTTATTCATGAGATTGGGCGGTATGATTCTACTTTGAGGCTGTCTTTCAGTGGTTTTGGGATGGAGACTATTTTGGAGTGGGTCCAGGTTTTGGGGATGACCCCCCTTTTATGATGTCATTGAATAGGCGGGTCATGTAGGGCATCAGGGGTTCTTTGAATTTCCTATAGAATTTAAATGCGTTACTTTTATTGTTAGCCGCTCTGAGCCCTGCTTTGGCTGGGGAGGGCGGGTTATAAATAAAAAAATATTTATTGTTATTATTAATTCTGCTGTGAAGCCGTCTGGGCCTGGGGCTTTGTGTGGTTTCAGGTTTTTGAGGACCGTATCTATTTCCTCTGGGGTGATAGGACTGTCCATGAATTCCTGTTCCTCATCAGTTAAGGTAGGTGTCAGATGCTGGGTGGTGGTTGCTTGTGAGTAACCAGGCAGGACTCCGACCTGTCTTTTACAGGTTTTATTGTGCAAACTATTTACGGTGCAGATACACAAGGTTCATGTCCGTCTTAGTCACTTGCAGAATCCGGGAGTGGCCTCTTCCAGGCTCCCCCCCACATAAGAACTTAGACACCCTAAACCTCTGCCACCCCTCCTTGCGTTTCACCCTTCTGCGCAAACTGGGCGACGGAAGTGGCGTGTGTGCCTCCTGGCCAGCTGGGCTAGGTGAGGCACTTGGGCTCTCAGCAGCATCTTCGAGCCCTTCCCTCGCTTGGCTGGCCCCTTCCCTCTCTTCTCCACTGGAGGTGTGGCTTTCCCCACCACTGGACAAGGAACTGCTTCTCAGAAGTTTCTGTGGCTCCCTGTATCCCAACGGAGTTGCCTCCCTCCCCTGTTCCGACAGCAGTCCCCTGACAGTAGGCATGGTCAGTCCTGTTAGAAATGTTCTGATTTCCTTCTCAGGTGGGCTATGGGAGATGTATAGGTTGGAGTAGAATTCTGCAAATTCTGAGGTTATTTCTTTGGGGGAGAATGTTATGTCGCCATCTTTTTTGGTGATGCAGTGTATTATTGTTTTGAGTGCTTTTTTCCTACATCTATTTGCTAGTAGTCTGGAGTTTTTCCCTCCATATTCATAGAAACGTTGTATAGAGTATAGAATACTGATCATTGTTTTGTTGATTTCTAGGGAGTCTAGTTCTCTCCTTTTTTGTTCTATAAGTTTGAGGAGTTTTTTAGATGCTGTTTGTAGCGTGATGAGAGGGCTGTGATGTCTTGTTCTAGTTCGCTAATTTTTGAGGAGGTTTGTTTATTAAGGAATGCTTTCTCTTTTATGCAAGCTCCTCTGGTGACTGCTTGCATTGCATCCCATAGGAGGGGGGTTGTTATATTGTCTACATAATTTTCCTTGAAGTAGTTTTGGAGAGTTTTTGTGAGACTATCTCTAATTTGTTTGTTTGTAGTTAGGATTCGACTGAAGGGCCATGATTGGGTGGTTTGTGTTCCCTGTCCTATTTTAACGGTGACTTCTACTGGGGCGTGATCTGTGATTTTTATGTTACCTACCGGTATGTTCGTTGATTCCACTAAGGAGATCAGATCCTGTGTGAGCAGAATGCTGTCCAGTCTGGACACTGTACCATGGTGTCTGGATTGGAATGTATGGCTGGTGTCTCCTGGGTTTTGCTCACCCCAAATGTCGTAGAGACCCCTGTTTTTTAGCATTTTTAGTAACTTGTAGGAGTCCCTCGTTGTTGGGGGTTTCCGTCGGAGGAAGGTTGCCCATGGGGTTGTAGGGTGGATGTCTTTCAGGGATATACCTTTCATATTTAGATTGAGGTCCCCTGCTAGGATTGCTTCCTCTTCGGAGAAGGCGAGGAACTTGTTTAATGTTTTTTGGGTGAATTCTAGTTGTTTTGAGTTTGGGGCATATATGGAGCCGATTGTCAGTTTAGTTTTGCCATCTAGTGTCTCTTTAGCAAAAATGAATCTGCCTCTTTTGTCCTTTAGGACTGCCGTGGCTTTGAAGTTCAGGTCTCTACTGAGTATTATGGCTACTCTGCGGGCCTTCCCTGAGCCAGGTGCAACCCATTGTTGACTGAAGCGGGGGTCACTCAGGAGTTTGCTCCCTTTGGGTGGGTTGTGTATTTCTTGTAGGAAGATGATGTGTGGTTTCATGGTGTTTATGTATGAGGTGGTGCATTTTCTTTTGATGGGGTTTCCCAGCCCCCTCACATTTAATGTAATTGCTTTTAGGCTAGCCATCTTGCTTATCTATTATGTAGGATGATTCCTTGCCAACCCATCTGGGTTGTCCTGCGTCTCTCACTTTGTGTTGTTTAATGAACTAATGGGGTTGTGCTGACCTAGAGTGTGGTGGGTGGAGGACTAGTGGGATTAGGATCAGATTTGGGTTAAAGAGTGGGGGATAGATTATAGAGAGTATCCTATATGTAGTCATATAGGTGTGTGTTAGGGGTATTTTGGGCCATCTGGCGTTTAGCCGGTTGGTCCTAGGACTCAGCTGGTGAGGATGGCCTTGTTTAGGGGCAGGCCATCCTGTTAGGATATTTCCGTTCCACCTTAAAAGGGAGCAGGCTGTTGTGTGTCACAAGCCTGCATACTTCCTGCTCACAGGGAGTTTCCGTTTTGTATATAGCTTTTGTTTCTGTCTGTTTCCTCGACACAAAGGCAGGCAGTCATGTTTTTCCTTTGTTCTGACCAACGCTGAATAAAGCTGTAAATACGCTCTCTTGGGTGAATCTTCCGTTGTGGAAACTCTGCGAAAAGGGCGTGCACGAGTCCTGGAATGTGTCTGAGGCCCGTGTCGCTAATTGGCTGATGCTGTTCCGATGGGAGTCGAGTTCGTCCAGAGACGACGATGGAGGCCTGCCTGATGAGGCTGCCTGATGCCTCTGACTCCCTGGCAGTATCCCAACACATCCTCCCTGTCGTTTGCAATAGGGGGTGGTCAGTGAGACAGTGTTAAGTGTCTTTGTGATGCCAATGTTGGGCATAGGGTTCATAAGCAGTGTTGCCAATGTTATTAGCAACATGATTGGTATGCTGGGGTGGGGATGTGGGTGTTGGTATGCTCTGGTGCCACCATTGTGCTGATTGGGTGTCAGATTTTAGCCTGTTTGTGGGTTGTTTTATTGAGGTTGGAGAAGTTATTTTTCCTTAGCATGGAGTAGGGGGTGCTGAAAGTGTGGGTTTTGGGTTGTTGTGTGGTGGGGAATGTGGTTTGAAGTCGTCTGGACTGGTGTTGGGGTGAGGATCTCTGTGGAGGTGCAGGGCTGGGGGGGTGTTGATGGTGTTGGCTATATTTATGGCCTGGGGGAGGGGGGGAAGGAAGGAAGGGGGGAATCACCAGTCCTTCAGTTTGAGGTGTTTTCCGGGTGCTTCATTCAGCTGTGGTTGTTGTTGTTGTAGGGTTGTCCATCTGTGATGTGTTGGTTTGGTTGATCTTGGTCTGTTGTCTTGTGCCGTATGTTCGGCGGGATGCTTTTGTGCGTGGTGGTGGTTGGCTGTGTTGGTTTGCATTGTTGTGTCACTTCTGTTGCTTCTTTTTCCTCTTTACTGTCGTCCAGTTGTTTGGTGTTGTTTCATCGTGGTGGTCGTGACTCACTTGGTGAGTTTGTCAGTTGCCATTCCAGTGGAGGGTTGAGTTCAAGGTTCTTCAGTAGTTGCAGGGCTTCAGGTATGTTGGTAGCCATGTGTTGTGTTGTGTTGGTTGTTACTATGAGGCGGAAGGGGAAGTCCCATCGGTACTTGATCCCTGCTTGTTGGAGACACTGGGTGCATGGGCGTAGGTTTTTCCTCCAATTTAGGGTGTCCTGAAATAAATCCTATAAGGCCAATATGGGGTTGTCTCCGTATTGAAGGCTTGTTGAGTTTCTGAAGTTGTTCCATACCTCTTCTTTCATTTTGTAGCGTGTGAAGCATACAATGATGTCTCGGGGGGGGGGGGGGCGTTGGGTTTCGGCATAGGTTTTAGGGCTCTGTGAGCCCTCTTCAGGTCGTCTACCTCGAGTGTCAAGTTTGGGATTGTATTTTTCAGCCAGCGTACAATTAGATCTGCTGGGCTTTTCTCCTCCACTTTTTCAGGAAAGTTGCGGAAGTGGAAGTTGTAGTGTCTACTACGGTCTTCAAGGTCTGCCTGTTTGATATTCATGGCTGCATTTTCCGTTTCTATTATTTCCAGGTGGCTTTCCATTTCAGCCAATTTATTATTCATACGTGTGTTCTCCTTTCGGTACTTCTCTATTATTCTTTCTTGTATTTGGTTCTTGTTTTCTAGAGTTTCCATTTTGGAGGTCATGTCACTGAACGCTTTTAGTAGTTCTCTTAGTCTCATTTTCACTTCCTTCAGTTCTCGTTTTGTTGCTGGGTCGTTGTCATCTTGGGGGGAGGTGTTGTGTTCTCGTGCTGTTTGCCATCTCCCTGGTTGGTGTCATCACAGTCTCGCTGGTGTTTTTGGTTTCAGATCTGCTTGGTGTCCTCTTGGAGCAGGGCGTGTTGTGGCTAAGAGTTGTGGTGGTGGTTCCTGGGTGTCGCTGAGCTGTTGAGCTGAACAAAGCATTGTTGACTGGTGGCTTTTACAGAGCGTCTGGATTAGGTGGTCATTAGTGTCCCGTCTGGGCTGTGCTTTAAGGGCTTCTTGCAGTCTCCTCAACAGTGTTGCCGGGGTGGTGGGGGCAGTCAAGCAGACGAGTAAGCCAACAGACAGACGGTTGACGTAAAGGGTTGGTAGGCAGGGGTATGAGAGACTGGTGGGGTGGGGCCAGAGGGAGGGTGTGTGTTTGGGGGGGTTATTCATGGGTGCACCTGTGTGTACATGTCTGTGCACGGATACTCACGAAAGGAGTATTGGGGTCCAGTTGAGGGTGGAGGGAGGGGTTAGGGGTTTGTGGTAAAGAATTAAGAATTTAAGGTTGGCAAGGGTGTGTTCAGGAACAGAACCCAACAAAGCAATGTAGAGGTTGAAGGTGAAAAAGGAGGGGAGGAAAGGGGGAGAAGCAGGGGAGGGGAGGGATGGAAGTTAGAGTAAAGTAAAAAGGGGAGAGAGAAAAGGAGGGAAGGAGAAGAAAGAAAGAAAGAAAGAAAGAAAGAAAGAAAGAAAGAAAGGTGGGGGAGAGACAAAGAAAGATGAAAATACTTGGTTGCAGTGGTGGTTCTAGTTATAGTATGAGGTAAAAGACCACTGGGGAGGGAGGATTGCTAATGAAACTGTGTGGGGAGGTACGTGCATGAAGATTTTAGGGTTTGGAGGGTAAGAGGGACTAGAAAAGCAGACTAAATCAAAGAAGGAAGGGGGGGAAGGAGATGAGGGATCTGAAGCTGTTGAGGTTGTGATGCCTGGCAGTAGTATTTGTATATCAAATGCCAACAGTAAAAAAGTAGGCTTCGGTGCAGGGAGGGGCGGAAAAGGCTGGGGGTGACGTGACTTTTATGCTGGGGGAGGTACAAAGACCGACCACTCCCAGATTCTACTAGCGACTGAGCCAGCCATGAACTTACGATGCTCTTCACTGTAAATAGTTTGCACCAAGAATAAAGCCTGTAAAAGACAGGTCAGAGTCTTGCCTGGTTACTCTCGAGCAACCACAGCAGCATCTGACAAAAATAAAGCGAAATACAGAAAATAGGGAAAGTAAGTTAGGGAGTGGCAGATTGTCTGGTAAAAATAAAGTTAAAAAAATATTGGGAAGGAAAGAGGACAACAGCAACAAAAAAGTCCCACCCTATTTTTTGTGGGGGGGGGGATGGAAAATGTGTTTTTAAGTAATAAATGGATGTATTTTTAAAAATGGTAGTAATAGTAATTTAGTGAAAGGGCTGAAGACTTAGGGAAGGGGGGAAGAAAAAAAGGGTTAAAAATATATGAAAGGAGGAAAAAGATTTATATATTAAAAATAGAGGATAGAGTTAATGATAGTAACTCTATCATTCATATATATATGTGTGTGTGTGTATATATATATATACGGGAAAAAATGTAAAAAAGGGGGAAATAAACAGCTGCGTGTCTTTTCACAGCTACCCTTGCCCTCCTGGTGCGCTCTCCTACCTCTCCTCCTTTCCCTTCTTAGCGGCGGCGTTGGCGATAGCAGCAACAAGTGTCTTTCTTTGCCCACTATTTCTCTCTCCTCTTCTCCCCTGCGCTGGCTTCGGGATCTTCTTGGTCCTGGATCATTGCTGGGCAGTCGGCTGAGTGGCTGGGTGTCTTCGCTTTTGTTCCTGGCTCGGCCTGGGGGGAGGGGTTGGCAGCTCCCTCAGTTGGCGTGCCGGGCGCCCCCGGTGCCCTGTTGGTTGTGGCGGTGGCAGCAGCAGTCCCGGCAGTCTGGGAGCCAGCCAGGTAGCCCAATTGGTTCTGGCTGGCTTCAGGAGTTGCCATGATGCCTCACTGGAAGTCCCTCAAATGAGTATATTTGAGTTTAGGTTATTGTTAGACAAATTATGTCCCAAGGATCTTTACCCAGAGGGCATCAATTTACTATGTGTAAAAAAGGATTCTACACCACAATCAGGCATAACCAGATTTATTGTCGTAACAGTACTGCACAGGTGACCCCTCAACTCATGCTGTAAAGAAGGAGTATGAATTCCCGCTTGCATCACACATAATTTGTAACCTAAAACCGTTCGAATATTCCTCCTACAATTCCTATTGGTTAAGAAATTGCAGTTTAGAGGCTTAACGATCTTCCTACATCATATGTCCCTCTATTATGTACCCCCACCAATAACATACATCCCATGTCCATTCAAATTAGCAGATTCTCAAACAGTGGTGTGTTCTATAATATTAATGAAGCGCTTGAGAATGCGTACTAGTTCTTAAACTATCATTTGCTATTTCTCCTTGTTATCTCAAGTCACCTCTAAACTATAAATCTATCACTCTCAGGGTCAGCATGGGCCTTTAACACATTGTTTCATAGATAACACCCTGTTTCTTAGTCTTAATTGCACCCTCTAACAAGGAAAGGAGTTTAGGGTGAATCCTTTGATTCAGCTAACTCCCAACATCTGCTGTGTCTCATTTTAAGTGTCTCCAGCAATTAAACTCAGGTTGTAAAACATTCTTGTGTGCAGATAAACAGTTCTGTGAAGGGGCCCCTCCTTTGGGCTGTTTGTGAACCTCTTTGTTCACAGAACCTTGGTGTCTTAAGGCAGGCATGGTCATTTTTACTATTCCTTCCTTAAGAATAAAATTTATTTTTATTCATTTATTCCACAATTACTTAATTAATATTAGGCATGTAATTGTGTGTCCATCAAGTGTTTTTACTATGGAAACATTTAGTAGTTCTTAAAGGTTTTCTGTTTTAGGGCCACTACAGAGGGTTGCTTTTTCTGTGTGGGAGGACTTGTGAAAAGTTTCTAAATTACAGTTCAATAGTTACATTTGCCCTCTATGGGTGTAATCTAGTAATGCTATTGCACAAATTACCTATTGTCAGGGACTGGAATGCAGAGGCTGAGGAGTGGGTGAGATTGCCTCCTCCTTCTGCTGTTGACAGGGAAGAGGGAGAGAGTGTTGATTTACAGCCAAGCTATGAGCAAGATAATCAGGCAGAGGCTGGCGAACAGCTTAGTTATGAGGATTTAACAGAAGCAGGAACAGAAATGGGGCAGACTGTGGACACTTTGTTAGACAGCATAGGTGATCTGCCTTCCCCTCAAATGCGAAGGTCTTTAAGGATACAAGAGCAGCGTGTGCAGAGGAATTTGTCAAAGGGAAGACTCCGTAGGAGCAGGTGTTGCTGGGAAAGAGGGAAGGAGGAGTCAGAGTGAGCAACGTCATGGTGGCAAAACATGAATTGTCTGTTATCATAGAGACTGAATAAATCATAATTAAAGCTATCTTGTTTCCTCCTGGCTCCTTGAAACCACCTGGAGAGGAGTGGGGGAATTCCTCAGGCCTGACACCTATTCACTATGTTCTAACTAGAAATGCTGTATGGTGATATTCAAATGCCCAGAAAATGAAGTGTAGTAAAGATGTTCTGGGGTGACTGGATGGTAATTCCACAATAATGATAACTTTAAATCAACATTTTTGCTGTAACGTATTAGTCATAATATGGATTTCATGTCTATCTTTTAGTAGCCTTCTGCATTTTCACTGTTATCTTCCATGCATGTAACATGCTTATGGTGTGCATAAATTCTTAGCATATCCAATAACCTACTATATTTTGCCAGTTAGTTACATTTAGAACAAGTGTTCTGAGCTTCCATATTGTAGCATTAATATTCGTAATTAACATGTTAATATTAATATTTGTTGTAAATTCTCTTTTGCAGGCTTTTGTGAAGGATGTACATGAAGATTCAATAACTGTTTCATTTGAAAATAAGTACGTATGGTCCTGCTACTGACTAGTATAGTTGTAAATGATGTAATTGTGAATTGTATATAATCTGCTAATGCAGTAGTATTGGGGTAGTGTATAAACTTAAATAAGCTAATACTTAGAGCTTGATTTGGATGTTTCTCGTGTAGCTTGCAGATGCTTATGGAGGTGATTGCATGCCATTGCTATGATTAATAATGAATAATGTTCTGAAACCTATTTATTTTTATGTTTAGCACTTTGTGTCAAGAATGTTTCATTGAAACATGTTTTGATTTTTAAATAATAATTTGTGTTAACTTAAAATAGCACTTCAGGTGTTCGTATAAAGGGTCATTCCATATCAAGTGATCTAATTTTTTTAGCTCATGTCATCCAGTTTTCTGTGAGTGTCTGAGGGCCCTGCTCTTGCCACTTACCATCTGGCCTGGGGCGGGGCCTGAAGCCTCAAAAGGACTGCTCTGCTGCCCAGGAGGACTCCCCTGTGTGAGTGTCTGAGGGCCCTACTCTTGCTACTTACCATCTGGCCTGGGGCGGGGCCTGACAGGCCTCACAAGGACTGCTCTGCTGCCCAGGAGGACTCCCCTGTGTGAGTGCCTGCTCTTGCCACTTACCATCTGGCCTGGGGCGGGGCCTGAAGCCTCACAAGGACTGCTCCTGCCACTTACTATCTGGCCCAGGGTGGGGCCTCACAAGGACGGTTGTTGCCACTGATGCTGCTACTGCCCTGGAGGACCCGGAGGGGTGCAGAGTTCTTTTTAACATGTTTTAAAATTTTCCTTTTCCTTTAGATTTTTTATATATGGGGGTGGGATGGATGTTTGGGTGGGCTTGGGAATTTGTTAGATTTTGATGAATTTGTAATTTTTGCAGTTTTTATTTGTATTTTATTGTTTTTTGGGTTGTTTTTGTTTTTTGTTTTTATTGTTTTAAGGTTTTATTGTTTTAGGCTGCGAAAGAATAACATTAATTGCCATCCATGGAGGCTACTATGAGGCTTGGGATTGCTACGGTGGAGGGGCGAGGGAGGTATGGCGGTGGGGGCAGATGTTATAGGCGAAGGGGATCGAGATATGGATATGCTTGTACCCCTTCCAATCTGCGCCTCATCCCGAGGGACGAGGGTAGGGTGAGCAAGGATTACTCACCTCCGTCACTGGTGCTGTGCAATGCCAGGTCTATAGGCAACAAAACCGCCACCCTGCGAGATTTCTTTACCTCGCAGGGGGTCGACCTGGCTTGTGTGACGGAGACCTGGGTGCGCAAAGGGGAAACAGTTACCTTACGAGAGATGGCGCCCCTGGGTTTCTCCGTCCTCCACCAGTTGCGGACTGTGGGCCGGGGGGGAGGGGTGGCATTATTAATCCGGGAAGATTGTCCTTTCAGGGCTCTACCATCGCCATCGATCCCCGGCATTGAATGTGTTGGCCTAGTGTGGGGCTCCGAGGAGAGCTTGGCTGTCTGGCTGGTGTACCGGCCACCTAGCGCACCAGCAGCCACCCTGTCAGGCCTATTGGAGGCGGTGGCCGGCTGGGCCTTGGAGTTCCCTAATCTATTGGTATTGGGGGACTTCAACATCCATGCTGATGCCACTCCCTCCTCACAGGCTCTGGACCTGGTGTCTTCCATGGTGACACTAGGGCTCTCCCAGTTTGTTTCGGGCCCCACACATCAAGCAGGCCACACGCTGGATTTGATCTTTGGCGTAGGTATAGATGTGATCATGTCTCCTTCAATGAAGGTGCCATGGTCTGATCACTATGCTCTGAAAGCCAGGATTGACTTTCCACCCCCACCCTGCCTAGGTGGCGAGCCGATTTGGGCTCGCCCGCAGAGGCTGATGGACCCTGATAGATTCCGCCAAGCCTTGCGGGACCTTGCTCCCCCTGGCGACTCATTGACTGAGCTTGTTGAGGGCTGGAATATCCAGCTCCTGGCAGCCATCGATGAGATCGCACCTAAGCGCCCTCTGCGACCCCGCAGAAACCGGGCTCCCTGGTTTACCGAGGAGCTCCGGAAAATGAAGCGGGACCTCAGACGGCTAGAGTGAGTATGGCGGGGTGCCCGTGACGGAGCCTCAAGAACATCTTATAGGGCTTTTATGAAAACCTACGAGATGGCAGTGAAGGCTGCTAAGAAGTCTTCTTGGCCTCCATTGCATCCGCTAGCTCTCATAATCAGGTCTTTAACGTCCCTTGAGGGACAGCCAAATTTAAATAACAATTTGACACACAGCTGTGAGGCATTTGCGAGCTTTTTTGCGGAGAAGGTCTTATTGCTCCGCCATGGCCTCCCTGCCAATTTGGATACAATAAAGGAACTGGAGGCCCCTCGACTGTCCTCGGGTCCAGTATTGGACCACTTCAACCGGATATCCCCAGCCGATGTGGACAGACTCCTCCGAGCTGGAAAGCCCACCACCTGTCCTCTCGACCCGTGCCCGTCTTGGCTGATTAGAGCATGTCCAGACGAGGTGCAGGCCCTCCTGGGGGATATCATCAATTTGTCCCTTGGCACGGGGACTTTCCCAGGGGAACTGAAGGAGGCAGTGGTGCGCCCGCTCTTAAAGAAAACATCATTAGATCCTTTAGATCTATCCAATTACCGCCCAGTTTTGAATCTTCCGTTCCTGGGTAAGGTGATTGAGAGAGCGGTTGCTGAACAGCTTGGTGGGTTTCTGGATGAAACATCGGCTCTGGATCCATTCCAGTCCGGCTTCCGCGCTGGTCATGGGACCGAGACGGCTCTGGTTGCCCTAACAGATGATCTTCATAGACAGCTGGATCGAGGTGGGTCGGGGCTGCTGATTCTTCTAGATCTGTCAGCAGCTTTCGACATGGTCGATCATGAACTCCTGGACCACCGCCTTGCCGACGTGGGGATCCGGGGCACAGTCCTTCAATGGCTGCGCTCGTTTCTCTCTGGTCGGGGACAGAGGGTGGCGCTTGGGGGGGAATTGTCATTGCGCCACTCCTTGGTGTGTGGAGTACCTCAGGGTGCGATACTCTCCCTGATGCTTTTCAACATCTTTATGCGCCCCCTCGCCCAGCTTGTCCGGAGTTTTGGGTTGGGTTGCCATCAGTATGCCGATGACACCCAACTCTCTATCTGTTGATGGATGGCCACCCTGACTCGGCCCCAGACACACTGACCAGATGTTTGGAAGCTGTGGCTGGATGGTTACGTGGGAGCCGGTTGAAGCTAAATCCTTCGAAGACAGAGGTCCTGTGGCTGGGACGGGACGATATGGGATTGGGGGGGCAAATCCCATCTCTTGCGGGGGTACAATTAGTGCCAGCACCGTCCGTTAAGAGTTTGGGTGTAATCTTCGACACCTCCCTTTCCATGGAGGCGCAGATTGCAGCTATAACAAAGGCGGCATTTTTCCATCTCCGCCAAGCTAAGCAGTTGGCTCCTTACCTCTCTCGCCCTGACCTAGCCACTGTGATCCACGCGACGGTCACCTTCAGACTTCATTATTGTAACTTGCTCTACGTGGGGCTGCCCTTGAGACTGACCCAGAAACTCCAGCGGGTGCAGAATGCCGCAGCAAGACTCCTTACGGGGTCTTCGCTGCGAGATCACATTCACCCGGTGCTATACCAGCTGCACTGGCTCCCGGTGGAGTACAGGATCAGGTTTAAGGTGCTGGTTTTAACCTTTAAAGCCCTATACGGCCTAGGACCCTCATACCTACGGGACCGCCTCTCCTGGTATGCCCCACAGAGAAACTTACGGTCTTCAAATAAAAACATCTTGAAGGTCCCAGGCCACAGAGAAGTTAGGCTGGCCTCAACTAGAGCCAGGGCTTTTTCGGCTGTGGCTCCGATCTGGTGGAACACTCTGTCACAAGAGACTAGGGCCCTGCGGGACTTGACATCTTTCCGCAGGGCCTGCAAGACAGAGCTGTTCCGCCAGGCCTTTGGCCAGGGCACAGCCTGACTCCCTCCCTCGGCAATCTTCACGGAGCTCTGGCCCAATGGTTGCCAGTGGCTTGATTTGAATTAATTTTATAATGAATGATTTTAGAGTGTTGTTTGTGCTGTACTTTTGTACTGTTTTATTGTTGTTAGCTGCCCTGAGCCCGGCTTCGGCTGGGGAGGGCGGGATATAAATAAAATTTATTATTATTATTATTAATAATATTTTGTACAGTTGTTGAATGGTCAAAACTTAAGTCTACATCTAAAATTTTAATTTTTTATCTCATCCCGTTTGTGAGTTATGAGGGTTTGAAATCCCCCCCCCCCAATGACAGTTTTGGCCTTGCTGGTCAACACAAAAACCTTAACTTAGTTTTGATCATTCAAAACATGTACACACATATGAACACACACGTACAAAATATTAAGAAAACTGGATGACATGAGGTAAAAAAAGTTGGGATGATTTGGAATGACCCAAAGTTGTGCCACTCCCCATTGGAGTTAGTTCAAGAAGCTATTGGGCTATGACTATTACTCGTATACCTTGAAGGTGGGGATTGTAGGTGGTGAATTCATAAAGCTTGAGGCATTTAAAAATATATATATATATATAATTTTTTAAAATTAAATTTCCAATTAAACCAATCATATCACATTAATTCCAAATTATACCAATACATAATAAACTCCAAATATTTAGCCGAATTTTAAATTTTTGTTGGGGGTACCTATGCTTCAAGTTCAGAAAGGGTCCAATCATCTCATATTTCTGCTGCTTTAATGTTCACAAGTCCCATCTTCCATCTCTTTGTTGTTATCCTTTACAAATCCCATCTTCCAATCTTCTTGTTGTTATCATTTTTCTTCTTAATAAATAACCTCTGAGTTATCTCCACAAGCGAGTTGAAGCAAACATTATTATAGTCCTGTGTGGGTTTTCACGCTGATCCAAAAGTCCTGTTCAAACGGCAGGCGTCATTTCGACAGTTCCCATAAAATACAGTCTAAGCGTCTGCTCATTAACTTTCCCAGACCAGTTGCTCCATAAATCAGCCTTTCCAGGGGAGTTTTTGCCAAATCAGACGTACAGTCCAAACATGATAACAGAACAGTGGCTCGCCTCCCCCTTTGACTGTAAATCTCGCAACAAAGTCTGTCTCATAATGGCGGTTCTCAATTAGAACTGCGTCACACCAAAAGCCTTTCGTTTCCTTTCCAGATCTTCTGCAAAACAAAGCCTTTGGTTAATAATTTTGTTTCCACACAGTTTATTTTCCCATCTCACTTGCTATCAATCATGTGGCGGTTCTTCTTGGGGGAGGGGGTTGTTAGGTAAAAAGTTTGAGGCATTTTAAATTGGAGTTACACAACTCAAATTAGTCATTGGTGTTAACTTTAGAGGCCCACATTCATACATGAACCATTAAAATATTGTGCTTACATTAGGTATAATGCAACTAGAGAAAACGTGTCTAGAAGTTATTCCTCTGGGGCCACCAGGGGGCGCGTTGGAAGATGGCCGACAATAACATCTCTCTGACCCACACGAGGTAATTTAGGGGCTGCTATGGGAAGTATGCAGCCTTCCCTCCCCACCAGGGTGTGGTGGGGTGCTGCCTGGCCAGCGGTGTTCACAATGCACCCCCTGATCCGAGAGATGGGGGTGCTGAACACTTGGCACGAGCCCTCGGTGAAGTCAGCTCTTCCTGACGCTGATTCCGATTAGCGCGTGCTGGTTGCTTCAGTCCGGAATTATAATTGGAAACAGATGAATTGGAATTGAGGCTGAAGCACATATATCAAGTAAAGCTCGACGATAAGGCTGCTGAATAATGGATCTCTGCGACCGAGAGCGACGGAAGGATAAGTAAATCTTTTGATGTGTCGTCACCAAGAGACTGTACGTTTGGAACAAAGGGGGGGTGGAGGAAAAACTTTTTCCTTTCCCTATATGATGTGACAAAAATAACCCTCCACCCCAGAAAGAAAGAAATAAGATCGTTGCGTCTTTTAAGATTCATAAGCAGAAGTTTAAGAACTGTGTGGGAGATGGAAAATAATCGGTGAACGCTGAGGAATTTTTATGACGCAGTTAAAAAATGGCGTCTCGCCAAGACAGGCTGCTGGAGAAAAAAAGAGATGGGGGAGGAGATTCAGGAATGTTGGAGAAGAGAAGGAGTATGGAACTGAGAGTTTGACCTGACAGAGCCCCCTGATCTATTTGATTTATTTGGCTAGCCTGGAAAATAAAAGGACAATGAAGAACCCACACAGAGAAGCCAGCTCTTAGTCTGCTTGTGAGAATCATCAGAGATCGCAAAGAAAGGAACGTATGATAACAAACAAGATGAAGAAAATACAAAGGACTATCTGGATTGAACTGGATAGAACTGATTAATTAATGCAGCAAAATAAGTGATGTCTGGACTTATCCGGAACTTTGGACTCGTGCGGAGCTTGATATATGGGTACACCCAAAAAATTTAAAATTTGGCTGTATAATTTGGAACCAATGTGATTTGAATAATGTGATGTGATTGGCCTGTTAATAAAAATTATTATAAAAAAAAAGAAGTTATTCCTCTGTTTCAGGGTTGTTGTTGTTGTTTGGTTGTTGTTGATTTTTTTTTTTTTTGGGGGGGGGGGTAAAACCAACAAGCAAGCCATACCACAAACATCACAGCTCTTATCAGACTAGTAAAACATAAACTATCTCATGACATGTATAACACGTCGACCGCGAGCCTGGGGTTATTTCTGGTCAATCACAGGACCTTTCTCTGCAACCTCAGATGCTGCAGTAGCAGCCGCTGCCGCGGCAGTAGCCGCGGCCGCTGCCAGTCTCCACAGCAATGCAACCCTGAGCAGCGGCCACGGGGAGACGAAATCGGATAAGGGGGTGCTGCTGGAGACGGAGGGAGGTGCAAGGAGGAGCTGTGTGTAAAGGAAGGCTGTATAACACTGGTCAACAACAAATTTGTTGTCTGCGTTTTTTCAGTTGATTTAGGACGAATCTGATGCGCTGAATCCAAAAATCACATTGGTTTTGCTCAATCAGGTCAAGTTTTTGAGCTATGGCCACATGTCTTTTTTATGTTTTTGTTCACATGTACGCTTGTGTGGAGCATTTTAGAAGAAGTTGGTGGGGGTAAAATGCCATGTCGAAGAATTGTTTTGATTGGAAATGGTTATTTTAAGGACAAGAAGTATTCAGGTCCGATAGTTCTGGGTGATTATGTCGAAAAGGGATCAGTTTGAAGTCATAAAACCTCGAAATCTTCCATAAATTGGTGCGGCTGGGATCAACAGAAAGAACCGGAGCAGCCTCAAGTATCCTGATCTTCTATCAGCACGTCGTCCTGTAGCTCATTGTGATGAAATTCCAGTGCCTATCTTCGGAGAACTTCCTGACATTAGTGACGAAGATGCCTCCAGTGTTGAAGGACATGAAGAAGAAGAAGTGGTTCTTGAAGATGATGCTCCACATCCATTTTCCCAAAAGGAGTTGAATGATCTAGTTCGCGACCTCAGCTTGTCAAAGGACTCTGCCGAACTGTTGGCATCCAGTTTGAAGGAAAAAAACCTCCTCTCTGACAGTGCTCGCATCAGCTTCTTCCGCAACAGGCATCAAGAGTACCTCCGTTTTTTCTCGGAAGAGAAGGACTTGGTGTACTGTGCAGATACTGCACAGCTTCTGCTCAAGCTTGGAGTGCCACAGTACGAACCCAAAGATTGGAGACTGTTCATTGACAGCAGCAAGCGATCACTGAAATGTGTTCTGCTACACAATGGCAACCAGTTTGCCTCTATACGCCTGGCTCACTCGACTACACTGAAGGAGAACTATGAAGCGGTGAAGTATGTGCTGGAGAAAATTGGTTATGATCAGCATAAGTGGTTTATTTGTGTTGACCTGAACATGGTGAACTTTTTGTTGGGACAACAGTCTGGCTTCACCAAGTACCCATGTTTTCTGTGCATGTGGGATAGTAGGGACTGTGCTCAGCATTACACAAAGAAGGACTGGCCTGTGCGGGAGGAATTGGTGCCTTGCAAAAAAAGGAACGCCATCAACGACCCTCTGGTGGACAGAGACAGAATACTCTTCCCACCGCTGCACATCAAGCTCGGCTTAATCAAGCAGTTCACCAAGGCTCTGGACAAGGATGGTGACTGCTTCACTTACTTGTGCCAGGCTTTTCCAGGATTGACCATGGAGAAGTTGAAAGCTGGCATCCTTGACAGTCCTCAGATCCGTCAGCTCATCAGAGATCCAGAGTTCGGAAACTCAATGAACGAAGTGGAACTGGAAGCGTGGAAGGCATTTGTTCTGGTAGTGAAGAACTTTCTTGGCAACAATAAGGCCAGAAACTACGCAGAACTTGTCAACAACATGCTGACTGCTTTCAGAAACCTGGGCTGCAACATGAGCGTCAAGATGCACTACCTATTTTCACATCTGGACCGGTTTCCTGAGAACCTGGGTTCAATGAGTGACGAGCAGGGGGAGAGATTCCATCAGGACATGAAAGAGATGGAGACCAGGTATCAGGGTCACTGGGACGCAGTCATGATGGCTGTCAAGGCTGCCCAAGGTCCCAGCTCACAAAGGACCAACGCTGCTTTCTAATTAAATACAAAAGTCTTTATTGAAGTTCAGTTTCACTTCCAGAGCCGCAGCGCGCAGCCCCACGTCTCAACTGTCAGACCGCTGATGACCCTTCTGAATCTCCTCCCCCTGTACACCAATTTAAGACCCTAGCCTTGCTCCACCTTTTCCGCTGCTCCTTCCTCCTCTGGCTCCGCCTGCCCGCCGGGGTCTCGCCCTTCCTAGCCTCCTCTGACGCTGATTCCCCTGAGCCTTCTCCCTCCCTCCGACGGGCTTTAGGAGCTGGTTCCCCATCCGGGTCTCCTGCTGTCCCGCGCGCCTGTACATTTGAACTTGGCGCGCGCGCCCAGCCAGCCGTTTTCCTCCTAACCGTTTCACTGCTGCTGTCACTGCTTCCCCCTTCGGGTGGGCTAGCTGCAACTGACCTCCCCTCCATTCCCCCACTCTCCGATGGAGGCGTGGTCAGCCCTGACTTACTCTCCCTCCCCTCCGGAGGAGACGCTGGCCCTGACACATGTGACTCTTCCCCCCCACTACGCTCTGGTGGGGAAACTGGTCCTGATCCTCCACTGCTGCTTTGGGGTTCCCCTCTGGCTCCTTGTTTCTGGTGCGTCCCCCCTGGGACCCCCCTTGCCCTGACCATCGGAGCCCCCTTCTGGGAATCTTCTGATTCGCTGGAGAAGCTCATGGAATCTCTCGGGCCACTGTCATAGTCCCCTACGCTTCCCTCGGATTCTTCCCCTTCGCTCTCCAATTCCTCTCTCCCCAGTGCTCCTGCTCCTGATTCCCTGACATCCCCCCCCCCTCGAAGCCCCCCTTCCCCCCTCCCCCTCTTCGGGTGTGGGTTCCGGGTGCTCCAGTGCTGTGGGTGTGAGTGCGGGATACCATTCTTCCCCCCTGGTGTGCAGCCGGTCCGCTGGATCTGGCCAGACCGCAACGGGCTCGTCGACGTCGATTTCTTCTGCTTCCATCTCTCTGCTGTTGTGCTCGAATCCAGGATCCTCCCCCAACACGTCCATGTCCTCCCCTCCCCCGGGTACCTCTGGTGAGACTGCGTGTAAAGGTCCCTTCAGCAGCTCCCTGCGCCACCCCACCTCCGGTTGAGTGTCCCACCAATAGGAGCGGTCTGTGTCAAACCCCGAGAAAGACCCCTCCGGGGAGCTTGTTTCCGGCGTAGTCTGCTCAGCTGATGAAAAACCCTGGAACGTGCTGGCTGAAAGTGTGGGTGTGAAAAGCCAGTCGTCGAAATACTCTGCCGGCATAGGTCTGTGTGGGAAGAGTGCATGGAACTCGTCTTTGAGGTAGTGCTCCTCCACGGCATAGCACGGTACCCATCTGTTGGTGCTGGCTGGGGTACCTTCCCTTCCCTGGCGAGGAGATACTCCACCCCCTCTTCTCCCCACCTCGAGTCCAAAATCTCTGTGACCTCGTTGAGTGGCGTCGCCCTCCGTGACCCCTCCCTCATTCGAGATTCGTTGAGTGGGTCTGGCGCGTTCCCTGGCGCCTGAAACCTGTGGGGTGCCCTGTAGGGTGTGAGCACTGACCTATGAAAGACTGGATGCATTCTGGAGCCCTCCGGGAGTGTCAACCGGAAGGCCACTGGATTGATTTGCGCCGCGACCTGGTAAGGCCCCAGCTGCTTGTGTTTGAGCTTCCTCTTAGCTAGCGTCCTGGCCGGCACTGCCTGGGCTGCTAACCAGACCCAGTCCCCCACCTGGATGTCCTCCCCGACTCTCCTGTGCTTGTCTGCCTGCATTTTGTAGGCGTGTTTCGCCAGTTCCAATTGCCTTCGGAGTTGCTCGTGGACCTCCTGTAACTCTGCTGCTAAGTGCTCTGCTCCCCTTGGCTCCCCCTCCCCCCTTGTCTCCAACCCCGGGAAGGTTCTGGGATGCCGCCCATTATTGGCGAAGAACGGTGTCACTCCTGTAGACCCGTGCTTCGTGTTGTTGTAGGCAAACTCGGCCAGCGGTAGGTAGTCCACCCAGGTCGAGGGTTGTTGATTGGCGTAGCATCGCAGGTACTGCTGCATGATGGCGTTGACCCTCTCCGCTTGTCCGTTGGTCTGCAGGTGTCGTGCCGACGCTAAGTTGATCTTGACGTTCAGGATGCCCAGCAGCTTCTGCCAGAAGCCCGAGACGAATTGGCGACCCCGGTCGGACAGGATGGACCGCGGCAAGCCGTGAGCCCTGAACACGTGGTCTATGAACAGCTTGGCGGTCTGTTCCGCTGTGGCCACCTTCGCGCAAGGAATGAAGTGCGCCATCTTGGTGAACATGTCTACGACCACGAGTACGGCTGTCTTGCCTCGCGAGCTGGGCAGATCTGTGACAAAGTCCAGGGCCACTCTCTCCCACGGTTCGAACGGCGTCTGTAGGGGTTCTAGCACACCCGCCGGCTTCCTGTGTACTGGCTTGGCCCTTTGGCAGGTGTCACACCAGGAGACGTAATCCGCGACTTCTCCCCTCACCTTGGGCCACCAAAAGTCTCTGGTTACCAATTCCGCCGTCTTGTCCTTGCCGAAGTGCCCAGCGCTGGGCGCGTCGTGTAACTGCTGCAGGACTTTCGCGCGGAGGTCGTCTCCGGGTACGTAGAGAGCCCCTTTGCGGATGAGCAGTCCGTCTCGTATCTGGAACTCGTCGTCCTTCGCTGTGCCTCTTCGCACCTCCTCCATCTTGGATTGTGCGAACGAATCCGTCTGCAGCGCTCGACGCACCGCGTCCAGGTCCACGACGGCTGAAGCGCACGCCCACGCTTTCGGTGCGAAAATGTGTTTGGCCGCCACCGGTGCCGCTTCCTCGAGATACTGCGGTTTCCTGGAGAGCGCATCCGCCATGACGTTGTTGTCTCCTGGGATGTATTCTATCCGGAAATCGAAATCCGCAAAAAACTCCGCCCAGCGGATGTGTCTCTGGTTCAGGAACCGCGCCGTGCGCCAGTACTCCAGGTTCTTATGGTCCGTGCGCACTTGCACTGTGTGTCTGGCTCCGACGAGGAAGTGCCGCCACGCCTTGAAAGCTGCATGAATGGCCAGCAACTCCCTGTCCCAGATGGTGTAGTTCTGTTCCGCCTTGCTGAGTTTTCTGGAGTAGAATGCGCACGGCCTCCAGTCCCCTTGCGGATCTTGCTGCAACAGGACGGCCCCCACCACTCTGTCCGAGGCGTCCGTCTCAACCCTCATTGGTCTGCTGGGGTTTACATGTAGCAGCTGTTCTTCGGACGCGAAGAGACGCTTGAGTCTCCGAAAGGACTGCTCCGCCTGGTCCGTCCAGATGAACTTCTTTTTCTTGGAGCTGAGGGTGTCCGTGATGGCCGCCGTCTCCTTCGCGAAGCCTTTGATGAACTTGCGATAAAAGTTGGCGAAGCCGACGAACTTCTGGACCTCCTTCCGATTGCGCGGGCTCTTCCAGTCCAACACCGCGTGGACCTTGGCGCTGTCCATGGCGAGTCCCTTGTCGGACAGCTTGTAGCCCAGGAAATCCACCTCCGTCATGTCGAACTGGCACTTCTCTAGTTTGGCGTAAAGTCTGTGCTCCCGTAGCCTTTGCAGGACCTCCTTGACGTCCCTCTCGTGAGCCTCCTGAGATTCCGAGAAGATAAGGATGTCGTCTAGGAAGGAGACGCACTTCTTGTAGAGGAGTCCCGCTAACACGTGATGCATGAAAGCTTTGAAGGTATGGGAGCCATTTTGCAGACCAAAAGGCATTACGCGATATTCATAGGTGCCTAAAGGTGTAAACATGGCCGTCTTCCACTCATCGCCCTCCCGCATGCGTATAAGGTTGTACGCCCCTCGTAGATCCAACTTGGTGAAGAGTCGTCCCTTCCTCACCGTCGCGAGCAGGTCGTCGATCTTGGGCATGGGGAATGCTGTGGGCTGTGTCCTGGAATTTATGAGCCTATAATCAACTATGAGTCTGCGTTGGGGCGTGTCCTTCTTCTTCACGAAAAACACGGGACTGCCCCCCACTGCTTTGGATTCTTGGATGAATCCCCGCTTCAAGTTGTGCTCTATGAACTCCCTGAGTTCTTGCAGTTCGTCCTCAGACATGGAATACAGTTTTCCAGTGGGCAGCGTCGCCCCCGGCAGGAGGTCAATCTTGCAGTCGTAAGGCCTGTGGGGAGGCAGCTTATCCGCTTCCCTCTCGCAGAAGACCTCCAAAAACTCCTTGTACATGTTGGGTACCGCTTGCACCATGCCTAGGTGTAACTGCGGTTCATCCTCCTGCCCCTCGTCCTCCTGGCGAGTCCAGATGCAGTGTTCTGCGCAGTAGGAGGAGCAGAAGGTCAATTGCCGCTGGTACCATGCTAATGCCGGGCTGTGCCTATCCAGCCAACTCATACCCAACACTATGGGCATGTCCGACAGGTGAGTGACGTTGAAGCTGATGACTTCGCGGTGGTTTCCAATTTGCATCACCATAGGCGGTGTTTGCTGTACCACCTCTCCTCCCAGTAGCTTCCTGCCATCGACCGTGACAACGTTTAGGGGCATCGTGGCTGGCAGGAGTGCTATGCGATGTTGCTTGATGAAGTCCACTCCTACAAAGTCTGCGTTGCTCCCAGAGTCAATGGTAATTGGTACTTCCAGAGTGAGCCCATTGGGCAGCTGGAGTGATGCAGTGAATTGCACCACTGGTTTGGGTGGGAGGGGGTCTGTGGGCTGTAAAATCTCTGGGGACTGCTTCACTGACTTGCCTGGTTGGGCCCCAGTGGCTCTGTTTCCAACCAGGCTTCTTCTTCCCCCTGCAGCTGTTTTGGCTGCTGACCTGTTCCCTTTACTGTTGCTGAGGCTGCAGTGTGCTTCTGGGGCCTCTGGGGACACTCTTTGGCCATGTGCTGTGCACTCTCGCAGATGTAACACTTCCTGGTCCCTCTAGGAGCTTTCGCCTTGACTGCTCCCGGTGTTTGGGCTCTGCTGGCAGTCTGAGCCCTGGCACCACCTATCTCCATCGGCTATCCCCCCCTCCCCAGTGGAGGCGTGGATAGCGCCCGCCCTGTCTCTCTGGGTAGGAAGGGGGTTGTCCTGGCTGGCGTGCTTGCCTTACGTCCTTCCTCCCTGCTCCAAGGGCGTTCTTCCAGGCGCACCCCAATCGCCAGCGCTCTTTGGGCAACTTCTTGGGTGCTTTGGGGTCTCTCCCCCCGTGCCAACTCATCTTTAATGGCCCCATTCAACCCCTCCCAGAACAGGTCTCTGACGGCAATGGAGTCCTTTTCCCAACCCAGCACGTTCACCAAAGCAAAAAAGCGTGAGTGATATTGTCTCACCGTGGCTTTCCCTTGTTGCAGCCCATGCATCTCCCTCCGCGCCACATCCACATCTACCGTTGATTTAAAACAAGCGTCCATAGCTTTGATAAATGCCTCGGAATCTTGGAGGGCGGGGTCATTTTCGCGCCACAAATTCCGCAGCCACGCCTTAGCTTCCCCATGCAGATGAGTAATTATGAATCCCACTTTCTCTTCCTCATCTCTAAAGTCTTTCCGAAGCAAATTGAGCGCGTAAACTATGTCGGCTCTAAAGTTGGGGTATTGCTGCAGGTTCCCGTCGAAGTGGGCTACTATGCTGCCCCCCCTCTTCCCGAGGCCAACTCCCTCCGGCTTGGATCCTGGCAGCCCCTCTTTGCCCCAACATTCCCACCTGGTCCGCAGGTCCTGGCAGAGCGCTACTGCTTCTTCTTCTCTTTTCCTGGATGCTGCTACTTCTGCATAAAGCGTCGTGACTGCTTTTTGCAGTTCTGTCACCTTCTCCTCTGTAGTCATCTTTGCCTATCTTCGTGAGCTCGCAAAACACCAAGTCTTGCCCCTCGCTGCACCAACTCACGCTGCGAGGTTTAATTCTGATTGATTTTTGAGAAGGGTCATACTGTCAAGGCTGCCCAAGGTCCCAGCTCACAAAGGACCAACGCTGCTTTCTAATTAAATACAAAAGTCTTTATTGAAGTTCAGTTTCACTTCCAGAGCCGCAGCGCGCAGCCCCACGTCTCAACTGTCAGACCGCTGATGACCCTTCTGAATCTCCTCCCCCTGTACACCAATTTAAGACCCTAACCTTGCTCCACCTTTTCCGCTGCTCCTTCCTCCTCTGGCTCCGCCTGCCCGCCGGGGTCTCGCCCTTCCTAGCCTCCTCTGACGCTGATTCCCCTGAGCCTTCTCCCTCCCTCCGGCGGGCTTTAGGAGCTGGTTCCCCATCCGGGTCTCCTGCTGTCCCGCGCGCCTGTACATTTGAACTTGGCGCGCGCGCCCAGCCAGCCCTTTTCCTCCTAACCGTTTCACTGCTGCTGTCACTGCTTCCCCCTTCGGGTGGGCTAGCTGCAACTGACCTCCCCTCCATTCCCCCACTCTCCGATGGAGGCGTGGTCAGCCCTGACTTACTCTCCCTCCCCTCCGGAGGAGACGCTGGCCCTGACACATGTGACTCTCCCCCCCCACTATGCTCTGGTGGGGAAACTGGTCCCGATCCTCCACTGCTGCTTTGGGGTTCCCCTCTGGCTCCTTGTTTCTGGTGCGTCCCCCCTGGGACCCCCCTTGCCCTGACCATCGGAGCCCCCTTCTGGGAATCTTCTGATTCGCTGGAGAAGCTCATGGAATCTCTCGGGCCACTGTCATAGTCCCCTACGCTTCCCTCGGATTCTTCCCCTTCGCTCTCCAATTCCTCTCTCCCCAGTGCTCCTGCTCCTGATTCCCTGACAATGGCTGACTACTGTTGGACTCTGAAGAAAGACCTCCCTGCCGCTGAGCATTCCAGGAGTTCCAAGAAACGGAAGTTCAAGCCCTGAAGTTTGAAAAATGGTGAAGCAACATGCAATTTACGTGTACTTACCTTTATCAATGCCCACCATTCAGTTTACAGTAAACCTGACCTGATGGAGAGAAACGGATGCCGTTTCCTGATTCAGCAGTGCAAAAATACCCTAAATCAGTTGTAGAAATCTAGACAACATTCAATAAGTAAAAAATTGTTGCCCAGTGTAATAATTGATGCTTTTGTACCGTATAATAATTGATACTTATGTATAAAACTACATTTGACATTGAAAGAAAAACAAAAACAGATACATTTCCCAATCTACTATAAAAACTACTATAAAATTCTAGCAGCTACACAGCGCCTTCTACTGCATCTACAGTGAGTTTCACCGAGTCATAATTTTAACCTACCTCATTTCATTCACTGAAGAATGACTCATTCATAATAACTGCCAAATTGTGTCTTTCCTTGAAACATTGTATGTTCAACCTCTCACATTAACTTACTTGGAGTAAGAAGTCATAGAAAGCCATTTTACAGAGACCATAAATTTTATTACTTGGACAAGGAATGATGTAATATTTAAATCCTGTACACTGCTGACCCTGAAACCCAAGTCCCAACCCTCCTGGATGTTCCTTCTGTTGGTAATCAAGCCTTTATCAGGAGAAGCTGGCAATGCTCCCAGGCACCCGGCTTGATCTCCGGTGACCTCCCTGGCTGCATTCCCCAGCAAACACAGGCTAGGTCTCTATAGGCGACCTCCGCAGCGTGGGAAGAGCACACCCACTCTTTCCTGCTCCCCCGGCAGGGGAAAGAGATAGGTCAGAAACGTCTTTTTACATGGCTTTATTTCTGACTCTTCAGCATTACAGAAAACATGTCTGCTCTCTTCAAACTCCAGCAATCAAGTGACAAAGACTTCCTGTACTTCCTGTACATACACAAGAGGAAGTTCTCAAATTTCATTCTGAGCAAATTCCGGTGCATCACTCTGTGAACTGACTGTCCCACTGTTTCCCAAAGACAGTCCCAACATTCCCATCATGTGATGTTTTCAAGCTAGCAGTTTGCAGCTGCATTGCTTCCATATTGTAACACCTTCCTCACATCTCCAAAGTAGGTGTCTCCTGCAGATTTCCTGTGAAGGACAATAACAAGTGTTTACTAGCATGTTTCTCAATGGATATTAGATGTTCCGGTCAAGATGGCGGCAGGCTAGGCAGTCAGCCCCAGAGCTCCACAAATTTTAACTGAGTTTTAATCGATTTTATCTCGTTTTAACTCGTTTTAGACCAAGTATTTTATTTTTTTTAATCACAACTGTTTCTTTTAACCTGGAGCTTGAGAGCAGAAGAATGCTGAGCTGTGAGCAGAGAAAGTGCCAGATGAGTCAGCGCCTTGCAGATAAGGAACAATAGACGACACCATTAATCTTGAAAGCCTGTGACTCCCACGGCAAAGGAGCTCAGCAACTGGTTTTAATTACTTGCCTAGAGCAGCAGCAGCTTTGACGCTGCCCTGCCCGCCGGGTCTCTCCACAGTCTCACGACCACCCGAGGCTGAAAGAAAGCGGTGAGAGTGGAAAGCTGCGAGGCTGCGAGGCTTCGGGTTGTTGAAATTACACTCCGAGAGGTGAAGAAGAAGTTTTTGGCAGAGAGGGGTGAAGTGAGAGGCGACGGAAGTTTAAATCAATCAAACAAAAGCCTGGAAGCTCACAAAGCGGTGAGACCTTCTGCTCCAAGTAAAGCCTGCCTGCACTTTTCCCGGAGACCGAATAGGGGAGGGACGGGGGACTGGATAAAGACTCAAATTGAGAGCCCTTCCCTTGAACAATTGATCGTGAAGAGGGCTGAGTTGGGAATGATCTACTAGAGCCCTCAACAGGGGTAAATCTTTACCGGAACTTGACTTTTATTATAGCTCCTTAACGAACTGCGGAGAAATCCTTGGAGTTAAATACTCAGCTGTATAGCTACTGACTGCGGTAGGAAGTCCCCTTCTTCTCTTCTATATTATTTACATTATTTAGTTCATATCTACTGTAGCTATGGGCAAGAGGAAACGCCCCAGAGAAGCAGAGGAATTACTGCTTCTCCCTAGCCCTAAGCTACAAGCGAAAGAAAGAAGAGACCAGTCAAATTTTCAAGCAGCAGTTACTACATACAATAGATTTCTCCCACTAAGTGACTTGGATGTAGCTAATAACATTCCCAAGTCCCAAAATACCACCTTACACGCTTGTAATCTAATGAGCACTCTCATCAAGGGCGGGCCCGATGTGGATGGGAAAAAGATCCGGGATAAAGAAAACCAGCTGGGAAATGAGTCCTCCCATTTACAACTAGTCATTAGGACACTGGACTGTATATTTAAAAAGATAGACTTTCTGACGTGCTCAATTTCCAAGCTAACGGAAAAAGTGATGGATATGGATGCCAAAATTGCCCTCAAAAATAACTACCAGAGGGGACCTCCAGTGATAGCCCCACCAAACTCTGGGGCAAAGGGGATGGGGAAATACAAACTAAACGATCTCATGTGTAAGCAAAATCTAACATTGCAACCTAAGAAGGTATGCCTAACGATAAGGTCTGAGATATGGGACTGGTCAAGCTTGGAAGGAGCTAAAATTGCCCTAAGTAAAATCCTGAGAATAAGCATAGTTCATATTGATCTTCATGCTTTACTTCCGCTAACTCAATCAAATGGCTCTTACAAAGTTATTTTAGCCTTCCGTTCGCCGAGACTACCCTCATTAATAATAAGACAAAAATGGAAATTTATAAAAATAAAAATCATACCCACAAGGGTTTTTGCGGACAGCATAGTAAAACCACTACTTGTGGAAAAAGAGAAAGAGATATTAGGTTCAGAAACAAGCTCTACAAAATCGTCAGACCAAGAGATGTTGCTATCCCCACACAGAACGGAGGAGATTGCCTGCAGTCCACAACCAGGAACGATCTTGGGTGGTTCCAGAATATCCAATGATGAAAGCGCCCTTATGAATTCATTTGACGAATTACAGTCACAAGAAAAAGAAAAAATAATAAATAAATTAGACAAATTAAGGATGAAGATGTCTCAGGCCAAAAGCAAAATAGGAAACAAAGAAATTCAAACCAACAGGGCCATTGGAGGCTCAGTGGACCTTCTCAAATTTAGCCCACAGCCTCAAAATAGGTCCTTAAAATCCAAGGCAACGATACAGACAATCGTCTCGCCACCCCCATTAGCTAATCTGGAACCAGCTCCTCCTGCACCTGCCGGAATGGTTATACCTACTAAAGAACAGCAAAGTGTAAACAAAATTTCGACACATTCCTCAATGCCTGACCTGGAGTCATCATTATCGGACGGAGAATCTCTAGCTGACGATTTAGAAGTTCAATCCGTTACCGATACGGACTGGACAGAAGACCCCTTGGGCCATATAAATAAGATGATATACCCACGGAAGGAAAATCCAATAATAGTTAAAACTTGTACTGACTTAACCTCTGCTCCCTTAGGTGATAAGTTCTCTGATAAAATAAGGGATTTCAGAGAGGAGTCTAGACCAAACCAGGACACTACCCCTATAGGACCAGGCGAGCAGAGCATAATTACAAATAGCTTAAGAAGCACACCTGTGCCAAAAGGAGAGAAGTCATCTACTATTAGGCAAAGGAGAATTACTGACTTCTTTAAAATTGACAACCCACCAAGATCAGCGTTCCCCCCTTCTCCATTGTGACTACCTAAACCTCAGTCAAATCCTCCCCCGTTCTCCCTTTTAAGCTGGAACATAGCAGGCTGGAAAGGGAAAAAATCTGACCCGGACCTTGTAAAACTAATAAACTCACACCAAGTAATTCTCTTGCAAGAAACATGGGAAGAGGGGAGAGTAGATATTAATGGTTTTGATGTTACATCATTACCGGCATGCCCGTCTACTAAAGGAGGCCGGCCTAGTGGAGGATTAGTTATAGCAATTTCCCTGAAAATACAGGCAAAACTCACGCTTGTAAATGCTTCCACCTTTGCAATTACAGCCCTGATTACGGGGAAAAACTTTGAACTTGTTATAACAAATGTTTATCTTCCTCCTGGAGGCAACATTGCAGACTTATACAATAAATGGGGAATCTTGGAGGAACATCTTACTCTTTGTCACTCCAAATACCCCAATATACCCAATGTTATTGCAGGGGACTTCAATGCTCGCATTGCAACCAACTGGGAGTCCTTAATCAAAGCCAAATGGTGGACAACCCCAGAATTCATTGATGACCTCTCCCTCCATAATCAAAGACTTTCCAAAGACAAAAGGGTAAATGAAGCAGGAACCCTTCTTTACCAATTGGTACTACGTCTAAACTTAGTGATTCTAAACGGGAACTGCCCACCTGACGTACCGGGTGAGTTTACACACATAAGCTCCTCTGCAAACAGTGTCCTGGATTATATGTTAGTATCTCATGATATATTCCCCAAATTTTCCCACTTTAAAGTTGAAAATATTCAACTGAGCGATCACCTACCGTTGGTCGCCACAATGACTATAGACTGGACCCCAGATGGAGACAGACACCCATCACATTTGATTACGAACTCAGCATTGCAAATCAAAAGTATAAAATGGTCCAAACTACAGGCCCAAAAATACTCAGAATATTTCCAACAAGGACTAAAACAAGCATACTCAGGCTTAATTGAGGATCATTATGACTATGACCAAACTCTAAGACTATTCTAGAATCTGTCAGAAGATTTAACGTCCTTTTTCTCTGTCCCGATGCATAAAATAAATCGAACACAAAGGAAGATAGGTGCATTGTGGTTCAATAGTGCTTGTAAACAGGCTAGACAACTTCTTGGTAACATCTACAAAGAGTATAAAGCCTCCGGGGCAACGGTCCTGCCAAAAGAATATTTCCAAGCAAAATCGGCCTACAAGCAAATTCAAAAGGGAGCCAGACAGGAATGGCAAGTGAATCAATGGCGGGCAATCATAGAAGCCTCATCATCACGGAACTCCAGACAATTTTGGCTCCTGGTAAATAAAAGAACTAAAAGATACCCTTTAACTATTATTTCTGCCCCGGTTTGGGAATCTTACTTAAAAAACTACTTTGCCACAACCGACTGTATTGCTAACACAAGAGATGAATCTCAAGATCAGCTTCCCCTCTGGCCCCCCACCGATCCGGATGACATCCATGACTTGATCGTTAAACTCAAAACAGGGAAAGCGCCTGGACCAGACCTGATCCCGGCAGAAGCTATAAAATACCACGCGGACTGGTGGGCCAAAGTCCTGGCAACCATCTTCGATGCCGTTAACAACTCTGGAATGATCCCGGAAGTATGGAAGACCGCTGTTATCATTCCAATCCACAAAAAGGGCTCACCAGATGACCCGGGGAATTACAGAAATATCAGTCTGCTCTCAATAGTGGGGAAACTGTATGCCCGCTTCCTGTTGAACAGACTTATTCAATGGGCCGAAGAGAAAAAATTAATTGGGCCCGAACAAGCTGGATTCCGCCCAAAACAGTCAACAATTAATCATATTCTAATTTTACAGCATCTTGCCTGGAAATATTCCACCCCAAAGGGTGGCCAACTCTGTGTGGCATTCATTGACCTAAAGGCAGCATTTGATAGTATCTCCAGGAGCATCCTCTGGGAAAAACTCACCCGCTGGGGCATCGACAGAAGGCTTCTCTGGCTAATAATCAAACTCCATGAGAACTCAGCGGCTAGAGTGAGACTCACCCCTGAGGGTGATCTCACCAATTCAATTTCCATTAACAGAGGTGTCCGACAGGGTTGTATATTGGCTCCATTCCTGTTCAATTTGTTCATAAGCGACATGAGGACTCCCCTAATAGAGGCTCAAGAAAAGATTCACGCACCACGCCTAGCACTTTATCGCTGCCCTTTGTTACTATATGCGGATGACGCAGTCATCCTTTCTTTTTCTAGAGTAGGTCTTATGAGGGCCTTAAAATTTTTTGGATCATATTGTAACGCAAATTCCCTTACAATTAATTATGGAAAATCTAAAGTCCTAGTTTTCTCAAAGAGCCGGAAACTCCATAATTGGAGAATTGACGGGAGAGTCATCGAACAAGTCTATAGATTCCAATACTTGGGAGTTTGGTTACAACATAACCTTAGATGGAAGGCCCATGTAGCCTATGTTACAAACAGAGCCAAAGCTATCTCCTTGGCGATCTTGCGATTTTTCTTCACCGATGGGGCCCTTCATATCCCATCGGCGCTGAAAGTCTTCAAGGCCAAGGTGATCCCGACAATTGCTTATGCCATCTCAATTTGGGGGACTTTTGTCAACTTATCTCACTTAAAGGTTATTCAAAATCAGTTTTTAAGAGGGATATTGAAACTGCCCAACTGTGTAAGTAATTCAGCGCTACGCATAGAACTTAATATTGTATCCCTGGAAAACGCTCTGTGGAAGCACATACTTTGTCACTGGCTATCTCTATGGCACAGTCTCCCAAACTTGTACTGGATACAATGTATGTGGAGAGATGATTTCCAGAGCCCATGGGTAAAAAATTTACAACTGAAAATTACGGCAATGGGAATCTCCCCATCCAAATTACTAGAGCAGGATATAGTTCCAGCTAAAAGAACAGTAACCTGTAAACTAGAGGAGATGGACTTGCAGCAGAAAATGATCTTGGGCAATGGTACCTGCTCACCTCTAAACCTTGGTTTATTACCCCTCTTAAGGCTCCCAAACTATTTGAATTCCTTGACTTCTTCGGCTCATAGATATGCCTTTGTAAAGGCAAGATTCAACACCTTCCCATCGAACGTGCTGAGAAATAGATTCTCCAATGGACAGATATCGCTCTTATGTGATTGTAATTGTGGGGTACCGGAATCGTTGCATCACATAATTCTTGACTGTGCTCTTCACTCATCGGCCAGGAGCAAGTTTCTCGCTCAATATCTAAAGGGAATTGCCGATGATACGAATGAAGCCAAACTGAGATATCTATTAAATGATGATGACCCCCTAAGATCACTCATGGTTGCCAGATTCTTGATCAGCGTCCTATCCCTAAAGAAGAGAAACGGACTCCTGTGCGGCTCGGATAATCCCTTTAAACTATGATCTATGTTTTAGGTTGTAATTAGGTGATATCACCATGGATGTCTTTTGCTAATTTATAAGCAGAGGGTGATATTTATGTTACAAATTTTATGTAATGTATGATGTTGGTCCTTTGTTTTTTGTTTTGCTTTGGTTCTTGTCTGTTGTTTGTAAGTTTTTGGCAGTTTTAAATTTGGAGGTTTAAGTACATTATGTTAGTATGGGAAACTGTTGTGTGATGGGCCAATGGCCGTAATAAAGATCAATACAATACAATACAATGGATATTAGGTTGTAAACAAGGCAAAGACCAACAGGAAGGTGTTTGAGGCGACAGACAAGAAACCATCCATGCCTGCTTCTCCTTTTGTCTCCCTGTATTAACAGTTGTATAAATACTAATAAAACACCCAGACACCCAAGGAGGTGTTAATGACTTACCTGTAACCTGTGAACTTACCTGTAACTCTATCCGATGTACCTCCTTTCTAATGATGTGTTTCTGATGTATGATTGACGCTCTTGTTGGGCGGACCATGTAGAGATTCACCTGTGGATCAGATATTAAAACATTTCTGGTTTTGATTTTTTTTTTTAATTGGCCAGTAGCACCTTAGAGACCAACTAAGTTTTTTCTAAGCTTATACCTAGAACAAACTTCGTTGGTCTCTAAGGTGCTACTGGACAATTATTTATTTATTTCATTTATTTCAACTGCGTCAGACCAACACGACTACCTACCTGAATAGAATTTCTGGTTTCCTTTTGTTTGGGGTTCTCCTCCCTCCTGCGTGTGGTGAGTGGGGACCCAATTGCACCAGTTTTTGTTTCTGGTTGGCCTCCGTTCTCTCTGACCGATAGAGACCTTACAAGGGGCTCAACGGGTCTCTGGAAACCCCATAAGGGAACTAGACAATTTTCTTAAAACAGTGCCATCCCTTATTTCAAAAGAGAAGGTGTGCACGGGTTTGTTTTTAAGCAAAATGAGCTTTGTTTTGGGAGTTGGTAGGGAGAGAGATGCTGGCAAGTATGGTTGATGTGGGAAGGGAATCAAGGAAGAGTTAAGGCGGGGTTGCTTTGTTGTTGTTTTAACTACTATTTTTCCAAGTTTGCTTCATTCCATTTGTGAGCTTTCCTTTCTTGTTTATGTAATGAGGCACTCGAAGACTGCTTTGGAGAGGTTTGGGACCTCCTCTCTTCCCCCAACCCCCATTATTTAGGAGGAACTGCTAGAATTATATTTCTACTCCAAATAATCTACTTTCCCAACTCCATTGCACAGTAGTTGCACATTTGTTTCACTTTCTCTCTCTCTCTCTCTCAAATTTCAAGTTCATCATCATAGTAATCATAATCCGCAGAATTTTTATTAATGAATTTATATGCTGCTTGATTGCTGAAGCCGACTTCTAAGCAGCTTGCAAGTATACAGTCGTACCTTGGTTGTCGAACGGAATCCGTTTGACTTCCAAAAACGTTCAACAACCAAGGCACGGCTTCCGATTGACTGCAGGAGTTTCCTGCACTCAATCAGAAGCCATGGAAGCCGTGTCGAACGTTCGGGTTCCAAAGAACATTCGCAAACTGGAACACACTTCCGGGTTAGTGATGTTCGGGAGCCAAAACGTTCAAGTCACAAGGCATTCGAGATATCCAAGGTAAGACTAAAACCAACTACAAAATAATACAAAAACTTGTAAATAAAAATGTGCAATAAAACAATTTAATTGAAACATTAAAATAAGCATCCAAGTATTAAAAAGTACAGTAAAGTAGGCATACTTGAACAGTACAGCAGTTAAGAATTAAAACAGCAATTTAAACAATTTAAAATTAAAGATAGTAACAGTAATAAGTATTTGCATTGCGCTCAAGTGTTCAGATGCTGCAGGTATGTTTTCTTTTAATCCTTATGACACCCCTGTCAGATATGCCAAAAGACTCAGAATTCCAACTTTTTAATGACTGAGTTACTGTACCTTTGGCAGTTTGATGATAGGCAGAATTCAGAAGTCAAACTACTGGAACCTCCCCATTTCA
Organism: Podarcis filfolensis; assembly: GCF_964270895.1. NCBI lineage: Eukaryota > Metazoa > Chordata > Lepidosauria > Squamata > Lacertidae > Podarcis > Podarcis filfolensis. The sequence goes on from NC_139619.1 coordinate 17,456,719, forward strand.
GACATACAGTGATAGAAGAAGCATCACCTTTTGAATTTCTGTCTGATGTGCATATGCTGCAGCCATAGGTGTTCACCAGGAAAAAGAGGGCAATCCTATACTCAAAAAGTTAATTAGAACATGTTACATACCTTTCTGTTACAGCTGCCAAGCTGACTGAAAAACCCACATTCAAAATGGGCATTCTGAGCATAGCTGTCAACTTTTCCCTTTTCTTGCGAGGAATCCTATTTTGAATAAGGGAATTTCTCTTTTAAAAAAAGGAAAACGTTGACAGCTATGATTTTGAGAGATATCTAGTTGTCTAGTGATAGTAGTTTTTTTAACCAATTTCTGTTTGTTTTTCTTTCTTCTAAATGGACTTGACATGATCAACAAATTCCAGAGGGATAGCCTTGTATTGTATTGCAAAATTCATATACCACCCTTTCTCCTAAAGGAATATTATGGCATTTTTAAGACTTAACACATTTAAGCCCACTTTTGTCAGATTGCTGTATGCAACTGTAGCCAACAAATGTTTGTTTTGTTTATGCCACACTAGTGTAAGTCTAACAACTTTTTTTATTGTGATTAATCCCTAATACTGGAGCGCCATTAGTTGTATTTACACAAGAAAACACTCTTGAGTGGGCATCGCAGCCATCAAGTGAGAGAGGAAGGATTGTGCTTTCATTAATCTGTTAATGTTTTAAGAGATTCTCAGATTCTGGATATTAAAAGTAAGTTCTGCAAAATGCGTTACCATTTACCGTATTTTTCACTCTATAGGACGCACTTTTTCCCCTCCAAAAATGAAGGGGAAATGTGTGTGCGTCCTATGGAGCGAATGCAGGCTCCCTGGCTTCAGCGATAGCAAGGCAAAGCCTCCGAAGCCTGCGCTCCGGAGGCTTCGCGTTGCTTCCGCTGAAGCCAGGAGAGTCTGCTCTTTGAGGCTGGCGGTGGGGAAAGCAGCGCTTCCCCCATCACCCGCCCCAGAGGATGGGGGGCAGCAGGAAGGCGCGCAACGCCTTCCCGCTACTCTCCAAACCGGCTTCGAGGCTGGCAGTGGGGAAAGCAGCGCTTCCCCCATCGCCAGCCCCAGAGGATGGGGGGCAGCAGGAAGGCGCGCAACGCCTTCCCGCTACTCTCCAAACCGGCTTCGAGGCTGGCGGTGGGGAAAGCAGCGCTTCCCCCATCGCCAGCCCCAGAGGATGGGGGGCAGCGGGGAGGCGCGCGGCGCCTTCCCGCTACTCTCCAACCTGGCTTCGAGGCCGGCGGTGGGGAAAGCAGCGCTTCCCCCATCGCCAGCCCCAGAAGATGGGGGGCAGCGGGGAGGCGCGCGACGCCTTCCTGCTACTCTCCAACCCTCCTGTGGGCTTTTGCGGGAGATGGGGGAATTCCCCCACCTCCCGCAAAAGCAGGCAAAAGCCCTGCGCTCTTTAAAGGCTGCGCGGCTCTTGCAGGCTTTTCTGCGAGGTGGGGGAATTCCCCCACCTCCAGAAAAGCCTGCAAGAGCTGCGCAGTCTTTAAAGAGCGCGCAGCTCTTGGGGGCTTTTCCCCAAGGAGGGAGAAGGGACTGACTGGCCGTTTCAGTCCCTTCTCCCTCCTGGTCGAAAAGCCCGCAGGAGTCACGCGGGGCTCCTGTGGGCTTTTGCGGGAGGTGGGGGAATTCCGCCACCTCCCGCCAAAGCAGGGAGAAGGTCTTGGAGTAGCGCACAGGCTGCGTGCAGCCTGTCCACTTCTCCCAGAGCTGCAGGGGGGGGGAATCATATTTTTTCCTTGATTTCCCCCCCCTGAAAACTAGGTGCGTCCTATGGTCCGGTGCGTCCAATCGTGCGAAAAATACGGTACATAGTTTGCCACGGTAAATGTGGCATCTCAGGTACCCAGAATCTTTCATGTAGCAGGATTTTGAAGGCTCAGCTGTATAGGCGGTCCTGCAAAAAAACAATTATCTTGGGAATGGAGTGTTCATAAGCATGGTGCCGGAGAGGTACCACTCAAAAATAATGAATTAGGTTGCAATCCCAATCCAATTTGCTTGGGAGTAAGCCCTTTTGAATTAAGTAGGATTTATTTCTGTGTAGAAATGGTTAGGATTGTGCTGTTAGGCCCATTCTTCCAAGATAAGACATATTTAACTTTGACTGCAGTACTTGCTGAAGCTGCAAGGTAACCTATTGGGTTAAGAATATATATGTGTGTGCGTGCGTGCGTGTTCACACACACACACACACACACACACACACATATATATATATATATATATATATATATACACACACCAGTGTTTATAAATGCTTATGGCTGGCCTCTATTGCTGAGGCTGAGCCCCATTTCCTTGTGGTGTTCAGTTAGCAATAGCTATTAAAAATGTGTTATTAAAAATGTGTCGCTGATGTGAAATGTCTATTAGTTAATGTGTTTCCAAAAATAAGATTGCTGTAATTGGTAAAATGTGTGACTGAATTGTACAATTTATTAATGTTGACAATATGCACAATTTATTTTTTGCTTTGTAATCTTGCGAAAGAAGAAAAATGCTGACTAGACATTCCGTTGTGGCACCCGTAACCTACATTTAAGGGGCCATTTGGCAAACAGCTTACATATCTCGAGTTTCCAACACTAGTTATGTTGTGCTGGTTTGCATTAAACTTTGCCAATGAAAGACAAAGGAAATTAATCTAGGAGCAATGAGTGAAACAGTTTCTGGTTACTTTTTTTTTTAAGTCTTCTAATTTATGGAGTATTTCAGGATTATGAACCCATCTCTTCCCTTCTCTTTCCAAGTTAGTTAGGTCATTGAAGACTCTTGATAATTTTGAATTTGTTCAGGTTATTTCAACTCACAGGGTTGGGTTCCAGGTGAGTAATCATTGGCCACCATTCTTTAATGATGATGTGTACTTTTTGCCTTCCTTGCTTCAGTTACATAATGGTTAGAGTGTTGGACCTGGGAGAGCAGGGTTTGAATCCTCACCCAGCCATGAAGCTTACTGGGTGACCTTGGGGCAGTCACCACTCTTAGCCTAACCTACCTCGCAGGGTTGTTGTGAGGATGAAATGGGAGGAGGAGAACCATGTACACCACCCTGAGATCCTTGGAAGATAAAGGTGGTATATAAATGTAATAAATAGATGAATAAAAATAATATCTTAGGTGTTCATTTTGTATTTCAGCTGGCAGCCAGAGAGACAGATTCCATTCCATGATGTTAGGTTTCCTCCACCTGCGGGGCACAATAAAGATATAAATGAAAGTGATGAAGTTGAGGTAAGAACTCCCTTCTGGGGAGGGAATGGAAGGGAGAAGATTTAGTTGGCTGCCTTATGCTGAAATGGGAGGTTGGGCACTATGTGAGAATGATGGGGAGGGTGTTTTTTGGTAAGCAGTACAAGCAAATGTGTATCTACTCACAAACAAGCCCTACTGAAGTCAATGAGACTTACTCCCAGGAAAGTAGAAGTAAGTTTAGTTGAACTCAGTGAGGCTTATGCATGCATAGATTCCACTTAGACCTCTGAGTCGGGAAGCAGATGCAACTTGACTAGTAAATCACTTAAACTACTCTTAAATTAGTTGAAAATATATTAAATATATTATATGGAAGTTTATTTAATATTTTTATTAAATCTACTACTTCATTACATTTTAAGTCCCTCCATCGCCACAGGGAGCCTCGTCAAGGCCCTTGGCTGCTGCGTGTAAGTGTGGCGCACCCTCCGCCACTGCAGGGAGGTACGGCAGGACCCTCTGCCACCGCGGGGAGGCGTGGCATTCATTATTAATTTTTATGAAACGCGGTGAGGTGCAGGATGTCTTCTGCTTAACATGCACAGTTGTGTTGAGGTTCAGCAGCAATTAAAGCAGGATAGAACACACAATTGAAAGGTGCCCCATACTTTGTATTGTGTAGTATTGATATCTATGCTCCTTATGGAACAACAGCATCAACAACAATAATTTTATTATTTATACCCTGCCTATCTGCCTGGGTTTCCCCAGCCACTCTGGGTGGCTTACAATACGTATAAAAACATAGTAAAACGTGAAACATTAAAAACTTCCCGATACAGGGCTGCCTTCAGATGTCTTCTAAAAGTAGTGTAGTTCTTTATCTCCTTGACATCTGATAGGAGGGCATTCCACAGGGAGGGCGCCACTGCCGAGAAGTTCCTCTGCCTGGTTTTTTTTGTAACTTCACTTCTTGCAGTGAGGGAACGGCCAGAAGACCCTTGGAGGAGGACTTCAGTGTCTGGGCTGTACGATAGTACTCTGTAGCAGTCATGTTCAAATGTAACAAGCAAAAGATTTCTGGAGGGTTCAGGGCAGTTGTAAAACATGCAAGCTGTTCTACAGGAAGCAAGGTTATTGAAATACACAGCTAGAAAAGTTCAGTAAAAATATCAGTAGCTTTAGGAGTGTGGAAAGACCTTGCACATTTAATATATCAGAATGGTTGTGGTACTGGGACTCACTGGTAGCTTAGGGGCCTATAAATAATACAAATATATCTTTTTAGCTCCTAATTGCCAGTATAGTGGGGACATTATTATTATTATTGTGTACTGTCTTTCCATTAGATAACTGTCTTTATTTCATAATGGTATGATGTTCTACACTAAGATTTTGTTTAGGTTTATTCCAGGGCTAATGAAAAGGAGCCATGTTGCTGGTGGCTGGCTAAAGTGAGAATGATAAAGGGTGAGGTAGGAATATATTTATTTTAATATTCTGGTATTGACATGTTATGTTTAGCTTCGGATTTTAAGTTCTTGTGGGTCTCTTTTCAAGTACTGCTTATTTATTGGACATTGTTACTAGAATCTACAGTTGCAATTGAAATTATTATCAAAATTTACAGACTTTCAGCTGTTTGCAATGAGCAGATCAAACAAAAGCAACTGAAATACCATATTTACTTGAGTCTAATCTGCCATCAAATCTAATGCGCACCTCAATTTTCAGAACCCTGTAACCAAAAAAAGTATTTGCTGTTGAATGCCATGCACATCAACAAAAGTGCACTCTTTACAACAATGAGTCAGTGCTTGTTTCAAGAACAGAGAGGCTGCATCTTTTTTCCTGCTCCAAACAGCTTCCCCCACAAGTGAAAAAAATTAATAAGAGGCTTTTCCTGGTGCAAAAGGGAAGGAGTGGGGTAGCAAAGAGAACCAGGAAGCAAACCCCTGACCCTCCACCTGCAAATCTGAGGGATGCATGGAGAGGAGTGGGCGAAGGCAGCCAACAACAACAACAATAACAACAACAGATCTTTATTATGGTTGTAGACCAACAAAAGGAGGGAGGGGTACAATAATTTAAAATCCTTAAAAAGTTAAAAAACCCCTAAAAGGAGTTAAAACAGAAAGTGTATATAAAAGTCTATAAGAATCCAAAATAGGCTAAGACAGTTAGTGTTTCTCAACCTTGGGTCCCCAGATGTTGTTGGACTACAACTCCCATCATCCCTGAGCTCTGGCCTTGCTAGCTAGGGACGATGGGAGTTGTAGTTCAACATCATCTGGGGACCCAAGGTTGAGAAAGGCTGGAAGGGTTAAGAACGTTAGACAAGAGTGAAAGAGCGTAATAAATAATAATAATAATAATAATAATAATAATAATAATAATAATAATATAATTTATACCCCGCCCATCTGGCTGGTGGCTCCCAATTGAATATTAAAAACACAATACAGCATTAAACATTAAGGCTGCATGTAGATGTCTTTTAAAAGTAGGATAGTTGCTTATTTCCTTGACATCTGATGCGAGGGCGTTCCACAGGGCAGGCGCCACTACCAAGAAGGCCCTCTGCCTGGTTCCCCGTAACCTCACTTCTTGCAGTGAGGGAACCGCCAGAAGGCCCGCGACGTTGGATCTCAGTGTCTGGGCTGAACAATTGGGGTGGAGACGCTCCTTCAGGTATACAGAACCGAGGCCGTTTACGGCTTTAAAGGTCAGCACCAACACTTTTCTCGGAAACGTACTGGGAGCCAATGCAGGTCTCTTAGGACTGGTGTTATATGGTCCCGGCAGCCACTCCCAGTCACCAGTCTGACAGCTACATTCTGGATTAATTGCAGTTTCCAAGTCACCTTCCAAGGTAGCCCCACGTAGAGCGCATTGCAGTACAAGCGAGAGATAACTAGAGCATGCACCACTCTGACAAGACAGTCTGCAGGCAGGTAGGGTCTCAGCCTGCGTACCAGATGGATCTGGTAGACAGCTGCCCTGGACACAGAATTGACCTGCACCTCCATGGACAGCTGTGAGTCCAAAATGACTCCCAGGCTGCGCACCTGGTCCTTCAGGGGCACAGTTACCCCATTCAGGACCAGGGAGTCCTCCACACCTGCCCGCCCCCTGTCCCCCCAAAACAGTACTTCTGTCTTTTCAGGATTCAACCTCAATCTGTTAGCCACCACCCATCCACCAACCGCCTCCAGGCACTCACACAAGACAGTCACCCCCTTCACTGGTTCTGATTCACAAGTGAGAGCCCAGGGGTCTGAACACTCATCCCCTAACACCACTTTCTGGACACGGCCCAGGAGAAAGGAGTGGAACCACTGTATAACAGTGCCCCCAGCTCCCAGCCCCTCTAGACGGTCCAGAAGGATGCTATGGTTGATGGTATCAAAGGCCGCTGAGAGATCCAGCAGAACTAGGAAACAGCTCTCACCTTTATCCCTAGCCTGCCAGAGATCATCGACCAGCGCGACCAAGGCAGTTTCAGCCCCAGTAAAAAGTTAGTATATAAGAATATAGCTATCAGTCTACAGAGCACTCTAATATGAGTGGTCATTATATCTAGTTTGTGGCACAGGTCATCATCTGACGAATTTTTGAGCACTGCTGTGCAGAATCTGGCAACGTTGTATTTTGTAGCAGGGTTGGTATCTGGAAGCAGCAAGGAGGTATAGAATTTTCCTGTGCGCCCTGGGTACTTATGCAGTAATGGTAAGCTGAGGCTAGTACGAATGTCTCTATAATAAAGATACTGGAGAAGCACATGCTCTGTTGTTTCTATTTGTCCAGAATCACAGGGGCATTGTCTCTCCAGGTAAGCAATCTACCTTTATCGGCCTTCAAGGACAGCCGAAGGGAGGGCATGACATCGAGCCAAAGTAAAGGTCCTCCGGTTTTTAGGGATTTCGAGTTTAGCTAGATATGCCATAGGGGAGGCAGAATACCTGGAGGATCCATTGGCAATAAAAGTTGGGGTCCTGGCTAGATCCAATTGGCGTTCAGTGTCTGCAACACACTGTTTTATGAGAGCTTTGGCCTGTTCGTATTCCATGCTGAGTAGAGGACCTAGAGAGAAGCCTAGGGTTGAGATCTTTGTTGCCACAGCCTGTTTCCATGTGGATTGAAAATCATCATTCATAGTTAGTGGGGCAAGGCCAAGGGGAAATAAAGAAAGTCTGAGCCAGTAGTTGAGTATCGTCACCCACACTCTAGCCTCCACTTTTATGAAACCTGTTTCTAGTCTCAGGGTGGTATTAGGACTCATTTTGGGACTTGAAGGGCTGATCTTAGAAATTTGGTTTGTACGAGTTCTAGGGGTGCAAAATTGGAGAAGGGGCCCAGCTGGGCACCATAGAGAGGTTGTACTATTGGCTAGGCTTCAAATAAGTTGAGTGCTGCAGGTATATAGTGGCCACCTCTTGTTTTAAGAAATTTAAGGATTACAGATTAGCTTCTCTGTGCAGTTTCAGCAACATGTTCCCCATGGGCTTTCCTATTGCCGGTAGAGTGAAAAACTACCGCCATGTATTCGAAACAAGAGACCTGCTCAATCTTGTGGTCATCTAACGGTTCATAGGCCTTTTGGCAAATGCCATGATCTTAGTTTTCTGATAGGTGAGTTCTAGCTGGTTCTCCTTGCAATACTGTGTTAGTGCTCTCAGTGCTCTTTTGAGGCCAATAGGTGTTCTTGAAAGTATTGCTGCATAGAACAGAACAGAAATGCGTCTTCCAGCAAGCTTTGGGGAGTGAAAATTTATGTTGTGAAGATGGCCCACCATGGAATTAATGTAAAAATTAAATAAGAGTGGGGCCAGTATGCAGCCTTGCTTGACACCTTTCTCTTGGGGTCCCTTCCAACTCTACAGTTCTATGGTTCTGTGATTCTAAGTAAACATGGGCTGTGCATGTATAGCTGCTAGGATCACCCCAAACTTCTGCATTTAAGATCTTATTGGTGGGAAAGCGCATTAACGTTCGACAGAGACCAAAGTCTGCATCGAGGGGCGTTGGGTAAAGAAGCATGGAGACAGTGGGTGGTGATGGTGTGGACTTGGGATTCAAAGCAGGGTTGGATTTTTATATTTTATTTTTTGGGGGGGGAGCGGCAGCCCAGATAGCCATCAAATAACAGAACAGTCTGTCTCTTACCCTTGAGGACAAACAGCAAGATGCAGAACTAGGGCAGAGCAAGTGGTGGTAAAGGAGCCTGCCCTCCATCTAATCTAATGTGCACCAATTTTTTTGCAGCGTGATTTGGCAAAAAAAGGTGCACATCAGACTCAAGTAAATACAGGCTCAACACAACAGACTCAGGCTCAACACAACGGATGCTTCAAGTAGTTTCCCCAAATTCAGCTGAAATTCCAACTTATACTGGCTTCTCCAACCCCTTCAACCCCTTCATAGCAAGCATCTTTAGTACAGTGGTGCCTCGCAAGACGAAATTAATCCGTTCCGCGAGTCTCTTCGTCTTGCGGTTTTTTCATCTTGCGAAGCACGGCTATTAGCGGCTTAGCGGCTATTAGCGGCTTAGCGGCTATTAGCAGCTTAGTGGCTTAGCGGCTATTAACGGCTTAGCGGCTTAGCGGCTATTAACGGCTTAGCGGCTTTAAGAAAAAGGAAACAAACTCGCAAGACGTTTCGTCTTGCGAAGCAAACCCATAGGGAAAATTGTCTTGTGAAGCGACGCAAAAGCCGAAAAACCCTTTCGTCTTGCGCGTTTTTCGTTTTGCGAGGCATTCGTCTTGCGGGGCACCACTGTACTTAGTAGTGCAGCGTTTTGCTGCTGTGACCTACTTCAAACGAGATGCATAGCCAGACAGCGGCCTCCAGTTCAGTAATATTCTTGGGTTTGCGTGCTGCAACCACCTTCTTCAAATCCCACCAGAGATTTTCTATGGGGTTCAAGTCAGGTGACACTGATGGCCACTGTAGAACCTTCCAGGACTTCTGCCTTGGTGGAATTTGAGGTATGCTTGGGATCATTGTCCTGTTGGAAGGTCCAATGACACCCAAGCTTCAGCTTCCTCACAGATACCATGATGTTTCCTTCTAGGATTTCCTGATATTTCAATGAATCCATCCTGCCTTCCACACGCTGCATGTTTCCAGTGCCAGAGGATGCAAAGGAGCTCCAGAGCATCACCGAGCCACCACCATTCTTCACTGTAGGCAGAGTGTTCTCTTCAGCGTATGCTTCATTCTTCTTCCTCCAGACATAACGCTGATCCATGGGGCCAAAAAGTTCCAAGTTTGTTTCATCACTCCACAAAACAGAATCCAAAACTTATGTGGCTTATTTATATGTTTTTGAGCATACTGGAGCCAACTTTTCTTGTGCTTTTGGGTCAGTAGTATTGGAGTTCTAGCAAGGAAACCTTCTGTGTTTCGTACGTGCCTTACTCTGCTCACTGCCACCAAGTCTTGCTGCAGCTCTTATGCAGTCACTGAGGGTTTTTCCCAGCCTGCCTTCCCAGAAGTCTGGTTGCTGCTGCAGATAGCTTCCTTTTTCTGCCCTGTCCAGGTAGTGTAACCACTGTTCCTTTAACTTTGAACTTGCAAACTATGCCTCCAGCGGTGTCTCTAGGAACATTCAGTGCCTTCGCTATCTTTTTGTATCCTCCTTTTTTGTGAAGGACAGTGATCTCTTCTCTTCTCTTACCTTCTTGGACCATTCTCTTGACTTAACTATATTTCTAACATGCAGCCAAATGTAACACTCAGCAAACCCCAGAGCCAGCTCAGGTATTTCATGTGTTCCAGCTCAAGCACACCTGGTACAACTAATGAAGCCCTTGATTAGTTGCATCAGGTGTGCTTGAGACAACACCTGTTGTATTTGTGCTGTTCTGAGGGATTCTATTCAGGGGGTTAAATAATCTTCTTTGGCGATCACTTGTGGCCAAGTAAGATTGTCTTCCACGGACATGGCATGTCTGTAAGTGACTGTGGAGGCCAATTCTGGACCCGCATGTCCTTCCACAGTGGTAGCATAGGTTTCTGGGCAGGAGTTGATCATGGTGAGGATTTGCCAAAAGTGCCTTCCTCTGAGCACATTTCTCCCTTGCGTCCTGAGTTCAAAAGTCTTCAAAGGCCACGACACCTTTGGTAAAGGCTGTTCTCCAATTGGAGTGCATGCAGGCCAGTGTTTCCCAATTTTCCGTGCTTACAGGTGAAACTCGGAAAATGAGAATACCGTGGAAAAGTTCATTTATTTCAGTTGTTGTTGTTTAGTCGTTTAGTCGTGTCCGACTCTTCGTGACCCCATGGACCAGAGCACGCCAGGCACTTCTGTCTTCCACTGCCTCCCGCAGTTTGGTCAAACTCATGCTGGTAGCTTCGAAGACACTATCCAACCATCTCGTCCTCTGTCGTCCCCTTCTCCTTGTGCCCTCCATCTTTCCCAACATCAGGGTCTTTTCCAGGGAGTCTTCTCTTCTCATGAGGTGGCCAAAGTACTGGAGCCTCAGCTTCAGGATCTGTCCTTCCAGTGAGCACTCAGGGCTGATTTCCTTAAGAATGGATAGGTTTGATCTTCTTGCAGTCCATGGGACTCTCAAGAGTCTCCTCCAGCACCATAATTCAAAAGCATCAATTCTTCGGCAATTTATTTCAGTAATTCAACTTAAAAGGTGAAACTAATATATGAGATAGACTCATGACATGCAAAGCGAGATATGTCAAGCCTTTATTTGTTGTAATTGTGATATTATGGTGTACAGCTGATGAAAACCCCAAACTAACAATCTCAGAAAATTAGAATATTAAATGAAATCAGCAAAACAAGGATTGCAAATAGAGCAATATTGGACCTCTGAGAAGTAGAAACATGCATATGTACTCAGTACTTGGTTTGGGCCCCTTTTGCATCAATTACTGCCTCAATGCGGCGTGGCATGGATGCGATCAGCCTGTGGCACTGCTGAGGTGTTATGGAAGACCAGGATGCTTCAATAGCAGCCTTCAGCTCTTCTGCATTGTTCGGTCTCATGTCTCTCATCTTTCTCTTGGCAATGCCCCATAGATTCTCTATGGGGTTCAGGTCAGGCGAGTTTGCTGGCCAATCAAGCACAATAATCCCATGGGCATTGAACCAGGTTTTGGTACTTTTGGCAGTGTGGGCAGGTGCCAAGTCCTGCTGGAAAATGAAGTCAGCATCCCCATAAAGCTCGTCTGTAGAAGGAAGCATTGAAGTGCTCCAAAATCTCCTGGTAGACGGCTGCGTTGACCCTGGATTTAATGAAGCACAGTGGACCAACACCAGCTGATGGCATGGCTCCCCAAATCAACACTTCACACTGGACTTCAAGCATCTGGCATTGGAAACTTCACACTGGACTTCAAGCACCTGGCATTGTGTGCCTCCCCATTCTTCCTCCAGACTCTGGGTCCTTGGTTTCCAAATGAGATGCAAAAGCTGCTCTCATCAGAAAAGAGGACTTGGGACCACTGAGCAACAGACCAGTTCTTTTTTCTTCTTTAGCCCAGGCAAGATGCTTCTGACGTTGTTTCTTGTTCAGGAGTGGCTTGACAAGAGGAACATGACATTTGAAGCCCATCTCCAGGATCCGTCTGTGTGTGGTAGCTCTTGATGCACTAACTCCAGCCTCAGTCCACTCCTTGTGAAAATCCCCAACACGTTTGAATGGTCTTTTCCTGACAATCCTCTTCAGGCTGTGGTCATCCCTGCTGTGTGTGCACCTTTTTCTTCCACACTTTCCCCTTCCGCATAACTTTCCATTAATGTTCTTCGATACAGCACTTTGGGAACATCCAACTTCTTCTGCAATTACCCTTTGAGGCTTTACCTCCTTATGATGGCTTTTTGCACAACTGTCAGGTCAGCAGCCTTCCCCATGATTGTGCTTCCTACTGAACCCATTGCAGGTGTTATGGATTGAATAGCTACTGCACCTTTTCACGATATTCTAATTTTCTGAGATTGTTAATTTGGGGTTTTTATCAGCTGTACGCCATAATATCACAATTATAACAAATAAAGGCTTGACGTAACTCGCTTTGCATATCATGAGTCTATCTCATATATTAGTTTCACCTGTATACAGCGGGGGTTTTTTTATAGATATGCATTGAGAGCATATTTAATCCTCTCTTGTTGTCAGCCTGTATTTCGCTTTCCATTCTTAAGTTGGGAATAGAGTAGTTGCTTTGGAAGACGATAATCAGGCATCTGAACCACATGACCCATCCAACGAAGTTGATGTTGAAGAATCATTGCTTTGACACTGGTGATCTTTGCTTCTTCCAATACACTGTCATTAGTTCACCTGTCTTCACAAGTGAGATATAATTTTTTTTTGAGATACTGTTGATGGAATCTTTCGAGGAGTTGGAGATGGTGTTTATAAGTGGTCCACGTTTCACAAGTGTTGGTAGTACAGTAGCTTTGTAAACAAGCATTTTGGTTTCCCTGCGAATGTCCCGGTCCTCAAACACTCTGCACTTCAATTAGGAGAAAGGTGCACTCACAGAGCTAAGATAGTGCTGGATTTTGGCATCAATGCCTGCCCTTATGGAAAGATAACTGCACAGGTAGGAAAAGTGATCAACATTCTGTTCAGGGGGTTAAGACTGGAGAAACCAGTATTGTAGGAAAAACAGAGATGGCAGGAGGTTGGATGCAGGTGAGCTGTGCAGACGCACGCTGGCAAGCATGCTCCAAACAAGCTGCCAACTAGCTCTGCTGAGGCTCCTTTTATTAGCAGAAGTCAACAATCGGAAACAGTAGTGAAACCACCCTGAACTTAACATATTTCTATCTAAGCACATTTCCAGCATTAGCAAATACACATGTCAGCAGGTGTTTCCCTCAAAGTTTCCCCCCGATACTTGATTACGTCTGCGTCCCCGGTCATGCTTCAGCCAAGCGATATGTCTAACAAACAAATTGTGAGAGGACACAATTTCAGAGGAAAAACCCTGTTTTCTAGCCAAGAAGGCAAAAGGTCAGGGAAAGCAGGTGCAATGCTCCTTGACATACTGTTGCATGTCTGGTGCGAGGTTTGCCTTCGCAAAGCGGAGCGTTGAATATTGAATATTGATTTTATTACGGCTATTAGCCCATAAAATATGTACAAACATAAAAACACAGAGACATAAAACCAGATATATCCGACAACAGAAGGTGAACACCACGATGCAAGGGTGGGTCATTGAGCAGAGCCAAGTGACAGCTTGGGGCCAGGAGAGCTCCAAGGGGCGGATCACAGAAAAGGAAAACTGAAGACGAACTCTGACATGCACTCTCATCATAACAGTCCGATTAGTTTTGATGTTGTTGTTGTTTTTTGGTGGTTTTTGAGTGTGAGATAACCGCATTCAGAAATCTCGCCACCTGCAGAGTTACAGAAGGATCTGTATCCTGCAAAAGCAGTGCGGCGTGTGACTCAACAGGTCTGCCAACCAAGCGCAGTAAAGCAGGACCCAGGAATTTAGCCCTGGCTATGCTATGTAGGGGACAGTTGAACATTATATGTGAAAGAGATTCAACAGTTTCCCCGTCACACACGCATAGCGGAGACACCAAACCCTTGGAAAATCTGTGGTTCAGCAGGTTCGATGGAAAGACATTGAACCTTGCACGAGTAAATGCAAGTCGGTGTGGTACTGATGAAAGAGATGACATGTATGATGGAAGGCCAAGTGGTGGGGTTATTCCGTGATACCTGGGGGAACAGACACCCCCACCCCTGGCGAGGTTGTGTTGATTTTCAATGTCCGCTAATCTTTGCTCAATAAGGCTGAGCGTAAGTTCATCTTTAAGGAGTCCGCTGGGGAAATTCCGATGCTCAGAAGTTTGGCATGGATTTTTCCTACCCAGGGAGCGTTACCTCTATACAGTGTAAGTTGCAATTTAAACTGAATTGGGGGAAACCACTTGAAGTATCTGTTGTGTTGAGCTATTTCAATTGCTTTTGTTTGATTTGCTCATTGCAAACAGCTGAAAGTCTGTAAATTTTGATAGTAAACCTGATTTGCAATGGGGGTTGAATAATTTTGATTGCAACTGTAAGTTTACATACTGAAGCAAAATAAAATAGTTTATCCCAAAAGTAAAATACAGACCCCCTTCAGAGTACACTTGTAGCATACATCACTTCTCAGTTTAACAATGTCTGAGACAGTTTTGTCCTTTTTAATTAGTTTTATGTAATAGAATATGCAGCCTGTGATGCTACCTACAATGAAATTGTCACAATTGAGCGCCTAAGATCTGCAAATCCCAACAAACCTACAACAAAGGATACATTTCATAAGATCAAACTTGATGTGCCAGAAGATTTAAGGCAAATGTGAGTATAGAGGTCTTTTATAAATAATTTTAATCAACTTTCTTAAGTTTGTAATACCATTCGAAACGTTTTCATCCCATTATAGTTGTTGTTGTTGTTGTTGGGATACCAATGGTGGAAGTTGCCAAAATATCCAAAACATAGAAAACCTTCCAAAGTGGGCTTCTGTGTCAAGAACAGAGATTGAGAACCTTATAGCCCAACTAAAACGGGAAAGCTCCAGGAGAAGATTTAATTCCTGCTGAGGCCATCAAAAACACCTTGGAGTTTTGGACCCCTATTCTGGCTTCACTATTCACCTGCATTGATACACATCCCCAAAGACTGGGGACTTTCAATCATTGTCCCAATATATAAAGAAAGGAAGAAAGATGATCCAGCTAATTATAGGCCAATCAGCCGCCTCAGCATAATTAGTAAATTGTATGAAATGGAATTTTCAGGGCTGGCTGGAACAAGAAAACATACTTGCAGAGGAACAAGCTGGATTTAGGGAAGGCTGTTCTACCGTTCACCAATGTTTAGTACTCCAACATCTAATCGAGAAATACTTCTCTCATAGCATAGTTTCCCTTTATGCTGTCTTTATTGACTTTAAAGCAGCCTTTGACGAGCAGCGCAGGGAGCCGCCGCTGCCTTTAGCAGGGAAGCGTCTCGCTCGGCTTGGCAGGACTTCATATGATGAATCTTTTATTATGGCCAACGACACCCTGGAAGGTTTTCACGAAGTGAATCTAGCCTCGCCTACCACTCCAGATCTTCTAGGAGTGTATGAATCCAGTGCTTGTGAACAAACTACCTCACCCACGGTCATCTACCGGCTTCATGCCTCAGCTGTGTGCTCCACGCCAATTCAGCTGAGTGCCCTGAACGTCTTTGATCTTCCTACACAACCCATCTATTCATCTCCTAGGCAACTCAATTGTGCAGAAGCATCAGGTATCAGCATCAATGTTACAGAAACCATTCCTTGTTCTACCTCAGGACTCCAAGGTGTGTCGTCCAAATATGATAATTCCAGAAAGGCAAGCAGCAATGCTGAGAGAGAATTTTTGTCGGGAGCAACCATAACAGACTCCACTGAAGGAAGTGATGATGTTTTGGGACTGAGCACAGTCTGTCTCACCTACAGAGCCCATCGGTTTTGGAAGTCAAAGAAAAGGGCTATGAAAGATTAAAAGAGGAGCCTGCTAAAGCTCAGAGGGAGCTGAAACTGAAAGATGAAGAATGCAAGAGGCTTTCTAAAGTGTGCGACCAACTCGGGCAGTAATTGGAATAACTTACTGCCAGCCTCTTTGAGGAAGCACACAAAATGGTGAGGGAAGCAAACATAAAGCAGGCGACAGCTGAAAAACAACTGAAAGAAGCACATGGAAAAATTGATGTACTTCAGGCCGAAGTAGCAGCCCTGAAAACGTTAGTGCTGTCCACTTCGCTGACGTCGCCCACAAAAGAGCTTCAATCTAGCGGAAAGACACCCTTCAAAAAAGGCCATGCAAGGAACAAGAGTATGAGCAGTGCGATGGGGGTCAGCAACCAGGATGTCGCCATGATGCAGCCAATTGTGAAAGACTGCAAAGAGGCTGACTTAGCTCTGTATAACGAATTCAGATCCTGGAAGGATGATCCCACTATGGACGGGGCATGCCCTTTCCTGGATAAAATCTATAAGGAAGATTTGCGGAAAAAAATCCCTGCGTCCAGTCACGCTTCCCTGCGTGGCTCTGCTTGGGAGCTGACCTGGCAGGAGAGCAGAGTAGCAGCGGTCCTGTGTCCGTGTGAGATGAGGGATAAATCAAGTCCAGAGACAGTTCGGTTCTTATCTCTAGAAGCGTTTATTTACAAGCCATAAATCAGTCTTTTCCATCGGAGCTTTCTTGCATTTTCTCCCGTGCTCCAAAAGCACACACGCAGCCTCTGAGCTGAGCTGCGTCTCAGTCAGAAACGAAAGTAAGTCTGAATGCAGTCACACGCTGTGACTCACTTCTCTGCGACAAGCTCCTCCCAGATAAAGGACACCACGGAGTTTTAACCCTGTCAGTTCCAAACTCCACAGAAGATATCTTTCCGTTTTTGACCTTCTCAAAAAGTGAGCTGGCATCTGCCGTCTTGGAAGCTGTGGAAAACAATACCTTAGGTATTGAACCAGTTGGCTTGCAACCTGTTCGATTTGTGAAAGCTTCTGCAGTTGAATGTGGAGGACCAAAGAAATGTGCTCTCTGTGGACAAAGTAAAACATGCAAGCATAGAATCAAGTTGGGGGACTCAAGCAACTATTACTATATTTCTCCTTTCTGTAGATATAGGATTACTTCTGTATGTAACTTCTTCACGTACATTTGATATATACAGCAGGGGCTTGTGAAGCAGCAAGATGTGAATCAGAAGTTTTGGGAGGTTATTCAGCTGAGGAAAGAGATGTCACTGGCAAAACTTGGATATTACAAGGAAGAGCTGTAACTGCTACATTTCTGGTGCTTGCATGCGCTTCCATAAATGTACGTATCTTCAGAGTGGTTCAAAATCCTTGTCACGACATTGATATTTATTTTGAAAAGGGTCCAAGGCTTCTCCTTCTGTGCAAATTGCGCTACATACTTTTGGAGTTCAGCAAGATTATTTTATTTTAGGATGGACATTATTGTTTCGTTTGAAAGGAAGGCAAGAGGATTTTCAGGTGTACTATAGTGATTGTAACTTTAGCAGTTGAGAAATGCAGGTTTGATGCTGTTCAGATATTATGTTCATTTTTGTGTTCTGGAGAGTTTATAATGTAGGATTTCAACTTAATAAAAGTTAACTAAAAAAAAAAAAGCAGCCTTTGACACCATATCCAGAGCTAAATTATTGGAAAAATCAGAGGCCTCTACACTCGACAGGCACTTGCTATATTTAATACACATGAAGGGATGTGGCTAAAAGTGCAACATAACTTCCAGGGCCATCTCTCCAATGCTATTGGAACTGAGAAAGGTGTCAAATAAGGGTGCATACTGGCTCCACTCTTATTTAACTTCTATTATTAATGATATGGAACCTTATCTGCATAATGTGAACTTCCCAGTTGCTGGATCGTCACCTTGTCGTGGTGAATGGGCTTGCATGTTCCTATGACCCTTGTGAGCGAAGGCGTCTGGAATCTCGTACTCCCAGCAGGGTCACCCAAGGCGGTAAGGTCAAAGGGAAGGAGCTAGACAAAGAATGATCCAAGAAGTCCTCAACGGCAGAACAGGCGGATGATAACAAGCGGTATGTTACAACAGCTATGAAGACGGATGAAGGCTGCAGCAGATAGGAATCTACCGGTTTGTCGTGACTACTTCATGCCATCGGAACAGAGCCCTACTGTGAAGACTATGTGTTGGTCAGCGTGCACTGATCTACACACATAAAACAAATTCACGCACAGGCATCTTCCAAAAACCCAACCCAAGCCCCAAAAGTCCCATGGCGATCGGCAAATGGTAACGGGGGGAGGATTGTGAAATCTGGAAGCCCCTAGTCATGAACCAGCACAGTCGTTCTGACTCAAGGAATGAGGCAGTTGAGCAGCTCGGCAGCTGTATCCATGACTGAGCAGCCCTTTTTAGGATCCACTCTGCTCATCCCAAAAACGGGGAGGGGCTAGAAAAGGTGCCCTAAACATAGTCTGCCTCCCCTTTTCCCTGACTGGATTACCACACCCAGTGGGGTCACCACCTAGCGGTCGTAAAAGACAACTGAACTTTGGAATATGGAATATATGGACTTTGTCAGATAACACAGACAGTGAGCATCCTGAACGCAGAACTGCCATCATTGCAAGAGAGCTGCAACGTTTTAACATCAATATTGCAGCGCTTCAAGAGATTCAAAGAGAAGGCAAGGGACAAGTGAAGGAAGAAAAAGGAGGCTACACTTTCTTCTGGAAAGGTCTATCGGAACAAGAACATTGAATACATGGGGTAGGCTTCTCTATCAAAAACGATCTTGTGAAGCTCCTGTCAGAAGTCCCTACCGGCATTAATGAGCGACTCTCAACCTTTTGAATAACGCTCACCAAAAACCAACAGGCTACTATTATAAGCACTTATGCACCAACACTGGATGCCGATGAACACAGTAAAGAAAATTTTTACTCTCAGCTATATACCATCCTATCAGAGACGCCTAAGGAAGATAAAATTATCCTGCTGGGTGATTTTAATGCAAGAGTTGGGCAAGATTTCAATCTGTGGCCTGGGACTATTGGGAAAGAAGGAATTGGCAACAGCAACCAGAACGGAATCTTACTTTTGACGATATGTGCAGTGCACAACCTTGTTATTACCAACACACTCTTTCGACAGAAAAATAAATTTTAAACTTCATGGAGGCATCCTCGGTCAAACCATTGGCACCTCTAAGACTATGTTATTGTCCATGCTAAAGATCGACGTGATGTGCTCCTTACCAGAGCTATGATGAGCGCCGACGACTGCTGGACAAATCACCGACTAATACACTCCACGATGGCTATCAAGATTATACCTCAACGCAGGCTTCAAGGAAGGAAACCAAGGCGCAAAATGAACACTCAAGCCCTTCAAGATCCCATTAAGCGGGATTGCTTCCAAATGACTCTTAAGGACCATCTGCTTTCAGAATTCCTTGATAACATCGAGGAACACTGGACCAAGCTAAAAACATCCATTATTGCAGACTGTGAACAAACTATTGGATACCAAACCAAGAAACACCAGGACTGGTTTGATGAGAATGACAGTGAGATTGAACGCATGACTGACAAGAAAAGGAAGGCCTTTCAGATCTGGCAAAGAGATCGAAACTGTGCCACGAAGAAAAAAACCTATGCCAACGCTAAGGCTGAGGTTCAAAGAAGAACCAGAGAACTAAAAAACACCTGGTGGATAAAAAAAGCTCAAGAGATCCAGCACTTAGCTGACACTCATGATTCACAGAGTTTCTTTAAAGCCACAAAGACCGTCTATGGGGCAATAAATCATGGCATATGCCCCCTACGCTCAGCAGACAGTATCACACTTCTAATAGATAAAGAAGCTATTGCACTGCGCTGGAAAGAACATTACCAACATCTCCTCAACCATAACTCCCCCGTAGCTGCTGAGGTCCTCTTACAAATTCCGCAAAAACAAGTTAGAGATGAGCTTGCAGTATCTCCAAATCTGGGAGAGTTGTGTACAGCTATTAACCAAATGAAAAACAACAAAGCCAGTGAACCTGATGGGATACCTGCTGAAATCATCGAAGTGGGCGGAATTGAACTTAAACAACAACTTCACAAGCTCAGCGAAAAAAATTGGGAAAGAGAAGAGATCCCAGCAGACTTTAGGGATGCCAAAATTATCAATCTCTTTAAAAATGGTGACAGAACTGATTGTGGAAACTATTGAGGCATCTCTCTGTTAGCTGTGGCCGGCAAAATTCTTGCAAGGATCTTAGCAAACCTTGTCTCAACAATATCCGAGGTGACCCTTCCTGAATCCCAAAATGGTTTTCAGCCTTCTAGGGGGACAGTGGACATGATTTTCACAGCTCAACAGCTTCAAGAAAAATGCAGAGAGCAAAACCAACCCCTGTATATGGTGTTTATTGACCTGACTAACGCTTTCGACACTGTAAATCGTAATGCCCTGTGGACTGTCCTTCTGAAAATTGACTGCCCAGATAAATTTGTAAACATCATTTGGCTCCTCCATGATAACATGACAGCAACAATCGCAGATAACTATGGCTTTCAAAGTGAACCATTCACAGTGGGATCTGGTGTTAAACAGGGTTGTGTTATTGTCCCAACTCTATTCATTATTTTCATTGCCATGATCCTACACTTTGTGGAAGGGAAACTCCCCACCAGAGTAGAAATCATATATCGAACAGATGGAAAGCTCTTCAATCTGAGCAGGCTGAAAGCAAAGACTAGGTTACCGTAACTTCCGTCATAGAGCTTCAGTATGCTGATGACAATGTAGTGTGCGCACGCTCAGAGGATGACCTCCAAACCATCCTAAATATCTTTGCAGAAGCTTACGAAAAGCTTGGCCTATCACTCAACATCCAAAAAGCCAAAGTGCTGCACCAACAAGTACAAAATAACCCTTCTGCAGCACCACAAATCCAACTCAATGGTGTAACTTTGGAAAATGTCAACCACTTCTCCTACCTAGGCAGTTATCTTTCCACAAGGGCCAACATTGATGCCGAAATCCTAAAAGATTAAAAAAAAGTACTAGTGGAAGATCAAGCAGGCTTTCTCCCTCCCGGGTAGACACTTGTCTGATAACACGAGAAATATAATTAATATCTTAGAAAAACTACAATTGAATATCAATACTAAGGCAGTTTTGATATTTGTGGACGCGGAGAAAGCTTTTGACAACATTTCCTGGAGTTTTATGAAAAAGAATCTACAAGGGATGGGGGTTGGTCAAGGTTTTAGAAATGGTATAGGCGCAATATATTCTGAACAAAAGGCCAAACTAATTGTTAATAATGTGGTGACGGAGGAATTTAAGATAAAGGGACACGACAAGGTTGCCCAATTTCCCCATTGCTTTTTATATCAGTCCTGGAGGTCCTTTTAAATATGATTAGAAGGGACCAACTGGTTAAGGGTATACAGGTCGGAGCCAAACAGTACAAATTGAAAGCATTTGCAGATGATCTAGTATTGACATTACAGGAGCCAGAATCTAGCACCAAAAGAGTAGTGGAATTGATTCAAGAATTTGGTCAGGTTGCAGGATTTAAGTTGAATAAGTTAAAAACTAAGGTTCTAGAGAAAAATCTAACAGTGATTGAGAGAGAGAGGTTTCAGAAGGAGACAGGTTTAACATTGGTTAAGAAAGTGAAATACCTGGGGGTTAATATGACAGCTAAGAATGTGAATTTATTTAAAGACAACTATGAAAAGTGTTGGATGGAAGTCAAAAAAGATTTAGAAATATGGTCAAATTTGAAGCTTTCATTGCTAGGCCGCATTGCTGTGATAAAAATGAATGTATTGCCAAGAATGTTGTTTTTGTTTCAAACACTGCAAATTTTGGACAAAATGGACTGTTTCAAGAAGTGGCAGAGAGATATTTCAAGATTTGTCTGGCAGGGCAAGAAGCCCAGAATAAAATTTAAAATACTAACTGGTGCAAAAGAAAGAGGTGGATTTGCCCTGCCAGACCTTAAACTTTACTATGAATCAGCTGCATTTTGCTGGCTGAAAGAATGGCTGCTTCTTGAGAACACAGACATTTTGGATTTAGAAGGTTTTAATAATGTATTTGGGTGGCATGCATACTTGTGGTATGATAAGGTCAAAGCACATAAAGCGTTTAAAAACCATATTGTCAGGAAATCATGGTTTAATGTTTGGATAAGATATAAAGACCTACTTGAAAATAAAACCCCAAGGTGGTTGTCACCGATGGAAGCGAAGGCTCAGAAAAAGCTCAATATGGAGGCCAAATGGCCGAAATATTGGGAGATTTTGGAACAAGAAGGAGATAAATTGAAATTACAGAGCTTTGAGAAACTAAAAGACAAAGTGCTTCCAGGTGGAAAAATCAAAATTGGAAACAGAACTGTTAGATCCTAAAACTAAGATATTATCAAGAATGTATAATTTGCTGTTGAAATGGAACACTCAGGATGAAACGGTGAAATCTGCTATGATTAAATGGGCACAAGATGTTGGACATAACATTATGTTGGCTGACTGGGAACAGTTATGGACCACAGGTATGAAATTTACAGCATGTAATGCCTTAAGAGAGAATATTATGAAAATGATATACAGGTGGTACATGACACCAGTCAAGCTTGCGAAAATATATCATTTGCCCGATAATAAATGCTGGAAATGTAAAGAAAATGAAGGTACATTCTTTCACCTTTGGTGGACGTGCCCAAGGATTAAGGCTTTCTGGGAGATGATCTATAATGAAATGAAAAAGGTACTTAAATATACCTTTCTGAAGAAACCAGAGGCCTTTCTCCTGGGCATGGTCGGCCAATTGGTGCCAAAGAAGGATAGAACTTTCTTTATGTATGCAACAACAGCAGCAAGAATACTCATCGCAAAGTATTGGAAGACACAAGATTTACCCACCCGGGAAGAATGGCAGATGAAGTTGATGGACTATATGGAACTGGCGGAAATGACTGGCAGAATCCCTCTTCCGGAGGCGGCGCCTCCGACAATGGCGGATTCCCTCTAACTCAGAGGGAGACAGCTCCGCGGAAATCGGGTCCTACCGCTGCAGCGAAGCGGGGACCCTTTAAAAACCGCAGGCGGAAGAAGCCTGCGGCCCTGGGACTCGGCGGGCACTGTTTGCGCCCCCCCCTCCCCGTTTGGCAAAGGAACCCTATAAAGGGCTCCGGAGTGAGATGGGGGTTGGCGTGGTGCTGAGAGTCAATCGCTACCTCTGCGGAGCGAAGCTGCACAGCTGTTGTCGGAAAGCGCTGTCCTTCTTCCTATGACAATTCGGATTTTAAACAACAACCCGTGAGTAGGACAATTGGAAATTTTGGATTAAAATATTGCCCTGAATTTGACCTGAAACGGGAAGGTGCAAAAAGGAAGTCCACCTCCCGTTCTTTGTATAAAGATCAAAGCAAAGACTGTACAATCTAAAAGCCGGGAAAACAGATAGCCTGAAGTTTCCTGCACTTTTAACCATCAAACCCCCCTTGACAGCAGGAGGAAAGGGGGGAAAATTTGACTTTCTAATCCTGCAGAGAGAGAGTTAAGAAAATAAGTTTCCACTGTCCCTAACCTGGGGACGGAATGACAGGAAAGAAACGGTCGGTGATATTTACAATTTGAAAATAGAAAAATTGATATATAGAACTGGAAAAGGGAAAAATAATTCCAATGCTGCTTTCTGCCTGTTTGTTTTATATTGAAAGGAAATAAAGTATCTGGAAATCGCAAGGAACTTTTCCTTGTTGGATACAATTTAAAGATGGATGCCAAAAAGTAACTACACCCCCTAGAGGAAGCCAGCCAGTGTGTTTGCTTTTCAGTTATAAAGAGAACATTGTATCTGGGGAAATTAGACCGTGGGACCAGCTCCCTGACCTTGACAGAAATGAATAGAGAGGAAGTTTTATCTGCTCTGAACAAAATATATGATGGGCTGCGACAGCTGGAGGAGAAAATGTCTTTGATGAATCAAAAGAGGGACAATACAGCAGCTAAAGTCAGTAAAGAGGTGCCAATGGAAAATGCAGCTACAGAAACTGCACAACAATCTATTCAGGATACTGGTTTAATAGGGCAACTGCAAGGGCAGAGAAAGATGGATGGGATTGTGAATGTATCTCAAAAGACACAGAGAATTAAAGTCACACATGACCAACGGTTGCAATACTGGAGGATGGAATTTGGAGGACACTGGCTAAACTTTGGAGTTAAGAAAATTTTTATTTTTGGTGGGACTGTGAAACGAGTGGAAGATTTTTTTTGGAACAATTACTTTTTGGATTACAAACTAAACACTGGGGAGTGCAACACCGGGGAATGGGACAATTGGATAAAAGGAAATGAAGAATGTTACTGTACGGAATTACCCGGTGATTGGCCCCCCAAGGAGAAAGAGAAGGAAAGGCGAAAGAACTCAGCAGGGATCAAGGATGTATGCAACTACAAACAGGAACAAGAAAACTCGCAGAAGGGGCTTGGAAGTGACTTGAGAGCCTCAGACATTAGGACACCTGACTGACAAGGATATAATGATATATGGACTGACATTGCCGTGAACCAGGAAAAGGGACGCTGGATTAACTTAGAATGAGAAACGTCTTTTGTAATTAACTTATATTTATGGAATTAGTTTAATACTAATGAAATATTAAAAGATGTTGGAAAGGATGTAATTGGCTTTAGCAAAATTTAGTCTAAATTTTGAAAGTTTAATAATTTGAGGACAAGATAAAATTAATGAAATTATTGTAAAAATGAAGTGGTTTGAGTAATAAGGTGAATTTGTAAGAACGGTTTGATTATAAATGAAAATATGAGGATATTATATGGGGATATATAATTAAGGGTAAGGTAAGAGGCATGAATTTGCTGAACATATCTTTAATTGGAATACAAAGAGGGAGGTGGGAGGGAGTCAGGAAAATAAGTTAAAAAAAGAAAAAATGGTGAGAAATTGAAAAGAGGGATTTTTATTTTTCTTGTTTTTTCTCCTTTTTTTGTTTTTTCCCCTCTTTTTTTTCCATGCTTTTTGTGTTGATCTTATGATTTTGTTATTGTTTAAGACCTTGTAACCTTTTTTTTTTGTTTTGTTAAAATCTAATAAAATATTATTATAAAAAAAGAAGGAAATGACTGGCAGAATCCGAGACCAGGGAGAAGAGTTGGTAGAAGAAGATTGGAAGAAATTTAAAGACTATCTACAGAAACACTGTAAAATTAAGGAATGTTAGCAGGATGCTGGAATGAAGTTATGTGGTTTTAGCAGTAATGCTACAAAGGGGTATGTAAAAATGGATTGTTAACAGGTGAGAATGTAAAGTTACAATATATTAAGATAAATTATTAAGATAAAAGCAAAAATGGTAAGGATTTGCTGAAACAACTATTGAACTAGAATACAAAAAAGGGAGGTGTGAGGAGGTCAGGGAAACAAGTAAATGAAAGACAAGACATGGAAAGACTGATTTGTTTTTAATTGGTTCTATTTTTCTGTATTGTGTATTTTTTGCTTCTTTCTTTTTTCTCCTTTCATTTTTTCATTTTTGTAACTTTTTTGAAACTTCAATAAATATATATTTTTTTTTTTAAAAAAAACAAAACATTGATGCCGAAATCCCGCATCGCCTGAGCTCTGCGAGTGTGACTTTCTCCCAATTGAAGTGCAGAGTGTTTGAGGACCAGGACATTTGCAGGAAAACCAAAATGCTTGTTTACAAAGCTATTGTATTACCAACCTTACTATATACTTGTGAAACATGGACCACTTATAAATGCCATCTCCAACTCCTCCAAAGATTCCATCAACGGTGTCTCCGAAAAATTTTACACATCACTTTGGAAGACAGGGGAACTAATATCAGTGTACTGGAAGAAGCAAAGATCACCAGTGTTGAAGCAATGATTCTTCAACATCAACTTTGTTGGACTGGTCATGTTGTACGGATGCCTGATGATCGTCTTCCAAAGCAACTAGTCTATTCCGAATTTAAAAATGGAAAGTGTAATGCTGGTGGTCAACAAAAGAGGTTTAAAGACTGTCTCAAGGCAAATCTTAAAAAATGTAGTATAAACACTGACAACTGGGAAACACTGGCCTGCGAGCGCTCCAATTGGAGAACAGCCTTTACCAAAGGTGTCATGGCCTTTGAAGACTTTTGAACTCAGGACGCAAGGGAGAAACGTGCTAAGAGGAAGGCACGCTTGGCAAATCCACACCGTGATCAACTCCCGCCCGGAAACCAATGTCCCCACTGTGGAAGGATGTGTGGATCCATAATTGGCCTCCACAATCACTTACGGACTCATTGTTAAAACCGTGTCTATGGAAGACAATATTACTCGGCTACGAGTGATCGACAAAGAAGAAGAATGTGAACTTCCATCCCCAAAATTGGCAGGGAAGCATATCGCAGTCCTGCTGTATGCAGATCATACAGCAATTCTTTAAAGAACACTTATAGGTCTTAGAAGAGATATGAAAGTATTCGCAGTATATTGTAAGGAGGGCAAATTAGAACTTAACTGTCAGAAAACTAAAATCATGACACCTGCCCAAAGGCCTAAACTTCTCTCATGGTATATTGATGGCCACAAGATTGAGCAGGTTATCTGCTTTAAATATCTGGGGGTAGTCCTCCATTCTTCCGGAAACAGAAAAGCCCATGTTGATTATTCGGCTGAGAATGCACAGAGAAGCTCAACTGCCATACTTAAATACTTTAGGACCAAAGGTGGACATTATAGACCTGCAGCCTTAAAACTGTTTAAAGCCAAGTTGGTTGCACGGTTTTTATATGGTGCCCAACTAGGCTCCTTCACTAATCTCACATTATTGGGAGTAGTACAATCTAAGTTCCTAAAATCAACTTTTAAAGTGCCGGAGTATTTCTCAAATGCTACCTTATGTCTTAAAACAGAGCAGAGGGTGTGGATGGCCATACTTAACTTCTGGCTATCTTTTTACCAATAATGATAATAATAATTATAAAAATATAATTATCTCCATAGGCAGTTGGACCGAGCTGGGTCGGGGCTGTTGATTCTCTAAGATCTGTCAGCAGCCTTTGACATAGTTGATCACGAACTTCTGGAACGCAGCCTCACCAACATGGGGATTTGCGGCACAGTCCTTCAATGGCTGTGCTCGTTCCTTTCTGGTCGGGGACAGAGGGTGGCGCTGGGGGGGGCCAGGAAGCTGTCGTCACGCTACTCCTTGGTGTATGGAGTACCACAGGGTGCAGTTCTCTCCCCAATGCTTTTTAACATCTTTATGCACCCCCTTGCCCAGCTTTTCCGGAGCTTTGGCTTGGGTTGCCATCAGTATGCTGATGACGCCTTACCCTATCTGTTGATGGACGGCCACCCTGACTGGTTGGATGGCTACGGGGGAGCCGGATGAAGTTAAATCCTTTGAAGACAGAGGTCCTTTGGCTGGGTCGGGACGATATGCGGTTGGGGACCAAACTCCCATCCCTTGCGGGGGCGCAATTAGTGCCAGCGCCTTCCGTCAAGAGTTTGGGTGTAATCTTCAACACCTCCCTTTCTATGGAGGTGCAGGTTACAGCTACAACAAAGGCGGCATTTTTCATCTCCGCCAAGCTAAGCAGTTGGTCCCTTATCTCTCTCGCCCTGACCTTGCCACTGTGATCCATGCGACAGTCACCTCCAGGCTTGATAATTGTAACTTGCTCTACGTGCGGCTGCCCTTGAAACTGACCCAGAAACTCCAGCGGGTGCAAAATGCTGCGGCGAGACTCCTCACGGGGGCCTTGCCGCGGGAGCACATTCATCCGGTGCTATACCAGCTGCACTAGCTCCTGGTGGAGTACAGGATCAGGTTTAAGGTGCTGGTTTTAATAATAATAAAACTGGCTGGGTTTCCCCAGCCACTCTGGGCGGCTTCCAACAGAATATTAAAATACAATAATCTATTAAACATTAAAAGCTTCCCTAAACAAGGCTGCCTTCAGATGTCTTCTAAAAGTCTGGTAGTTGTTTTTCTCTTTGACATCTGGTGGGAGGGCGTTCCACAGGGTGGGTGCCACTTCCGAGAAGGCCCTCTGCCTGGTTCCCTGTAACTTGGCTTCTTGCAGGGAGGGAACCGCCATAAGGTCCTCGGCACTGGACCTCAGTGTCCAGGCAGAACGATGGAGGTGGAAATGCTCCTTCAGGTATACCAAACCGAGGCCGTTTAGGGCTTTAAAGGTCAGCACCAACACTTTGAATTGTGCTTGGAAACATACAGGGAGCCAATGTAGGTATTTCAAGACAGGTGTTATGTTGTCTCGGCGGCCGCCCTCAGTCACCAGTCTAGCTGCCGCATTATGGATTAGTTGTAGTTTCTGGGTCACCTTCAAAGGTAGCCCCATGTAGAGTGCATTGCAGTAGTCCAAGCGAGAGATAACTAGAGCATGCACCACTCTGGCGAGACAGTCTGCGGGCAGGTAGGGTCTCAGCCTTCTTACCAGATGGAGCTGATAAACAGCTGCCCTGGACACAGAATTAACCTGCGCCTCCATGGACAGCTGTGAGTCCAGAATGACTCCCAGGCTGCGCACCTGGTCCTTCAGGGGCACAGTTGCCCCATTCAGGACCAGGGAGTCCCCCACACCTGCCCGCCCCCTGTCCCCCAAAAACAGTACTTCTGTTTTGTCAGGATTCAACCTCAATCTGTTAGCCGCCATCCATCCTCCTACCGCCTCCAGGCACTCACACAGGACCTTTACCGCCTTCACTGGTTCTGATTTGAAAGAGAGGTAGAGCTGGGTATCATCCGCATACTGATGAACACCCAGCCCAAACCCCCTGATGATCTCTCCCAGCGGCTGCATGTAGATGTTGAAAAGCATGGGGGAGAGGACAGAACCCTGAGGCACCCCACAAATGAGAGCCCAGGGGTCTGAACACTCATCCCCCACCACCACTTTCTGAAAACGGCCCAGGAGGAAGGAGCGGAACCACTGTATAACAGTTCCCCCAGCTCCCAGCCCGTCTAGAAGGATGTTATGATCGATGGTGTCAAAAGCTGCTGAGAGATCCAGCAGAACTAGGAAACAGCTCTCACCTTTGTCCCTACCCCGCCGGAGATCATTGACCAGTGCGACCAAGGCAGTTTCAGTCCCATGATGAGGCATGAATCCCAACTGGAAGGGATCCAAATGGCCCGCTACTTCCAGGCGTGCCTGGAGTTGTTCAGTAACCACTCTCTCAATCACCTTGCCCAAGAATGGAAGATTTGAGACTGGGCGATAGTTGGCCATATTGGCCGCATCTAAAGATGTTTTTTTTAAGAAGCGGTTTAATGACCGCCTCTTTCAGCGCGTCTGGGAAGGCTCCCTCACAGAGAGAAGCGTTTAAAACCCCCCGAAGCCCATTGCCCAGCCCTTCCCAGCTAGTTTTTATAAGCCAGGATGGGCAAGGATCAAGAAAACAGGTGGTTGGTTTCACTCGTCGAAGCAGCCTGTCCACATCCTCGGAGGTAACAGATTGGAATTGATCCCACACAACTTTAATAGAGAGGACTCTAGCACTCTACAGCCCCAGCCCTGCTCCCACGGTGGCGTCTACCTCTTCCCGAATCTGAGAGACTTTATCTGCAAAAAACTTTGCAAAATCATTGCAGGAGATCATGTGGCCCGTACTGGGCCCCAATGTAGCAGGTGGTTCCGCTAAATTGCGAACCACCTGAAAGAGTCTCCTGCTGCTGTTTTCTGCAGATGCAATAGAGGCAGTGAAAAAAGTCTTCTTCGCCATCACTACCGCCACTTGGTAGGCTCAACACTGAGCTCTAACCCGTGTCCGGTCAGCTTTAGAATGAGTTATCGGCCACCGGCGCGCTAGCCGTCTCAGCAATTGTTTCATTGCCCTCAGTTCCATGGAAAACCATGGGGCTGTCCGGGCACCATGCAATCGGAGAGGGCGCTTCGGAGCCAAACAGACAATATCCCTGGTTAGCTCCACATTCCAATGGGCCACCAGGGAATCAGCTGAAAGGCCATCAACATGGGATAAAGCATCCCCTTCCACTCTCTGGAAACCATTTGGATCCATTAAATGGCGGGGGCGGACCATCTGAATCGGTCCCACCTCCCTGCAGAGGGGAAAGGTCGCGGAGAAGTCCAGTTGCTCCCTTAAGGTCTGCAAATAATAACACTCTGAAGATCCCAGGCCCCAGGGAGATTAGACTGACCTCGACCAGAGCCAGGGCCTTTTCGGCCGTGGCCCTGACCTGGTGGAATGCGCTCTCACAAGAGACCACGGCCTTGCGGGATTTGACATCTTTACGCAGGGCCTGCAAGACAGAGCTGTTCCGCCAGGCCTTTGGTTAGGGTTCAGTCTGGTTCTTTTCTTTCTGTAGAAGAACAAGCATTAAAGAGGTCCTAGCCTGCTCACAGGTCCTTTATAAAACCAGTGGTAACATTTGGTCCTGGAGAATATTAACCACTCTCAATTTTACCTGTGGACTGCCATCTGCCCAGATTTTAATTTGCTCTGAACTAATTTTAAGATGTATTTTAATTAATTGGTTGCCTGTTTTATGTTCTTTGTATACTGTGTTAGTTTTATGATGTTGGCCCCCCTTAGCCTGGCTCCGGCCGGGGAATGCGGGGTACAATTTCTTTCTTTCTTTCTTTCTTTCTTTCTTTCTTTCTTTCTTTCTTTCTTTCCTTCTTTCCTTCTTTCCTTCTTTCCTTCTTTCCTTCTTTCCTTCTTTCCTTCCTGCCCTTCTGACTGGGTTTCCCCAACCATTTATACCCCATATGGCCTTGTCCCCCTAATTATAAAGGATGACTTTCCAACAACATGGAAGAGAACTCTAGGTCTTAGCCTGCAGCTTTTACTTGGCATGGGCTATGAACAGGCCAAAGAAACCATTAAACAGTGTGTGGTTGATACAGAACATCAGTCAGATCTAGCCAGGTCCCCAAATTTTATTATCAGTGAAACCAGTAGGTACCTCACCTCTCCAATGGCATATTTAACCAATCTTGAAATACCAAAACAGCAAAGAGCTTTCACTCTGTCTCTTTGCCAGGCTCTCCCTTCAGCCATCCAGGAATATTGTTTTAGGAAGACACCTTATGAGGAGAGAAAGTGCCCCTGTGGCTCTGGGCGCATAGAAACAACTGAACATGGTTTTTTTTCCATTGCCAGTATTATACTAATATACATGCCAGGTTTATTCTGCCAATAATACACAAAATTCCAGGACACACAGGGCTATTTTATATCTCCTTACTGCTCCAAGATATAAACCCGGATATAACATACACAGTTGCCAGATATTGTGCGGCTATACGCCGGAGGATGGTATGTGCCACATGATTTATGTGGTATGACAAGGTCAAAGCACATAAAGCGTTTAAAAACCATATTGTCAGAAAAGCACTGTTCAATGTTTGGATAAGATATAAGGACTTGCTTGAAAATAAAACCCAAAGGTGGTTGTCACCAATGGAAGCGAAGGCTCAGAAAAAGCTCAATATGGAGGCCAAATGGCCGAAATACTGGGAAATTTTGGAACAAGAGGGAGACAGATTAAAACTGCAGAGTTTTGAAAAATTAAAAAATAGAGTGCGAGATTGGCTTCACTATTATCAGATAATGGAGGCATATAATTTGGATAAAAAAATTGGCTTCCAGGTGGAAAAATCAAAATTGGAAACAGAAGTGTTAGACTCCAAAACTAAGAATTTGTCAAGAATGTATAACTTGCTGTTGAAATGGAATACTCAGGATGAAACGGTGAAATCTGTTATGATTAAATGGGCACAAGATGTTGGACACAACATTATGATGGCTGACTGGGAACAGTTATGGACCACAGGTATGAAGTTTACGGCATGTAATGCCTTAAGAGAGAATATAATGAAAATGATATACAGGTGGTACATGACACCAGTCAAGCTTGCGAAAATTTATCATTTGCCCTATAATAAATGTTGGAAATGTAAAGAGACTGAAGGTACACTCTTTCACCTTTGGTGGACATGCCCAAGGATTAAGGCTTTCTGGGAGATGATCTATAACGAAATGAAAAAGGTATTTAAGTATACCTTTCTGAAGAAACCAGAGGCCTTTCTCCTGGGCATGGTCGGCCAATTGGTGCCAAAGAAGGATAGAACTTTCTTTATGTATGCTACAACAGCAGCAAGAATACTTATTGCAAAGCATTGGAAGACACAAGATCTACCCACCCTGGAAGAATGGCAGATGAAGGTGATGGACTATATGGAACTGGCGGAAATGACTGGCAGAATCCAAGACCAGGGAGAAGAGTCGGTGGAGGAAGATTGGAAGAAATTCAAAGACTATTTACAGAAACATTGCAAGATTAATGAATGTTAGAATGATGTTGGAATGAATATATGTGATTTTAGCAGAAAGGTTATAAAGATTTAGGAAAAA
This sequence comes from Podarcis filfolensis, assembly GCF_964270895.1. Classification (NCBI taxonomy): domain Eukaryota; kingdom Metazoa; phylum Chordata; class Lepidosauria; order Squamata; family Lacertidae; genus Podarcis; species Podarcis filfolensis. The sequence continues at coordinate 17,488,874 of NC_139619.1, forward strand.
TAGACTCTTAATTGGTGAAAGGAGGGAAAGTAAAGTTATATTAATTTCAAGATAAATTTACAGGACAAAAATTTGAAAAGAGGGAAAGGATTTGCTGAAATGGATAATTGACTTAGAATACAAAAAGGGAGGTGTGAGGAGGTCAGGGCAATAAGTTAATGAAAGATCAGTAATGGGAAGATTGGCTGTATTTTTAATAAATTTTTCTTTTTTGCTTAACGGATTTCAATTCTCTGTTTTTTTTCTTTTTGATTTTTCTCTTTTTTCTTTTTTGTATCTTATCTTTTCTTGTTTAAAATGAGGTGTTTTCTTGATTTTTTTTGTTGCATTTTCAAAAACTTTAATAAATATCTTATTAAAAAAGAAAGATTTATGTGCTTTTATGTGTTTTTATCTTATGCTGGTCTATCGTAATTAAGAGAATGAGTATGTCTATCCCCTACTTCTACAGTTGCCCTATTGCCTATTTAGCATGCTTTATTTATGTATGTAGATGCTCTTACCTTATGCTAGTCTATGGCCATAATAAATTCTTCTTCGTTATTTTACCAGTAGCAGACACTTGTTATAATGCAAATTTGTTTAAAAATATGTTGCAACTGAGCTAGTTCCTGCAAGTCCTGACAGACATTGTGGACAGCAACATGACATTTAATTAAAATATTTTATCTATGGCAATACTGTATATTCATGAATATGAACAGTTAATATGTCAAATTGTGTTTGCCACTATTTAATTGCCTATGCATACATGGACTAGTTTAACCTAACTAGTTAAATCCAAAGAGAAATATTTAAGTATAAGTCATACCTAATGGTGAAGGCTTGTGAATTATTTCAGTGTTGGTCACTTTTAAAGATGTCACATTGCAGACATGACTTTGAGCTTTTTTTGCTAGACTATGGCATTTCATTGTTGAAAAGTACATCAGAGCTCTTCTCTTTCCTCGCCCTGTGGTGCATTGCATACTAGATAATACTTGTTTTCATTGCAGTTCTATGACTGCTTTACAACAATATGGTTTCATTAAATAAACAGTTCTGAATTTTTTAAGTACTTTGTGTTTTAGGTGCGCTAAGGAATCTACGCACAAGGACTTCAAGAAGGCAGTTGGGGCGTTCTCAGTAACATATGATTCTGAAGCCCATCAACTTATAATTTTGGTAAGTATTTCTGCTGTTGAGATGTACTCAAACTGTCTTACATTGAATGTGATAATGATCAGAGATCTATTCTCTCCCCCCCCATTCTTTAGTCTATCAATGAGGTAACAATGAAACGTGCAAATATGCTCATTGATATTCACTTTCGAAGTCTTCGTACCAAGTTATCACTGATAATGAGAAATGAAGAAGCAAGCAAACAATTAGAGGTACTGTATCAGTTTGTATCTGAAAAACTATTATAAAGCTCCACTAATGTATTTGTTGTACTAGTCATCTCTGTGGAGTCTCTTTTTTGGTGGGTTCTATGTAGAAATGGAAAAATAAGAATTTAACAAAGAAATGATCCATAGTAAAAATACTGAGAGAATGATGCTGAAAACAGTTCAGGCATATTATTCATTTTAGCTTATTAGCCCACTCTGTCCCAAAGATGTAGATAATGCTTTCATATTTAATTCAGTGCTAGCAATAGCCCTTGAGATAGGTTACTGTAGTTTCCATTTAACCTACTGGAAATTGAAGTTGGCTCACTTGTCCAAGAATAACCATTGAGTCCATATACCGTATTTTTCGCCCTATAGGGCGCACTGGCCCATAGGGCGCACCTAGTTTTTTTGGGGGGAAATAAATAAATAAATAATTATTCCCCCCCCCAGCCGCGGGGCTGGGGTGGGGGAAGCCCGAGCTTCCCCTGACCCTAGCCCCCAGAACAGGCTGCTATACGCAAGCCTTGCGAGCCCGGCGGGAACTCCTGCCGGGCTCGCAAGGCTTGCGGGCATCTGCCCGTAGCCCAGGGCGCGCTCCGGAGCGCGCCCCGTGCTTCAGGCTGCAGCCTGCTGCCCACAAGCCTTGCAAGCCTGGCGGGAACTCCCGCGGGCTTGCAAGGCTTGCGGATAGCTTCCTGAAGCCTGGAGAGCGAGAGGGGTCGGTGCGCACCGACCCCTCTCGCTCTCCAGGCTTCAGCGAAAGCCTGCATTCGCCCCACAGGACGCACACACATTTCCCCTTCATTTTTGGAGGGGAAAAAGTGCGTCCTATAGGGTGAAAAATACGGTAATTTGAACGCAACTTAACATTTGAAATGGTGAATACCCTAAAATGCTAGCCGATTACAGGCACATAACTGCTTTGCTACTTTAAGTGATTTTATTTGGTACTTTTTAAGGGGTTCTCAGTGAGTGAATTTCAGTTCTAACCAAGAATGTATCTTTCTACAGAGTTCAAGGCAGCTTGCTTCACGATTTCATGAGCAGTTCATTGTATGTGAAGATCTAATGGGTCTGGCCATTGGCACTCATGGTGGTAATATTCAGCAAGCCAGAAAAGTACCGGGTGTGACAGCTATAGATCTTGATGAAGACACTTGTACATTCCATATTTATGGGGAGGTGAGGTGCATCTGTTTTTTGTGAAACTGATTCTAGGACACTGCAACCCTTTAACAGCCACACACACACACACACACACACACAGTATTGCACATATACATAAATCAAAATGCACAAACTTAAACAAAAAAAGAAAATACAAAAACTTAAGTAGAGAGAGCAAAAAAGAAAGGAGTAAAAGCAGAAACACCAGAAAGGAAGAATTTATATCTTAGATGTTAGATTTATATCTTCTTATATCTGTCAGCTTTGCGAGTTCCAAGTACTCGCACAGTTTGCACAGCCATTCTTCTTTGCTGGGTATATGATCTTGCTTCCATGCTGCTTCCATGCTCCATGCTGCTGACGTTGCATAAAGAAATAGTCTTGTTTTCACTTTAGGGATATTGTTTGTCAAAATACCCAAAAGAAATTCTTCTGGTTTTTTGTTGAATGTAATTTTTGATAACTTCTTCATCTCATAGGTTGTGTCCCAGAACTTTCGCATCTCTGGGCACGCCCACCACATATGGTAAAAGGTTCCTACTTGATTTTTGCACCTCCAACACTTGTTATGAGTTTTATTAATTTTTGCCAGCTTTCCAGTGGTCCAATACCACCTGTGTTGCATTTTCATGAGATTTTCTCTTATTAAGTAACAAGCCGTAAATTTTATATTCTTTGTCCATAGTTCTTTCCATTTATGCAATTCAATTGTGTGGCCTAGATCTTGTTCCCATTTTATCATAACGTCTTTGATTTCTTCATCTTTTAACTGCCAATTTAACAGTAACTTACACATTTTGGATAAAGTCTTTTGATTATTATATAGGATTTCTTTCTCCAGGTTCAATATTTCATTATCAAAACCCTTCCATCTTTTATCTTTTTCAAAGACCGCTTTTAATTTACAATACTCTAATCAAGTTAATCCCATCTTTTTTATTTCTTCAAAGTTCTTTAATTTTTGGGTAATTACTTATTTCCTCTACCAAATCCCTATAAATTGGCCAATCATTGCTCATATTCTTCCTATGGGCTGCTATTGATTCAATGGGTGAGAGCTACCAAGGTGTTCTTGTAACCATTAAAGGTTTATTTCTCTCCCAGACATTATACAATGCTTTCCTTACAATGTGATTTATGAATTCCCTATGTGATTTCATTTTATCGTATCCTAAGTACCCGTGCCAGCCGAAAGCATTGTCCCAACCCTCTAAACCCAATATCTCAGTGTTTTTTTAGCAATAGCCGATCCTTTATCCAGGTCCAGCATGACGCGCAGCGTAAATTAATAATGCAGAGTTTTAAAGAATAAAAGCTTTACTGAATTAAAATAAACTTCTTCATAAACAACATGGTTCCAAACAGTTTGGCTGAGATTATATACTGACTCTGCTTACAACTGAAGCAGACAGACTCTCACTGACATCTTACAGAGAGCACAACATGAAACTGGCTGCCAATTCACATGTCAGAGTGACTCAACAGTTAGCAGTTAGGCCTGAATAACTTTAGTAGGCCCAAATGATTGTGCAGTCCCAGCACTTCCCAGCCTGCTTTGCTGCTGCTTCTCTCATATGTCTTTGTCACATGACACAGCATGCCGCTTCAAAATATAATCTGAGATCTGGGACTGCAAATTCCCCTCTCTCCTTAACCTCTCTTAACAATTTGAATTTTATGCATGGTTTTTTTCCTTGCCAAATAAATTTAGCAAGGTCTTTTTGCCTGTCCTTAAAACATTTTATCTCACTGATTATGGGTAGTGTTTGGAATAGGAAAAGCATCTTGGGGAGTACCATCATTTTGATGATAGATACAATATTCTTCCCCACAGGGACAGATTTAGTTTTCCCCTAGTCTCTAGTTCTTTTTTTATTTCTTTCCATCCCCCCCCCCTCGCATAATTATCTTTATACAGATTTATGTTCTTATTATTAATCCAGACCCCCTGGTAATTTGCTTTGCTAGTTATTTTAAGTCCCGTTGCTTTTTCTAATTCATCTTGTTCTTCCTTACATACGTTTTTCGTTAAAAGCTTGGATTTATCTCTGTTAATTTAAACCCTGAGACTTCCCCATATTTTTCCATTTTTAAAAAGGTTTCTTGTATACTTTCCATAGGGTTTTCAGTAGTAATAATCACGTCATCAGCAAAGGCTTTGACTTTGTTGTACCGAGTTCCTAAATTTATACTTGTAATCTTTGGGTCCTTCCTTATTGCTACTAAAAGTGTCTCTAAGATGGTGATAAATAGGAGTGGGGAGAGGGGGCAACCTTGTCTTGTCCCTCTTTCAATATTAAATTCTTCAGTAATCTTGTTATTTATAATCAATTTTGCTTTCTGATTGGCATAGATAGCCTTAATTCCATTTGTTATTTTATTTCCAATACCCATTCATTTCATAGTTTTCACTAGGAAGTCCCAAGTAACCCTATTGAAGGCCTTTTCTGCATCCACCAGTTGCAGCAAAAAGTTACCTTTTTGCTAGGTTTCATTTCTACATATTCCAAGAGGTCAATTATTATTATCCTTGTATTTTTTTTTATGTGTCTGCCCAGCAAAAATCCGGCCTGATCACTATTAATTATTTTATTCAAAAAAAGTTTTAATCTATTTGCTAGTACTCCAGTAAATATTTTATAATTTGTATTTAATAGTGATATTGGCCTATAATTTTTGATATTTTCCAAGTCTGATCCCTGCTTAGGTATAAACGTTATTAAGGCCTCCTTCCATGAACATGGAATTTTTCTTTCCTCAAATATATTGTTCATAACCCTTTTCAATTTTGGGAGAATTACCTCCTCTAATTTTTTGTAGTAATTTATTGTAATCCCATCTGGGCCTGGTGATTTGCCAATATTCATTTTCCTTATAACTTGTGCAATTTCCTCTGCTTCTATACTAGAAATTAAATAATCATATTCTTCTTTTTCAATTACTGGTAATTGTTTTTTTAACAATATTCCTTTATTTTGTTATCGTCTTTTTGTTCCAATTCAATCAATTTTTTAATGAAATTTTTGCTTTAATTTTTTTCGGGGTCAGTTATTTCTTCACCTTGGTCTGAGATTTTATTTATAATAATAATAATAATAATAATAATAATAATAATAATAATAATAATTTATTATTTATACCCCGCCCATCTGGCTGGGCCTCCCCAGCCACTCTGGGCGGCTTCCATAAAAACCAAAAATACAGTAAAATATCACACGTTAAAAACTTCCCTGAACAGGGCTGCCTTAAGATGTCTTCTGAATGTCAGGTAGTTGTTTATCGCTTTGACATCTGCTGGAAGGGCGTTCCACAGGGCGGGCGCCACTACCGAGAAGGCCCTCTGCCTGGTTCCCTGTAGCTTTGCTTCTCGCAATGAGGGAACCGCCAGAAGGCCCTCGGCGCTGGACCTCAGCGTCCGGGCAGAATGATGGGGGTGGAGACACTCCTTCAGGTATACTGGACCGAGGCCGTTTAGGGCTTTAAAGGTCAGCACCAACACTTTGAATTGTGCTCGGAAACGTACTGGGAGCCAATGTAGGTCTTTCAAGACCGGTGTTATATGGTCTCGGCGGCCGCCCCCAGTCACCAGTCTAGCTGCCGCATTCTGGATTAGTTGTAGTTTCCGAGTCACCTTCAAAGGTAGCCCCACGTAGAGTGCATTGCAGTAGTCCAAGCGGGAGATAACCAGAGCATGCACCACTCTGGCGAGACAGTCTGCAGGCAGATAGGGTCTCAGCCTACGTACCAGATGGAGCTGGTAAACAGCTGCCCTGGACACAGATTTGACCTGTGCCTCCATGGACAGCTGTGAGTCCAAAATGACTCCCAGGCTGCGCACCTGGTCCTTCAGGGGCACAGTTACCCCATTCAGGACCAGGGAATCCTCCACACCTGCCCGCCTCCTGTCCCCCAAAAACAGTACTTCTGTCTTGTCAGGATTCAACCTCAATCTGTTAGCCGCCATCCATCCTCCAACCGCTTCCAGACACTCACACAGGACCTTCACCGCCCTCACTGGTTCTGATTTAAAAGAGAGGTAGAGCTGGGTATCATCCGCATACTGATGAACACCCAGCCCAAACCTCCTGATGATCTCTCCCAGCGGCTGCATGTAAATGTTGAAAAGCATGGGGGAGAGGACAGAACCCTGAGGCACCCCACAAGTGAGAGCCCAGGGGTCTGAACACTCATCCCCCACCACCACTTTCTGAACACGGCCCAGGAGGAAGGAGCGGAACCACTGTATGACAGTGCCTCCAGCTCCCAGCCCCTGAAGACGGTCCAGAAGGATGTTATGGTCGATGGTATCAAACGCCGCTGAGAGATCCAGCAGAACTAGGAAACAGCTCTCACCTTTGTCCCTAGCCCGCCGGAGATCATCAACCAGTGCGACCAAGGCAGTTTCAGTCCCATGATGAGGCCTGAATCCCGACTGGAAGGGATCCAAATGGTCCGCTTCTTCCAGGCGTGCCTGGAGTTGTTCGGCAACCGCTCGCTCAATTACCTTGCCCAAGAATGGAAGATTTGAGACTGGGCGATAGTTGGCCATCGTGGCCGCATCTAAAGATGGTTTTTTAAGAAGCGGTTTAATAACCGCCTCTTTCAGCGGTTTTTTGTATGTTTTTCCTTTGTCAACCAGGCCAGCATCTTGCTGGGCTTATTAGCTGATTCGAAATACCTTTGTCTCATCCATTTAATTTTATTTTCCACCTCCTTATTTAATAAATTAAATATATGAGGTTGTAGTATCTTTATATTTTGAATTATTTCCCCGTTTTGGGGGTTTTTAAATCAATTCTTTTTCATTATTTCTTATCTGTCTGGTTATTTCTTGAATATTTTTGTCTTTTTTATTTTTTATCCTAGACATTTGTTGTATCCCAAAGCCCCTCATGTAAGCTTTACTTGCATCCCAAATTACATTCATGTCTGCGTTTTGTTTTTCGTTTATTTCAAAGAATTCTGCCAACGTTTCTTTTGCTCTTGCCACTAATCGTTCATCTCTCCATATCTCATCATTCAGCCTCCATCTTCCCCTTGTTTGTTTTTTAGTTTTCATATGAATTATTACCGGATTATGGTCTGAGATTGTTCTGCTCAGGATTTCTGCCTTTTCCAAATTAAGAGTCAACCCTTTCGAAATCCAAATTGTGTCTAACCTCCCCCCCCCCGCCCCGATATTTTAGCTTCAGAGAAATGTGTAATATCCTTCTCATTGGGATGCTTCGTTTTCCAAGTATCATATAGGTTAAAATTTTCTATCATTTTAATTGTATTTCCTATACCAGTGGTTTGCAACCAGTGACCAAGGCACCCTGGGGTGCCTTGAATGATGGTCAGGGGTGCCATGGGCAATACTGGCCTCTGCCCTTCTTTCCTTCCCTCCCTCCTCTGATGACCTCTCACGTCTCTGCCTCCCAAAGACTTGCACAGCTGTTTGTTGCAGCAGCCCTGGCTACAAGTTCAGCAGGTGAATAGTGTCTCTGGGGCTGGCCAGCGGGTGCTGGTTGCCAGGAGCTGAAGTGGCCTCTAAGTAAGCAAGCAAGAGGGAGAAGGAGCTCAGCCAGCCAGCCAGTCCGTCATTCCTTGCTGTTGGAAATGGATAGACAAGTCCCAGGCCCCTGTGAGGCAGTGTGAGGAGGCACCTCTCTCTGGAGTGGGGGCAACTCAGAGACCAGGGGCGGCAGCAGCAGCTGCCTGGAGGACTTGCAAGGAGAGGGGAGAGGGAAGGAGGCTGAGGGAACACTCCACAAGGGAGGGTGTTCAAAAAAGGGTGAGAGGCTGCCAGCTGTGCAGGCAAGGGTTGACATAAGTGGGCTCCTGAGCCCCATAGGGGTGCCGCAGAAAGAATGTAGTTTGTCAAGGGACCCGTGGACTCAAAAAGGTTGAAAATCTCTGTCCTATAGGATCAAGATGCAGTGAAGAAGGCAAGAAGTTATCTTGAATTTGCTGAAGATATCATCCAAGTCCCCAGAAACCTAGTAGGTATGTCAATTTGGGCTGTGATTTCAAAGTCAAATCAGTGATTTGTTTTCTTAGAACGATCAGAGAACTATTTGAAAGCATGACTATTTTATTATTTAAGTTTCAGTTGTGATACATGTGTTAAGGTTTCAGATAAAATCCTAACAATGTGAACTATTTAAAGTCCATGCTTATCATCTTAGAACCAAATGGTGACCATTTATCAAACAGATTTACGTTAAAATATGCCTTTTAATATAAAAACTGTGAGGGAATTCACTTGGCTTCTGGATTAGACATTATGAATGACATAGGAAGTAATACATTTTATGTTCTTCCATTACCAAAGCTCTGCAGTGTGTTCAATTCTTGAAATATAAATACTTGACTTTGCTAACTAAAGAGCATAATATTTACTTTACATCTTATTGAGAGATTCTATATTGTCCACTGAATAAATCCTTGCTTATCCAATGTTTTGCGCATTAAAATATGGAAGACTTGCCTTTGTTTAATTGAAGTAAGTGTTAACGTGTATTGCAGTTTGTCTCCAGTTATGTAATTAATTTATTAAAATATTCATACACTGCTATATCCTGAAAGCCAAGCAGTTTTCAGCATACCTGTATATAATAAAAGCACATTAAAAATTTGAGGTCATCAGTTACTGTTATGGAAAGATGTATTCTTAATTACCTTCTTGTACAGAGTCAAACAGAGATCTGCCTCTTGTATTTAACCAGAAGTTTTAGGTAGTGCTCCTAGGTTGTATAAAGACTCCAGCTATAGTAACTGAGTAGCATGCTTGCTTGTTCAGGGATATGTGATTGAAATTACTGTTATTAAAATGGTCCTTTTTTCTTGATGTAAATCATGATCTTAAATATATTGCCTGATTTGAATTAAGACGAATAGACATTGCTGTAAAGAAGCATAAGTATGATGATTAGTGAAGCGCTGTGTGTGTGTGTGTGTGTGTGTGTGTGTGTGTGCGTGATTATCAATCACAGGCAAGCTTCTAAGTGCCCTCAACCAAATTCACTTACAAGCCCCCTGGAAGGGTGTGCAAAGCTACTGCATCAACACATGGCTGAAATTTTCAAATGGTTGATGAAAGATGTTCTGTGCTGATACTTTTACTAACCTGATCAAACCCCTAAATTCTAGATGTTCTGTATGTCTTAATAGGAAAAGTTATAGGGAAAAACGGAAAACTCATTCAAGAGATCGTGGATAAATCAGGTGTTGTAAGAGTCAGAATTGAGGCTGAGAATGATAAAAATCTTCCAGAAGAAGAGGTATGTGAAATAAACAGGACTTGGTTTATATGCTGTTTTAGATTCAACAAGGAAGCACTGTGCATTTCTGTTATAAAACCTCTACTTACTGGTTCTAAGTACTTGTCATGAGTTTTAGTGTAACGCCGGCCAATTACATGCATACAAGTTACAAGAAAAGAGATTTTGACTAAACATTTGAAAGAACTTTTGGAAGTTAAGAGCTGTTTGACAGTGGAATGGACTCCTTTAAAAGGTGGTTTTAAAGCAGAGGTTGGAAGGCCATCTTTCATTTATGATCTAGTTGAGATTCCTGCCTTGCAGGGGGTTGGACTAGATGACCCTCAGGGTCTCTTCCAACTTTACAATTCTGTGATTCCATGGCTACTGAATTTATTTGGTACAGTGGTACCTCGGGTTAAGAACTTAATTCGTTCTGGAGGTGTGTTCTTAACCTGAAACTGTTCTCAACCTGAGGTACCACTTTAGCTAATGGGGCCTCCTGCTGCCGCTGTGCCGCCGCTGCATGATTTCTGTTCTCATCCTCAAGCAAAGTTCTTAACCCGAGGTAATATTTCTGGGTTAGCGGAGTCTGTAACCTGAAGCGTATGTAACCCGAACCGTATGTAACCCGAGGTACCACTGTACTATCAACTACATGTATAACTGAGCACTTATGGGCCTATTTTTGGATCAGTCCTACACAACGTGTAACCCACCATGACTGCTTGTTTGACAAGCACCAGGAGCTCAGTCATCTGGTTGTAGTTTGGGTAGGGTTGCAGGGGTTAGCTAAGTGTATCACAAGTAGGTTCAGACTTCACTGAATTGAATATGGCTCACCATTTACATTGGTAGCATGGGTGCAATCCAGAATCTCATGGTTGCCTTGTGTTTCAATTAAAAGGAAATTCACAGTTCAAGTAAAAGTACTTGTGTAGTGATAATTTCTCTGAACCCCCTTTTTTTCTTTAGATTTCATTTATCGTTATTTTTGTTTTACAGTTCTTTCTTTGTCCACACGTGTTTCCTCCCACAAAAAAACCCTTTCCCTTACTCTTTACGTTTGGTTGTTCTGCTTATTTACCACCCTTCTTTTATTCCTTAGCAGTTGTTTACTTAATCAATAAATTTTCCAGAGCCGGTGTCATTGCCACAGTGCCAATGTCCATTCCTGCCTTCAGGTGCAGTGGCCCTCTTTCAGCGAGATCCTTTTCTTAGCCTAGTGGCCACCGCCATTTTTCTGGGGTTACAACTGTATTTATTTGTTTTGTTTTGGTGTGTGTGTTACTTATGTGACTCGTGGTGTGGCATTTGCATTCTCCTGCCCTGATTTAAAAACGACTTGGCCACCTCCTCCCGGTTCGCTGTTTTTAGACCATTGTTCCTATTCCATCCCTGCCTGAGTATGGCAAACAGAGTGTGTGGTTTGACATAAGGCTTTTGCCTTTCTTTTCTCCTGGTCCACGGAGTGGCATGTTAAAACTTTTGGAACCGTCTGAACCTTCGAAGTGCTTTCGCCTGTTGCACAGCTTAGCAGAGTACCGCAGCGATTGTTGAGCAACTCTTGAGATTGCCCAGCTGCACGACTAGTAGGAACAAAAACTGCTGACCTAGTAACTTGGTTCTTGTTGTTTTATTATTTACAGCAGCAAACATACAAGCTATTCACAAGTTACTATTTACAACACAACTTCTTAACTCTCAGCAACTCCTCAGCACTAACCACGCCACACTAACACTCTCCAACACACACCAGTATTATAGGTCATGCTTATATAAGGAACTCAGGTGCCTGGAAATCATGGATTCCAACATGGCAAACTGAGTTGAGTGTTTATTTGGTGAAAATCAGAGGCTGTTTGTGTATTTGTGTGTCTGTCTTTGCTGTTTTAATGGCCGCCATGGAGGATACTTGTGGCTTAAGCAGCCCACCTACAAAAAAGCAAAGCAAAAACTGAAGCACTTAGTGTCCTCTAAGGCCAGGGGACGTGCTAAGACTGCTCCCCCAGGCCTTCCAAGGAAGCGTCTTTCTTCCATAATTTTACATCAGTCCCAGGCTCACAATACAGCCTCTAAAGTGCTTCCATTCAGTTGAATACTAAGACTATACCGACACCTGCTGGTGAGGCACAGATTGATGCTTTATCTGATTCTGAGCCAGAATTCTTAGGTTTTTCTGAGGAACAGGAACAAGAGTGTCTTGATCCCTCTCCAGTCACTCACGGTGCTCCATCCCCCATTTCTCAAACCTTTCCAGCCCCATTAATTGAGCAGTTGAAGGAAGCCCTTATATGGGGGGCCGCTAGGGGCGCCTTGGAAGATGGCCGACAATACCATCTCTCCGGCTCACACGAGGTAATTAAGAGGCTGATGATGGGAGTAAATTAGCCTCCTGAATTCTTCCCAGGGGATGGGAAGATGCTGCCTCGTCCGCAGTTGCCAATAAATCACCCCCGAGTTCGAAAGAAGGAGGGGGTGGGGGCACTGGACGGAAAGCCCTCGAGTGAGTTTCTGGATCTCCCGGACGCTACTTCTGAGTGCGACCCTAGTTGCATTGCTTAAGATAAAATAATTGGAGAAAAGTAAATGCACATGTTTCAAGCGAAGGAAAGGGTGTTCTAACTGCTAATTAAATCTACCACTGAAAAGTCAAGAGTGATGGGATGGATTGAACAGAGGACTACATCAAAGAATCACAGCTATGTTGGTATGTTGAAATGGAACGGAAAGGGGGGGAAACTTTTTTCTTTTTTAATATGATTTACCTAACAACCCCTCCCCTAGAAGAACCGTCACATGATTGATAGCAAGTGAGATTGGAATATAAACTGTGTGGAAATAAAAATATTAACTAAAGGCTTTGTTTTGCGGAAGATCTGGAAAGACGAAAGGCTGAAAGATCTGAAAACGAAAGGCTTTTGGGTGACGTAGTTACTAATCGGGATCCGCCATTATGAGACAGACTTTGTTGCGAGATTTACAGTCAAAGGGGGAGGCGAGCCACTGTTCTGTTATCATGTTTGGATTGTACGTCTGATTTGGCAAAAACTCCCCTGGAAAGGCTGATTTATGGAGCAACTGGTCTGGGAAAATTAATGAGCAGACGCTTAGATTTTATTTCATCGGAACTGTTGAAATGGCGCCTGCCGCTCGAATAGGACTTTTGGATCAGCGTGAAAGTCCACACAGAAACATAATAATGCTTGCTTCAACTCGCCTGTGGAAACAACTCAGAGGTTATTAAGAAGAAAAAGATAACAACAAGAAGATTGGAAGATGGGACTTGTGAACTTCAAAGCAGCAGAAATATGAGGTGATTGGACTCTTACTGAACTCGAAGCATGGGTACCCCCAACAAAAATTTTAAAAATTCGGCAAAATATTTGGATTTTATGATATGTATTGGTATAATTCGGATTAACTAATGTGATATGATTGGATTGTTAAATGGAAAACTTAATAATTTTTTTTTTTTAAAAAAAGAAGGAAGCCCTTATTGCCTCACTGTCCTCTGAATTGCATTTAAACTTGCCTCCAAAGAAGCAGCCTAAGTCAAAGGAAGTAACCCATTCTGTTGTAGTTGGATCTTAGGATCTCTTCTCCTAACCCCTTCAACTCTATGGGAAAAGAGGCTGAGGATGAGTTTCCTATTCCTTCCTCTCCATCCTCTTTGCTAGAAGCAAAAGTTGATGATGATTAGAATGATGGTTCTGTTCAAGACGAATCCCTTTATATAAGAATATTCCAAGAGTCTAGTGCCCCCATCCTGAAACGTAAGATAATGCACACATTAGAATGATCAACTCAGTCTGACAAAATGTCAGCCTCAAAACCAGAGAGCGAGGTGTCTGTACTAATTAATACTACAGCTAACCTCAGCTAACTTTATGTTGGTGCCCTCAGTATTGAAGGCGGTTGTTAAGTCTGAGCTCGATGCACCTATGCATTCTAGAAAGAATACTGCCCTGGCTGACAAGTTATATGATTTGGATCCTGAGTTCATTGCACATATTAAGACCCCTGCCATAGACCAACCGGTGTTAAATCTTTCATCTCGTCATCTGGTCCCCCGGGAGGGAGATGCCTGACTCTGGTACGTGACTGACAGGAGGCTGGAGTTTGCTCCATGTAAAATTCATGAAACAGCTGCCTTTTCCTTAAGAGCTTCCTGTGTTGCTTCATCACGTGCCCAAGCATGCATTGTGTGGCTTGAGGACTTACTGTAATCTCATCCCCAAGATGCAGCCCATCAACGCCAAATTCTGACTAAGCTAAAGGCTTGGGCCTTTATGACTGATGCCTCTATGGATTCCATTCAATTTTCAGCTAGAGCAGTGACATCCCAGATAATGGCTAGATGCACCTTGTGGCTAAAGAGTTGGAATGTGGACGCAGCGTTTAAGGTGAACCTTTCTACCGTTCCCTTTTCCGGTGGTCACCTTTTTGAGAAAGGGGCATTGAAAGATGTCCTTATTGAATCAAAGGATAAAAGGAAAGTTTTGCTAACTCAGAGAGATGACAAGCAACCAGCCCACCGTTTCTCACCAAATGCTTCTCAATCTCAGTCCTTTCGCCCCTTTCGAACCCAGAAGAGACAAAGGGACTTTGCATTCTGAACCCAGCCCTTTCGTCATCGTTTTCAAGGGAGGCAAGGGTTCCAGCAGTTCCAGACTTCCTCAAATGCAAAGACAACCAAATAACGAACCCAATGACGTCCCATGTGTTTGTCGTCTTTCCAGCTTTTTCCTGCCTGGCAAAAGTCTGTCTCTGACCACTGGGTTCTGAAAATTATTTCAGAAGGAAATTGGGGATAAGAACTTGTTGAACAAACAACTTGAATTGGAATGCAAGAAGGGGAAGTGTGGGGAAGTCTGGGAAATATGGTAATGAAAATATGGAATTGTAAATTTTATGCGTTTTTAAATTTCTCCTTTTTTATTTTTTTTTTGTTTTTTTGTATTTTTTTGTTTTTTTTTTACTTCTTTTGTATTGAATTTGAAAATCCTATTTTAAAAAAATGAAAATTATTTCAGAAGGTTACCTAATAGACTTCATTTTGGTTCCTCCCGATCATTTCGTCCCTTCCGTACTACCAAAAAACAAACTTCATCTTCAAGCTGTTTGGTCTTCAATTCATTATCATCTTTCCATGGGAGCTATAGTTCCAGCTCCTTCACACCAGTGTTTTTGTGGTCTCTACTCCATATTCTTCGTTGTTCCCAGAAAAGCACAGAAGAAATGGCACCCAATTCTCTATCTCCTAGTCAAAGCGCCAACCTTTCATGAAGCGCTTGCCCATCTACAACTCACCCTCTGCACCTTGCAAGACCATGGCTTCCTAATCAACAGAGAAAAAAGCTGTCTAACGCCTTCTCAAAAGAATCCTCCATCTCAGGGCCCTCTTGGTTACAGTGAAGGGGGAAGTGTCTCTCCAAAGAGGGATAGCCAAGATCAAAGCAGCAGCATCTCCTTTAATCTCATTGAAACATCTAGCATCGGTCTTCAGCCCCTGCATGTCAGCTTCACAGATTGCACCCTCAGCAAAACACCATGCCTGCACCCTGCAGTGGACTCTACTCCCTCATCAGTGGGCCATTACCCACAATTGTTACAGGTGTCTATCACCTCATCTCAAGTTCTTCATGTGTTGGTGGACCCGCACGGAAAATCTTCTGAGGGGCACCCCCTTCAAGGACCCAAACAGAACTCTAATCACCACAAACACGAGTCTCCAAGTTTGGGGAGCTCACTGTCAGAACCAGTTTATTCAAGGCCTGTGGACAAAATCAGAAACACCTCACTCAATCAATTAGCTGGAGTTGCATGCAGCCAGAATGGCGCTCATGCACTTTGCCCAACAATTCCATCTCAAACATGTTTTGATTTGGACGGACAGCTCCACTGTCAGGTCGCACACCGTTCATCAAGGTGACATGAAATCTGGTCCCTCTAGAAAGAAGTGACACTCCTGTTCAACTGGGCCAAACGTCTGTCTTGCCAAATGCAAGATGATTCTTTTAAAATTAGATTCAGAAGCAATACAAATGCAAGTGGGTGAAAAGATTACAGATTTTATTCTAAACAGCAAGTAAAATATACATTACCAAGCAGGACTTCAATCTGCCACTGAGAAGCCCTGAAGAAGTGGCAAAGTGGCCCCCAGGTAGCCATCGATGCACAACTCCACAGCCAACAGCCTTTGCACGAACTTCTGACTGCCATGCTCAAAAGCTAGATATTTTATAGATGCTGTGCCCTGTTATGGCCAGTACAGGCTCAGCTATGAGCCTCTCTACATCAAAGATAAAAAGCCAGGCCATACATCAAAGGCTTTTACTGACCAGTGCCATTCGCCAACAGACCACAAATCAAATACTTTTTTACAAGGGCTAGAGAAAGTAATAAAACATAGATAACCAGAGCCAGGAAGAGTTGACCATGTCAGATCACTAATCTCAAAATCACAATAATCTTCCGGAATAAGTTTCCCATACAAGGTCACCACCTCTCCCTGACAGCAGAGCACATTGCCGGAGACTAAAATGCCCAGGCAGATTGGTTAAGCTGCAAACAGATGGACACAGGGAAATGGATGTTGGGCAGACTGATTTCCAATGGTTTCAAACCCTTCGGGATCCTCTCCAAGTAGACCTGTTTGCGACCAAAGTGAATTGACAGTTGCCCCATTATTTTCAAGGTTTCAGGACACTCAGGCGGAGGCATGGGATGTCCTGATAGCTCCCTGACCACGGGGCCTGCTTTCACCTTCCACCTTCCCTCCTCAATTGATCCTACCATGTGTTCTTCACAAGGTCAGACAAGAGAAGGCGCAATTACGTAGTTCTAGTTGCTCCACTTTGGCCTCACAGGCCATGGATGACAGAACTTCAAGCTCTCTCTCCAATGTTGCTGTGACAAGGTCCACTACTATATCCCTCTCCTCAGTGGCTGAAACTGGTTGTTTAGCATTGGAGCGCCACTGCCTAAAGCACCACGGTTTAGATGATCCAGTTGTTTCAACAATCCTAGCCTCCAGATGCCCTTTGACGAAACGTCTTTATCAATCTACACAGACAGTCTTTGCGTCTTGGTGCTCAGAATCTGGCTTGCTACCTCACAAGATATCGATTACAAACATTCTTCGGTATCTCCAACATGGACTACAGAAAGCTTAAAGCCTAATACTCTCATCAACACCCATCATTGGCACATCGCTTTCCCACCTGGAATTTACACTCAGTCGTCACAGCTCTTCAGAGACCTCCGTTCGAACCTCGTATGTCTTGTACCCCTGAGGATCCTTTCTTTCAAAGTTCTCTTTTGGTGGCAATCACTTCGGCACGCCGAGTGTCAGAGTTTTCAGCCCTTTCTACACCTAAACATCTTTGTATTTTCCACAAGGATAAGGTGGTGCTATGTTCAGACCTTTTCCTTCCTTCCAAAGGTGCTATCTAGATTCCATGTCCAATAAGAACTGATTCTCCTGGCTTTCTGTCCGCATCCAAAACATCCTAAAGAGCAAGCCTGGCACTCCCTGGACATGTGTAGAGTTCTAAAAGTCTACCTACATCATACGAAATCCTTCCGGAAAACTGACGCTTTAAGTTTTCAAAGCAACCTTAGTGAGGTGGATTAAGGCCTATATTTTCATGGCTTATGATTCCCTTAAATTACCCTGTCCATCTCACGTTCTGGCACATGTTGGACATTTGTAGGGCAGCCACCTGGTCATCACCTTCCACCTTACCAGACATTACAAATTGGACCAGCTGTCCACAGCTGTGGTGGCCTTTGGTCTTAGTGTATTGCAGAGATGGGACCCGCCTGAAGTGGTGACTCTGCTGTGGTGTGTCCCATTCCATTGGCTACGACACCCCATGAATTAAAAAGAACAATTGGTCTTACCTGAAGTGTAGTTTAGGGAGTGGGGCGTCATATCCAATGGACCCCACCCTAAGGTGCTCTACTGTACACTGGGGGGAGCATGGCCTATCTTGAGTGCCAGTTGGTCATGTTCCTTCTGTTGCGTTTCCTTGCCTTTCAGCTACTCAGCAATTTAGAGATTTTATTATAGAAATTTCCAGAGCTGAGGAAGGGGGAAGTAGGCAGACCCCCCCCCTTTAGGGACTCCATTGGTACTTTCTGCTTGGTGAATCTGGAAAACTGAGGGTGTCCAGCCTGCTTCCCACAAGTTTTTGCTCCTGTCTAGTGTCTCACAACAGGGTGAACATCCATTCCATTGGATACGACGCCCCACTCCCCAAACTACACTTCAGGTAAGACTAATTTTTTCTTTATGATTTTATCAGTCTCTCACATCGTTATGGAGGAATTTTGACCCACTCTTCTTTATATTGTTGCTTCAGTTCATTGAGGTTTGATGGCATTTGTTTATGTACAGCTCTCTTAAGGTCCTGCAGAGCATTTCAACTGGGTTGAGGTCTGGATTTTGACTGGGCCATTGCAACACCTTGACTGTTCTTTTTCAGTTATTCAGTTGTAGATTTGCTGGTGTGCTTGGGATCCTTGTCCTGTTGCATGACCCCATTTAGGCCAAGCTTCAGCTATTGGGCAGATGGCCACACATTTGACTCTAGAATACTTTGGTATACAGACTTCCGGTTTCCAGCCATGGCGTTTGGCTGTTTTCCCAGGACACCGGACCCCAATTGTACAGGTCTTCAGGGAAAATATGGGGGTAATTATCCCTGCCGACCTGCCCCCCCAGGGCAGGGGGGGATTGGCTGTCACCCGCGGTTCGTCCAATAACTGCTGCTCGCTACAGAATGCGGGGACAGGGACACTGGGTGTGGAGCACTGCACAAATTGGAAACTCTCCAGAGTCATTGCCATGAGCAGAAGGAGATAAAAAAAGACCTGCTAAATAATTCAGTCCCTGGATGCCAAAGCTTTGAATTGAAAAGGACTTTCATCGTTGCGCTTCAATTTAAGTGAGGTGAGTGGTTGTTTCCTTTTCTACATTTGCTACTCATGATTTGCCAAACCTCACTAAGAAAGAATTAACTATCTAAGTGGAATGCAGGAGGAACTGTAAAATTAATTTGGTGCAGGGTTGCACAGTTCTCTGTGGAGAGCCCCAATTAGAACTGGCAAAAACGATCAGATACGAAGGAGGCTTGGGCTGAAAAAAATGGCGGTGGCTGTGGTGCAGGAGAAAAAGAAACGGCCTCTGGGGGTGGGGAGGACATTCAACGGTTTATAATTGGGGAATATTTCACATTAAAAAAACCTGCATTTGCTTGCATGGACTTTTCTAATATATGGTGTAATGTGAAAGTGAGGGTGAATCTTTTATTTTGGCTGGCTTCCCTAGGGCCCGGGGGAGCAAGCTTGGATCTTAGAGGAACTAAACTAAACAATCACCAAGCAATTATTGAAGTATACCTCACGGCACTGTTTTTCTACGGGAGATTCACAGAACACTAACTTGGAAAACTAATTTGGAACACTACAGAAGACTCATATTTGGAACATTAACTCATTAAAAGACTTGCAAGATTGCTGCATCATAAATCTTATTAAAAGAAGGAGAGTTGGAAGAGCCTGGAAGATGAAATGGTGAAATGAAAGATGGGGCCACTGAGAGGACTTCGCTGAAAATCAATTGAATGATACCAACCTAGAATAAACTGCCTCCTGCATGTTAATAGAAATATGGATTTGTTGGACATGATAGAGTCATACACCAGGGACTGTGAAGATAAAACAATGGGTTAAAATCGGACTTATGAAACGGGGGAAAAACAAGAGAGAAGATTGCAGGAACAAGTGAAAGAGATTTTCTCCTGACATCCAGAACATGGGAAGTTCCCTTGAAATGTTTTAATTTGGAATGTATAATTGGCTTTATTGTTTGTATTATGATGTGGCAAGATTCATCTGATTCGTTACCAGTTGGAATGTTATTAATTGAAAATTAATAAAAAATATATTTTTAAAAAATAATACTTTGGAATACAGAGGAGTTCATGGGTGACTCAATGACTGCAAGATTCCCAGGTCCTGTGGCTGCAGAACAAGCCCAAATCTGTTACGAAAAAGGAGCAATGCTGCTGAGTGCTCCAGATGGCTGGAAAGCCAAACAGGATGTTGATGTTTTGGGACTGTACCGTGGGAACAAGGGACAGTCTATTATGTGCACTGAGCACCGGATGTTAGCTCAGAGTGTCACATGACCCTGTACTGGAAGTACATGGGTGGAGTTATTCTCTCTCTGGCTGCTGATGTGAGAGAGGGCAGACATGATTTCTCTGCACTGAGGAAAGACAGAAATAAAGGCATGTAAATACATTTCTGTCTGTCTCTCTCCCCTCCCTGGGGATGGCAGGGGGGAGTGGCTGTGTTCTTCTCACGTTTGAAGAAGGATCGGCCGATAGAGATCTCGCCTTGTCTTGCCGGGAGTCGCTGACGGGGAGGTCAACATGGAATCAAGCCGGGCACCTGGAGAGTGGCCAAATTCCTCTGACTGACAAGGCTTGATTCAACAAAATCATCACCCCTCCACCACCATGCTTGACAGTTGGTATGAAGTTTTTGTGTTTGGTTTTTGCCAAACGTGGCGCTGGACATTATGGCCAAACATCTCCACTTTGGTCTCGTCTGTGTAAAGGACATTGTTCCAGAAGTCTTCTGGTTTGTTCAGGTGCAACTTTGCAAACCTAAGTCATGCTGCCATGTTCTTTTTAGAGAGAGAAGGCTTTCTCCTGGAAACACTTCCAAACAAACCATACTTGTTTTGTCTTTTTCTAACATTTAACATGCTAACTGAGGCCTGTAGATCCTGAGATGTAACTCTTGGGTTTTTTGCAGTTTCTCTGAGCTTGGGGTGAATTTGCTGGGATGTGAATTTGCTGAGATGTCCTCTCCTGAGAAGATTGGCAACTTTCTTGAATGTTTTCCACTTTTGAATAATCTTTCTCACTGTAGAATGATGGACTTAAAATTGGTTGGAGATGGCCTTATAACCCTTCCCAGTTTCACGGACAGCAACACTTGCTTCTCTAAGAGCATTGTGTTGTCTTTCCTCATTGGCATTGTGTTAAAACACACCTGAATGCTCCAGACCAGCAAACTGCTAAAACTTCGGCTTTTATAGAGGTGGGCATACTTGCTGGTGATCAATTAAGCAAAGGCATTTGATTAGCAGCACCTGTCTGCTACTTTGCCTCTTAATTCTTATGAAAGGAGTAAGGGTGTACTTAGTTTTTCACACATGATTTTTCCATCTTGGCTTTATTTCTGTTAAATCATGACACAGTGTAATATGTCATGTGTTGTTGTTCATCTGAGGTTGTATTTACCTAATTTTAAGACCTGCTAAGGAACAAATGATTGCTATTGTGTCCTGATATGTAAAACCACAAAATTCAAAGAGGGAGCACTCCCCCCATGACTGTAGATGTCAAATAGCATGGGAAACAGGATGGAACCCTGTGGTACACCACAGGACAACTCCCATGGTACTGAACAGTAGCCTCCCATGATTACTTTCTGGAATTGACCCTGGAGGCAGGAGTGGAACCACTGAAGTACAGTGCTCCCTACCCCAATCCCTCGCCCTCTCCAGTGAAGCATTAATCACTGGGACCCACCCAGTGTTTTCATTTTGTATTTTTATGTTGGTGAACTGCCCTGTGATCTACTAAGTCTCAAACAAAGTTTGAGGCTATGAAATGCACACGTGATCTCTTTGGAAGACTCCTTTATCTTGCAGCAATTCAACAATGGGACATTGGAAAAGTGATTGAATTTCCACTCACACCAGTTCCCCTGTCTTTAGGCCAAATTGGAAGATCTCTGAATAAAACCGATAAGAGCAAACTTGTGCATAAATTAAAAGAGTATCAAAACTCAAGTAAAGAAAATCCATGGCCTGTTCATGCTGTTATATATGATGCAATGTTTATGGTACATAGCAATACGTGTGTGCCCTGTAAATAGCATGATACATAGCATGAAGTTTCCTACAACCTATGGAGATGTAGCATACAAACTACTAGAAAACATTTGCATCACATCCACCGAAGAGGTTCACCTGATTTGTGATACGTACATGACTCCTAGCATAAAATATACTGAACATGGCAATCACTGTGGGCCAGCATTATTGGGCAACATAATAGTGACAGGACCAGAACAGAAAGCTCCCAAAAACCCCCCTCAAGAGGTCTTGCTGAAAAATTCATTTAAGTCCTCTCTCGTTGCTTTCATTTGCAATGAATGGAAAAATGAATGGAAAAAGGATAAGTACATAAATATTCTGGGTGAAAGAACACTGTACGTTGCTACTGAAGATACATGTTATCAATACAAAAGACAAAACACTGTTATGAACTGCATACAAATTCCTGAACTTAAGTGTCATCACCAAGAAGCTGATACATGCATAATTTCCCATATCCAATACATAGCTCAGCAACATAACTCAAAAAGAAAAATTGTCATTCGAGCCAATGACATGGACATTCTTGTTATGCTGGTGTACCATCAAAGTAGACCAATATAAAGTAAGCAGCACATAAGTTTACTTTATACTGGTCTACTACAAGAATATACTTTGGCCGCCTCATGAGAAGAGAAAACTCCCTGGAAAAGACCCTGATGTTGGGAAAGATGGAGGGCACAAGGAGAAGGGGACGACAGAGGACGAGATGGTTGGATAGTGTTCTCGAAGCTACAAACATGAGTCTGACCAAATTGCGGGAGGCAGTGGAAGACAGGAGTGCCTGCCATGCTCTGGTCCATGGGGTCATGAAGAGTCGGACACGACTAAACGACTAAACTACTACTACTACTACTACTACTACTACTACTACTATGAGAATTGGCAGCATAGGTTCATTTCTGGTGTACCATCAAAGGCACTTCCAGAACTGTAGTGTGTGGATGGAAAGTGGATTAGCAACAAATAACACAAGACGTTTTATAGATGTTACCAATATTGCAGAAGATCTTGGTAATGATTTGGCTTTGGCACTACCTGGCTTCCATGCATTTGCTGGATCGGACTTTACTGCATCTTTCACTAGACAAGGAAAGATTAAACCTTTCAGGATAATGTACAACAAATACGAAGTTTTTTGCAAGTGTAGGAGAGGAAGTGGAACTCACAAATGAGTTATTTACTGGTGCTGAGCAATACGTGTGTGCCCTGTATAGACAGTCTGTTTACACATCAGTCACACAAGCAAGATACAATTTGTTCAAAATAAAATGTGCTGCAGCGACAACCTTTACAGAAGATTCAAGGTATTGATCCCACTCTTCTTCCCCTGTCAAGAGCTGCTATTTGTGAAAAGTTAAAAAGAAGCAATGCTGTTGCACTAATATGGAAGAAAGCTAACCAGCAAAACCCATACCACGGAATTGATCTGGTGAAACATGGGTGGTATTTATGTAATGAGAATTACAAAATTCAGTGGTTTGAAGAACCTATGTGCCCTGAGTACCTTGATGAGGTAAATGAAGAAGGCTTAGAAAGTGAAGAAGAGGATGCATACAGTAGTGACAGCAATGAAAGTGATGACTAAGAGAACCGAAAGACTATTAACAATTATTTGGCAGATAGAGGACTTCCAGTCTGCCTGGGAAGTGGGATTGAGGCGCGAAGCGGTTCATCCTGTTAATGACGTCTGTTTGGGCTACTTTGGACCTGTAGGGGAAGCGCTAGGGCTACGCGCTCCCCTGAAAAAGCCCCACAGAAGAGTGGGGTCTCAAGGGGACCAGATGAAATGGGGTAACTCGCCGCAGCTTCTCTGCTTTCTTGCTGCTGCGTCTGCAGCGAGGGGGGGGGAGCGGGAAGCAGCTTGAGTCCATTCACGGTGATATCGCAGTCCAGTAGCTGAAGCCACAAGTCACCACCAAAAGCAGCTGATTTTCCAAACAAGGTAATCAATGCCAAAAGCTTTTAGATATTTTATTTAATAAATTTGGACTTTAAAATTAATTTGGAGAAGATGGAAACTAAATAGGAAGTCAACTTCCGTTTTCTGAATGACAGGCTCTGATGATCTCTCCCAGCGGCTTCATATAGATATTAAAAAGCATGGGGGAGAGGACGGAACCCTGAGGCACCCCACAAGTGAGAGCCCAGGGGTCTGAACACTCATCCCCCCCCCCACCACTTTCTGGACACGGCCCAGGAGAAAGGCGCGGAGCCACCGTATAACAGTGCCCCCAGCTCCCAGCCCCTCTAGACGGTCCAGAAGGATGTTATGGTCGATGGTGTCAAAGGCCGCTGAGAGATCCAGCAGAACTGGCAAACAGCTCTCACCTTTGTCCCTAGCCCACCGGAGCTCATCAACCAGCGCGACCAAGGCAGTTTCAGTCCCATGGTGAGGCCTGAATCCCGATTGGAAGGGATCCAAATGGTCCGCATCCTCCAGGCGTGCTTGGAGTTGTTTGGCAACCACCCGCTCAATCACCTTGCCCAAGAATGGTAAATTTGATATGGTCAAATTTGAGACTTTCCTTGTTAGGCCGAATTGCTGTTATTAAGATGAATGTTTTGCCGAGAATGTTGTTTTTGTTTCAAACATTGCAGATTGTGGATAAAATGGACTGTTTCAAGAGGTGGCAGAAAGACATATCTAGATTTGTCTGGCAGGGCAAAAAGCCCAGAATAAAATTTAAGATATTAACTGATGCAAAAGAAAGGGGGGGGGGGTTGCCCTGCCAGACTTAAAACTATATTATGAATCAGCGGCTTTTTGCTGGCTGAAAAACTGGCTACTTCTTGAGAACACAGACATTTTGGATCTGGAAGGGTTTAATAACAGGTTTGGTTGGCATGCATATATATGGTATGACAAGGTAAAAATTCACAAAGGTTTCAAAAACCATATTGTTAGGAAAGCATTATATAATGTTTGGATTCGGTATAAAGATCTGTTGGAAAACAAAACCCCTAGGTGGCTGTCACCAATGGAAGCTAAGGAAGTGAAAAAACTTAATATGGAATCTAAATGGCCAAAATACTGGGAAATTATAGAACAAGAAGAGGGAAAAGTGAGATTGCAGAGCTATGAGAAATTGAAGTCTAAAGTAAGAGACTGGCTTCATTATTATCAGATAAATGAAGTATTCAAACAGGACAGGAAAATTGGCTTTCAGGTGGAGAGATCAAAATTAGAAACAGAATTGTTGGAACCCAATACTAAGAATTTGTCAAGAATGTATAACTTGCTGTTGAAATGGAATACACAGGATGAGACGGTTAAATCAGCTATGATTAAATGGGCACAAGACATTGGTCATGACATTATGTTTGCTGACTGGGAACAGTTATGGACCACTAGTATAAAGTTTACGGCATGTAATGCCTTAAGAGAGAACATTATGAAAATGATTTATAGGTGGTACATGACCCCAGTCAAGCTTGCAAAAATTTATCATACGCCCAATAATAAATGCTGGAAATGTAATGAAACTGAAGGTACTTTCTACCACCTTTGGTGGACGTGCCCAAGGATCAAGGCCTTCTGGGAAATGATCTATAATGAAATTAAGAAGGTCCTTAAGTGTACCTTTCATAAGAAACCAGAGGCCTTTCTCCTGGGCATGGTAGGCCAATTGGTGTCAAGGAAAGATAGGACGTTCTTTATGTATGCTACAACAGCAGCAAGAGTTCTTTTAGCAAAGTATTGGAAGACACAAGAACTACCCACGCTGGAAGAGTGGCAGACGAAGGTGATAGACTATATGGGACTGGCCGAGATGACTGGCAGAATCCGCGACCAAGGAAAAGAGACGGTGGAAGAAGATTGGAAGAAATTTAAAGTTTATCTTAAGAACTGTTGTAAAATTAATGAGTGCTAAAATGTCATGGGTAATGTAAAACAGAATTGCAGCGATAAATGATTGGGTAAGAGAAAAAGGATCAAAGAAATTGAATCATAAGTAATTGAAATTAGGGGTTGCTGAAAAAGTTTAAAATAGGGATGCAGGAAAGGGAGGTATGGGGAAGTCGTTGAAATAAGGCTTAAGAAAAAAAGGTTATGAAATTATACGTGTTTATATGTTTGTTTGTCTATGTATTGTTAGTTGTGAAGTGTCTCAATTCATGTTGGAAAATCAATAAAAATTTATTAAAAAAAAAACAAGAATGGTAAATTTGAGACTGGGCGATAGTTGGCCAAATTGGCTGGGTCTAAAGATGTTTTTTTTTAAGAAGTGGTTTAATGACCGCCTCTTTCAGCGGGTCTGGGAAGGCTCCCTCACAGAGGGAAGCATTCACCACCCCGCAGAGCCCATCGCCCAGCCCTTCCCGGCTAGCTTTTATCAGCCAGGATGGACAAGGATCAAGGAGACAGGTGGTCGGTTTCACTTGTCCAAGCAGCCTGTCCACATCCTCGGAGGTAACAGATTGGAATTGATCCCATGTAACAGGACTAGACAGAACTCTAGCACTCTCCCACCCTGGCCCTGCTCCCACGGTGGAGTCTACCTCCTTCTGAATCTGAGCGACTTTATCTGCAAAAAACTTTGCAAAAGCATTGCAGGAGATCTTGGGGTCCCTACCAGGTCCCGGTGGTGCAGGTGGTTCCGATAGATTGCGAACCACCTGAAAAAGTCTCCTGCTGCTGTTTTCTGCAGATGCAATGGAGGCGGTGAAGAAGGCCCTCTTCGCCGTCGCCATTGCCACTTGGTAGGCTCGACGTTGAGCTCTAGCCCGTGTCCGGTCTGATTCAGAATGAGTTTTCCGCCACCGGCGCTCTATCCGTCTCAACGATTGTTTCATCACCCTCACCTCCGGGGAAAACCACGGGGCTGTCCGGGCTCCATGCAATCGGAGAGGGCGCTTCGGAGCCAGACAGTCAATAGCCCTGGTTAACTCCGCATTCCAGCCGGCCACCAGGGAATCAGCTGAAAGGCCATCAACTTGGGATAAAACATCCCCTACCACTCTCTGGAAGCCAATTGGATCCATTAAGTGGCGGGGGCGGACCATCCGAATCAGTCCCACCTCCCTGCAGAGGGGAAGGGTTGCGGAGAAGTCCAGTTGCACCAGGAAGTGATCTGACCATGGCACTTATTTTGTTTCGCTTTTAGTTAATGTCAGATCACCAACATCCGTAGAGGTAAACACCAAGTCTAAGGCATGTCTGCGGCTATGAGTTGGGCCAAACTTATTCAGGGACAGCCCCATGGAGGCCATGCTTTCCACGAAGTCCCGAGCGGCCCCTTGTAAGGTCGTGTCGGCATGGATGTTAAAATCCCCCAGGACAACCAAGCTAGGTGTCTCCAGGAGCATATCCGCCACGACCTGAAGCAGCTCGGGCAGGGAATCCTTGGTGCAGCGGGGAGCTCGGTACACCAATAGGAATCCTGTACTGCCCCTATTGCCCAACTTCCAGAACATGCACTCAGAGAACTGGGTCTTCCCAATAGGATGCCTGGTGCAGACTAATGACTTCCTAAAAATCACTGCAACCCCCCCTCCCCGCCCACATGACCTGGGTTGCTGTGCGTAAGAGAAACCTGGTGGGCAAGCAGCGGCAAGGACAGGCCCATCTGCCTCATCCAACCAGGTCTCTGTCACACATGCCAGGTCAAATCCTCCATCCACAATCAGGTCGTGGATGGCAGTGGTTTTATTCATTGACCTGGCATTGCACAGCAACACTTTCAGGTCATGTGGGTTTCCCTTGCTGATTCCAGTATCCTTCCGGTCAGGACCAGACCTGGAGGCAGGGATAGTCCTCAAACAACGACTAAACCTGCCTCCTCTGTAATGACATGGTCTGGTCTTAGCGTAACTCCTCCTCCGGCCCGTGATCACCGAGATCGGGTGTCCCAATACATTCCCTCCTGTGGAGCCTGCCCCAGCCATTCTATTGGCTGAGGCCCACTCCCAGGCAGCCCTGCCAGCAAATTTGGAAAATTCAGCAGTGGCCAGAGGATTGGAGAAGATCAGTCTACATCCCAATCCCAAAGAAGGGCAGTGCCAAAGAATGCTCCAACTACCGCACAATTGCACTCATTTCACACGCTAGCAAGGTTATGCTTAAAATTCTACAAGGAAGGCTCAAGCAGTATGTGGAACGAGAACTCCCAGAAGTGCAAGCTGGATTTAGAAGAGGCAGAGGAACCAGAGACCAAATTGCAAACGTGCGCTGGATTATGGAGAAAGCTAGAGAGTTCCAGAAAGACATCTACTTCTGCTTCATTGACTATGCAAAAGCCTTTGACTGTGTCGACCACAGCAAACTATGGCAAGTTCTTAAAGAAATGGGAGTGCCTGATCACCTCATCTGTCTCCTGAGAAATTTCTATGTGGGACAAGAAGCTACAGTTAGAACTGGATATGGAACAACTGATTGGTTCAAAATTGGGAAAAGAGTATGACAAGGCTGTATATTGTCTCCCTGCTTATTTAACTTATATGCAGAATTCATCATGCGAAAGGCTGGGCTGGATGAATCCCAAACCGGAATTAAGATTGCCGGAAGAAATATCAACAACCTCAGATATGCAGATGACGCAACCTTGATGGCAGAAAGTGAGGAGGAATTAAAGAACCTTTTATTGAGGGTGAAAGAGGAGAGCGCAAAATATGGTCTGAAGCTCAACATCAAAAAAACCGAAGATCATGGCCACTGGACCCATCACCTCCTGGCAAATAGAAGGGGAGGAAATGGAGGCAGTGAGAGATTTTACTTTCTTGGGCTCCATGATCACTGCAGATGGTGACAGCAGCCACGAAATCAAAAGACGCCTGCTTCTTGGGAGAAAAGCAATGACAAACAGCATCTTAAAAAGCAGAGACATCACTTTGCCAACAAAGGTCCGTATAGTAAAAGCTATGGTTTTCCTAGTAGTGATGTATGGAAGTGAGAGCTGGACCATAAAGAAGGCTGATCGCTGAAGACTTGATGCTTTTGAATTATGGTGCTGGAGGAGACTCTTGAGAGTCCCATGGACTGCAAGAAGATCAAACCTATCCATTCTGAAGGAAATCAGCCCTGAGTGCTCACTGAAAGGACAAATCATGAAGCTGAGGCTCCAATACTTTGGCCACCTCAAGATGGAGGGCACAAGGAGAGGGGGACGACAGAGGATGAGATGGTTGGATAGTGTGATGGCTTTAGGGGTTGCTTGTGCGTAAGTTACCGCCGCTCTGGGCTAGGTTGCCTGGTTAAACCGTTTCTCGCTGGACAGCCACCCACTCCGTGGCTGTTCAGTCGCTGGCAGAATCCGTCAGTGGGCGTTTCTTGAACCTCTTCCAGCAAAGAAGTTCTTTGACGCCAAGTCGCCGCCTACTTTCCCTGCGCAGAAGTCTTCTGCGCAGGGTGGGTGTGGGCAGCGGTGGACCTGTGCTCTCCTCGCTGGTCTCCTGCGAAGAGTCCTGGAGCCTCCTCTCTGCTTCCCCCATCGGCCCCCCTCTATCCCTGGTGTTGCGCTGATTTTCTTCCCCAGCCGGAGACCTGCCTCTCTCCCTGCTTGGCCCCTCTCCAGCATCGCTGTGGAGCCTCGCCTCCTCCGCTAGTTCCAATGGCAGTTCCCTGACATCCATCCCCCGCCCAGAACCCCCTCCACCCCCGGCCCGACCTTTGGATCCAACTTCGTCTCTGTCCTCGGCCGACGATGCAGGGAATCCCCGGAAGGAGCTGTCGCCATCCTCAGAGGATTCAAAACCCGCTTCCCACCCGCTCTGATCTCTCCCCGCGGGGTGGGCCTCCCAGTCTGAATCTTCCCTCTCCGACGCTTCTCCTCCCTCCTCTTCGGAGGCAGGAAAACCCTCAAAGTCCTCCTCGTCGTCGGTGGTGCCAAATTGCTCCTCCCAGAATCTCGCTGGTGGTTTTGGTTTGTGTGGGAACCGACTGTGGAACTCTTCCACTAGATACCCGTCATTGATTGCCTCCGCGGGAACCCACGTGTCTTCTGACCGGGGTTCTCCCTCCCAAGCTACCAAGTACTCTACCTTGCGCCCTCGCCACCTGGAATTGAGTATTTCCGTGGCTTGGTTGTGGTGTTCCCTCTCCTCTACCTGCGGGTGTGTGGTGACTTCTCCCTCCTGTCCCGGGAATTCCCGCCCCTCCCTGTACGGAGAGAGTAGGGACCTATGGAACACCGGGTGTATCTTCATGCTGTCAGGCAGCTTGAGCCTGAATGCCACAGGGTTCACCTGCTGTGTTACCTCAAAAGGTCCCAGCTACCTCGGCTGCACCCTCCCTTAAAGGGTAACCCTCGGGTTGACAACCACACCCGGTCTCCCACCCGTATGGTCTCCCCTTCCCGACGATGCTTGTCTGCCTGCCTCTTGTAAATTTCCTTGGCCCTCTCCAAATTCATCTGGAGTTGCTGGTGCAAGGCCTCCATTTCTTCCACAAACTGCTCTGCTGCAGGTACGCTCCACCCTTCCTCCCCCCTCCCCGGGAAGGCCCTGGGGTGACACCCATAATTGGCCATGAACGGGCTCATTCCCGTGGACACGTGTTCAGCGTTATTGTATGCAAATTCAGCCAGCGCTAGTTTCTCTACCCAATCGCTCTGTCTCTCGCTGACGTAGCAGCGTAGGTATTGCTGGAGTATACTGTTCGCTCGTTCCGCTTGCCCGTTGGTTTCCGGGTGTCTCACCGTCGAGAAGCCCACCTCGACCTGCAGCAGGCTCATGAGCTTCCTCCAGAACCTTGAAGTAAATTGTTTCCCGCGATCTGAGATGACCCTCGAGGGAGACCCATGCAACCTGAAGATGTGATCCACAAACAATCTGGCCGTTTCCTCTGCCGTCACCGCATGTGAGCAAGCTATGAAATGGCACATTTTTGTCAGTAGATCGACTACTACCATGACTGCTGTCTTCCCCCTTGATTTGGGCAAATCTGTCATAAAATCTATGGACACCACCTCCCAGGGTCTTCCTGGCGTGGGTAAGGGTTCCAGTAACCCTGCAGGGGCCGCCCTCTCCCCCTTTGCCCTCTGGCAGCGGTCGCACCCCCGTACGTACTCCCGTACATCTTCCCTTACCCTTGACCACCAGAACTGCCTGGTGACAAGCAACATGGTTTTGTGTTGACCAAAGTGCCCCGCTGTTGGGTTGTCGTGGAGTTGTTTGAGTACCCTTCCCCTCAAGTTCTCCCCCGGTACGTACAGCGCTCCCTTATAGTACCCCTTCCTTTTCCTCAAACTCTCCATGGTTTTCCCTTCCTTCCCGTAGTTCCCTGATTTTAGTTTGGGCGAACTCGTCGTCCCTGGTGAGACCGGCTAGTTCTCGTTTCCCAACCAACACTCCCCCACACACCCATCTGTCCTCGGGGAACACGTGTCGGGCTTCCGGCGGTCCCTCTCCTTCCATGTACTCCGGCTTCCGGGAGAGAGCATAGGCTCTAACATTCTCCTCTCCCGGCACGTACCGGATCTCGAAGGAAAACTTAGAGAACTCTTGTGCCCATCGAATCTGTCTCCGGTTGAGTACTCGCGCAGTCCTCCAGTACTCCAAGTTCTTGTGATCCGTGCAAACCTGGATCTTGTGCCGCGCCCCTATTAACAGATGTCTCCATCGGCGAAACGCTGCATAGATAGCTAGCAGTTCGCGGTCATACACCGTGTAGTTCTGCTCCGACTTGCTCAGCTTCCTCGAGAAAAAGGCGCACGGCCTCCAGTCTTGCTGGGTTCCTGGCTGCAAAAGTACGGCTCCTATGGCCCGGTCTGACGCGTCGGTCTCTAGCCTCATGGGCTTCTCCAGATCCACGTGCAGGAGCTGCTCTTCCGACGCGAACACTTTCTTCAGGCTTTCAAAGGATTGCTGGGCCCCTTCCGTCCAGACGAACTTTTTTTTGCTACTGAGACAATCTGTGATGGGTGCTGTTAAATGGGCGAAGTTCTTGATGAACTTCCTGTAGAAGTTGCTGAACCCTAGGAACCTCTGCACGTCCTTCCGGGTCTTGGGGGCCTTCCATTCCAGTACCGCCTGCGCCTTGCTGGGGTCCATAGCTAGGCCCTTGTCTGACAACTTGTACCCCAGAAACTCGACCTCCCTTGCGTGAAATTGGCATTTTTCAGCTTGACCCACAACTGGTGCTTCTGCAGTCTCTTTAGCATTTCCCTGACGTCTCTGACATGTTGCTTCTCATTGTCAGAATAGATTAAGACGTCGTCCAAGAAGGCTACACAGTTTTTGTACAGCAGGGACCCCAACACGTGGTGCATAAAAGCTTGAAAGCAGGCAGAGCCCGACTGTAATCCGAAGGGCATAACTAAGTACTCAAAGGCTCCCAGGGGGGTGAACATGGTGGTTTTCCATTCGTCCCCCTCCCTCATCCTGATCAAATTGTATGCTCCCCTGAGGTCCAGCTTGGTAAAAATTTTCAACTGCCTCACCCGTGTTAAAATGTCGTCAATCCTGGGCATTGGGAAGGTCACGGGTTCTGATACAAGGTTCAAGGCCCTAAAATCTACAACTAATCTGGGCTGATTAGTATCCTTTTTGTCCACCCACCGCCTTTGATTCTCTTATGAAACCTCTTTTCAGGTTCTTGTCAATAAATTCCCGCAACTCCTGCATCTCCCTGTCCGACATGGCATACAGTTTACCCACCGGCAGCTGAGCCCCTGGGAGTAGGTTGATTTGGCAATCAAAGGGCCTATGGGGGGGTAGTCTATCCGCCTCCTTCTCGCTGAAGAACTCCTGCAGGTCAGCATATTGGGGTGGCACCTTCCCTTTTGGCTCCACAGCCACTCCAGCGACCCTGGCCACTGTCATCCTTGGGTTTTCCCCTCCTAGTCAGTATTCCAAGCAGTAAGCTGACCCAAAGGTGACTGACCGCTGATGCCATGCCACTACTGGATCATGCAGTGCCAGCCAGCTCATTCCCAGTATTATTGGGGGTCCTGACAGTGTGGCTACGTGAAAGGCAATGGTCTCTGTGTGCCTGGAAACACTCATTCTCATTGGCGGGGTCTGGTGCGTCACCTCCCCTCCCAGAAGTTCCCTGCCGTCAATGGTTGTCACTTGCAAGGGAAAATCCAGAGGCAGCAGGTGGAGTTGGTGTTCTAGAGCGAAGCTCTTGCTGAAGAAATTGCAGGAACTGCCTGAATCCAGCAGCCCCTTCACCTTGACTGGGTGCCCATTTGGGAGTTCTAGCACCACTTCTATGGCTATAGCTGTCCTGGGAGGGTCTGGTTGGGGCACTTCTATTGGTTGTTGGCTTGGCTGCTGCCCCCGCTGATTGGCAGCCAAGCTTGGCCGTTTCCCTGGGCCTGATCCGTTTCCCCCTTCCCCTCACAGCCAGCAGCTCCCACCATCCCTTGCCAGGCCTTTCTTTGAGGGCAGACCCTGGCAAAATGTCCTGGCCGTTGGCAGAGGAAACACTTCTTGTGGGTTTTCCAATCCTTTCCCTCCCTCTTGCGCCCTTCAGTGGAGTTTGAAACCTCGCACACGTGCGCGCCATCTATTTCCATTGGCTCAGCCGGCTGGGAAGGCTGCCTCGGTATTTCAGGAATGCGGTAGTCATGGTAACGTTCCCCTCTCCCTTCGCTCTTCTCCTGAGCCTGCGCTTCCTGTCTTGCTCCAATCGCAAGCACAGCCTTGGTCAGCTGGTCCATCGACTGCGGGCGGGGCGCGCGGGAAAGCTCATCGTTGACCGTTGGGGACAACCCCTCCTCAAACAACATCTGAATGGGTTCAGCGTCCAGATCCCACCCAAGCCGGTGGATTAACATCGCAAAGCGCAACCAGTACTCTCTAAAAAATTGGCTCCCCTGCTTGCACCCTATCAATTGCCGTCGAACCACATTTTGCTCCACTTCGCTTGAAAACATTGCATTCATTGCCTGAAAAAATTTCCTGACGTCTTTCAAGGTGGCATTTTGCGTTGCCATTAGGGGCCTGATCCATTCCCGCGCCCCATCCTCCAGATGCCCCACAATGTAGGCCACCCTCTCCCCATCATCCGCCAAGTCATCATGCTGCAGTTCCAAAGCGTACTCTATTTCCATTCGGAACGCGTTGTAGTCCTGGGGCTTCCCCCCAAACTTGTGCACCAGCCCCGGTACCTTCCTTGCGATGGGGGTGGGTCTGACCTTGGTATCCTGAGCCCTCCGTTCTTCCAGCCTCGCCATCAGCAGAGCCACATGCTGTTCTAAATCTCGGTTCGTCTTCACCAGATTCTGCACTCCAGCTGCTCGCTCCGTGGCGCCGGCTTCTCCGGTTTGACTCATTATGCTCCCCTGCCTGTCGCTGCGCACAAGCAACTTCAGGGACTGACGGATTGCTGTGATGGCTTTAGGGGTTGCTTGTGCGTAAGTTACCGCCGCTCTGGGCTAGGTTGCCTGGTTAAACCGTTTCTCGCTGGACAGCCATCCACTCCGTGGCTGTTCAGTCGCTGGCAGAATCCGTCAGTGGGCGTTTCTTGAACCTCTTCCAGCAAAGAAGTTCTTTGACGCCAAGTCGCCGCCTACTTTCCCTGCGCGGAAGTCTTATTACAAAAAGAGTGGAGGATGCAATCCTTCAAAAAATATTACGAAGGTCTGCAGTTTGAGGGTAAAAAGGTTGACATATTTCCGGAATAGAGGTGCAAGATCCTGACAACAGTCTTTAGAAAAAGTGATATAAAATACAAATGGGAATTTCCAGAAGGAATTTCCTTTACCTACAGAAAGAAAAGATACAGGCTGGTGACGGAGAGTCAGGCCCATGAATTTATGGAAAAACATGGCAGGGGCCCTGAGTTCAGAGATGGGACAAGAGATTCGAAAAGCCCCCTTGATCAGCAAAGGGAGGCCTTGAAACATCTGGAGGGAGCAGTAGGCGGAGAAACAGGTTTTTAAGCAAAAATGATAATGGCAAATCTTAAAGAACTGAGTTGAAATGTGAATGGATTGAATAAGGAAGCAAAAAGAAACAGGATTGAACATGTAATTCTTAAACAAATTGTAGATATAATTCATCTTCAAGAAACACACGTAGCAAAAAACCATTAAAGAGTTTGGTTAATAAAAAAACTAGGGATGGGTTTCATTTCAGCAGATAATGCAAAAAGACGTGGTGTAATAGTTTATATTAAGCCTGCACTTGAACCCAAAGTAATCCAAAAAGACGACAAAAGGAGAATTCTAATGGTACAAATTAAAGTCCAAGGAGAAAAGATATTATTGGTAGGAATATACGCACCAAATGAAAATAAATCAAAGTTCTTTCAAAAATTGGAAACAGATCTTCTGGAGTTTGTAGATGAGAAGATAATGGGAGACTTAAATGGGGTTTCTGTGCGCTGCTCTGGTTCGCCAGAAGTGGCTTAGTTATGCTGGTCACATGACCTGGAAGCTGCGGACAAACTCCAGCTCCTTGGCCTATAGAGTGAGATGAGCGCCGCAATCCCAGATTCATCTGCGACTGGACCTAACGGTCAGGGATACCTTTACCTTTAAATGGGGTACCATCATTAGAGATGGATAGAACAATTAGGAAAAAAGATACCAAAGAAGGTAGGCTACCCAAAACTTTTTTTGACATGACAGAGACATTGAAGCTAATAGATATCTGGAGAGTAAAACATTTGACTAACAGTTCACTTTCTTCTCTCATGTAGTACAGTGGTACCTCGGGTTACATACGCTTCAGGTTACAGACTCTGCTAACCCAGAAATAGTACCTCGGGTTAAGAACTTTGCTTCAGGATGAGAACAGAACTTGTGCGGTGGTGGCGCAGCGGCAGCGGGAAGCCCCATTAGCTAAAGTGGTGCTTCAGGTTAAGAACAGTTTCAGGTTAAGAACAGACCTCCAGAATGAATTAAGTACTTAACCCGAGGAACCACTGTAGTGCCCGACTGGATGCGGTTTGGATTTCAAAAGAATTAGAACTAAAAGTTCAAACAAATTGAAATAGATCCCAGAACATTGTCAGGGCTTCCTCTTTCTGGCTGTGGGAAATGGCTGACTCCCATACGATCGGATCCCAGCCATGCCGGTAATTCAGGGCTGATATGGGGGTAATTAGCCCTGGCATACTCCCCAGGGTGGGGGAGGATTGTCCCACAGACCCACAGATTGTCCGAGATTGTCAGCTTGCATCAAGGTGCAAGTGGCAGGACACTGGGTCCCAGAGCACAACACGGCTGGCACTCTCCGATGCCATTCTCATAGCCGGAAATATTTGCTTGATAAAATGATTGGATTTGGATGATAAACAGACTAGCCTGGACTGAAGAAGACTAAGGGAAAACCTCCAGAACTGTACAGTTCCTGGTGTTTAAGCTCGGACTTCAAAGAGGTTCTCATCATGGCGTGTGGATTACAGAGGTGTTTGGTATGTCTTTTTTCTCTTCTTAACATGTACAATTGGTTTTCAATTCTAAGCCTCATTAAGAAACTTAATTTTTTTAAAAGAGAGTACAGATAGACTTCTATTTATAATTATTTAACTCTGCAGCTTTACTTAGACTTGAAAGACTTGATAAAGATAAAAGAAGAAAGAATATAGTGTTTGTTAATATGACGCAGCACGGAAAAATGAGAATCTCTTCCTTTTCGAGAGAAGCAGGAAATATTTGCTGGCTGACTTTGTAATGCCTGGAGATAACATACTGTATAGTGCAGCTGTTTGCAGAAGTTTTTCATTATAAGTGAGAGAGAAGGCTGATGGATGTCTAGCAGCAGCCCCTCTAGGGCCCGGAGGGGGGGATTGTGTGGTCTCCGAGAGGCTGATTGATCGCCAAATGACTTATATCTGTGGAATACAGCTCATTTACATTGAATTATTGCAAACAGTATGCTCAACAATTTACAGTAATAACAGTGTGGACGCAACTATGTTATTAAATCTCAAACAAAAAGCTTGGACAACAGCCCGGATTGGAATGATTTAACAACTTGGGAGTTGCTTCATCATTAAACTTCAGACAATAGACTTGGACAACAGCCCGGATTGGAAAATTGGAATGGAGTCAGGGAAAGCTGCGCTGGAAAATAGGCAGTTGAAAAAATATATATACACAAATAAAGCTTTAATCGATGGACGAAAGGATATATGATTTCTGACATGACTGAGAATCTTAGAGCCAGGGACGGAGAACTTTAAAGCGTTAAGATCAGAAGGCAGAAAATATGAAAACAATGAGAAGAGGCAGGAACGAAGATTTGGAGATATGCTTCAGAGGTCCAGACTATGGGGAGCCTGGAAAAATTAATAATTACAATTTGGACTATAATTGGCTGTTTTTTAAATTTTAGTTTATTATTTTTAATTGGATTATGATTCGGATATGTTGATTGGCTGTTTTTATTGGAAAATCAATAAAAATGATTTTTTTAAAAAAAAAAAAGATCCCAGAACATTGTCGGATCATAATCCTATAATAATGGAAATCCAGAAAGAAAATCAATCCACTTTTAGATGGAGATTGAATGAAGAATTACTAGATGATAATATTCTTTTAGAAAAGCAAAAAATGTCCTGGGAGATTATTTTGAACTAAATCTTAATAATGGAACCAGGCTGCAAACGGTGTGGGATGCGAGCAAAGCAGTTATGAGGGGAGTGTTTATCCAACAAAATTCAATCAAGAAGAAGGCAAGAGAAAAGAAAAAGAAAGAAATTTTAGATGAAATATTAGGGCAAGAAAAAGAATTAATAAAAAAAAAACCTAATAAGGAGATAATTAAACAGGCACTTAAATGGTTACGAATTCAATATTCAATGGTGATCAATGACGAAATAAATTGAAAGAATTAAAAGGATGAAACCAAAGTATTTTGAACATGCCAACAAGCCAGGGAAATTATTGGCATGGCAAATGAGGAAAAGCGAGCCAAAAAACTACATAAATAAGATAAAACATAATGGCAAGATCACTGACAAACCAAGGGAAATAAGGGAAGCCTTTACTAAGTATTTTATAGACCTTTACAAAAAAGGAACTGAAAAGACCCTGATGGAAGAATATATAAAAAGTAGTAATCTCCCAAAAATAAAAGTAGAAATGCTAATATTAAATGCCGAAATTACATTGCAGAAAATATTTGAAGCAATAAATCAAGCAAAGACAGGTAAATCTCCAGGACCAGATGGAATATCAGCAAAATATTATAAAAAAATAAATGAACAGCTTGTGATTCCCCTAAAGGATATAATGAATGAGGTTTTAAAAACAGGGAAAGTCCTGGAAACGTGGAAAGAAGCCTATATAACATTAATACCAAAACAAGATTCAGATATAACATTAGTCAAAAATTATAGGCCTATCTCATTATTAAATAATGATTACAAACTGTTTGCATATATTCTTGCTAAAAAAAACTTGGGAAGAATATATACATCAAGATCAAGCAGGATTTCTTCCAGGTAGACAAATAAAAGATAATATTAGTAATGTTTTTAACATAATTGAATACTTGAAAGTATGAAATGAAAAGCAAGCAGCTCTGATGTTTATAGATGCAGAAAAAGCATTTGATAATGTTTATTGGGACTTCATGAAAAGAGTTCTTGAAGAAATGGAATTTGGAGCAAAATTTAATAAGGGAATACAAGCCATATATTCAGAACAGAATGCAAAATTAACTAT
Source organism: Podarcis filfolensis (assembly GCF_964270895.1). Classification (NCBI taxonomy): domain Eukaryota; kingdom Metazoa; phylum Chordata; class Lepidosauria; order Squamata; family Lacertidae; genus Podarcis; species Podarcis filfolensis. The sequence goes on from NC_139619.1 coordinate 17,527,182, forward strand.
TAATCAGGTGATAACAAACCAATGTAAAATACAGAAAGGAACTAGGCAAATGTCCGTTATCAATTCTTTTGTTCATTCTGGTCCTGGAGGTCTTGGCAAGGAATATCAAAGTAGACAAAGAAGTAGTAGGAATAAGAATAAAGAAAAGTGAACATAAATTGAAAGCCTTCGCGGACGATTTGGTTGTTATGGTTGAAGATCCAAAGAATTCTTTCCCTAGAGGAATAGAAAAAATCCAAAAGTTTGGACAGGTGGCAGGTTTTAAATTAAATAAAAGTAAAACTAAATTGTTAGTTAAAAATCTCAAAGAATTAGAAAAGCATTATCAGAATCTATTGATACAGAAACTACTAATCTTTAATATTACAATATTTGCTCAAATAATCTTTAAATTTCTTCCATCTTCATCTGCCATTCTTCCACAGTTGGTAGTTCTTGTGTTTTCCATTTTTTGGCTATTAAAATTTGTGCAGCAGCTTTGGCGTACAAAAATACCTTTACATCTTTCTTGGGCAGTTCAGAACCTAATATTCCAAGGAGAAAGGCCTCTGGTTTCTTTACAAATGTATATTTCATCATATTTTTTTTAATTCATTATAAATCTTTTCCCAGAAGTCTTACCTTGGGACAGGTCCACCACATGTGATAAAAAGTACCTTCTTTTGCTTTACATTTCCAGCGTAAATTATCACAGTTATGATAAATCTTAGCTAATTTAAGCGGGGTCAAGTACCACCTATACATCATTTTCATAATATTTTCCTTTAACATCGTACATGCAGTAAACTTAACCCCTTTCTTCCAAAGCCTCTCCCAATCTTCCATCATTATATTGTGTCCCACATCTTGTGCCCAATCAATCATAACCGATTTAACTTGTTCATCTTTTATGTGCCACTCCAATAACAAATTATACATTTTAGACATATTCTTAACATTAGTGTCTAACAACTCCGTTTCCAATTTGGTTTTTTCTGTTGCAAAACCATTTCTCTTATCAATCTTAAATAATTCAATCTTAAATAATCTCTTATCAATCTTAAATAATATTGAAGCCAATTCACATTATCCTTAATTTGTTCAAACAGTTTTAATTTAAATTAAATTAAATCCAAAGGGATATTATAGATGATAATACTAAATTACTGAAGAAGACGTATAGTATACTTTTGGAATGGGAAATTAAAGATGAGGAGGTTAAATTGGTAATGATTAAGTGGGCACAGGATATACAGTGGTACCTCGGGTTACATACGCTTCAGGTTACATACGCTTCAGGTTACACACTCCGCTAACCCAGAAATAGTGCTTCAGGTTAATAACTTTGCTTCAGGATAAGAACAGAAATTGTGCTCCTGCAGCGCGGCAGCAGTGGGAGGCCCCATTAGCTAAAGTGGTGCTTCAGGTTAAGAACAGTTTCAGGTTAAGAACGGACCTCCGGAACGAATTAAGTACTTAACCCGAGGTACCACTGTAGGTCATAACATACAATTTGAAGATTGGATAAGGCTTTGGAAAATGAATTTTAAATTTACGGTTTGTATATTGCTTAAAGAGAATATGAAGATGATGTACAGGTGGTATGTCACATCAAAAAAATTGACAAAAATGTATAAAACAGAACAAAAGAACTGTTGGAGATGTAAAGAAGGGGAAGGTACATTTTATCATATGTGGTGGGATTGTAAGATTATAAAGAAATTTTGGGAAATGCTTTATAATTGAAAATAATGTTTAAAGTAACGTTTGTTTTTAAAAAAAACAACCTTTTTTGCTAGGCATTCTAGAAAAAGATATTCCGAAAGTGAAACAGACATTATTCATGTATGCTACAACAGCAGCAAGAATTTTAATAGCGCAAAATTGGAAGACTGGAGAAAGATCATCAAAAGAACAATGGCAAGAAAAATGGATGAACTACACAGAGTTAGCAAAGTAAATGGACAAATTGCAAGAAAAGGACAAGAGTGACTTTGGAAAAGAATGGGAACCTTTTACAACATACTTACAGAAACAACAACAAAAATGGACTCAATGGCAGGATTTAAATGAACGTATACAACTTTAATTACAAAGAACAAGAAGACTTAACATATTGACAAAATAATATTATATATAAACAGCTGAATGTAACATTTTATGTAACAAACCAGAAATGGAAGTTGAGGGAAGTCAATGGGGGGGGGCACTGGAAAATGAATGTTATTGATATTGGATTTTGTTACGAGAAAAATAAAATTTATACACACACACACACAATTATTTTGCAGATTGTGAAAAATTCATTTATAATACTCATTAAAATATTCATTATTTGATTTCAGATTCATTAATCATTATAGTCTGTGATTTATAATAGTCAAATATAATAGTCTAAGTATTTCAGTAAATAAATACATTTTACTCATCTGCTTTATGCTCATTTTTTAGTTACACTGAGTGACGTGTGGGGTAAAATACTCATTTCTGGAGTTCGAAACTAAAAAAAACAGAAAGCTTAGATGTTATGTAAAATATTGACATAACAAGCTTTTGTTATTATTAAATTAACTTGCTTTTTTAAAAAATAAAGCCTCTGCGACAGACCATTGATAAGTTACAGCCGTTTCAATGCCTTGAAGTGAAAATGACATGGCGGCCATATTGATGACATCATATTTCATACCCCCACCACTGATATTTACTAAGACTGCCATATTTTGTTTGTATAGGTAGTAGGCTTTCCAAAAAACAACACCACCACAGCGCTTTTGGCATTTCTAGGGTAAATAAATCTGGTCTAGCTCTTGGTCTATGATGGTCTGTAGAATGATAACATGATTTGACTCATTGAATGTGCCTCATGTGGGGTACTTTTCTGCCTAATTCAGAAGCTGCAGCTGCAAAGGGGTTCGTGGGACACCTAGCTTTATAGGCATTAAAGCAGTGTTGAGATCAGCAGCTGTTGCTTGTTAGCTTGTGAGCGAAATTAAAAGTTTTTTTGTTGACATTGAAAGCAGTAAACAACCTGGGACTAGGATATCTAGCAGACCACCTTCCATGTTACAAATCAAGCTCAATTTTAAGATCTTTTGAAGAGACCCCACTGGTCAGTTCACAACCAACAAATTGATACTTGCTGACAATGTGGAAGTGGTCCTTTTCGGTGATAGCACCCACCTTCTGGAATCCCCTCCCTAGGTAATTCATGCGGTAGAGACAGTACTGACCTTTAATCAACTTTTTAAAACTTCGTTGACCCACACCTTCCTCAACTCTGAGTCTTAATATTTTTTCTTTTGTACACTGCTTGGATTTATTTGTGATATATTTTGTTTTATTTATTCCATAAAATTTATATACCACTTGATTGTAGAAAAAAGCTCAAAGTGGTTTACAAAAATTATCACTAAAATATTTACAACCATAATTTAAAACATAGATAACGTTAAAACCACAACAGAGTAGACTAAAACAAATTAAAACTCATACAAACTTTCTAAACATCTGGATAGGCTTGTCTAAATAAGAATGTATTCAGCTGTTTTTATCAGGAAATTTTATTGAATAAATGTTGTATTTTTATATAATTGTATTGAATACTCCAAGTGAACCCACTGAAATGGTCCGTTAATTTCAGTGGATCTGCTCTGGGCGGAACTTAGTTGGAAAAAACTCTTAGTTTCTATGTAAACCACTTGGATAGTGTTACTTTCTTATTTGCTTGTAATATTTTATACTACTTAATATTATAACATACATAGGTCTTGGCTGCCATCTGGAAAGTTTGAGTATTCATAGTGCTTACTAGTAATCAGGGCTTTTTTCCAGAAAAAGAGGCGCCAGAACTTGTTGACCTTTCTTTAGGGGAGGACCTTCGCCCACTTGCCCCACTGCCATGGCAAAAAACCCCCAAACTGTCATCTTAACGGCGCTGGCCTTCTCTGTTGCGCAGCCCCAAGCTCAGTGCCGGGGAATGGCACCACAACACTACAGGGGTGCTGGAACGCACCCAAGAGGTGTCGGTGCTCAATTCTGGTGAGTTCCGGCCGAAAGAGGTTTTTCCTGCTGAAAAAAAAGCCCTCCTAGTATTGTTACTCTGAATTGTTTTACTAATGAAATTGCAATTTGCATGGAATCAAGTTACACATTATGTAGTGGCATTAGTTGCATCACCTGAAGACCTCTGATTCAAAACTTTATTTCTAGGGAATGGTTCCTTTTGTCTTCGTGGGAACCAAGGACAGCATAATGAATGCCACAGTTCTTTTGGATTATCACCTCAACTATTTAAAGGTGAGGAAAGGGCATCATACTATGTTGCCTTTTGGGAAAGTGGAAAAGCTGGCTTTAAAGCAAAGCTTTAAAGTGGTTTTTCAGAGTTTATAAGTGAATTCAAATTCCATGGTTAAATTGTTCTGTTTTTTTCCTTTAACTCTTAACTGAATGCTGAGTGATTATCATATTTTTCTCAAACTGGTTTTAGAAGAAGTCAAACCTCTTCAAGATGCCTAGCTTACTCTTGGGCCCAGGGTTAAGATCTACCTGTGAGAGAGGACTTTCCTTTTTTGTTTGTTTGTTTATTCATTTTCCAATTTACACATTACATCTATACAACTCTTACCTTAATCTTACACAGACTTCCCAACTTATCTTCCATTGGTATCCTTGGTTTGCTACAACTCCTTACATTTTTTCTTTTCTCCTCTTGTCGTTTCCCTCTTATTTTCCTTTGTCTTGTCTACCGTTGCTCATACACTTATCCTACTTCCCAATTAAACTCGATGCCGCTCCCACTCGCCTCTTGTTTTCTTTTCCTCATAATTTCTTATTTTGGCCGTCAAGTCTGATAACTTGAGAAATTTTATTAACTTCTGCAAACATGGTTCCTTTGTCAGAACAATCATTTCTTTCCAATTTTTTGCATAAGTTATCCTTGTGGCCGAGGTTGCATATAGAAATAGGTTCCATAATTCCTTAGGCATATCTTCCCCAATTATTGCCAGCAAGAAGGCTTCTGGTCTTTTAGGGAAGGTGAATTTAAACATCTCTTTGAGTTCCTATCATTTTCCAATTTTTGTTGCATACTTACATTGCCACCACATATGATATAGAGAACCCTCTTTTTCTAAACTTTTCCAACATACATTGGATCCTCTCTTATTGGCATCAGATATCATCAATACACCATGTTAAAGATGTTCTCTGCATAGCAGGCTGAAAATTTTATCGTTCTGTTCCATATTTTTTCCCATGCTGAAAGTTCAATGTTATATCCGATATCTGGTGCCCAGTGTATCCTTGCCTCTTTCACAAATTCATCTTCTGTTTCCCATTCAAGTAGAGTTCTATACAGTCGTACCTCGGAAGTCGAACAGAATCCATTCTGGAAGTCCATTCAACTTCCAAAACGTTCAGAAACCAAAGTGTGGCTTCTGATTGGCTGCAGAAGCCCCATCGGATGTTCGGCTTCCAAAAGAACATTAGAAAATCAGAACACTCACTTTTGGTTTTCGATCGTTCAGGAGCCAGAATGTTTGACTCCCAAGGTATTCGGGAGTCAAAGTACAACTGTATACTTTCATTTTTATTTATTTTTTGTTATTTCCCCAATATTAATTTTATCAAATTCCGATCCACTTTCTACAAATCCTTTTTCTTTATCTCTTTTACAGATCTCGTTTCTTTGGAAGTATTGGAACCAGTCTGTGACTAGTCCCATCGCTTCTCTTTTTTAAAGTCTTTATATGTTCCCCAGTTTACCTCCATGTTCAACTTTTTTTTTACTGCAACCGCCTCCGTTGGAGATATCCAATGTGAGATCTTCCTTTCTAACATTTCTTTTTTTTTAATAAGATATTTATTAAGATTTTCCATTTTATACAAACAAATAAAAAAAGGAAAAAAATTAAAAAGAATTAAAAAGAAAAAATATTAAAAACACATAAATTTCATAACTTATTTTTCAATAACATATTTCCCTGACCTCCTCATGCCTCCCCTTCTTGTATTCCAGTTCAAATTGTTCATCCAGCAAATCCTTATCTCATAGCATTACAGCTAAAAGCCTTGTTTTCTATCCATCTTCTTAAATTATTGTAACTTATACTTTTACTTATATACAAAAAAAGAACTATTTTTTCATATTCTTTTATACCATTACAGCTGATAACCCCTTAATTTCAATCCAACATCACTCAATATTCCTTAATATTACAATATTTTTGCAAATAGTCTTTGAATTTCTTCCATTCTTCTTCTGCCGATTCTTCTCCCTGGTCACGGATTCTGCCAGTCAATTCTGCCAATCCCATAAAGTCAATCAACTTCGTCTGCCATTCTTCCAGAGTGGGTAGATCTTGCGTCTTCCAATACTTTGCGATGAGTATTCTTGCTGCTGTTGTAGCATACATAAAAAAAGTTCTATCCTTTTTTAACACCAATTGGCCGACCATGCCCAAGAGAAAGGCCTCTGGTTTCTTCACAAAGGTATATTTAAATACCTTTTTCAATTCATTATAAATCATTTCCCAGAAAGCCTTAATCCTAGGGCACGTCCACCAAAGGTGAAAAAATGTACCTTCATTTTCTTTACATTTCCAACATTTCTTCCTTTCTAACATTTCTCTGTGTTTTGCCCAAGCATTATACACACTCCTCCTGATCACACAGTTAAAAAACCCTTATTTACTTTGGTCTTCTCATAATACAAATAATGGTGCCATCCAAACCTTAGGTTAAATTTCTCCAGATCCAGAGTTCCTGTGTCCTTTAATTCCACCCACTCCTTCATCCACACTAATCATAGCCTCATAGTACAATCACACTCCTGTCTTCCACTGCCTCCCACAGTTTGGTCAAACTCATGTTTGTAGCTTCGAGAACACTGTCCAACCATCTCACCCTCTGTCGTCCCCTTCTCCTTGTGCCCTCAATCTTTCCCAGCATCAGGCTCTTTTCCAGGGAGTCTTCTCTTCTTATGAGGTGGCCAAAGTATTGGAGCCTCAGCTTCAGGATCTGTCCTTCCAGTGAGCACTCAGGGCTGATTTCCTTAAGACTTGATAGGTTTGATCTTCTTGCAGTCCATGGGACTCTCAAGAGTCTCCTCCAGCACCAGAATTCAAAAGCATCAATTCTTCAGCGATCAGCCTTCTTTATGGTCCAGCTCTCATTTCCATACATCACTACTGGGAAAACCATAGCTTTAACTATACGGACCTTTGTCGGCAAGGTAATTTCTCTGCTTTTTAAGATGTTGTCTAGTATTGTATTTAATCCTTGGCTTTTTGCCTTACCATATAAAGTTTGTTAAGTCCTTTTTCCATTGTTTAAAACAATGAGTGTTACTGATCACCGGCAATGATTGAAATAAAAAAATCATTTTTGGTAATATGTTCATCTTAATTGCCAATATTCTTCCCATCTTAGATAAATTCATGTGGTTCCATTTTTTCATATTCTTCCTTATTTCTGTCCATATTCTTTTAGAGTTATCTTAAATAAGGCTTAAATTGTTAGATGCAAGCCAGACTCGTAGATATTTTACTTTCTTCTCTTCGATTCCTGATGTGTCCCCCCCCAAATTCTCTTTTGCCTTCTTTTCCATGTTTTTGATGATCACCATTGTTTTTTCTTTATTAATATAGAATCCAGCAAGGTTTCCAAACAGTGTTATAATTTCAATTGTCTTCGGGATGCTTTTCAGAGGGTTTTCTAATGTCAAAACTACATCGTCCGCAAACGCTTTTAGTTTATAGTTCCTTTGGCCCACTCAAATCCCTATAATTTCATTATTTTCTCTAATTCTTCCAGCAAGAACTTCTAGGACTAAAATGAATAGCAGCGGTGATAACGGGCATCCCTGCCTTGTACCTTTTTGTATACTACGTTCTCCTGTTACACCGCCATTGATGTTTATGTTTGCCCCTTGTTTTTGATAGATTGCTTTAATTTCATTTACAAAATTTTCCCTAAATTCCATAATTTCTAGTATCATTTTTCTAAACATCCAGGAGATGTTATGAAATGCCTTTTCCACACCTTGAAAGAGCAGTGTGGCTTCTTTGTCATTTCTTTCCCCCATAAATTTAATTATTTTTATTGCATTTCTTACATTATTCCTTATTTGTCTGGCAGGTAAAAAGCCTGTTTGGTCTTCACGGATGAATGTCTTCAATATTTCTCTTAGCCTTTTAGCCAAGATTGCTGCATAGAGTTTATAATAATTATTTAATAGGGAGATTGGCCTAAAGTTTTTCTGGTGGTGTATGCCTTCTTTCCCTTGTAGAATTCCATTCATCACATCCTTCAATGGGGATATAATAGCTTCTTGAAATGTTTTGTAATACATAGGTGTAAGACCATCGGGACCAGGTGATTTGCCTATTTTCGCTCGTTTAATTGTCATGTCTATGTCTGCTATTGGAATTGGTTCATTAGATACTCTATTTGCTTGGGAGATTACATTTATTGAGATACCTATATATTGCCTCCTTGTTTTCTTCTACCTTTCTATACAGTTTGGTGTAATATTTTTGGAATTAATTTCTTATGTCCTTTGGATTAAATATTATTCTATCTTCTATTGTAATCTTATTTATAGTGTTTGGTTTCCTCCCCCTTTTGAGTTGCCATGCTAGGAGTTTCCCAGGTCTGTTTGCCGATTCAAATTGCTTATGTTTCAGCGCTTCAATATTTTGCTCAACTTCATTTCGCATTATCATGGCAAATTGTGCCTGGATGACTTTCAGTTGCCAAGTAATAGTGATATTTCCTGGTTTGTCCATCAATTTCTTTTCTTGAGTTAACATTTCTTTCATTTATTTTTGTTTCTCTTCCTCTCTTTTCTTCCTATAATATACATTCTGTTGGATAAAGAACCCCCTTACTACCACTTTACTACTGTCCTATACTGTTCCTTTGTTAATTTCATTATTTAAATTGAGCTCAAAATACTCTTTTAGTATTTCAGATTCTTTCCGAATTACTTCTTCCTTCCTTAGAAGGTTCTCATTTAATTTCCACCTATACAGTGTCTCCCCTTCACCTTTTAATGTCATTTTAATTGGGTTATGGTCAGATAGGGTTCTTGGAAGATTTTCTGTATTTTTTAATTCTAATTATAAGTTCTTTAGACAGCCAAATAATATCTTTTCCTGTATGGACCTTTTTTGGATTAGAATAATCTGTAACATCGCAGGGACGCGGGTGGCGCTGTGGGTAAAACCACAGTGCCTAGGGCTTGCCAATCGTATGGTCGCCGGTTCGAATCCCCACGGCGGGGTGAGCTCCCATCTTTCGGTCCCAGCTCCTGCCCACCTAGCAGTTCGAAAGCAGCCTTAAGTGCAAGTAGATAAATAGGTACCGCTTTATAGCGGGAAGGTAAACGGCGTTTCCGTGTGCTGCGCTGGTGCTGGCTCGCCAGAGCAGCTTCGTCACGCTGGCCACGTGACCCGGAAGTGTCTCCGGACAGCGCTGGCACCCAGCCTCTTAAGTGAGATGGGCGCACAACCCTAGAGTCGGACACGACTGGCCCGTACGGGCAGGGGTACCTTTACCTTTTTAATCTGTAACATCATGCTTTGTAGGGTTCTTATATCTCCACCCATCTATTAAGTCCATTAATTGGATCATTTCAAAGAAGATCTTTAGCAATTTCCCCTTTTTAGTTAGGCCTTGCTTGCCCGTTTTATCTTGTTCTGGTGAAATCATCCCATTGATGTCTCCCATTATGATTAGTTTGCCATTGTATATCTTAAACAGTTTCTCTTCTATTTTTTTAAATAGAAGTCCAGTTTGCTTTCATTTGGTGCATAAATTCCCACTAAGAGGATTTTCTCCCCATCCACTGTTATCTCTAACACCAATATTGTTCCTTCGCCATCCTTCGTTATAAATTTGGGTTCCAATCTGGGATTGACGTATATCACCACCCCTTGCTTTTTAACATTTTCCAAGGCAATGAACTCATTTTCTAATGCTTTATTTATTAGTAGTCTTCTATCTTCCTTTTTGGAAGGGACGTGGGTGGCACTGTGGGTTAAACCACAGAGCCTAGCACTTGCCGATCAGAAGGTCGGCGGTTCAGATCCTTGCGACGGGGTGAGCTCCCGTTGCTCGGTCCCTGCTCCTGCCAACCTAGCAGTTTGAAAGCACATCGAAGTGCAAGTAGATAAATAGGTACCGCTCCGGCGGGAAGGTAAACGGCGTTTCCATGCGCTGCTCTGGTTCGCCAGAAGCGGCTTAGTCATACTAGCCACATGACCCAGAAGCTGTACGCTGGCTCCCTCGCCCAATAAAGCGAGATGAGCGCCGCAACCCCAGAGTCGGGCATGACTGGACCTAATGGTCAGGGGTCCCTTTATCTTTATCTTCCTTTTTAGACTCAGTGTTTCTCCCACACACGAAATGACTCGGCAGTAAATTACTTCAGATTCATTAGTCCATAAACAAGCCTGGTTGGAGCTTAGCTATTTCAGCCCTCACTGGATGATTGAGTTGCCGGGACTAAACTCCTCCTCTTTCCTTTCCCTCAACACGAAAAACCCCACTTCCGCTTTTTCCCAGTTCCGCGCTTCTCAGCCATTCTCGTGAGCCTACGAGTTTGGGGTGATTCTACCCTTCCTAATTCTCCTTCTGTGTCATCCTCAGAGCTTGCCAGTGGATTGTTTGTGCTCTGCGTCTCCCTGTCTTTCTGTGTCTAAAGGTCAAATTCCTGTTGCTAACTGCTTCTCCCCACTCTCTTAGTAATTCCCCTCCTTCTTCTGTCTTGTCTGCCTCTTCTCCACTTGTCAGAACGTCTACTTCTCTGACATTTCTTTTTGATATGTGTTTGTTGTAAACATATTACATCTAACTTCTGCTTTAATAAGTAGTTTGCAATTTTATTTATTTTTGACTTCACATTTAAACCATTTACATTTCATTAGAAGTTTTAATTCATTTCTTATTTCTATTTCCTGCCTATTCCCATTCTTGTTCATCTTCTGCCTCTCCCAAGACCTTCCTATATCTTCTCAAGAATTCTTCTGCCTTAACAAATTCTGTAATTCTATACTGTTTTACTTTATAAGTGAAAATCAGTCCTTCTGGAAATTACCACCTATATGGGATTGCATTCATTTTTAATGCTTCCGTCAAAAGTTTATAATTCTACCTCTTATTTAACTGTCTGGTGGGAATCTCTTTCAGGATTATTATCCTCTGTCCTTTGTCCAAAAAGCACTTCAAAATAGCGAGTGTGTTTTTTCTGGATGGGGGTTAAAGATGAGGACTCCCCCCTTTTTAATGGGGGGTTTGCAACTTGCACTTGCACTCTTTTGTTGTCCGCTCACACTCACACAGGCACATAGTTCTATTCCCCCCACAATATTTCAGTTTTCCAATCTTTCCTCCACCTTGTCTAGTTTTACAGGTCATTTCCCCCTCACCCCAATTTTAAAATTTGCAGTTTGTAGGCTTTCTCCCCCCCCCCCCCGTCCACCAGATTTGCAAGTAGATTTTAAGTTACTCCTGTTACTCATGAGCAGCTGCTCTCCATGTAGCTTGTTAACAGTTCAGATAAGTCTCCTTCTAAATTTTCCTCTAGTTCCACCACTCTTTTATCCCCAGTTTTCCCCCTTTCCCTTTGAGCAGGGTTGTTTTTGAAAGGGATTCTGCTGCTGCTTAGTCTGCTTTGAGGCTTTCTGCCCCAGAGGGAATGTGGTTACCCTGCATCACCTCTCAACCTTCTCACGATTCCTTCCAGAGCTCTCCTGCCCTGTTGGGGTTCGCTGGGTTGTGTAGAGCCCCGATTACACTCCAGGGTTTCAGGGGACTCATGGAGCCCATGCTTCCCCCCTCCCACACCTGTGACAGCTCAATTTCACCTGGAGCGAACTCACCGAGCTGCAGGTTCCTTCACGTAGCAGACCGGAAGTGCTGGACTGTGCATTATTCTTTTTCTTTCTCTTTTTGTTCAGATTTTGTATTTTATTGTAATGTATTATGAAAAGTCATAATAAAATCATATATAAAAAGATACCTACCTTACTAAGTCATTTAATGAGATTGGTCAAAATGGCAACAACTTCCTGTAACTCATTTCTCTGTGTATAGGAAGTGGATCAACTACGTTTGGAGAGATTGCAAATAGATGAACAGCTTCGACAGATTGGGGCCACTTCTAGACCACCACAAAACCGCACAGACAAAGAAAAGGGATACATGACTGATGATGGCCCAGGTCTTGGAAAAGGTAGCCAACCCTACAGAAACAGAGGACATGGGAGGCGTGGACCAGGTTATGCTTCTGGTAGGTCACTTGGAATGTTCAAACTTCTCTCAACTCTGATTTGCTAATTTCTGGAATTCTTGTAAAGCTAACAGTAAATGAGGTTAAGCATGTCTAAAAATGTGAATGAGCTGCAGAGATTTAAACAAATGTGTATTTTGTAAATAATAACTGTGATACCTACTATGTTAGTTGCCAGGTTAATTTAGTTATCCACCAAGTCAGTGAAATACGATACAGACTAAACTTCTGTAAAGTTATAATCGTGGTAGCGTTACTAACATACAGTATTCCTTTTGAGTTGAAAGTAATGTTTCAAGTTCAAATACACTAGTTTCTCATCCAGTAAGAAGAGTGGGATTACTTGAAAAGAGATTACCTCTTCCATTATCCATACTTGGTTGGCAGAATTCTCATTTGTTGCTGTGTAACCAACTACAAACACACCAAAACTAGCTTTTATCTTAACCTAAAATTGTGATATTGTCAGGTGAAATGTATTGGTCAATGCCTACAAATTGTTATGAACATAGTTCTGTCTACACATGCTTACCAGATGAAAGCCACTTGAAGTAGTCTTAACAAGCCATTTTCCTGCAGGGAGGAGGGGATCCTTGGATGGGTTGTTCCTCCTGGTCACTCCACTGGGCAGGAATATGCAAATTAGAGCTGTTCTTACCTCACATTGGGAGGGCGACTTCTCTAGTTTCCTTCCTGCCTTGCAGGTTCAGGTGACAGAGCTCCTTTCTGTCATCTTATTCTGAGAAGATCTTTACTTAGAAAAAAATCTTGAAGAAAAACTGAGTAGAGAACAGAGAGGGAGATAGAGAGAAATGCCCAGTTAGCCAGAACATGATCGTGGTTGCTGGTGGAGGTGGCAGGGACCGCTGACCAGGATACTCTTAAGTCCTTGGAACCAGCAGTCAACAGAGAAAATATGACTATGGAGGGCAGTGGGGAACTTTGTGTTCTCCCGATTGATCATTGATGGAGTCACACTTCATCTGGAGTTCTACCAATGGATTTGACATGTGGTGGTACAAGGCTCAGGGATCTTTAGGTTTCTCTTCTTTGGGGTTTCATGAGGCTTCAGCCTTAGTCATTGACAGGGCATAGTTGCCTTTCTTTTATGCATTCTATGCATTCTTTTGCATTTGCTTAAGAAACTCCTGGTGGAAGCACCATTAGTAGAACATAGTTTCTTTTTTAATAATTATTTTATAATTATTAAAACCGTGATTAAAAGAAAAATAGAAAATAAGATGTTTTCATACCATATTAAATTCATATTTTGGGATTCCTCCGATCCCTTGACTTCCCTCCATTCCCTCCCCCAGTTCTTTTGTGTTATTTTATGTTATACATGTCCAGAGTTTTCTTACCTTTTAAATATTTCCAGTTTCAAACATTGTCCTTAATATTACAAGTGTTTTTTTAAAACTCTGCTGTTGTGTTAACTTCTTTACAATGCTTTTGTAAATATGCAACAAACATTTTTTCCATTTTTTAAAAATATTTGCCGTCCTCTTGATTTCTTAGTCTTCCAGTTAATTTGGCCGTTTCAGCATATTCCATTAATTTACGTTGCCAATCTTCTTTAGTTGGGACTCGTTCTTCTTTTCATTGTTGGGCTATCAATGTCCGTGCGGCTGTTGTTGCATACCTAAATAAACTTTTATATTCTTTCAGTATATCTGTTCCAATTATACCTATTAAAAACGCTTCTGGTTTTTTACCAAAGGTTATTTTAAACATTTTTTTCAATTCATTATAAATCATTTCCCGAAAGCTTTTTATGACTTTACATTGCTACCACATATGGTAAAATGTACCTTCTACCATTTTACACTTCCAACACTTATTATCTTTTGTTTTGTACATTTTTGATAGTTCAGCCTGTGTTAAATACCATCTATACATCATTTTCAAATAGTTCTCCTTAAGTCCCGTACATGCCGTGAATTTTATATCATTTCTCCATAATCTTTCCCAGTCTGTCATCTGTATATTATGGCCGTTTTATCATTACACATTTGACCTCTTCATCCTTTGTCTCCCATTCCAACAATATATTATACATTTTTGATAATAATTTATAATCAGTTTCTATTATTTCTCTCTGAAATTTTGAGATTCCATATGCAAATCCTTTCTTTTTATAATTTTTAAATTTTTCACTCACAAAAAGATCGCTGTGGATGAAAACAGCAACACAGAGAAAGCTCCGTCTTCCCTTCCAGAGATAAAACAACAATGGAGGGAGGGGCGAGGGGGTGGGGCAGGAGTCAGTTTTACCGACGCTAAGGAAAGGGAGCCAGAGATCGACTGCGATCTACCAAAACCTTGCGGGGATCTACCAGTAGATCATGATTGACCTGTTGCGACATCCCTGTTCTAGTAGATCTTTATATTTTTCCCGAACTTTAAAGATCACCTTTCTTATTATATGATTCTGGAAGCTTCTATGTACCTTGGCCTTCTGATACCACAGATATGCATGCCATACAAATCTATTGTCATGTCCTTCTTAATCTAGTAAATCTACATTATTCAATGTTATCCAATCCCGTATCCAGCACAGACAAGAGGCTTCATAGTATAGTTTTATATCTGATAGCTTCATAGATTCATTCTCCCCCAAATTTCAAATTTTCTTTTTATTTCTTTCCATATTTTTTCATAATTGTCTTTAAATATGTCAATATTTTTTGCTGTTAACCATATTCCCAAATATGTCACCTGCTGTACCTCTTTTTTATCTTGTTCTGGCATATTTTTTACTAGGAGCTTTGTTTTATTTTTATGTAATTTTAAGCCTGTTGTCCATATTTTTATATTTTTTCTAATACTTTTATTAATGAACTAATCGGGTCTTATATCATGATCACTAAATCATCTGCAAATGCCTTTAATTTATATGACTTATTTCCTACCGTTATTCCTTTAATGTCATTATCTGCTCTTATATCTCTCACCAGCACCTCTAGGACTAAAATAAACAGTAAAGGGGACAAAGGACATCGTTGGGGGAAGGGTGTGTGATAGGAGGCGGAAGCAGAACCATAAGGGTCAGAAGGTCCATTTAAGTTGGTGGAAGGGGAGGGACTCGGCAGAAGAGTCATCATAATTCATGAGGGCAGCAGCT
Organism: Podarcis filfolensis; assembly: GCF_964270895.1. NCBI lineage: Eukaryota > Metazoa > Chordata > Lepidosauria > Squamata > Lacertidae > Podarcis > Podarcis filfolensis. The sequence goes on from NC_139619.1 coordinate 17,542,577, forward strand.
GGGTTAATGCCGTCCAGCGTTATCTGTATACTTGGTCAATAATCATCCTCTCTACTTAACTACGCTCCCTGTGTTGTCGAGCTGGAGGCTAGCTTCCTGGCACATCATTGCTGCCTGTTTTTCATTTCTTACTTCCAAATATTCAATAATATCTATTACATTCCTTATATTTTCTTTCATATGTCTTCCTGATAGAAATCCTGTTTGATCTTGATGTATTCTTTCTAACAATATATTTTTCATTCTATTAGCTAATAAATTTGAATACAATTTGTAATCACTGTTTAATAATGAGATTGGTCTATAATTTTTAAGTTCCATTTTATCTGTCTCTTGTTTTGGAATTAGAGTGATAAAAGCCTTTTTCCAAGTCTTTGGTATTTCCCCTACTTTTAATGTTTCATTAATTACATTTTGTAATGGTTGCATTAAATAATATTTTAATAATATTTTGCTGTTAGTCCATCTGGGCCTGGTGTTTTTCCTATCTTTGCTTGTTTTATAGCACTTGAAACTTCTGTTATATCAATTGGTGCATTTAATTTTTTTAGCAATTTATTTTGTCTTGTATATCTTTCAATTTCTATTTTATCTTCTGGTTCAGCTCAGTATAGGTCTGAGAAGTATTTGGTAAATTGCCTTCTAATATCTCTTGGATCATCAATTATTTTATCTTTCACTTTTATTTTATTTATTAAATTATTCGCTTTCCTTTTATTCAATTGCCAGGCTAAGAGCTTTCCTGGCTTATTAGCCTGTTCAAAATTTCTTTGTCTCATTCTCTTTATTTTCCATTCTACTTCCTGATTTATTATCAATGAATATTAAGTTTGTAACATTTTAATTGCTTTTTTTGTTGTTTCTTTCTTAGGTTTACTTACTAACTCTTTTTCCTTTTTAATTAATTCATTAAAAAAATTCATTTTTCCTCTGTTTCCTAATCTTCCTTTGATATGCATTTTTGTTTATAAAGAAACCTCTAATTACTGCTTTACTAGCATCCCACACTATTCTCATATTTGTGCCTTTATTGCAATTTAATTCAAAATAATCTTTTAATGTCCCCCCCCCCACTATTTCTTGGTTATCTAGCAAGTCTTCATTTAGTCTCCATATAAATGGTGTATTCCTTTCTCTTTTTATTTCTAAAATTATTGAATTATGATCCAAGAGAGTTCTTGCTTGTCTTTCGACCTTTTTGCCATTAAAGTTATTTCTTTTGAGACCCATGCCAAGTCGATTCATCCACTAGACAGACGTACTTCTGAATAGAAAGTGTATTCTCTAACTGATGCTTAAATCTCCAAATATCAATCAGATTTAAATTTTCTACCATATTAAAAAAAGTTAATGGCAATTTCCCCTCTTTTGTCTGAGTTTTCCTTATTGTTCTATCCATATCCAGAGAGACCAGTCCACAAATCTCCCATTACTATCATTTTTGATACGCATATTCCAATAGGTTAGTTTCGAAGTTTTTTAAAAAATCTGATTTCATTTGGCACGTATATTCCAACTATGATTATCTTTTCACCTTGTGGTATAATTTCACAGCTATCACCCTTCCTTCTTCATCTTTAAATAAAAATTATGGCTGTAATTTTGACGTAATATAAAACACAACTCTTCTCTTTTTTGTTTTGTCTGAAGTTATAAATTCCATTCCCATCTTTTTATTTATCAATATTTTCCTATGGTTTTTTGCCACATGTTTCTGGCAAACTATGTCTAAATTTTGTTTTAATATTACATGTTCAGTTTTATTCCTTTTTATTTTATTGTTCAATCCATTTACATTCCAGCTTAATATCCTCAAATCTGCCATTGTTAGTTTTAAAGTCTTGTCTTTTCCCGTTTACCTTTTTTCTTTTCTTTTTACTCCCTTCCTCTTCTTCTGTACTATTATCTGTTACGTCTGTTTTCTGTCCTCCTACTGCTCCTTCTGGCAGTGTTTCCCTTCCTCCCAATTTCTTACTGTATTTTCTCCCAAAAATTACCAGTTTCAATTGGATTTCTAATTCTATGTTTTTTCTCCATATATGTAAATGTGAATCCTTCTGGGAACTTCCATCTATACTATATGTCATTCCTTCTTAAAGCATCAGTTAATACTTTATAATTCATTTGTTTTTTACAAAGGAGGGAAAGAATTTCCTTAAACAAAATTATGTTTTGGCCTTCAATTTGCAATCTCTTATTATCTCTCCCCACTACATCTCTGGCAAAACAGGACAAATGAGGTCCCTGATCAGGAAGCTGGCTCTTTGCTAGCCAACTATCCTCACTTTGCAGCACATGCCCCTCTAATACTTCCAAAGGGACAGAAAGAACTAACAGCCCCCCAACCACCCCATGAGGGAAAGAGGGACTGACAGCCAACAGACAGCATAAAGCCACTCTCCAAATTTGGAATGTAGCTGGATGGGCTGATAATGGGTGGAGACTTTAATGAAATTTTAGATCCACAGATGGATACCACCTGAGTAGCCAGGAAAAAAAGGACAAAGGTTAGAGAGACAGTTAATAACTATATGATACAGTGGAATTTAGTGGATTCATGGAGACTGCATCATCCTAAGGAAAAATCATATACATATTTTGCAGAAATTTATAAAACCCAGCCTAGAATTGACTTTTTTCTAACATCAGCATCATTTTCTAACATCAGCATCATTACATCCCTTTACTAGCCGATGTGACATTGATATTCCCATTATAGCTGATCACTCAGCAGTAATACTGGAATATAATTTATCTAAAACCCAGGAAGGTATGAGGAGATGGTATCTTAATATAGCATTATTAAATGAAAAAAACTTGATTCAATATATAACCCAAGAAACACAAATATATTTTAAAAATAACTCCAAATCTTTAACATCAAGACTGATGGAATGGGAAGGATATAAAGCTTACATCAGAGGGAAGAAAAAATCCTTCTCTGCCAACAAAGCCAAGCTGCAAAGATTAAAAGAAAATAATCTAAAAATTTCTTGAAAAACACTATGGGGTGATATGGCAAATAACCCATCTACGGTTACATATGAAAGAATACAACAACTAACATTAGAACTGAATAATATACTAGCTCAAAAAATTGAGTTCAGCCTACTAAGTCTAAGACAAATATATTGGGAACAGGGAGAAAGACTGACAAAAATTCTAGCTAATCATCTAAAACAAAAGAAAGCGAACCAAATAATACCCTTAATAAGAAATGAAAATAACATCGCAGCAACCTCATCAGTAGATATCAATAATGAATTTGGCGGCAAAATTACAGAAAGTTGTTCAAAACTTTACTCAAACAGGTTTTATAAAAACAAGACAAGCTACAGATAACATGAGATTAACAATAGATTTGATAAATTTAAATGCAGATGAACAGGCGTTTATGATATTGTCATTAGATGCAGAAAAGGCTTTTGACAGAATATATAAAGAATGCATAGGGTTTCTGTTACGTAAATTTGGTTTCCCTATAGAATACTGTAATTGGATTAAAATGATTTATAAAAACCCAACGTCACGGATTGTTACAAATGGAAGAATTTCGAATTTGATTAGTTTAAATCGATTATTATTTAATCTCTGCCTGGAACCATTAACAAGAGCAATAATTCAGGATGAGCATATCAAGGGTGTAAAACACAACAAAGATAATTACAAAATTGTATTATTTGCAGATGATATCCTTTTATTTATTTTAAAACCAGAAGATACAATTCCAAAAACTATGGAGAAAATAAAAACCTTTGGCAGAATATCGGGATATTCTATAAATTGGACAAAATCAGAGATTTTACCAATTGGGCCAAGGGGTACATTGTATAGAAACCATCAATTTCGGATGTGCAAAGACTTTATTAAATACTTGGGTATAATGATATAGACCAAATTGTAAAATTAAATTTGAGTCAAATTATAAATGAGATTTCTTTTGATATTGAAAGGTGGGGACCTCTAAACCTCTCCCTTTGGGGAAAGGTTAATGTACTCAAAATGAATGTGGTTCCAAAGCTTTTATACACCCTTAGGGGATTACCAATACATATTCCCAAATGTTACTTCCAAAAAATAAATCAGCTATGTAGATCATGCCTGTGGGGTACAAAAATATCACTACATAACATGCAACTTCCAACTAAGGAAGGTGACTTTGGTCTCCCAAATCTGGAACTATATCACCAGGCCTACCTTCTGAGTAAGACTAGTGATTGGAGAGCTAGCAGGAATCTCAATTGGGCTACTCTGGAATATAGTTTCTTTGAATCTCTTGTAGGGTGGACTAAACTCGGCTCCAATTTTATGAAATATCCTATTATCCTGGAGACTATTAAAGCACCTATAAAAATTTGGATGAATATAAATAAAAATAATAAGGATGATCCCTATCAGCATGAGAAATTAACAATATGGGCCAACCCAAAATTAAAAATTGGAAATCAAGTAATAATTTGGCAAAATTGGATGGAAAAAGGTATTTTGACATTGAATCAATTAATTGATGAAAATTACAAATTTGTGGAATATAAGACTTTGCAAGTAAAGTATGGATTAACCAGTGAAACACAATGGCAATACATCCAATTGAAACATATGTTGGAAAGGCAGTTTGGCCCTCACGCTATAGCAGCATCGGGAACACCCATGCTGCTACAAGATTTAATCTCTGCAACAAAAACAAAAAACTCTACACTTGCGCTATATCCAACCCTACTCAACAGGAAGAAATATGATTTAGAATATGATAGACAAAAATGGAGTGTAGAGTTAGGGGTACAGATAACAAATGTCAAGTATAAAATCAACAGAAATAGCCTCTATGGATCTAAGACTAAGACTTATTCAACAGAAAATAATATTCAGAGTCCACTGGACTCCAGCAAAACTATACTAGAAGAAAATAACAAGTTTAGACAACTGCTGGAGATGTGGGAGTAAAAATGCGAACTTAGTACATATGATGATTAACTGCCCGATGATAAGATCATTTTGGTGCAAGGTGAGGATATTTATAGCAAGAGTAATAAAGAGAAATTGTTAATTAATGAAATTGAATTTAATTCTAAATTATATTCCGGAAACGTGGGAGATTACAAGGGGCCAAAAAAAAAAAAATGGATGTACCGTGCTATATTAGAAGCAAAAAAACTTGTTTTGATGAATTGGAAGAGCCACAAAAAGATTCCATTGAGCACATGGATTGATAATTTGTACAGATTAGCTACATACGAATGAATTGCATGTTGTTGCAAATTAAGAAAGGATAAATATGAAGAAATCTGGAAGGAATATTTAAGCGATAAGGCGGATAGTGGTGGGAAGTAGGGGGAGGAGAGAAAGGTGGGAAAATGTTAAAAAAGTATATGAGTGTATTCAAATCTGAATTGTCAAATTGTGTTATTAGTGTTATGGTTTTTGTTGTATGTGTCTTTTGCGGTTGTTGTTTGTATTGAAAAAATTATTAATTTTTTTTTTTAATGACTGCTTGAGGTGGTGGCAGGCTGGGTCTTGGAGTTCCCTAACCTATTGGTTTGAGGGGACTTCAACGTCCATGCTGATGGCACCCCCTCCTCACGGGCTCTGGACCTGGTGTCTTCCATGGCGACATTAGGACTCTCCCAGTTTGTTTCGGGCTCCACACACCAAGCAGGCCACACGCTGGATTTGATCTTCGGCACAGGTATAGATATGATCATGGCCTCCCCTGTGGAGGTGCCATGGTCTGATCACTACGCTCTGAAAGCCAGGATTGACTCCCCCCCCCACCCCCGGCTTGGGTGGCGAGCCTATTTGGGTTTGCCCGCGGAGGCTGATGGATCCTGATGGATTCCGTCAGGCTTTGTGGGACCTTGCTCCCCCTGATGGCTCATTAGATGAGCTTGTCAAGAGCTGGAATAACCGACTCTTGGCGACCATCAGTGAGATCGCACCTAGACACCCCTTCGACCCCGTCAAAACCGAGCCCCTTGGTTTACCGACGAGCTCCAAAAAGTGAAGCTGGACCTCAGATGTCTAGAGCGAGTATGGCAGCGTGCTCGTGACGGAGCCTCAAGAACATCTTAAAAGATACTTATGAAAGCCTATGAGATGGCAGTGAAAGCTGCTAAGAAGACTTACTTCTCAGCTTCCATTGCATCCACTAGCTCTCGCCCGGCACAACTTTTTAGAATAATTAGGTCCTTAATGTCCCCAGAGGGACAACAAAATTTAAATACTAATCTGACACATAGCTATGAGGCATTTGCGAGCTTTTTTGCGGAAAAAGTCTTGCTTCTCTGCTGTGACCTCCCTGCCAATTTGGATACAATAACAGAACTGTTCTTGGGTCTAATATTGGACCACTTCGATCGGATACTCCCAGCCGATGTGGACAGACTCCTCTGAGCTGGAAGGCCCACCACCTGCCTCCTTGACTGTACCCGTCTTGGCTGATTAGAGCGTGTCCAGACGAGGTGCAGATCCCCCTGGGTGATGTCATCAGTTTGTCCCAGGGGAGTTGAAGGAGGCAGTGGTGTCTCCGCTCTTAAAGAAAACATCTTTAAGAACTATGCAAATACCACCTGGTTTCGAACCTTTCATACCTGGGTAAGATAATTGAGAGAGCGGTTGCTGAACAGCTTGATAGGTTTCTGGATGAAACATTGGCTTTGGACACATTTCAGTCTGGCTTTCGCCCTGGTTATGGGACCAAGGCGGCTCTGGTCACCCTAACAGACAATCTTCGTAGGCAGCTGGATTGAGGCGGGTCAGGACTGCTGATTCTTTTAGATCTGTCAACAGCCTTTGACATGGTCCTCCATGAACATTTGGACCACCGCCTTGCTGACGTGGGGTTTCAGGGCACAGCCCTACAATGGCTGCACTCTTTTATCTCAGGTCGGGGACAGAGGGTGCTGCTAGGGGAGGAGTTGTCATCACGACACCCTTTGGTGTGTGGAGTGCCGCAGGGCGCAATCCTCTCCCCGATGATTTTTAACATCTTTATGCGCCCCCTTGCCCAGCTTGTCCAGAATTTCAGGCTGGGTTGTCATCAGTATGCTGATGACACCCAACTGTATCTGTTGATGGACGGCCATCCTGACTCGGCCCCAGACACACTGACCAGATGCTTGGAAGCTGTGGCTGGATGGCTACGTGGGAGCCGACTGAAGTTAAATCCTTCGAAGACAGAGGTCCTCTGGCTGGGTTGGGATGACATGGGGTTGGGGGGCCTAACTCCCATCCCTTGTGGGGGCTCAATTAGTACCAGCGCCCTCTGTTAGGAGTTTGGGTGTAACCTTTGACGCCTCCCTTTCTATGGAGGCGCAGGTTGCAGCTGTAGCAAAGGCGGCATTTTTCCACGTCCGCCGTGCTAAGCAGTTGGTCCCTTACCTTTCTCGCCCTGATCTTGCCACAATGTTCCATGCGATGGTCACCTCCAGGCTCAATTATTGTAATTCGCTCTACGCGGGGCTGCCCTTGAAGCTCACCCAGAAACTCTAGCGGGTGCAGAATGCCGCGGTGAGGCTCCTTACGAGGTCCTCGCTGCTGGACCACATTCATCCAGTGTTATACCAGGTGCACTGGCTCTCGGTGGAGTACAGGGTCAGGTTTAAAGTGCTGGTTTTAACCTTTAAAGCCCTATACGGCCTAGGACCCTCGTACCTATGGGACTGCCTCTCCTGGTATGCCCCACAGAGGACCTTATGGCCTGCAAATAACAAGACTTTAGAGGTCCCGGGTCTCAAGGAGGTTAGACTGGCCTCGACCAGGACCAGGGCCTTTTTAGCCCTGGCACTGGCCTGGTGGAACTCTCTGTCACAAGAGACCAGGGCCCTGTGAGATTTGACATCTTTCCGCAGGGCCTGCAAGAAGGAGCTGTTCTGCCAGGCCTTTGGTCCAGGCCCAGTCTGACCCCCTTCTTTCCATGAAACCCTGTATGTAAGTGGCCCCCTTGGCCCTTTCTATCAGCCCATATGGGACCAGCACAGGTGACCGGGCCTGACGAATATTTAATATTCTTACCTTCATGGCTGTGATTTGTGGGTTGTCCACTTAATTTTATTTTGATTTTACTGTGATTTTGAGCTGTGTTTTAATCAGTTTTTTGATTTTGTGTTTTTAATGTATTATATATTTGGTGTTAGCCACCCTGAGCCCGGCCTTGGCCAAGGAGGGCGGGATATAAATAAAAATTATTGTTGTTGTTGTTGGTCTGGAATATTCTATCTTTAATAGCTTCTGAATTCAAAAATACCAGGCAGTCTCCTGGCATTTTCCTCATCTGCAGCATTTTAGATTTAATTCTATAGATCTTGTCCACAGAGTTGTCCAGGATTTATTTATCCAGTTCCAGCCATGTTGCTAAAGCCTCAAGTATTCTTTTAAGTCCTGCTCACCTTCTTCTGGCACATTTCTTAGGCAGACCACCAGTTCCTTCTGCTTCATTTCTGCTACAGCCATAGCATCCCACATCATTTCCTGAGTTACATAGACTCCTTGTACCTCTACCTTCAGTTTTTCCTGTTCCCTTTTCACCCCTTTCACCTCCTCCTGTGTATGTTTGGTTTTCTCCTCCATCCCTTTTAATCCTGTTTCTACCTTGGTGGTTCTAGCAATTTAATTCCTTCATTTGTCCCTTCATTTCTAACATTGTTTTGGATTTTTTTTTTCAGTGTGTGTAGCTAATGAATTTACAGTCTTTTAAAAATCACTACTAATCTCCCTTTTAAATTCTGCAAAAAGATCTTCCAGTTCAGATCTTGTGTCTTCCTGGACGGAGGGTTTTCTGCCTGGTGTTGGCGTTGGTACTTTTTTCATTGCCGTATCTGCTCTTTTACTTTACAGCAGCCATTTCCCAGCCTTGGCTGACTTGTTTTTACAGCTAGACAAACACAGCATAGCTTCCCCACCAAGTGCCATGCTGCTTGGCCTTATCAGGCCTTGTCAAGATCACTTCACAGAGCCTAAAACATACTCTGTTTCACTTCAGTTCATACTATAAAACATTCATACACTTGTACTTTATCTTAATCTAAAATGTAAGGGTATAAGTTGGAAAAGCTTAATGCAATATAGGTATTAGTACTTAGTAGTACTTATGTTGTATCAAAAAGAGTGATAGCTGAGTAATTGACAGTACATAACCGTTTTTTACGCAGTATATATGGAGAAAGAAAAGTAAAATAGTCCAAACCGTAGGTTCTTTCAAATCCACTTGGTTTAAAAGCTTAAAAATAAAATAAAAAGAGGAGCAGGTGATTCAGTTCCCTTCATAGATAGTTCAATATCCAGTAGAAATATAGATCAGTGTTCCCATATAATTGTAGTTCCAAAATAATTGAAAGAAGTTTTGACAGAATTTAATGTGTAATCCAGTCTTGCTTATTAAAAGTTGACACGGTGTTGACCCCAGGATCTCCAATTTCTTCAAGAGGGTATTAACACCCTACCAAATTAATGGAAGTGTCTCTTTCTTAATCCCTTCTGTCTCCAAGTTCAATATTAATATATTACAGAGTCTGAATCAAGTTCAAATGTACTTTCAAGTTCAGGTCTATTGTTCAAGTTCAAGTTAACAAACATTTTAAAGGTCTGTAAAGTATCCAGATTGGTATTTAAAGAGCTTTGTAAAATCCTTTGTCCTTGTCAGCCATTAGCTGTTTTAACTTTCTTTCTTTTTTTAAATTATATTTATTGGAATTTTCAAAATATTACAAAATAAAATAGAGACAAAGAAAAATACAAAATAAACATAATTAACAAATTAAAAAAGAAAAAAGACAAACCCCTCCCACCATATAGATATAGATTCAAACACAAAAAAGGAAAAGAAAATGCAAAAATACATCACAAACAATTAAAAACATTTAAAAACAAATTCATTATTTCCAAATCCTCAGCTGTCATTACCTTCTTTCTTAGACCTCCTCCTCCTCCCTTTCTTTGTATCCTAGTTGTTAATTATCCCAGCAAATCCTTTCCATATTTCATAATATTCTGTCATTACATTACCCTAAACTGTTTTAGTCTTATCTTTCTATAATAAGATAAATCTTAAAGCTTATAGCTTAAATCTTGTCCTTACCAGCTTCTCATAACCATAACATTCTTTCATAATTCTTTAAACATTTTTGCTAAAGCCAAGTAATTTCATTCCAACATTTTTCTAATGTTCATCAATTTTATAAAACAGTTCTAATGGTAGAGAAAAAAAAATACAAACAAGTCCAATCTTCATCCAACGTCCCTTCCTCCTGGTTCCGGGTTTTGTCAGTCCTTATTATCACGTCGATCTAGCTCATTAACCTGGCAACCTTATATCCGAGGCCCTCAAGTCTCTTCCATGTCCCTTCCGCAGCTCTTCTTCATATTTGTAGCTGTGTTTTCCCTTGTCTCCTGCTCGTGATAGCTCCAGCTTGACAATATTTTTAGCCCCTCTCGACAGATCAGCCCCTTTTCCATATTCAACACTAAATTCCATATGATATTTAACAGCATGTTTCAAAAACCCTCCAAGATTAAGAGCCCCCACAATCCCAAACATCTCACGGCCCATTGCCATATTTGAAAAATCCAGACATCTCAGCATAGGGGGGTCAATCCAGCCCCCCATTTCCAAGCCAAACCAAACTTTTTCTTTCCAAATCTGGCTTTTTCCAAGTTCATTTGTCAAGTCCGAAAACTCATATTCCTGTTGGGCCTGTTCTGTCAAAACACACTCCTGATTTAATTCCTGAGTGGGCTCCACATATTTTCCTACTGCCTGTTCAAAGTTTCCCACTGCCTGTTCCAAATTTCTAGTTGAGGTCGCCATCCAGTTCACCTTTTCATGTAATTGTTCCAGTAGGGCATTGTTTTATAAAAGACACACAACAAGGTTTCTGAATACATTGTCCTGCAAGGTCAAATGCCTGTTCCCACGATTGTAATCTATAACAGCTGCCAGCTCCCTGGAGTTGGTTACAGTTTCACAGTCTCCCTCTAGGGGGAAAACTTCTATTTGCTCTTGCAACAGCGTTTCCCCTTTTAAGATACTTTGTCAATAATTATTCCTTTCAAATGCGAAGAGGAACAGTGGAATCACTATGTTTCTCTTCTTTTCGCTATCTGTCAAAAACACTTATTTCTGGTCAATGAACTTCAAACGTCGGTCCTGACACCCCCACTCCAGTATCAGGACGGAGGAAATTTACTTTACTTTAAACTCACTTTAAACAGTCAAAATGATCCCCCCCTTCTCCTGCTGTCAAAGGGGGGTTCCACAATTATAGATGATGGAATCCAGTCCTTTAAAGACGATTTTCTTAGCTCTAGTTTATGTTGTCTTTGTTTTATTCTGTTTACAAAAGAACGGAAGGCTGACTTCCTGTTTAGACCTTCCCGTTCCGTACCAAATTAAAATAGGTATTTTAAGATCCAATTCTTTTCTGCTCGTTAGTCCTTATTTGATGTCCAATTATTCAAAATCTAAGTACTCACGGGTGCTTATTTTAAAGTCCAAATTGTCCCAGGAAAGAGGCAACACTCTCCGGCAACGGCTATGCGGCTTCGCTCCACGGAAATAGCCGTTGACTCTCAGCACCGCGCCACTTCCCCCTCTTCACTTCGGAGCCCGTTAGTGGGTTCCTTAGCGAGTTGGGGGGGGCGCTAAAGGTGCCCGCCGAGTCCCATGGTCACAGGCTTCATCCGCCTGTGATTTTTGAAAGGGTCCCCGCTTCGCCGTAGCGGAGAAGACCCGTTTCCCGCAGAGCTATTCCCTCCAGTTCAGAGGGAGTCCGCCATTGCCGGTGGCGCCACCCCGGAAGAACCATTAGCTGTTTTAACTTTCAAGGCTAGTCTGCAACTTTTTCACTTGTAAAGTTTTTCATGCAGTTTAAATACCCAGAAACGGGAGTGGACTTCCTTTTTATCCTCTTTTGCCAAATTAGTAATTAACAATTAATTTCCTTCTCACCTTGCTAATCAGCTTGAATTGGAATGGTAGGTGTTGATGGCTGGTTCAGAGACTTTGCTCTGCAGAGCTGCGCTGGTGCCTAAATCGCCGGCTTTTCCTCAGCTCCCCCCCCCCTTTCAGAGCAGAGGCAGAGACCGGAACCCGAGCTGCCGATGCGATCCGCAGGACCGCTAGACACCTCAAACTTTCCTTTGAGGCTTTTTGGGTGATAACGCCGAGGCTGGTGCCTCCCCCCCAATGTAGCGTCACCCAGGATTCTCTGGTCTCCCTGTCGGAATCAAGCCTTAGTCAGAGGAATTGGCCACTCTCCAGGTGCCCGGCTTGGATTCCTTGTTGATCTCCCCCGTCAGCGACTCCCGGCAAGACAAGGCGAGATCCCGGCGATCCTCCTCAAACGTGAGAAGAACACACCATTCCTCCCCCATCCCCAGGGAGGGGAGAGAGACAGACAGAAATGTATTTACATGCCTTTATTTCTGTCTTTCCAGGAGTACAGAGAAAACGTGTCTACACTCTCTCAACACCAACAGCAGAGAGGGAATAACTCCACCCATGTACTTCCAGTACAGGGTCATGTGACGCTCTGAGCTAACATCCGGTGCTCAGTGCACAGAATAGACTGTCCCTTGTTCCCACGGTACAGTCCCAAAACATCAACATCCTGTTTGGCTTTCCAGCCATCTGGAGCACTCAGCTGCATTGCTCCTTTTTCGTAACATCCTCCCCCAAAAGAATCAATGCGTGTTGCGGCAAGCAAAGCGTGATCCAGAGAAGAAAACAAACAGTTGTTATACACATAACACTCCCCTGTTGTTTCAGTTCCACCCTTGGAACTACCCGCCACTGGTTTCCCCAGTGTACCTCTCTGGTTGTCTGGCTTCCAAGGAATGAGTGCATCTGCATTACCTTGGCTAGCAACTCTCTGTTGTGTCTTTGTCTCTGACTTAGACACAGCTCCAACCTGTCCCCGGTTGTTTACAACAGCAACACATGCAACAGCTAAGTTAGCAAACTCTTCTGAGTACCTTTTGGGTGGTTCACCCTTTGTGACTCTCTCAGACCTGCGTATGAGGTGCTGATCCTCTCTGCTCACTGGTTCAGTCTCAGGACTCTTAGGAGAACCAGTTCCAATAGTAAACAGTGGTTCATCCTTCACTTGTGAAGGTCTTTCCATTGTGTGAGATTTCCTCTCAATGACTGTGACAACCGAGCTCTCTGAGCTATCACTGTCGCTCTCAGTACCACTGTAATCTGTAAAATCATCATCATCATCTGAATCGTCCTCTGTGGGAAATGTGTGTACTATCACTCTCTCCTTTTCAGGAGCACTCTCTAGAAATTTTGTGAGAATCACCTGACCAGATTCAGACAAAATTACTCTGTAGAGACCCTTTTCATATCCCACAAAAATGCCTCTGGCATTCTTTACTCCACCTGGAGCTTCTGTCCTCACATGAGACCCAAAAACCTTGAAATGGGCAACAGAAGGTTTTCTCTGGAACAGTTTCTCAAAAGGAGAACTTCCCAACTCTTTTGAAACCTTTCTCAACCACGTATAACAATACGACATTAGCGACTCCGCCCAGAACTCAAGTGGCAGATGTGAACTAAGCAATTGCGCATTCATCCCCTTTTGCAATTCTTTGTTCACCCGTACACAGACACCCCTGTTCCACGCTTCCGCTGAAACAGCAACCTTGTGTCTTATCCCTTTCTTCTGCAGGAACCTCTGGAAATCCTGTAAAAGAAAAATCTGCTTCTTATCTGTTAAAAGACAATCAATGTTAGCATCATGCATATTTTTGACCTTGTCACAAAACTCCTGAAACCTTTCCAAGGCTTCCTGTGGCCTCTGTAACATATAAATCCAGACAAAGTTAGAGAAATGATCCACACACACAATATAAAATCTTGCTTTGCCTCTAGATGGTTCTAGAGGACCAATCACATCAGCATACACCCGCTGAAACGCTCTGTCGACCCTGGCCATCTTCTTGGCGCTCGTTTTGGTCACACCTGCGAGAGAAATCAAGTTAGAATCAAAATTACATTCCATGTAATCACTTTGCTTATAAGTCAACAAATACAGTCCATCTTTCTCTCTGGCAGAAAGATACAACTCTCCATCTTTGAAGATCTTGCAGCTCTTATCATCATAGGACAGTTTCAGTCCTTTCTTTGCAATCTGCGAAACACTCAGCAGATTGAACTTCAATTCAGGAACCAAGTAAACATTGTGTATAGTCAGGTTCAGACTCTTAAGATACACAGTTCCTATCCCGGTCGCATCCAGCTTCTGACCGTTGGCTTGTTTCACAGCGAAGCTTTGCTTCTTCATGCTGATGTGACCCATATCCAAGGACATGAGCACACGACTAGCAGAGTTCAAACAGAAGCTTAGCCTTAAGGAGTAACATTCTAAGCCTAATTTATTGCAAATTAAATCAAACAGAACAGAACAAAGAAAAACATGGCTTCTCTGTCTTCCTCGGAGAAAGAACTGCAAAAGCAATAGCTATGCAGAGCGGAAAAAGCATATCTCCCTTTCCACTCACAAGATTCCAATAATCAGTGCTGGAATGTAAACAGACATGTGACATGTAACAATCCCACACATCTGCAGCACGGGAGGAATGGAATTCTCAACATCCTCCCCCATTTCATGTAACCCGCTTCAGTATTTCAGCCTAACTGCAACTGCTGTACATAAACCTGAAGTTGTTCCGTGTCAACAACTTTTGACAACAGATCTGCAGGAATTTCCTTTCCTGGCATGTAGGACACCTGAATGAGTCCTTTCTGGATACACTCTCTTGCACAATGTAATTTTATCTGCAAGTACTTGGTTCTTTGCTTACATCCCTCAGAAGTTAGCAAAGACAGACACAACCTGTTGTCTTGGTAAAGCTGTATAGGACATCTTACATTAACCCTCATGTCCTCAAACAGTTGCAACAACCATTCACAATCCAAAGGTGAATATGACAGTGCATTAAGTTCAGCTTCACAAGAACTTAAGCTCACTGTTGTCTCCTTCTTGCACGACCAGTCAAACAGACACTGGTTGTACATGTAGCATACCCCGGAAGTGCTTTTGCCATCTGTGATGTCACAAGACCTCCAGACTTCTGATTAGTGAATTTCAGTCTGTAGTGCATGGTACTCTTCAGGTAGCATGCTATGCGCTTCAGTGCTTTCCAGTCCTTAACCGTAGGATTGTTGGCGTGTCTGCTCAGCAAATTGGTGCTGACAGCAAAATCAGGTCTTGAACACCTGGCAATAAAATTTAGCTTACACATCTGTACAGTGTAACATCAGAAAATGCTTCATCAGTATCATCTAACTGAAAACCTGTCACCATTGGTGTATCCACAGGGTTTGCATCAACCAAGTTCAGTTTGGTTAATACATCAGCAATTTTCTGTGATTGGTGTACCATGATATCAGCTCCCTGGTTTCTATCCAACTCCAGAGAGAGATAGTTGGTTACCTCACCAATATCCTTCATGTCAAAATGCTACTTCAGTTGAGCTAGGGTGCCATTGTATAAGGCCTGATCTTTCCAAAAGAAAAGAAGATCATCAACAAAACATACACAATGCAGTTTGTTTTGCCCCTCCTCTTTGACAAACACACATGGATCTGCTTTGCCTTGGTGAAAACCTAGAGAAAACAATGTCTCTGTTAGTTTAGAGTTCCAACACCGGGCACTCTGTGTGAGACCATACAGGGATTTCTTAAGAGCACAAACCAATCCCTCCTTTACCCGTACTCCATCAGGTGGAAGTATATAAATTAATTCATCCAGGTCTCTGTACAAAAATGCTGTGTTCACATTGTGATGCAAAACGTTTAGTTTCTTCTCTGCAGCAATTTTGAGCATAAGCCCAATGTTCTCATACTTGACGGTGGGTGAGTAGGTCTCATGATAGTCTTGACCTGGTACCTGTGAAAAACCTCGGGTGACCAATCTGGCTTTGTGCCATTCTGGTCTGTCTTGGCCTTAAAGACCCATTTGCTATCAACCAGCTTCATCCCTGGTACCAATGGAACTAGTTCCCATGTTTTGTTCCTCTCTTAAGGAATCAAGTTCAGCCTTCATGGCATTTAACCATGGCTCAGCATCCTCTGAGGTTAAACTCTGGACCTCTTGGAAGCTTGAAGGTTCCCAAACCTTCTCTGAGTGACTAACAACAGCTGTATCTGCTTTGGCTGTTTTAGCAAACTCCTCAGCATACCTTTTGGGTTGTTTACCCTTTGTTGTGTACTATATGCAAGTCTTCCATGCTAGGCTTCTCCTCTTTAGGAGAATGGTGGCCTATGGTGAACAGTGGTTCCTCCAATTCAGTGTCAGACCCTTCAGACGGTCTGAGAGAGGCTTTCGCACTTTTGTAGTCTGCCGTGTCACGATTCACTGTCACTGTCAGCAGCAGCACTACCACCTCCCCCTGAACTGGCAATTGAACCTATGTCATCATCAGATTCTTCACCCTCATCAGCATCAGGGTGACTTTGGAAGATTCCCGCATTGTCTCCCCACTTTGCATTGTACTGAACACTTCTGGTGAATCTTACCGTCTTCATGTCAGACATTAGCACTCTGTATGCACCTTTCTCGTATCCCATAAAAATACCATGCAAACCACGTTTGCTGAGCTTGCTACTCTGAGGAGTGTGAACCCACATGTCAGAACCAAAAATTCTCAGGAGCTTGACAAATGGTTTCTTACCAAACAGCTTCTCATAGGGAGTGCATCCTATTGGTGAAGAAATTCTGTTATACACATATGTGAAACAGTTCAGAGATTCAGCCCAATATGAATCAGGCAAATTTGCATCATGCCCTGTAGGGGAGTCTGATTTGCCCTTTCACAGAGACCATTCTGTCATGGTGCTCTGGGATTGGCAACATCATGCTGGATTCCCTTCTCAGCTAGAAAAGCCTCAAATGGCTGAGAACAGAACTCCCTGCCCCGGTCAGTGAAAAGACAACCCACCTGTCTTTTGTGAACATTCTGCAGCCAAGCACAGAATTCCTGGAATCTAGGAAATGCTTCTGACTTCTGCTTAAGCATGAAAATATGAATATCTGGAAAACTGATCTATCAGTACCATGAAAAATTCTGCCTTGCCTAATGATGGCTTTAGTGGACCAACAAGGTCTGTGTGCACAATCTGGTAGGACTCCTTGGCTTCCCTGCCAGATACCTTACCCTTTGGAGCAACTCTGACCTTGTGTTCTGCACATGAGTTACATTTCATGTGAAATTTGCAGGGTTTAATAGACACCCCCTGGACCAGATCAGGCATCAGATGACCCAGTCTTCTGTGGTGGTCGTGGATACAACCTGCATGTAAAATTTTGTTAGTAGACACAGCATGATATGTCTCACTATTTTGCATATCAACACCAACAGCATCATCATAAGAATAAGACAACAAGAACAAGCCATTAACACAGTCAGCATATAAAATGTCCTTTCCGTTGTTCCTGATGGTGCATTTCTGTTTACTGAACTTAACAGTAAAGTCTTGCACTGTCAGCTGAGAGACGCTCAGTAAATTGTCTGCCAAATCTGGAACAAAAAGCACGTTGTGAATCGTGGTCCACCAACTTGGATGCAAGACAGTTCCGATGCCTTCCGAATGCAACGACTGACCGTCTGCCTGGTGCACAGTTCCCTTCTGTGGCGTAAACGTGACAAACAAATGTTGGTCTCTGCAAAGATGGCGTGTCACCCCAAAATCTATGATGAAAGCTTCCTAGACTGTTGGACTGGAACAGTGTGTGACCAAAGCCTTGTGTTATGCAGGTTTAGGCTTGCCAGAGCTCTTGCTCTTGCTCTTTGAGCCTTTACAGCCTTTGCCAGTTTCCTCTTTGGCCTTTGGGCGTTGTCTGCAATCCCTCTGCATGTGCCCCATTCTGCCGCAAGAGAAACACCTCACTGCTTTCAGAGCTTTGGCGCCATCTAGTGACTGCATCATTGGTTGGGGTGACAAGGCAGTCAACTTCCCCTGAACACAACCTGCAGCTTTTCGGCGATCATCCTCATTTTGGAGAACCGCACATACATGTTGCGCTGTCAGATCGGCAGTGGGTAAGACAACCAGCTGTGAAGCTATGCTATCAAACAAACTGTCTAACGAATCCAGGAGCAGAAAGCAGAACAGAGATTCCGGGATTTCAATCTGTCTCTGTAAACAGACATGTGACATGTAACAATCCCACACATCTGCAGCACGGGAGGAATGGAATTTTCAACACGCCTCACCTCGACGCTTCCCCCATGGACCTCTGCAATGCTGGGCTTGACGGAGCTGTCAAACCCACTGTCCGTCTGCCATTCGTGCCGACCCGGAAGTAGAACTTAGTTTCTACTGTTCAGTATGTGTGATTAGGCTAAGCCCTGCACAAGTTCAGACACTACTCTCCATATATCTTGACACTTCACTATTGAATTATATATATGCTTTAAATACAAGATAAATTTTTCTTTACAGTGGTACCTCAGGTTAAGAACTTAATTTGTTCTGAAGGTCCGTTCTTAACCTGAAACTGTTCTTAACCTGAGGTACCACTTTAGCTAATGGGGCCTCCCACTGCTGCGCAATCTCTGTTCTCATCCTGAAGCAAAGTTCTTAATCTGAGGCTCTACTTCCAGGTTAGCGGAGTCTGTAACCCAAAGTGTTTGTAACCTGAAGTGTCTGTAACCCGAGGTACCACTGTATTCTTTTCTTTGACAGATAGTCCGTGTGGAAAGTTATGAAAAGGTATCTAATAGAATCAAATATAATAATATTTTTTTTCTTTATTACTTAAGAGGAAAGAGAAATCTTTGAGTCTCCCAGTAGTCCATTATGTCCCTTTGAACTACAGTTCAAGGGGGGTGATGTGTCACGGACTGGGTGGATGAGGCAGCCAGTTGCACAGGAGATGCCTGAGGGTGACACTGGAAGGAGATTTTGAACCTGATTCAGACTGGTGGGACAGGGAGGAACCATCAACAGGTGAAACCAGCAGGGAAACATTAGAGCCAGAGAGTGGGGTGAAGGGGAGAGGCTCAATGTAGGCACAGACTCTGATAGGGAGAGTGCAGAGGCTGCGTCTCCTGCTCGGCAAGACAGTCCTCTTCCTGGTTCTTTTCCCCTTTCTCAGCTCAAGAACAAAGGGTAGAAAAAAGAGCAAATTGATTAAGTAGAGCTGAGTCACAGTGGAAGACTGCTGAGAGAGACTTGTGTCCTGGCTCTCTGGGTGTGAAGCAATAAAAGTTAATTGCCTACAAGTCTCGTGCCGACTTCTGATTTACAGCATCAGGCAATGGTCAGGAAGCCTATTCTGGCAGCCTAACATGATGGCAGGCACTGCACAGGCTCTTAGGTTGAGACAAGTTCTACCCAGGGCACAAAGGTGTGAAAAGCTTCATGTTACAGGGGAAGCTTTTTTCACAGATGTCAAAACATTTTTGAGTATTGTTACCGAGATTGACACTGCCCATTAGGCACGTTCTTTCTCCTCTGGTTGGAGAATTCAAGCTGGTACCTCAGGTGATATCATCAGCTTATGTTCATCTCACGTTCTGGGCCTAGCTACAGGACATGATGGTGTCATGCCATGACTTGCTCTGGTGGTGGTTTTCTCCCTCAGTCCCTTCAGCAGCTTCTGCTTCCATTCCAATATTTCTTCCCCTGGTTGATGAGAATTCAGGTAACTATTCCAGATCCAGTGAAGAGGGAGCTACAGTGGCAGGAATTATTCCCCAGTTATTGAAGGTAATAACTCTGGAGATGCAGAGATTGATCCTGTCTACTGATGCCAGTCTGAGTTGGCATGCTCATCTCAACTAGGGGACAACAACCTAGACTTCTGGACCATTTACCTTTGGGTGTAGTTGGTTGGATGTTCAGGGCAGCCGTTGGTAAGGGCCTATGTGAACATCCCACTGCTCCTCATTCAGCTGGCCAGTGGAAGACCTCGCCACACACCTAGTCATTGCACAGTTTTTGTCATTCATCTTGTGCTTTCCATGTCTCTGCAGCGAATAGATTTTCTATTGTACCGTGGCTTTGGGGCTCGCTATTAGCTTTCCCTCTTTTTACTCTGATTCCTCTTGTGATCCAGGAGATTCAGCAACTGTAGGCTTAAGTGGTCTTTGTGGCCCCATTAGGACTGGGGAGACCACAGTTTGGGGGTCCAATCATTCTTTCTGTGCGAAACCTGTGGATTCTTCCAGTCCAGGAGGATCTGCCATTGCAAAGCTCAGCTGTGCACCTGCAGCTGGTCATTCTTTATCTAACAGTCTGACAGATGAAAGGCTGTGGCTGTCTCAAAATGGTCATTTCTGGAGTGTTGTCTTCCAAGATGGCTTTCTGTAGTTTCATACATAGCAGCTCATGTAGGGTCTATCTGACCTGGCATTCTGCTGCTGGGATAGATTTCTTGGAGGAAATCCACAGAAATCAGGACATTATTCTGCCTTCCTTCCATCCATCCTTCTGAGAGTGAATGGCATTCGCTGGATCTCCATAGGGATTTACCTAAAGAGAACAGAGTCCTTCCTGTCATCTGATTCTCTTTGTTTATTTTCAGCCTCAAACAATGGGGAAGAAGGTATCATCAGCTCTTCTGTTTTGTTGGCTGCATCACCAAATGTTACGAAATCTCTGGGTCTGCTATTCTGCTGCTGTCATGGCTTGGTTGACAGCTTCAACCCTTGTTAAACATTGTAAGCTGGATGTTTACAATTCTGCCAAACCATCCTTCGGCAGGAGGGTATTACAATAGGTAGTTTCCCAGTAAGGAGGCAGGCCCACCCCACCCCCCTCAGCTGCCACCATCATCAGGTAATCTTTGTCATCCAAGGATCCCCTCCTCTCTGCAAGAAAGTGTGACATTGGACCTACCATGAAGGTTCATTTTATGCAGGGAATGGAGGGGATCCTACTTGCCCTAGGAGATTTGAGTTTGATCTGTGCTGAGGGCTTCCTCCCACCCTTGTTTTCTTTTCTTGGTTGTTCTCTCTCTAACCGGGTATCGGTGGTTCATTTGGGGAGTTTTCTCTATTCTGTTCTTTGGGACAGTTACTTTTTGACCATTTGATCTCTGCTGTATGCTGCAAAGTGATGTTGCTGAGAGTGCCTTCAGTTTGGAACACTCCTTTTTAAAGGTTTGTGTGTAGGTTCTTTACTTGAGCATGGATACCTTCAACTGGAGAGGTCACCCTCCCACTGCAAGGTAAGAACAGCTCTAATTTGCATATTCCTGCCTAGTAGAGTGAGTTGGAAGGACAACTCATCTGAGGAGCTCACCATTCCTTGCAGAAAATGAACCTTCACAGTAGGTCCAGTGCACATTCTTTATGTTGTCATTGTGTGGAACAGCCACCATGCATGTAACATGTAATCAGGACCTTTACTGCACCTATCTCAAAACAGTTGTTGTTGTTGTTTTATAAAAAAAACCCTCATAGAATTAATTCATTCCAATTTTTGACACTAGTGAATAGAGCTGAGATCCCTTTTCTGAAATGGATAAACTGGTTAAATTAATCCAGACTAGAACTTTTACATTGTCCTCACTGCAAAATACTACAGCAGCAATCAGAAATTCTTTCCTTAGAGAGAGCCTAGTTTTAACTGGTGGTTTTTTAGTTGGTTTTTTTCACTAAAATATCATGAAAGTAGACTATGCTATGTCTTGGTTTATTTAAACTCTTGTTAGGAGCTAACTCTGAAGCATCCAATGCTTCTGAAACAGAGTCTGATCACAGAGATGAGCTTAGTGACTGGTCATTAGCTCCAGCAGAAGAAGAGCGCGACAGCTACCTTCGCAGAGGAAATGGGCGAAGGCGTGGTGGAGGTGCACGTGGTCAAGGAGGAAGAGGTTGGGGATGTTTCAAAGGTGAGTATATGATGATGGTGCTGAATGGCCGATGAGCTATTAGGACTCTTACTCAAGCCCTGTGCAGCAGGTATATGTCTGAAATGAAAGAATGAAGTCTATAGATTTGAAAGAAGAAAAAAAAAACATTGTAAGAAAGAAACTCTTTAAACTGAATCAGAGCAAAACCAAATCACACCAGAACTATACTTCATGTGAACTGAGGAATGATAGAGCCAAAGTAGCAACTGGCATTTCCAGAAGCAGGAGAATACAGAGAAGAAAGACAAAGCAGTAACGAGAGTTGTCCGCTCACAAGGAAGCCACTAAATCCAACCTGGTTGCTTCCTACACAATATATATCCTGAAAATTGCACAGCCTAGGATTTATCAAGCCAGGTTTGCTATAGGACCCTAGCCTAGGTGGGTGTGCCTCCCACCCCTTTTCCTAAACTTTTCTGTGATTTTTGTCTGTCCTAATGTGTCAACATTGGTTTTTGACTAGAAATGTAAGAAATTCCATTATCTGCATTTGTATATAAGTTTTCTACCAGTGTACTCAGTGCAGTTTATTATTTTAAAAGGAAATATACAAAAAACAAAGCAATAACATGGAAGACCTTTCTAAAATCCAATTTTGATGTGCAGGAAATGAACGGTCACGGACAGATAACCGTCAACATAATTCAAGAGATACTAAAGGGAGAACAATGGATGGCTCACTTCAGGTAAAAGAAAATGCTCTCTGTACTATCAGCATCTGCATTCATGGAGTTGCTCTTGGCAGTCATGGAGTGATGAAGTCATGCATACTCATCCTTGTCTGCACAAGAGTTTGACCCCCCCAAGCTACTGTGTTTAAACCAGCCATTGAAAGTTGCTTCATTAACAGCATAGTATGTTAACCAGTGGTCTTTGTCCACTGATTGAATAAATCCATCAGCAGAATGGACAGCGTGGAACATTTTTTTGGCAATTTCCTCTTCAGTCCCCTGTTACCCCTAAATGTACATGGGTAAAGGGGACACCTTGAGCTGGAGCCAGGAATGGTGGGAATCACCTAAAATTGCAGCCTGCCTCCCTTCTATTGGTGACTACTTTCCATCAGTGAACAGACACCATTGGATACCACCCCAAATTATTTTACAGTGGAACCTCGGGTTACGACGGGGATCCGTTCCGGAGGACCTGCCACAACCCAAAAATGGCACAAGTTGAAGTGCCGCGTCTGTGCGCGTGCAGCGCAATTTAGCGCTTCTGCGTATGCGCGAGTGGCGAATGCGGAAGTAACCTGTTCTGGTACTTCTGGGTTTGCCGTGGACGTTCGCTGAAGCGGACGCAGAAGGAGGTTTGACTGTACTTCAGTTTTTAAGATGCACCATTTCCAAAGGGTTAAGGAGAGTAATACTTTAGACCAGCTGACATCATAAAAACTCTGAAATGCATTTAATTAATCTTATTTCAAAAGAAACAAACACTGTTCAAGTTTTACTACTAAATGCTTACATGTAAAAAATAAGCTTGCATCTTGTTTGAAAGGTAAGTTTTGTTGGATTTGTCTAGAAAATGAATTCTGCAAAATAACTAATAGCTAGCATATATAATGTTGAATTAAATGTTGCAGAAAATGCTGATCTTTATACAGTGGTACCTCGCAAGACAAAATTAATTCGTTCTGCGAGTTTTTTTGTCTTGCGAATTTTTTGTCTTGCGAAGCACGGATTCCCTGAGTAGTAACGGTTTTAAGAAAAAGGAAACAAACTCGCAAGACGTTTTTGTCTTGCGAAGCAACTAAAAAACGAAAAACTCTTTCGTCTTGCGAGTTTTTCGTCTTACGAGGCATTCGTCTTGCGAGGTACCACTGTACAAGCCTTCACACCTTAACACTGTTAAAAGTACTTCACTTGGATTCTTCTTAACTGTACACTTCTAGAATACAGTGGAACCTCGGGTTACGGCAAGGCTCCATTCCAGAGGCCCCGCCACAACCTGAAAATGATGCACGTCGAAGCGCTGCGTCTGCACACATGTGGTGCGATTTAGTGCTTCTGTGCATAGCGCGATTTAGCGCTTCTGCACATAGCACGATTTAGCACTTATGCGTGAGCAGCAAACCTGGAAGTAACCCATTCCGGTACTTCCAGGTTTGCCGCAGACGTTCGCAGAATCGGATGCAAGCGGAGGCGGACGCAGAACAAGGTTTGACTGTATATTTCATTTGCAGAAGGCAGGGGAATAACTTTTTTTCTAAGAAATGTCCTCCAACAGCTCTTCATACGTGTCCCTTTTTAAATTATCAAATGATTATGCTTTATATAACCATATTTGTTTCAGATTAAAATTGACTGCAATAGTGAAAGGAGTGTCCACACTAAAACAGCACAGAATACGTCCAGTGAAGGTAGCCGGTTGCGCACAGGTAAAGATCATAACCAGAAGAAAGAGAAGTCAGACAGTGGGGATGGTCAGCAACTGTTGGTGAATGGAGTACCGTAAAATTGATAATTGGAGTAGTCATATTTCCTACACTGTTTGAGTAAAACTTATTCCACATTAGAGAAACTTAGTAGGCCAAAGACAAATAGTAAGCAGGATGGCACAGGAGTGAAATGAATATTAAAAAAATCTTTTTGCCTTTTTGAACATCAGCATACAGTTCCCCCAAAGTAAAATGTTATACTTGCATTAAAAAATACCTTGAACTTCTGAAAAAATGCTTTCAATTACATATTGCATTTCAAATGATGAAAGAATCCTTTTGCTTGTTTTAAAAATACTGAACTCTGCAATAGTATTTCTGTTCAGCTGTACCATTTTAACACATCTAGTTAATCACTGCTAAATTTCAAATTTCAGAATAAATAGTGTTTGTGGTAATCAAATTGGGCTTCTGTTTTCAATCCATTAAAAGTTCCTCATTTTAAACATTAAAAAGTTATGTTTTATGTCTTGTGTCAGTTCACATTTTGATTCACTTTGTCAATATTTCAGTGAACCTCAATATACATATAATATAACTAAATTGTCATTTTCATAGCAAAAAGTTCTATGAACTGTGCCTTTTTTATATCTTGCCAGGTAGGAGTACTGTATTTGGATGCAGAAATCAGGGAAGATGAGTTGGAAACACTAAATGTACAATATATGTAGCAAAATTTCTCCAACAATTAGTACTTTAATAGAAGAATGCAGGCTTTCAATAATGTTTTCCTTGCATAAACATCAAGTAAGGCAGTTTATAAGAATAAGAAATTTATTTTGCACTGAAGATACTGGCAGTTTATGTTACTGAGATTGTATGTTTCGTTTTTGTTTTCTTTTTAGACAAGACAGGATAAGTTTTTTAAAGACATTCCCATTTGTGACAAACAAAAACAATTTCTGGATAGCTCAGTGGGTTTGAGTGTGGTGCTGATAACACCAAGGTTTGATCTCCATATGGAATGACTGCATATTCTGGGACTGCAGGGGGTTGGACTAGATGATCCTCAGGATCCCTTCCAACTCTCCATTTCTATGATTCTAATTCATATTTACCGAGGAAACGAGTTGCTGCTTGTTCATAATCTAGTAGTGTGTGTCTGCTGTTTGGCCAGAGGACCCATTTAAAAGAATAGCTTTCTTTTCAGTTCCCCTACAGTTTTTGGTATAGTTGAAATTTGGAATCTATCTCAGACAATAGAGGAAGTTTATTGCTGTATGTGAAACTTGGGAAAATTCAGGGATAGTGTGATGGGATGTTGAGCTGCTTGTGCGTAAACTTCCTAGTCCCTCAGTGTTTGGCTAAGTCCACAAACCACTGTCTGTAACGGAGCGCCATAAGCATGGCTCCGTCAGTCGCTGGCAGAATCCGACAGTGGGCGTTTACGGAATTTCTTCCAGCATAACAGCTCCTTAACGGAAACACGTCTTCTGGACTCTCTACGTGACAATTTCCGGCGAGGAGTGGGTGTCCCTATAGGAGGTCCTGAAACCTCCTCGCTGTTCTCGCTGGAATTGTCTCTGAGCCATTCTTCTGACTCGCTTTCCCTTGGAGCTCTTTCTCGCTCCCTGCTGGTTCCCTCCTCCGCTGATAAGTCTCTCTCAACCTCTGGGAGCCCTTGCACCACTGGTTCTTCCGATGACAGTTCCCTGACATCCACCTCCCCTCCAGGGCCCCCTCCACCCTCTCCCCTCCCTTCCTCTGCTGGAGGCGAGGGAGCAAAACCCCTGAAAGAACTTCCCTCATCATCCGAAGTCTCGAACATTTTCCTCCACCGGTTGCTGTTTCGGGTTTCTAAGTACTCATCCTCCTCGGAATCTATTCCTTCTTCCCACTCAGACCCCGTGAATCCTTCCAATTCCTCCTCCTCGTCGGTGGTGCCAAAGTACTCCCTCCGGAACCTCGCTACTGACTGAGGTTTCCTGGGGAACCTTTGATGGAACGCTTCGATCAAGACCTCGTCATTGACTTCCTCTGCCGTCACCCAGGTGTTTTCTGACTCCGGTTCCCCTTCCCACGCTACCAAATACTCCACCTGATTACCCTTCCACCTGGAGTCGAGGATTTCCGCCACATGGTTGCTGCTTTCCCTCTCTTCTAAGACTGGTCCCTGTGGGGAAACCCCTTCTTTTCCCCCCCTATACGGTGACAGTAATGACCTGTGGAATACTGGGTGCAGTTTCATGTGGTTCGGTAACCGGAGTCTGAAAGCTACGGGGTTAACCTGTTGAATGACCTCAAATGGTCCCAAACTTTTGGGTCTCAATTTCTTGCAACCCCCCTTGAACGGCAATCCTTGGGTGGACAGCCACACCTGATCCCCCACCCTTATGGTTTCACCTTCCCTTCTGTTCTTGTCTGCCTGCTTCTTATATTGTTCTTTGGCCCTTTCTAAGTTGAGTTGGAGTTGACGATGGATCGCTTCCATTTCTTCTACAAAAAGTTCTGCGGCTGGGACGCTCTATCTCTCCCCTCCTCCCCCTGGAAATGCCCTGGGGTGGCACCCATAATTAGGCAAAAAGGGGCTCATCCCGGTGGACACATTCTCCGCATTATTGTAGGCAAATTCCGCCAGCGCCAACTTTTCCACCCAATCGTTCTCTCTGTCATTGACATAACACCTCAGGTATTGTTGGAGGATACCGTTTGCTCTTTCCGCCTGCCCGT
This sequence comes from Podarcis filfolensis, assembly GCF_964270895.1. Lineage (NCBI taxonomy): Eukaryota > Metazoa > Chordata > Lepidosauria > Squamata > Lacertidae > Podarcis > Podarcis filfolensis. The sequence continues at coordinate 17,569,544 of NC_139619.1, forward strand.
TGGTTTCTGGGTGCCGGGCAGTCGAAAAATTGACCTCCACGTGCAGTAAGCTCATGAGCTTCCTCCAGAACCTGGACGTGAATTGTTTGCCCCGGTCTGAGACCACCCTCAAGGGGGCGCCATGCAGTCTAAAAATATGTTCTACAAACAATTTAGCTGTCTCTTCCGCCGTGACTGCATGTGAGCAAGCTACAAAGTGGCCTATCTTAGTTAACAGGTCTACTACTACCACCAGTATGGCGGTTTTCCCCTTGGATTTCGGCAGATCAGTCATAAAATCTATTGATACCGCCTCCCATGGCCTCTCTGGTGTGGGCAACGGTTCTAACAACCCCGCCGGCGCCCGCCTTTCTCCCTTGGCTCGCTGGCATTGGTCACACCCTCTTACATACTCCCTTACATCTTCCCTCACCCTGGGCCACCAAAATTCCCTGGTAACCAACCACATGGTTTTGTGTTGCCCAAAATGCCCTGCTGTAGGGCTGTCGTGCAGCTGTTTGAGTACTCTCCCTCTCAATTCCCCTTCGGGTATATATAGTGCCCCTTTGTAATACAATGCCCCGTTTCTTTCTTCAAAACCTCCGGAGTTTTCTCCCTCCCTCCTTAGACCTTGGAGCTTATTCTGGGCGTATTCATCATTCTGCGTCTCCTCTACCAGTTCCCTTTGCCCCACCAACGCCGCCCCACACACCCAGCGGTCCTCTGGGATGATATGTCTCTCTTCGGGTGCTCCCTCCCCCTCCAAATACTCTGGTTTGCGTGAGAGAGCATCCGCCCTGACGTTTTCTGGGCCTGGCACATAGCAAATTTCAAAATAAAATTTGGAGAACTCCTGTGCCCATCTCACTTGCCGTTGGTTGAGCACTCGTGCCGTTCTCCAGTACTCTAAATTCTTGTGGTCCGTGCATACTTGCACCTTGTGTTGTGCACCAATTAGTAAGTGTCTCCATTTCCGGAACGCTTCGTGAATGGCGAGTAGTTCTCGGTCATATACCGTGTAGTTCTTCTCGGATTTGTTTAACTTCCGCGAGAAGAAGGCACACGGTCTCCACTCCGACTTATCCTTCCCCGGCTGAAGAAGCACCGCCCCCACCGCCCGGTCTGATGCGTCAGTTTCCACTCTCATGGGTTTTTGTAAATCCACGTGCAGGAGCTGTTCTTCCGAAGCGAAGGCCTTTTTCAATTCTTCGAATGCTTGCTCCGCTTCTGCCGTCCAAACGAATTTCTTCTTGCTGCTGAGACAGTCCGTGATGGGAGCCGTTAAATGGGCAAAGTTCTTGATGAACTTCCGATAAAAGTTCCCAAACCCTAAGAATCTTTGCACATCTTTTTTCGTTTTCGGTGTCTTCCATTCCAGTACCGCCTGGACCTTGCCTGGATCCATGGCTAATCCCTTGTCTGACAAGCGGTACCCCAGGAATTCCACCTCCTTGGTGTGAAACTGACACTTCTCTAATTTCACCCACAGTTGGTTTGCTTGCAGTCGGCTCAACACTTCTCTGACGTCCTTTACATGCTGCTCCTCATTCTCTGAATAGACTAATACGTCATCTAGGAAGGCCACACAATTCTTGTAGAGCAGAGGTCCCAGGACGTGGTTCATGAACGATTGAAAACATGCTGAGCCTGCTTGTAATCCAAAGGGCATAACGAGATATTCGAAAGCCCCTAGAGGGGTGAACATCGTTGTCTTCCATTCATCCCCCTTCCTTATCCGTATCAGGTTGTATGCCCCCCTTAGGTCCAGTTTAGTGAAAATTTTTCCCTTCCTCACCCGGGTCAAAATGTCATCAATCCTGGGCATGGGGAAAGCCACTGGTTCCGACACTGCATTTATGCTCCGGAAGTCCACTACAAGTCTAGGTTTATCCGTGTTTTTTTTGTCCACAAAAAACACTGGGCTGCCCCCCACCGCTCTGGACTCTCTGATGAAACCTCTCTTCAGGTTTTTGTCAATAAACTCCCTCAACTCCTGCATTTCCCTGTCTGACATGGCATACAGCTTGCCCACAGGGAGCTGGGCTCCAGGGACTAGATTGATCTGGCAGTCAAAGGGTCTATGCGGTGGTAGTTTGTCTGCTTCCCTTTCGCTGAAGACATTGCTCAGGTCAGCGTATTGTTTGGGCACCTTTCCTTTGTCCGTTACTTCTGTTCCTGCTAGAAAGGCCTTTGCCCCTTCTGGAGCCTTGCCCTCTTTGCAATGTTCTAGGCAATGTGCTGACCCAAAGGAGACCACTCTCTGATGCCAGCCCACTAGCGGATCATGCAACGCTAGCCAGCTCATCCCCAAAATAATGGGAGCCCCTCCCAAGGTGGCCACATTGAACGCTATTCTTTCGGTGTGCCTGGCTACCCTCATTACCATTGGGACGGTCTGTAAGCTGACTTCTCCTCCCAACAGCTCTCTCCCATCGATCGTGGTCACCTGCAAGGGGTTGCTTAAAGGGATAGTCTGTATCTGGTGTTCTGCTGCAAACTCCTTGCTCATAAAATTACAGGAGCTGCCTGAGTCCAATAGCGCCCTTATCTTTAAGGGATGTCCGTTTGGCAGCTCTAGCAACACCTCTATCACTAGGGCTGGTCTCGGAGGTTCCGGCGTGGGCACTTTTACTGCTCCTTGGCCTGACTGCTGTGCCCTGATGGTGGCAGTCAGGCGCTGGCTTTTACCTGGTCCTGCCCTTCCTCCTCCTTCCCCCCAACAGCTCCTGCCATCCCTTGCCATTCCTTTCTTTGTGGACAGACTCTGGCAAAATGACCTGGCTGCTGGCAGAGATAACATTTCTTGGGGCTCTTCCCCTCCTTCCGCCCTTCACTGGGATTTGAAACTGCCCGCGCGCGCGCTGTTCCAACTTCCATCGGCTCTGCGGGCGGGAAAGTTGGCTCCGGAATCTCTGGAATGCGGAAATCCCTCCAACGCTCCCCTTTCCCTTCCCGCTTCTCCAAGGCTCTAGCCTCCTGGCGTGCTCCAATGGTCAGCGCTGATTTGGTCAGCTGGTCCATAGACTCCGCCCTGGGCGCCCGGGAAAGTTCGTCTTTCACAGCCGAAGAAAGTCCCTCTTCGAAAAGCATTTGAATGGGTTCCGCTGACAGATCCCACCCCAATTTGTGTATCAACATAGTAAACTCAGTCCAGTACTCACGGACAGATCGGCTCCCCTGTTTACAAGCCATCAACTGTCTGCGCACCACTCCCTGTTCAATGTCGCTGGAAAACATCAGGTCCATGGCGCGAAAAAACTTCCGTGCGTCTTTCAAGACTTCATTATGCCCTGCCATCAGGGGTCTAACCCAGTCTCTCGCCCCCCCTTCGAGATGGCTAACCACAAACGCCACTCGCGATTCCTCGTCGGGAAAGTCATCAAACTGCAGATTAAGAGCATACTGCATCTCTGTCCTAAAGGCTTGATAGTTCCTGGGATCCCCCCCCCAAACTTCTGCACCAATCCTGGCATCTTTCTTGCTTGTGGGGGGGGGGGGCTTTGCCTTTTCTGCATCCTGAGCCCTCCTCTCATCGAGCCTCGCCGTTTGCAGCGCTAGCTGGACCTCCAACACCCGGTACCTTTCTTCCAGGCTTGGACCGGCTCCAGCTCCTCCTGCTTCTCCGGTTCCGGCTGGGTTGCTCATGATGCCTCTCTGCACAAGCTGCTTTCAGAGACTGTCGGATTGCTGTGATGGGATGTTGAGCTGCTTGTGCGTAAAGTTCCTAGTCCCTCAGTGTTTGGCTAAGTCCACAAACCACTGTCTGTAACGGAGCGCCATAAGCATGGCTCCGTCAGTCGCTGGCAGAATCCGACAGTGGGCGTTTACGGAATTTCTTCCAGCATAACAGCTCCTTAACGGAAACACGTCTTCTGGACTCTCTACGTGACAGTTTCCGGCGAGGAGTGGGTGTCCCTATAGGAGGTCCTGAAACCTCCCCGCTGTTCTCGCTGGAATTGTCTCTGAGCCATTCTTCTGACTCGCTTTCCCTTGGAGCTCTTTCTCGCCCCCTGCTGGTTCCCTCCTCCGCTGATAAGTCTCTCTCAACCTCTGGGAGCCCTTGCACCACTGGTTCTTCCGATGACAGTTCCCTGACAGATAGCATAGCTTAACAGCCTTGGAAACAGAACAGTCTTACAAGGTCTTGTATACAAGTAGATTCAAAACATGTGACAGAAACTGGCATTAAGTTTAGTTGCCCATAATAGGGGGTTGGGAGATGATTTCTGTTTCTGATCTTAAATGAAGTTTACTTGCAAAAAAGCAGTATAACAGGACCTTCTTTTGGGGGGGGAAAGGATCTTCATTTTAAGCTATTCTATTTTTATTAAAATTACTGCAGTAGGAGTGTTGCTGATTATGTACAGATTTGTACAAACCTTGCTACTGTCTCTGTGTTGTGCATTCTTGTTTCTCTGCTTTTAAAATTTTTTCCTTGCATACAAACAAGTATTTAAAAATGGTGCAACCTGCATACAACTTAACAACTATTTTAAAAATGTCTTAAATATTGCCAAACATTAAACGCTGATTTCTAGTTATTTATTTTTGAGGGAATGTATAGTATTTGAAAACTGAATTTGGTACCTTCCACATATCTATAAGGTGTTTGGTTTAAAATACTGTAATGAACCAAGGAAGAATGACCTAGTTATGTCATTGCTCTTGGGCATTATTATCTGTACATATTCACTACAACAAATTATATTTTCTGTTGACATTTGTTTGCTTATAGTGCAATATATTTTATATGCAAGCTGTTTCAATAAAGTTGGGTCTTCCTCTACTAATGGATGTTGATGCAATCTTTATAAGTGATTACTTTCAAAATCAACTTTGAAACTATTTTATTTTTGTGTTAAATTGGAAAAACTGTTTACTCCAGATGTGTGAAAGCTGAAACATTTTCAGTTTAAAGAATTTGCCTGATAATGTGTCGTTACTGGTTAAATTGTACATCTTTAGCTATTATATGCACTAGTTTTACATTCAAGGTTGGCTTTTGTAAGTTGCTAACTAGATTTGACTTACTAAAACTGTAGTAGGTTAATCAAATTTTCAAATAACATTTTTGCTCTTTAAATGTGAATCCCTTTCAAAGTAAAAAATCCACTGTTTTTAAGTACTCATACATTTTTTTAAAAAAATGTAAACCAAATTGAAAGACTCATTTTGAAAATTGTGTGTTGCGTGGCTATTCCCGCCCCCTCCCACAGAATGGAATAAATAAAGACACAGGACCAGAATTTAGGTTAATGGGCGAAAAATGGCCACAACTTTATTGATTACAGGTAAGAGCGGTATTGGCTTTAGGCATTGGCCCTATCAGACTAACCGGTATAACCAGGAAGGGTTAAGCACCAACGGGGAGCCCCCGAGATGCACATCCCTAGGCGCTCCCCGAGGGATTACCACCTCGGGAGCGCGCTTTAGGTCCTAGCCTCCATAGGTTTCGGACGAGGCGACGCCCCCCGGAGTCCTTTAACGAACTACCCTTCAACATTTGGGGGAGGTGATGGCGTTCCTCCCCCCATCTCATTTGCATAATAATACCCCTGCCAATGCCTAACCGCCACACGAGCCAGGCTCGCCGCCAATACCCTCAAACCTGTAACCAATCCCTGATCCCCTGGAAAATGTCAGCAAGCCAAATATCATTACCAGCATCGGAAAGGTGCACGCCATCCCCGCGGTAGAGGGCCTCCTCGCTAAAATGGATGCCTGGGTGCTCAATAACCCGCCCACCCATCGTGGCCACTCTACGCGCCACCGAGCGCTCCAGGATCCTCCTGGCTCTATTCACAGCCACCGGGTTTTTGGAATCCCTCCACACGCGCCTCTCAAGCAGAGATGACCAGATAATCGTTAGGTTCGGATAGGAGGCCCGCAACTCCCCCAGATCATTAAGAATATGCCACATTAAGTCCACCCCCTTTCTGTAAGCTAGGTTGTTCTCGCCCAGTTGGATGACCACCGCCTCCGGTGGGCCTTCAACAGCAATTCTTTTTGTAACTGCTGGGAAGAATTCTTCCCAGTGCATTCCACGACGCGCGATCCAGGAAACTTCAACATTGTTTGGAAGCTGCAACTCGCACCAGCCCCTGGCAACCGCACGCACTCTTGCCCAGTGGACAATGCTGTGGCCGATGATCCACAGACGCACCGTCCCGACACCTGAAAATAAAAGAGAGCAAGAGAACCAGGTCAGTGGGGCTGATGGAGGAAGGAATGTTAGCATGTCTTCCGGATGTATCCCCTGTAAGCGTTTGACTTCCACCGCCCCATGTCCATTATCCTCTCCGCCGGTAAACCCATGTGCATGGTGGTGGTCGCGGCCCCGATGCGGAAGGAATGTGCGGCGTACTCCTCAGATGGGAGCCCAATGGCAGCGATTGCCTTGCGCATAACCCTCGTAAACTGATGCTTTGACAGGCGAGAGCCATCTGCGTGTATGAAGAAAGGGCCACAGGCTTTAGGTCTTAAACACAGGGACTTTCTTGCGTCCTTTACTGGGCAAAGGCCGGCCTTCTGAGTAGCCTGTAGGCGGATTAAGGCCCCTCTACCAAGCTGATCGGTCTTTGAACTGCGAATTTTTAGGATTACTTCAGAGCTAGACAAAGTCACGTCCTCCAAGAGGAGCCCCCTGTTATTTTTAACCGGTTGGTCCTCACAGACCACCTCGCCTATGCGCAAGGTGCCAAAGAATGTGAATGAAAAGGCTGTGGAAAATAACGTGGCCTCATACCTGGACCAACAAACGACCCTGAGCTTCTTACGTATTTGCATGAGTATGTCATAAGTTATGGGTCTTCTGCTGTCGGAGCTAGGAGGCCGAGACCTACGCCAGCCCTCCAGCATCTTCCGCACCACGAAGTGTGCACAGGGGTCGACTGAGAACAGAGCTTTGGAGAAGAACGATATTGCTGCGGAATGAATATTTAGGGTTTTGGGGGCCCGCCCTAGGTCGCGGAGGCGCACAAGGTATTCTATAACCTCCGACTTAGTCGCGGGCCTGCCTGGTTTTAAAAGCCCTTCTGGGGAAATGATGTGAAATCTAACCACGCAAAAATAGAGCAAGTCCTAAAATTTCAATACCTAGGAGTTATTTTTCAATACAACTTGGGGTGGAAAGCCCAAATTCAACACCTACTTAATAAGGCCAAAACCTTGTCATATGCGCTCCTCCGATTCTTCTTTTCGGACGGAGCTTTGCATGTTCCCTCGGCCCTAAAGGTGTTCAAGGCAAAAGTGGTTGCCGTGCTTGCTTATGCTGCCCCGCTCTGGGCCGTGATGACAGATCTTGCTCCCCTTGAGACTCTGCAAAGCCAATTCCTACGTCGGCTCCTAATGCTCCCCCTGTGCGTAAGCAACGCAGCCATGCGACTAGAATTGAAGGTCACATCCTTAGAAACTTGCCTGTGGAAGCAAGTCTTCAATTACTGGTTATCATTGTGGCATAGATTACCAAACCATTACCTTGTCCAATGCTTATGGCGAGATGAATTTTCTAGCCTTTGGACTAGTAGAATTCATGCCAAACTCCTGAGTTATGGAATCTCTCCCTCAGATTCCCTAAAACTAGACCAAATCACTGCTCAAAGACTGATCCGCCAAAGACTGGATGACATCGATTTACAGCGAAATTATACGCTGGGGGGAGGTGTTTGTTCGCCCCAGAACATTGGTATCACTTTAACTTACTGCGTTCCATCATACCTTTCCTCCCTTTCGACTGTTGCCCACAGACTGGCCTTCACCAAAGCAAGGTTTAACGTTTTTCCCTCCAATGTCCTGAGACATAGGTTCTCAAAGGGCCAAGCCCCCGCCGTGTGCGAATGTGATAAGGTGACGCCGGAGTCGCTCCAGCACATTATGTTCACTTGCCCCTTGTTCAATGTGCCACGGGCAAATTTGTTGGGATCAATCATACAGAAACTAGAGGGTACCCCACCAAAATTCCACCTTGCCCAAATCTTGCAGGACAAGGATACCCACACGACCCTGAAGGTGGCTAGGTTCCTAGTTGCTGTCCTTTCCCAAAAGCGACGCCAAGGAGCACTACAAGCAAATTAAGGCGTAGTATGCCTTTCCATTTTATAGTATTTTATTGTTATAGTGGTGTTTTAGCGATTGTTTTTTTATTTCCCTACGGCACAAGCTGTTATTTAGGTGTTGTTTTTACCTGTATGGGCCTATGGCCGTAATAAATTTCTCTCAACCTTGTTATAGGATGTTAGTGTTGAGGGTGCGACTGATGACAATACTCCCTTTATCGCTTCTCGTTGCCAATACTCCAGAGGTGCTCTGGAAACGGCTGCGGCAGCTGTTGCGCATCCGGCGCCAATAAGCGAAAGCGATCCGTCTGGAAACGAGACAGAGCATCCGCAATGTTGTTATCAATACCTGGTATGAATTTGGCAGAGGCATATAAGTTTAGCCGAAGGCAGGATAGGACAAAATACCGTAAAAGCGACGCTACTCTAGGCGAACGGGAAGATTGCTTATTTAAGACAGACACCACTGCCTGGTTGTCTGTCCAAAAGCAGACCCTGCGGTCTTTAAATTGCTCGGCCCATAGATGAATTGCGACTACGATAGGGAAGAATTCTAAGAATGTTAAGTCGCGTAGTATGGGTTTGCCCTGCCATGATGAGGGCCATCGCTGTGGGCACCACTGACCTCTGAAGTAGACACCAAACCCCAGAGAACCTGCTGCGTCTGAATGGACCTGGAAGTCGGATTGAAGGGCCATGCTATCTTGCCAAAGTGAAATTCCGTTATAGCCATCTAAGAATTGCAGCCAGACCTGGAGATCTGACTTTACTGCCTTTGAGAGGCGCACCCTATGATGCGGCGACCGTAAACCTGCTGACAACTTTGCCAGCCGTCCACAAAAGGGGCGACCGGGTGAAACCACTCGGCACGCGAAGTTAAGGTGGCCCAAGAGTGATTGGATTTGCTTGAGGGTAACCTTTTTTAAGGGCAATAGCTGTGAAATGAGCTCCTTAAGGGCCACCAATTTCTCGGCAGGAAGGCGAGATGTTTGGGCAATAGTGTCGAGCTCAATGCCCAGGTAAGTCATCGTAGTGACTGGTCCCTCAGTCTTTTCATTCACTAAAGGGACCCCCAGCTCTTCCGCCATGGACATGAAGGCCTGCAGCAAGGCCGTACAGTCATTAGCATTACTTGCTACCAAAATAAAATCATCCAAGTAATGCCCCACCCCTTCAGAACCAGATTTAAATTTCAGTGCCCATTCCAGGAAGGTGCTGAAAGTCTCGAAAGCAGCGCAGGCAATTGAACACCCCATTGGCATCGCTTTATCGATGAAATAAGCTCCCTGGAATTTAAAGCCTAACCAACGATAGTCTTCAGGGTGGACCGGGAGGAGGCGAAATGCGGATTCAATGTCGCATTTGGCCAGAAAAGCACCCCTGCCGAAACCCCGAACCAGTTTTACAGCTTGATCAAAGGATGCATATTTCACCGTGCACAGCTCCTGGGGAATAGCATCGTTAACTGAAGCCCCCTTTGGGTAAGAAAGGTTATGTATCATCCTGAATTCCCCAGGGGCCTTTTTGGGGACAATGCCAAGCGGTGAAATATGCAGCTGATCAATGGGAGGTTCTGCAAATGGACCATCCACCCTACCGGCCAAAATTTCCTTCTGAATCTTTTTCATTGCTATGTCTGGTCTTTCCAAAACTGACTTCTGATTGGGGGAGGGCAACTGGAATTGGGGGTGAAAGCAACTGGAATTCTGAACCCTTGGGAAAACCCATCCCATAGGAGAAGGGCGGCTTGCCTATTAGGATATAGATTTAACAGCGTTCTTAGGGGTTGGAGCTTAATCGGGGAGTGAGCTAGGTCGAGAGACAAATTAGTAGCGATTTCCTGCTGCCCCGTGGACGGGTCCTGACACACCTGAGGGGGCACCCTGGTTTCCCTGGTGGAGGTGACCCCTGCCCCCAGAAAGGGCTGCTGCTTGCTCTTGTAGCAGTTGATAGCCGGGTGGCTACCTAAACACTTATCACATTCGTGCAAGTACTTACAAAAGGTGCGCTGGCAGGCCCCTTTATTGAAATCCCAGCAGTGCTTACGCCGTTTTGTGTCCACCTTACCAGATTTTGCTTGGTCGTGTGTTTTCTTTTCGATGTAAGGCCCCACGTGCTCCATCCAGTAGTTATTGTCCCTCTGATCCCAGCGCGTGGAGGACAACAGCGAGGCATTCCTACGAAAATCCTCGTCGTACGAGATGGCAGCCTCATCTCCCGCTAATTCCTGAGCCCTTCTCACGTGCGCCAGATAAGATGCAAGGTGCAACCCACGTTTTGGATAACATCCTAACACTATCCCCATGAATACCTGGTAGCCGTTGAGCCAGTTCTCGAATGTACGCTCCGCCCGAGGGGATCTATATCTTTTCTTACCATAATGCCGCTTTTTCTCCCCTTTTCCCTGTATTTGTGCCGGCGGTAGCAACGTGAACATATCTATGAAATCCCCATTCAATATCTTATCCCTTTTTCTCTTAGAAAGGTGATTACCCAAGATAAAATCAGTAGACAAGTGCGTTGAAACTTTAACATCTTCCACTAACACCCCATCTTTCCATTCAAGAGTACCGTTAAAGGTTTTCCGGTGAGAATTGGCCCTCCTCTCATGAATCCACAAGGGAACACCAGTCTCTTCGCCCTCCCCCCAGTACATTTCCATGGGAGCATCACTATCATCCTCAGAAGAAGAGGTACCTGTCTCATCCTCGGAATCGGAGTTGTCCCTCCTGCTCTTCTTAGACACGTGCTTCTTCTTGGCTTTCCGCTTCCCTCCGCAGGTGCTGCTGTCTGGCGGGGCTGGGTCATTGGGAGTTGACATTGCCTGCTGCGGGGGTAACTCCTCATCTGAAGATGACCCCTCCGACGGACTGTGGTGAGCTGGAGGATCCTGGAAAACACTAGGGACGCCAATTACCTCCCGGGTTGTATTAGATGGGGCGGCACTAGGTTGTTTAGACTTCCGTGAGCCAGCCTTGGATTTCTGTGCACTGGCCTTGGCCTTCTGCGCACTAGACTTGGCCTTCTGTGCCCGTGCGGTTTGTAAACGTGTTTGGGGGTGACTGGGAAGCCCCATGCCTTGATGTGATGTGCTAGCCATGGCTGAAGAGGGGCCAGCCTGGCCCTGTTGGCTGAGGGGGGGTGTCGGGGATGCAATCTTGTGAAACCTCCACTATGGCGGAAGCAGGGGCCACAGGAGGCCTGCACTGCGCGTAAAATGTTTGAATCGCCGAAAAGAATTGAGCTAAGGCTTGAGGGTTACAGGGCGCGACGGGTACTAGCGCACCACCCGTCTGGGATGACTGGGGATTGCCCCTGTTTGCCATGGAGTCGGCGCTTTTTGAACAGCCACTCACTTACCGTATTTTTCGCACCATAGGACGCACTTTTTCCCTCCTAAAAAGCAAGGGAAAATGTGTGTGCGTCCTATGGAGCGAATGCAGGCTTTCACTGAAGCCTGGAGAGCGAGAGGGGTCGGTGCGCACTGACCCCTCTCGCTCTCCAGGCTTCAGGAAGCTATCCGCTAGCCATGGGAGACCCAGCTCTCCCACAGCTAGCAGAGTGCTGCATTAATCCCGAAGCTTGGGGCGTGCGGAGCTCAGCGCGCCCCAAGCTTCTGGGTGCCGGCAAGGTCTCCGCTAGCCGTCTAGCGGAGACCTTGCCGGCACCCAGAAGCTTGGGGCGCGCTGAGCTCTGCACGCCCCAAACTTCGGGATTAGCGCAGCGCTCCGCTAGCCGTGTCTAGGCTGCGGATGGTAGCCTGCTTCCCGGAGCGTTGGGCGCCCTGAAAGCAGCGCGCCCGGCGCTTCGGGAACACATCCGCAGCGTGGGGAGCCTTGCAGGAGTTCCCCGCAGGGCTCCCCACGCTGCGGATAGCAGCCTGCCGCTCGGCGCGAGGGGCACCCTGAAGCAGAGCGCCCCTCGCGCCAGGCAGACATCCGCAGCATGCGGAGCCCTGCAGGAGTTCCCCACAGGGCTCCCCACGCTGCGGATAGCAGCCTGCCGCCCGGCGGGTGGGGCGCCCTGAAGCAGAGCGCCCCTCGCGCCAGGCAGACATCCGCAGCATGCGGAGCCCTGCAGGAGTTCCCCACAGGGCTCCCCACGCTGCGGATAGCAGCCTGCCACCCGGCGCGAGGGGCGCCCTGAAGCAGAGCGCCCCTCGCGCCAGGCAGACATCTGCAGCGTGGGGAGCCCTGCAGGAGTTCCCCGCAAGGCTCCCCACGCTGCGGATAGCAGCCTGCCGCCCGGCGGGTGGAGCGCCCTGAAGCAGAGCGCCCCTCGCGCCAGGCAGACATCTGCAGCGTGGGGAGCCCTGCAGGAGTTCCCCGCAAGGCTCCCCACGCTGCGGATAGCAGCCTGCCGCCCGGCGGGTGGGGCGCCCTGAAGCAGAGCGCCCCTCACGCTGGGCAGACACCCGCAGCGTGGGGAGCCCTGCAGGAGTTCCCCACAGGGCTCCCCACGCTGCGGATAGCAGCCTGCCGTCCGGCGGGTGGGGCGCCCTGAAGCAGAGCGCCCCTCGCGCCAGGCAGACATCCGCAGCGTGGGGAGCCCTGCAGGAGTTCCCCGCAAGGCTCCCCAAGCTGCGGATAGCAGCCTGCCGCCTGGCGGGCGGGGCGCCCTGAATCAGAGCGCCCCTCACGCTGGGCAGACACCCGCAGCGTGGGGAGCCCTGCAGGAGTTCCCCGCAGGGCTCCCCACGCTGCGGATAGCAGCCTGCTGCCTGGCGGGTGGGGCCCGCTGAAGCAGAGTGCCCCGCGCGCCAGGCAGACATCAGCCAGCCCCACAAGCTCGGGGGACAGCAGGGAGGCGCAGCGCCACCATCCCGCTGTTCCTCGACCTGGTTCCGTTTCCCTGACCTGCTTTTGGGGGGGAAATAAAGGGAATTTTTTCCCCCTTTATTTCCCCCCAAAAAAACTAGGTGCGTCCTATGGGACGGAGCGTCCTATGGTGCGAAAAATACGGTATGTATGTATGTATAACTGCCTATTTAGTTATTATTATTTATATTTTTATTTATTTATTTATATATATCTATATTTCTTTTTATTATTCTAATTATTATAAAAAAATTTATTTTATTATTTTATTTTATTTATTATTATTATTATTATTATTATTATTATTATTATTATTATTATTTATTTATGTACTATTTATTTATATATCTATATTTACTTAAATATTTATTTTAAATTCACTTAAAGCTACTGCTGCGATTATTAAGCAGTTATTAAGGTTGATATGTATCCCAATCAAAAGGACTCAAAGAATAGCACTGCAGCTGAAGTGCAAGGCCTCACCAACCTGGTAATAAAATTTTCCGTTTAAATTGTGCCAAGAGTTACCAAGTAAATATCTCAGTTGCTTGGCCAGAAAATGAATTGTTTGACCACCAAGGCAGCCTCCACACGATAATCAGATTTAATTATTTATATCCAGCAGCAAACTAAAGTAAATGAATCAAATATTTATCTGCAAAGCAGTCTCCTCTAAAGTAGACTGGAATGAAAATAACCGGTGGCTTAGGGTAAAGTAATGCAGTTGGCAAAGCAAGCCACTTAAAACCAGGCAGTGTCTTTTACTCAATAAATTCGACTAAGAACTACCAATGAATTATTCAAAGACTTTTAAGCAAAACCAATGAGTTATTTAAAACGCAAAGACAGCCCTTCCTGCGGCAATCTTGAATGAATTATTAAAGCAGGCAGAGCAATGAAATATTAATGTATAAGGCAGCGCAAAAAAAAGGATTAAATGAATCACGGCAGCACAGCGAATTAAAGATAAACGATACGGTCAGAGATGCCAGCCTCACTTGAAAGAATTAATCCACCTAAACAGATAAAAAATGCTGGAAACTGCAAGCAACTGCAAGTAACTGCAAGCAACTGCAAGTAACCTTTTCAAGAGAAAAAGAGAGCCCTTGCCCGCAATGATACAGTAGCTCCTTTATAGCTGCCAGGCAGCTGCCAGTAGCTTGCAGACAAGGGGATGCCACACCCAAAATGGCTACTCCCGGGACCACGTGGTCCACACAAAATGGCGCCCGCCTCTTCCTGTTACCTGGGCAACCGCGCACGCCTCAAGTAAATTACCTGCCGACTGAGATTGTGCCGAATTTAGCTGTAAAAGTTAGGGAAACGGGAGCCCAACAGGGGGAAACTCTGTTCTTACTGTTGGTCCAATAAAGGATTTCATGGGATTGTTTAGACTGACTACTAGTTCAGGTGTGAGGAACCTTTGCCCCTCCAGATTTTGCTGGGCTACAACTTGTGGGATAACCAGTTTCATATAACCAATGTGCTTAAGTCTAATTAATGCATGGAAGGGTTAAGGCCATACAGTAAGCTGTCCAGCCAAGCTTAGCTGACATTGGGAGGAACTAGACAATCAAGTCATAGAATCATAGAATTGTAGAGTTGGAAGGGACTCCAAGGATCATCTAGTCCAACCCCCTGCAATGCCGGAATCTCAGCTGAAGCATCCATGACAGATGGCCATCCAACTTCTGCTTAAAAACCTCCAAGGACGAGAGTCCACAACCTCCCTAGGGGAGACTATTCCACTGTCGAACAGCTCTGACTGTCAGAATGTTTTTCCTGAGGTTTAGTCCGAATCTCCTTTCTTGTAATTTGAAGCCATTGTGGTTTGAGTCCTATCCTCCAGAGCAGGAGAAAACAAGCTTGCTTCATTTTCCTTATGACAACCCTTGAGATATTTGAAGATGGCTATCATAGCTCCTCTTTCTCCTCTTTTCCAGGCTAAACATACCCGGCTCCTACAACCATTCCTCATAAGGCTTGGGTTCTAGACCCTTGATCATCTTAGTTGCCCTCCTCTGCACACGTTCTGACTTCTGTTGAAGCAGCCTAGAAGAGCATTATATTTTTTGCTGCTGCATCACACTGTTGACTCACGTTAAGCTTGTGGTCCACCAAGACCCCTAGATCCTTTTCGCATGTACTGCTAGTAAGCCAGGTGTCTTCCATCCTATGTTTGTGCATCTGGTTCTTCCTGCCTATGTGCAGAACCTTACATTTGTCCCTATTGAAATTCATTTTGTTTTCTTGCGCCCAGTTCTCCAACCTGTTAAGGTCATTTTGAATTCTGAATCTGCCCTCTGTGGCATTAAGCTACCTTTCCCAGTTTGGTGTCACCTGCAAATTTGATGAGCATCCCCTCAATTCCTTCATCCAAGTTGTTTATAAAGATGTTGAGCAACAATGGGCCTAGGACAGAACCCTGAGGCACCCCACTTGTCACTCTTCCCCAGGACAATGAGGAACCATTAATGAGCACTCTTTGGGTTCGGTCAGTCAACCAGCTAGAAATTCACTGAACAGTTACCTCATTCAGCCCACCTTTTACCAGCTTCCTGGCCAAGAATACAGTCGTACCTTGGATCCCAAACGTCTTGGTACTCAGACATTTCGGCTCCCAAATGCCGCAAACCTGGAAGTGAGTGTTCCCGTTGGAAACCGAATGTCTGACAGGGCTTCCATGGCTTCCGATTGGCTGCAGGACCTTTGGTTTTTGAACATTTTGGAAGTCGAATGGACTTCGGGAACGGATTCCGTTCAACTTCCAAGGTATGACAGTATCATGGGGGACTTTGCCAAAAGCCTTACTCAAGTCAAGATACACTGTGTCCACAGCACTCCCTTCATCCACCAAGTTTGTAATTCCATCAAAAAAAGAAATGAGATTGGTCTGGCATGACTTGTTTTTCAGAAACCCATGCTGGTTCTTAGTAATCACAGCACCCTTTTCTAAATGCTCACAGATCAGAAGTCTTTGTTCTTACAGAGGGAAGTCTTTGTTCCTTCTTCCATCTTTCAGAGATGCTCAACAGTGTTACAAGCCACAAGCAAAACTAGACTTCATTTCACCTGGGTCAAAAACACAGTTTGGCACACACACACTCCCCGCACATTTGCATACACACAGAGAGAGGCTGGGAGCGTCAAAGGCACCCCTCTGGAGGCTTCACCCGGGGCAAAAAAACCTGGCTAGGCCCCCCCCCCATGTAGCTACAACTCTGACCTCTGACTAAGCCACGTTTTACTGCCTGTGCAACATTTTCTGAATGTTGTATGGAAAAGCATATTAATCTGACCTTTGGAGAGTTTAAGTAAACCATTAAGTAAACCATTTTTAACTTACCAAACATCTTTTTCTGTGCTCGCAGAAGAGGGAAACTTTGGAAGGAATTCACAAGGGCGTATTTTTAAAGGTCTAACAGCTTGTATTTCCACGCTTTACTTTGCTGCATATTTTATTATTTCAAATCTCTGCTGGGGTTCTCTCACCAAAGAGTACTTGCCTAAAACTTGGATCTTGGCATCGAAAAATATTTCCTTTTATATCTATTTTTCCTTGCATACTACATATGCGCACGCACGCACACACACACAGACAGTGTGTGTGTGTGTGTGTGTGTGTGTGTGTGTGTGTATGTAAGGACCCACTCTAGTTGTGAATTAATTTGTTATAAACTGTTTTTAATGTCTTTTGCATTGCTGGACCTTCTGGTGAAAGGCAGGCAATATGCTGTGAGAGATTTATTGCAAATGAAGTGTGCTAATAAATCTCGCGCCCACATGCTTCTTCTGTGGTGAGCTTTGCAGAGTACACAATGTTGTTGGAAGCCGATTGAAGTCTGGACGTTGTCTTCCGGACAATGAAGGGAAATGGCATGAATGCTTGAACTTGTGTTTATTGTTATAAGCAGTAATAAACACATAATTACACACCGTCACACCACCATCAAACCACCACTGCAGCCACAGCATCACTATCACAGAATGCAGGCATATCTATATATAGCTGCTCTGTTACAGCATGACACTGATTGGCTGATCTAAACCAATCCTTAACTTACACCTACTGTTGACCATCCAATCAGGCTGTCTCTAGGCAGACTACTGTCTCTGGGCAGACTGCCAAGTATATCTCACACCCCCTCACAGCCTGCTCAGAACAGCTGCTAGTCCCTGAGCATATACAGAGTGTGTTATTAGACTTCGTTGTCTAAACCCATGCTTTCAGCTAACATTTTACACCTCAAAAATGTTAGAAGCTTGGTCATAGCATCAGCTATATTCTGGGCACTTTCACAATATATACACATTATTACATTCCTTTGGACATTGCATTTTACATTTTGATCGCAACGTGTTTCGTCCTCCCCCTAAATTGGTCAGTTTTGCTCAACATAATACATGCTTGTTTTATTTATTTATTTTATTCATTTATTTATTTACGGCTATTAGCCCATAAAAATACATGCTTGATTACACTGGTCAACCACAAATTTGTTGTCTGCGTTTTTTCAGCTGATTTAGGACGAATCTGATGCGCTGAATCCAAAAATCACATTGGTTTTGCTCAATCAGGTCAAGTTTTTGAGCTATGGCCACATGTCGTTTTTTTACGTTTTTGTTCACATGTACGCTTGTGTGGAGCATTTTAGAAGAAGTTGGTGGGGGTAAAATGCCATGTCGAATAACTGTTTTGATTGGAAATGATTATTTTAATGACAAGAAGTATTCAGGTCCGATAGTTCTGGGTGATTATGTCGAAAAGGGATCAGTTTGAAGTCATAAAACCTCCGTTTTTTCTTGGAAGAGAAGGACTTGGTGTACTGTGCAGATATTGCGCAGCTTCTGCTCAAGCTTAGAGTGCCACAGTATGAACCCAAAGATTGGAGACTGTTCATTGACAGCAGCAAGCGATCACTGAAATGTGTTCTGCTACACAACGGCAACCAGTTTGCCTCTATACCCCTGGCTCACTCGACTACACTGAAGGAGAACTATGAAGCGGTGAAGTATGTGCTGGAGAAAATTGGTCATGATCAGCATAAGTGGTTTATTTGTGTTGACCTGAACATGGTGAACTTTTTGTTGGGACAACAGTCTGGCTTCACCAAGTACCCATGTTTTCTGTGCATGTGGGATAGTAGGGACCGTGCTCAGCATTACACGAAGAAGGACTGGCCTGTGCGGGAGGAATTGGTGCCTTGCAAAAAAAGGAACGCCATCAACGACCCTCTGGTGGACAGAGACAGAATACTCTTCCCACCGCTGCACATCAAGCTCGGCTTAATCAAGCAGTTCACCAAGGCTCTGGACAAGGATGGTGACTGCTTCACTTACTTGTGCCAGGCTTTTCCAGGATTGACCATGGAGAAGTTGAAAGCTGGCATCTTTGACGGTCCTCAGATCCGTCAGCTCATCAGAGATCCAGAGTTGGGAAACTCAATGAACGAAGTGGAACTGGAAGCGTGGAAGGCATTTGTTCTGGTAGTGAAGAACTTTCTTGGCAACAATAAGGCCAGAAACTATGCAGAACTTGTCAACAACATGCTGACTGCTTTCAGAAACCTGGGCTGCAACATGAGCGTCAAGATGCACTACCTATTTTCACATCTGGACCGGTTTCCTGAGAACCTGGGTTCAATGAGTGACGAGCAGGGGGAGAGATTCCATCAGGACATGAAAGAGATGGAGACCAGGTATCAGGGTCACTGGGACGCAGTCATGATGGCTGACTACTGTTGGACTCTGAAGAGACACTTCCATGCCGCTGAGCGTTCCAGGAGTTCCAAGAAATGGAAGTTCAAGCCCTGAAGTTTGAAAAATGGTGAAGCAACATGCAATTTACGTGTACTTACCTTTATCAACGCCCACCATTCAGTTTACAGTAAACCTGACCTGATGGAGAGAAACGGATGCCATTTCCTGATTCAGCAGTGCAAAAATACCCTAAATCAGTTGTAGAAATCTAGACAACATTCAAAAAGTAAAAAAATTGTTGCCCAGTGTTATCCATAAACACCTGAATGGGAAGTTCACATTTTATGCCCAAATCAGTCAATAACTAGAAAACCAGTTCTCTGCAAAGTTCACTTAGAGCAGCGTATTCTGCTTCTGTGGAACAAACACTCACAATGCCCTGCTTCCTGGACTTCCAGCCCACTAGGGATCCTCCAAACATAATTACCAAACCGGTTATTTATTTATTTTATCAGATAAATTAGCCCAATCGCTGTCCAAGTAACATGTCAGCACTTCTTGGCCTGCTGAGGACAATTTTAAGGAAAAATCAGCTGTTTGTTTTAGATATCTCAGAACTCTTTTAACGGCCTTCCAAGCCAAAACAGTGGGTTTGGCCACTAGCCTACTCAAAATTCCAACTGTGTAGCAGATGTCCAGTCTGCTCCATTGAGATATGTATATCAGACTGCCAATGGCTGACTGGTACAGATCTGGGTGCTCAAATACTGGGCTTTCTTCTGTTTCTAGCCCCTTGAAAAAACCAACTTCCATCAGCGTTCTTGCGCCTTTGCATGCCATACCCTGCCAGCAGCTGCACAATGTTAGTTTTCTGGCTCAGCAGAAAACCGCCATCGTTGGCCCTGCGCACATCCACGCCCAAATAGGTTTGTACACAACCCAAATCTCGAACCTTGAACCTCTGGCCCAGTTGTGTGGAAAAACTTTTGATTTGATTGTCCCTTTGGCCATGTGTAAAAGATCATCAACAAAAGCTAAACAGAATTCCTGCTTGTCTCCTGCCCCACGCACATACATGCAGTTGTCAGCTATGCTGCGTTTAAACCCTAAAGATACCAGAGTTTCGTCCAGAAATTTGTTCCAATTGCAGGCAGATTTGCATAGGCCATACAGAGCTTTGTGTAGCCAATACACTTTGTCTGAGCCTGTCTCAAAACCTGGTGCTTCCAACATATACAACTCTTCCTTCAGATCTGCGTTCAAATATGCAGTTTGGATATCAAAATGATTGACTTTGTACGTGTGTTTCGCTGCAATGGTGAGGAGCAAGTGCATGCTGTCACTCCTTGTCAAAATCAAGACCTGGCCTCTGGGGAAAACCCTTTGCTACCAGGTGTGCCTTGTGTTTTAACTCCGCCTGAAGCAAGAGGCTTTAACTTGAATACCCATCTACACCCCACTGCCTTCTCACCTTTGGGCAGTGAAGTGGATGTGAACACCTTGTGCTCCCGAAGAGTTTGCATCTCTTCTTTCATTGCCCCTTCCCAGAGCAAAGCTGCTTCTCGTGGCAACTATATCATTTCTTGGTAGCTTTGGGGTTCACAAATTACCTTATACACATGAGTTAAATCAGCGTTGTATCGGTCAGGTAGCACTTCGTTGCTTCTTTTTGACCTCCTGAGTGAAGGTCTGGCCTCCCCCTCATCACCCCCGTCAGAGCCTGGCTCCCCTCCAGGATAATGATAATGATAATAATAATAATAATAATAATAATAATAATTTATTATTTATACCCCGCCCATCTGGCTGGGCTTCCCCAGCCACTCTGGGCGGCTTCCAAAAGAATATTAAAATACTGTGATACATCAAACATTAAAAGCTTCCCTAAACAGGGCTGCCTTCAGATGTCTTCTAAAAGTCTGGTAGTTGTTGTTCTCTTTGACATCTGGTGGGAGGGCGTTCCACAGGGAGGGCGCCACTACCGAGAAGGCCCTCTGCCTGGTTCCCTGTAACTTGGCTTCTCGCAGTGAGGGAACCGCCAGAAGGCCCTCGGTGCTGGACCTCAGTGTCCGGGTAGAATGATGGGGGTGGAGACGCTCCTTCAGATATACTGGACCGAGGCCGTTTAGGGCTTTAAAGGTCAGCACCAACACTTTGAATTGTGCTCGGAAACGTATTGGGAGCCAATGTAGGTCTTTCAAGACCGGTGTTATATGGTCTCGGCGGCCGCTCCCAGTCACCAGTCTAGCTGCCGCATTCTGGATTAGTTGTAGTTTCTGGGTCACCTTCAAAGGTAGCCCCACGTAGAGCACATTGCAGTAGTCCAAGCGGGAGATAACCAGAGCATGCACCACTCTGGCGAGGCAGTCCGCAGGCAGATAGGGTCTCAGCCTACGTACCAGATGGAGCTGGTACACAGCTGCCCTGGACACGGATTTGACCTGTGCCTCCATGGACAGCTGTGAGTCCAGAATGACTCCCAGGCTGTGCACCTGGTCCTTCAGGGGTACAGTTACCACATTCAGGACCAGGGAATCCTCCACACATGCCTGCCTCCTGTCCCCCAAAAACAGTACTTCTGTATTGTCAGGATTCAACCTCAATCTGTTAGCCGCCATCCATCCTCCAACCGCCTCCAGACACTCACACAGGACCTTTACCGCCTTCACTGGTTCTGATTTGAAAGAGAGGTAGAGCTGGGTATCATCCGCATACTGATGAACACCCAGCCCAAACCCCCTGATGATCTCTCCCAGCGGCTGCATGTAGATGTTGAAAAGCATGGGGGAGAGGACAGAACCCTGAGGCACCCCACAAGTGTGAGCCCAGGGGTCTGAACACTCATCCCCCACCACCACTTTCTGAACACGGCCCAGGAGGAAGGAGCGGAACCACTGTATGACAGTGCCCCCAGCTCCCAGCCCCTCAAGACGGTCCAGAAGGATGTTACGGTCGATGGTATCAAACGCCGCTGAGAGATCCAGCAGAACTAGGAAACAGCTCTCACCTTTGTCCCTAGCCCGCCGGAGATCATCAACCAGTGCGACCAAGGCAGTTTCAGTCCCGTGATGAGGGATCCAAATGGTCCGCTTCTTCCAGGCGTGCCTGGAGTTGTTCAGCAACCACTCGCTCAATCACCTTGCCCAAGAATGGAAGATTAGAGACTGGGCGATAGTTGGCCATCGTGGCCGCATTTAAAGATGGTTTTTTAAGAAGCGGTTTAATAACTGCCTCTTTCAGCAGGTCTGGGAAGGCTCCCTCACGGAGGGAAGCATTCACTACCCCACGAAGCCCATCGCCCAGCCCTTCCCGGCTAGCTTTTATAAGCCAAGATGGGCAAGGATCAAGGAGACAGGTGGTTGGTTTCACTCGTCCAAGCAGCCTGTCCACATCCTCGGAAGTATCAGATTGGAATTGATCCCACGCAATTTGACTAGACAGGACTCTAGCACTCTCCCGCCCTGGCCCTGCTCCCACGGTGGCGTCTACCTCTTCCCGAATCTGAGAGACTTTATCTGCAAAAAACTTTGCAAAATCATTGCAGGAGATCATGTGGCCCATACTGGGCCCCGATGTAGCAGGTGGTTCCGCTAAATTGCGAACCACCTGAAAAAGTCTCCTGCTGCTGTTTTCTGCAGATGCAATAGAGGCGGTGAAGAAATTCTTCTTCGCCGTCGCTACCACCACTTGGTAGGCTCGACATTGAGCTCTAACCCGTGTCTGGTCAGCTTCAGAATGGGTCATCTGCCAGTGGCGCTCTAGCCGTCTCAACGATTGTTTCATTGCCCTCAGATCCGTGGAAAACCACGGGGCTGTCCGGGCTCCATGCAATCGGAGAGGGCGCTTCGGAGCCAAACAGTCAATAGCCCTGGTTAACTCCACATTCCAGCGGGCCACCAGGGAATCAGCTGAAAGGCCATCAACATGGGATAAAGCATCCCCTACCACTCTCTGGAAACCATTTGGATCCATTAAGTGGCAGGGGCGTACCATCCGAATCGGTCCCACCTCCCTGCAGAGGGGAAGGGTCGCGGAGAAGTCAAGTTGCACCAGGAAGTGGTCTGACCATGGCACTTCTTTTGTTTCACTTTTACTTAGTGTCAGATCACCAACATCCATAGAGGTAAACACCAGGTCCAAGGCATGTCCGCGGCTATGGGTTGGGCCAGACTTATTCAGGGACAGCCCCATGGAGGCCATGCTTTCCACGAAGTCCCGAGCGGCCCCTTGTAAGGTCGTGTCAGCATGGATATTAAAATCTCCTAGGACAACCAAGCTAGGTGTCTCCAGGAGCATATCCGCCATGACCTGAAGCAGCTCGGGCAGGGAATCCTTGCTGCAGTGGGGAGGTCGGTACACCAAAAGGAATCCTGTACTGCCCCTATTGCCCAGCTTCCAGAACATGCACTCAGAGAACTGGGTCTTCCCAGTAGGATGCCTGGTGCAAACTAATGACTTCCTAAAAATCACTGCAACCCCCCCTCCCCACCCACAAGGCCTGGGTTGCTGTGCGTAAGAGAAACCTGGTGGACAAGCAGCGGCAAGGACAGGCCCATCTGCTTCATCCAACCAAGTCTCTGTTACACATGCCAGGTCAAGTCCTCCATCCATGATCAGGTCATGGATGGCAGTGGTCTTATGAATCATTGACCTGGCATTGCACAGCAGCACCTTCAGGTCATGTGGGTATCCCTTGCTGATTCTAGTATCCGTCCGGTCAGGACCAGACCCGGAGGCAGGGATAGTCCTCAGACAATGACTAAACCTGCCTCCTCTGTAATGACATGGTCTGGTCTTAGCGTAACTCCTCCTCCTACCCGTGATCACTGAGATCGGTTGTCCCAGTGCATCCCCCTTTGTGGAACATGCCCCAGCCATTTTGTTGGCTGGGACCCACTCCCCAGCAGCCCTGACCCCTCCCCTTAAGAACAAAATAAGACCTTAAAACAAAAAACAAAACAAAACAAAACCCCCAGAAAACAATACAAATAAAAAACTGTAAAAATTACAAATCCATCAAAATCAAACAAATTCCCAAGCCCAGCCAAACATCCATCCCACCCCCATCCCCCCATATACAAAAAAGAGCTGGGCTCATCCTTTGGAGATGCCGTAGGACTCTTCTTGTTACGTGACCAGACCTCAGAGTTTGCATGTAATCGTTCCTATCCATCCTGTTCACAAAAATTTGCATTGCGCGACATGAGCATTCCATTTTGCCCAGTTGCGAACCTCCACCCCTTACTGAGAGATTGATACCCAATAAATATGAACTTCTGCGCTTTAGGGTCCCCTTTTCTGTCTTGAGCCCTGGGCACATGGACCCACGCTTTAACACCAAACGTTCGCATATGGTCTACTTTTGGCTTCTCTCCAAACAGTGGCATAGAACAACCTATTTTGCACGTAGTTGGCACACAAAATAGCCTCACCCCAAAAACTCCTGGACAAGCCTGAATCTGCAAGCATTGTATCCATCATCTCCTGCAGAGATCTATGCTTATGCCCTGCCACCCCGTTTTCCTTGGGGCTGTGGGGGTGTTTTCCTGTGGCCTATCCCATGCTTTCTAAGCCAAGTCTGGAAATCACCAGAAAGAAATCCCACCCCCCCATCTGACTGCAAATTCCGCTCTTTGTATGGGATGTTGGAAAACAAGCCCCCTCCGGAGAGGCTGGCCCCTCTCCCTGCTCTCTGAGCTTGTTTACCGGTAATCTTCCTCTGGTTGACATCCCGGACAGACCAGGGAGATTTTGATAGGCGACATTTCCCAGCGTGGAAAATGCACACCCCCTCCCTCCTTGCATCCCTAGCAGGGAAAGGAGATAGTCAGAAAGTCTATTTACATCTCTTTATTTCTGACTTTGCAGCACTACAGTAAACATGACCGAACAGTTCAGTGTTCAGCAAGCAAGTAAGTCAAACTTCCTTCACATGCGCAAACGGAAGGTCTCATATTACACACTTCACAAAGCTTTGAGAAGCCTGTGAACTTCCGGGAATATTCATTCCCACAGCTAGTCACATCATGTGATGTTTTCACCAAGCTGCCAGTTTTCAGCTGCGTTGCTCTCATATCATAACATGGGAACTGTTTTTCCACATACGCAGCCCATTCTTTGAACAGGGTAAAAGACTCACTTTTGTGTTTCATCAAATACACCCAGCAAAAATGTGTGGCATCATCTGTATTGTCAACACATAATGTGAATTGCCTCTGCTGGGATTAAACGGGTCGCAAATGTCTGCATGCACTAACTGCAAGGGTTTTTCACTCACTCGGTCACTTCATGGGTAGGAACCATGGTGACTTTTGACCTGCTTACAGACATTACAATCAAGATACTTGCTGCAGCCTTTTAGCTTAAAACCATCACTCAAATCAGCCATCTTGGCCACACTTCTCC
Organism: Podarcis filfolensis; assembly: GCF_964270895.1. NCBI lineage: Eukaryota > Metazoa > Chordata > Lepidosauria > Squamata > Lacertidae > Podarcis > Podarcis filfolensis. The sequence continues at coordinate 17,594,499 of NC_139619.1, forward strand.
AGTTTGAGTGGCCTAGGCGACAGTGCCATTGATGTAAACAGAAATTGTGGAATGCCACATTTTTACACTCAGGCTGCACATCACCACTGCTTAAAGCAACTTCCTGCACACCATCCCTCAATAAGTACAGGCCATTCTCAAGTAGAGCCCTCCCTAATGTTTTCCCTTCTTTCTGGATTAAACAACACGTGTTTTTGAACACCACGCTAAAACCAGATTCAACCAGACAAGAAACAGACATTAGCTTACTCTCAAGAGAAGGAACACACATCACATTGTCCAATTGTGTGTGTAAACAGGAAACGTACACGGATCACACTGATTGCACTCCAGTCTTTCTGCCATCAGCGAGCGCTATCTGCTTCCGTGGCGCTGATGTTTTCTTGGCAAAAACCGTCTCAGAATTGACCAGGTGCTTGGTGCTAGCAGAGTCTATGGTCCAAGTGTTTGGTTGCACCTCGTCTGCACACTTGACCACAGCTGCAGCAAAATGCGCCTTTTGCTGCTTCTTGTTGCGCTTCTGCTGTTTCTGGGCTCCTATACCAGCCCCCTCTGGACAGAACTTTTGCAGATTCCCGGGGGATCCACACTTGAAGCATCAATGAATGGCAAACGCTGGCTCCTCTCCGGCTGGCTCCCGGGAACGCTGCTGCTCAGGAATGCCGCCTGCACTCCTCCCAGGTCGACTGCCCTCCGAAACACCCAAGGATGCTGTCTGCCTGCGCTCCCGCTTCTTCCCGCTGACGTAGTCCGCTGTCAAATCAGTAGCAGGCATTGCCTCCAGCGTTAACACCAAATTGTCCCAGCTATCGGGCAGAGAGCTTAGAACAATGCAGACCTTTTCTTCCTTTCATAAAACAACTCCGCGCTCCTGGAGTGCCATGAACTTCAAGTTCAGGCCATGAAGGTGCTCCTACATACTCTCCCCTGGTCTGAGCATGGCCTTCTAAAGATATTTCCTTATCGAGAGCTTGGACCTGGCTGTTTCATGGATGTGGAGTCTCCTTAAAACATGCCACACGCCCTTTGCGGATGCCTGTCCTCTCACATGTGGCAGCTGCATATCATCAATCTCTTTCTCCTGTTGTTGGAGTCACTCGGTTTGAGGAATTTATTGACATTTTAATAACTGAACTGTCCCACTTGCACTCATATAGGCCACCTAAGTAGAGGGGGATTGGTGACTGGACTGACAAAGAAACCATAGCAATTAAAACCAAGTTTAGGAGAATCTATAGAGAGTTCAGAGAGATGGGCAGCTCCCGATATTTTCTTCTCCAGATCCCGACAACTCAAGGAAACTATCCAGCTCAGCCAGATAAGATATAACCAGGCATGTTGGGATACGTTAATCTCAGCCATCCTAATGAGAGATCATAAGAATTTTTGGAAGGCTGTAGCAGACTCCCCACAGACACAGGATGATTCGCTGAAATTGGTTCCATCTTTATTATGGGTAGAGCATTTCAAGGCAGTTTTCTTCAGTGACTGTATCCCACCTGATAGTCAGGATCATGCCACCTTTACTCTCATGGATGTCTCCATTACTGAAGTTATAAGTTTAATCGACCAGATGAAACTAGGAAAGGCTGCCGACCCTGATGCCATTCCATCTGAATTAATCAAAGCCAAGTCAGAGGGGTGAGCTCCGATACTAGTGGAACTGTTCACTATGATAGATAGATCTGGTATTATGCCTAACTCATGGCAGCAATCTATAATTATTCCAATCTTTAAAAAGGGTGACAAAAAGCTGCTGTCCAGCTATCGGCCAATAAGTCTATTGTCAAACATCGGGAAATTGTACGCCAAACATCTGTTAAATAAACTAACTACTTGGCTTGATGAGAATAACATCATAGGTCCAGAGCAGGCAGGGTTTAGGCCAGGGAAATCCACTTTACGCAACTGCATGATGTTATCCCATTTAGCCACTAAGTACATGCGGCTCCACAAAGAACGTCTATGTGGCCTTCCTAGATATTAAGGCTGCTTTTGACACTGTTGACAGGGAGCTGTTATGGACCAAACTGGAGACAATGGGCCTAGAACCCAGATTACTTTACTTGATCAAAAAGCTTTATACAAAGAACACCTGCCGTATAAGAACAACACCAGGGAATGAAATGACAAATCCTGTCATCATAAACCGAGGAGTAAAGCAGGGCTGTGTACTCGCTCCCTCTCTTTTTAACCTTTTTCTTAACAACCTTGCGTCTTCACTAAAACAGGTGGATGCCCACAGCCCAAAACTCAATGCATTAAGCATTCCCATCCTCCTATATGCAGGTGATATGATTTTGCTTTCACGGACAAGAATTGGTTTAAAGCAATTGTTAAATTCCTGTATTGGCTATCTGTCCAGAATGAAATTGTGCATGAACTTTGATAAAAGCAAAATAATGGTTTTTTGGGAATTCACGCAAGAGCTATAGCTGGGTATTTGGTGGAAAACCCATCCAGCAGGTATTCAAATTCAACTATCTGGGAATTAAATTCCATCATAGGCTTCTCTGTCAGTCAGTTTTATTTCACATAGCCAAAGACTGCCGCAATGTACACAGAATCATGCAAGAATTAAAAGAAAATATATTGGATTGATACAAAAGACTTAAAACATTTATATTATCAAAACATTATGTACTCTAAACAGAGCTATAAAAGTACCCCAATATGCAAATCAAGACATTAGACAATAAAATCCATAAGCCAAAATCATCACATGGCCACTAATATATCAAAAAACAATGTCAATTAATACAGTGTGCAATTATACTCGGAGTTTGGTGACAAAGATAGAGCATAGCCTGATGTAGATAGGGTCAAATAAATTCATCTCCTTTACAGTTGGTAGCTACCTTGGCTATATAATTTGCTCTAATTTTCCTAGCGGCAGTTGCAAAGAGTGCTACACGCCAGGTCACATACTTATCTGTGTCTGTGAGGAGATATAAAATCATGTCAGAGGGATTCTGGCCTTGTCATTATAGGCGCTAAATTTTTTTCTCTATAAGGGACAGCGCAAGATATAATGCATAAGGTCCTCTACTTCAGGACATCCCCTAATGCAAACACGTTCGTTTTTTGGTATGCCTCTGTGTCTCCCATCTCTATAAGCAGAGTTTATTGTATTTAATTGTAACTCTGTAAAAGCTTTCCAAAGTTGTGCAAAAGTCAATTCATTAAAATAAGATGTATGTTCATTGGCCTCTCTAAGTTTAAAATATAATGGGGCGCATGTAGATGTGTACATAGAGTTTAGATCGTTTTTAGTTGCCACTGCCCTTATGGTTCATTTAAAAATATTTTTCTGGGAATATAAGGGAAGTTCTTTAATCTCAGTCACTGAGAGGTCATATTTGCCCATCAGTTGGGCAGCGTGATGTACCCAGTTTTTAAGGGGTAATCCATTCAAGAGCTCAATCAGGCATTTTTTGGGTAGCCTAGTGTTGTCCATCTGTTGAACTGTAAACCAGTAACAGAGGATTCTTTTATCTATTTGGCTCTCTATGCTCAACATGCGAGTTTCCAACCTGACCATGGCAGATTTCACGTCTTTGGGTAAACCTAAAAGAACTCTTAAAAAATAATTCTGTGGGGGTTCCAAACCAGAGACCTTTGAAGTACCCCAAACCTCTGCACCACATAAAATCTGGGCCATTGTTTTTGCTTTATACACAGATAGAGCTGGGTTGACCAAATTTCCACCTTTACAGGCAGCAAATTTCAAAATAGCTTTTGCTGATTTAAAGGCTTGCAATTTAATATTGGATAGCTGTGTATTCCAAGATGCTGTTTCTGAATAAATGTTTAGGGAAGCTTTTAATGTTTGATGTATCACAGTATTTCAATATTTTTTTGGAAGCCGCCCAGAGTGGCTGGGGAAGCCCAGCCAGATGGGCAGGGTATGTATGTATGTATGTATGTATGTATGAATGAATAAATAAATAAATAATCAATCCCAGATATTTAAACGTATTTACTTGGTTTATGATGTGTTCATCCAGGTGTCAAACATGCTTTTTAGGGTGCTTCCCAAATACAATGACCTGCGTCTTATCGTAGTTTATAGATAAAGCATTCCTTGTGCAATATGAACTTAATTTCGCAAGCAGCCGTCTCAGGCCCACCTGGGTTCTAGATACAAGTACTAGGTCATCAGCATACATTAAAACTGAGAGTTTTTGGTCGAGAATTGTGACAGGGGCAAACTGTAGGCCCTCCAGTTCTTTAACCATGTCATTAATATAAAAATTAAACAGGAAAGGTGCCAAAATGCATCCCTGTTTGACTCCAGTAATGGTCTTAATTCTAGTGGTGAGATGGCCAGCCAGATCCACCTTTACTTGTATTGATGTGTCAGTATATAATGTTTTGATGAGAGATAATAGGCGGAGGTCTATATTTGTCTTTTCCAATTTTTGCCACAATGTATGTTTTGGGACCGTATCGAAAGCTGACTTTAGATCGATAAAAGCGACATATAATTTTTGCTTCAAATTATGGATGTATTTACAAGTTCATCACAAAGCACTGGTCCAATGTGGATTTCCGTGTTTGGAAACCTGCCTGGACTTCAGATACCACCTTATTTGTATCTGCCCATTCTTCCAGTCTCCCAAGAAGGAGCCTGGCATATAGTTTGGAGGCTACATCTAACAAACTAATGGGTCTATAATTGGCAGGGTTTTTCTTATCACCTTTTTATATATTGGGGCAATTATACTCAGCTTCCACCCTTCCGGTATGCGACCTGAGCTGTTAATGTATGAAAACAATTTTGCAAAAATGGGTGACCAGAAATCAGGTCTTATCTTATAGATCTCCATTGGGATCATGTCTTCTCCTGAAGCTTTATTGGCTAGTTGGCGTACAATTAGCCTCTTAATCTGATTGGGCGAGATGTCTGGCCATTCTGGCAGTTCTAATAACTGAGTATAGTAAACTTGTGCGGGTGAGTCAGGACAGGGGCCATATATTCCTGTAAAATATATCACCCAATCCTTTCCTTGGACAGATGCTTCTAACGAGTAGCCCAGCCCATTTGTGCCTTGGGCAACCAGATGCCAAAATTTCCGTGAGTCCTTTTGAAGTGCTGCATCTCCCAATGCTTTCCACTGTTGTTCATAGTATATTTGTGTTTTTTTTTGCTTTTAAGTAATAATTTATAATTGTATCATAATTGGGCTACCTCAGCTTGTAGAGCAAGATTGTGCTTATCCTGTTTTAACTTCAAATTTCTAAGTTCCCTAGCTAGGCATTTTTTGCTATTCTGACATTCCTTATCAAACCAAGTCTGTCTTTTAAACTTTTTGTTTTTTATCACACTAGTTGTGGTCATCAGTGGGCGCATTCGGTTGATTATGTTCTCATAAAGTCCGATTATGTTTTCTGTTTCTAACATCATTTCCCCCTTTAATAAAGCAAATTCATGGGAAACCAGGATCTGAATCATTTTTTCTTGGACCTGTGAATTCCATTTTAACCTTCTATTTCCAAGTATCAGATATTCCGTTTCATCCAATAATTTAGGAAAGGCAGGAGAAACGAATGATGTCAGAGATAACTCAAGCGGAAAGTGGTCACTTTCAGCTCTGGGAATTATCCTGAAGGTATCTCGGTTAATTGGCACATTATTAGATGTTAGGATATAATCTATGGTGCTAGTAAATCCTCTGGGGGAGATAAAAGTAGAATAACCCTCTTGATCCCCTTGACCGTGCCCATTGCATAACAAAAGGTTATGCTTAATTATAAGTTCATAAAGATATTTCCCAGCGCAGTTAGAGGTGGTGTCCATTGCTGCCCTCTGACAGATTTCAGGTTTGTCCTCCAAGTTTAGTCCAGATAATATTGTATTTTGTGGGGAAACAAGGTCGATCCGGGCATTGAAGTCGCCTCCCAAGACAAGCCGAGGGTTGGGTGACAGAAAGTCTATACTTTCGAGTAATTGGTCAAGTTTTCCCCAATATGATCTCAGTTCCCCACAAGACTTTACTGGAGGTATGTACACACAGATGCAATAAGTATTTCTCAGGAGACTATCAGAAAGGGACAACACTAAAAAATTAGGGGTGGTCAACAAGGGACATTGTTGAATTGATACATTAAGAGAGGTTGACACCAGCACCGCCAGCCCCCCACTAGGCCTTCCATACTTTACAGTTTTAAGAGCTGGTTGAATGTAACTTGTAAAACCCTGTAATTCAACCATAGTGCCCTCTTTTGCCCAAGTTTCTTGAAGAAAGATGATATCATGTGTTTGTAGATAGGAACAGAAATCACTGTCTTGGATCTTGTTTGTCCACCCTGTTACATTCCATGAGAGAAGTTTAATTGTTTTACAGTGATTTACTCTTAGTCAATTGCTGGCCAATGTACTCTTGGGGTTTACCAGTTTTTGAGGCAACAGAGTATTGCTAATGCTGGTGGAATGATCCAGATGTCCGATTATTTCAGTCATCGTACATAAAGTACTCACATTTGTAATCACTGGGCCTTTTCTTTGCAAATTGCTCAACAGCGGGGATTCCTTAGGTCTATTTCCTGACACCTCCTCATCTAAGTATCTCATATTTGTCCAGTACTCCGGTGGTTCTATACAGGTGAAACTCAGAAAGTTAGAATATCATGGAAAAGTTCATTTATTTCAGTAATTCAACTTAAAAGATGAAACTAATATATGAGATAGACTCATGACATGCAAAGCGAGATATGTCAAGCCTTTATTTGTTATAATTGTGATATTATGGCACACAGCTGATGAAAACCCCAAATTAACAATCTCAGAAAATTAGAATATTAAATCAAATCAGCAAAACAAGGACTGCAAATAGAGCAATATTGGACCTATGAAAAGTAGAAGCATGCATATGTACTCAGTACTGGGTTTGGGCCCCTTTTGCATCAATTACTGCCTCAATGCGGTGTGGCATGGATGCGATCAGCTTGTGGCACTGCTGAGGTGTTATGGAAGACCAGGATGCTTCAATAGCAGCCTTCAGCTCTTCTGCATTGCTCGGTCTCATGTCTCTCATCTTTCTCTTGGCAATGCCCCATAGATTCTCTATGGGGTTCAGGTCAGGCGAGTTTGCTGGCCAATCAAGCACAGTAATCCCATGGCCACTGAACCAGGTTTTGGTACTTTTGGCAGTGTGGGCAGGTGCCAATTCCTGCTGGAAAATGAAGCCAGCATCCCCATAAAGTTCGTCTGCAGAAGGAAGCATGAAGTTCTTCAAAATCTCCTGGTAGACGGCTGCGTTGACCCTGGACTTAATGAAGCACAGTGGACCAACACCAGCTGATGGCATGGATCCCCAAATCTTCCCTTCACACTGGACTTCAAGCATCTGGCATTGGAAACTTCACACTGGACTTCAAGCATCTGGCATTGTGTGCCTCCCCATTCTTCCTCCAGACTCTGGGTCCTTGGTTTCCAAATGAGATGCAAAAGTTGCTCTCATCAGAAAAGAGGACTTGGAACCACTGAGCAACAGCCCAGTTCTTTTTTTCCCTTTAGCCCAGGCAAGATGCTTCTGACGTCGTTTCTTGTTCAGGAGCGGCTTGACAAGAGGAATACGACATTTGAAGGCCATCTCCAGGATCTGTCTGTGTGTGGTAGCTCTTGATGCACTAACTCCAGCCTCAGTCCACTCCTTGTGAAAGTCCCCAACACGTTTGAATGGTCTTTTCCTGACAATCCTCTCCAGGCTGTGGTCATCCCTGCTGCTTGTGCACCTTTTTCTTCCACACTTTCCCCTTCTGTATAACTTTCCATTAATGTGCTTCGATACAGCACTTTGGGAACATCCAACTTCTGCAATTACCATTTGAGGCTTTCCCTCCTTATGGAGGGTCTCAATGATGGCTTTCTGCACAACTGTCAGGTCAGCAGCCTTCCCCATGATTGTGCTTCCTACTGAACCCATTGCAGGTGTTATGGATTGAATAGCTACTGCACCTTTTCACAATGTTCTAATTTTCTGAGTTTGTTAATTTGGGGTTTTTATCAGCTGTACCCCATAATCGTCACAATTATAACAAATAAAGGCTTGACATATCTCGCTTTGTATGTCATGAGTCTATCTCATATATTAGTTTCACCTTTTAAGTTGAATTACTGAAATAAATGAACTTTTCCACGATATTCTAATTTTTCAAGTTTCACCTGTAGTTATCATTCTGTTGTGGTCATTGGGTCTATTGTCAGTCTCTACCTCCAATTCTTTAATCTTTTTCTATGTCTGCCTCATAAGATCAAGCCTCTTGATGACTGTTTGTTGCTCTTCCTGAGGGAGATTCCTAAAGGAGCTGAGAAAATCCTCTTCCAAAGGATTTACAGAGTGCTCAGATTCCTGAAGATGATTGTCTAGAGGAATCGGCTGTTCCCTTTGGCTCACCTGGTTATTTTGATGTTGGGCATGATCCTGCGAATTCAACTCAGGCATGTCTGTTTCCTCCCCTCCTGTCAAGTTTTTTTTTGCGATGTCATTACTTCCATTGGGGATCCAGGCTTTGGTTTTGTGGGCCCCTGTGAAGCATCAGTCCTCATCTTACCTAAGGGTGCAACAATAGGATTGCAAAATACCCGGGTTGGAAAAACTCCTCTGCTTGACAATCTGAATTTCAGCTTGTGAATCAGGGAGGGCAGTCTAGTAGAGGAAAAATATTTTTTTGGGTTTGGTTTGTGGTATTCAAGGGTTCAGTCCCAACTAAGTTGATCTCTGTAAGTCCAATGCCAAGTAAGTCTGATAAATGTCATTTGGAACGCTGGGCACCTTTCCAGTTAGGAGTTTGATCTGGCCTTCCACAAATTGTCATGCAGATCTTTTTTGGTTGGAAGATTAAATAAGAAGAGTTTGTTTTAAGAGCCTCTGCACGTTCTATGTCAAGCTTAGGGGTCTGCTCTTATTGTCGCCAATTCACTTTGGTACTATGGTGTTCTGTTAATGCCTGCTTGTTAGTAACTGATAAACTGTAGACCTCTTTGGATAATTGGGTTATTTGAGAGGCAATACCTCTAATTTGTTGGAAAATATGCTCAACCGTTTTTGCAATTAGAGTTAATTGGATGCTCTCCCTGCTTATTATTCCTTCCTCTCTTAGCGGCACAGGAGCAACTTGCCCCATTGCTGGATCCAGTTCCACACTCTCACCTTGAATACTCTCCCCACCCTCACAATCATCTTCAAGCGGAGAAAACTGGTTTTTTGTCAGAACTATAAAAGCAGATTTGTTTAAAAAATGTCCTCTATTTTAGATTGTTTGGAAACCGGTGAGAGAGCTACATCCTCTGGGTCCCTGTAGCGTTTACTAGCAGGCATAGCGTCACCGTGTGGAGTAAACAAGGAGAGGTTTCCCCAACTGAAAAAGAGAAAAAATAGAAAGTGCTCAGTTTGTTCAATTTAAGAGCTTCTCCGTGTGGAGACTGCCAGGAGTTTCAGGAACAAAGTATAGAAGGGAGTTGGCGGTTAATAGTTAACAGCTGGTGGCCTGCCCAGGATGCTTCACAGAACTTGCCCAAGATGTTTCCCATAGCATAGACAAGAAGGTGCTGTTAGAATCTCAGTAGGTTGGTAAGTTTAAAAGTAGAGAAGTAAAAAAAAGGAAAAATTACTTCCCTGGGTGGCAATCAAAGCTAATTACAGTCCTGTTATCTGCGGAGCTCTGAAGCCTGCTTGCTAAGCCGTCACCATCTTGGAACCCCCATAGGCTTCTCTGGTCCACACACCGTGCAATGGCGGTGAATGCCAGTAAGATGTTTATGCAGGCCATAATGTGTTTTTTCATAACGAGGTAATTTGCATATCTCTTCTGTCCTTAAGGTCTTCAACGCCAAAATTATAGCTCAGTTGCTCTATGGTATCCCAGTCTGGCTGCCAGGGTTTACCCAGTTGGTAGAACGAGTGCAGGCAACTTTCCTCTTCAAGATTTTTACTGTCCCACGCTGTGTACCCTATGTAGCCTTGTGTCTAGAGGGAGGTCAACACAAGGTAGAGACTGTCGCCTGGGTGAGATTTCTTCTAAGCTGGTTAAACATCTGCCTTACATCAGATAAAGATTCTATCCTCAGCGAAGTTTTGTTACACCTCTTTCTTTCCCCAGGGCTACAACAGTTTAACAAGAAGGTACAGCGACTAGGGCTTCAGTGGAACTTTTGCGATCAATGTCCCTACCATCTGCCAAGGCTATAATTAAAACTAGGTTGTGAGATATTGAGCGCTAGGAACTTACAGTAGCAGCAGAGAAAACTTGTTCCCCTCTTTATTTTCAACTTTCTTGGGCACTTGAAACTAACCACAGTTACCTTGAATTTCTGCTTAACCCTCAAGAAAGAAGGGCATTTTCGCTGGCCAAGTTTAATTCAAATCCATCAAACCTCCTTTGGGGAAGGTTCTCAGGCAGGGTGGAAGGAGAAAGAACTTGCCCATGTGAAAACCACCTGGTGGAAACCCTTACACATATGGTTCTTAATTGTAAACTATATGCTGATCTCCGTCAGCAATTTCTAGATAAATTCTGCATCCCCAAATGGAAACCAGAGTTGGAGGTCATACATTTTCTATTCCTGGGGAATGATCAGGAGCTCACCAAGTTAGTAGCTAAATATCTCTATTTGTTTTTTTGTCGTTGAAATACACTGCAGACGTCTGATCTCCCTGGAGACCTAGAGATGTGACGATAGACTGCTCTGCCTCCTTTCTTTTAGCAAATGTTTCGTTCCACTGGGGAAGTGGTAATTCTGTATTGATTTGTTTTGGATGTTTGGGTGTTTGTATGTGATGCCAATAAAAGGTTTAATGATGATGATGATGATATCATCAATCCCCAAGATAATGGTGGCTCTGGCCTTCTGGTCTCTCTTGCTGTGCAGCAGTCGGATTCTGAGGAGGATCATTAATCACCTCCCAGAGAGATTCCTTCTGCAGAGTGGCCTCTGCTCTTTGGAACCAGATCAAATAGTTGTGACTGTTCTATTGGTAAAACCTATTGGTGTTTCGCAACTTTCTGACTAGTTGCAGGACCTTAGCCAGACCTAGCAGAGTAAACGTAGAATCCACGGAAGCAATTGGCGACTTGGCTGCAGACAGGATAGACAAAGCAGGAACCAGGAACTTGTAGTTAGGTGTTTATTATATACAGTGGACTATTTACAGGAACAGAACACAGATCTTTAGCTAGCTCTCTCTGACATGACTCACAACTCCTACACTCACTGACACACTGAACCACTGAACACTGAACTAACACATTCCAGTTAGTAGGCCATTAATTATTACTCCCTTGAGAGAGCTTGACCAATCAGGGAACTGTCTCCATGCCTCTGTTATCACCAGGCAGACTTACTCCTTCAGATTGCCTTCTAGCTGTCTGCCAAACCTTAATTGCCTCTGTGTGAGTAGCTGCACGTACACAGTTTCCCAACACCCCCTCACAGCTCTCACACAGTGCAATTAACTTCTGAGCACATACAGAGTATTTTACCCAACTTTGTTCTGCAAACCCAAGCTTTCACACATTTGCTTGTTCTTTACAAACGACAACGGTTTCATAAATATGTCAGCAACATTTTCTTTTTAAAAAAAAGATATTTATTGAAGTTTTACAAAAACATAAATTTACAAAATGAAAAAAGGTCATATAAAAAGAAAAAGATACAAAAAAAAAGAAAAATACATGAAAAAGAAAAAAGAAGAATAAAAATACAAAAAACAAATAGCTAAAAAAGAATTAAAAACAAATTAGCTAATGTTAAACCAGTCTCCTTCTGAAACCTCTCTTTCTCAATCGGTGTTAAGTTTTTCTCAAGCACTTTAGTTTTTGACTTGTTCAGCTTAAATCCTGCCACATGACCAAATTCTTGAATCAATTCTAATACTCTTTTCGTACTAGATTCTGGCTCCTGTAACATCAAAACTAGGTCATCTGCAAAAGCTTTCAATTTATATTGTTTGGCTCCGACCTGAATACCTTTAATCAGACGGTCCCTTCTAATCATATTCAGCGAAACCTCCAGGACCGAAATAAAAAGCAATGGGGAAATTGGGCAGCCTTGTCATGTCCCTTTCTCTATCTTAAATTCCTCTGTCATCACATTATTAACTATTAACTTAGCCTTTTGTTCTGAGTAAATTGCACTTATACCATTTTCAAACCCTTGGCCCACCCCCATTCCCTGAAGATTTTTCTTCATAAAATTCCAAGAAATATTATCAAAAGCTTTTTCCACATCTATAAAAATTAAAACTGCTTTGGTATTGATGTTCACTTGCAGCTTCTCCAAAATATTAATTATGTTCCTCGCATTGTCAGACAAATGTCTACCTGGGAGAAAGCCGGCTTGATCTTTATGTATCTCTTCAACTAATACCTTTTTTAATCTATTAGCCAAAATATCAGCAAAAATTTTGTAATCCACATTAAGCAGGGATATGGGGCGGTAGTTCTTAAGTTGTGTCTTTTCAGACTCAGTTTTCGGTATAAGTGTAATGTAAGCTTCCTTCCACGACTCTGGCGCCTTTTTCCCCTCCAGAATTTCATTACAGACCTCCTTTAGTGGCTGAATTAACCAGTCTTTCAGAAATCTATAGTATTTGGAGGTAAGACCATCCGGCCCTGGAGATTTACCCAACTGCATGTTCTGGATGGCACCTTCAACCTCCTGTTCTGTAATTTTGTGATTCAACATTATCTTATTTTCTTGAGAGATTTTTTGTAATCCATTTGTTCTTAAAAATTGGTCTAGATCAGTCTCTTTCTGTGGCCCTTGTGTGTATAGTTGTTTAAAATATCTCTGGAAACACTTTCTAATCTCCAATGGATTCTGTATGTTCTTTCCTTTCACATCCAGATTTGTAATGGTGTTTAATTTTTGTCTTTTTTTCATCTGCCAGGCTAGCAGTTTCCCGCATTTATTAGCCGATTCAAATGTCTTTTGTCTCATCTGCTTAATTTTCCATTCTACTTCCTGATTTATCATTTTCATGTATTGTACTTGATATAATTTTATTTCTCTCAGAATCTCTTGCAACTTTGGTTTCGCTCTTAATTTCTTCTCTCCTTCTTTTATTTTTTCCAAGATTTTATCTTTTTTCTCATTTTGAATTCTCTTCTTTATTGCGTTCTGTTGAATCAGAAACCCTCTCATGACCGCTTTGCTTGCGTCCCAGATTACTCTTTTTTCAACCGTGGTATTCAAATTTATCTCAAAATAATCTCTCAAGATTTTTTGGGCCTTCTTGGTAACCTCTTGATCTCTAAATAAGGTGTCATTCATCCTCCATCTGAAGGAACCGATTGGTGTTAGTTTCATCTCCATCTTCACCGCATTATGGTCGGAGCAGGTTTTTGGGCAAATTTCCACTTTTCGAGTCTTAGGTGCCAGTCCTCTAGTTATCCAGATTTGGTCAATTCTTGTCCATGTCATGTTGGCTTCAGAGAAGAATGTTCCCTCTCTTCCAAGGGGGTTCTTGGTTCTCCAAATGTCATTCAAGTCCATATTGTCAGTCAGTTCAAAAAAGGTTTTTGGTAGTCTGCCATCTTTAGTTACAACTTGTCTCTGTGACTTATCCATATTTGTAGATACCACTCCATTCATATCTCCCATCAAGATAATGTTATAGTCCATGTAGTCAAGCAATGTCTCATGCAATTTCCTGAAGAATTCAGATTTCCCCTCATTTGGTGCATAAACTCCTACAATCAAAAATTTTTCTCCTTGTGATTGAATCTCAATTGCCACCAATCTTCCTTGTTCATCTTTAAAAACAAATTTCGGTGATAGGCTCTCTTTAGCATAAATAACAACTCCTCTCTTTTTAACCTTGTCCGATGAAATAAACTCTTGACCCAATCTTTTATTAATCAGTACTTTCCTGTGAAGCCTTATCACATGAGTTTCCTGTAAACAAATTAAGTCCAATTGTTCCTTTTTCAATAAATGAAAAACTTTCTTCCTCTTCTCCGGGGAATTAAATCCATGGATATTCCAACTTAATAATTGCAGAGAAATGATGTGGTTATTCTATTTTCCTCCAACTGCTCTCAAAAGTTCTTCTTGTTCTGACGGTGGTATCACTTTTTTTTTTGTCCAGTCCCAAAGGTGGTGGTGCTATGTATAGTACTCCTGATCTTAAAGCTCTTAGCTCTTCTAGTACTTCTTTTTGCAGGTCTTCTTCGTGGTCTCTCAAAATTTTTTCCTTATCTTCCACTGATCTTATTTTGAACTTTTTCCCTTTAAAGGTAAAAGATAGTCCCTGGGGGAATTCCCACCTAAAAACAATTCTGTTTCTTCTCAGTAGGGCCACCAGATCTCCATAGTTGGTTCTAAGATCCAATAGATGTTTCGGTATATCCTTAAAAATCTCCACTCTCGAGTCGTTAATCTCCAAAATCTTCTGGAAGTGCACACTCAGTATTTTATCTCTCTCTTCTTTCGTTCGGAGGGTAACCAAACAGTCTCTCACCCTGTTTTTTCTTCCTCCTCTTCCAAGTCTGAACGCACTTACTATCTTAAAGTCTTTCTCCAGCTCCAAATTCCAAAATTTTCCAAATTCCTGCATAAGATAGTCACTTAGGTTATCTTTTTCAAGTTCCGGTACTGCCCTGATCCTCAGATTGGTCTGTTTCTCCCTCAGTTCAGTCATAGACAGAAGTGACTGATGATCCCCAATCTGTTTACGCATAGGTTTTATTTCTTCCTTTACAGCCACTGCTTTTTCTTTTGCTTCCTCAGCTATTTTTCGATTAGACGCAGATTCTTCCAGCAGTTTTTCAATAGATTCTGTATTGGAATTCACCTTCTGTCCTAGATTATCTATTTTAGTTGATTGTTCCGTAACTTGTTTGCTTAGGCCTTCCAATTTTTCAAAAATTTTATTTAACACAGAAGTAAAATTCCCTTCTGATGCCATTCCTTTTGACTCAACTTGTGCAAAATCTTCCCCCTGTGTCACAGGAGGGCCGGGAACAGATGGTCTGCGTTGCTGGGAAACTATACTGGGCTGCTGCACTCTGGCCTTGCCCGATCTTGTTGTCCTATCCGTCATCACACTTTTGTCTATGAATCAAGGTCGTTCCCACGGTCAAATCTTGCCGTGGAAAATCCCCAAAGTCCAGAGTGGAAAAATCCCCCAGCTGGGTGTACAGCTTCAATGTTCCTCTAGGGGGACACTGTAGCAGTCATTAAAGTTACAATAAAAAATCTTTTCCAACTTTCTTAAGTCCCCTCAAAAAAAAATACAAGCAACAGTTTCAAGTCCAGAGAAGACCTTCAACAAGTATCTCCTTTGCAGAGTTAACCATTAAAAAGTTACAATGTCTATAAATAGTGCAACTCTCAATGCAACAGTTCTAATGAACCTGGCAGTCCGTCCCAGGAGTTAAATAATTGTCTCTATTTTTCCCAGAAGAAATAAAGTCACTTTTCCCTCTCCCCCCCCTCCACTAACCTGGGGGGGGGGGGAGTTCTTTCGCTTTAACGTTCAGATTTAGAGCTTTAAAAGCACTGCTCTCCAGGTCTTAGCTTAGAAGCGTCTTTGCTTTGATCTGTGTACAGAAACGGAAGGCGGACTTCCTGTTTACGCCTTCCCGCTTCAGTGCCAAATTAATCCCTTTTTTCTTCCTTTAGTCCCAATTTCTTAAGCTTCACCTACTCACGGGTAGTTGTTTAGCAGCCGAATTGTCACAGGAAAAAGGTCAGCGCTCTCCGGCAACAGCTGTGCGGCTTCACCCCACGGAAGGAGCAATTGACTCTCAGCACCGCGCCTCCCGTTACGCTCCGGAGCCCCTTGCGGGGTTCCTTTGCCAATTCGGGGGGCGCTAAGAGTGCCCGCCGAGTCCCACGCTCAGGCTTCTCCTGCCTGTGATTTCCAAAAGGGTCTCCGCTTCGCCATAGCGGACAGACCCACTTTCCGCGGAGCTTCTCCCTCCAGATTAGAAGGAGACCGCCATTGCCGTTGGCACCGCCTCCGGAAGCCTCAACATTTTCAGCACTCTGAACATATTCACATGCAATGACATTTCTCTGTACATTACATAACACATTTTGGTATTTTACGGCCACATGTTTAGATCTGGATTTAAACTGTTCAGTTTTACTGAGCGTTATACAAGCTTGATTGTCAATGTACACCTGAATTGGAGAATTGCATTGTATGCCCAAATCTCTCAGCAACTGCTTGTAATACACCAGCTCATTGCAGAGCTCACTTAACGCTGCAAACTCAGCTTCAGTGGATGACACACTGACTATACTTTGTTTTCTGGACTTCCATCCAATCAGTGACCCACCAAGCAAAAACACTAATCCAGTAATTGATTTACGATCAGGTAAATCTGCCCAGTCGCTGTCTGAGTAGCATGTAAGCGTCTCGTCATCTGCTGAACTTAACTTTAAAACACTTCCAGCAGTATGCTTCAGATACCTCAGAAAGCCACTTCCGACCTTGGGAGGAGGTGGTGTTGCGGGCATCACGCCCCAACATGCGCACGGAGGCTGCCTCCCAGCCCTGCGCGATCTGGGAAATCCTCGGCCGCGTCATTTAAGGCAAGCGCGGCCGGGAATCTCCCTCTTTGGCCGCTCAGCTGCGTTTGTTTCCCGCATATCAGCTGTTCCTGTTTGTCGGAGATCTTATCGTGCGTTGCCTGGAGCGTTCGTGCCTTGCTTCTTTGTTGCCTTTGTTCTTGAGCTCCCTTTTTTACAGAGAATTCCCAGCATTTACTGCTGGTGTTGCTTGATTTCTAGGCGGCTTGATTTTCAGGAGTTGTTATCTCTGGTTTTGGAGCTGAAACCACTTTGGGGCTTTTCTCCTTCTGGGGGTTTCCCCTTTGCGCTCCATTCCAGCTGCTGCAGATTAACAACGGAGCTGTAATTGAGCTAAAATCACTATGCGTGGGTGTGGGTGTGGGTGTGGGTGCGCGTGTGGGTGCTTTCCTTCCAGCACCTCTTTCGCGCCTGCTGTTTTTACAGGGAGCTCTGTGTGTTTCAGGGCAAGTTCCCTGCGCTCAGGAACTTGCCGTGCCTGCTGCTGCCTGCCCCCTTCAGAGGAATTTATTCAGCTTTGTGGAGCTTTTTCTGGTGACCCGTTGCCTGCCCTCGGCTGCTGACTGCCTTTTCTGCAAGGAGCTCAAGGAAGAACGTTTGGTACTGTGTGTGTGTGTGTGTGTTTTGCTACCTTGGGGGAAGTGAATCGGAGGAACGGAGCTTTATGTGTGGGGGGGTGCAAAGCTATCATTAGTGATTTAGTCACCGGAGATTCTGTATATTGAGATATCACCTTGCGGGGGTGGGGGTGGTTCTTTGTTGCTAGCTGGGACTGCTTACTCGCTGTTGGGATTTTAGTTTTGTTTTTGTTCTGTTTTCTTGCCTTATTTCCGGCGTTTAGCAAGTGCAATTTCGTTTGGTGCTATTGGCTGTTGAGGGGTTTGCTTGCCCTGCAGCTTTTTTGCCTCCGTTTAGCTTACATTTCACTAAAAAGTACAGCTTGTGTTGTTACAGAAACCACGTGGCGGCCCTTACGGCTTTGAGCGCTTAAAGGAACCACGTGTTATTGTGGGGCCAGTTGTTGACCGTTGCCCAGGTTACAGCTGCCGGGTTGTTGCCATTTTGTTTCTGACACGTGATCCAGCAACGGCGGCCATTTTAAGTGAGGCACGCTAGTTATTTAGCCCTGCTGGTTGTTCGGGTTGTTAAGCTTTGTTACTTTGTGGCAAGATTTATATAGTGCTTCAGCATTGTTGCTTAAAGGAAACCGAGTGGCTGTTCATACATCTATCATTCCATAGTAGCCAACTGACTTCTCATACAGCTTATTTAAGTTTTCGGGTATATTGTTAAAAGGTGGCTTGCCCCTTTATAGGAACCTTGTGACCAGTGGGGGGGGGTGTTGTATATTTGAACTGGTAACGTTGTCTGCTTGAGTCTTCACGACTTTGCTGCACTTTTTGGCTTTATGGCACTGAAGTTACACTGGTCTGGGTCCAGCTGAGCACGGCACAAGTGTTTACTTGGTGCATTATTTCATTGCAATTCAAAGCAGTCACTAACCAAAGCTAATCTAATACATTCATTAATTGATGTTGGCACGGTCATTTTAATTAGCTTGTTTTCTACAAATTAGTTCCTAAGTTGGGCACAGTCATTAGGGGCAAGTCTATTGAACTGAACACAGTTGACTGCACAGCATAAAAAAATAAATTATATATATATATATAAAAATAAAATAAATAATAGTAATAATAATAATAATTTAATTATTTCATTGCAATTTTATTGCCTTTACGCCTAGCACAGTTTACTTGAATACGTTAATTCATGGTAAGTGATTTGGAGTTATTTGTTCATAAAGGCCAGTGTTTGTTTTAGTATCTTTCACGTCCCTTTGGGGGGGGGGGGAAGGTAATACAACTCTGTTCAATATTGAGTTGTTTATAAACTCGAAGCAGCTGGGATAGCTCAGTCAGTAGAGCATGAGGCTCTTAATCTCAGAGTTGTGGGTTCGAGCCCCATATTGGGCAAAAGATTCCTGCCTTTCAGGGGGCTGGACTAGATGACCCTTTTAAAATAGATAAATAATAAACAAATTGATGCAAGTTTCATTTGCCATTAGGGACTAGTGGTTTGAATCTGATTTCTTTCCAAGTGTGGTCGGTTTAATCAATACTGAACTAGGCCGGCTGGGCTAAAGTGTCCTCTTGTAATAAAGGCTTAAGTTAAAAGCAAAAGACACAGGCTGGCGGTTCTAAACAGTTCCTGGCCTGCTTGACCAATTTGCACAATTAAAGTTTAGAGTACAAGGGTTAAAGTTGTGGGCGATATAATAGCCTCCAAGAGAACCCATCAGGCACAATCTTCTGTTCCTCCCCAAGAACTCCCCAATATAACTGGGTCCTGTGTTCAAGACAGGTCAGGGGAGCCTCCTGTGCCCTGCAACCCACAGGCCTAGTCAGCTTTTTCTCTGCTTTTGAAACCTTTTACCAACAATTCAGGCCCATGGTCACTGCGTCCTCTTCCCAAATAGTGAGTACTACCGTCCATCAATGAGGAGATCCCTTGCACTTTGGCCTCCTTATTTAGGGTTCCACATTCAGGTAGCAATCCATTTATGCATCCTCACACATGATTACAGTCTACGTGTCCCCGGGCTTCCAATGCCAGATCCTCAGGTGGTAGGGCTCATGCTTCCAATTATAAGCTTTCTGCCTCTCAGTCTACCCCAGACTTTCCCAGTATTCTACAGGATTCACAACCTCAGTCTACACCCACGGAAGGTGACTCTGAAACATCATAGGAAGAGGAGGTGCAGAGGCAACAGAAAGTGTCAGCGGCTGCAGAACAGCACCCGGTCACCAATGATGGACAAGGGAGAAAGAAGTCTAAGAAGTAGCATTCGACCAAAAAGAGCAAGAGAAGTAAGCCTTCTGATGCCAAGGATGATTCAGAAAAGCTTTCCTGCTGCCCACCACCTGCTGGGACCTGAGCGACCAGAACTACTGGATGGAGCACATGGGTCCCTATGTGGAAAAGAAGCAGCCAGATCCCTCTAAGTTGGAAAATTTGAAGCTAAGCGAGTCCCTCACCATGAGGTTTGCTGGGAGTACAACAGGGGTGTGTGCCAGGGGCCAAAATTGTAAGTATGTGCATGAATGTGAGAAGTGCCTAGGTAACCACCCGGCGTCTTCATGTTTTAAAGGTAAACAGCCCTTTCCGGGCAGCAGGGGGCATTTCCACCAGGGGTCTTGAAATGCTCACAGACCCACCCAAAGAGCAGCCACAAACTGGTATGAATTTGATGAGGAGATTTCACCCCTCCCATATCCAAGAATCTGCTGATGTTCTCTGCTGATTCTCCAGAGAGGAGGGGGCGGTTTCTGCTCTCTACTTATTCCGCTCCAGCCTCACATCAAAGAGAAAGAGAGAGAGAGAGACTGAGTGTTAGAGAGAGATCGTGTGTATAGATAAGGTTGCTGCTAAGAGCAGCTGCAGACACTCAGTGCAGTTCAGCATTTTCGTTTAGACCTCATTTAGCTCTGTACATAGTTGTGTATTATAGTTGTAGATAGAATAAAACAAGATATTCTACAGAGCTGCTCTCCGAGTCGTTTATGCTCTGCTATACTCTGCTGTACTTTGCTGTGCGACGACTGTCTTCTTGTTGGAGTGAATCCGGTGCTCACAACTCTAAGCTGTGAGTCCACAGCACTTTGACCTGTTCCTGTGCAGAAGGTGGTCTCTGGAAGTGCTACCCAGCTCGCCTAGCCCAGTCGGGGCTGAAGTGTATGAGTCCAGTTGGTGGCACTGGCTCAAGGGCGATGCTGACATCGGTTATGGGCCCAGTCGTTGTTCCAGTCGTCTGACCTGTCGTTGTTCCAGTTGTACCAGTCGTCCCAGTTGTCCCAGTCGCCAGAGGGTTTTGTTGCTGATTGCTGGACAGCGGAACGGACGCTGAATGCTGGACTGATTTGCGGTGCCCAGAAGCAGAGCTGTTTTCAAGCAGAGTGTTCAAGCTGCCGCTGTTGCTGTTGCTGCTACTTGATTTATGGAGGTATGTTGCTGGCTGCCAAGAAAAGAAGATAGCATCCCTGTTTGCCTGTTAATTGCGCTCTGAGTGGGAGAGAGAGTGGCTGAAGGAGTCCAAGGCTCTATCTGTGTTGCACGAGGGAAGTGTCTTGCTTTCAGTAATAGCAGACATGGCCTGTGCACATTCTGGCCAGATGGCTCTGTCCTTTCCTCTCCTCACGCCTGAGATCTATGCTGTCTGGCAGGTCAAGATGAAAGCGCTTTTACAGAGGAAGAAGCTATTTCACACTATAGAAGATGACCCTCCTGAGAAGGATGATGATGATTGGCCTGAGTGGCATGCTGCAGACATGAGAGCCCGAGGGACAATTGTTTTGAGTGTTTCAGACCACTTGCTGGTGAATTTAAAGGGTCAAGAGACTGCACGAGCTGTTTGGCACAAGCTGAAAGATATGCATTTGAGGCAAAATGCCGGTTCCAGTGTGATTTTCTTCAAGAAGCTGTGCAGGCTGCAGTTAGAGAAAGGTGGTGATTTGCCTAGCCATCTGTCTCAATTAAAACGTCTCAGACAGGACTTCCGGAGGCGGCGCGACCGGTAATGGCTGCCTTCTCCGAGTAAGGAGAAGGGAGCTCCGCTGTAAACGGGTCGTCCGCTACGGCGAAGCGGAGACCCATTCAGAAAAACCACAGGTGGCAGAAGCCTGTGGTCTCGGGACCCGGCGGGCGCCAGAAGCAGCCCCCAAAACGTTGAAGGGACCCCGTAAGGGGCTCCGGATCGCGGAGGGGGTAGCGGCGCTGTGGGTCGTTGCGCAAACAGCGAAGTGAAGCCGCATTGCTGTTGCCGGTCAGCGCTGTCCTTTCTTCCTGCAACTTTTCTGAACTTTGGAAACTACAACCCGTGAGTAAATTTGGACATTGAAAACTTTCTGAAATTTTTGTCAACTTTCTGAAACTTTTTGAGAACTTTATGAAACTTTTAAAACTTTTTTAAAAAGTTGAAATCTGGCTGAAAACGGAGTGAGGATAAGCAGGAAGCCCATCTCCCGCTATACTGAACTTTAAGCAAAGAGCAGGAGGAGTGGAGACAAAAAGTTATGCGTTAACTAAATGCTGGCACCCTGTTAAAGCAGTTTTCTGAGTGAAAGACTTTGAGCTATTGACTTTTGCTGGTCATATTCGGGGTGCACTGATATCCTTCTTCTGTGGTACCAGTGGATTATAAAATAAATAAGAATCTCTGGTGCTGGAGCTGCCTGGATGAGCACCAGTTTGCAACTTTGGATACATTGAATTCAGGTTTTGAAAAATTCTGAGTTGGAACTGGATACTTTGAAACTGTTGCAGTCAAGGCACTGTAAGAAACACTGTTTTGCTTTAAGTTTTACTCTGCTAAAAATAATACATTGTGGAGGCGATAGACATGGATTTAAATTTATAAGTTTAACTTGGATTTGATCTTTTCCCTGAAGACGTATTAAGCTCCCTCTAGAGGATTTTGGACTTACAGCAGTGACTTTGTTTTACTTTCCCTTTCCCGGCCTCTGTTTGACTATTGCATCTGGGACTCTGCTTTCTCATGGGAACAACTTGGATTGACCTTGGATTACAGATAACTTTGGAATGAGTGGCGCAAGGAGAAGAGGAAGGACTAAACAAACAACTCTAACTTTATCTGCAGCCTCACAGCGTAGATCTTCTGTGCCGGCCTTGCCTTCCACTTTGCCTCCAGACATAGAGGCGGCCTCCCTAATACAGGCAGGGGAGGGTGAGACAGAGGAGCTGCACCTGGGAGATATGGCTTCAGGGACTAGTAGCTCTGTCTTGGAGAAAATTTTGGAGAAACTGGAGGCTCTGGACAAGAAGGCTGATTTGCATACAGCTAAAATTGAACAGAACACAGAAAGCTTGAATAAGCTGACTGGACAAGTTGCACAGAATGCCCAGTCTATTGGAGAATTAAAGGAGGCTGTAGGTGAAAATCGTAAACTGGCTGAAGATACTAGTCAAAGATTGGAAGAACTTGAGAAAGAAGTAAGACCACTCAGCAAACAAGTTGGAGAACATCAGATTTACTTTTTGATGACAGAATTGCGAAACAGGGAGACCAACTTGAGGATACGGTCAATACCAGAGGTGGAAGAAGATAATTTTATTGAATTTCTAACTAAGGAATTTGCCAAGTTTTGGAAGTTAGAGGAAAAAGACTTTAAAATTGTATCTGCTTTCAGGCTTGGCAGAGTCAGAAGGACAGAGAAGCCCAGAGATTGTTTGATAATACTGAGATCAAAGGAGGAAAGGGACAAGATTTTGGGCCTGCACTACGAAAAGTCACTAGACATTTTGGGCAAGAGAATTGAAATCTACAAGGATATTCCTAAGCAGTTGCTGGACCTTAGATCTAACTACACGGAATTGGCAAGACTGTTGAGAAGCAACGCAATTATCTTCAGGTGGGAGTTTCCACAAGGATTATCCTTTACCTACAGAGGGAGAAAGATCAAAATCAAAACAGTGGAAGATAGAGACAAGTTTTTGGGAGCACACGGAGAAGACCTCCACAAAGGACTTGGATTGCCAGCGCCAGAACTTCCAGGGGAGCCCGCCCCCTCGGATCCTCAAGGACCGGAGAACAAGGTACCACCCCAGAAAGAATAACCAGACCTATCCAGGATGTCTCTGCAGCTTTTGAGTTGGAACATAAATGGCTGTAACAGTCCCGAAAAAAGGTCTAAAATTTTTCATATTTTAAAAAAGGAACAATTGGACATTATATGCTTACAAGAAACACATGTGATTAGGCTCCATAGAAAGGTGTTAATAAATAAAAGGCTTGGTCAAGAATTTATATCATCGGATACAGTTAAAAAGAGAGGTGTAGTGATCTATGCAAAAGAGAGCCTTTCACCAAAATTTCTCTTTAAAGATGAAAGTGGAAGAATCCTCGCAATAGAAGTACAGTATCAAGGAGAAAAAATTTTGATATTAGGAATTTATGCTCCAAATGAAGGAAAATCGGATTTTTATAAGAAGTTGCACGAGATCATGCTGGATTATCTGGATTACAACAACGTCATCATGATGGGGGACATGAACGGGGTCGTATCAACAAATATGGATAAGTCACAGAACCAGAACATTACTAAAGAGGGAAGACTACCTAAGACCTTTTTTGAAATGACTGACAATATGGACTGGGTTGACATCTGGAGAGTTAGAAACCCCCTGGGAAGAGAAGGAACATTCTTTTCTGAAGCTCAATTGACTTGGACACGAATCGACCAAATATGGATAACTAGAAGTCTGGCACCTAAGGTGAGGAAGGTGGAAATCTGCCCCAAAACATGCTCCGACCATAACGCCTTGAGAATGGATATGACATTGATCCCAATCGGCTCCTTTAGATGGAAGATGAATGATGGCCTGTTTAGAGATCAAAGAATTGTAAAGAAGGCCCAAAAAACCTTAAAGGACTATTTTGAGATTAATTTGAACACTACGGTGGAAAAAAGAACTATCTGGGATGCAAGTAAAGCTGTGATGAGAGGGTTCTTGATTCAACAGAATTCCTTAAAGAAAAGACTGCAAAATGAAAAGAAAGATAAAATTCTGGAAAGTATCAAAGAGTTGGAGAAGAAGTTAAGATCTAACCCGAAGTCCCAACCGATTCTGAGAGAAATCAAACTTTATCAGGCGCAATATTCCAAGCTGATAAATCAGGAAATAGAATGGAAGATTAAAACAATGAAACAAAAAACTTTTGAATCGGCAAATAAATGTGGGAAACTGCTAGCTTGGCAGTTGAAAAGGAGACAAAGATTAAATACAGTAACAAACTTAGAGGTTGAAGGAAGGAACATCCAGAACCCGGGAGAGATTAGAAAGTGCTTCCAGAGGTATTTTAAAAAGTTATATACTCAAGGGCCACAAGATGAAATAGAGATTACACAATTTTTGGAGAGAAATGGATTAGCAAAGCTGTCAGAAGAAAATAGAACAATTTTAAATGGCAAAATAACACGACAAGAGATTGAACAGGCCATCCTGAGTCTGAAACAGGGCAAATCACCAGGGCCAGATGGACTGACCTCTAACTACTATAAGACATTGAAGGATTATTTGATACAACCTTTGTTGGAGGTCAGTAATGAAATAATGGAGGGGAAGAAGGCGCCTGAATCGTGGAAAGAAGCATTTATCACATTGATTCCAAAGTCAGAAACTGAAAAGACACAACTCAAGAATTACCGTCCCATCTCCCTTTTAAATGTGGATTACAAAATATTTGCAGATGTTTTGGCACGAAGATTTAAGAAAGTTTTAAGTGAGATAATCCATAAAGACCAGGCAGGCTTTCTCCCGGGCAGACATATGTTTACTAACACAAGGAACATCATAGACATATTGGAACTTTTACAAACAAACATAAACACTAAAGCAGTTTTAATTTTTATAGACGCGGAGAAAGCCTTTGACAACATTTCTTGGAAATTTATGAAGGGGAATTTAAAAGAAATGGGAGTGGGACGGGGGTTTGAGAACGGGATTGAGGCAATATATTCAGAACAAAAGGCTAAACTGATAGTTAACAATGTGGTTACAGAAGAGTTTAAAATTGAAAAAGGTACACGACAAGGCTGCCCGATTTCCCCATTACTGTTTATTTCGGTTCTGGAAGTGCTCCTGAATATGATTAGGGGGGACCGGTTGGTGGAAGGGATTCAGGTCGGAGCGAAACAATATAAACTTAAAGCTTTTGCAGATGACCTAGTTCTGACATTACAGGAGCCGGAGTCTAGTTTGAAAAGAGTACTACAACTGATTCAAAATTTTGGTCGAGTGGCAGGATTTAAGTTAAATAAGCAAAAAACTAAAGTTTTGGGGAAAAACATGACAGATATTGAGTTGGAACAGCTTCAGAAAGAGACAGAACTAAATGTGGTTAAAAAAGTTAAATACCTAGGGGTAAACATAACAGCAAAAAATCTGAGTTTATTTAAAGATAATTATGAAAAATGTTGGTCAGAGATTAAGAGAGACTTGGACAGTTGGTCAAGACTAAAACTTTCTTTGTTAGGCCGAATAGCTGCCATCAAGATGAATGTATTGCCAAAAATGTTATTTTTGTTTCAGACACTGCAGATTGTAGACAAGACAGAGTGCTTCCGGAAGTGGCAGAAAGATATTTCTAAATTTGTCTGGCAGGGCAAAAAGCCCAGAATCAAATTTAAAATATTAACAGATGCGAAAGAAAGAGGGGGCTTTGCCCTGCCAGATTTAAAGTTGTATTATGAAGCTGCAGCTTTCTGCTGGTTAAAAGATTGGTTACTTCTTGAAGATACGGATGTCTTGGATTTGGAAGGTTTTAATAATGCGTTTGGATGGCATGCATATTTATGGTATGATAAAGCTAAGATAAATAAGGCCTTCAAGAACCATATTGTCAGAAAATCAGTTTTTAATGTCTGGACAAAATATAAAGACTTACTGGAGAATAAAACTCCGAGGTGGCTGTCACCCCTGGAGGCTAAGGCTCGGAAAAGAGCCAATATGGAGGCCAACTGGCCAAAATATTGGGAGATAATAGAAAAGGATGGTGACAACTGGAAATTGCAGAGTTTAGAAAAGATGAGAGACAAAGTGCGAGACTGGTTACACTATGCTCAGATTAAAGAAGTGTTTAAAAATGACAAAAAGCTAGGATTCCAAGTGGAAAAGTCAAAGTTAGAAACTGAACTGTTAGAACCTAAGACTAAGGTACTTTCAAGAATGTATAACTTGCTGCTGAAATGGAACACACATGACGAAATGGTAAAATCAACAATGATAAAATGGGCACAGGATATTGGGTATAATATTATGTTTGAAGATTGGGAAAGGTTGTGGACCTCTGGGCTGAACTTCACTGCATGTAATGCGTTGAAGGAAAATGTGATGAAAATGATGTATAGATGGTACATGACCCCTGTTAAACTGGCTAAAATATACCATTCGTCTGATAGCAAATGTTGGAAATGTAAGGAAAATGAAGGAACATTTTTTCACCTCTGGTGGACCTGCCCTAGAGTGAAGGCCTTTTGGGAGAAGATATATAATGAATTAAAAAAGGTGTTTAAATACACCTTTACTAAGAAATCAGAGGCCTTTCTCCTGGGTATTGTCGGCCAGAGTGTGTTAAAAGAGGACAGAACATTCTTTTTGTACGCAACAACAGCAGCAAGAATATTAATTGCCAAGAATTGGAAAACTCAGGAGCTACCCACTGTGGAAGAATGGCAGATGCAACTGATGGACTATATGCAATTAGCCGAGATGACCGGCAGAATTCGAGACCAGGGAGAAGAAAGGATGGAAGAAGACTGGAGGAAATTTAAGATTTATTTACAAAAATATTGTAATTTGGCTGAGTGCTGAATTGGATGCCAGTGCAGACAATTGTCTACCATTAAACTAGATTTAAGGCTGAATTATATGTCAAACCAAATTAAGATTATTAATTAAGATGAGTTAAATGATAATTTGTTTGAAATTAATTTAATAATGATGTAAGTGTATGCGGGAGGTGTGGGGGAGTCCCATGTAACAATTGAGAGATGTTAAATGGACAATGATAAGTGCTTATCTAATATATGCTTTATTTGAAAACTTTAATAAATATATTATAAAAAAAAAAAATAAAACGTCTCAGACAGGACTTTGTTTAGCGAGACCTGAATATTTCAGAGGCTCTGTTTGCAATGCTGATGATAAATAGCCTAGATGATTCCTATGATGGAGTAGCTGTCCAGATTTCTACGATGCCTGCTGATCGGCTAACAGAAGATTATGTGTCTAGCGTGCTCTTGAATGAGTGGGATCGCAGACAGGCTGTTAGAGAAAGCCGGGACTGTGCTGTTAAAAATGTGCTTGAAAATGTGCCTAAGTCTCCAGCAGCAGGGGAAAGTGAAACTGCTGTAGCCAAAGATAAGGATCTCTTTCTTCAACTTGAGAAGCAAGAGAAAGAAATTCATCAAGCAGACTCCAGGAGAGTATCCTATGATCCACAACCTATCCTACCCTAGAGGTGGCTCAGTCGATGATGCAATACCACAGAAGCCTTGTTCTGTGAAGTATGCCTCCTTTGATCAGGCTATAAAGCTTATTCGCAGGTTCAACAGGGGTACTCTTGGCTAAGTGCGACATTGAGTCGGCTTTACGTCTCCTGCCAATTCACCCTGAGGACTTTCTATGGCTAGGTTTTAGATTTGAGGGGGCTTATTCCATAGACAAATCAATGCCGATAGGGTGCTCAGTAGCTTGTGCAGCCTTTGAGTCATTTAGTACAATTTTGGACTGGGCCCTTCACTTTAGAACTGGTTCTGAAGGGGTGACCCATTACCTCAATAACTCCCCCCCCCATCATTAGTAATAGCCCTGATTGCGCTTCTCTTTTAGAGGCTTTCACCTCCCTGGTTGAGGAGCTTGGGGTACCTTTGGTGGCAGACAAAACAGAGGGTCCAGTTTTGACCATAACCTATTTTGGGTATTGAATTGGAC
This sequence comes from Podarcis filfolensis, assembly GCF_964270895.1. NCBI lineage: Eukaryota > Metazoa > Chordata > Lepidosauria > Squamata > Lacertidae > Podarcis > Podarcis filfolensis. Next base: position 17,622,550 of record NC_139619.1, read on the forward strand.
ACAATTGCACAGACACCCCGCCTACCAAGGGAGAGGCTAGCAGCACTTAAGAAATTAATTCTGCAACTTCTTCCTCTCAAGAAGGTCACCCTTGGCCAGAGTCAATTCACTCTTCGGTCACCTCAACTTTGCATGCTGGGTAGTGTCCCCTGGCTGCCCCTTTTGTGGGCGATTGGCTAAGCTGTCAGTGGGACTGCGTGCTCCTCAACACAGAGTGCACTTCTCTAAAGTGGTCAAGTCAGACCTGGAGGTTTGGTTAAAGTTCCTGGATAAGTACAATGGCATTTTTTTGTGGCAGGACAATTTGATGCTGTGTTTAGACTTTCAGGTACAGTCTGACGCTGCTGGTTCCCTGGGGTTTGGTGTCTACTTTGGGGGGCACTGGCGTGCTCAGCGTTGGCCTACCAGCTGGCAAGGAAAAACTATCACGCGTGACCTCACCTTCTTAGAATTTTTCCTATCGTATTTGCAGTGCACTTGCGGGCTGACGAGTTCAGGAATCACCAGGTATGCTTCTGGACCGACAATCAAACGGTTGTCAGTGTCCTGTCAAAGCAATCATTGCACTCTCCTAGAGTGGCAAATCTGCCCCGGACCTTTGTCCTTTAGTGCTTAGAATTAAACATCTATTTCTCTGTCAAATTTACACCTAGGGCTAACAGTGACATCGCGGATGCTCAGGCGCAGCAATTGCCACAGCCATTCCTGGAGCACCTTTGGAGCCTTGGGAACGTGATGTCCTGAAGGGAGTATTAGCTTCAGGAACCCCGTCCACGTTTAGATCTTATAAAAAGGCTTGGTTGGACTTTATGGAGTTTCAAGGCAAATTAAAAAATGCTAGGCTTGACACACCTCAAGGCAAATTAAAAAATGCTAGGCTTGACACACCTTCTACCAAGGCTGACGTTCTGCAATACTTGGTACATTGGAGGGTGCTGGGTCATGCAGCAAAGACTCTTAAACATCCAGTAGGCGGCAATCTCCTTTTTCTGTAAGGTTGTTTAATCCATAGACCCTGGTGCGGACTTCTTAGTGTGAAGGGCACTGTAGGGCTGGCGCAGGCTGCAGCCTCCTAGCAGTGATGGTAGAAGGCCCATAACTTATGACATTCTATGCCAATTCCTAAAAATAAAAAATAAAATAACATAAAATAAAATAAAATTAAAAAGTGTCTGTTGGTCCGAGGACAAGGCCCTGTTATTTTCAGCTGCATACTCCATTGCCTTCTTTGGAGCTATGCGCATTGGCGAAGTGGTTTGTAAGGGCCATCCAGATTCCACTGCCCGGGGAAGTTTGAGAGACCCGACCTTGTTCAGATCCAATTTAGTCCTGCGTGTCCAATGTTCCAAAACTGATCAGCAGGGAAAGGCGGTCCTTATTTGGCTTCAAGCAACTAGTCACAAAGGGCCATGCCCAGTAAAGGTCACTAAACATTTCATGTACGTGAGACCAACCGTCTCAGGTCCATTCCTCATACATTTGGATGGCTCCTGCCTTGCATGGCATCAGTTCATGCGCGTTATGCGGAGGGCGATTGCTGCCTGTGGTTTACCCTTAGCTGAATTCACGGCTAACTCCTTTAGGATTGGGGCTGCCACCACAGCAGTGCATTTGGGACTCTCAGCTGAAAGGATGAAGGACTTGGGGGCAGTGGAAGTCTGATGCATTTAAGGGATATATTCGTAAGACCTTGTGATTGTTCACGGTATACCTGACCTGGCTTTTTTACCTTCTTTTGCTTTCAGGTGACGTTGTGGTGCACATTTGGATTATAGGCCCAGCATTGTCCACTGGGCTAGAAACCGTGCCGTTAACTGTGACCTAGGGTGCAGGTTGGATCTTCCACTAAAATAATAATAATAAAAATAAAAATTTTGGATCTCACAGAGGGGGATGCACTGGACGGAATTTATGCCTGCAGTGAAAGCCAGAGCCACTTTGGAGGGTCCCCTCATACTCTGGTTATTCAGCTGGGAGAAAATGACTTTGCCTATCGGAAAGGCGTGGACTTGATGTGGAACATTTACAATTATTTCAATGAACTGATTGCTTCATTGCCAGAGTCACCGCTGCCGGAGAGGTATGTATGGAGGGACTGTTGGTGCCCTATTGCGATAAACAAAGCCAGGAAGCTTTTGGAACATTCGGTGGCACGTAGAGTGGCAGCTCTGGTGGGTTGGGTCATTGACCACCCCAACATCCAGTTCAGCAAAGTGCCCCTCTACCGAGAGGGTGGCGTACATCTTTCCGATGCGGGAAACAATGTGTGGTTGACGGATATGATGGCTGGGATTAGGGATTGGTTGTAGGTTTGAGGGTATTGGCGGCGAGCTTTGCTCGGGTGGCGGTTAGGCATTGGTATGGCTATTGTTATGTAGATGTATGGGGGGGAGGAGCGCCATCACCTCCCCCAAATATTGAAGGGTAGTCCGGTAAAGGAAGCCTATGGAGGTCAGGGCCTAAAGCCCGCCCCCGAGCGGTGACCCCAGGGGAGTCCCTAGTTGACGTGCATCAGCAGGGCTGCCCCTGCTGGTGTTAACCCTTCCCGGTCTTCAAGCAATCAGGCTGAAGCTGGATAGTTGATAGGACCAATGCCTAAGCCAATACCGCTCATCACCTGTAACCAATAAAGTTGTGGCCTAATTTTAATCCATTAACCTAAATTACTGTGTCCTGTGTCTTTATTTCTACTGGTGGGAGGTGGGATCTCGCCACGCAACACGTTTTACTGCTTTCCAGGCACTCACAGTGGGTTTAGACACTTGCCTGCTCAAAATCCCTACTGCATAGCTAATATCAGGCCTGCTCCACTGTGATATATACAGCAAACTCCCAATAGCTGATTGATACAAATCAGGTTGCTCAAACTCAGAGCTTTCATCAGCTTGCAAAGCCTTAACAAAACCTAAATCCATGGGAATAGTTGCCCCTTTGCAATCCTGCATTCCGTAAGTTGTTAGCTGTTGTTTGATTTTCTTTTCCTGGCTAAGCAACAAACTGCCATCTTCTGCCCAGCACACGTCCAGAGCAAGATAACTTTGCAACACCAAGGTCTTTCACTTTGAACTTTTTGGATAACTGTGTGGAAAACGCTTTGATCTGTTTATCTGTCTTAGAGAAAAATAACAAATCATCAACCAAGACCAGACAAAACTCTTGTTTATCCTTATCACCATGCACATACAGACAACTGTCTGCAACGCTGTGTTGGAAACCTAAAGAAACTAGAGCCACATCTAAACACTTGTTCCAATTTCTTGCAGATTGTCCTAGGGGCGCATCAGAAGATGGCTGACAATAACATCTCTCCGACCCACACGAGGTAATTTGGAGGCTGTGATGGGAGTAAATAGCCTCCCTACCCCCCCAGGATTGTGGGGGAGGACTGCCCTTGCCTGCTGTGCCCTATACCACCCCCGAATTTGTGGGGATGGGGGCACTAGGCACAATGCCCTCCTGTGGGATTTTGGCGCTCCTGGACACCGTCTCTGATCCGCGCCACTAGCTGCAAGAACTTCAAAAGAAACAATTTGGATGAAGCGAATGCACATATTTCAAGGAAGGAGGGGGAGTAAAGACTGCTAACAGAAGGGATCTCTTATAAAACAAGACGAGTCGGAGGAACAAGTATAAATCATGAGAAGATACACCAAGACTCGGTATGGCAAAGGGACTGATGGGGGAGAGGGAAAAAACTTTCCTTTCTTTCTTTTATGTGATTAAACAAGAATTCCCCCCCCCCCACAAGTCAGAAATGTCGTTTTAAAGACTTAAGCTGTGGATTTAAGGCTGTGTGGAGATAAACTTTCGAACCAAAGCATGTTTTAAGAAGAGCGTGGAATGTATAAGGGCAATGGAATGACGCAGTTAAAAATGCCGTCACCATATTGGGAAGTTCTGTCGGAGGACTTAAGTCTGGGAGGAGAAATAGAGAAATAGAGCTGTTTTTATATTGTGGGTGAAACTCCTCAGAGGGACTTAAGAGCGACAGTTCTGTAATTAATGATGGAAAGAGCAATGTTATCTATGAAGGCCAACTCGATTTGAGGATTGGAAGAACGGAAAAATTCACACAGGATTATTATTGGTGTTTATCGGCTTAAGGAGACTATCAGAAGAGATCATAAAGAAAAAAGGGAAAATATATGAACAAGATGTGATGTGGAAACAGCAAGATAAGACTGGATAGAATTATGAACTTTGTTTGGACTGATTTGGACATTAACGCAGTAGCAAGAAGATGATCAGAATCCCCCTTCGGATCTTGAAATATGGGTCCCCTCAACAAAAATTTAAAATTTAAAATTCGGCTTTGTAATTCGGAATTTATGTGATGTGATTTGATTTGATTTGATTGGCCGGTTAATAAAAAATATTTTAAAAAAAGAATTCTTGCAGATTGTCGTAAACCATACAGTGCCTTGTGAAGTTTGTACACGTTGCCTGACCCAGACTCAAAACCAGGGGGTTCTGCTAAATAGAGTTCCTCACTCAAACTAGCATGTAAATAAGCTGTCTGGATGTCAAAGTGGTTTACTTTTAACTTGTGTTTCACTGCAATTGCCAGCAGCAGATGCAAACTCTCGCTTCTAGCTGTGGGAGCAAACACTTCATCAAAATCAAGCCCCGATCTTTGGGAAAAACCCTGAGCCACTAAACATGCCTTGTACTTAAAATCCCCAGTGGCTAACAGTTTCAGCTTGTAAACCCACCTGCACCCCACTATTTTAGCTCCTTCCGGTGGTGGTGTGGACGTAAACACTTCATACTCAACTAGAGAATCCATTTCCTCTTGCATAGCGCTTTTCCAGAGCAAAACCTGGTCCTCTGGTAACGCCAGCATCTCTTTGTAGCTTTGAGGTTCAGCAGCTACATGAAAAACATTAGCAGTACCAGGCTTAAAATGATCTGGGGGTACTCCTTTATTCTCCCTCTGAGACCTTCTGGGAGTGAAACTGTATTCGCTTTCACTGTCATCCCCCTCAGATTCTCGCCCCCCTTGAGGAGAGTGGAATTCCTCCTTTGGCAAAATCTGACTGCTATTCTCATTAGTCTCAACAGAAGAATCCTCTTCTTTGTCTGTGTCTGGTTTTCTTTTAGCTCTCAAAGATTCCCCCTTTGATATTTGAAACCAAACCTCAGAATTGGCATGCAGCTTCTCCCAGCCGCTATGCTCACAGAACGTAGCATTTCTTGAAACAACCAGCCCATTTTTACCAACAGCAAACCTGTAACCTTTGCCCAAATCTTGGTAACCTACAAAAATAAGCTGTTGCGCTTTGGGATCACCCTTTTCCCTCTGCGCTCGAGGCACATAAACCCATACTTTTACACCAAAAGTACGCAAATGATCAACTTTGGGCTTTTTGTTGAACAATTTGAAATAGGGCATTGTTCCAATTGATCTATGAAAAATGTGATTCTCTACATAACACGCAGAAAGAAACGCTTTGGCCCAATAAGCTTTTGATAGACCAGCATCCTCAAGCATTGAGTGCATCATCTCCTGAAGACTCCTATTCTTTCTCTCACATAATCCGTTTTCTTCCGGAGTATAGGGGTTCGTTTTACTATGACCTATGCCCTTTGTCTGTAACCAGGACTGAAAAGGTCCAGACATAAACTCGCCTCCTCGATCAGACTGCACCTTGGCCACCTTGAAAGAAAATTGCTTCACCCAGCTTTTGAACTTGGTAAACACTTCACCTTTGTGCTTCATGGGGTAGACCCAACAAAACCTTGTGGCATCGTCAATGATCGTTAGCACATAATGTGAATTACCCCTGCTGAGTGCGAAAAGACCCACCACATCAGCATGCACAAGCTGAAATGATCTTTTGCTCACCCTTTCACTTCTGGGATAAGACCCATGGTGGCTTTTAGCTTTTTTACACACATTACAATCAAGGAATTTGTCACAACCCTGTAACACACACCCATCACTCAATTGTGGCATTTTGGTTACACTCTGCCAATGGGCATGACCTAATCTCCTGTGCCATAGATGCAAACATTTTTAATGAAAACCTTCATTTTTACATACAGGTTGTGTGTCATTGCTAGCTAGTACAGACTCTTGAACACAGTTTTTTAACACAAACAACTCATTTTCTGCCAGAGCCCCCCCCCCCCCAATGTCTCTCCGCCTTTCTGGATCTCACAGTAACTGTCCCGAAACAGCACTACAAACCCAGCTTTCAGTAGACCGGAAATGGACATCAGATTGCTCCTCAGCGAAGGAACACACAAAACGTTGTCCAGGTGCGTGCGTAGACAGGAGACACACACAGAGCAACCCGACTCCACGTCAGATTTTGTCAGCAATGAGTTGTGAGTGCTAGCGAAGATAAGAGTCCGGGCAGCCAGCCATATTTACAGGATTTATTACACCTTTGAAGCTATGTACAAAGCAAGTTCAAAGTTTGACACTTTCATGGCGGGTCGGTTGTTCCGACTGTTTTTCCTTTCGTTTTCGGCCAGCAGAACCATTTCCAGAGCCCGGCCCCCCTCCTTCCTCTCTGACGAGAGGTACTTGGCCCCGGAAGTGCATCCTCCCTCTCAGATTCATTACCTCCTGACAGCCCTTCGTCATCTCCCTTGTCCGAAGACGAGCAGCTGCTAATTAAAGGAACTTTCTCCCGATAAGTTCCCATTTTCTCCCCCCTCTCTGGCTCCAGTTCCCTGACAGATTTCCTCCCGTCAGCCAACGCCAACTGGCTCCGTGGTGTAGCAACCTTCTTGGCAAAAAACGCCTCTGAAACAACAATATGTCGGGAACTCCCTGAATCGATGATCCAGGTGTTTCGCCGCTCATCAGAACACTTGACCACGGCCGTCACAAGTTGTGCCGTCTGCTTCTTCTTTCCAAACTTCTTCTGCTGCTTGTGCTGCTTTGGACCCTCAGATACGGCCTCCTCCGGACACTGTTTCCTCAGATGCCGAGTAGAACCGCACCGGTAACAACACCGAACAGCAAACGCAGCCTCTTCGCCAGCCGTAGCTCGGGTACGTTGTTTAGGCTGTTTCTCTTCAGAAATGCTGCCTGCATTCCTCACAAGCCGATCTCTTGACAAAGCACTTGAAGCCGACAACTCCTTGCCGTCACGCCTCTGCCATTCCTCCAGCAGCCTGCCAGTGACATAATCCAGAGTCAGATCTTCTTCACGCATAGCTTCCTGTGTGAGAACGAGATTGTCCCAGCAGTCAGGGAGAGAACTTAGGATAATGCAGACCTTTTCCTCCTCAGGAAAATTACAGCCTCTCTCTTGAAGTGCCACAAACTTCAGCTGCAAGTCGTGGAGATGGTTCTGCATTATGACTCCTGGTTTTAGCTCAGACTTGTGCAGAGCCTTCCGGATAGACAGCTTCGAATTAGCCGTCTCCTGAATGTGGAGATTTCTCAGCACCAACCACACTTCTCGCGCAGAATCGAGCCTACGCACATGTGGCAGCTGCAAATCATCCAGTCCCAGGATTAACGTGACTTTTGCTCTTTGGTCTCTATCTCTATCTTCAGCATCAGGCTTCAAAAGCGGTTTGTCCACTGACTCCCAGAGAAACACTCTCTGCAACGTAGCCTGCATGCGCTGAGACCATAGCAAATAGTTGTGGTTGTTGAGCCGTTCAAATGGCATCGCAAATGGAAAAGCCATCGCTTCTGAGCAGTGTTCCACAACACAGGAACCAGCAGCCCACAGCTTACAACTCCAGAGAGCAATCTGCAACATCCAGCTTCCAAACACTCCAGCTGGTGTCTATCCTTAGCAGCTCCAAACGTCCAAACACCCAGGAGACGCAGGTCTTGCCGGGTCAGCTTCTAGCGTCGACACATACACATGACACAGCTACCTCTGATCACCTCCGGCCAGTCTTCGCCAACTCCTACGCTAGGCATCTGGGAGACTGTTGACCCAGGCATCCACTGCTTCAGAACTTGCTGCAACCAGTCTGCGCCAATCTGTGGTCCATAACCTATTGGTAAAACCTATTGGTGTTTCGCAACTTTCTGACTTGTTGCAGGACCTTAGCCAGACCTAGCAGAGTAAACGCAGAATCCACGGAAGCAATTAGCGACTTGGCTGCAGACAGGATAGATGAAGCAAGAACCAGGAACTTGTAGTTAGGTGTTTATTATATACAGCGGACTATTTACAGGAACAGAACACAGATCTTTAGCTAGCTCTCTCTGACACGACTCACAACTCCTACACTCACTGACACACTGAACCACTGAACACTGAACTAACACATTCCAGTTAGTAGGCCATTAATTATTACTCCCTTGAGAGAGCTTGACCAGTCAGGGAGCTGTCTCCATGCCTCTGTTATCACCAGGCAAACTTACTCCTTCAGATTGCCTTCTGGCTGTCTGCCAAACCTTAATTGCCTCTGTGTGAGTAGCTGCATGTACACAGTTTCCCAACATGTTCAGCCTCTCAAACAGCAAAGATAGGGGATGGGCCATCTTCCAACCTTTGTTTCCCCCCCTGAACCAGGGACCCGGCTGCTACTCACTGCTCCTGACAGACAGCTGTTGCCAGCCTCCGCCTTACTCCGCAGCTTCTTGGCAGCTTCTCCAGGAAAAACACCGGGAACAACATTCACCCTTCAGCCAGTCACTTCGTCTAGTCAGACGTCCAGAAACTCCAAGCACGCCAGCCAGCTTTTGATGTCGACCTTCTGACTCCCTACTGCTGATCAATCTGGACAACCCCATAACCTGTGAGAGATTTATTGCAAAATGTGCTAATAAATCTTGCGCCCACACGCTTCCTCTGTGGTGAGCTTTGCAGAGTATGCAAAGTCGTTAATAATAATGACCATCATTGGTGGGCACAAACAAGGCAGGATGGGCAGGGTTAAGAAAGCATGTAATAAACAGCACAGCTACAAGTGTCTTTGCCCACATCTTCAGGCATCAGTAACAAACTGACCCTAGAAAATCAGATAGGATAATGTACATGTCACCTCAACAGATACCAAAAGCTGCACTCAAGTCCTTATGGAGCAGAAAATTTTGTCCTTAAAGTGCCTTGCAGATTTTTCACAACAGGCCTCTGATGTCTCCAATATGTGACTAATAAGGGTAGATGATTGCCACCTCCATTGCAAAGTAGCTTTCCTTAGTGGTATGTGAGCTTCCAAGTAGTTTTTTTTTCTCCACAGTCACCACCACACAGCAGGCATGATTATGTGCTCTTGTGTGAGCCTCCTTCATAATAAGACTTACACAACTTGTACTGTTTAATTGCCTGGAACTCCACAGTAAACTAGCTGGCTGCCCAACTTCCACAGTGCCAAAGAGGGCATTGGGGGGCAGTTGTATATATAATTAGCTACTGGAAAATCTCAGAGCATTCAGGGATCCATCAGATTTCATACATTTCTGGGAGTGCACCATTTTAGTTGGTCCCTGATCCTTCCATGATTGCAGCAGTTACCCTCCCAACATTCTAATCTGATTTTGTGGTGCACCAAATAACTGAGTGAGCAAAGCTGGGTCAGATTGACTCTGCTCAGTTCACCCACTTGGGTCTTGGTAATATGAACCAAATCAACTCCTTCACATACAAAGCATGAGTGAATTAGATTTTATTGTGAACTGGCCTGGCATTCAACAACTGCACTGCCAGGGCAGGACACAGTGCATGACTTACTTAGATTCATTCATTTTGATAGGTCTACTCTGTGTAGAACTTATTTGGCTACAACCCTGTAATTTTTAATAGAAATACACCACTGTGGGAAAGACTGTAGCCAGGTGATCTTCAATGCCTGCTCAGTCTGCGGCCCAGATGCTGTCACTGTTGATAGCAACTTCAAGGCCCCTCCTGCTCTCTCTTAGGGTTCTTTGTCTTTCAGCTGGGCTTGAACTGGAGAGTGCTTCAAATAGAGGGCTGTTCTCTAAAATGGAACACATGGCCACTATAAACAGAAGCAGCAGTCTGGAACAACTCTGCATTGTATGTGTATTTAAATTGGTCATGGAACTGAAATCTTAGGTTTCTGCTTCTTTTTTAATTATGTTTTTATTGATTTTCCAATATGGTTCCAATAGCAGCCTCATTATAAAAATACAAATTTTATCCAATTAATACAATTATTAATGTCAGTTATTAAAATATCAAATTATACAATTTAACCAAACTGGCCTCCCCGCATGCTAAATTTGATGACTTCATTCTTCTACATTTTTTCTGCATTCTAAAATCTTAATAATTTTCATTCCATTCCGTTCAGATATATATAATAATCCCTTATATAACAGCTACAATCTTGTGATTTCATTTGTGCTGGTATATTAGGTAATTTATAAAGTTTCAAGTGAGGAACTCTAACTGTAATCCTTATTCTTTCCTGCATGTGACAGTTTTCCCCCATTATGTTTTCCTATCCATATACGGTGGTACCTCGGGTTAAGAACTTAATTCGTTCCGGAGGTCCGTCCTTAACCTGAAACTGTTCTTAACCTGAGGTACCACTTTAGCTAATGGGGCCTCCCACTGCCGCCGCACCACCGCCGCACGATTTCTGTTCTCATCCCGAAGCAAAGTTCTTAACCTGAGGTACTATTTCTGGGTTAGCGGAGTCTGTAACCTGAAGCTTCTGTAATCCGAGGTACCACTGTATGGTGTTATATGCTTCATTCATACAACTGTTGATGGTTCCTGTCATGCCTTGGGAGAAGCAGTTATCTCACAATTTCCAAAAGTCACTGCATCACTTTGTCCGTGATTTGGCTTTCAGTGAACAAGTCATCTTTGCCATTTTTCCAGCCTAGGAAGAACAGTCTGAATCCAGACTGCAGATGGTTAATCCAAAAGCTTCTACTTCCCCAACTGGTAGACTACTTTCCTCCCTGCTGCTCATTTATGGCCAATTGTCCTAACTGAAACACATTCCTATATGGCTAACGGAGGTTAGGGAGGACTTTGCTCCATATTTTCAAAGCGTAGCGTTCCCCCCTTCCCTCGCAGTCCCTTTCTCTCTCTCACACAGTTCTAGTTCTGTTAAATTACATATTTATGTTTCAATTTCTTCCATCCTCACTTGTACATATCAAATGTTCCCATATCAAATGTAGAGAAAAACTTTAAGCAAACCGTGAGCTCCCCTCCCCCCATCGTCTCTTTCACCGAATGAAATCCCCTCTCAATCCAAACCTTTTAAATCCTTGTGGCTGGGTTGTTTTCACAGTTTCTTATCTCATCATCTCTAGCACACACCTATAGTTTACTCCAACTTACCAGACTGGCCTCCAGTATCAATAACTGAGATCAATAACCTTATTTCACAGTTAAAAAATAATAAAGCACCAAGCATAGACAATTTGCCCCTAGAACTGTTGAAATCTAGCATTGACTGGTGGGCCTCCCTGCTGGTGGTAATATTCTCATTTATCTATTCATCCGGGTTATTTCCTGAAGTCTGGACCACAGTGGTAGTCATCCCTTTATTCAAAAAGGGCCTTGCATCCAATCCGGCTAGTTATAGACCAATTAGTTTGCTGCCTGTAATTAGCAAATTATATGCAAAGCATCTTTACAATAAACTAGTTGATTGGATAACTGATAAACCTATTCTTGTCGAAGAGCAAGCAGGATTTAGACAAGGCAGACCCAGTATAGACCATTGCTTTGTACTAGCCCATTGTATAAATAAGTATGTTAAGGAACCAGGTGGTGTGCTATACGCAGCTGTAATGATCTCAGGCAGGCAAGCAAGCTCCGATAAGAATTAATGAGTCTCTGACAGTTTTATGGTATGTTTATTTACAATTAACACCCAGAGAGCGGCTCCAAGCCTGCTGCTCTTAGCTACGAATTGGTCACTCTGAGTCTCTGCCCCTTTCGCAGCACAAAGGGTGCCAAAGTCCAGTCGGTCCTCTCTTGTAATTCCGTTGCATTTTAACCCTTTCACCTCTTCTGGTTTGGGGAGAAGGTGGGTGGACTCCCCCTCCCCCCGCTCTCAAATGAAGAGCCCTCTAAATGCTGCCTCCCTCCTGGTTGCATAGCAAGCCCCTCAATGCCATCTATTTCCTCCCCCTGTCAGACTGAGGGTTACAACTCTGATGAGGAATGGTGGGAACCTCCTCCTCTTCCTGCTCCTGACCAGGATCCTGAAGCTGCCCAGGAACAGTGGTGCAGTGTAAATGTAGAGACTTGGTTTGCAGAGGGACATAGTTCAGAATACAATAGCTGGGCAGAGCTGAGTGGGGAACAGTTAGGAGAAGCAGAACAGGAAGAGAGAGAGATAGCTGACTCCCCTTCACTGGAAAGTGTCCAACCTCTCTCTCCAAAGGCAAGGAGAGCTGATAAAGTTGCTATGCAGAAGGCTTGGTGGTTGCAAGATCAGGTGGCAAGAAGGGGAACTGATGGGGATGGCTCAGGGGGAAGGATGAGGAAAACCTAATGGGAGCACCGTCACTCCTAGAATGCTGCTTTGTTCTTTGTCTGTGATCATTAAATACTTTTAAACTGGTAAGGGACTAATTGCTTTGCTCTGCTGATGCATGGCCAAAGGGGGGATGGAAGCCATTTCCCCGGTGCCTGACACACACCCCGCCTGCGAGCTTTCCGAGTCTCCTGCTCTGAGTCTGGGAACTCTTGATGAAAGGGGGCTGAACTTACCCACTCTCGCTCTGTCTGTGACTGCATTCCCTCATCTCCAGAGTCAGACTCTGGTTCCCTCTGTAACGGCATTCCTTCATCCTCAGAGTCAGACTCTTCCCAGGCGATTCAGCTACATCCCTGACAGCAGCTTTCTTTTATCTGAAAGCTGCATTTGATTCAATCTCTCGAGTAAGACTGTGGGATAAATTGAACTCTTCAAGTCTAGATAAAATATTTTTCTTCTTGATTAAATGTCTACAGTGGTACCTCGGGTTACATACGCTTCAGGTTACACACTCTGCTAACCTAGAAATAGTGCTTCAGGTTAAGAACTTTGCTTCAGGATAAGAACAGAAATCGGGCTCTGGCGGCGCAGCGGCAGCAGGAGGCCCCATTAGCTAAAGTGGTGCTTCAGGTTAAGAACGGACCTCCGGAACGAATTAAGTACTTAACCCGAGGTACCACTGTATATAAAAACACTGCTGAAAGTGCTTTGCTCTACAAATGTGACACCAAAGAAAATCCCCTGTGTTGCAAAACGGAACACTGAACAACAAGCAACACATCAGCTAATAATATACTGACAATATTTTTATAACACTATACTGTTTCAAAATTCATATACAGAAGGCATATAATATGTGCATGGAGTCACAAACTAATAAGAATCAAATAAATGTTCCATGAACAGGAATGGTAGGAGTGGAAAGTCACTGTCAAAGATCACTGAAATGGAGGCAGAATGCCTTTCCACAGTCAATATCTGTCAGATGGCAAGGGTGGTTGCTCATGAGTAACCAGGCAGGACTCCGACGTGTCTTTTACAGGTTTTATTTGGTGCAAAACTATTTACAGTGCAGAACCCCAAAGTTCATGTCTGCCTCAATCACTAGCAGAATCTGGGAGTGGCTTTTTCTGGTTTTGTCCCAACATAAGAACTTTGTTACCCCCAGCCTTTTCTTTCCTTCCTTGTGTTTTACACCTCTGCGCAGGGTGGGCGACAGAAGGGGCGTGCTTTCCTCCTGGCCGGCTTGACCAGGAGCGGTGCTGGGGCTCACAACAGCATCCCCTGATCCCTTTCCCTCTTCCCCACTGGAGGTGTGGCTTTCCCCACTGCAGGAAGAGGAATTGCTTCACAAGACTTTTGGAAGATCCCTGTATCCCAACGGCCCCTCTACCTCCCTTCCCTGTTCTGATGGCAGTTCCCCGACATCCACCCCCCCCTCAAAACTCCGCTCCCCGTTGGTAGTGTCCATGGCTGCTTCCCACTCACTGGTTTCAGCAGGGGGGGGGGAACCTGATGAAATAATCGTTTTCCACATCTGTGGAGTCAAAAACTGCTTCCCATTCCCTCAACTTTCCCTGCCCTGGCGGGAAGCCCCAGGCAGGTTCCTCCTCATCAGAGACCTCGGCAACCTCGTCCCAGATTCCATCCCCCAACCCTGAGGATGTGAATCCCTCGAAGTCCCCCTTGTCCTCTGTAGGTCCAAACACTTCCCCAAATAACCTCTGCTGAGGTTTGGGCTTGTGCGGGAAGAGAGTGTGGAAATCCTCTAAGAGATACTCCTCAGTCACACGCTCCGCCGGAATCCAAGCATTCTCCGAACTGGCAACCAAGTACTCTAGTTGATGCCCATTCCACCTGGAGTCAAGTATCTCCTTTACTTCATTACAGAGTTCCCGTTCTTCTACGCTGGGTTGGGCGGGGCCCCCCTGTTCCCTCCCCAGGAAGCCGTGCCCCTCCCTGTAAGGCGAAAGCAGAGACCTGTGAAACACCGGATGTATCCTCATGTTATCTGGCAATTTCAGCCTGAACACCACTGGGTTGACCTGATGTGTCACCTCAAAGGGACCCACTCTCCTGGGCTGCAGTTTCTTGCAGCCCCTGAGATGACAACCACACCTTGTCCCCCACCCAGATGACTTCCCCTGGCCTCCTATGCTTGTCTGCCTCTCTCTAGTACGCCTCTTTGGCTCTCTCCAGATTCATTTTAAGCTGTTGGTGTATGGCCTCCATCTCTTCTGCAAACTGTTCTGTGGCTGGGACACTCCATTCCTCCTCCCCCCGCCTTGGAAAGGCCCTGGGGTGACACCCATAATTGGCAAGAAATGGACTCATCCCCATGGACACGTGTTCTGCATTATTGTATGCAAATTCTGCCAGTGCTAATTTCTCCACCCAATCAGTCTGCTGCTGATTGACGTAACAGCGCAGGTACTGCTTCAAAATAGCGTTCGCTCTCTCGGCCTGTCCGTTGGTTTCTGGGTGCCTTGCTGTCAAGAAGCTCACGTCTACCTGCAAAGAACTCATGAGTTTGTGCCAGAAACGTGAGGTGAACTGCCTTCCACGGTCGGATATTACCCTCGATGAGACCCCATGCAGTCGAAAGACTTGATCCACAAACAGCTTGGCAGTTTCCTCAGCTGCCACTGCATGAGAACATGCCACAAAGTGACACATCTTTGACAGCAGACCTGGGCAGGTCCATCATGAAGTCTATGGACACCACCTCCCAGGGTCTCCCCGGTGTTGATAAGGGTTCTAGCAACCCCGCCGGTGCCACCCTTTCCCTCTTGGCTCTCTGACACCTGTCGCACCCTCGAACATATTCCCGTACATCCTCCCTTACCTTGAGCCACCAGAACTGCCTCGTGACTAACAACATGGTCTTATGTTGACCAAAGTGCCCAGCTGCGGGGTTGTCATGAAGCTTTTTGAGGACTTTGGCCCTCAGGGACTCTCCCGGTACATATAGTGCCCCTTTGTAGAACAACAGCCCCCCTTTCTGTGACTGGCTGGAAGTGACTGGCTGAAGGGTGAATGTTTTGCCAGGGTCCATGTGCAGGAGCTGCTACTCTGATGCAAAGACCTTCGTTAAGTCTTCAAAAGCCTGCTGCGCTTTCTTTGTCCACACAAACTTTTTCTTCCCACTGAGACAATCAGTTATGGGCACGGACAGATGTGGAAAGTTCTTGATAAAATTTCAGTAGAAGTTGCTGAAGCCCAGGAACCTCTGTACATCCTTCTTCATCTTTGGGCTTTTCCAGTCTAACACTGCCTTCACCTTCTCCTGATCCATGGCCAGTCCTTTATCCGATAGCCGGTACCCAAGGAACTCTACTTCCCAAGCATGGAACTGGCATTTCTCCAGCTTGACCCATAACTTATGCTCCTTTAGTTTCTCCAACACTTGCCGAACGTTCCGAACGTGCTGTTCCTCATACTCAGAAAAGATCACGATGTCATCCAAAAAGCAAATGCAGTTCTGGTACAGTAGGGAGCCCAGTACGTGGTGCATGAAGGCCTGGAAACACGGACTGCCGCCCTGTAATCCGAACGGCATAACGAGATACTCAAATGCCCCTAGGGGGGTGAACATGGTCGTCTTCCATTCGTCTCCTTCCCTCACCCTGATCAGGTTGTATGCTCCTTGGAGGTCAAGCTTGGTAAAAATTCTGCCCCTCCTGACTCTTGCCAAAACATTGTCAATTCTGGGCATGGGGAAGGCCAGGGGTTCTGTTAGGCTGTTCACGATCCTAAAGTCCACCACCAGACGGCGCTCTTTCATCCTCCTCTCGTCCACAAAGAACACGGGACTACTTCCTACTGCCTTGGATTCCCTGGTAAAACCTCTACTCAAGTTCTTATCAATAAACTACCTTAAATCTTGTATTTCTTGGTTGGACATTGAGTACAGCTTACCCGCCGGCAGCTTGGCCGCTGGCACCAAATTGATCTAACAATCATATGGTCGGTGGGGTGGTAGCTTGTTAGCCTCCCGCTCGCTGAAGACGTCCTCAAAATCCGCATATTGCTGCGGAATCCTCTTCCTCTCCTCCAGACTCGCCCTGGTGACCTCTTTCATGGTTCCTCCTCCCCCAGTGTTCCACACAGTGTGCCAACCCAAAGGTGAGGGACCGCTGGTGCCACGACACCACTGGGTCGTGGAGAGCCAACCAACTCATTCCCAGAATAATGGGAGGTCCTGCCAAGGTGGCCACATGAAAAGCAATGTTTTCGGCGTGTCTGGAGACTCTCATTCTCATGGGGGGGGGGGGTTGGTGAGTGACTCCCCCCCCCCAGCAACTCTCTCCCATCAATGGTGGTGACTTGCAAGGGAAAATCTAGTGGTAGCAGGTGCAACTGATGCTCCAAGGCAAAGTCTCTGCTGAAAAAATTGGCACTCACTCCTGAATCGATTAACGCCTGCACTTCCATTGGGTGGCCATTAGGGAGCTCCGGCACCACCTTGACTGCTATGTCCACCTTGGGGGGGGGCACAGTTGGGGCCCTTCTACTGGTTGCCCGCCTGACTGCTGCCCCTGTTTACCTGCAGCCAGGCATTTTCGTTTCCCTGCTCCTTATGCTTCCCTCCTTCCTCCTCCTTAGCTGCCACCCCCACCATTCCTTGCCAGCCTTTACACTGCAGACAAGCCTTGGCAAAATGGCCCGGACGCTGGCAGAGGAAGCACTTTTTGGTTGACTTCCAATCCCTTCCCTCCTTTTTCCTTGGGACCTCAGCCTTTGAAATTTCCCGCATGCGGGCTCCATCGATTTCCATTGGCTCTGCCAGTGGCAGCCTGTGTGAAGTTCCCGCTGGTGTTTCAGGAATGCGGTTGCCATGATACAGTGGAATTTGGTGGATTCATGGAGATTGCACCACCCTAAGGAAAAATCATATACATATTATGCAGGAATTCGTAATACCCAGCATAAAATTGACTTTTTCCTAACATCAGCATCATTACATACATTTACTAGCCGATGTGACATTGATATTCCCATTATAGCTGATCACTCAGCAATAATACTGGAATATAATTTATCTAAAACCCAGGAAGGCATGAGGAGATGGTATCTTAATATATCATTATTAAATGAAAAAAACTTTATTCAATATATAACCCAAGAAACACAAATGTATTTTACAAATAACTCCAAATCTTCAACGTCAAGACTGATGGAATGGGAAGGATATAAAGCTCACATCAGAGGGAAGAAAAAATCCTTCTCTGCCAACAAAGCCAAGCTGCAAAGATTAAAAGAAAATAATCTAAAAACTTCTTTAAAAACACTATGGGGTGATATGGCAAATAACCCATCTAAGATTACATATGAAAGAATACAACAACTAACATTAGAACTGAATAATATACTAGCTCAAAAAATTGAGTTCAGCCTACTTAGTCTAAGACAAATATATTGGGAACAGGGAGAAAGACCGACAAAAATTCTAGCTAATCATCTAAAACAAAAGAAAGCGAACCAAAGAATACCCTTAATAAGAAATGAAAATAACATCGCAGCAACCTCATAATGAATTTTTTTAATTCTACAAAGAATTATATGAAGGGCCAGAAAATATATCAGAGGATGAGATGGAAAACTTCAAGATATTAAAATACCAACTATTGAAGAAGATCAAAAAGATATGCTATCAGCACCCCTAAATATATTAGATATTGAGACTGTAATAGAAACAATAGGGAATGGGAAATCACCTGCACCAGACGGTTTTCCTATAGAATGGTATAAAATATTCAAAAATCGACTAGTCACCAGACTTCTAGAAGTCTATGAGGAAATAGCTCATAAAGGTATATCTGCTACAACATTCAATGAAGCTTTAATAATAATTATACCAAAACCTAACAAAGACCCTACTAAATGCGCAAATTATAGACCAATATCATCAATGAGGTGAAACTCGAAAAATTAGAATATTGTGGAAAATTTCATTTATTTCAGTAATTCAACTTAAAAGGTGAAACTAATATATGAGATAGACTCATGACATGCAAAGCGAGATATGTCAAGCGTTTATGTGTTACAATTGTGATGTTTATGGTGTACAGCTGATGAAAACCCCAAATTAACAATCTCAGAAAATTAGAATATTAAATGAAATCAGCAAAACAAGGACTGCAAATAGAGCAATATTGGACCTCTGAGAAGTAGAAGCATGCACATGTACTCAGTACTTGGTTTGGGCCCCTTTTGCATCAATTACTGCCTCAATGCGGCGTGGCATGGATGCTATCAGCTTGTGGCACTGCTGAGGTGTTATGGAAGACCAGGAAGCTTCAATAGCAGCCTTCAGCTCTTCTACATTGTTCGGTCTCATGTCTCTCATCCTTCTCTTGGCAATGCCCCATAGATTCTCTATGGGGTTCAGGTCAGGTGGGTTTGCTGGCCAATCAAGTACAGTAATCCCATGGGCATTGAACCAGGTTTTGGTACTTTTGGCACTGTGGGCAGGTGACAAAATCCTGCTGGAAAATGAAATCAGCATCCCCATAAAGTTCGTCTGCGGAAGGAAGCATGAAGTGCTGCAAAATCTCTTGGTAGATGGCTGTGTTGACCCTGGACTTAATGAAGCACAGTGGACCAACACCAGCTGATGACATGGCTCCCCAAATCAACACAGACTGTGGAAACTTCACATTGGACTTCAAGCATCTGGCATTGTGTGCCTCCCCATTCTTCCTCCAGACTCTGGGTCCTTCATTTCCAAGTGAGATGCAAAAGCTGCTCTCATCAGAAAAGAGATTTGGGGAGCCATGTCATCAGCTGGTGTTGGTCCTAACAAAGACCCTACTAAATGTGCAAATTATAGACCAATATCATCAATGAATGTTGATGCAAAGATTTTGAATGCAATATTGGCGGCAAAATTACAAAAAGTTATTCAAGACTTGATACCTAATAATCAAAAAGGTTTTATAAAAACAAGACAAGCTACAGATAACATCAGATTAACAATAGATTTGATAAATTTAAATGCAGATGAAGAGGAGTTTATGATATTGTCATTAGATGCAGAAAAGGCTTTTGACAGAATATATAAAGAATTCATAGGGTTTGTGTTACGTAAATTTGGTTTCCCTATAGAATACTCTAATTGGATTAAAATGATTTATAAAAACCCAACGTTCCAGATTGTTACAAACGGAAGAATTTTGAATTTGATTAGTTTAAATCGAGGAACGAGACAAGGATGTAAAACACAACAAAGATAATTACAAAATTGTATTATTTGCGGATGATATCCTTTTATTTATTACAAAACCAGAAGAAACAATTCCCAAAATTATGGAGAAAATAAAAACCTTTGGCAGAATATCAGGATATTCTATAAATTGGACAAAATCAGAGGTTTTACCAATTGGGCCAAGGGCTACATTGTATAAAGGTAAAGGTAAAGGACCATTAGGTCCAGTCGTGACTGACTCTGGGGTTGCAGTGCTCATCTCACTTTATTGGCCGAGGGAGCCGGCATACAGCATCCAGGCCATGTGGCCAGCATAACTAAGCTGCTTCTGGCAAACCAGAACAGTGCACGGAAACGCTGTTTACCTTACCGCCAGAGCAGTACCTATTTATCTACTTGCACTTTGACGTGCTTTCGAACTATAGGAACCATCAATTTCGGATGTGCAAAGACTTTATTAAATACTTGGGTATAATGATTTCATCAGATATAGACCAAATTGTAAAATTAAATTTGAATCAAATTATTAATGAGATTTCTTTGGATATTGAAAGGTGGGGACCTCTAAACCTTTCCCTTTGGGGAAAGGTTAATGTCCTCAAAATGAATGTTGTTCCAAAGCTTTTATACATTCTTAGAGGATTACCAATACATATTCCCAAATTTTACTTCCAAAAAATAAATCAACTATTTAGATCGTGCCTATGGGGTACAAAGCCACCAAAAATATCACTACATAAAATGCAACTTCCAACTAAGGAAGGTGGCTTTGGCCTCCCAAATCTGGAACTATATCACCAAGCCTACCTGCTGAGTAAGACTAACGATTGGAGAGCTAGCAGGAATCCCAGTTGGGCTAGTCTCGAATACAGTTTCTTTGAACCTCTTGTAGGGTGGACTATACTCTGCTCCAGTTTTATGAAACACCCTATTATCCTGGAGACTATTAAAGCACCTATAAAAATTTGGATGAATATAAATAAAAATAATAAGGATGACCCCTTTCAGCATGAGAAATTAACAATATGGGCCAACCCAAAATAAAAAATTGGAAATCAAGTAATAATTTGGCAAAATTGGATGAAAAAAGGTATTTTGACATTGAATCAATTAATTGATTAAAATTACAAATTTGTGGAACATAAGACTTTGCAAGTAAAGTGTGGATTAACCATTGAAACACAATGGCAATACACCCAATTGAAACATATGTGTGAGGAGAACCTGAGCTTACAGGGTTCAACAGCTCAGAGTGTACGTCCTGCCTACTGTGGGGTGGGGAGACTCTGTGTCACTTCCGAGAGTCTCAGTCCTTTGTTCTATTCTGCTTTTGCTTTTAAGAGGAGCAGACGTGTTTTTTCACGATGCTGCGCGCTGTTTTAGATAACGGTTAGTTCTGCTGTAATAAACTGCTTTTAGTTATTAGTATCTCTGTGTGAGACTCTGTTAATGCACACGGAAGACAGCAGCTTTCTCTGGACGCTGCTAAACACTGCTATTTTGCTCAGAGCATCGGAATGCGGACTTTGGAATGCAGAGGCCTGGCGCAGCAAAAGCGGGCCGGACGCCAGCCTTATCTGAGCAATAAATCTTCAGATTTATTGGAAAGGCAGTTTGGTCCTGACGCTATAGCAGCATCAGAAACACCCTTGCTGCTACAAGATTTAATTTCTGCAACAAAAACAAAGAACTCTACACTTGCACTATATAAAACCCTACTCAACAGAAAGAAATATGATTTAGAATATGAAAGACAAAAATGGAGTGAAGAGTTAGGGGTACAGATAACAAATGATATATGGGAGTCAAGTATAAAATCAACAGAAATAGCATCTATGGATTTAAGACTAAGACTTATTCAGCAGAAAATAATATTCAGAGTCCACTGGACTTCATCAAAACTTTACCAGAAAAAAATAACAAATGCAGACAACTGCTGGAGATGTGGAAGTAAAAATGCGAACTTAGTACATATGATGATTAACTGCCCGATGAGAACATCATTTTGGTGCGAGGTGAGGATATATATAGCAAGAGTAATAAAGAGTTTGTGACAAGGGAGTAAATCAGTCACTGATTCAATGGTCAACAACAAATTTGTTGTCTGCGTTTTTTCAGTTGATTTAGGACAAATCTGATGCGTTGAATCCAAAAATCACATTGGTTTTGCTCAATCAGGTCAAGTTTTTGAGCTATGGCCACATGTCGTTCTTTACGTTTTTGTTCACATGTACGCTTGTGTGGAGCATTTTAGAAGAAGTTGGTGGGGGTAAAATGCCATGTCGAATAATTGTTTTTATTGGAAATGATTATTTTAATGACAAGAAGTATTCAGGCCCGATAGTTCTGGGTGATTATGTTGAAAAGGGATCAGTTTGAAGTCATAAAACCTCGAAGTCTTCCATAAATTGGTGCGGCTGGGATCAACAGAAAGAACCGGAGCAGCCTCAATTATCCTGATCTTCAATCAGCACGTCGTCCTGTAGCTTATTGTGATGAAATTCCAGTGCCTATCTTCGGAGAACTTCCTGACATTAGTGACGAAGATGCCTCCAGTGTTGAAGGACATGAAGAAGAATAAGTGGTTCTTGAAGATGATGCTCCACATACATTTTCCCAAAAGGAGTTGAATGATCTAGTTCGCGACCTCAGCTTGTCAAAGGACTCTGCCGAACTGTTGGCATCCAGATTGAAGGAAAAAAACCTCCTCTCTGACAGTGCTCGCATCAGCTTCTTCCACAACAGGCATCAAGAGTACCTCCGTTTTTTCTCGGAAGAGAAGGACTTGGTGTACTGTGCAGATATTGCACAGCTTCTGCTCAAGCTTGGAGTGCCACAGTACGAACCCAGAGATTGGAGACTGTTCATTGACAGCAGCAAGCGATCACTGAAATGTGTTCTGCTACACAATGGCAACCAGTTTGCCTATATACCCCTGGCTCACTCGACTACACTGAAGGAGAACTATGAAGCGGTGAAGTATGTGCTGGAGAAAATTGGTTATGATCAGCATAAGTGGTTTATTTGTGTTGACCTGAACATGGTGAACTTTTTGTTGGGACAACAGTCTGGCTTCACCAAGTACCCATGTTTTCTGTGCATGTGGGATAGTAGGGACCGTGCTCAGCATTACACGAAGAAGGACTGGCCTGTGCGGGAGGAATTGGTGCCTTGCAAAGAAAGGAACGCCATCAACGACCCTCTGGTGGACAGAGACAGAATACCCTCTGGAGACAGAATACTCTTCCCACCGCTGCACATCAAGCTTGGCTTAATCAAGCAGTTCACCAAGGCTCTGGACAAGGATGGTGACTGCTTCACTTACTTGTGCCAGGCTTTTCCAGGATTGACCATGGAGAAGTTGAAAGCTGGCATCTTTGACAGTCCTCAGATCTGTCAGCTCATCAGAGATCCAGAGTTTGGAAACTCAATGAACGAAGTGGAACTGGAAGCGTGGAAGGCATTTGTTCTGGTAGTGAAGAACTTTCTTGGCAACAATAAGGCCAGAAACTACGCAGAACTTGTCAACAACATGCTGACTGCTTTCAGAAACCTGGGCTGCAACATGAGCGTCAAGATGCACTACCTATTTTCGCTTGCAAAAATTTATCATTTGCCCGATAATAAATGTTGGAAATGTAAAGAAACTGAAGGTACATTCTTTCACCTTTGGTGGACGTGCCCAAAGATTAAGGCTTTCTGGGAAATGATCTATAATGAAATGAAAAAGGTATTTAAATATACCTTCCTGAAGAAACCAGAGGCCTTCCTTCTGGGCATTGTCGGCCAATTGGTGCCAAAGAAGGACAGAACTTTTTTTATGTATGCTACAACAGCAGCAAGAATACTTATTGCAAAGTATTGGAAGACACAAGATTTACCCACTTTGGAAGAATGGCAGATGAAGGTGATGGACTATATGGGATTGGCAGAAATGACTGGCAGAATCCGAGACCAGGGAGAAGAGATGGTGGAAGAAGATTGGAAGAAATTTAAAGACTATCTACAGAAATATTGTAAAATTAATGAATGTTAGAATGATGTTGGATAGAAATTAAGTGGTTTCCAGCTGTAATGCTTTAAGAATATGGAAGAAGGGTATAAATAGGTAAAAAAATAACTAAAATGGCGTTGGACTGGAAATAAGTGGTATTAGCAACAAAGTTAATAAGAATATGCAAAAATGAATTGATAATGGATGAGAATACTGAGTTATAAAATGTTAAGTTATAGAGATAAGATAAATGAAAGAGGGTAAGGATTTGCTGATTTGATTATTTAAATGGGAATACAAGAAGGGGAGGTGTGAGGAAGTCAAAGAAACAAGCAAATGAGTTTTAAGTTATGAAAAATAATTGTTTTTAATTTTTCTTATTTTTTCTGTATGTTTACTTATTTTTTTATTATGTGTTTTTGTATATTTGTCTTTGTAAAATCTTAATAAATATTTCTTAAAAAAAAAAAGATGCACTACCTATTTTCACATATGGACCGGTTTCCTGAGAACCTGGGTTCAATGAGTGACGAGCAGGGGGAGAGATTCCATCAGGACATGAAAGAGATGGAGACCAGGTATCAGGGTCGCTGGGATGCAGTCATGATGGCTGACTACTGTTGGACTCTGAAGAGAGACCTCCCTGCCGCTGAGCATTCCAGGAGTTCCAAGAAACGGAGGTTCAAGCCCTGAAGTTTGAAAAATGGTGAAGCAACATGCAATTTACGTGTACTTACCTTTATCAATGCCCACCATTCAGTTTACAGTAATCAATGTTTCTATCAGGTAATCAATATATGTTGTTGGAAAAACATTTTTTTTCTCTTAAAAACATATTTAGGATGATATGTGTTGACAAAAATCAGCTGATAATGCCACAAAAATGTAATCGATTTTGTCACAAGATCTGATTTTTTTCAAATCAACATAACACAAAAACCTGACCTGATGGAGAGAAACGGATGTCATTTCCTGATTCAGCAGTGCAAAAATACCCTAAATCAGTTGTAGAAATCTACACAACATTCAAAAAGTAAAAAATTGTTGCCCAGTGAATGCTCATACCGAATAACCATCATAGTATAAGTACTCTACAGAAGCAATGTCATTTGGCTTTGCTACACCTGGCAGCATATCATTTAAGATGTTCAGAAGATGCTTTATGTGATCTATCCATGATAGAAAGGCCTTCGGTTTTGGGTAGTTGACAAAAACAAGTTTTTGAGGTATCAATATCAAATTCCATTCTTTTCCCTGGACCGAAGTTTGCCGGGCAACTGAGTTATCCTGTAATATGTCACAATCAATGTTATGGGTCATATCTTCTCTAATATCCGTACTTCCAGATGTTTTCCTTCCAGGGTTCAGAGGTGTTGCTTCTGTCACTTCATTTGTTTCGATACCCTGCTTCGGGGTTACTTCCTCAGATGTTGACTGGATCTCTGTTGTGTTTGATCCCACTTTACTTTCCTCTTTGCTGTCCTGTGGGGCAAGTTTGTTTGGGCCGGTTGTGGATGTCGTTGGAATCAATTTATACAGTTTCTGCCATTGTTTTTTTTGAATGCGATGGGTTATATTCGATTTCCTTGATGTTTTAATGTTTTTGCTCTTCTTGCTTGCTTTGGCTTTTTGGCTATGTAGTCTCTTATTGATTACTAGCTGCTTCGTATTAGCTGGTTCAGAGGGGGCTGATCAATGAATCAGTAACATTAGGCTCTGTACCTTTTTATTGAAGTGTGCAAGTTTCCACTAACGTCAGGAGTAGCCCATTTGTTATTGTTAAGAATTTTTTCATAATGGACAGGTGGTCCTATCAAATGGAGCTGGTCCTGAAGATAACCGTCTCTCTCCTCCGCTTGGATGCATATGGAAGTGACCTGCTGGCTTTGGGAGTTTTTTTCTGACTCAGAAGGCAGCCTCTGGGAAATTATGTCAGTTGTATTTGTCTTGTTGGATTCCTCAGCCAGGGCCGGTTCTTGAGCCAGGATTATTAAGTGATTTGTATTCTCTGGTTCTTGTAGGGGCCCTTTAAGGCGAGTTGGCTGAACCAAAGCAGTGGGAGGAGGAGGAAGGGCCCCATGCAATGTCCACTCGCTTGGCACCCTCCTGCTCTCCTCACACTGGGGAAAATATTGTGTGATTTTACTTTGTCTCCCACGAAATCCCCGGGAGCTGACCAGCAAGGCTGGCACAATTCCCAGGTCTTTGCAATTCTTCCTAGCAAGTACCATAATGTATCACAATGTTTATATTATCTGTCTGCAACTTAGGAATCAGTTCTCATCAAAATACAGCAGTCTTGAGTTTTATGAGGCTGGGGGCGATTTCATCACTTGTTAGCGATTATGATAAATGAGTTGTTTGTAGTTTGTAGCTCACAAACGATCTTGCGTTTGGCGTTTAGTACTGCCTGGGAGAGTACTCAGCCCAACCCCACTTCATGCAGCTTTTAAGGGAGGGTAACAATATACAAGGGCATAAAACAATAAATTAAAACAATAAACCAGAGCTCTAAGAGAATTTAATTTAACACAATGAAACAAAAAAATTAAAACGGACACTAAAGATTGGTTATAAGTAACTTGCTTATCAGGAGCAACCTTAGAGCTCTAGCCCTGGCTTCCTGTTTCCAGTGGTGGGAAATGGTTAACTCCCATGAGACCGGACCCCGACCGTGCCGATAATTCAGGGCTGATGTGGGAGTAATTGTCGGAACTCCGTTCGACCGAGCTGCTCCTCTGGTCGAGTCCTCCGGAATCTCCTCTGACGGTGATTAACGACCTAAGCCTTTGATGAGGCTCCAGGCACGTTCCCATTACACAGAGTATACAAACAGCAGCAGAAGGACAAGAAATATGAGCCTACATCGCTACGTTTTATTTCTCACTATGCAGGACAATAAGAATATACATCTGCTCTCTGTGAAAGCAGAGAACCAACTGGAACAAAGGAACAGGAAGCCAGTAACATCAACATCTGTCTCCCGTGAGACTTCCAACAGTTTGGAATGTAAACAGAGTCTTGTGACTCCAAGCACTGCACAGTGGCATAATAGAAACCTAACATCTTCCCCCTTTGTGTGAACACCACTGGGCAGTGTGTCAGTACAATCTCAGTACAAACCCAGTTTCTGTACATAGGTACCGTGTTGATCCCTTGGAACAACCTTGGACAATAAATCAACAGGAATTTCATTACCTGGCATGTAGGACACTGTTACGAGTCCTTTCTGAACACATTCCCTAGCATGTTGCAGCTTCAATTGCAAGTGCTTCGTGCTTTGCTTACAACCTTCAGAAGTCAGCAAAGCCAAACATGCTTTGTTGTCCTGATAAACCTGGATTGGACACTTTACAGGAATTCTCATGTCTTTACACAATTGTAACAACCATTCACAATCCACAAGTGAATAAGACAGTGCATTCAGTTCAGCTTCACAAGAACCTAAGCTTACTGTTGTTTGCTTCCTGCAAAACCAATCAAATAGACCCTGATTGTACATGTAGCAAACTCCAGACATGCTTTTCCTGTCTGTAGTGTCACTTCCAAAACTCGCATCAGCAAATATCTCAAGACCGCTAGACTTCTGATTGTTAAATCTCAGTCTGTAATGCATAGTGCCTTTCAAATAGCGTGCTATGCGTTTCAGAGCTTTCCAATCCTTAACTGTAGGATTGTTGACATGTCTGCTTAGCAAATTAGTGCTATCTGCGATGTCAGGTCTTGAACATCTGGCAATGAAGTTTAGTTTGCCTAGCACACTTCTGTACAGTGTAGTGTCAGCAAATGCTTCTTCAGTATCATCTGCCTGATAACCTGTTGTCATTGGTGTGTCTACAGGGTTAGCATCCATTAGGTTTAGTTTGCTTAACACATCAGCAATTTTCCGTGACTGGTGTACTAAAATATTACCATCTTGGTCTCTCCCTATTTCTAGAGATAGGTAGTTGGTGACCTCACCAAGATCTTTCATGTGAAAGTGCTCTTTCAGTTGAGCTAGGGCGCTATTGTACATCTTGACATCTTTCCAAAATAAAAGAATATCATCAACATAAAACAAGCAATACAGCTTCTTTTGCCCTTCCTCTTTGACAAATACACATGGATCAGCTTTACCTTGCTGAAAACCTAGAGAAAACAATACTTCAGTGAGTTTAGAGTGCCAGCATCATGCACTTTGCTTGAGACAATATAGGGACTTCTTCAGAGAACAAACAAATCCCTGTTTTACCTGTACACCATGAGGTGGAAGCATATAAAGTGATTCACCTAAGGTTCCGTACAAAAATGCTGTATTCACATCGTGATGAGAAACATGTAGATTCTCTTCTGCAGCAAGTTTGAGCATAAGCCTAATGCTCTCATATCTCACGGTGGGCGAGTAGGTCTCATGATAGTCTTCTCCTGGTACCTGTGAAAAACCTCTGGCTACCAATCTGGCTTTGTGTCTGACTATCTTGCCATTTTGATCTGCCTTTGCTTTGAATACCCATTTGCTGCTAACCAGCCTCATTCCTGGGACTACTGGAACTAGCTCCCATGTTTTGTTCCTCTCTAAGGAATCAAGCTCAGCCTTCATGGCGGTTAACCATGGCTCAGCATCCTTTGAATCCAAAGCCTGGATCTCTTGGGAACTTGAAGGTTCAAATACCTTCTTGGAGCTATTAACAGCAGTTACAGCTTTTGCTGCTTTAGCAAATTCATCAACAAATCTCTTTGGAGGTCTACCTTTTGTGGCTCTTTCAGACCTGCGAATCAAGCGTAAGTCTTCAACACTCTCCTCTTCTTTCTTATGAGAAAAGTGGCCTATAGTGAACAGTGGTTCCTCCAATTCTCCATCAGAGCCTTCAGAGTGTCGCATAGAGGCTTTCGCACTCTTGAAATCCTCTGAATCATCTGATTCAGTCTCAGATTCAGAATCAGAACCTTCATCAGTGGGTGTGGGGTTTTGCTGCTGCTTATCCTCAGTCTCTTCACTGTCATCAGGATAACATTGGAAAATTCCCACATTCTCCCCCCACTTGGCATTGTACTCAACACTTCTAGTGAGCCTAATTGTCTTAGAGTCAGTCATCATTACTCTGTAAGAACCTTTCTGATACCCTAGAAAGATACCATGCAAACCGTGTTTGCCTAAGTTGAAGCTTTGTGGTGTGTGAACCCACATGTTAGAACCAAAAAATCTCATGTGCTTGATGTATGGTTTCTTGCCAAACATCTTTTCGTAGGGGGTACAACCAATCGGTGATGATAATCTCCGATTATAAGTGTAAACAAAACAGCTGAGCGATTCTGCCCAATAACTCTGGAAGATTGGCATCATGCAGCAAGGTTTTCAAGCCTTGAAGCAATGTCTGATTTGCCCTCTCACAAAGTCCATTCATCCAAGGAGACCGTGGACTTGACAAATCATGTTGAATTCCTTTCTCAGTCAGAAAAGCTTCAAACTGCTGAGAAGTGAATTCTCCCCCTCGATCTGTAAATAGACACTTCACCTGTTTACCATGCACATTTTCCAACCAAGCACAGAATTCCTTGAACCTAGGAAACGCTTCTGATTTCTGCTTGAGATTGAACACATAAATATACCTGGAAAATGAATCAATGAGGACCATGAAGTACCTGGCTCCACCCAAAGAGGGTGATAGTGGACCAACGAGATCAGCATGCACTACCTGGTATGGTTCTGTAGCTTGTCTACTAGACACCTTACCTTTTGCAGCCATTTTGACCTTGTTCGCTGCGCATGCCTTACACTTCATGTGGTACCTGCAGGGTTTACCTTCAACTTACCTTCAACTAAGACAGGCATTTTGGAAACTGCCTCGAAGTTCAAATGACCAAATTTCCGGTGAAAATCTTGAATACATCCTGCATGCAAAACCTTGTTAGTATCTGCAATACAACAAGTTTCATCCTGCACAACATCAACAGAATCATCATAATGCAATACAAACAAACGATCAACATAATCAGCATGCAATACAAAGTCATCTTTCTTGGTGATGGTGCACTTCCTCTTCTTGAAGGAAACGTCTATGTCCTGTTCAGTCAGCTGCGAGACACTCAATAGGTTGTGTGCAGCATCTGGAACAAAAAGAACGTTGCGTATCGATGCATCCAAGCTGTGAAGAACAACCGTTCCATAGCCTTGACTCGAGATCGTGTGGTCATCCGCCTGGTGAATCGCACCTTCCTGCGAAGTAAAGGACACGAATAGATGCTTATCTCGGCAAACGTGCCTGGTGGCTCCCGATGGTCCCAGCAATTCAGATAACACCGTCGATGCCGGGAAATTGGGAAAATGCTGCAACTCAACCCCAAGAACAACAACACCGTGCATATCCTAAGAACGGTTGCATCATTACCGAACCAGTGGGAGAGCTGATAACAATTTCCCCACCACAATGAAGCCAAGCCAGTTATGGAACGAGCAGCCTTAACATTATCTCATGGAACATAGCGGGTTGGGCCAACAAACTAGGGGACTGTTGCGAATTCCTCGCGGCGCTTTTAGCGAACACTCAGAGTCCCAGGTTTCTTTTCAGTGCAGTCTTTTTAATGTGAGCTATATACAAGTATTTACAAAAACAGTCCATACAGAGTACCTGCTCCTTTTTAAAAAAATAAATAAATTTTTATTGAAGTTTTACAAAAGAGAAAAATAAAAATTCACAGAATAAAAAAACCACAGATAAAAATAAACATTACAAAAAAGAAAACACAAAGAATACACAAAAAACAGCTAATTAAGAAAAAAGAAATTTGAAAAAAGAAATAAAACAAATCCATTTTTCTCAGTATCCTCAAATTCATATGCTTATATCCTTGACCTCCTCACACCTCCCCCCTTTTGTGTTCCCATTTACATACTTAATTCAGCAAATTCTTACCCTTTTTCAAATATTTTAACTTTATACCATAACATATTATACCTCGATATTTTCAACCATTTATCAATACATTTTTTACATAATCTTATTAACTTTTGTCACTAGTTACCACTTATTACCAATCCAAGCATAATTTTAACATTCATTAATTTTACAGTATTTCTGAAGATAGTCTTTAAATTTCTTCCAGTCTTCTTCCACCAACTCTTCTCCCAGGTCTCGGATTCTGCCAGTCATTTCCGCCAATTCCATATAGTCCATCAGCTTCATCTGCCACTCTTCCAGGGTGGGTAGCTCTTGTGTCTTCCAATACTTTGCTAAAAGAACTCTTGCTGCTGTTGTTGCATACATAAAGAAAGTTCTGTCCTTCTTTGGCACCAATTGGCCGACCATGCCCAAGAGAAAGGCCTCTGGCTTCTTAAGGAATGTATATTTAAATATTTTTTTCATTTCGTTATAAATCATCTCCCAGAAAGCCTTAATCTTTGGGCACGTCCACCAAAGGTGAAAGAATGTTCCTTCATTTTCCTTACACTTCCAACATTTATTATCGGGCAAATGATAGATTTTTGCAAGCTTGACTGGCAGAGTACCTGCTCCTTAAGGCAAACGAATACTCTCCACCACAGCACCGCAACACCAAAGCACAACCACCACCACAACCACAATTACTGTTGAACAGGCTTTCCTTTTAAAACAGGTGATAGCCAATCACATTCCTACTGAGTCACTCTGACCCAGCACTTCACAGAGTATTGCATCAGCCTGTTGAAGCCTGCAGACTTACTCATCATCCTGCGAATCCCAACACTCCTCCTTAAGTCAAAGGCTTGAGACCTAATAATTCTCTTAAGTCTCGAAATTTAGGAGCATCCAAACATTTTGTATACAAATCCGCCACATTACATTTTGTGTTACAGTGCTGTACCTTTAACCCATTTCTTTCCAAAGCATTTTTCACATTTCCATATCTTATAGCAATATATTTACTCTTGCTCTTAAAGTTCTGTTGGTTAGCAAGCTGTTGTGCAGCCATGTTGTCACTTAGCACAGTGATTGGCATTTCAGAAGGTATTCCAAGCTCTTTTGTTAGACAAGCAAACCACTCTATTTGTGACACACATTTGCTTATGGCTGAGTACTCTGCTTCACAAGTACTTGTGGCAACAAATGTTTGTTTCTGGGATTTCCACTGAACCAGGGCATTTCCAATATATATGGCATAGCCAGTGGTAGACTTTCCATTTTCTCTGTCCCCCCAGCTGGCATCAGTGTATGCATATACTTGCTGATCATATCCTGTATCCAGCACCAGTTTGTAATCTTTTGTGCCTTTCATATACCTTAGGATTCTTTTAAGTGCTACCCAATCTCTCTGAGCCGGGTCTGCACTTCTTTGGCTTAACATGTGCACTGCCAATGTTATGTTGGGTCTTGTCCAACAACTTAAATATAACAGAGAACCCAACAGAGAATGAAATGCTGTTGCATTCTCACATTTTTGTCCTTCTGGTTCATTTTTGTACTGGGTAGTTATGGGAGTGTCAACCTCATTTGCCCTCTCCATTAGAAGCACACCTGTGCCAAAAGGAGAGAAGTCATCTACTATTAGGCAAAGGAGAATTACTGACTTCTTTAAATTTGACAACCCACCAAGATCAGCGTTCCCCCCTTCTCCATTGTGACTACCTAAACCTCAGTCAAATCCTCCCCTGTTCTCCCTTTTAAGCTGGAACATAGCAGGCTGGAAAGGGAAAAAATCTGACCCGGACCTTGTAAAACTAATAAACTCACACCAAGTAATTCTCTTGCAAGATACATGGGACGAGGGGAGAGTAGATATTAATGGTTTTGATGTTACATCATTACCGGCATGCCCGTCTACTAAAGGAGGCCGGCCTAGTGGAGGATTAGTTATAGCAATTTCCCTGAAAATACAGGCAAAACTCACGCTTGTAAATGCTTCCACCTTTGCAATTACAGCCCTGATTACGGGGAAAAACTTTGAACTTGTTATAACAAATGTTTATCTTCCTCCTGGAGGCAACATTGCAGACTTATACAATAAATGGGGAATCTTGGAGGAACATCTTACTCTTTGTCACTCCAAATACCCCAATATACCCAATGTTATTGCAGGGGACTTCAATGCTCGCATTGCAACCAACTGGGAGTCCTTAATCAAAGCCAAATGGTGGATAACCCCAGAATTCATTGATGACCTCTCCCTCCATAATCAAAGACTTTCCAAAGACAAAAGGGTGAATGAAGCAGGAACCCTTCTTTACCAATTGGTACTACGTCTAAACTTAGTGATTCTAAACGGGAACTGCCCGCCTGACGTACCGGGTGAGTTTACACACATAAGCTCCTCTGCAAACAGTGTCCTGGATTATATGTTAGTATCTCATGACATATTCCCCAAATTTTCCTACTTTAAAGTTGAAAATATTCAACTGAGCGATCACCTACCGTTGGTCGCCACAATGACTATAGACTGGACCCCAGATGGAGACAGACACCCATCACATTTGATTACGAACTCAGCACTGCAAATCAAAAGTATAAAATGGTCCAAACTACAGGCCCAAAAATACTCAGAATATTTCCAACAAGGACTAAAACAAGCATACTCAGGCTTAATTGAGGATCATTATAACTATGACCAAACTCTAAGACTATTCTCGAATCTGTCGGAAGATTTAACGTCTTTTTTCTCTGTCCCGATGCATAAAATAAATCGAACACAAAGGAAGATAGGTGCATTGTGGTTCAATAGTGCTTGTAAACAGGCTAGACAACTTCTTGGTAACATCTACAAAGAGTATAAAGCCTCCGGGGCAACGGTCCTGCCAAAAGAATATTTCCAAGCAAAATCGGCCTACAAGCAAATTCAAAAGGGAGCCAGACAGGAATGGCAAGTGAATCAATGGCG
The DNA here is from genome assembly GCF_964270895.1 of Podarcis filfolensis. Lineage (NCBI taxonomy): Eukaryota > Metazoa > Chordata > Lepidosauria > Squamata > Lacertidae > Podarcis > Podarcis filfolensis. The sequence continues at coordinate 17,655,975 of NC_139619.1, forward strand.
GGCAATCATAGAAGCCTCATCATCACGGAACTCCAGACAATTTTGGCTCCTGGTAAATAAAAGAACTAAAAGATACCCTTTAACTATTATTTCTGCCCCGGTTTGGGAATCCTACTTAAAAAACTACTTTGCCACAACCGACTGTATTGCTAACACAAGAGATGAATCTCAAGATCAGCTTCCCCTCTGGCCCCCCACCGATCCGGAAGACATCCATGACTTGATCGTTAAACTCAAAACAGGGAAAGCGCCTGGACCAGACCTGATCCCGGCAGAAGCTATAAAATACCACGCGGACTGGTGGGCCAAAGTCCTGGCAACCATCTTCGATGCCGTTAACAACTCTGGAATGATCCCGGAAGTATGGAAGGACGCTGTTATCGTTCCAATCCACAAAAAGGGCTCACCAGATGACCCGGGGAATTACAGAAATATCAGTCTGCTCTCAATAGTGGGGAAACTGTATGCCCGCTTCCTGTTGAACAGACTTATTCAATGGGCCGAAGAGAAAAAATTAATTGGGCCCGAACAAGCTGGATTCCGCCCAAAACAGTCAACAATTAATCATATTCTAATTTTACAGCATCTTGCCAGGAAATATTCCACCCCAAAGGGTGGCCAACTCTGTGTGGCATTCATTGACCTAAAGGCAGCATTTGATAGTATCTCCAGGAGCATCCTCTGGGAAAAACTCACCCGCTAGGGCATCGACAGAAGGCTTCTCTGGCTAATAATCAAACTCCATGAGAACTCAGCGGCTAGAGTGAGACTCACCCCGGAGGGTGATCTCACCAATTCAATTCCCATTAACAGAGGTGTCCGACAGGGTTGTATATTGGCTCCATTCCTGTTTAATTTGTTCATAAGCGACATGAGGACTCCCCTAATAGAGGCTCAAGAAAAGATTCACGCACCACGCCTAGCACTTTATCGCTGCCCTTTGTTACTATATGCGGATGACGCAGTCATCCTTTCTTTTTCTAGAGTAGGTCTTATGAGGGCCTTAAAATTTTTTGGATCATATTGTAACGTAAATTCCCTTACAATTAATTATGAAAAATCTAAAGTCCTAGTTTTCTCAAAGAGCCGGAAACTCCATAATTGGAGAATTGACGGGAGAGTCATCGAACAAGTCTATAGATTCCAATACTTGGGAGTTTGGTTACAACATAACCTTAGATGGAAGGCCCATGTAGCCTATGTTACAAACAGAGCCAAAGCTATCTCCTTGGCGATCTTGCGATTTTTCTTCACCGATGGGGCCCTTCATATCCCATCGGCGCTGAAAGTCTTCAAGGCCAAGGTGATCCCGACAATTGCTTATGCCATCTCAATTTGGGGGACTTTTGTCAACTTATCTCACTTAGAGGTTATTCAAAATCAGTTTTTAAGAGGGATATTGAAACTGCCCAACTGTGTAAGTAATTCAGCACTACGCATAGAACTTAATATTGTATCCCTGGAAAACGCTCTGTGGAAGCACATACTTTGTCACTGGCTATCTCTATGGCACAGTCTCCCAAACTTGTACTTGATACAGTGTATGTGGAGAGATGATTTCCAGAGCCCATGGGTAAAAAATTTACAACTGAAAATTACGGCAATGGGAATCTCCCCATCCATATTACTAGAGCAGGATATAGTTCCAGCTAAAAGAACAGTAACCTGTAAACTAGAGGAGATGGACTTGCAGCAGAAAATGATCTTGGGCAATGGTACCTGCTCACCTCTAAACCTTGGTTTATTACCCCTCTTAAGGGGTACTTCTTCGGCTCATAGATATGCCTTTGTAAAGGCAAGATTCAACACCTTCCCATCGAATGTGCTGAGAAATAGATTCTCCAATGGACAGATATCGCTCTTATGTGATTGTAATTGTGGGGCACCGGAATCGTTGCATCACATAATTCTTGACTGTGCTCTTCACTCATCGGCCAGGAGCAAGTTTCTTGCTCAATATCTAAAGGGAATTGCCGATGATACGAATGAAGCCAAACTGAGATATCTATTAAATGATGATGACCCCCTAAGATCACTCATGGTTGCCAGATTCTTGATCAGCGTCCTATCCCTAAAGAAGAGAAACGGACTCCTGTGCGGCTCGGATAATCCCTTTAAACTATGATCTATGTTTTAGGTTGTAATTAGGTGATATCACCATGGATGTCTTTTACTAATTTATAAGCAGAGGGCGATGTTTATGTTACAAATTTATTGTAATGTATGATGTTGGTCCTTTGTTTTTGTTTTGCTTTGGTTCTTGTCTGTTGTTTGTAAGTTTTTGGCGGTTTTAAATTTGGAGGTTTAAGTACATTATGTTGGTATGGGAAACTGTCGTGTGATGGGCCAATGGCCGTAATAAAGATCAATACAATTTGCCCTCTCCATTCCATATGTCTTCAGTAACTTTTCGATTTTTTCCTTCTGACTCAGAGAGGTTCTCTGAACCTCTACTCCTAAGTAATTCTGAATCTCTCCCAAATACTTCAGTTTGTATTTGTTACCTAGGCTGTTTATAAACCAAGACACTTGCTTTTGTGCAGTTGTTATTAGACAGATATCATCAACATACAAAAGTAAATAACAAACACTTCCTTGCACCATTGCTGAATATAAACAGGAATCAGCCAGGCTTTGTTTGAATCCCATCTTTTTCAAAGTTGTGTCTATGCATTCATGCCATAGACGTGCACTTTGGTGTAAACCGTATAGTGCCCTTTGCAGCGTTAACACCATGCTGTCTTTTTCCAGCTCATAACCTGGTATTTGCTGTAAATACACCTCGGCGTCAATAGGAGCATTTAAATATGCTGAGGCAACATCAAAATGACTAACTTTTAACCCTCTCAGACTTGCCATTGCTAAAACTGATTTTACTGTTTCAGCCTTTGCTGTTGGGGCAAACACTTCTTCAGAATGTATCATTTTCCTTTGTGTAAAGCCCCTTGCAACCAACCTGGCTTTCCTCTGACAACTACCATCAGCCAGCTTTTTCACTTTAAAAACCCACTTAAAGCTCATGGGCTTTTTACCTTCAGGCAATTCTGTAGGTACAAACACATTGTTGTTTAGCAGAGAGTTATACTATGCCTGCATTGCCTTTAACCACGCCTCTTTCTCTAGAGTAGGTAACTCTTGCACTTCTTCAAAGTTTTCTGGCTCAGTTACACAAACCTGGTTTATGGTGGCTGGGAACCCATAACGGTCTGGAGGTTGACCTTTATTACTTCTTACAGACCTTCTTGGTTCATTAATCTCACCCCCTGGGCTACCTTCAGGACTGCTTTTGGGGTGGATTGATTCTGGAGATTTACCTCCTCCTGTCCCTGTTGCACTTTCTCCCCCCCCCCCCCCCGCTCCATGCTAGCAGCTGGAGAAAAATGCTCAACCTTTACCTCCTCCCTTTCAGTTTCTCTGGGAATTCTTAGCTTTGTTTCAGCTGCCTTAACAGGTAGGCTCGGCAGTAAAACTTTTTCTGGCAGCAGGTTTGCATGTATCTTGGGCCAATTTCTTTGCTCATTAAAGCTGGCTGATCGACTATAACTCAAAAGATTTTTATCATCTTCAAACCTGTAGGCTTTCGTACCACTTTCATACCCAAGAAATAGCAACTGCTGTGCCCTTTTCCCACCTTTTCTCCGGTTCTTTACAGGTATGTCAACCCATGCCTTTGTCCCAAAGATTCTCAAATGTTGCAAACTGGGACTTTTGTTATAGAGAATTTTATAGGGTATGTCATCTAGTACCCTTGACCACAAGCGATTCCCAATATAATTCGTGGTCTTAATACTCTCAGCCCAGTACTTAATTGGAAGATTTCCATCTGCTAACAATGCTTTCATTTGTGTCTGCAAGACACCTCCCCTACGCTCTGCTACTCCGTTCTCCTGAGGCGTTGCCACATTGGTAAGTCTATGTTTAATCCCTTGGGAACACAACCAGTTTCTTAGGGAGCGTGCCATAAACTCTCCTCCCCTGTCTGTCTGAATAGAGCACACCTTTTCGCCAAGTTGCCTTTCTACCCTTCTTATCCAGAACTTCAAAGTTTGGGCAACGTCAGACTTTTGCTTTAATGGATAGACCCAGCCAAATCTAGAATAGTCATCCACTAGGATCAAACAGTACTTGTTATGGGAGACACTTGGTGGAAAAGGACCAGTTACATCAGCATGAATCAACTCCAGTGGTTTTTTGGTTTCTCTCTGGCTTGCTCTTGCTACTGGGCAAGCCCTGCTTTTAACCTCCTTGCAGATATTGCAGTCTAAGTAATTATCACAACTTTTAATGTTTTTCATCCCCCCACACAACTCCAATGTTTTGTTCAGCACCTTAAAGCTAGCATGAGCCAGACGCCTGTGCAGGAGATGAATACACATATCATGGGTTGGGACATTTTGCACATTCGCAACCTTAGACTCACACTGCAGTACATACATATTAGTTCTAAGGTTAGCATTTGCCAACACTGCCCCATTTTGCTTTATCTGGCACTGATCTCCCACAAAGTTTACTTCAAAGCCTGCTTTTGCCAAGTCTGGAATACTCAGGAGATTGTTTTGCAAACTAGGCACACACAACACATTCCTGAATGTGTGTCCCAGCTGTGGGAACACAACCTCCCCCTCACAAACCACATTAGCTTTCTGGCCCGTAGCAAGACTTACATGTTTTTTGTTTGAAGCCCTAGCATCAGTTAGCAATCCTTTTCTTTTACAAAAGGTTTGAGAAGCTCCACTGTCCAGAACCCACAGCTCTTCATTTTCTTGACCATCTGCAGACACCCAAGCGGTGGTCTCTCTCTGCTGCCTCTTGTGCTTCTGCTGTTTTTGTTGTTTTCTCGGGCAGTCCCGAAGCAGATGTCCACTGGACTTGCAGCAAAAACACCTTTTTACTTTGTTGACCACCGGCTGGTCTGCAGCAGCTCCTCCTGGCTGTTTCTCCGGCTCCCGACACCTCTGGTCTTCCCAGCTGTTGTTCCCTCTGGGATGCTCCAACAGCTGGGCTGAGGTCATCTTTCGCTCTGCACGCCTGTCCTCCTCTGCATACAACCGTCCGGTAACGTATTCCAAAGTCAGCTTATCAGTCTCTACAGACTCGAGGGAATTGACCAGCATATCATAGCTGTCATCAAGGGAACTCAGTACTATAAAGACTTTGTCCTCTTCCCCCACAGGCCTCCCTCTTAAGGCTAGCTCCTGGAAACAGCCTGTTAGGAATTTTAGGTGGTTCACCAGGGAGTCCCCTGGTTTCTTCTGACACCGGTACAGTCGCCTGGTCAATGTTATACCACGCCTCACTTGCCGTCACCTTATCAGCTACGTAGACTAGCTGGCTGTCGTCCACTCCAAGAATGATCGTAGCCAAAGCTTTCTCATCCTTTTCTAGCTGGGCCTCTGCTAGTGCCAGCTTTTCATCGTCGTCCTCATCCTCCTCGGGGCTGCGGTGGAGTTTCCACCACCTTCCACAGGCCCTCATGCTTGAGGAAGTGTTGCATGCGGACCGACCAGATGCTGTAGTTTGTGGCCGTCAGCTTCTCCAGCAACACGCCAGTTCTGGACTGCTCCATCCCTGCAGCTCACCTCCAGCACACACGGCTAGATAACTGCCACCTGTACTCTTGCGCAGCGGAAGCGTGCTGGGCCCATAACCCTGTCGCAAATTCCTTGCGGCGCTTTTAGCGACCGCTCAGAGTCCCAGGTTTCTTTTCAGTGCAGTCTTTTTAATGTGAGCTATATACAAGTATTTACAAAAACAGTCCATACAGAGTACCTGCTCCTTAAGGCAAACGAATACTCTCCACCACAGCACCACAACACCAAAGCACAACCACCACCACAACCACAATTACTGTTGAACAGGCTTTCCTTTTAAAACAGGTGATAGCCAATCACATTCCTGCTGAGTCACTCTGACCCAGCACTTCACAGAGTATTGCATCAGTCTGTTGAAGCCTGCAGACTTACTCATCATCCTGCGAATCCCAACAGGGACGAGCCATTTCGTGAATATATAATGGGTTTTGACATAATAATGCTGCAGGAAACTTGGGCAACTGACAACATAGATCTTGACGGTTACCACGCCTACGAAATCAAGGCCTCTAAACCGCTCAGAAGGGGACGACCGAGGGGGGGGGCCTAGTAACTCTGGTTCCCACTCAATTGGCGTCACAGGTTACTGGGTGCTCATTTTTCGAGCAGCTGGCGCTGTGGATCACTTTACATCTGGAATCCAAGAGTATCATTCTTGTTGCAGCTTATATCCCACCATATACAGTGCAAACACAGATCGAGAGCACATGGCGTAAATTTCATAGTTTCCTTTATTCCCTACAATTTAAGCACCCCGGATCGCCATTTTACCTAATGGGAGATATGAATGCCACAATAGGCTCAAATGATGATAGCCTGGAAATAAAATTCCCAATATTAAGAGATCTTAAGGAAAATAGCGCCCTCTTTCTAAACCCTCCCCCTCGTAGACATTCGAAAGATTGTCAAATCAACTATGCTGGCTTTTGCCTGGCTTTTTTACAAATAAGTCTTGACCTTATCATTGCTAATGGGGCGCTCCCCGGGGACAGAGAAGGCGAGTACACATTCATAAATACAAATGGAGCCAGCACAGTAGACTACTGTCTCACTAACAGGGAGGCCTTCAAATCAATTAAAAAATTCACCATAGATGAATGGAGAGAGTCAGAACTTACAGGGTTAAGAAGTTCTGAGTGACGTCTCACATTCTTGGAGGCGTGTTTAGAACACTGAAGAGGGAGTGTTCTTCTACTCTGTCACACAGAGTGAGCTTAGCTCTGGTTTGGAACGCAGCGGAAAATGAGTTCCGTGTCACCGGGATTTACGATCTGTTGATCTGTATGAGAATAAAGCTATTTGGAAGATAAGGAGGACACCGAGCGTCCGGCCTGATTTATTACGTACACACGGCTTACCGGTTCTGCTTCTATCGCTGTGCAACGCTCTGCTACGCTGCAGCTGGAAGCTGCCCAGAGGGAACAGAGGCACGCAGAGGAAGCGTGTGGGCTCCGGGGGCAAGCGAAGCTGCCAATCAAATTTACCAATAAATAGGACTGAAAGCGACCACCTACCTCTAATCATCTCCACTACTGGCCAAAATTCAATTCAGCACTCTTATATAGAACATGAGGATATAGATATAGCAAATGATCCAGCATTGCATAGAAAAAAATGGACACCTGAGATAGCAATTGCAGTGGAGAATAGATTGAATTCACAAACTGCAATTAAGTTAAGATCAATTATAATAAATAATTTATCAATAGATTCCTCCCTGACGGCTTACGAAAATCTCATTGAGTCCTTGCAGGATGTGGTCTCTGTCAACATAAACTCAGCCGGCAAGCCACGCACTCTTGGTTTGACCAAGAGTGCCGCACAAAGAAGGAAGCCTTAAGGAACGCTTATTTGGCCCATAGAAACGCTGGACTAAATTACTTACCTCCATCTTATTTCAAAATCAAAAAAGAGTATAAAGCCCTTTTGGCCTCAAAAAAAGGGCAGTCCGAACAAAATTCCTGGTCCCTGCTATTGAATGCCTCACTAAACAATGAAATTAAACTCTTTTGGCAACTGGTCTCCGACTCAATGAAAAATAGTTCTTCAGCCCCCACCTGTGTCATTCCAGCTCAGGTTTGGGAGAACCACTTCAGAAATATATTTATGGAAATTCCAAAACTCCCTTCCAGCTTCCAGTATGATGACAGGGCAGAATTGTCACTGCTCCCTAATTGGAGGCTGGTTACTGTGGAGGAAGTCCATACATTAATTGGGAATCTGAAGAGTGGAAAGGCTCCGGGGAAAGACTTTATCCCAGCAGAGTTGATTACATCAAACCAGCACTGGTGGGCTCCGCTTCTGGCAGTACTTTTTATGGTAGTAAATAACTTGAGTAAGGTACCATATAGCTGGAAACATGCTATAGTAGTCCCAATCTTTAAGAGAGGCCACCCAAATGTACCTTCCAATTATAGGCCAATTAGCCTGCTCTCAATAATTGGGAAGCTGTATGCCCGTTTCCTCAGTAGCAAACTGACAACTTTTCTAAATGAACATAATATACTATCTGAAGCCCAGGCAGCTTTTCATGAGAACCATTCAACAACAGACCACTGTCTAATGCTGTTCTTCCTAGCCGAGAAGTATACCAGGCCTCTACAGGGTAAACTCTTTGTGGCCTTCATGGATCTGAAATCAGCATTTGACTCCATCCCCAGATCCCAGCTATGGTCCAAATTAAATCTGATTTTGCAGGACAAACGACTTTCTTATAAAACGGCTTTCTTATAAAAGCCCTGTACAATGGAACCAAACTGCAGGTCCGATGTGGTCGACAGGGACAGCTATCGAACAGCATCGAGATGACTAGGGGGGTGAGACAGGGTTGCATTTTGGCCCCCACATTGTTTTCTCTATTCTTAAATGACCTAGAAGAGAACTTAATGGATCCAGATGGACACATTCCAAAAATAGGAATGAGAAGTGTGGGAATGTTCAGGGATGCAGGAGATGATATATTGACTGATTATATCCTTATCCAACTTGTGTTAACAAGTTCCCAAAATATCAGCAGAGTAAAACATTCCCCTTTTATTTAAGTTTGCAACGGCAGCGTGTGCTCAGGCTTGCTTAAGCCTCTATAATAATCAATCTGGTAATTTCCCCTTTATTCCCTCTTAAAATAGAAGACACGACACAGTCCTTTACAAAAGTATAAAAAGAGTTTACTCACATTCTGTTCACAATCGGATCCCAGAAGGCAGACTTAAACTTAGTGAAGTAATATACATTTGCAGTATATCTTATAAGAAGATAGTCCCTTTCTCCTCTCTTGGCTGGGAGCCAAGAGGGCATCTTTCACTTAGCAGATGTTGCTTCTTCGAAGGAAGAGAAGAGAGAGAGTGAGAGAGAGATGGCTGCCCCTGCCCTGTGCTTTTATCATTTACCTGCACAGGTGAGGCCACACCCACCTCTAGTCACATGCGGAGGAAGTCTGTCCCAGGAAGTTTACCTGCTGGCTGGACAAACATCCCTCCCCATGTCTAAACATGTACACTCTAGGAATGTTGTAATTGACTGCTCTTGTCTTTTACATCCCACAAGAAGGACCCCCTTGCTGTTATATGCTGATGATGCGGCCATCATCTCACGTTCCAGACCGGGTTTGAATTATCTGCTGAGGAAATTCTCTGATTACTGTTCTGGAAATGGTTTCTCCATTAATTATGAAAAATCTAAAATTTTAGTTTTCGAAAGAAGCTGCTCCCGTTCTAAATGGGTGCTGGATGGCCATAACCTTGAACAGATAAAATACTTCAGTTATTTAGGGCTCACATTCCATCATACAGGATCTTGGAAGCACCACTGGCAAAACTTCCTTCAAAAGGCGGAGATTACAAAGCTAGCCATACTCAGATTCTTTTTCACAAAGGGCGGCAAATATGTTCCAGCAGCCTTAAGGGTTTTCAAAGCAAAACCCGTTTCCCAACTCCAGTAAGCAGCAAATGTCTGGCATAATGGGGACCTGCCAAAGCTAGATGGCTTTCAGGGAAAATTTCTACGATCTCTGCTGCAGGTACCCAACTGCGTCCCCAACTCCGTACTTTTGTTAGAAGCTGGTGAATGCCCAATTTCAACTAAAGCGTGGTGGGCTGCCCTAAAACATTGGCTCAGGATTTCAGTGTTTAATCTAGGGAAGTGTTTGTACCAACACTTGACCAATGAGGAATTTGTCAGCAAATGGCAGAAAACCATGGCTAAAAAAGCCACCTCTATTGGTCTGTCCCCCCCCCCCAACTGTATTACCTGGGTTATGAAGGCACCCAAAAGATGTTAAAGCAAAGATTATGGGATAATGCACACAGTGACTTGTGATCTCGATCACACGCAGTCTGTAGTCCGCTGGCAGTAGGAGTACAATATGGGTATATCTTTAAGTTAACATCTTACATTAAAAACCTGACAGTACCAAACTATCGAAGGCTTTTCACCAAAGCCAGACTAAATGTCTTTCCTTCTGCAGTGTTGGATGGCAGGTTGAGAGGAGCTCCCTACCAGGACAGACTTTGCTCGTGTGCTCAAGACATTGATTCCATAAAACATATTTTGTTGCATTGTGCAAAATATGAGCAAGCCAGGGCTGAACTGATACTACCCTTGCTGGTACCTTTCCCGGGAAAATCAGAGGCTCACTATGTCAGGTTCCTACTGGAAGACCGGACAAATGCTAGAACATTAGCAGTGGCAAAGTTTTTATCGGTGGTTGCAAGAACAAATGATCCCTAACTTTAAGTCTGAACAAAATGCTATGGAGTGGTGTCTACAAATATGGACAAGGCACAGAGACAGGTAGTTACTAAGGATGGTAGACTACCAAAAACTTTCTTTGATATGGCTGACAATATGGATTTAGTTGACATCTGGAGAATGAAAAACCCCTTGGGAAGAGAGGGAACCTTCTTCTCTGAGGCCAAAATGACATGGACAAGAATTGACCAAATTTGGGTAACTAGAGGGCTGGCTCCGAAGACTAGAAAGGTGGAAATCTGCCCTAAAACCTTCTCCGACCACCGGCGCCAGCGTTCAATGGCGGTCTCCCGCTGAGCTCCGCTCAGGGAGACTGCTCCACGAGTTTGGGTCTGACCGCTACGGCAAAGCGGGGACCCCTAAAATCACAGGCACGGAAGCCTGTGAACACGGAGGCTCGGTGGGCACCTTAAGCGCCCCCCCTTACTGCAAAGGAGCCTTTTTAAAGGCTACGGAGCGGCATCGGGTGTGAGCGCGGTGCTGAGAGTCGCTACCCAGCCCGTGGAGTGAAGCCGCGTCGCCATGGACGGAGAGCGCCGATTCCTTCCTGATATTTGGAACTCAATTTGATTACCCGTGAGTAGGACTGAACAACAACTTTAAAATAACCCTTGAAATTCGGCTGAAAACGGGAAAGGTAAAAAGTAAGGAAGTCTGCCTTCTCCGGACTGCATGACAGCTAAAGCAACGAAATACAAAGCTGCAATTTGACAGGAAACAATTTTAAAAACTGATTAACTCGGACATTGAATTTGAACCTCCCACTTAGCAAGCAGGAGCCGGGGGGGGGGGGAGATTTAATTTGTATTACCTGCATGAAAGAAGTAAAGAAGTGGAATTTTCTGCCGTTTTAAATCCTTGGGAAGGACTGCCTGGAAAGTAAGTCACCGGGATTGAGAACTGCCATTAGAGATTTGTTATAAAGTTGGTGCTTTGCCTATTTACTATAAAGTGAGGACTTTATTTGTTATAAGTTTGGGACTTTGCAGAAGTTACTAATTGACAGCTCTACTATTGGAAACATATTGGAAAATTTGTTGCTACTTTTGAAGGGAATCCTTGTTTCTTTGTATTTGGGACTTTGGACTGCTCCCTCTAGAGGGTTGTAGGGAAACAGTTACAAATTAGATTGTAAAGAGCAAGCCAGTGGAGTTTTCCATCTAAAAGCAATTCCCGTGGGAAAGACCTTGGGACATGAGTGGCCCAGCAGAAGAGATAACAACAAGAGCTAAAAGTAAAGCTGCACAAAAGAAAAGGGGCTCTATATCAGGTTCAACTCCAGCAGGTGCAGTTGGACAGGAAAAAGTGACAACTATACCTATGGAGCCAGTGACACAGGCATTAGTCAAAATAAATGAGGCCTTGGAAACTCTGACTAAGCAGAGCACAGAAAATTCCAAACAGCTGACAGAACTGTCAATAAAATTAGATTTAAATACCAAAAGTGTCACGTCCAATACAGAGACAATAAATAAATTAATTGAAGAAAATGCTACAATTCGAAAGATTGCTGAAGAGGCAAAAATTTCTGCAGAAACTACACAGGAAAAGTTAGTACCAGTCTGCAAAAAGCTGGATGAGCATGAGGCGGCCCTGTCTTTACTGGAATTGCAGAGAAAAGAGAGGAATCTGAGACTGAGACTGGTTCCAGAAAGTGAAAATGATAATTTGATAGACTTTCTCACAAAAGAGTTTTCGGAATTTTGTTTTTTTTTTTTTTAAATAATTTTTATTAACTGGCCAATCACATCAAATTAAATCACATCACATAAATTCCAAATTACAAAGCCAAATTTTTAAAAATTTTGTTGGGGGAACCCATACTTCAAGATCCAAAGGGGGATTCAAATCATCTTCTTATTACTGCGTTAGTGTCCAAATCAGTCCCAATCAGTCCAGACAAAGTTCATAATTCTATCCAGTCTTATCTTGGTGTTTCCACATCATATCTTGTTCATAAAATTTCTCTTTTTCTTTTACGATCTCTTCTGTTAGTCTCCTTAAGCCGATAAGCAAATATAATAATCCTGTGTGAATTTCCCGTTCTTCCAATCTAAGTCCAGATGGTTTCCATATATCTCCTTCGTAGATAACATCACTCTTTCCATCATAAATCAGGCATTTTTTTTCGCTCTTAAATCCCACAGAGGAGTTTATCCACGATATGTAAACAGCACTATTTCTCTCTTTCTCCTCCCAGACCCAAGAGCTCCAACAATGCCTCCCAAGATGGCGACGGCATTTTTAACTGCGTCATTCCAAAACTCTTAACTTTCCAGCTTTGTCTTGAAACATTGCTTTGGTTCGAAAGTTTATCTCCACACAGCCTTAAATCACAGCTTAAGTCCTTAAAGTTCTGACTTATTAGGGGAGGGGATTCTTGTTAAGTCACGTAAAAAGGAATGGAAGGTTTTCCCCCCCTCCCCCCTCAGTCATTTGCAATACCGTATCTTGTCGTATCTTCTCATATTTTATTCTTGCCTTGTTATCAGAGATCTCTTCTGTCAGCAGTCTTTACTCCCCCTTTTTCCTTGAAGTATGTGCAATTTATCTCGTCCAAATTGTTTCTTTTGAAGATTCTTGCAAACTAGAGGCGCGGATCAGAGACGGCGTCAAGGAGTGCCGGAATCCCACAGGAGGGCTTTGTGCCTAGTGCCCCCACCCCCACAAATTCGGGGGTGGTATAGGGCACAGCAGGCAAGGGCCGTCCCCCCCATAATCCTGGGGGGGTTAAGGAGGCTAATTACCCCCATCATAGCCTCCAAATTACCTCGTGTGGGTCGGAGAGATGTTATTGTCAGCCATCTTCCGATGCGCCACCTAGTGGCCCCCCGAGTTTTCGGAATTTTGGCAGGGAAATTTGAAGGAGGAGGAATTCAAGATAGTAACTGCTTTTAGATTGGGCAGGAGACAAAATAGAAAGAGTCCAAGGGACTGTCTGATAACTTTAAGATCTAAGGAGGAGAGGGACAAAATATTAAATCTACACTTTCAAAGAACTCTGGAGATTAAAGATTCTTATGTGCAGATATATAAAGACATCCCTAAATATATTTTGGAGGTGAGAGCTCATTACAAGGACTTGGTCACTCTGTTGAGAAAGAATAATATACTATTTAGATGGGAGTTTCCACAAGGCTTGTCTTTTAACTACAAAGGAAAGAAAATTAAAATAAAAACAGTGCAAGACAAAGAACAATTTTTGGGAAGGAACGAGGAGGACTTCTTGAAGGAAGTGGTGGAACCTACAAATGCAAAGGAAGTAACAGATATTTCAAATTTAACATTTGGGCTCAAAACACCGACAGAGGAAGAACAACTGCTTGGGGCAGTTGGGGGAACAATCAAGTAAATAACAAGATGGCTCTGCAATTCCTAAGTTGGAATTGTAACGGACTGAATCTTCCCAGAAAAAGGCGTGAGGTTTTTCATATTTTAAAAAGAGAACAATTGGATTTGATTTGTTTGCAAGAAACCCACGTGACCAGAGTACACCGAAAATTACTTATTAATAAAAGATTAGGACAGGAAATTATTTCATCAGATAAAGTGAAGAAAAGAGGAGTGGTGATCTACGCAAAGGAAAAGTTGGCCCCTAAGTTAATTTTTAAAGATGAACAAGGAAGATATTTGGCAATTGAAATACAAGTCCAAGGAGAAAAATTATTGATAATAGGAATTTATGCTCCAAATGAAGGGAAGTCAGAATTTTTCAAGAAATTGCATGAGACATTAATGGACTATCTGGATTACAATGTAATTATGATGGGAGATATGAATGGAGTGGTCTCTACAAACATGGATAAAGCACAAAGACAGGTGGTTTCCAAGGATGGGAGACTACCAAAGACTTTTTTTGAAATGACAGACAATATGGACCTGATTGCCATTTGGAGAACAAGGAACCCTCTTGAGAGGGAGGGAACTTTCTTCTCTGAAGCAAAAATGACCTGGACTAGAATTGACCAAATTTGGGTAACTAGTGGGATGGCACCAAAGATAAAAAAAGTGGAAATCTGCCCAAAGACTTGCTCCGACCATAATGCTGTAAAGATGGAGATGAACTTAACAACAGCTGGCTCCTTCAGATGGAGGATGAATGACTCCCTATTTAGAGATGAAGAGGTGTACAAAAAGGCCCAGAAAGCGGTGAAGGATTACTTTGAGATAAATCTGAGAACAGAGGTGGAGAAAAGAGTAATTTGGGACGCAAGTAAAGCCGTCATGCGAGGATTTTTAATACAGCAGAATGCTATAAAAAGGAAGAGACAGAATGAGAAGAAGGACAAGATTCTGGAAAGGATAAAAGAAGGAGAAAAAAAAACTGAGATCAAAGCCAAAGTCACATGAAATTTTGAGAGAAATTAAGTTTTATCAGAGGCAATATATGGAACTGATGAATCAGGAGATAGAATGGAAGATAAAACAAATGAGACAAAGGACATTTGAATCGGCAGATAAATGTGGGAAACTTCTGGCATGGCAATTGAAGAAGAGACAAAAACTGAATATGGTTACAAGCCTAGAAGTTGAAGGAAGGAATATTTATAAACCAAATGAGATTAGAAACTGCTTTCAGAGTTATTTCAGGAGACTTTACGCACAAGGGCCGGTGAATGAAAAAGAGATAGAAGAATTTCTTTAAAAATATGGATTACAAAAAATTTCTGAACAAAGTAAAGTGATTTTGAACCAGAAGATAACTGAGCAAGAAATAGAGGGAGCCATTCAAAATATGCAATTGGGAAAATCTCCAGGACCAGATGGATTGACTTCCAGATACTACAAAGCTCTGAAAGAATGGCTGGTACAACCGTTGAAGGAAGTCTGTAATGAAATTTTAGAGGGGAAGAAGGCACCCGAATCATGGAAAGAAGCGTACATTACACTTATACCAAAATCGGAGACTGAGAAGAACCAGATTAAGAACTACCGCCCTATATCATTACTTAATGTGGATTACAAAATTTTTGCAGACATTTTGGCAAAAAGACTGAAGAGAGTTTTGGTGGGAGAGATTCACAAAGACCAGGCGGGCTTTCTTCCAGGAAGACATTTATCTGACAATGTGAGAAACATAATAGATATTATGGAATTATTAGAAGCCAATATTAATACTAAGGCAGTATTAATATTTGTGGACGCGGAGAAAGCCTTTGACAATATCTCTTGGAGTTTTATGAAAAAGAATCTTGAAGGGATGGGGGTAGGCCAAGGTTTTGAGAATGGTATAGGTGCAATTTATTCTGAACAAAAAGCAAAACTAATTGTAAATAATGTGGTTACTGAAGAATTTGCTATTGAAAAAGGGACACGACAGGGGTGCCCAATATCCCCATTACTTTTTATATCTGTCTTGGAGGTTTTATTAAACATGATCAGAGGGGACCAGCTGGTTAAAGGGATTCAGGTCGGAGCTAAACAATACAAACTGAGAGCGTTTGCAGATGACCTAGTATTAACTTTACAAGAGCCAGACACTAGTAAGAAAAGAGTTTTAGAGCTAATACAAGTATTTGGTCAAGTAGCAGGTTTTAAGCTGAATAAACAGAAAACGAAAGTACTGGAGAAAAATCTAACAGTTGCTGAAAGAGAGAGGTTTCATAGTGAAACCGGTTTAATGGTAGCAAAGAAAGTGAAATACCTGGGGATTAATTTGACATCTAAGAATGTGAACTTATTTAAAGACAATTATGAGAAATGTTGGACAGAAGTTAAGAAAGATTTAGAAATATGGTCAAATTTGAGACTTTCCTTGTTAGGCCGAATTGCTGTTATTAAGATGAATGTTTTGCCGAGAATGTTGTTTTTGTTTCAAACATTGCAGATTGTGGATAAAATGGATTGCTTCAAGAGGTGGCAGAAAGACATATCTAGATTTGTCTGGCAGGGCAAAAAGCCCAGAATAAAATTTAAGATATTAACTGATGCAAAAGAAAGAGGGGGGTTTGCCCTGCCAGACTTAAAATTGTATTATGAATCAGCGGCTTTTTGCTGGCTGAAAAATTGGCTACTTCTTGAGAACACAGATATTTTGGATCTGGAAGGGTTTAATAACAGGTTTGGTTGGCATGCATATATATGGTATGACAAGGTAAAAATTCACAAAGGTTTTAAAAACCATATTGTTAGGAAAGCATTATATAATGTTTGGATTCGGTATAAAGATCTGTTGGAAAACAAAACCCCTAGGTGGCTGTCACCAATGGAAGCTAAGGAAGTGAAAAAACTTAATATGGAATCTAAATGGCCAAAATACTGGGAAATTATAGAACATGAGGAGGGAAAAGTGAAATTGCAGAGCTATGAGAAATTGAAGTCTAAAGTAAGAGACTGGCTTCATTATTACCAGATAAATGAAGTATTCAAACAGGACAGGAAAATTGGCTTTCAGGTGGAGAGATCAAAATTAGAAACAGAATTGTTGGAACCCAATACTAAGAATTTGTCAAGAATGTATAACTTGCTGTTGAAATGGAATACACAGGATGAGACGGTTAAATCAGCTATGATTAAATGGGCACAAGACATTGGTCATGACATCATGTTTGCTGACTGGGAACAGTTATGGACCACCGGTATAAAGTTTACGGCATGTAATGCCTTAAGAGAGAACATTATGGAAATGATTTATAGGTGGTACATGACCCCAGTCAAGCTTGCAAAAATCTATCATACGCCCAATAATAAATGCTGGAAATGTAATGAAACTGAAGGTACTTTCTACCACCTTTGGTGGACGTGCCCAAGGATTAAGGCCTTCTGGGAAATGATCTATAATGAAATTAAGAAGGTCCTTAAGTGTACCTTTCATAAGAAACCAGAGGCCTTTCTCCTGGGCATGGTAGGCCAATTGGTGTCAAGGAAAGATAGGACGTTCTTTATGTACGCTACAACAGCAGCAAGAGTTCTTTTAGCAAAGTATTGGAAGACACAAGAACTACCCACGCTGGAAGAGTGGCAGACTAAGGTGATAGACTACATGGGATTGGCTGAGATGACTGGCAGAATCCGCGACCAAGGAAAAGAGACGGTGGAAGAAGATTGGAAGAAATTTAAAGTTTATCTTAAGAACTGTTGTAAAATTAATGAGTGCTAAAATGTCATGGGTAATGTAAAACAGAATTGTCAAGGCTGCCCAAGGTCCCAGCTCACAAAGGACCAACGCTGCTTTCTAATTAAATACAAAAGTCTTTATTGAAGTTCAGTTTCACTTCCAGAGCCGCAGCGCGCAGCCCCACGTCTCAACTGTCAGACCGCTGATGACCCTTCTGAATCTCCTCCCCCTGTACACCAATTTAAGACCCTAGCCTTGCTCCACCTTTTCCGCTGCTCCTTCCTCCTCTGGGTCCGCCTGCCCGCCGGGGTCTCGCCCTTCCTAGCCTCCTCTGACGCTGATTCCCCTGAGCATTCTCCCTCCCTCCGGCGGGCTTTAGGAGCTGGTTCCCCATCCGGGTCTCCTGCTGTCCCGCGCGCCTGTACATTTGAACTTGGCGCGCGCGCCCAGCCAGCCCTTTTCCTCCTAACCGTTTCACTGCTGCTGTCACTGCTTCCCCCTTCGGGTGGGCTAGCCGCAACTGACCTCCCCTCCATTCCCCCACTCTCCGATGGAGGCGTGGTCAGCCCTGACTTACTCTCCCTCCCCTCCGGAGGAGACGCTGGCCCTGACACATGTGACTCTCCCCCCCCACTATGCTCTGGTGGGGAAACTGGTCCCGATCCTCCACTGCTGCTTTGGGGTTCCCCTCTGGCTCCTTGTTTCTGGTGCGTCCCCCCTGGGACCCCCCTTGCCCTGACCATCGGAGCCCCCTTCTGGGAATCTTCTGATTCGCTGGAGAAGCTCATGGAATCTCTCGGGCCACTGTCATAGTCCCCTACGCTTCCCTCGGATTCTTCCCCTTCGCTCTCCAATTCCTCTCTCCCCAGTGCTCCTGCTCCTGATTCCCTGACATCCATCCCCCCCTCGAAGCCCCCCTTCCCCCCTCCCCCTCTTCGGGTGTGGGTTCCGGGTGCTCCAGTGCTGTGGGTGTGAGTGCGGGATACCATTCTTCCCCCCTGGTGTGCAGCCGGTCCGCTGGATCTGGCCAGACCGCAACGGGCTCGTCGACGTCGATTTCTTCTGCTTCCATCTCTCTGCTGTTGTGCTCGAATCCAGGATCCTCCCCCAACACGTCCATGTCCTCCCCTCCCCCGGGTACCTCTGGTGAGACTGCGTGTAAAGGTCCCTTCAGCAGCTCCCTGCGCCACCCCACCTCCGGTAGAGTGTCCCACCAATAGGAGCGGTCTGTGTCAAACCCCGAGAAAGACCCCTCCGGGGAGCTTGTTTCCGGCGTAGTCTGCTCAGCTGATGAAAAACCCTGGAACGTGCTGGCTGAAAGTGGGGAAATGGAGAGCGAAGGGGAAGAATCCGAGGGCAGCGTAGGGGAGTATGACAGTGGCCCGAGAGATTCCATGAGCTTCTCCAGCGAATCAGAAGATTCCCAGAAGGGGGCGCCTATGGTCAGGGCAAGGGGGGTCCCAGGGGGGACGCACCAGAAACAAGGAGACAGAGGGGAACCCCAAAGCAGCAGTGGGGGATTGGGACCAGTTTCCCCACCAGAGCGTAGTGGGGGGGAAGAGTCACATGTGTCAGGGCCAGCGTCTCCTCCAGCGGAGAGAGAGAGTGAGTCAGGGCTGACCACGCCTCCAACGGAGGGGAGGTCAGTTGCAGCTAGCCCCCCCAGAGGGGGAAGCAGTGACAGCAGCAGCAGTGAAACGGTCAGGAGAAAAGTTACCGGCTGGGCGCGCGCGCCTAGTTCAAATGTACAGGCGCGGGGAACAGCAGGAGACCCGGATGGGGAACCAGCTCCTAAAGCCCACCGGAGGGAGGGGGAAGGCTCAGGGGACTCGGCGTCAGAAGAGGCTAGAAAGGGCGAGACCCCAACGGACAGGCGGAACCAGAGGCGGAAAGAACAGAGGAAGAGGTGGAGTAAGGCTAGAGTCTTAAACTGGTGCCTGGGGGGAGGAGACTCAGACGGAGCATCAGCGGTCTAACAGTTGAGACGTAGAGCTGCGCGCTGCGGCTCTGGAAGTGAAACTGAACTTCAATAAAGACTTTGTACCTAACAACGAAGCAGCGTTGGTCCTTTGTGAGCTGGGACCTTGGGCAGCTCTGACATACGTGTTTATATGTTTGTTTGTCTATGTATTGTTAGTTGTAAAGTGTCTTAATTCATGTTGGAAAATCAATAAAAATTTATAATAAAAAAAAAAACCTTCTCCGACCACAATGCTATGAAACAATGAAATGAAACTAACACCAACTGGTTCCTTCAGATGGAGGATGAATGACACATTGTTTAGGAATGAAGAAGTGACTAAGAAGGCCCAAAAAACTTTGAGAGACTATTTTGAGATAAATATGAACACCACTGTTGAAAAAAGAGTAATTTGGGACACAAGTAAAGCGGTTATGAGAGGATTTTTGATACAACAGAATGCGATTCAAAAGAGAGTCCAAAATGAGAAAAAAGATAAGATTTTGGAGAAAATAAAGAAAGGAGAGAAGAAATTGAGAGTGAAACCAAAGTCGCAGGAGATTCTGAAAGAGAGAAAGTTATATCAAGTTCAATATATGAAAATGATGAACCAGGAAATAGAATGGAAAATTAAACAGATGAGACAAAAAACTTTTGAATCGGCAAATAAATGCGGAAAACTGCTGGCTTGGCAAATGAAAAAAAGACAAAAACTTAATACCATTACAAACTTGGAAGTGGAAGGAAAAAATATACAGAATCCAGTGGAGATCAGGAAGTGTTTCCAGAGGTACTTTAAACAATTATATACACAGGAGACGCAGAAAGAAATGGACATTGACCAATTTTTGAAAACAAATGGACTACAAAAAATCTCTCAAGAAAATAAGCTAATGTTGAACTGTAAAATAACGGAGGAGGTAGAAGGGGCCATTCAGAACATGCAATTAGTCAAATCTCCAGGACCGGATGGTTTGACCTCAAGATATTATAGATCCTTGAAAGAATGGTTATTACAGCCATTAAAAGAAGTTTGTAATGAAATATTGGAAGGGAAAAGGGCACCAGAGTCGTGGAAGGAAGCTTATATTACACTTATACCGAAAATAGAGTCTGAGAAGACACAGCTTAAGAACTACTGCCCCATATCTTTACTTAATGTGGATTATAAAATTTTTGCAGACATTTTGGCTAAAAGATTAAAAAAGGTACTAGTAGAAGGAATTCATAAAGATCAAGCTGGCTTTCTCCCGGGCAGACATAATTAATATTCTAGAAAAATTACAAGTGAATATTAATACTAAAGCAGTTTTGATATTTGTGGACGCGGAGAAAGCCTTTGACAGGCTATGCATGTTCCATCTGCCTTAAAAGTTTATAGTGCAAAAGTGGTTGCAACTATGGCCTATGCGGTCCCTTTATGGGGCGCTTTTGTAAACCTCATGCCTCTGGTGACATTGCAAAATCTTTTTCTCAGATGCCTTTTGAAACTACCCTCCTGTGTAAGCAACTCGGCTATTCGCTTAGAACTTAAGACCCCCTCCCTAGAGATCCTGATGTGGAGACATGCCTTTAATTACTGGCTGTCCCTTTGGCATAAATTGCCCAATTACCATCTTATTCAGTGCCTTTGGAGAGATGAATTTACCAGCCCATGGGCAACAAAAATCCATTCCAAACTGTTGTCTTATGGAATCTCTCCTTCCGATATACTAAATTTAGATCTAATTACAGCAAAAAAGGTCATCAAACAAAGATTGGAGGAGGTTGATTTGCAACAAAATCTTACTACAGGTGGAGGTACATGTTCCCCGATAAATCAGGGCATTACATTTATGTCCCAGATACCTCGATATCTGTCTACCTTATCGGTTGCGTCGCATAGATTCGCTTTTGTTAGAGCCAGATTTAGTGTTCCCCTCAAATGTGCTGAGCAATAGATTTTCTAACGGTAAAACCTCTGTTTTATGTGCATGTGACAACAAATCAATAGAATCCCTTTATCATATCTTGTTTAATTGTCCTTTATATATTGTTCCCCGATCAAGGATTCTGAGTTCAATCATCTTGGAAATTGTTGCTAAACCACCTGAATTACATCTAGCCTACCTACTCCAGGACATTGACTCTTATAGAACATTACAGGTTGCCAGATTCCTGAATTCAGTTCTTTCATATAAAAGACTTCATGGAATGCTGCATGACTATTAAAAATCTAGTAAACTCTATCCACCATCTTTATATTCAAGGCCACAATATGGTACATCTAGAGATTGTATGTAACGTGAAGGAGATTATGCGTTGAAATATTTTAGTTGATATTTTAGAATGTAAAATGCTATTTTATTTATTGATTGGTTTTACCTTGTGGGCTTATAGCCGAATAAAGTATTATCTATCTATCTATCTAACCTTTGACAATATTTCTTGGAGTTTTATGAAGAAGAATTTACAGGGGATGGGGGTTGGTCAAGGGTTTGGTAATGATATAGGTGCAATTTACTCAGAACAAAAGGCTAAATTAATTGTGAATAATGTAGTGACGGAAGAATTTAAGATAGAGAAAGGAACACGACAAGGTTGCCCAATCTCTCCATTGCTTTTTATATCGGTCCTGGAGGTTCTTTTAAATATGATTAGAAGGGACCAAATGGTTAAAGGTATACAAGTCGGAGCTAAACAGTACAAATTGAAAGCATTTGCCGATGATTTGGTATTGACATTACAGGAGCCAGAACCTAGTATCATGCACATTTTTCAACCAGGCACAGAATTCCTTGAACCTAGGAAACGCTTCTGATTTCTGCTTGAGATTGAACACATGAATATACCTGGAATATGAATCAATGAGTACCATAAAGTATTTGGCTCCACCCAAAGAGGGTGTTAGTGGACCAACAAGATCATCATGCACTACCTGGTATGGTTCTGTAGCTTGTCTACTAGATACCTTACCTTTTGCAGCCATTTTAACCTTGTTTGCTGTGCATACCTTACACTTCATGTGGTACCTGCAGGGTTTAATAGTCATACCTTCAACTAAGGCAGGCATTTTGGAAACTGCCTCGAAGTTTAAGTGACCAAGTTTTCTGTGATAATCATGAATACACCCTGCATGCAAAACCTTGTTAGTATCTGCAATACAACAAGTTTCATCCTGCACAATATCAACAGAATCATCAGAAGGCAATACAAACGATCAACATAATCAGCATGCAATACATAGTCATCTTCTTTGGTGATGGTGCACTTCCTCTTCTTGAAGGAAATGTCTATGTCCTGTTCAGTCAGTTGCGAGACGTTCAGTAGGTTGTGTGCAGCATCTGGAACAAAAAGCACATTACGTATCGATGCATCGAAGCTGTGAAGCACAACCGTTCCATAGCCTTGACTGGAGATTGTGTGGTCATCCGCTTGGTGAATCGCACCTTCCTGCGGAGTAAAGGACACGAACAGGTGTTTGTCTTTGCAGACGTGCCGAGTGGCTCCCAAGTCGACGATGAAGAAAGATCTAGACGTCTTCTGGACCTTTGGGGTGTAGCGTGAGACCATAGCTTTGTGTTGCGTTGTCCTGGACTTCTGACCTTTGCCTTTTCCATGTGTTGAGCTTTCGCTGCACTGCTCTGTTGCCTTGAGATGTTTACAATCCCTTTTCACGTGGCCTAGACGTCCACACGAGTAGCATTTCACTGCCCTCAAAGCTTTGGCACCATCTAGTGGTTGCACTCCATTCTGGGATGACGTCTGTGAGGACTCCTCCTTAGTGATGCAGCTAGCACTACGCCAATCCGCTTCATTCAATATCACAGCGGTAACATGCGCTACCGTCAGCTGATCAGTAGGCAAAACAGCAAGCTGGCTGGCAATCGCTTCCCAACTTGAACCCAAAGAATGTAGAATCATGAAGGAATACACAGCCTCTGGAAAGGTGACTCCACGCTGTTGCAACTCATGCCTGAGTTTCTGCATTTCCATGAGGTGAGCACGTACCTCTGCTCCTATAGCAAGTGCCATATCATGCAACTTGGCATAAAAGAACAAAGAAGCTCCCGCCTCCGTTCTTAAATGTGACTCTCTAAGACTGTCCTACATCTGTTTGGCCGACGCAAAGGACATAGCTCTTCAGGGGACACAATAAGCGTCAGAGTTCCCCTTGCTTTGGAATCCTTAGCTTCCTAATCTGGGGTCATTGGAGCTGGGGGGGGGGCATCTGTTATCACATTAAACAGACCCTCTTTTTGTAGCAGGGCTTCTGCATACTGCACCCATTCCTGGTAATTCCCCTTTTTGAGCTTCAGCACCCCCATCGCGTTTTGAAGAGCTTCCATCACTTTTGGATTAGCCATCTGTATCATTAAAGCAGACTGAGTCTTGTTTACAAGCAGCTGCTATTCAAAATCACACTGCATGAGGCTTTTGCTTCTCCTGCCGCAGCCGATCAATGCTTTTGGCTAGAAGTTCAAAGTCTACCCTTACTGGCAATTACCATATTTTTCGCTCTATAGGACGCACTTTTCGCCTGCAAAAATTAAGGGGAAATGTGTGTGCATCCTATGGAGCGAATGCAGGTTCCTTGGCTTCAGCGATAGCAACGCGAAGCCTCCAAAGTGCAGAGAGATAAAATCGGATATGGAAATATGGAAACATCGTGAGAGGCAGGACTAAGAATTTGGAGTTGCTTTGAGGTTCAGGCCGTGGGAAGCTGTAAAACAAGAATTAAATTTGGAAGACAATTGGATTTTTTTAATTTTAGGGGTTTTTTTAATTGGATTATGATTTGAATGTTAATTGGATGTTTTTATTGGAAAATTAATAAATGCTCTAACAACAACAACAAAAGAGCTCTAGCCCTGCACCTACCTCACGGCGGCCATCCTCCCCTAATGAAATTGAACTTCTCGTTTGTTCTTTGCTTCTCACTTTCTCTACCCAATCCTTTATTTTAAGTATTCCCTTCTCTTTCGCTTCTTTTTCAATTTCCTTTTTAAAATGTACTGGGAAGTCTTCTATCATCACCACTGGAGTTAGTGGGGAGTTTGCTGGTATCAATTTTCCTTTATATTTCACCCATATCTCAATGATATTTATTAATAAGGGATTTTCAATATTCTGCCACCATTGCCTATTTGGTTTGATAAAAAATATATTCACTAACTTCTCCCTCATTTCCTGTGAACCACTCTCTAACCATTCTAACTCTCCTTGTTCTGTTATTCCATCTATGATATATTTTAACTGATTTGCTATATGTCAGGCATGGAGAGTCCTCCATTCCCTTCGGTAACTTCACAGATAAGAATTAATGAGCAGTTGATAGATTTATAGTCCTTTTATTACAGCATCATGTTGCAAGCACAAATACACAACTCTCTGCAAGGAGAACAGTTGCTTAGTCTAATCATCCTTCCAGCTTCCGCAGCATTTTGGGCATCAACAGGAAGTTCCTCCCTCCCTCTGACTCCTTTGTTCTCTGATATGTCCGGATCTCCGAGTCTGAGGGGGTCCTCCATGCTCTCAAGTGATGTCTCAGCTAGGTGCCCCTTCCCTTCTGTTTCTGTCATCATTATCTCGTAACTGGGTAACTCCCCCCTAATCTGTTCAGCTTCTGCCTCTCTCTCTGCTTCTGAACACGCTGTCGGCAAGGGGTGGGGAGTGAATCGTCTATCGGAGAGAAGCTGGTCTGCCATAGAATGCATTCCCCAGTCCTCGTCTGCAGTCCATTCCTTGACACACTAGAATATAACTATATTGGGGACACCCAGTCCACCTGTTTTCTGGGGTTTATACCATCTTCTTTTATTAATTCTAGGGTTCTTATCCCCATTACAAAATTTATTGATCATACTTTGCCAACCTTTTAGCTTTGTCTCCAATATCTTAATTGGTAACTTTCTAAATAAAAAAAGTTATTCTAGACAAAATTTTCATTTTAATTATCGCTATTCTTACGAACCATGAAAGCTTAAATTTATATTACTCCAGTTTTTCCTTAATTTCCCTCTTTAATTTGTTAAAATTCTCTTTTTCTAAATTTTCTAAATTACTTGTTATGTTTATTCCCAAGTACTTTATTACATTTCTTAATGTTATATCTATTTTTATTTCCTTAAAAAAAAATTGCCTTTCATCTTCATCATAGTTAAATATCATCATCTCTAATTTGGACCAATTAATTTGTTATTTTTGTTATTTCTCCAGTTTTTTTCAAATGTGCCTCTGTTACCTGCAGATATTCCAGCAGATTTTCGATTGTTAGCAAGGTGTCATCTGCAAATAAGCTTATTTTCTCTTTTCCTTTATTGCTTATTCCTTTTATATTTCCATCTTCTCTAATTACATTGGCCAGAGTTTCAAAGACCAATACAAATAAAATTGGGGATAGGGGGCATCCTTGTCTTGTGCCCCAGGCTAGTGTTATTTGTTCTGTTATATTCACTACGACATATGCCTTGTTCCTCAGATATAATTGATTTATTAATCCCTTAAATCGGTCTCCAAATCCTAAACTTTCTATAATCATTTTTAACGCTGGCCATTCTACACAATCAAATGCCTTAAAAATATCCAATGCTACCATACCAGCTTTCAATTTATTTCTTCTTATTATATCTATTTTGTTCAACACTCTTCCTACTAAACTAGACATCTGTCGGGACTTTGCTGCAGCCATCAAGAAGAAGCGTGGAATAACTTCTCAGGGAATTCTGAGCAATGCGGGGTTTTTTGGAGGTTCTGCAAGGACTCTGTGGACCTCAGAACTTCAAGGGGATTACCTTGAGGGACGGGGCACCCAGTGGCGCCCAGATGGGCTCTCCTGCTTTTCGGGTTTAAATTAAAATCCGAAGACGGGATAGAGTGGCGGGCACGAAAGGGAAAGCACCACTAACTCTGCGTTGTGCAGTCTCAGGCTTCGGATGAAAGTGGCAAGCTTCCAGGAAAAAGAACAAATTTTAAAATAAAAACCTACAGGATAATTACATCCTTGGAAATATTGGAAAGAAAGCAAGGAAATTTGGATAGCTGAGGGGCGTAAAAAGGGAGTCCATCCTGGCAGCGGTGAGAAAATGGTGCAGAGAACAAAGTCACAAGAATGAAGACGGAAGTGAAAGTTCCTGCTGAGTAAGTGCAAAAGTGAAAGTCCTCAGAAACATTGTACTGAGGCAAAGTTATTGTGTAACAATTTAGCTGGGAGAGGAGTTAATAAAAAGAAATTTGTATTTCTATCTTGGCAAGACTCCTGAAATTTGGTGGAAGGAAGAATAACGTGCTGAGCTCTAGCCCAGGGAACAGCAACTTAGTAACGAACAGAAAGAGATAAAGGACAGAGTTTTAAATGGCTTTAAGGATTATTGAAGAGGGAGAGGTGGAGACCCCGAAAAGTCCTATTTATGCTCCTTTCAATCTTGTCTGCTATTATTTACCTATGAATCTACTCTTCAAGATTGCGTCTGAGGGTCTTTGACTGTGTCTGCAACCCCCTCACTATGGGGACTTGCTGGCAGTTAGAGACTGAATTTCGGGTAAAGTAGGGGGAACGTTTGCCCCCCCCCCCCGGAAGAGGAAAGAGTTTTGCATTTAAACTCCCTTTGTGGACTTAAACTCTCTTTGTGGATTAAAAGAGTTCTCTTTGACTTTTTTGTGGAAATATGGATTTATAGAGACTCCACTGATGGATTAAGCCGACAAGTGGCAGAAGAACAGAAGAGGACACATTCTGCAGGACTAACCATTGAACTTAAATATCAATTTCTGTCTTTCATTGTTTGAACTATATTTTATGGGATTGGAACTGGAGTCTTTTGAAGTTGGTTGTGAAGAGGGAGAAAGTGTAAAGTACAGTGGGGGAAGGGAGATACTCCAGAAGACACCTAGAGGCAAACATTTAAATTACAAGCGTTGCTTAATTTGTTATTTCTCTTTCCTCCACTGCCCCTTTTGAGTGTATGGTTCCCCTGGTGGACAAAGTATTTTATTACAACATATAAATTTCTCTTTTCCCCTCTATCGCTCCTTTTGTTTGTTTGTTTTTGAAAAGTTTTTATTGTTAAAATAATTCAGCATTAATACACACATATTACGAATATACAAGCGTACAAACATATATTTCATACAATCCTTAAAAATATTCAAACATACCTACACTCAATCCCACAGATAATTCCTTTTCCCATCACCATCCACAACCCCTCACCCCACCTTTGTGTTAGACTTCCAATCTACTCAATTGCAATTTCTTTCCACTTCTATTACTTTCTTTCACACACCTTTAACCTAGTATTTAAAACGGAACTTGTTTATTCTAATAGGATTCTGATTTTTCAATTACAGATAGGTAGCCGTGTTGGTCTGCCATAGTCAAAACAAAAAAATTAAGTTAGTTCTTGGTATGATCTGAAGAAGTGTGCATGCACACGAAAGCTCATACCAAGAACTAACTTAGTTGGTCTTTAAGGTGCTACTGGAAGGAAAAAAATTTTTTGGTTTTGATTTTTCAATATGGTTTTGCAAGTATCCTTTAAACACCTTCCAGTCCCTGTCTATCTTCTCTTTCGAGATCCTTCCAATTTCTCCCATTGTTTTGGATATATTGTAGTACTCCAATAATTTGGCAATCCACTCTATTTTTGTCGGTAAAATACCACTTTTCCATTTTTTTGCAATCAATAGCCTTGCGGCTACTGTTGCGTACAAATATAATGTCTTGTCTTCTTCCTTTAGACTTCCTGGTACTATTCCCAATAGAAAACCTTCTGGTGTTTTCCTAAATGAATATCTAAACATTTTTTTCATTTCGTTATATATTGGTATCATAGTACCTTTTCCAGTGTTGCATCGCCAGCAGACATCGCTACAATTTTTATTCATTTTTGCTATTCTTTCAGGTGTTAAATACCATCTATGTTGTATTTTAAGGTAATTTTCTTTCAATATATAACACATAGTGAATTTCATATCTTCTTTCCACAATTTTTCCCATTGCTCAAACATAATATTTTTCCCAATATCTTGCGCCCATTTAATCATGGATGCTTTGACCAATTCATCCTTTGTTTCCCACTCTAAGATCAGATTATACAATTTAGATATGTTTTTTTTATTTTTCTTGTATTAAGTATTTATCAAATTTTGATATTTCTTTTTCAAATCCTAACTTTTTGTCTTTTGCTAATCTATACTTAATTTGAATATATTGGAACCAGTCACTAATATGAGCTTTAATTTCTGTATAATCCTTTAGTTCCAATTCTCCGTTTTCTTCCTTTAATACAATTTTATAGGTAGCCCAATTTTCTTTCATATTTAATTTTTTCACTGTGACAATTTCTGCCGGCGATGCCCTCCAAGGAGTTTTCGGTTCTAGGAGTCTTTTATATTTCTCCCATATTTTATATATAGACTTTCTGACTATATGCCCTAGGAAGCCTTTATGTACTTTGACTTTTTCATCTATTAGATAGGCATGCCATCCAAATCTCGTCTCTACTCCCTCTAAATCCAATACACCCGAGTCATCTAATTTGATCCATTCTTTTAGCCAGGTCAGACCCACCGCATCATGATATAACTCCATGTCAGGGAGGCCAAATCCTCCTCTCTCCCTCTTGTCTATCATTATTTTGTGTTTTATTCTTGGTTTTTTCCCTGACCACACGAATTTGGCCAACTCTCTTTTCCAATTATTAAAACATTTATTTCCTCCTAGTATTGGGATACTTTGAAATAAAAACATCATCCTTGGTAATATGTTCAGCTTTATTACCGATATTTTCCCTAGTAAGGAAAGATTTAATTTCCCCCATACTTGCAAATCCTTTTTTATTTCATTCCATGTTTTCCCATAGTTCTCATTACTTAAATCTATAGTATATGTTGTTAAATTTATTCCAAGATACCTTATTTTCTTTTTAATTTCCAATCCTGTAATTTCTTGTAATTTCACTTTATCGTTTTCTTCCATATTTTTCACTAGTATTTTGGTTTTCCCATAGTTTAATTTGAATCCTGCTAATCTGCCATATTCATTTATACATTCCAATATTCTAGGTGTGCATTGTAGGGGATTTTCTGTTGTGATCATAAAGCCACTTCCGACCCTTGGGAGGAGGTGGTGTTGCGGGCTTCAGGGGAATCCTCGGGGCCGCGTCATCCCCAGAGCCAGCCAATCGGCTGGCTCGGGGTGTGTGGCTTGCCTCACTTAAGGCAAGCGCGCACCCCGGGATCTCCCTCTTTTGGCCACTCAGCTGCTGAGGTTTTTGTTCGCTGCTTTGTTTTCAGCTGTTTTGCTTTTTCAGCTTATTACTGTTGCCGCTTTGCTGTTATCGGGTTTTGCGTGGTTATTTACCTTTAGAAGTTTGATTCCCTTGCAGGAACGGGCTGAAAAGAACCGTGCCTTCTTTGCCCTCGGCTGGTTCGGGCTCTGCTCGGGCGCTTCTTCCGTCAGCGCCGATAAAAAACTTTGTGCAGAGGCTGCGCTCGGAAAATCGGCCAGGGAACCTGTAGTGGTAAGCCGCTGCTGCTCGGGGCACAGGGGAGCTGAAAGCTGCGTCACTACAAGTCGCTGGCTGTTTTAATCAAAGAGTCACGGAGAGCTGAGCACTTCGCTGCCAAAAGCGGGCAATTTTCTCCCCCACCCCAGAGTTGAGAGCAGAGCCGTTGGCAAGCTGCCTCAGCGGTCGCCCAAGGTTTGCCTTCATTTGGGGTTTGATAGCGAGGGGGGGGTAGACACGTGGTTTTAGCCCTGCCTGCTGGTTGGTACTGGGGGCCAGGGTCAGCTACCCCTGCTTCGGCGGCTGCCAATTCTGTGCGTTCAATACACCCCCCCCATTCATCCCCCTCCTCCCGCGGCTACCTGGGCATCTAGGAAGCTGGGCAGTTGCCCGGGTTACGGCTCCCGGCGCCAGTTTGTGTGTACCACGTGGTGAAGCGGCGTCCGCCATTTTGGGTGAGTGCATTGTGCTGGCAAGTGGTGAAGCTGCGTCCACCATTTTGGGTGAGGGCATTGTGCTGGCAAGTGATCTTAACTGAGGTTTGCAGGCTTATTTAAGCTGTTTCTGGTAGCCCAATTACTTAGCAATTACTCAGAGCTTGATCCTTTGCTCGATTTGGCAATTTTGGTCAATTGATTTATTTTAAGCAATTTATTAAATTTTAAAAAAATAAATAATAATAATGATAATGATAATGATAATGATAATAATAATGATAATAATAATAATAATTTAAAAAGAAATTAATTAATTACTTGTACAGCATAACCTGCCTAGGGGGGTGAAGTTAAAGTGTGCAGAGCTGGGATAGTAAGAAAAGGCAGGGAGCGCTGGTTCAAGCCTTTATTATTTGCAGCAATTTAATTGAAGCTTTAAAGTGCTGCTGTTAGTGCTTTACTCATAGCGTGCTCAGCTGATTTAATTTCAGGGCTTGGTGGCTGAAAATTTTAAAGCATTATCCCTCAGCGCCTGGCTCATAGAATCCATATACCTTTTTTAGGCAGAAAAGCGCTTGGTCTCATAGATATATCTTGTTGCGGTTTGAGTGAGAGTGGCGCAGTAGGAACCCCAGCAAAATTGGGTGCTTAGAACTGTTGTTGGGTAGTGTGGACAGTACTGAGCTAAGAGCATCACTAGTGCTGTAACTGACCCCTAGTATTGTTGTTGGGTAGTGTAGACAATACTGAGCTAGGAACACCATTAGAGCTGGTGCTGTTTTAAGGTTGGTGTGGTAAATACTGAGCTATAGCGTACCGCTAGAGCATTAACTGATTTGAGTGGCAGCGCAATTAATTGCTGTGGTGACATGGCTAACAGGGGTAGCCCACAGGCATCCTTTACCAATGGAAGTGGGCCTGATGCGCAGGGCGGGTCGCAAACTCCTGTCATGCCTTGCAACCCCCAGGCCTTTGCCCAATTCTTTTCTGCTTTTGAAACATTCTATCTACAATGCAGGCCAGGGGTCGCAGGGACTTCGGCGACAATGGTTGGTACTCATGATTGCATTCCAGACACTCTACCTAGCAATCAGGAGCGCCCAGGTGCATCACCTTCCTGTTTAAGTGTTGAGCACCCTGGCAGCAGCACGGGTAGTCGCCCTCGCACGCGCTCTCAGTCTTCACACTCACAAAAGGCTCAGGGGAAATCAACAGGTCCCCTCTCCCAATAGCGGTGGGTCCGGAACACAGGGAGGGTCGCAAATCCTGGCTAAGCCATGCAACCCTCAGGATTTTCTGTTGTGATCATAACATCATCTGCAAAGACTCTTAAGTTATATCTTTTTTCACCAACTAATATTCCTCTTATTTGGTTGTCCTGCCTTATTTTCTTTAATAGAACCTCTAATACTATTATAAACAACATTGGGGATAGGGGGCAGCCTTATCTTGTACCTTTAAAGATATTGATTTCTTCTCCAAGCTCTCCATTAATAATAATTTTTGCTTTCTGTTGGTTAAATATTGCATTTATACCTTTTTGGAATTTTTCACCTAGACACAATTCTTTTAATAGTTTTTTCATAAATTCCCATGAGACTTTATCGAAAGCCTTCTCCGCATCAATTGAAATCAAGGCTGCTTGTTTATCTCTTCTTACTTGTAGATATTCAATTATGTCTATTATATTTCTAATATTATCCTTTATTTGTCTTCCTTCCACAAATCCAGCCTGATTTTTATGTACTATTTTTCCTATTATTTTTTTCAACCTGTTAGCCAATAATCCTGCATAAATTTTATAATCCGAATTTAACAACGAAATAGGTCTATAATTTGAGACAGATTCCAAGTCCGTACCTTGTTTTGGCAGGAGCGTTATATACGCTTGAGTCCAAGAGTCTGGAATATTCCCCTTCTCTACCGCTTCCTCTATTACTTCTTTTAGTGGGTCAATTAATTCATTTAACATTTCTTTATAGTATTCTGCTGGTATGCCGTCTGGACCTGGAGATTTCCCTATTTTTAATTTTTGAATTGATTCCTTAATTTCTACGGTTGATATTGGTTCATTTAATAATTTATGGTCTTCTTCTGCTATCTCTATTAATTTATTTTTCTTTATATATTCCTCTATTTCTTCTATTGACACTTCATCTTTTTGATTTAATTTTTTATAATATTTTCCAAATTCTTTTTTAATTTCTGTAATATCCCTTATTGTCCTCTCTTCTACTTTTATCTTATTTATTAATTTTTCATTTCTTTGTTTCTTTAATTGCCAGGCAAGGATCTTGCCTGGTTTATTTGCCCATTCAAAATTTTTATATTTCCAAAATTTGATTTGTTGTTCCACCTCCTGTTCTATAATTTTATTGTATTCTACTCTCAGTAATTTAATTTCTTGATTTAATCTCTCTTTATTTTTGCTTGCATAGGCCAATTTTTCCTTCCTTTTAATTTCTTCTAAAAGCTCCCTTTTCTTTTTTTTCTTTATTCTTATATGCTATTGAGTTTTGTTGTATGAAATATCCCCTAACAACTGCCTTCCCAGCATCCCACACTATTTTTACATCTGTCCCTTTCCTCCAATTGTTTTCAAAATATTCCTTCATCAATTTTCTGGCTCCTTGTATTACTTTTTGGTTTTTTAATAGGAAAACATTCATTCTCCACCTTTTTTCCCTTTCTCCTCTTTTCCTTTAAGAGTTAATGACACTGGAATGTGATCAGTGAGCGTTTTTGGTAATATTTTGGCATTCTCTGCTTTAATTGTCATATCCTTAGTAATCCATATACTGTTGATTCTGAGAAGATTTATTGCTCAGATAAGCCTGGCGTCCGGCCCGCTCTCACTGCCAGGCCTCTGCATTCCAAAGTCCGCATTCCGATGCTCTGAGCAAAATAGCAGAGTTCGCAGGGGTCAGAGAAAGCTACTGTCTTCCGTGCTTCTTCAGTGTGCTTAAACAGAGTCCCACACAGGGTTCTAATAACTAAAAGCAGCTTTATTTACAGCAGAACTAACCATTATCTAACACAGCGCACAGCATCGTGAAAAACACGTCCGCTCTTGTCAAAAGCGAAAGCAGAGAGAGCGGGCCGACCGCCAGGCTTATCTGAGCAATAAATCTTCTCAGATTCGACTATACGAATTTTTTGGTTCTGAGAAATATGTGAACTCCTTTTTGACAGGATATTTATATCTCCATATATCCACTAAATCAAAAATCCTTACCATTTCCACAAAGCTTTTTGGCAGCTTCCCTTCATTTCCCCCTCTCTTCTTCTGCGATCTGGTTCCATTACTCCATTTAAATCCCCTAACACAATAATTATCATATCTATATATTCCATTAATAATGATCTTACTTTAACATAGAATTCTGATTTTCTTTTATTTGATCCATAGATTCCCGCTACCACAACTGGTTCCCCCTCTAGTGATATTATTACAATCCTCCCCTCTTTATCTTCATATAACAATTCTGGTTCGTATTTGCTTTTAACATACATTACATACATTACATACATTACATACATTACAACCCCCCTCTTTTTTCTTATATCAGATGCGATGAATTCTTCCCCTAACTTTGGTTTTACCAATAATCTTTTATGCTTAGTATTGATGTGGGTTTCTTGTAAACAAGCAAGGTCCCACTTCTGCCTCTCTAGGATATGTTCTATTTTCTGCCTTTTCCTCCTATTGTTTAAACCATTTACGTTCCAAGATAACAATTTAAATTTCATTCTTTATTAGTTAAAAAATTATAAAGTTAGTAGAAAGAGTTTAAGTTATCTGTGATGGTAAAGGAGAAGAGTTTTGTAATAGTTATTGGTCTGATTATTTACCACTGGCGAAGTTCTTTATCCTTCCACCCTTTGCTGAGCTCTTTCTTCTTCTTCCTCCTCATCCGATAGCTCTCCCTTTTTTTCCTTCCTCATTTATTTTTTTTTAATGAATTTTATTAGTATTTTCCACACAACAACAACAACATGAAAGATATCAAAAGATAACAATACACAACACACAAAAATCAACATTCGAAAACTAAAAAAGACAACAAAAAAAACACCCAAATCCATATCTTACAAGTTAATATTATAAACACTAAAACAACAACAAAACATTGACTTCCACCAATCCCACAGCACCTCCTTTATCTCTCATTCAGTCTCCCTGTTTTCTTTATCCTCTCTATCCTAACATCTAGATATAAATCTTTCTTTCATATCCTTTCACTTCACAAGGTTATTCCAGACTCAGCCAGATTTCTGCCCTCGAACCTTGACTTTTGAGGTATTCATTTAGGCACTCCCATTCTTTTTTTACTTCACTTTTTGGTTTTTGTCTTATTATATCTATCAATTTGGCTAATTCTAAGTATTCTGAGAGCTTACATAGCCACTCTCCCCTAGTGGGTAACTGATTCCCTTTCCAGTACTTAGCCACCAGGATTCTTGCTGCAGATGTTGCATATAAGAAAAAATTAGTTTTGTCTTTTGGAATATCGCCATTTAAAATTCCTAAAAGGAATGCCTCTGGCCTTTTACTATATGATATTCTTAATATTTTCTTTATTTCTTCGTGGATCATGCTCCAAAATTTCCCAATTTCAGGGCATGTCCACCACATACGGTAGAAGGTTCCTTTTGGTATCTTGCATCTCCAGCACTTATTATTATATGTTTTATTCATTTTTGCAAACCTTTCTGGTGCCAGGTACCACCTGTGATACATTTTCATATAGTTCTCTCTTATTAGGTAACATGCTGTAAAATTTATATTTTTTTGTCCATAGTTGTCAGGGAACTGACATCGGAGCCAGAGGTGGAGGCAAGGCTCCCAAGCGATGCTGGAGAAGGGCCCAGCAGGGAGAGAGGGAGCTCATCGGCTGGGGAAGGAAATCAGTGTAACACCAGGGATAAAGGGGGGCAGATGGGGGAATCGGCGAGGGGGCTCCAGGACTCCTCACCGGAGACCAGCGGGGAGAGCACGGGTCCTCCGCTACCCACACCCACCCTGCGCAGAAGACTTCCACGCAGGGAAAGTAGGCGTAGACTTGGCGTCAAAGAACTTCTTTGGTGGAAGAAGTTCAAGAAACGCCCACTGACGGATTCTGCTAGCGACTGAAACAGCCACGAAGTGAAGGGCTGTCCAGCCAGAAAAAGGTTTAACCAGGCAACCTAGCCAGGAGTGGCAGCAACTTACTCACGAGCAACCCCATATAACCATCACAGCAATCCGTCAGTCCCTGACGTTGCTTGTGCACAGCGACAGGCAGGCAGCACCATGAGCCAAACCGGAGGAACCGGCGCCACGGAGCAAGCAGCTGGAGTGCAAAATCTGGTGGAGAGGAACCGAGATTTGGAACAGCATGTGGCTCTCTTGACGGCGCGGCTGGACGAAAGGCGGACTCAGGATGCACAGTTCAGACCCACCCCCGTCGCAAGGAAGATACCGGGACTGGTACACAAGTTTGGGGGGAAGCCCCAGGACTATAACGCGTTCCGAACGGAAATAGAGTACGCTTTGGAACTGCAGCATAATGACTTTGCTGATGATGGGGAAAGGGTGGCCTATATTGTCGGGCATCTAAAGGATGGGGCCCGGGAACGGATCAGGCCCCTAATGGCGACGCAAAATGCTGCCTTGAAGGACCTTAGGAAATATGCACCAAATGAGGGGAAATCTGAATTCTTCAGGAAATTGCATGAGACATTGCTTGACTACATGGACTACAACATTATTATGATGGGAGATATGAATGGAGTGGTATCTACAAATATGGATAAGTCGCAGAGACAGGTTGTAACTAAAGATGGCAGACTACCAAAAACCTTTTTTGAACTGACTGACAATATGGACTTGATTGACATTTGGAGAACCAAGAACCCCCTTGGAAGAGAGGGAACATTCTTCTCTGAAGCCAACATGACATGGACAAGAATTGACCAAATATGGATAACTAGAGGACTGGCACCTAAGACTCGAAAAGTGGAAATTTGCCCAAAAACTTGCTCCGACCATAATGCGGTGAAGATGGAGATGAAACTAACACCAATCGGTTCCTTCAGATGGAGGATGAATGACACGTTATTTAGAGATCAAGAGGTTACCAAGAAGGCCCAAAAAATCTTGAGAGATTATTTTGAGATAAATTTGAATACCACGGTTGAAAAAAAGAGTAATCTGGGACGCAAGCAAAGCAGTCATGAGAGGGTTTCTGATTCAACAGAACGCAATAAAGAAGAGAATTCAAAATGAGAAAAAAGATAAATTCTTGGAAAAAATAAAAGAAGGAGAGAAGAAATTAAGAGCGAAACCAAAGTCGCAAGAGATTCTGAGAGAAATAAAGCTATATCAAGTACAATACATGAAAATGATAAATCAGGAAGTAGAATGGAAAATTAAGCAGATGAGACAAAAGACATTTGAATCGGCTAATAAATGCGGGAAACTGCTAGCCTGGCAGATGAAAAAAAGACAAAAATTAAACACCATCACAAATTTGGATGTGGAAGGAAAGAACATACAGAATCCATTGGAGATTAGAAAGTGCTTCCAGAGATATTTTAAACAACTATACACACAAGGGCCACAGAAAGAGACTGATCTAGACCAATTTTTAAGAACAAATGGATTACAAAAAATCTCTCAAGAAAATAAGATAATGTTGAATCACAAAATTACAGAACAGGAGGTTGAAGGTGCCATCCAGAACATGCAGTTGGGTAAATCTCCAGGGCCGGATGGTCTAACCTCCAAATACTATAGATCTCTGAAAGACTGGTTAATTCAGCCACTAAAGGAGGTCTGTAATGAAATTTTGGAGGGGGAAAAGGCGCCAGAGTCGTGGAAGGAAGCTTACATTACACTTATACCGAAAACTGAGTCTGAAAAGACACAACTTAAGAACTACCGCCCCATATCCCTGCTTAATGTGGATTACAAAATTTTTGCTGATATCTTGGCTAATAGATTAAAAAAGGTATTAGTTGAAGAGATACATAAAGATCAAGCCGGCTTTCTCCCAGGTAGACATTTGTCTGACAATACGAGGAATATAATTAACATTTTGGAGAAGCTGCAAGTGAACATCAATACCAAAGCAGTTTTAATTTTTATAGATGTGGAAAAAGCTTTTGATAATATTTCTTGGAATTTTATGAAGAAAAATCTTCAGGGAATGGGGGTGGGCCAAGGGTTTGAAAATGGTATAAGTGCAATTTACTCAGAACAAAAGGCTAAGTTAATAGTTAATAATGTGATGACAGAGGAATTTAAGATAGAGAAAGGGACACGACAAGGCTGCCCAATTTCCCCATTGCTTTTTATTTCGGTTCTGGAGGTTTTGCTGAATATGATTAGAAGGGACCGTCTGATTAAAGGTATTCAGGTCGGAGCCAAACAATATAAATTGAAAGCTTTTGCAGATGACCTAGTTTTGACGTTACAGGAGCCAGAAACTAGTACGAAAAGAGTATTAGAATTGATTCAAGAATTTGGTCATGTGGCAGGATTTAAGCTGAACAAGTCAAAAACTAAAGTGCTTGAGAAAAACTTAACACCGATTGAGAAAGAGAGGTTTCAGAAGGAGACTGGTTTAACATTAGTTAAGAAAGTAAAATATTTGGGGGTTAATATAACTGCTAAGAACTTAAACTTATTTAAAGATGACTATGAGAAATGTTGGATAGAAGTGAAAAAAGACTTGGAAATATGGTTAAATTTGAAGCTTTCCTTGTTGGGTCGAATTGCAGCTATAAAGATGAATGTATTGCCAAAAATTTTATTTCTGTTTCAATCATTGCAAATATTGGACAAGATGGACTGTTTCAAGAAGTGGCAGAGAGACATTTCCAGATTTGTCTGGCAGGGCAAGAAGCCTAGAATAAAATTTAAAATATTAACTGACGCAAAGGAAAGAGGTGGATTTGCCCTGCCAGACCTTAAACTTTACTATGAATCAGCAGCATTCTGCTGGTTGAAAGACTGGCTGCTTCTTGAGAACACAGACATTTTGGACCTAGAAGGATTTAACAATGTTTTGGGGTGGCATGCATATTTGTGGTACGACAAGGTTAAAGCACATAAAGCATTTAAAAACCATATTGTCAGGAAAGCATTGTTCAATGTCTGGATAAGATACAAAGATTTACTGGAAAATAAAACCCCAAGGTGGTTGTCACCAATGGAAGCGAAGGCTCAGAAAAAGCTCAATATGGAGGCCAAATGGCCGAAATATTGGGAAATATTGGAACAAGAAGGAGACAAATTGAAATTGCAGAGTTTTGAGAAATTAAAAGATAAAGTGTGAGACTGGCTTCATTATTATCAAATAAGAGAGGCCTATAATTTGGATAAAAAAATTGGCTTCCAGGTGGAAAAATCAAAATTGGAAACAGAACTGTTAGATCCCAAAACTAAGATACTTTCAAGAATGTATAACTTGCTGTTAAAATGGAATACGCAGGATGAAACGGTTAAATCTGTTATGATCAAATGGGCACAAGATATTGGTCACAACATTATGTTTGCTGACTGGGAACAGTTGTGGACCACCGGTATGAAATTTACGGCATGTAATGCCTTAAGAGAGAATATTATGAAAATGATTTACAGGTGGTACATGACACCAGTCAAGCTTGCAAAAAACTATCATTTGCCCGATAATAAATGTTGGAAATGTAAAGAAAATGAAGGTACATTCTTTCACCTTTGGTGGACGTGCCCAAAGATTAAGGCTTTCTGGGAGATGATCTATAATGAAATGAAAAAGGTATTTAAATATACCTTCCTGAAGAAACCAGAGGCCTTTCTCCTGGGCATAGTCGGCCAATTGGTACCAAAGAAGGATAGAACTTTCTTTATGTATGCAACAACAGCAGCAAGAATACTTATTGCAAAGTATTGGAAGACACAAGAGTTACCCACCCTGGAAGAGTGGCAGATGAAGGTGACGGATTATATGGAATTGGCGGAAATGACTGGCAGAATCCGAGACCTGGGAGAAGAGTTGGTGGAAGAAGACTGGAAGAAATTTAAAGACTATCTTCAGAAATACTGTAAAATTAATGAATGTTAAAATGATGTTGGATTGAAAATAAGTGGCATTAGCAACAAAGTTAATAAGAATATGTAAAAATGAATTGATAATGGATGAAAATATAGAGTTATAATATGTTAAGATACAGAGTTAAGATAAACGAAAGAGGGTAAGGATTCGCTGATTTTATTATTTAAATGGGAATACAAAAAGGGGAGGTGTGAGGAGGCCAAGGAAATAAGCTAATGAGTTCAAAGTTACAAAAAACGGATTTGTTTTTAATTCTTTTTTAGCTATTTGTCTTTTGTATTTTGTATTTTTATTCTTCTTTTTTCTTTTTCATGTATTTTTCTATGTTCTCTTTTTTGTATCTTTTTCTTTTTATATGACCTTTTTTATTTTGTAAACTTATGTTTTTGTAAAACTTCAATAAATATCTTTTAAAAAAAAATGAAGGACCTTAGGAAATTCTATCACGCGATGGATGCAATGTATTCCAGTGAAGTGGAGCAAAATGTGACTCGACGGGAATTAATGGGGTGCAAGCAGGGGAGCCAATCAGTTAGAGACTACTGGTCGCGTTTTGCGATGTTGATCCACCGGTTCGGGTGGGATCTGGACTCTGAACCCATTCAAATGTTGTTTGAGGAGGGGTTGTCCCCAACTGTGAAGGACAAGCTTTCCCGCGCGCCCCGCCCGCAGTCGATGGATCAGCTGACCAAGGCTGTGCTTGCGATTGGAGTAAGACAGGAAGCGTGGGCTCAGGAGAAGCGCGAAGGGAGAGGGGAACGTTGCCATGACTACCGCATTCCTGAAATGCCGAGGCAGCCTTCCCAGCCGGCTGAGCCAATGGAAATAGATGGCGCGCGCGCACGCGGGGTTTCAAACTCCAGTGAAGGTCGCAAGAGGGAGGGAAAGGATTGGAAAACCACCAAGAAGTGTTTCCTCTGCCAACGGCCAGGACATTTTGCCAGGGTCTGCCCTCAAAGAAAGGACTGGCAAGGGATGGTGGGAGCTGCTGGCTGTGAGGAGGAGGGGGAAAAGGGGCAGGCACAGGGAAACGCCAACGCTTGGCTGCCAATCAGCGGGCACAGCAGCCAGGCCAGCAACCCATAGAAGTGCCCCAGCCAGACCCCCCCAGGGCAGCT
Organism: Podarcis filfolensis; assembly: GCF_964270895.1. Lineage (NCBI taxonomy): Eukaryota > Metazoa > Chordata > Lepidosauria > Squamata > Lacertidae > Podarcis > Podarcis filfolensis. The sequence goes on from NC_139619.1 coordinate 17,696,454, forward strand.
ATAGCCATAGAAGTGGTGCTAGAACTCCCGAATGGGACCCAGTCAAGGTGAAGGGGCTGCTGGATTCAGGCAGCTCCTGCAATTTCTTCAGCAAAGACTTCGCTCTAGAGCACCAACTCCACCTGCTGCCCCTGGATTTTCCCTTGCAAGTGACCACCATCGATGGCAGGGAACTTCTGGGAGGGGAAGTGACGCACCAGACCCCACCAATGAGAATGAGGGTTTCCAGGCACACGGAGACCATTGCCTTTCACGTAGCCACACTGGCAAGACCCCCAATAATATTAGGGATGAGCTGGCTGGCACTACATGATCCAGTAGTGGCATGGCATCAGCGGACGGTCACCTTTGGGTCAGCTTACTGCTTGGAACACTGTCTGGGGGGGAAAACCCAAGGATGACCGTGGCCAGGGTGGCTGGGATGGCTGTGGAGCCGAAAGGGGAGGTGCCACCACAATATGCTGACCTGCAGGAGGTCTTCAACGAGAAGGAGGCGGATAGACTACCCCCCCATAGGCCCTTTGACTGCCAAATCAACTTACCCCCAGGGGCTCAGCTGCCAGTGGGTAAGCTGTATGCCATGTCGGACCGGGAAATGCAGGAGTTGCGGGAATTTATTGACAAGAACCTGAAAAGAAGTTTCATAAGAGAATCAAAGGCGGTGGGGGGCAGTCCGGTGTTCTTTGTGGACAAAAAGGATACTAATCAGCCCAGGCTCGTTGTGGACTACCGGGGCGTCAACCTGGTGTCAGAACCCCTGACCTTCCCAATGCCCAGGATTGACGACATTTTAACACGGGTGAGGCAGGGGAAAATTTTTACCAAGCTGGACCTCAGGGGAGCGTACAATTTGATTAGGATGAGGGAGGGGGACGAATGGAAAACCACCATGTTCACTCCCCTGGGGGCCTTTAATAATAATAATAATAAATTTTATTTATATCCCGCCCTCCCCAGCCGAAGCCGGGCTCAGGGCGGCTAACAACAATCAAATAATCAAACAATCAAATAAACCAACATTCTAAAAATATTTCATTATAAAAATTAATTAAAATCAAGTTGATGGCAACCATTAAGCAAAACTCTGTACAGGTTGCCAGAGGGAGTCAGGCTGCGCCCTGACCAAAGGCCTGGTGGAACAACTCTGTCTTGCAGGCCCTGCGGAAAGATGTCAGGTCCCGCAGGGCCCTAGTCTCTTGTGACAGAGCGTTCCACCAGATTGGAGCCGCAGCCGAAAAGGCCCTGGCTCTAGTTGAGGCCAGCCTAACCTCTCTGAGGCCTGGGACCTTCAAGATGTTTTTATTTGCAGACCGTAGGTTTCTTTGTGGGGCATACCAGGAGAGGCGGTCCCGTAGGTACGAGGGTCCTAGGCCGTATAGGGCTTTAAAGGTTAAAACCAGCACCTTAAACCTGATCCTGTACTCCACCGGGAGCCAGTGCAGCTGATATAGTACCGGATGAATGTGGTCTCGCAGCGAAGACCCCATAAGGAGTCTCACCGCGGCATTCTGCACCCGCTGGAGTTTCTGGGTCAGTCTCAAGGGCAGCCCCACGTAGAGCGAGTTACAATAATCCAGTCTGGAGGTGACCGTCGCATGGATCACAGTGGCTAGGTCAGGGCGAGAGAGATAAGGGGCCAACTGCTTAGCTTGGCTAAGTACTGCTTTGAGTACTTAGTTATGCCATTTGGATTACAGTTGGGCTCCGCCTGTTTTCAAGCTTTCATGCACCACGTGTTGGGGTCCCTGCTGTACAAGAACTGCGTAGCCTTTTTGGACAACGTCTTAATCTATTCGGACAATGAGAAGCAACATGTCAGAGACGTCAGGGAAGTGCTAAAGAGACTGCAGAAGCACCAGTTGTAGGTCAAGCTGGAAAAATGCCAATTTCACGCCAGAGAAGTCGAGTTTCTGGGGTACAAGTTGTCAGACAAGGGCCTAGCTATGGACCCAAGCAAGGTGCAGGCGGTGCTGGAATGGAAGGCCCCCAAAACCCGGAAGGACGTGCAGAGGTTCCTAGGGTTCAGCAACTTCTACCGGAAGTTTATCAAGAACTTCGCCCACTTGACAGCGCCCATCACAGATTGTCTCAGTAGCAAAAAGAAGTTCGTCTGGACAGAAAGTGCCCAGCAATCCTTTGAAAGACTGAAGAAGGCGTTCGCTTCGGAAGAGCAGCTCCTGCACGTGGATCTGCAGAAGCCAATGAGGCTGGAGACCGACGCGTCAGACCGGGCCATCGGAGCGGTACTGTTGCAGCCAGGGGCGCAGCAGAGCTGGAGGCCGTGTGCTTTTTTCTCGAGGAAGCTGAGCAAGTCGGAACAAAACTACACGGTGTATGACCGCGAGCTGCTTGCAATTTATGCAGCATTTCGACGATGGAGACATCTGCTAATAGGGGCGCAGCACAAGATCCAGGTGTGTACGGATCACAAGAACTTGGAATACTGGAGGACCGCGCGAGTACTCAACCAGAGACAGATTCGATGGGCACAGGCTTCTCCAAGTTTTCCTTCGAGATCCGGTACGTGCCGGGAGAGGAAAACGTAAGAGCAGATGCTCTCTCCCGGAAGCCGGAGTACATGGAAGGAGAGGGACCGCCGGAAGTCAGACACGTGTTCCCCGAGAACCGATGGGTGTGTGGGGGAGTGTTGGTTGGGAAACGAGAACTGGCCAGGCTTACTAGAAACGACGAATTCGCTCAAACTAAAATCAGGGAACTCCGGTACGGAAGGGAAAACCATGGAGGGTTTGAGGAAAAGGAAGGGCTACTGTACTACAAGGGGGCGCTGTACGTACCGGGGGAGACCTTGAGGGGAAGGGTACTCAAACAACTCCACGACAACCCAACAGCGGGGCACTTTGGTCAACACAAAACCATGTTGCTTGTCACCAGGCAGTTCTGGTGTCCAAGGGTAAGGGAAGATGTACGGGAATATGTACGGGGGTGCGACTGCTGCCAGAGGGCAAAGGGGGAGAGGGCTGCCCCCGCAGGGTTACTGGAACCCTTACCCACGCCGGGAAGACCCTGGGAGGTGGTATCCATCGATTTTATGACAGATTTGCCCAAGTCAAGGTGGAAGACAGCAGTCATGGTAGTAGTCGATCTACTGACAAAAATGTGCCATTTCATACCTTGCTCGCATGCGGTGATGGCAGAGGAAACAGCCAGGTTGTTTGTGGATCACATCTTCAGGCTGCATGGGGCTCCCTCGAGGGTCATCTCAGATCACGGGAAACAATTTACTTCCCGGTTCTGGAGGAAGCTCATGAGCTTGCTGCAGGTCGAGGTGGGCTTCTCGACGGCGAGACACCCGGAAACCAACGGGCAAGCAGAAAGAGCGAACAGTATACTCCAGCAATACCTACGCTGCTATGTCAGCGAGAGACAGAACGATTGGGTAGAGAAACTAGCGCTGGCTGAATTTGCATACAATAACGTTGGACATGTGTCCACGGGAATGAGCCCATTTGTGGCCAATTATGGGTGTCACCCCAGGGCCTTCCCGGGGAGGGGGGAGGAAGGGTGGAGCGTACCTGCGGCAGAGCAGTTTGTGGAAGAAATGGAGGCCTTGCACCAGCAACTTAAGATGAACTTGGAACGGGCCAAGGAAATTTACAAGAGGCAGGCAGACAAGCACCGTCGGGAAGGGGAGACCATACGGGTGGAAGACCGGGTGTGGTTGTCAACCCAAGGGTTACCATTTAAGGGAGGGTGCAAGACGTTGCGGCCAAGGCGGCTGGGACCTTTTGAGGTAACACAGCAGGTAAACCCCGTGGCATTCAAGCTCAAGTTGCCTGACAGCATGAAGATACACCCGGTGTTCCATAGGTCCCTACTCTCACTGTACAGGGAGGGGCGGGAATTCCCGGGGCGAGAGGGAGAAGTCACCACACACCCGCAGGTAGAGGAGAGGGAACACCACAACCAAGCCACGGAAATACTCGATTCAAGGTGGCGAGGGCGCCAGGTGGAGTACTTGGTAGCTTGGGAGGGAGAACCAGGGTCAGAAAACACGTGGGTTCCCGCGGAGGCTATCAATGATGGGTATCTTGTGGAGGAGTTCCACAGCCTGTTCCCAGATAAACCTAAACCACTAGCGAGATTCTGGGAGGAGCAATTTGGAACCACAGACAATGAAGAGGATTTTGTGGGTTTTCCTGCCTCCGAAGAGGAGGGAGGAGAGGCGTCAGAGGAAGAGGAATCAGACTGGGAGGCCCACCCCGCGGGAAGAGATCGGAGCGGGTGGGAAGCGGGTTTTGAATCCTCAGAGGATGGCGACAGCTCCTTCCGGGGATTCCCCGCATCGTCGGCCGAGGAAAGGGACGAAGTTGGGTCAAAAGGTCGGGCCGGGGGTGGAGGGGGTCCTGGGGGGGAGGTGGATGTCAGGGAACTGACATCGGAGCCAGAGGTGGAGGCAAGGCTCCCAAGCGATGCTGGAGAAGGGCCCAGCAGGGAGAGAGGGAGCTCATCGGCTGGGGAAGTAAATCAGCGTAACACCAGGGATAAAGGGGGGAAGATGGGGGAATCGGCGAGGGGGCTCCAGGACTCCTCGCCGGAGACCAGCGGGGAGAGCACGGGTCCTCCGCTACCCACACCCACCCAGCGCAGAAGACTTCCGCACAGGGAAAGTAGGCGTAGACTTGGCGTCAAAGAACTTCTTTGGTGGAAGAAGTTCAAGAAACGCCCACTGACGGATTCTGCTAGCGACTGAAACAGCCACGAAGTGAAGGGCTGTCCAGCCAGAAAAAGGTTTAACCAGGCAACCTAGCCAGGAGTGGCAGCAACTTACGCACGAGCAACCCCATATAACCATCACAATAGTCTTTCCCATTCATTATTGTGAGGAGTTGTTGCTGCCAAACTAGTAGAGATAACGCTCCAGGCACACAGCCATTTCTGTCTTGTTGATTTATTACTAAAAGTTCAAAGCAGTTACAAGAGTTCAAACAAACGCGTCCATGCTTAACTCAGTCATTTTTTTAAAAAAATAATTTTTATTAACCGACCAATCAAATCAAATCAAATCACATCACATAAATTCCGAATTACAAAGCCGAATTTTATTTTTTTTGTTGGGGGTACCCATATTTCAAGTTCCGAAGGGGATTCCAATCATCTTCTTGCTGCTGCGTTAATATCCACAAATCTGTCCAAATAATGTTCATAATTCTATCCAGTCCTATCTTGCTGTTCCCACATCTCATCTTATTCATATATTTTTCTTTTTTCTTTGTGATCTCTTCTGATAATCTCCTTAAGCAGGTAAACACCAGTTGTAATCCTGTGTGAATTTTTCCGTTCGTCCAGTCACCATATCGAGATGGTTTCCATATATCATCACTTCCATAAATAAAAGCACTCTTTCCATCATTAATCTTCGCAAATCTGTCGCCTTCTTTAGTCCTCTGAGGAGGCTCGCCCACAATATGAAAACAGATCCATTCCTCCTCCCAGACAGAACTCTTTCGACAGAACTTGCCAAAATGGCGACGCTGTTTTTTTACTGCGTCATCCCAAAGCTCTTATACTTTCCACAATCTCCTTAAAACATGCTTTTGGTTAGAAAATTATCTCCACACAGTCTTAAATCATCAGCTTAGGTCATTTAAGCGGCATTTCTGACTTGTGGGGGGGGGGATTCTTGGTTAATCACATAGAGAAAAGAAAGGAAAGTTTCCCCCTCATCCAGTCCCGTTGCTGACATACCAAGCCTTGGTGTGTCTTCTCATGATATATTCCTGTTTATCCGACCCGTCTTCTTTCTCAGAGATCTCTTCAATTAGCAGTCTTTACTCCCCATTCTTCCTTGAAATATGTCCATTAGCTTCCTCCTAATTGTTTCTTTTGAAGTTGCTGCAGCTAGAGGCGCGAATCAGAGACAGCGTCCAGGAGAGCCGAAGTCCACACAAGGGCTTTCTGCCTAGTGCCCCCACCCCCTCGAGTTCGGGGGTGGTTTAGGGCACAGCAGGCAAGGGCAGCCCCCCCCCACTCGCTTGGGGGGGCCGGGAGGCTGCTTACTCCCATCACAGCCTCTTAATTACCTCGTGTGGGTTGGAGAGATGTTATTGTCGGCCATCTTCCAATGCGCCCCTAGTGGCCCCCCCATGCTTAACTCAGTCAGATGTCTCGACTGAATATTTGTGACGTCTTTTCCCCCAGCATGCCCATCGGTGCAGGGCACGCCTCCTATTTCCTTTGTTCTGTGAGTAGCTAGTTCCGGGGACTGGTTCCCCGCTCCCTATTTCCTCCTCGTCTGAGTCGGATGACAGACTGCTAATGAGCTCTTTCGGCTCTCAGTAATTGCTTCTCTCTCCCCTCGTCTTGCTAGCTGTCTCCCTTTCCCTGACATCCACCCCCTCCTCAAAGGCCCCCTCCCGTTCGGGAGACTCAACCGTCTCCATTTCTCCCTTCTCCAGGGTGGTGGAGGGAAAACCTGGAAAACTACCCTCCTCCTCATCCGTCTCTTCAAAAACCTCCCTCAAACCCACAGTTCCTCGTGTTCACCAATAGATGACCTCTTCTTCCTCCTCCTCGTCAGATGGTGGGAATCCCTCGGACTCCTCTCCATCGTCCGTTGTCTCGAACACCTGTTGAAAAAACCTACCTTGGGGTTCGGGTTTGTCAGGGAAAAAATTGTGGAACTCCTCCACTAGGCCCTCTTCGGTGATACAGCTTTCCGGGACCCAGGTATTCTCTGAACTTGGGGCCCCTTCCAACGCCACCAGATACTCTAACTGTTCCCCACTCCAGCGAGAATCCAGTATTTCCGTCACCTCGTTGCACTGCTCCCTTTCCTCCATTTCGGGTGGTGGGAGTTCCCCATTCCCACTACCCTGCCTCCTACCCCCTTCCCTGTAGGGGGACAGCAGTGACCTGTGAAACACCGGATGGATTCTCATGCTCTCTGGCAACCTTAATTTAAATGCCACCGGGTTGATTTGCTGAATTACCTCAAATGGCCCCACCCTCCTAGGTTTGAGCTTCCTGCAACATCCTTTCCAGGGCAGCCCTTGCGTGGACAACCACACCTTGTCCCCAACCCGGATCACTTCCCCTGGTCGTCGACGCTTGTCAGCCTCCCTCTTGTAAATTTCCTTGGCCCTTTCCAAGTTCAACTGAAGTTGTAGGTGGAGCGCCTCCATTTCCTCCAGAAAACATTCTGCTGCCGGCACACTCCACGTCTCTTCCCCCCTTCCCGGGAATGCTCTTGGGTGACGCCCGTGGTTAGCAAAGAATGGAGTCATCCCCGTGGAAACGTTCTCCGCGTTGTTGTAGGCAAACTGGGCTAGAGCAAGTTTGTCCACCCAATTGTTTTGTCTCTGACTAACATAACACCGCAAATATTGTTGCAAAACAGCATTTGCTCTCTCCGCCTGCCCATTTGTCTCGGGATGCCTTGCTGTGGTGAAACTCACCTCTACTTGCAACAAACTCATGAGCTTGCGCCAGAAACGTGAGGTGAACTGAGTCCCCGTGTCTGAGACCACCCGCGTGGGTACCCCATGTAACCTAAACACGTGCACAACGAACAGCTTGGCTGTTTCTTCTGCCGTCACGGCATGCGAGCAAGCCACAAAATGGCACATTTTGGTTAGGAGGTTAGGAGGTCCACCACCACCATGATCGCTGTCTTTCCCTTGGACCTGGACAGATCAGTGATGAAGTCCACCGCCACCACCTCCCATGGCCTTCTCGGTGTGGGCAAAGGTTCCAGTAAACCTGCGGGTGCTGCCCTCTACCCTTTGGCTCTTTGGCAAGTCTCACATCCTCTCACATATTCCTTTGCATCTTCCCTCGCCTTGGGCCACCAAAATTCCCTGGTAACCAGTAACATTGTTTTGTGCTGCCCAAAATGCCCTGCCGTGCAACTATCGTGGAGCTGTTTGAGCACCCTGTTCCTAAGGTTTTCAGCTGGGACATACAAAGCCCCCCTGTAGTACAGGAGCCCCCCTTTCACCTCGAAACCACCCTCGGCACCCCCCTTTTGCCTTAACTTCCCCATCTTTTGCCTGGCAAAGTCATCCTCTCTGAGCAGCCCCATCAGTTCATCATCTTTGACCAACGCCCCCCCCCACACATCCACTTGCTCTCAGGGAACATCAGTCTAGCAACCGGGGGCCCTTCTTCCGCCATATACTCCGGTTTCCGTGACAGTGCATCCGCCTTCGCATTCTGCTCTCCTGGCACATACTGGATCTTAAAGTTAAAGTTGACAAAGAACTCCGCCCATCTTATCTGTCTCTGGCACAACACCCTCGCCGTTCGCCAGTACTCCAAATTCCTGTGGTCAGTGCACACTAAAATTTGGTGCCTCGCTCCAATCAGGAAATGTTGCCATTGTTTGAACGCGGCGACGATCGCAAGCAATTCCTTATCATAGATAGTGTAGTTCTTCTCCGATTTACTCAGTTTCCGCGAAAAGAACGCACACGGCCGCCACTCCCCTTTTGATCTGGCTGCAGCAGCACCGCCCCAATCACCCGATCAGAAGCATCCGTCTCAACTCGCAGTGGTTGATGGGGTTGACGTGGAGCAGTTGCTCCTCGGATGCAAAAACCCTCTTTAGCTTCTCAAACCCCTCTTGTGCTGCCTCCGTCCAGCGAAACTTCTTCTTAGCACTAAGACAGTCCGTTATGGGCGCTGTCAGTTTCGTGAAGCCTTTGATGAATTTCCTGTAGAAATTGCTGAAGCCCAGGAAACGCTGAACATCCTTCCTGGTCTTAGGGCTCTCCCATTCCACCACCGCCTTCACCTTCTCCGGATCCATGGCCAAACCCTTGTCCGATAGCCTGTAACCCAGGAACTCGACCTCTTTCGCGTGGAACTGACACTTCAACAGCTTCACCCACAGCCGATGTTCCTAAAGTTTGCTCAGGACCTGACGTACGTCTTTTATGTGCTGTTCCTCGTTGTCTGAGTACACCAGCACGTCGTCCAAAAAGCAAACGCAGTTACGGTACAGCAATGGCCCTAGCATGTGATGCATGAAGGCCTGGAAACAGGGGCTTCCACACTGCAAGCCAAAAGGCATGACGAGATACTCAAACGCCCCCAGTGGGGTGAACATGGTGGTCTTCCACTCGTCCCCTTTCTCACTCTGATGAGGTTGTACGCCCCCCCCCCAAGGTCCAGCTTGGTGAAAATTTTCCCCTTCCGCACCCTGTCCAGAACGTCGTTGATTCGTGGCATTGGGAAGGCCACAGGTTCCGTCAGGGAATTTAGGACCCTGTAATCCACGACCAATCTCCTCTCATTAGTCGATCTCTTATCCACGAAGAACACGGGGCTCCCACCTGCCGCCTTGGATTCCCTGATGAATCCCCTTTTTAGATTTTTCTCAATAAAGTCCGTCAGGTCCTTGATCTCTCCCTCCGACATGGAGTAGGTCTTTCCCATTGGCAGCGTGGCCCCAGGTATCAGGTTGATCTGACAATCATATGGTCGATGTGGCGGCAACGTGTCAGCCTCCTTTTCGCTGAACACCTCCTGTAGGTCCCTATAACACGAAGGGATTTCGGTCGTCCCTGCTTTGCATGCTGCTGGCATCCTGGCCTTCGTTTGCCGAGGTTGCTCTAGGCCCAGGCAGTTCTCCATGCAGTGTGTCGAACCGAACGTTAGGGACCTTTGATGCCAGGAAACCACCGGATTGTGCAAGGCCAACCAGCTCATGCCCAGTATGATAGGCGGACCCGCCAACGTGGCCACGTGAAAGGCGATGACCTCAGAATGGGTAGACACCCGCATCCTCATGGGAGGCGTTCAATGGGTCACTTTACCTCCCAATAGTTCTCTCCCATCAATTGTGGTGACTTGCAACGGAAAATCCAAAGGCCTCAGGTTCAGTTGGTGCTGCGCTGCAAACTCCTTGCTACAAAAAGACGCAGACGCTCCTGAATCCACTAAGGCCAATTCCTCCACCGTCTGGCCATTTGGGAGCTCTAGGACCACCTTCAACACTATGCTTGCTTTGGGGTGTCCAAGCCGGGGACTTTCGCTGTTGCTTCCGCCTGGCTGTTGCCCCAGTTCACCACCAGCCAGGCCTCCTCGTTTCCTGTTCTAAAGATTTATTGCTTTTCTGTCCAGCTACGCTCCCACCTGCCAGCTCTGCTGCCAGCGTCTGCAGCTTCTGTTTTCCAGCGTAGCTCCGGGAGAAAGCAAACAAAGCAGAATGCACAGCGGAATGTGAGAAGGACAGTAAATCAGTCCAGACGCTTCTTCTAATCTAGAAGCTTTTTATTTACATGCCAAACAGTCAAAAACTCCACCAGAGAATCCAGACATCTTTCTCGGCTGAGAGCCGCAATCCAACTAACAAACGAAAGCACTCTTTCACAGCATAATAGCTGACGTAACGTCCTGGCTTACTTCCTCTGTAAGCCCGTCCCCTCAAGCACGAGACACAGAAAGTTGGACTTCCGGAGTCGGCGCCATCGGCAATGGCGGATTCCCTCTAACTCGGAGGGAGATAGCTCTACGGAAATCGGGTCTTGCCGCTGTGGCGAAGCGGGGACCCCTCAAAAAACCACAGGCGGGTGAAGCCTGTGATCGTGGGACTCGGCGGGCACCTTCAGCGCCCCCCCAATTTGCAAAGGAACCCAGTTACGGGCTCCGGAGCGAAACGGGGTGAGCGGCGCGGTGCTGAGAGTCAATTGCTTCTTCCGTGGAGTGAAGCCGCACAGCTGTTGTCGGAGAGCGCTGACTTTTTTCCTGTGACAATTCGGCCAGCAAAACAACTACCGTGAGTAGGTTGAATTTAAAGATTTGAAAATAAGGAAAGAAAAAGCACTAATTTGTACCGAAAACGGGAAGGTGTAAACATGAAGTCCGCCTTCCGTTTCTTGTAAATAGATCAAAGAAAAGACTATTTAAACTAAGACCTGGAAAATCGCTTTAAAAGGACTTAAATCCTAACATCAAGACAAAAGATCTCCCTCCCTGAATTGCAGGAGAGGGGAGGGAAGAGGGAGAAGTATTTTTGCCTGCAAAAAGAGAGGAAAAAGAAACAAAGACCACCGCTTAATGCCTGGGAACGGGCTGTCAAGTGCTAATAAGATTGCCGTACTGTGAATCGCGCTGTTTATGGACATTGTAACCTTTTGACAGTTAACTCTGCAAGAGAGATACTTTTGATTCTGACTGGCTTCTCCGGACTTTAAGGAACTGTAAAGTAACTGAAATTGAAATTGAAACGGTTGTTTACTTTGTTAAATGGGGGATTTGGGAAAGTTACTTTAATGCAACAAGAATTGACTGTTACTGTGTCCCCCTAGAGGAACTTTGTAATTGTTACAATTGGCCAGGGAATTTTCCACTCCAAATTGGCCAGGGGAATTTTCCACAGCAAAATAAACTCCGGCCGTGGGACTGACCTTGAGCTTCAGATAAAGTGTTATGGCAAACTTGCCTCAGGAAAAAACAACAAGATCTGGGAAAATTCGGCAGCAGTGAAGAGCATCAGCATCTGGCCCTTCTGCACCATCAGGGGCAGCACCTGTTCAAGTTGATCCAAAAGGAATGGCATCTGAAGATGTTTTAGCTGTGGCATTAGGTAAAATTAATGAATCTCTGGAAAAACTGAGTAAACAAGTAGCTGAAGCATCAACTATAATTGATCAGAATACTACAAGCATCAATAATTTGGGACAGAAGGTGAATTCTAACATAGAATCTATTGAGAAATTGCTGCAGGAATCTACTTTGACCCGAAAGACAGCTGAAGAAGCAAAGGAAAAAGCACTGGCCGTAGAGGAAAAGATACCACCGATATGTAGGCAACTTGAGGACCACAGGTCAATGTTATCTATGATTGAACTGAAGGAAAGACAGACAAATTTAAGGATCAGGGCGGTACCTGAACTTGAGAAAGATAACCTAAGTGACTTTCTTATGCATGAATTTGCAGACTTCTGGAACTTAGATTTAGAGAAGCAAGATATCAAGATAGTAAGTGCTTTCAGGCTCGGAAGAGGGGGGAGAAAGAACAGGGTGAGAGACTGTTTGATTACCCTCCGAACAAAAGAGGAGAGAGACAAAATATTGAGTCTGCATTTTCAGAAGACCTTGGAAATACATCAATCAAGAGTGGAGATATTTAAAGACATTCCGAAATACCTTCTGGATCTTAGGTCTAACTACGGAGACCTGGTGACCCTGTTGAGAAGTAATAGAATTGTTTTCAGGTGGGAATTCCCTCAAGGCCTATCTTTTACTTTCAAAGGAAGAAAGTTAAAAATAAGATCAGTGGAAGATAAAGAAAGATTTTTGAAAGATCACGGAGAAGATTTGCAGAAAGAATCTGAAGAAGAGCTAAGAGCACTAAAACCAGGAATATTAGACATATCATCACTATCATTTGGATTGGACAACTTAGAGAAAGTGATACCACTGACAGAACAAGAACAATTGCTGGGTGCAGTTGGAGGAAAAGCAAAGTAACCACGCCATGGCTCTGTAACTATTAAGCTGGAATATTAATGGTTTTAACTCCCCGGAGAAGAGGAAAAAAGTCTTTCATTTATTGAAAAAGGAACAATTGGACTTGATTTGTCTACAGGAAACACATGTGATAAGGCTGCATAGGAAAGTATTGATCAATAAAAGATTGGGTCAAGAGTTTATTTCATCGGACAAGGTAAAAAAAAAGAGGTGTAGTGATCTATGCAAAAGAGAGCCTATCACCGAAATTTATGTTTAAAGATGACCAAGGAAGATTTGTGGCAATTGAAATTCGAGCACAAGGAGAGAAATTTCTGATAGCAGGAGTTTATGCACCAAATGAGGGGAAATCGGAATTTTTTAAAAAGTTGCATGAGACATTGCTGGACTATATGGATTATAACATTATCATGATGGGAGATATGAATGGAGTGGTATCTACAAATATGGACAAGGCACAGAGACAGGTAGTTACTAAGGATGGCAGACTACCAAAAACCTTTTTTGAGGTGACTGACAATATGGACTTAATTGACATTTGGAGAACAAAGAATCCTTTGGGTAGAGAGGGAACTTTCTTCTCTGAAGCCAAAATGACATGGACAAGAATTGACCAAATCTGGATAACTAGAGGACTGGCTCCTAAGACTCGAAAAGTGGAAATTTGCCCTAAAACTTGCTCCGACCATAATGCTGTGAAAATGGAGATGAAACTAACACCAACTGGTTCCTTCAGATGGAGGATGAATGACACCCTGTTTAGAGATGAAGAGGTTACTAAGAAGGCCCAAAAAACCTTGAGAGACTATTTTGAGATAAATATGAACACTACCATTGAAAAAAGAGTAATCTGGGACGCAAGCAAAGCAGTTATGAGGGGGTTTCTAATTCAACAGAATGCAATAAAGAAGAGAACTCAAAATGAGAAAGAAGACAAAATTTTGGAAAAAATAAAAGAGGGTGAGAAGAAACTGAGAGTGAAACCAAAGTCACAAGAGATTCTGAGAGAAATAAAGTTATATCAAGTTCAATATATGAAAATGATGAATCAGGAAATAGAATGGAAAATTAAACAGATGAGACAAAGGACATTTGAATCGGCCGATAAATGTGGAAAACTGTTAGCTTGGCAAATGAAAAAAAGACAAAAACTTAACACCATTACTAACTTGGAAGTGGAAGGAAAGAATATTCAGAATCCAGTGGAAATTAGAAAATGTTTCCAGAGCTACTTTAATCAGTTATATACACAAGGGCCACAGAAAGAGTTCGATATAGACCAATTCTTAAAAACAAATGGACTACAAAAAATCTCTCAAGAAAACAAGTTAATGTTGAACTATAAAATCACAGAACAGGAGGTGGAAGGTGCCATCCAGAATATGCAGTTGGGCAAATCTCCAGGGCCGGACGGCTTAACCTCAAAATACTATAGATCTCTGAAAGATTGGATAATTCAACCACTAAAGGAGGTTCGTAATGAAATTTTGGAAGGGAAAAAAGCGCCAGAGTTGTGGAAGGAAGCTTATATTACACTTATACCGAAAACTGAGTCTGAAAAGACACAACTTAAGAACTACCGCCCCATATCCCTGCTTAACGTGGATTATAAAATTTTTGCAGACATTTTGGCTAAAAGACTAAAAAAAGTATTAGTGGAGGAGATACATAAAGACCAAGCTGGCTTTCTCCCGGGCAGACACTTATCTGACAACACGAGAAATATAATTAATATTTTGGAAAAATTGCAAGTGAATATTAATACTAAAGCAGTCTTAATATTTGTAGATGCGGAGAAAGCCTTCGACAATATTTCTTGGAGTTTTATGAAGAAAAATCTTCAGGGGATGGGGGTTGGTCAAGGTTTTGAAAACAGTATAGGTGCAATTTACTCAGAACAAAAGGCCAAACTAATTGTTAACAATGTGGTGACAGAGGAATTTAAGATAGAGAAAGGGACACGACAAGGCTGCCCAATTTCCCCATTGCTCTTTATTTCGGTCCTGGAGGTTTTGCTAAATATGATCAGAAGGGACCGTTTGATTAAAGGTATACAGGTCAGAGCTAAACAGTACAAATTGAAAGCTTTTGCAGATGACTTAGTACTGACGTTACAGGAGCCAGAATCTAGTACTAAAAGAGTATTAGAATTGATTCAAGAATTTGGTCATGTGGCAGGATTTAAGTTGAACAAGTTAAAAACTAAGGTTATTGAGAAAAACTTAACACCGATTGAGAAAGAGAGGTTTCAGAAGGAGACAGGTTTAACATTGGTTAAGAAAGTAAAATACCTGGGGGTTAACATGACCGCTAAGAACTTGAATTTATTTAAAGACAATTATGAGAAATGTTGGTCAGAAGTGAAAAAGGATCTAGAAATATGGTCAAATTTGAAGCTTTCCTTGTTAGGTCGAATTGCTGTTATAAAGATGAATGTATTGCCAAGAATGTTATTTTTGTTTCAATCATTGCAAATTTTGGACAAAATGGACTGTTTCAAGAAGTGGCAAAGAGACATTTCTAGATTTGTCTGGCAGGGCAAGAAGCCCAGAATAAAATTTAAAATATTAACTGATGTAAAGGAAAGAGGTGCCAGACCTTAAACTCTGTTATGAATCAGCAGCATTCTGCTGGTTGAAAGAATGACTGCTTCTTGAGAAAACTGACATTTTGGATTTAGAAGGTTTTAATAACGTTTTTGGGTGGCATGCATATTTGTGGTATGACAAGGTTAAAGCACACAAAGCATTTAAAAACCATATTGTCAGGAAAGCATTGTTTAAAGTCTGGATAAGATATAAGGACCTACTTGAAAATAAAACCCCAAGGTGGTTGTCACCGATGGAAGCAAAGGCCCAGAAAAAGCTCAATATGGAGGCCAAATGGCCGAAATATTGGGAAATTCTGGAACAAGAAGGAGACAAACTGAAATTGCACAGTTTTGAGAAACTAAAAGATAAAGTGCGAGATTGGCTTCATTATTATCAAATAAGGGAGGCTTACAATTTGGATAAAAAAATTGGCTTCCAGGTGGAAAAATCAAAATTGGAAACAGAACTGCTAGATCCCAAAACTAAGATACTTTCAAGAATGTATAACTTGCTGTTGAAATGGAACACTCAGGATGAAACGGTTAAATCTGCTATGATTAAATGGGCACAAGATGTTGGACATAACATTATGTTTGCTGACTGGGAACAGTTGTGGACCACAGGTATGAAATTCACGGCATGTAATGCCTTAAGAGAGAATATTATGAAAATGATATACATGACCCCAGTCAAGCTTGCAAAAATCTATCATTTGCCCGATAATAAATGTTGGAAATGTAAAGACAATGGAGGTACATTCTTTCACCTTTGGTGGACGTGCTCTGTTGGGAAATTCAAGCCCTTCTCAGGAGAAGCTGGCAACAGTCCCAGGCACCCGGCTTGATTCCCTGTTGACCTCCCTGGCTGCATTCCCCAGCAAGCGCAGGCAAGGTCTCGATTGGCGATTCTTCTCAAACGTGAGAAGAACACACCCCTCTTTCCTGCCCCCCCCCCCAGGCAGGGGAAAGAGATAGACAGAAACGTATTTACATGCTTTTATTTCTGTCTTTGCAGCGTTACAAAAAACATGACTGCTGTCTCCAAACTCCAGCAGTGTTGTAACAAACACTTCCTGTACATCCCGGACAGGAATAAACGGAAGAGCTCATATTTCACTCTGAGCTAATTCCGGTGCTTCGCACTGTGAATTGACTGTCCCTCTTTTTCCCACGGACAGTCCCAACATTCCCATCATGTTTATTTTTCAAGCTAGGACTTTGCAGCGGCATTGCTTCATTATCGTAACATGCCCAAGGATTAAGGCTTTCTGGGAGATGATATATAATGAAATGAAAAAGGTATTTAAATATACCTTCTTGAAGAAACCAGAGGCCTTTCTCCTGGGCATGGTCGGCCAATTGGTGTTAAAGAAGGATAGAACTCTTTTTATGTACGCTACAACAGCAGCAAGAATACTTATTGCAAAGTATTGGAAGACACAAGATTTACCCACTCTGGAAGAATGGCAGATGAAAGTGATGGACTATATGGAATTGGCGGAAATGACTGGCAGAATCCGAGACCAGGGAGAAGAGTCGGTGGAAGAAGATTGGAAGAAATTTAAGGACTATTTACAGAAACACTGCAAAATTAATGAATGTTAAAATGATGTCGGAATGAAATGAAGCGGTTTTAGCAACAATGTTAAAAAGGAGTATGTAAAAATGATTTGTTAATAGATGAAAATATAAGGTTATAATATGTTAAGATAAAGAACTAAGATAAAAACAAAGAGGGAAAGGACTTGCTGAACCAACTACTCGAAATGGAATACAAAAAAGGGAGGTGTGAGGAGGTCAGGGAAACAAGAGAATGAAAGGCAAGACATTGAAAGATGGACTTATTTTTTACTGTTTTTTCTTTTTTCTTTTTTTCCTACTCTGTATTTTGCATTATTTGTTTTTTTCTTTCTTTATTTTCTTATTATTTTTGTAATCTTTTTTTGAAATTTGAATAAAATATCATTTTTTTTAAAAAAAAGAGACACAGAAAGTTAACCCTTCACTACACCCAACATTTCCCAAGATCTGGGGTGCCTCTGCCTCTGTCTGTTGGGTGGCCCCAACCATTCCCTGCCAGTTACGACGCTCCGGACACACTCTGGCAAAGTGCCCTGTTTTCTGACAGAAAAAACATCTCTTGGCAGCTTGCCAGTCCTTTTTCTCCTTGCCACCCGGCCGTTGAGTTTTCAAACTTTCCCGCGCGTGGGCAGAGTCTATTTCCATGGGCTCTGGCAGTTGTTGACCTTCTGAGGCAGCTGCCGGCATTTCAGGAATGCGGTTACCATGGAAACCCCTTTCCTTGCCCTGTTTCCTTTCCCTCTGTCTGGCTTCCTGCCTCAAACCCACCGCAAGCGCAGCCTTCGTTAACCCCCATCCATATCCTTGGGACGGGGGGCCCTAGCAAGTTCGTCCTTAACTTCAGCGTTCAGTCCAGCCTTAAACAACGCTTGCACAGGCTCTGACTCCAAGTCCCATCCCAGTTTGTGTACACGCATGGCGAATTCTGACCAGTAATCACGCACCGTGGATTTGCCTTGCTTCAAAGCCAAAAGCTCCTCCTGCGTCTTGTCAATTAAACTTTCATCTGAGTAGATAAAGTCCATCGCTTGCCAAAACTTGGGCAGACTTCGAAGCGCTTCATTATTAGAGGCAATTAACGGCCTGACCCAGCTTTTAGCCCCGCCCGACAGGTGGCTAATTATGTGTGCAACTTTCTGAGCATCGTCGGCAAACTGAGCCCCTTGCAGCTCCAAAAAATATCGCATCTCCGTCTTAAAATCCAGATAAGCCTCCAGATAGCCATTAAATTTTTCCACCCACGCAGACCTGCCCCCTGCCAGTAGCCCACCTGTGGCTCCTTGCTGCGCAGCCCTGGCTTCCTGAAGACGGGATTGCAAGTCCGAAGCGCGAGCCTCAAGTCCGGCATTTCTTTTCCTCAGCTCAGAAATCTCTTTCTCCATTCTTGGGCTATTTGCTTTCTTTCACTAGCTTTCAGCAGCAATTGAGTCGAGACATGCTGTGAGGAGTTGTTGCTGCCAAACTAGTAGAGATAACGCTCCAGGCACACAGCCATTTCTGTCTTGTTGATTTATTACTAAAAGTTCAAAGCAGTTACAAGAGTTCAAACAAACGTGTCCATGCTTAACTCAGTCAGATGTCTCGACTGAATATTTGTGACGTCTTTTCCCCCAGCATGCCCATCGGTGCAGGGCACGCCTCCTATTTCCTTTGTTCTGTGAGTAGCTAGCACCGGGGACTGGTTGCCCGCTCCCTATTTCCTCCTCGTCTGAGTCGGATGACAGACTGCTAATGAGCTCTTTCGGCTCTCGGTAATTGCTTCTCCCCCCCCCCCGTCTCTCTAGCTGTCTCCCTTTCCCTGACAACTATATTCAATTGGGTGGCCCAGATCTTGTTCCCATTTTTTAATAGCGTCTCCTTTTTCCTCCTTTTCTACTTTCCCATTTTGTAACAGTTTATATATTTTTGAGAGAGTCTGTTGGTTGTTATATAAAATTTCTTTTTCCCATACTGAGATTTTTTTATCAAACCCCTTAAGTTTACTATCCTTCTCAAATATTGTTTTTAATTGAAAATATTCTAACCAATTCACCCCCCTCTCTTTTAATTCTTCAAATTTCTTTACTGTTGGGCAATCTTTTATCTCTTCTACGAGTTCCCTATATGTTAGCTAGCTATCTTTCATATTGCTTCTGTGCAAGGCTGATGACTCTATAGGTGATAGCCACCAGGGAGTTTGGGCTGTTACTATTGTTTTATTTCTTTCCCAGACTTTGAATAGGGCCTTTCTCACCAAATGATTAGTGAATCCTCTATGTGCTTTTATTTTATCGTGACCCAGATAGCCATGCCACCCGAAAACTTTGTCCCAGCCCTCCAGGTCTAAGTTTTCGGTGTCTGTCAGTAACATCCAATCTTTCAGCCATGTCATGCATGCAGCCTCAAAATACAGCTTGAGTTTTGGGACTGCGAACCCGCCCCTTTCTCTAGGCTCCATCAGTACTTTGAACCTTACTCTTGGCTTCTTACCTTGCCAGATAAAATTAGAAAGATCCCTTTGCCAACCTTTAAAACATTTTGTCCCGATAATTATTGGGATCGTCTGGAAAAGGAAGAGCATTTTTGGTAGAATTGACATTTTTATCAAGGATATCCTTCCCCATAAGGATAAGTTCAATTTATTCCATTTATTTAGATGTCCTTTTATTTCCTTCCACTTCTTCACATAGTTATCCTTGTACAAATTGGTATTTATTACTTCGCTTTTCCCTCCTCCTAATTCTCCTCGATACTTCCTCCAAAACATATCTGCTTCCTCAAATGTCTCAATTCGTCTTCTTTTTCCTTTGAAATTGAAGGAAATCCCCACTGGATATTCCCATCTGAAGGATATTGATTTGGCCTTTAGTGCTTTTGCAATTGCTGTCTCTTTTTTATCAAACTGGGTGGGACTTCCCGTAAAATTATTATTTCTTTTCCATCTATGGTTAACTTGTTATTACTCTTTGCTTGGAGGATCTTATCTTTCATCCAATTCGATGTGAATACGATGATGCAGTCTGCCGGCCATTTGTTCATTTTTGCTTTTCTTGAGTTCACTCTGAAGATTTTCTCTGTCTGTTCTATTATGTCTTTTTCCTGTAAATGTAGCCACTTTGCTAAAGTTTCAACCATCTTCTTCCAAATATCCTCCTTCTCCTCTTCTGGAATATTTCTGAATCTCAAGGTCTTCTCTTTAATCTGCATCTGTATCATTGCTAGCGCATCCCTAGTAGCTTCCTGGATTGCTTTTTGTTGCTCCATCTCCTTTTTCGATTTGTCCATTTCTTTTCTTTGTTCCCTTTGTTCTTTGCTAATTTTCTTTAACATCTTCCATTTGTTGATTTGTATTCTTTATTTCTTGTACTTTCTTGTCTGTCTCCTTCATTCCTTCTAAGACTTCTGTTAGTTTATTTCTTCATTTTCTTTTTCATTTTTTTCCATTGTGTTTTCTAATTTTTCTAATTTCCCGTCAATTGTATTGATTTTTTCCTCCAACTCTCTTCTCATTCCTCCAATGTCCAACTTCAAACTTATGATAAGCTCCCTCAAATCCATTTCTTCAAAGCCCAAGTTTCTTCTTAATTGTTGCTGTTGACTTCCAGTTCCAGTCATCTGTTTTTTAATTGCCTGAGACATTTTGCATTCTCTTTTTCAACCACCAGATGTCCTTCTGTTGCTTCAATTTTCCTTTACTGCTGCTTTTCCTACTTTGTCCATTGGGTGTCACTGTGTTCTTATTTACTCAGCTTGCCAGCTTCTGTCCTCCTTTAAACCTCTCTTTCACTATTTTCACTTCGCCACTTCCTCCTTCACGGTGATTACTCAGTGTCTTCAGACCCTCGTCGCCATCTTATCTGTTAAATTCCCCTCCTTTCCCCCACAGCGTTCCTTATTCCTTTGTCTTTGTCTTTCCTTCAAGGACCTTCAGTTTCAAAGCGGCTGCTTTACTCCACCCAGCCTCAACAACAGGTAGCTATGCACTTTGCAGTAAGTCCATTTCAGATATTGTGCTTTTCAAATAGTTTAATTGCAATCTGAGTGATTTCTTTACACTCTCTCTATATTTTTTCTGTTCTTCTGTCTTCCCTTTACTTTTGTGGTAGCATTATTTCCCCTCCGCTATTTTTACTCTTTATTTTGTTTTGAGTTTACTCACTCCGTGAGGGGTTCCCCCCCTGAGTTCCCCTCCCCCCCTGTCTTATTTCCTTTTAGGTTTTATTGCTGCTGCTACCACTTCACATTTATTTTAATATAGAAATAGAGATTTTACCATCTTGTCGCTGCTTCAGTGATGTGAGGCTTTTCACCGGTCTGTTTGATGTTCTTCTCTGTGCCTGGATTCCCCCCACCTCAGCCTTTTTTTATTTCAGTGAGGGGTGCCAGGACTCCAAAAAGACACTGCCGAAGTTCCTTTGGCTTGAACTTCCTTCCAAGCCTTTTCAGGGGTCGTTTAGCCAAACGTTGCCCCTCACAGTACCGGTGTACTTGCTTACTGCGATCGGAGCTCACACTGTTGCAGCTGTGGTAAAAGCGGAAGTCCCCTCTGTTGCTCCTTTTGTGACCACCCTGGTGGGTTAAGTACTTTATTGCAACACATAAGTTAAAAATGTCAGGGAAAATGGGGGGGGGGATTGGGGGGACAGGAGATTGTCCAAGCAGGAAGAAATTAAAGGTTTTATGGCTTAAAATAAAGGAAGAATTTAAACAGAATGAACAACATATGGAGAAAAAATTAGTGGAGGTACAAGAAACCCCGGACAAAAAATTAGAAGGGGTTGTGGGGGAACTTTCAAACAAAATTAAGGACCTAACAGTTAGATCAAAGACAATGGAAGAATCTGTGAAAAGAATTCAGAAAGAAGTCAAGAGGAATAGAAAAGAGACAGATCGCATTAAGGAGGAGGTAGACATGAGTCTGACCAAACTGCGGGAGGCAGTGGAAGACAGGAGTGCCTGGCGTGCTCTGGTTCATGAGGTCACGAAGAGTCGGACACGACTAAACAACTAAACAACAACATCAAGTAGATTTAAATAAGACTCAAGAGCAGGTCTGGGACAATATGGTTCTGTTGGAGATGTGTCAGAAGCAGATGAACTTGAAATTTAGAGGAGTAGTGGAAGAGATAAATGAAAATATAAAAGTAAAAATGATTAAAGAATTGGCAAGATGGATGGACACGAAAGAAGAAGAAATTGAATACATAGTGGAGAATGTATTTAGAATAAAAGTAAGATCTTTAAAGGCTAAATAAAAAAAAACTACCTGGAGATTGTCTGATGATTTTTAATTCACTAGATATGAGAAATGCAATCTTTAGAATGAGTTGCAACAATAAATTAGTAATTGATGGAAAACCAAACATAATTTTTAAAGAGATCCCTACCAGATTCTTATGAAAAAGAGATAGATACAAACAATGAGTGAATTTACTGAAGAAAAATGGAATTCAACACAGGTGGGAATTTCCTGAAGGGATCTCTTTTTATTATAAAGATAAAAGGTTCAGACTAAGTGACGTTCAAGAGGTGAAGAAATTCTCAAGAAGATATGAGAAGGAACTAGGAAAGCTGGAAGGAAATCATGTTGGCCCCAGACCAGCTGGAATGGATCCTGACCTTGAGGAGGAAAGAAAGAAGAGGAAGAGGAAGGGAAAAAATAAGGAAGAGGAGGAAGAAAAAGAAGAAAGGGAAGAAGAGGAAGTAGAAGATGAAGAGGAAGTAGAAGACAAAGAGGAAGAAGAGGACACAGACGACAGAAACATTTGAATTTAAAACAAAGCTTGATAGTTTTAAAAAATGACTTTGAAATTGTTAACCTGGAATGTGAATGGACTTAATGACAAATCTAAAAGGAATAAAGTAGAGCGCGTTGGGCAATGAATTTATAACATCGGATGTGAATAAAAAAAGAGGAGTGGTAATGTATATAAAGGAGAAATTTGAACTTAAGCTGATATCTAAAGATGAGGAAAGGAGGGTGTTGGTGGTGCAAATAATGGTGCAAGGGGAGAGACTAATTGTGGTGGGAATTTATGCACCTAACAAAAATAAGGCCGAATTTTATAGAAAACTGGAGGAAAGATTGATAGAATTTACAGATCAGAAGATAATATCAATGGGGGATTGCAATGGTATAGTGATGCCTGAAATAGATAGATCATCAAAAAAGAAAGTGACTAAAGAGGGTAAACTGCCAAAGACCTTCTTTGACCTAATTGATCATTTTGATTTAGTGGATATCTGGAGGTTGAAACACCCAACTACAAAACAGTATACCTTCTTCTCTGAGCCTCACCAGAGCTTGGGAAGAACAGATTACGTGTGGGTCTCCAAAGAACTGGTACCAAGAGTAGTAAGAACTGAGATATCACCACGAACCTTATCAGACCACAACTCTGTATCCATGGAGTCGAGAGGAAAAGAAGAAAATTATTTTAGATGGATGATGAACAACAATGTGTTTGAAAACCAAACTGTAGTAGAAAAAGCAAATGAGGTATTAAGGGAATATCTCAAGTGGAATTTACATAAAGAAATGGGACTAGATATAGTTTGGGACACGAGCAAAACAGTCATGAGAGGTTTCCAGATACAGCAAAATAGTTTCCAGAAAAAAGAAAGAGAGAAAAAAAGAAGAAATCCTGACCCACCTCATGGAAAATGAGAAGAAATTAGCAATAAAACCAAAAGATGAACAAATAAAACAAACCAATAAAATATTACAAACTCAGTTCTCTATGCTGGTGAGTCAAGAAGTAGAATGGAAAATAAAATTTATGAGACAGAAATATTTTGAGTCAGCTAATAAAACTGGGAAACTACTCGCATGGCAATTAAGGAAATGTCAAAGCCAAAATATTATAAATAAAATAAAGATAGGAGAACACCAAACAGAAGATCCAAAGGAAATTAGGAAAGCCTTTCAAGTCTTTTATAAAGAACTCTATGGAAAAGAAAAAAGAAAAGAAAAGAAAAGAAAAGAAAAGAAAAGAAAGACATAAAGAAAATAGAGAAATACTTGGAGGAGCACAAAGGGAAACAGATTCCAATAGAAAAGAGAGAACAACTAAACAACCCAATAACAACACAGGAAATCTAAAATGCAATAAAAAAAAATAAATGAAACAAGGTAAAGCCCCAGGTCCTGATGCTCTCACCACAAAATATTATAAAACTCTTAGCGGACAGTTGACTCTGGTTCTCTGTGAAGTAATGAACAATATCTTACAAGGAGGAAAGATACTGAATACATGGAAAGAGGCATACATAACATTAATTCCTAAGCAAGATGTTGATCGTTTGAATGTCAAGAACTTTTGACCAATATCATTTTTAAATAATGATTACAAGTTATTTGCTGAAGTCTTAGCAAATAGGCTTAAAATAATTTTAAATGAGGTTATTCACAAAGACCAAGCAGGTTTTTTACCTGGTTGACAATTAAAAGATAACGTGAGACATATTGTAAACATAATAGAATATTTAGAGGTCAGAAATGACAAACCAGCAGTGTTGATGTTTATCGACGCGGAGAAAGCTTTTGATAATGTTTCTTGGCAATTTCTGATGAAAAGCATGGGAATGATGGGAATAGGAGGATCTTTCTTTTGGGATGGTGCCAGGGAGACGGGGGCATTTGGCAGGCCCCCAGCTGGCTCCAGCCCACCAGCTGGCAGCCGGGCAATCTCCGGTTCTCAGAACAGCATCAAAACTGCGACTCAAGCCTCAGAAACCTTCAGAGACTGAGCACGCAATCCAGCAGAGATAAGAACTCTTTGCAATGGAAGTAGTGGACAGAGGCATATGTAAGCATATTTACAGCATTTATTCAGCAGCAGGACAAAAGAAAAACATGTCTGCTTCCCTTCGTGTCCAAGCAAAAAGCAGCATAGCAAAAGCAATATACAACAGAAGTTCCCAGCAGACTGTGCTGGAAGTAAAGAGATATGTGAGATACAACAACTCCACATATCTGTTCCTCTTAAGGCGGAACAGAACATCAATATCCTAACACTTTTCTGAGTGGAATAGAAGCGATTTAGTCAGAACAGAAAGCCAAGTTAATTGTGAATAATGCCCTGACGGAGTTCTTTGATATTACAAAGGGCACTAGGCAGGGGTGCCCCCATCTCCATTACTATTTATCATGGTACTGGAGGTATTAACTAATAACATAAAAGAGACATCAGAAATAAGAGGTATTGAATTAGGGGCAAAGGAATTCAAACTTAAAGCATTTGCTGATGACCTGGTATTAACTCTAGAAGAACCCCAATTAAGTGTCAAAAAAGCAATGGAGGAAATTGAAGAATTTGGTCGACTAGCAGGATTCAAATTGAATAAAACAAAGACGAAAATGGTGGTTAAAAATATGGGAAAGAGCGAGATAGGATTATTGGAACAAAAATGTGGAATCAAAGTGGTAAAGAAAGCAAAATATTTGGGAATCTGGATGACAGCAAAGAATATTAATTTGTTTAATGACAACTACCAGTTGGTCTGGAAAGAAATTAAAAGGAACTTGGATATATGGAATAGATTAAAATTATCAATAAGTGGCAGAATGTCAGCGTTAAAATGAATGTATTAGCAAAGATGTTATTTTTATTTCAAACAATTCCCATAATTAGAGGGTTAACACAATTCCGAGAGTGGCAAAAAGTTCTTTCACGATTCATATGGCAGGGGGGAAAACCCAGGATAAAATTTAAATTATTGACTGATAAAAAAGAAAGAGGAATCTCGGTACCAGATTTAAAACTTTATTACGAAGCGTCTTGTTTATGTTGGATAAAAAATTGGATAATATTGGATAATACGGACCTGCTTGACCTAGAAGGATACAACAAGATACGGCTGGCACTCTTATCTTTGGTATAACAAAGTGAAAGTACATAGAGGGTTCACAAATCATGTAATAAAGGGTGCCTTATATGAGGTTTGGGATAGGAATAGGAACTTGTTGGAAAGAAATACACCATGGTGGATCTCTCCAATGGAAGGGCTGACAGTAAAAAAGTTGAATATGGAGAGGAGGTGGGCCACTTATGAAGAGATTCTAATGAAGACAGAGAAAGGATGGAAACTGAAATCTTACAATTGTATTGAGAATGCTTTTACAGGATGGTTACAATACCATCAAGTGAATGATATATTTAATTGTGATAAGAAAGTGGGTTTTAGTGAAAATAAATCAAGATTTCAAATTGAAATACTAGAGGGCAGGTCTAAACTTTTATCAAAAATGTATAATTTTTTACTGGAATGGAATACAAAAGATGAATCAACAAAGGAGGTGATGATAAAATGGGCTATAGATTTTGGGTATAATATTGAATATGAGGCTTGGGAGAAATTGTGGAATGAAGGTCTAAAATTTACGGCGTGTACTACTTTGAAGGAGAACGTAATGAAAATGATGTACTGCTGGTATTTAACACCTGTCAAGCTAGCAAAGATGTATAGAATGAGTAGCAAAGTATGTTGGAAATGCAAAGTGAAAGATGGGAGATTTTTTCCACATGTGGTGGACATGTGAGAAAATGAAACAATTTTGGGACATGATTTATAATGAACTGAAAAAGTGGTTTACATATACCTTCCCAAAAAAACCAGAAGCCTTTTTGTTAGGCTTGACAGGAGAAGAAATAAAAGTAGACCAGAGATTATTCATGTATGCCACGACTACCGCTAGAATTTTGGTAGCCCAAAAATGGAAGATACAGGAATTACCAACATTAGAGTGGCAGACAAAAATGGTAGAATATGCGGAATTAGCAAAACTGACCTACAGGATTTGTAACCAAGAGGAAACAAAGTTCAGAAGAGAGTGGAGTAAATTTGTGGAATATATAAGTAATACTTGTAGAAGTTTAAAGACTGTAGCAGGATTAAAATAAATCTTATGATGTGGATAGGATGTCATTAAGAAACTGCGGAAAGGAAAGTGTAAAATGAAAACCTGCTGAAGGGAAGGAAGTTGGCGCTCAGCAGAGTGATGAAAAATAAGTGGGTATGTTTTGTTTGTTTGATTTATGCTAAAGAAAAGCCAATAAAAATGCATTAAAAAAAATAAACTAGACATCTGTCTTCCTGCTACAAAGCCACATTGATTTTTATTTATACATTTATACATAAAATTATTCATCCTTTTTGTCATCATTGCGGTCAGGATTTTAGCATCTTCATTTATTAGGGAAATCGGTCTATACCATCCTGGGTCCATCAGATCTTTTCCTGATTTTGGAATTAAGATAATTATTGATTGTTCCCATGATGGAGGGATCCTCTCACCCTCTATTACTGAATTATATAAGACTTTTAATTTAGGAACCAATATATTTTTTAATACTTTATAATATTCCATTCCCAATCCATCTGCTCCTGGGGCTTTCCCCGCTTTTAATTTCCCTATAACTTCCTCTATTTCTTTTTCTGAAATTGGTTGTTCCATAACCTCTCTATCCCTAATTTCTAGCCTTATTGTCAGGTTTAGCGCTTCTCCCACACAAGACATGGAATGCTGGCAGTTTAAGTAGCTGAGGTTTATTTCTCAATAACAGGCTTACAGCAGTCCAAGCTTCCACAACTCACCCTCCGCCATCAGAGTCAGTTGACTCGAATGGCTTCTGACCCCTCCCAAGGCCAGATATACGCCACGTCCTCCCGCGCCTCCTGCTGGCCCGCCTCTGCTCTAATCGCTTGCTCCGCCTCCTACTTCTTGGAGACTCAGGTGCAGCCAGTTCCTCTTCCTCTGGAGAGTCCTCTCTGCCAGGCGTGTTCCTAACACTTATCTTCCAGTGTGTCTCGATATATTCCTTCATCTTCCTCATAGAATTGTTACCGGCTAATTGAATTATTTACTTTTTTAAATTGTACAGCTCTAGCCAGCAATTTGGAATTTTTATTACTGTGTTCAAAAAATTCTCTTTTCAGGAATATAAAATCTCTCTGCACTTTTTCCATATCTTTATTTTCTAACTCCTACCTTTTTGCCTGTAATTGTGCATAACTTCTTTTATCTTTATCATTAATATATTGATTTTCCAGTGTCCTAAGTTCTTCCTCTAGCTTTTTCATCTCTTGCTGTTGTTGTTTTTTCAATTTACTGGATTCCCTAATACTAATTCCCCTCATCACTGCTTTCATTGTATCCCATGTTATTGTTTGAGTACTTTGCCCCTTCTCATTAATCTCCTGTATGTCTTACTGTTTGACTGTTATTGAAGATCCTCGTATCTAACCTCAATCTTCTGGCTTCCTTGTAATCTTTCTTTATTTTTAATACCATATTAACCAATACAAGGACGGTTACCTTTATTGTTCCAATTTCTGTATTTGTTATTTTAGATATTAAGTTCTTTGAAACAAAGATGTAATTGATCCTTCAGTAGGTCTTATGCATTGGTGAGAAGAACAAAAAAATATTCTCTCCTCCCTTCATCACTCTTCAAACGTGTTTCATATCTTTCCTTTTCATAATTGTAGCTAATCCTGTAATGTTATTACATCTTTCCTCTGGTGTAGGATTTGACTTATCCACTCATTTCTCTAGTACCATATTGAATTCTTCTGCCATAATCATATAGCCCTTTTTAATAGCTTCCATTTCCTTAAACACTTTATCAAAAAATTTCACCTGATTTTCATTAGGAGCATAAATATTAATTATAGTGTATTCTTCCCCTGACATTGTTCCCTGAATTATAATGTATTTTCTCTCAGGATTTTTCTTCATTTTTTGGTCTCCTGCCACCCCCGGTTCCACTTCTTGCTTCTCGTTTCCCACAGTAGGTCCATCCCCTGCTCCAGGGGAATGTACCATTTTATTGCCTGTTGAAAATTCAGAGTTACTGGGTAGCCCCAGCTATAAGTATTTCTGGAATTTTTCAATATTGCAGTGCAGGGTTTCACGCTCCTTCTCCACTTCATAGTTTCCAGGTATAAGTCATTGAACACTTGAATTGGTACTGATTTATACATCAGCTGGTTGGAGATCTGTCTTGTTGCTCTCATAAAAAAATATTTCTTATCATAACTGGCAAATCTCATGACTATATCTCTAGGTGTCAGACCCCTTCTTCTATAAGTGACTCTGTGAATCCGCTCTGTGTCCACTCCTTCCCATTCAGCTTCAGGAACTATCTCTTTCAGCCACCTCATAATATTCTCACAAAGAGTTTTGGGCTTTTCACCAGATGCTTCCGCAAAACCACACAGGCGGACGTTAACCCTGCACCCCTGGTCTTGGATATCAATCATTCTCAGCTCCCATTGCTCAAGTTTCTGTTTATGTTCCTTTATCTTTTCATCATTACTTTGCACTTTCTCTTGGATTTGATCCATCTTAGCTTCCATTTTATCTATTCTTTGATCTCTGAAATTGCTTTGTCCATTTGAGTGGCAATGTCTGTCACTATCTGGTTTCTGAGAATCTTGTTACCTTTCTGCATCATTTCTTGTATTTTATCCAAGATATCTACTGGTTCTTGAACTTCCTGTTTCCGGCGGTGGAAAATGGCTGATCCCACACAATCGGACCTCAGCCGTTCTGATAATTCAGGGCTGATATGGGGGTAATTAGCCCTGGCAGCCTCCCCAGGGCAGGGGAGGACTGTCTCAATGACCCGCGGTCTGCCCCAGATTGCTGATGTGGCAGACAGCAGGGGCACTGGGTCACGGAGCTAGGGACGGCTGACACTCCTGCGACGCCACCCCATAGCCGGATGCATCTGTTTGGGAAAATATAAAGATTTGGAAAACAAACAGACACGCTCTGAATTGAAGAAGCTGGAAAAAACCTGCAGTATGTACAGTCTCTGGTGCAAAAGATCGAACTTCAAAGAGATCCTCATCATGACGTTTGGAATATGGAGGGGCTTGGTATGTAAAAAAAACATTCTTTTATCCTTAACATCAACAATCCATAATGCATGCCAAGCCTCATTAAGAACTTAAATTGCTCTTCAAAAAGTGAGTTCAGATGGACTTTCATATATAATTGGGATCTACTCGCAGCCACTTCTCTTCTAAGACCGGAAATGTCTGTTAAAGATGAAAACAAAGGACAAAGGACAAAATGGCTCCTACCCACCACATTGTTACTGAATATCTGAGATACTTCCCTGATTAAGAGAAACAGGAGCTAACGGATGGTTGGTTATAAAGACTGGAAACAATATTACATATTGTATATTACATATACAACTGTTTGCAAAAAGATGTTTTTTTTTTATTACGAGCGAGAGGGCTAAATGGATGTCTGGCAGCCCCCCTCTAGGGCCCGGAGGGGGGACTGGGAGGATTCCAAAGGCCAATTGCTAACTGTCTGATATATGGCTACATTGCAAACAGTCTGTTTAAGATAAATCAACAAGGAGGTTACAGAAGGAAATTTCTCTCTGTTTCTTTGATAACACCTGGATGGGAAAGATTAATGATCTGGGAGCTGCCAAAATAACAACTCTCAAAGAGCTGGACAGAACTTTGAAATTGGATGCAATTAAATGAAGCGGTGCGATGAAAAAACAGCTGAAGGAGTACAATATACGGACAAATCTGCACTCCATAGAAAAAAATAGTATCTGTTTTCTGACATGAATGAGGATCGTAGAACCAGAGTCAAAATGTGGAAGGGAAAAATCGGACATGGAATTATGAATAACATTGAGGATGATGAGAAGCAGGACTATGATGTTGAATGCGCTTCGGAATTCAGACCGTGGGAAGTCAAAACAAAATTATTACAATTTGGAAGACAATTGGACCTTTTTTATTTTAGTTTTTTATTTTTATTGGATTTGATTTGATATGTTAATTGGATGTTTTTATTGGAAAATTAATAAACGCTTAAAAAAAACCAAGATATCTACTGGTTCTTGATGCCCCTTTTCTTTAAATTCCGCCCCCAACTCCTCCTCTCTCCCTGAGTTCCATTTCCATTTCCCCCCGCTTTTCTTATTTCCATCTCCACCTTGTCTTTTTGCCATAATTGCTTCTGTTGATTGAGCTCTGATTAGTCGCTGGACACTTCAATCTGATGGGTGCTCCCCCCGCCCCAGTTTATTTTGGTTTGGTTTGCCTCACAGGACTTATCTGTTGGCATCTAGCCTAGTCAATTGCGTCACCGAATCACTATTTACCATGCCTTAAAGCCACACTAATTTCCTTACAGTTTAATGCGAATATCTCTGGGCTTGACTTCAACCCGCTTCTGTTACCTTTGTAGTATTTATTGTTGTTTTTTCCCTTTCAAGCTCTTTTGCTTCAATTAAATCTAGTCTCCAGCCCAGTATCAGGCTTCAGGCCCGGAGACTGGAAGTAATAGCAATTCATTATATTCAGTTATTTACTCCAAAAATTCCAAATATTTTACTGTCCTGGATATTAATCCTTTCTTTTTTCCTACTGCTATTTAAATGTAAGAGGTCCAATCATTTATAATTGTCCATTTTTGTCTTCCCAAGCCCTTTGCTTTGAATTTTTTTCCAGCTGATAAGTTTGGCATCCGGCCCAGGGCTGGTGTCTAGCCCTAAATAAAGTAGTAGTGTTTAATATTTCACTACTCCAGATAACATTCCTCCTTGAAAAGTTTCTTAAGGACTGACCTGTATTATTTGCTTCATAATACTAGTTCTTCAGAGTGAGAAATTCATCTCTTAAAATATGTTATGCGTGAGCTCTCATTTTCTGCTGCTTACTCCATGGCCAGCAGGGCCCCGCCCCCAGCAGAACATCTGCTTAAGCTCATTATAAACCACCTCCCACACAAACCGCATGCTAGCCTTAAAGGGGACTGTATCACCACATGCTGCTCAACCCCCAGAAAGACCGTCCTCCAACAATCTCTTTCCAGACCCCTCCCATGGGGAATGGCTTTTACAAAGCTTCAAGAGGACGACCCCGTGCTTCACTCCTGATACTGGAATGAATTTTCTGGAAGCTGGAGTTACTCCTAGCTGCCATGAACCCCACACAGCTATATCTTTCAGCTGGAGTCACTGATAAGAGATGTTTAGCTCACTACCATATCTCACATTTACAGCTTCTGAGACACCAGAGATACTAGAACAATTGTTCAAATCCTTGGAAACTAAAAAAACAACAACTATAATTAATTTTTATAGATATTTGTTATCAATAAATTAATTTGATATGGAGATTTTAAGAAATGAGTGGAATAAAGAATTGGAGGTTCCTATATTGCCTAGACAGGGAGGCGGGTGGCGCTGTGGGTAAAACCTCAGTGCCTAGGACTTGCTGATCGTAAGGTCGGCGGTTCGAATCCCTGCGGCGGGGTGAGCTCCCGTCGTTCGGTCCCAGCTCCTGCCCACCTAGCAGTTCGAAAGCACCCCTAAGTGCAAGTAGATAAATAGGTACCGCTTTATTGCGGTAAGGTAAACGGCGTTTCCGTGTGCGGCACTGGTGCTGGCTCGCCAGTTACAGCTTCGTCACGCTGGCCATGTGACCCAGAAGTGTCTTCGGACGACGCCGGCTCCCGGTCTCTTGAGCGAGATGAGCGCGCAACCCTACAGTCGGTCACGACTGACCCGTACGGGCAGGGGTACTTTTACCTTTATATAGCCAAGACAATGGAAAAGTGTTTTAGCTTCTATAGCAAAGGTGTCAATGGACCTTAAATTATGACTTATACAACATAAAATAATATTTAGAATTGATTGGACTCCACTACATTTGTATAGAAAAGGACCATCTATAGAGCAGCGTGTTGTTGGAGATGTAGTAAGGATAATGCTTCTTTAAAGCACATGCTTTCCCTTTTTCCTACATTTATTACGTTTTGGGAGAAAGTAGTGGATTATATAACTATGACTGTGCAGGAAAAGTTAAATTTTCAGAGGAAAACACTTTTAAAACTACATACCTACTATATGGAATTTAACAACTAGACAACGTAAATTGATTATTTGTTTTTTTTTTTTTAAAAAGATATTTATTGAGATTTCCCATTTTATACAAATCAAAAAGAAAAAGAAAAAAGAGAAAAAAAGATTAAAAAGAAAAAATATTAAAAACACATAAATTTCATGTCATATTTTCCAATAACATATTTCCTTGACCTCCTCATACCTCCCCTTCTTGTATTCCAGTTCAAATTATTCATCCAGCAAATCCTTATCTCATAGCATTACAGCTATAAACCTTATTTCCAATCCATCTTCTTAAATTATTGTAACTTATACTTTTACTTATGTACAAAAAAGAACTATTTTTTCATATTCTTTTGTATCATTACAGCTAATAACCCCTTAATTTCAATCCAACATCACTCAGTGTTCCTTAATATTACAATATTTTTGCAAATAGTCTTTGAATTTCTTCCATTCTTCTTCTGCCGATTCTTCTCCCTGGTCACAGATTCTGCCAGTCAATTCTGCCAGTCCCATAAAGTCAATCAATTTCATCTGCCATTCTTCCAGAGTGGGTAGGTCTTGCGTCTTCCAATACTTTGCAATGAGTATTCTTGCTGCTGTTGTAGCATACATAAAGAAAGTTCTATCCTTTTTTAACACCAATTGGCCGACCATGCCCAGGAGAAAGGCCTCTGGTTTCTTCACAAAGGTATATTTAAATACCTTTTTCAATTCATTATAAATCATTTCCCAGAAAGCCTTAATCCTAGGGCACGTCCACCAAAGGTGAAAAAAAGTACCTTCAGTTTCTCTACATTTCCAACATTTATTATCGGGCAAATGGTAAATTTTTGCAAGCTTGACTGGGGTCATGTACCACCTATATATCATTTTCATAATATTTTCTCTTAAGGCATTACATGCCGTAAATTTCATACCTGTGGTCCACAACTGTTCCCAGTCAGCAAACATGATGTTATGTCCAACATCTTGTGCCCATTTAATCATAGCAGATTTAACCGTTTCATCCTGAGTATTCCATTTCAGCAGCAAGTTATACATTCTTGACAGTATCTTAGTTTTGGGTTCTAAAAGTTCTGTTTCCAGTTTAGATTTTCCCACCTGGAAGCCAATTTTCTTGTCCAAATTATAGGCCTCTCTTATTTGATAATAATGAAGCCAGTCTCACACTTTATCTTTTAATTTCTCAAAACTCTGCAATTTCAATTTGTCACCTTCTTGTTCCAAAATCTCCCAATATTTTGGCCACTTGGCCTCCATATTGAGCTTTTTCTGAGCCTTCGCTTCCATTGGTGATAGCCACCTTGGGGTTTTGTTTTCAAGTAAGTCTTTATATCTTGTCCAAACATTAAACAATGCTCTTCTGACAATATGATTTTTAAATGCTTTATGAGCTTTAACCTTGTCATACCACAGATATACATGCCACCCAAAAACATTGTTAAAACCTTCTAGATCCAAAATGTCTGTGTTCTCAAGAAGTAGCCAATCTTTCAACCAGCAGAACGCTGCTGATTCATAGTAAAGTTTAAAGTCTGGCAGGGCAAATCCACCCCTTTCTTTTGCATCGGTTAATATCTTAAATTTTATTCTTGGCTTCTTGCCCTGCCAGACAAATTTAGAAATATCTTTCTGCCACTTCTTGAAACAGTCCATCTTGTCCACAATTTGCAATGTTTGAAACAAAAACAACATTCTAGGTAGTACATTCATGTTTATAGCTGCAATTTGACCCATCAAGGAAAGCTTCAAATTTGTCCAAATTTCTAAATCTTTTTTCACTTCCGCCCAACATTTTTCATAATTATCTTTAAACAAGTTCCCATTTTTTGCTGTCATGTTAACCCCAAGGTATTTCACTTTCTTCACAATAGATAAACCTGTTTCATTCTGAAACTTCCCTCTTTCAATCGGTGTTAAGTTTTTCTCCAAAACCTTAGTTTTTGACTTATTCAATTTAAATCCTGCCACTTGACCAAATTCTTGAATTAGTTCTAAAACTCTTTTGGTACTAGATTCTGGCTCCTGTAACGTCAAAACTAGATCATCTGCAAATGCTCTCAGTTTATACTGTTTGGCTCCGACCTGAATACCTTTAACCAACCCTTCTAATCATATTCAGCAAGACCTCCAGGACCGAAATAAAAAGCAGTGGGGAAATTGGGCATCCCTGTCGTGTCCCTTTCTCTATCTTAAATTGTTCTGTAACCACATTATTTACAATTAGTTTAGCCTTTTGTTCAGAATATATGGCACCAATACCATTCTCAAAACCTTGGCCTACCCCCATACCCTGTAGGTTCTTTTTCATAAAACTCCAAGAAATATTGTCAAAGGCTTTCTCCGCGTCCACAAATATCAGAACTGCTTTAGTGTTTATATTCACTTCTAGTTTTTCCAAAATATCAATTACATTCCTCAAGTTGTCAGACAAATGTCTTCCCGGGAGAAAGCCCGCTTGGTCCTTATGAATCTCTTCCATCAGTACTTTTTTCAGTCTCTTAGCCAAGATGTCAGCAAAAATTTTGTAATCCACATTTAGTAAGGATATCGGGTGGTAGTTCTTAAGTTGAGTCTTTTCAGTTTCCGTTTTCGGTATTAGTGTAATATAGGCCTCTTTCCACGATTCTGGTGCCCTTTTCCCTTCCAAGATCTCATTGCAGACTTCCTTCATAGGTTGTAATAGCCACTCTTTCAGAGATCTATAGTATCTGGAAGTCAGCCCATCCGGTCCTGGAGACTTGCCTAATTGCATATTTTGAATGGCACCTTCTATCTCCTGGTCTGATATTTTACAGTTCAGCATTATTTTACTTTCTTGTGAGATTTTTTGTAATCCATTTGTTTTCAAAAAACAGTCAATGTCCATTTCATTCTGTGGCCCTTGTGCATATAGTTGTTTAAAGTACCTCTGGAAGCAGTTTCTAATCTCATTTGGGTTATGTATATCCTTTCCTTCTACTTCCAAATTTGTGATGGTATTTAGTTTTTGTCTTTTTTTCAGTTGCCAAGCCAGTAATTTCCCACATTTGTTCGCTGATTCAAATGTCTTCTGTCTCAATTGTTTAATTTTCCATTCTATTTCCTGGTTCATCAGTTCCATATATTGTACTTGATAAAATTTTATTTCTCTCAAAATCTCCTGCGACTTTGGCTTTGCCCTCAATTTTTTCTCTCCTTCTTTTATTTTCTCCAAAATTTTATCTTTTTTCTCATTTCGACTTCTCTTCTTTATTGCGTTCTGTTGTATCAAAAACCCTCTCATCACGGCTTTACTTGCGTCCCAGATTACTCTTTTTTCAACCTTTGTTGACATATTTATCTCAAAATAGTCTTTCAAAGTTTTTTGGGCCTTCCTGTGTACTTCTTCATCTCTAAATAGGGTGTCATTCATCCTCCATCTAAAGGTACCGGTTGTTATTTGCTTCATCTCCATCTTTACAGCATTATGGTCAGAGCAAGTTTTAGGGCAGATTTCCACTTTTTTATCTTTGGTGCCATTCCTCTAGTAATCCAAATTTGGTCAATTCTAGTCCATGTCATCTTAGCTTCAGAGAAGAAGGTTCCCTCTCTCTCCAGAGGGTTCTTAGTTCTCCAAATGTCAATCAAGTCCATGTTGTCAGTCATTTCAAAGAAAGTTTTTGGTAGTCTACCATCTTTAGTGACTACCTGTTTTTGTGCCTTGTCCATATTTGTAGATACAACTCCATTCATGTCCCCCATCAAAATTATATTATAGTCCATATAGTCCAAAAGTACCTCATGCAACTTCTTAAAGAATTCAGCTTTCCCCTCATTTGGTGCATACACCCCTACAATCAAAAGTTTCTCTCCTTGAAATTGAATTTCAACAGCCAAATATCTTCCTTGTTTATCTTTAAAAATTAATTTCGGTGAAAATTTCTCTTTTACATATATCACCACTCCTCTCTTTTTGACCTTGTCAGACGAAATGAATTCTTGTCCCAATCTCTTATTGATAAGTAATTTCCTGTGTAGCCTCATTACATGTGTTTCCTGAAGACAAATCAAGTCCAATTGTTCTTTTCTTAATATATGAAAAACACCTTTTCTCTTTCGAGGGGAGTTAAGTCCATTACAATTCCAACTTAGAAGTTGCAAAGCCATGATGAATTATTTGATTTTCCCTCCGACTGCACCGAGTTGTTGTTCTTCTTCTGTCGGTGGTGTGTCTTTCCCTAGGCCAGGGAGTCCATATGATAGATTTGCAATGTCTGAAATTCCTAGTCCTGGTACAGTTGGCTCCTCTCCAGAATCCACTTCCTTCTGTAAGTCCTCCTCGTGGTCTTTCAGAAAGTTGTCTTTATCATTTACTGTTCTTATTCTTATTTTTCTTCCTTTATACTTAAAATATAGACCTTGGGGAAATTCCCACCTGAAAAGTATCTTGTTCCTTCTCAGTAAAACAACGAGATCTCTGTAGTAGGCCCTTGCGTCCAGAATGTATTTAGGTATGTCCTTAAAGATCTCCACAGATGAATCTCCAATTTCCAGAGTTTTTTGATAGTGCAAATTCAAGATTCTATCTCTTTCCTCTTTTGTTCTTAAAATAATCAAACAGTCTCTTGCCTTATTCCTTCTTTGTCTTCTGCCAAGCCTAAATGCACTCAGTATCTTAAATTCATCTTTCCCCAGGTCCTGTTGCCAAAAGTCTGTAAATTCCATTGTAAGGAAGTCTGCCAAATTATCTTTCTCACTTTCAGGTATTGCTCTGAGTCTCAAATTCCTCTCTTTTCCTTGTAGTTCAATCATGGACAGTGTCAAATCATGTTCCTCAAGTTTCTTATATACTGGTGGTATCTTTTCTTGAACAACAGTTGCAATTTCCTTAGCCTCCTCCGCTAATTTCCTAGTCGAGGCCGACTCCTCCAATAACTTTTCTATAGACTGAGTATTTGAATTCACCTTCTTTCCCAGCTCATTAATACTTGTAGTGTTCAAGTCTATTTTTGCTGAGGCCTCGGCTACTTGTTTATTTGTCTCTGCAACCTGTTTATTTGTCTCTGCAACCTGTTTATTAGTCTCTGCCACCTGTTTAGCTAAATTCTCCAAAGATGCATTTATTTTGCCAAGTGCCTGGGCCAACAAGTCTTCAGATGTCATAACTTTTGACTTAACTTGTAAAGCAGCTGCACCTGCTGTGCCTGCTGCACCGGATGTTGAGGCCCTTCTCTGTTGTGGAATATCTGTCTTGTATTGTCTCCCAGACCTGGTAGTCTTTTCCTGTCCATCCGCCATAACACTCTCATGCACAGCCCAAGGTCAATCCCACGCCTGGGGAAATTTGTTTTCAAAAGGAATTTTCCACAGCTTGGTTACTTATTGGCTTAGTTGTTATTGCAACAAAGTCTCCTCTAGGGGGACACACTTCCAACTTCACTTTGTAACTTCACTTTGTAACTTTATAAACAATAATCCTTATAAGTCTCTAATATCTCTTAAAAGTCACTCTTTCACTGTCCTTAAACAGTTACTTTCAACAATAATTGTATCTTTCTTTCAGAGTTAAGTAAAAAAAAAAATTACCCTTAAAGTGTTGACAGTTCATCGGCTTCCCTGTCGTGGGCAGTCCGTTTCCAGGTTTTAGAAGCAGCAGATAAACCTTTTCACCCTTTTTTTCCTCCTTGCAGGAATAAATCTTGCTCAGTTTCACCCCTCTGTCCCTGCCAACAGAGGGGGGATCACCCTTTTGGTGCTGGATTTTAAATCTTTGGTAACCTCTTCCCAAGTTGTAGCTTTAAAGTCTCTTTGCTTTGATCTATTTACAAGAACGGAAAGGCAGACTTCCTGTTTGTGCCTTTCCCGTTTCGGCCGAATTTTTCTTAAATTTCCTTCAAATATTTACTTGATCCTACTCACGGGTAGTTGTTTTAGTATCCAATTGTCCAGAAAGGAATCAGCGCTCTCCGGCTATGGCTTGCGGCTTCACTCCGTGAAGAGGGTGGACAGCTCTCAGCTCCGCGCCACACACCCCCTTTCCACTCCGGAGCCTTTAAAAAGGCTCTTTCGCAGCGGGGGGGGGCGCAAATGGAGCCCGCCGAGCCTCCAAGCTCACAGGCTTCACCGCCTGTGATTTCTTCGGGTCTCCGCTTCGCCGCAGCGGTCAGACCCTCTCTTCACCAAGCCGATTCCCTCCGGAGCTCGGAGGGAATCCGCCATTAATTCCGTCGGCGCTGACCGGAAGTCGATTATTTGTGCTCTTACTATGGCCAAAAGACTGGTATTGATGCACTGGTAAGATAAGCATGTATTCAGATGATAATAATGTTAGGTTTCGGGGGGGGCGCGCTAGGGGCGCCTTGAAAGATGGCTGACAATACCATCTCTCCGGCTCACACAAGGTAATTAAGGGGCTGATGATGGGAGTAAATCAGCCTCCCGGGGTCTCCCCAGGGGATGGGGAGACACAGCCGCGTCCGCGGTTGCCAATAAATCACCCCCGAGTTCGAAAGAAGGAGGGGGTGGGGGTGTTAGTTTCTGTTTCCTCACTGTGCAGCTGCTTGCAGTCACATGACTCTGTTTACATTCCTCAGAGTCCAGATACTGTTGGAGTCTCACGGGAAAGGGAGACGGGATGTGACGTTACTAGTTTCCTGTTTCCTTTGTTCTGTTGTTTCCTTTGTTCAGTTGCTCTCTGCTCTGATAGAGAGAAGATGTATATTTCTTTGCTCTCTGCATAGCTTAGTAATAAAGTATAGCAATGTAGCACCATACCTATCTCATCCTTCTGCTGTGGTGTTGTTTTAATGCTCTGCTGGGAGGGCTTGAAGGAAAATGAGCCTTATCAGCTTGGACGACCGGAGCTGAGATCCCAATATTTTTGGTTATGGGCCCAGAAGAACGGAATCAAGATGACGGACGGCAGAGGAACGGAACACATCTTATCTTCTCTGCGTGTCAAGAAGATTGATGAGAGGTATGTGCTCTTGCCCCGGGAAGGCTGCCAATCCCTAATTAATGACATTAAGGGGTGGACTTTGAACTCTTTGCCAAAGCACTTACCGGCAACGGCAGGAGGAAGGCCTTTAAAAGTGTGCTTTTGGAATGCAGCTGGTGGTAAAGAGATGCAGCTTGCTTTAAAGACACAAGATGGCCAGTCTAAGAGTATCAGAGGCTCTTGAGAACGTTTTTGGAATTCCAAAGCTCAATAAAAATAATTATCAAAACTGGGCGCAGTATGCAGAGGCTCTGCTAAGAAAAGAGGGTCTTTTTAATGTGATATCAGATGCCCCCCCCCAGCTCCTGTAACTGATGAATGGAAAGCTAAGGATTCGAAAGCAAGGGGAACTCTGACGTTTATTGTGTCCCCTGAAGAGCTATGTCTTTTGCATGACAAGGCCTCAGCCAAAGAAATGTGGGACAGTTTGCAAGAGTCACATCTAAGAACAGAAGCGGGTGCTTC
Organism: Podarcis filfolensis; assembly: GCF_964270895.1. Lineage (NCBI taxonomy): Eukaryota > Metazoa > Chordata > Lepidosauria > Squamata > Lacertidae > Podarcis > Podarcis filfolensis. Next base: position 17,736,358 of record NC_139619.1, read on the forward strand.
TTTGTTCTTTTATGCCAAGTTGCATGATATGGCACTTGTTGAAGGAGCGGATGTATGTGCTCACTTAATGGAAATGCAGAATCTAAGGCATGAGTTGCAACAGCGTGGAATCACCTTTCCAGAGGCTGTGTATTCCTTCATGATTCTACATTCTTTGGGTTCAGGTTGGGAAGCGATTGCCAGCCAGCTTGCTGTTTTGCCTACTCCTCAGCTAACGGTAGCGCATGTTACTGCTGTGGTGTTGAATGAAGCGGATTGGCGTAGTGCTAGCTGCATCACTAAGGGGGAGTCCTCACAGACGTCATCCCAGAATGCAGTGGAACCACTAGATGGCGCCAAAGCTTTGAAGGCAGTGAAATGCTACTTGTGTAGGCCACGTGAAAAGGGAATGCAAACATCCCAAGGCCAAGGCAACAGAGCAGCGCAGTGAAAGCTCAACACGTGGAAAAGGCAAAGGCAAAGGTCCGAAGTCTAGGACAACGCAGAATATAATAATAATAATAATAATAATAATAATAATAATTTATTTGTACCCCGCCCATCTGGCTGGGTTTCCCCAGCCACTCTGGGCGGCTTCCATAGAAACCAAAAATACACTAAAATATCACAGATTAAAAACTTCCCTGAACAGGGCTGCCTTAAGATGTCTTCTGAATGTCAGGTAGTTATTTATCGCTTTGACATCTGATGGGAGGGCGTTCCACAGGGCAGGCGCCACTACCGAGAAGGCCCTCTGCCTGGTTCCCTGTAGCTTTGCTTCTCGCAATGAGGGAACCGCCAGAAGGCCCTTGGCGCTGGACCTCAGTGTCCGGGCAGAACGATGGGGGTGGAGACGCTCCTTCAGGTATACTGGGCCGAGGCCGTTTAGGGCTTTAAAGGTCAACACCAACACTTTGAATTGTGCTCGGAAACATATTGGGAGCCAATGTAGGTCTTTCAAGACCAGTGTTATGTGGTCTCGGCGGCCGCCCCCAGTCACCAGTCTAGCTGCCGCATTCTGGATTAGTTGTAGTTTCCGAGTCACCTTCAAAGGTAGCCCCACGTAGAGTGCATTGCAGTAGTCCAAGCGGGAGATAACCAGAGCATGCACCACTCTGGCGAGACAGTCCGCGGGCAGGTAGGGTATCAGCCTGCGTACCAGGTGGAGTTGGTAGACAGCTGCCCTGGATACAGAATTGACCTGCGCCTCCATGGACAGCTGTGAGTCCAAAATGACTCCCAGGCTGCGCACTTTGGCGAAATTGACTGGCAGCTTCTCTTGCCCCCGGAGCCCACACGCTTCCTCTGCGTTGCTCTGCTCCCTCTGGGCAGTTTCCAGCTGCAATGTAGCAGAGTGAAGTACACAGCGGTAGAAGCAAAAGCAGTAAAAGCAGTAATTGCCGAGTGTGCGTAATAAATCAGAGCCGGACGCTCAGTGTCCTCCTTATCTTACAAATAGCTTTATTCCCGTACAGTTCAACAGATCGTAAATCCCGGTGACACGGAACTCATTTTCGCGGTGCGTTCCGTTCCAGAGCTGAGCTCACTCTGTCTCTCTCTGAGACACAGTAAAACACTCCCCTTCAGTGTTCTATGCCCGCCTCTGAATGTGAGACGTCACTCAGAACTTCTTAACCCTGTAAGTTCTGACTCTCTCCATACCCCCTCTCGTATCACATTCTGAGAGGACTTGTGAACACACACATTTACAGACCTCTGTGTGTTCCACACCTTCCCACCTGCCTGTTGAGCCTCCTCACAAATCTCAGGTTCGCACTGTGCGAGACCAACCCACGCATTTGTGACTCGAAACCTCTCAGGTGGAATTCCCTTTGTTGCCCGAGATGATCGCCTGGGCACAAACTGGGGTGCTTCGTCTGACCCACTGGGGCCAGCAAGTGCGTCTTTTTCATCAGACGACTCCCCCTCTGACTTGACCTGTCTGTGAGCTTTCTCCATTACTCTAACAGGAGATGAGGGCTCACTCTTGGACACTCCTTTAACAACCTGTGGAGACGCCTCCCCCTGGTGCTGACCCTGATCATCGATCAGGTCACCATTACCTGGTTCTCCCTCCTCCTCAGATTCAGACAAACAATCTGAGAGAACGTCATGGCTCACTTTGCGCCTTGTCCTACTTTCCTGCTGCTCATAGAACTGAGCATGTTTACTGATCAGAAGCTTGGTCTGATCACCTTCTGGGTATGCAAATCTCCACCCCTTTGTCATAGGCTCATACCCACAGAAGATCATTTCCTGGTACCTTGGACCACCCTCTTGCTGCAAACACTTTGGTACAGGCACCAAGGCTCTGCAACCAAACGAACGGAAGAAATGCACCTGCGGCCTCTGTCCGTTGAGCAAGAAATACGGGGTGTCACCTACCACTGAATTGTAGCGCCTGTTCATCGTGAAATTGGCCGTTTTTACTGCCTCCCCCCCGAAACTGTGAGGCAACCCAGAGTCACACAGTAGGATCTCTGATGCTTGAACCAGAGCTTTACTTCTCAGCTCTGCCACGCCGCTCTCCTGAGGCGAAGTCACCTTGTGACGTATCCCCCTCTGGCAAAAGAAACTCTTTAGAGCAGACCCAGTGACCTCTGAACCTCGGTCACACTTGAACCCCTGCACCTTGGTGGAGAACCTTAGTTCCACCTCCGCAACCCAATCCTTGATCAGTTGCGTTGCTTCCTCTTGCGTTCTCAGCGAGAATGCCCAAGAGTTCTGAGTGAAATCATCTGTCAGTGTCAGCAGAAACCTGGCTTTGCCCAGACTTGGCTGAGGCATAGGCCCAAACAGGTCTGCGTGCACAAGCTCAAAAGGCTTTGTGGTTACTTTCTCCACCCTGGGATAACTGTATCCCTTAGTCTTGGCTTTCCTGCAAGCCCTGCAATTTAGAGTTTCACCACATTCTCTTACCTTGCACCCTTTGGTGCACTCTGATAACATCTGCATGTCCTCACAAGACGCATGTGCAATTCTCTTGTGCCACACGCACGCACATGAAACATGAGTGTGAATGGTAGCTTTCCCAGCATTCTCCACTCCCTCCAGAGGTGTGTCTAGAACAAAGAGGTTGTTCTGATTTTTCTCAACACGTACCAGTTGCTTCCCCCCTCTGGAAATTGTACAGACATTGTTCTCAAAACAAACCATATACCCCTCCTGTAAAAGACACGGTACAGATAAAAGACAACATTTCAGTCCTGGCGACACGTAGACTTCCAGCTGCGCCTGCAAAAAAGAAACAAAAACATTCCCAACTTTGGTTACTTGTCTCTGTGACCCATCAGCAAAACACACTGATTTCCCAGCTGAAACAGCTCTGCAGTTCTTTATCTGGACACCAGGTGTCTCAGGCACGAGATGTCTGTTAGCAGCAGAGTCTATCACCCAACGTAGCACTCTGTCCTTCGTTGCCTTAGCAACAGACTTCCCTCTGCCCCCTTCCTTGGGGCCTTTGCAGGTGCTGCTCTCCAAAACAGCCATTGAAGCAGACAGCTGATAAGCATCTTCTTCCCCCTCTGGTCGCCCCTGCGCTTTCCCATGCCGGCCTCTTCTGCTGGGCTGGTTGCCATGGAAACCTGGCTGGTTCCCATGGGAAATGTCCTTGGCAACATCCTGCCCTTTCTGCCTTGCTCTCTGTGAACAGCATCGGCACAGATGGTCAGGGGAATTACACACATAACTACAACGAGTGGAAAACTTTACAAAGTTGCCTTTGGACTTCTGTGCCCCCCCACTCTTGCCAGCAGCTCTCCTTGAGGCTTTTCTGCATCTGGGGACGTGGCCTTTGGCTTCCAGCTCCTGCCAAACAGCCTGGGCACTCTCAAGACCCTTGGACTGGCCTATCTGGCCTGCACCACCATTCCTGGGTGCACAGCTTCCAGAGGAACGGCTTGCCTCTGCTTTCCTCTTCCCAGCTCTCAGCCGCTTTCCAGCACACGGCCCATCGCTCTGGCGTGTCGAAGCTTTGCAACGGCTTCCAAACACTGCTCTGGCCCCCACTGGGCTCCCTGGGCGTCCCTCAGCCCGTTCTGGACCTGGGGCTCTACCTGTGCAGCGTCTGGCCCCCTCTGGTCTGGCTCCCACTATCTTCAGTGCCTGCCACGCGACCCAGGGCTCCTTCCCATCCACCTCTTCAAAAGGGACTGCACACAATTCATGGCTGTCTGCCATCTTCTCCCCCGGGGCCCAGCTTACTTACGAACAGTAGTAGCTTCTTCACGCACCCGGTTCCAGCACAGCTCCTCCCAGCGAGCTCCTTGCCTCACGAGCAAAGGCACAGCTCCCAGCTGGCTTCAGCTTTTCCTCCAGCGTCTCCCACTGCCTTTCCTGGCAGGAGATCACAGCACACATCGGCACGGACTTGGCTTGCTTCTCGGCGTCAGCTGACCTTCCATAACCTTTGGCGAAATTGACTGGCAGCTTTTCTTGCCCCCGGAGCCCACACGCTTCCTCTGCGTTGCTCTGCTCCCTCTGGGCAGTTTCCAGCTGCAATGTAGCAGAGTGAAGTACACAGCGGTAGAAGCAAAAGCAGTAAAAGCAGTAATTGCCGAGTGTGCGTAATAAATCAGAGCTGGACGCTCGGTGTCCTCCTTATCTTACAAATAGCTTTATTCCCGTACAGTTCAACAGATCGTAAATCCCGGTGACACGGAACTCATTTTCGCGGTGCGTTCCGTTCCAGAGCTGAGCTCACTCTGTCTCTCTCTGAGACACAGTAAAACACTCCCCTTCAATGTTCTATGCCCGCCTCTGAATGTGAGACGTCACTCAGAACTTCTTAACCCTGTAAGTTCTGACTCTCTCCATAGTTACCCAGTTACCCAGTTACCCAGAATAGGCCCAGTTACCCTATTCAGGACCAGGGAGTCCTCCACACCAGCCCGCCCCCTGTCCCCCAAAAACAGTACTCCTGTCTTGTCAGGATTCAACCTCAATCCATTAGCCGCCATCCATCCTCCAACCGCCTCCAGGCACTCACACAGGACCTTCACCGCCTTCACTGATTCTGATTTAAAAGAGAGGTAGAGCTGGGTGTCATCCGCATATTGATGGACACCCAGTCCAAACCCCCTGATGATCTCTCCCAGCGGCTTCATATAGATGTTAAAAAGCATGGGGGAGAGGACGGAACCCTGAGGCACCCCACAAGTGAGGGCCCACGGGTCTGAACACTCATCCCCCACCACCACTTTCTGAACACGGCCCAGGAGGAAGGAGCGAAACCACTGTATAACAGTGCCCCCAGCTCCCAGCCCCTCTAGACGGTCCAGAAGGATGTTATGGTCGATTGTATCAAAGGCCGCTGAGAGATCCAGCAGAACTAGGAAACAGCTCTCACCTTTGTCCCTAGCTTGCCGGAGATCATCAACCAGCGCAACCAAGGCAGTTTCAGTCCCATGATGAGGCCTGAATCCCGATTGGAAGGGATCCAAATGGTCCCCATCCTCCAGGCGTGCCTGGAGTTGTTCAGCAACCACGCGCTCAATCACCTTGCCCAAGAATGGAAGATTTGAGACTGGGCGATAGTTGGCCATACTGGCCGGGTCTAAAGATGTTTTTTTAAGAAGCGGTTTAATGACCGCCTCTTTCAGCGGATCTGGGAATGTTCCCTCACAGAGGGAAGCATTCACCACCCCGCAGAGCCCATCGCCCAGCCCTTCCCGGCTTGCTTTTATTAGCCAGGATGGGCAAGGATCAAGGAGACAGGTGGTTGGTTTCACGCGTCCAAGCAGCCTGTCCACATCCTCGGGGGTAACAGATTGGAATTGATTCCATGCAACTTGACCAGACAGAGCTCTAGCACTCTCCCGCCCCAGCCCTGCTCCCATGGTGGTGTCTAGCTCCTTCCGAATATGAGTGATTTTATCTGCAAAAAACTTTACAAAATCGTTGCAGGAGATCTTGGGGTCTTTACAAGGCCCCGGTGGTAAAGGTGGTTCCGTTAAATTGCGAACCACCTGAAAGAGTCTCCTGCTACTATTTTCTGCAGATGCAATAGAGGCGGTGAAGAAAGTCTTCTTCGCCGTTGCTATCGCCACTTGGTAGGCTCGACGTTGAGCTCTAACCTGTGTCCAGTCAGATTCGGAGTGAGATTTTTGCCACCAATGCTCTAGCCGTCTCAGCGATTGTTTCATCGCCCTCAGCTCCGAAGAAAACCACGGGGCTGTCCGGGCTCCATGCAATCGGAGAGGGCGCTTCGGAGCCAGACAGTCGATAGCCCTGGTTAACTCCGCATTCCAGCGGGCCACCAGGGAATCAGCTGAAAGGCCATCAACATGAGATAAAGCATCCCCTACCACTCTCTGGAAACCATTTGGATCCATTAAGTGGCGGGGGCGGACCATCCGAATTGGTCCCACCTCCCTGCAGAGGGGAAGGGTCGCGGAGAAGTCCAGTTGCACCAGGAAGTGATCTCACCATGGCACTTCTTTTGTTTCACTTTTACTTAGTGTCAGATCACCCACGTCACTAGAGGTGAACACCAGGTCTAAGGCATGTCCATGACTATGAGTTGGGCCAAACTTATTCAGGGACAGCCCCATGGAGGCCATGCTTTCCACAAAGTCCCGAGCAGCCCCTTGTAAGGTCGTGTCGGCATGGATGTTAAAATTCCCTAGGACAACCAAACTAGGTGTCTCCAGGAGAACATCCGCCACGACCTGAAGCAGCTCAGACAGGGAATCCTTGGTGCAGCAGGGAGGTCGGTACACCAAAAGGAATCCTGTACTGCCCCTATTGCCCAACTTCCAGAACATGCACTCAGAAAACTGGATCTTCCCAGTAGGACGCCTGGTGCAAACTAGTGACTTCCTAAAAATCACTGCAACCCCCTGCAACATGACCTGGGTTGCTGTGCGTAAGAGAAACCTGGTGGGCAAGTAGCGGCAAGGACAGGCCCATCTGCTTCCTCCAACCAGGTCTCTGTCACACATGCCAGGTCAAATCCTCCATCCACAATCAGGTCGTGGATGGCAGTGGTTTTATTCATCATTGACCTGGCATTACACAGCAACACCTTCAGGTCATGTAGGTTTCCCCTGTTGATTCCAGTATCCATCCGGTCAAGGCCAGACCCAAAGGCAGGGATAGTCTTCAAACAACGACTAAACCTGCCTCCTCGGTAATGACATGGTCTGGTCTTAGAGTAACTCCGCCTCCTGCCCATGATCACCGAGATCGGATGTCCCAGTGCTTCCCCCCCTGTGGAACTTGTCCCAGCCATCATGTTGGCTGGGGCCCCACTCCCAGGCAGCCCTGATCCCGCCCCTTAAAAACAAAACACAAACTATACAGAACCAATACAACCACAACAAAAAGGAACAGAACAATTATACTAAATTAATCCCCAACCAAATATCCATCCCACCCACCCCCAACAAAGGAAAAAAGGAAAAAAAGAAATAAAAATTTAAATTGCCACCGACTGCTTGAGGACATTTTAAAGCACATTAACCACCCGGAACAGGGAAGCAATGGCAGAACACTTCCCACCCTTCCCAAAAAGTTTGTTCCAAATAAGGGCCTGGGCCACACCCCCTGGGCCAGTTGGAAAAGGCCCTGGAATGGAGCAGGCCCTGCAGTCCTCACCCAGCCGATGGTCCGAGGCCTCACTGCAGCAGGAGTCCCTTTATAGCTGGGAGAGAGGGCCTGGGCCACGCCCCCTGGGCCAGTTGGAAAAGGCCCTGGAAGGGAGCAGGCCCTGCAGTCCTCACCCAGCCGATGGAACAAGGCAATGGTCTCACGCTTCACTCCAAAGGTCCAGAAGATGTCTAGATCTTTCTTCATCGTCGACTCGGGAGCGACCAGACACGTTTGTTGAGACAAACATCTGTTCGTGTCCTTTACTCCACAGGAAGGTGCGATTCACCAGGCGGATGACCACACGATCTCCAGCCAAGGCTATGGAACGGGTGTTCTTCACAGCCTGGATGCATCGATACACAACGTTATTTTTGTTCCAGATGCTGCACACAACCTGCTGAGTGTCTCGCAGCTGACTGAACAGGACATAGACGTTTCCTTCAAAAAGAGGAAGTGTACCATCACCAAGAAAGATGACTTTGTATTGCATGCTGATTATATTGATCGTTTGTTTGTATTGCATTATGATGATTCTGTTGATGTTGTGCAGGATGAACCTTGTATTGCAGATACTAACAAGGTTTTGCATGCAGGATGCATTCATGATTATCACAGGAAATTTGGTCATTTACACTTCGAGGCAGTTTCCAAAATGCCTGCCTTAGTTGAACTATTAAACCCTGCAGGTACCACATGAAGTGTAAGGCATGCGCAGCGAACAAGGTTAGAATGGCTGCAAAAGGTAAGGTGTCTAGTAGACAAGCTACAGAACCATACCAGGTAGTTCATGCTGATCTCGTTGGTCCACTAACACCCTCTTTGGGTGGAGCCAGGTACTTCATGGTCCTCATTGATTCATTTTCCAGGTATATTCATGTGTTCAATCTCAAGCAGAAATCAGAAGTGTTTCCTAGGTTCAAGGAATTCTGTGCTTGGTTGGAAAATGTGCATGGTAAACAGGTGAAGTGTCTATTTACAGATCGAGGGGGAGAATTTACTTCTCAGCAGTTTGAAGCTTTTGTGACTGAGAAAGGAATTCAACATGATTTGTCAAGTCCACTGTCTCCTTGGATGAATGGACTTTGTGAAAGGGCAAGCCAAACAGTGCTTCAAGGCTTGAAAACCTTGCTGCATGATGCCAATCTTCCAGAGAGTTATTGGGCAGAATCGCTCAGCTGTTTTGTTTACACTTATAATCGGAGATTATCATCCCCGATTGGTTGTACCCCCTGTGAAAAGATGTTTGGCAAGAAACCATACATCAAGCACATGGGAATTTTTGGTTCTGACATGTGGGTTCACACACCACAAAGCTCCAAGTTAGGCAAGCGTGGTTTGCGTGGTATCTTTCTAGGGTATCAGAAAGGTTCTTACAGAGTAATGATGACTGACTCTAAGACAATTAGGCTCACTAGAAGTGTTGAGTACAATGCCAAGTGGGGGGAGAATGTGGGAATTTTCCAATGTTATCCTGATGACAGTGAAGAGTCTGAGGATAAACAGCAGCAAAACCCTACACCCACTGATGAAGGTTCTGATTCTGAATCTGAAACTGAATCGGATGATTCAGAGGATTTCAAGAGTGCTACGGCCTCTATGCGACCCTCTGAAGGTTCTGATGGAGAATTGGAGGAACCACTGTTCACTATAGGCCACTTTTCTCCTAAGAAAGAAGAGGAGAGCGTTGAAGACTTACTTCTGATTTGCAGGTCTGAAAGAGCCACAAAAGGTAGACCTCCAAAGAGATTTGCTGATGAATTTGCTAAGACAGCAAAAGCTGTAACTGCTGTTAACCGCTCCAAGAAGGTATTTGAACCTTCAAGTTTCCAAGAGATCCAGGGTTTGGATTCAAAGGATGCCATGGTTAACTGCCATGAAGGCTGAGCTTGATTCCTTAGAGAGGAACAAAACATGGGAGCTAGTTCCAACAGTTCCAGGGATGAAACTGCTTGACAGCAAATGGGTCTTCAAAGCAAAGACAGATCAAAATGGCAAGATAGTCAGACACAAAGCCAGATTGGTAGCCAGAGGTTTTTCACAGGTACCAGGAGAAGACTATCATGAGACCTACTCACCCACCATGAGATATGAGAGCATTGGGCTTATGCTCAAACTTGCTGCAGAAGAGAATCTACATGTTTCTCATCACGATGTGAATACAGCATTTTTGTACGGAACCTTAGGTGAATCACTTTATATGCTTCCACCTGATGGCGTACAGGTAAAACAGGGATTTGTTTGTTCTCTGAAGAAGTCCCTATATGGTCTCAAGCAAAGTGCACGGTGCTGGCACTCTAAACTCACCGAAGTGTTGTTTTCTTTAGGTTTTCAGCAAGGTAAAGCTGATCCATGTGTATTTGTCAAAGAGGAAGGGCAAAAGAAGCTGTATTGCTTGTTTTATGTTGATGATATTCTTTTCTTTTGGAAGGATGTCAAAATGTACAATAGCGCCCTAGCTCAACTGAAAGAGCACTTTGACATGAAAGATCTTGGTGAGGTATTCAACTACCTATCTCTGGAAATAGAGAGAGACCAACATGGTAATATTTTAGTACACCAGTCACAGAAAATTGCTCATGTGTTAAGCAAACTAAACCTGATGGATGCTAACCCTGTAGACACACCGATGACAACAGGTTATCAGGTAGATGACACTGAAGAAGCATTTTCTGACACTACACTGTACAGAAGTGTGCTAGGCAAACTAAACTTCATTGCCAGATGTTCAAGACCTGACATTGCAGATAGCACTAATTTGCTAAGCAGACATGTCAACAATCCTACGGTTAAGGATTGGAAAGCTCTGAAACGCATAGCACGCTATTTGAAAGGCACTATACATTACAGACTGAGATTTAACAATCAGAAGTCTAGCGGTCTTGAGATATTTGCTGATGCGAGTTTTGGCAGTGACACTACGGACAGGAAAAGCACGTCTGGAGTTTGCTACATGTACAATCAGGGTCTATTTGATTGGTTGTGCAAGAAGTAAACAACAGTTAGCTTGAGTACTTGTGAAGCTGAACTGAATGCACTGTCTTATTCCCTTGTGGATTGTGAATGGTTGTTACAGTTGTGTAAAGACATGAGAATTCCTGTCAAATGTCCAATCCAGGTGTAGAGCCAGTGTGGTGTAGTGGTTAAGAGCAGTAGTCACGTAATCTGGGGAACCGGGTTCGCGTCTCCGCTCCTCCACATGCAGCTGCTGGGTGACCTTGGGCCAGTCACACTTCTTTGAAGTCTCTCAGCCCCACTCACCTCACAGAGTGTTTGTTGTGGGGGAGGAAGGGAAAGGAGATTGTTAGCCGCTTTGAGACTCCTGAAGGGGAGTGAAAGGCAGGATATCAAATCCAAACTCTTCTTCTTCTTCTTCTTATCAGGACAACAAAGCATGTTTGGCTTTGCTGACTTCTGAAGGTTGTAAGCAAAGCACGAAGCACTTGCAATTGAAGCTGCAACATGCTAGGGAATGTGTTCAGAAAGGACTCGTAACGGTGTCCTACATGCCAGGTAATGAAATTCCTGCTGATTTATTGTCCAAGGTTGTTCCGAGGGATCAACACTGTACCTATGTACAGAAACTGGGTTTGTACTGAGATTGTACTAACACACTGCCCAGTGGTGTTCACAGAAAGGGGAGGAAGTTAGTTTCTTTTTCCTCACTGTGCAGCTGCTTGCAGTCACAGGACTCTGTTTACATTCCACAGAGTCCAGATACTGTTGGAGTCTCACAGGAAAGGGAGACGGGATGTGATCTTACTGGTTTCCTGTTTCCTTTGTTCTGTTGTTTCCTTTGTTCAGTTGCTCTCTGCTCTGATAGAGAGAAGATGTCTATTTCTTTGCTCTCTGCATAGCTTAGTAATAAAGTATAGCAATGTAGCACCATACCTATCTCATCCTTCCACTGTGGTGTTGTTTTAATGCTCTGCTGGGAGGGCTCGAAGGAAAATGAGCCTTATCAGCTCGGACGACCGGAGCTGAGATCCCAATAGGGGGCACTGGACGGAAAGCCCTCGAGTCAGCTTTGGATCTCCCTGACGCTGCTTCTGAGTGCGACCTAGTTGCATTGCTTAAGATAAAATAATTGCATTTAAAAAGTAAATGCACATGTTTCGAGCGAAGGAGAGGGTGTTTTATCTGCTAATCAAATCTACTGCTGAGAAGTTAAGTGATAGGATGGATTGAATAGAAGACTACATCAAAGAATCACAGCTATGTTGGTATGTTGAAACGGAACGGGGGGGGGCTTCTTTCTTTTTCAATATGTTTTACCTAACAACCCCTCCCCTAGAAGAACCGTCACAATGATTTATAGCAAGTGAGACTGGAAAATAAACTGTGTGAAAACAAAGATTAATTAAAGACTTTGCTTTGTGGAAGATTTGGAAAGGAAATGAAAGGCTTTCTTGGTGATGCAGTCATAAATCAGGATCCGCCATTACGAGACAGACTTTGTTGCAAGATTTACAGTCAAAGGGGGAGTTGAGCCACTGTTCTGCTATCTTGTTTGGATTATACGTCTGTTCGGAAATATCCCCCCTGGAAAGACTGATTTATGGAGCAACTGGTCTGGGAAAATTAATGAGCAGACGCTAGACTTTATTTAATCGGAACTGTCGAGATGGCGCCTGCCGCACGAATAAGACTTTTGGATCAACGTGTAAGCCCACACAGAAACATAATATTGCTTGCTTCATCTCGCTTGTGGAAACAACTCAGAGGTTATTAAGAAGAAAAATGATAACAACAAGAAGAGTGGAAGATGGGACTTGTGAAATATTAAAGCAGCAGAAATATGAGATGATTGGACCCTTTCTGAACTCGAAGCATGGGTACCCCCAACAAAAATTTAAAATTCGGCAAAATATTTGGATTTTTATGATATGTATTGATATAATTCGGAGTAATTAATGTGATATGATTGGATTGTTAAATGGAAAATTAATAAAAAATATTTTTTAAAAAAATAATGTTAGGTTTCTGTTTTCTGCCACTGTGCAGTGCTTGGAGTCACAAGACTCTGTTTTGCATTCCAGACATTCCAGACTGTTGGAAGTCTCACGGAAACGGATGTGATGTTACTGGTTTCCTGTTCCTTTGTGTTCCAGTTGCTCTCTGCTTTCACAGAGAGAGGATGTATATTTCTTTTCTGTCTGCGTAGTTAGAAATAAAACTGTTAGCAATGTAGCTCATATTTCTCGTCCTGCTGCTGCTCAGGTTGTTAATCATCGTTCGGAGGAGATTCTGGAGACTTGACCGGAGGATGAGCTTTTTCAGCTCGGTTGTAGCGGAGGCTCCGACAAATAATACCTATATATTAAAGATGTATATACAGTTGCAATTGAAATCATTCAGCCCCCATTGCAAATCAGGTTCATATATATATATATCAAAATTTATAGACTTTCAGCTGTTTGCAATGAGCAAATCAAACAAAAGCAATTGAAAGTGCTACACAATGGATGCTTCAAGTGGTTTTGTCAAATTCAGCTGAAATTGTAACTTATACTGGCTTCTCCAGTCTCACTATTATTCAAACCCTTCATAGCAAGCATCTTTAGTACTTAGGAGAGCAGCCTTTTGCTGCTATGACCTGCTGCAAAAGAAATGCATAGCCAGACAGCAGCTTCCAACAGCATTCCTGAGGAATCTTGCCCCATTCCTCATGAACAATGGCCTCCAGTTCAGTAATATTCTTGGGTTTGCATGCTGCAACTGCCTTCTTCAAATCTCACCAGAGATTTTCTGTGGGGTTCAAGCATAGCTGTCAACGTTTCCTTTAAGGGAAATTCCCTTATTCCAAATAGGATTCCTTGCAAGAAAAGGGAAAAGTTGACAGCTATGGGTTCAAGTCAGGTGACTGTGATGGCCACTGTAGAACCTTCCAGGACTTCTTCTGCAACCAAGCCTTGGTGGAATTTGAGGTATGCTTGGGATCATTGTCCTGTTGGAAAGTCCAATGACACCCAAGCTTCAGCTTCCTCACAGACGCCATGATGTTTCCTCCTAGAATTTCCTGTTACTTCAATGAATCCATCCTGCCTTTTACACACTGCAGGTTTCCAGTGCCAGAGGATGCAGAGCAGCCCCAGAGCATCACTGAGCCACCACCATGCTTCACTGTAGTGTTCTTTTCAGCGTATGCTTCATTCTTCTTCCTCCAGACAAAGCTCTGATCCATGGAGCCAAAAAGTTCAAAGTTTGTTTCTTCACTCCATAGAACAGAATCCCAAAACTTCTGTGTTGTGTTTGTGCTATTGTGAGGGATTCTATTCAGGGGGATGAATAATAGTGAGACTGGAGAAGCCAGTATAAGTTGCAATTTCAGCTGAATTTGGGGAAACCACTTGAAGCATCCGTTGTGTGGAGCCATTTCCATTGCTTTTGATTGATTTGCTCATTGCAAATAGCTGAAATTTTGTAGATTTTGATAGTATAGTGTTGTATAGTATTGTAATTGTTAGCTCTTATAATGATATAGTATACCTTTTCTTTATTCTCCCCCCCATTCTATTTCTATTTTTTGTTGTTCAATTAAACTGTTCTAAAAAATAGAAATAAAAAATAACTCATTTTTCACATGTGTCCTTTGGTCCACCTTCACTTTCTGTAGGAATAACCTCTGAGGGACATCCGGGGGAGGAACATGGTGGACTGAACGTCTTCTGTTGGCAGGCTGCCTACGGAGATAATTACGTGGTGATGGATGATAGCCAAGACATAATCTTTGCTATTGAATTCACTCTGGAGACAAGAGTGAACAGGGGATTAACATCTGATGCTCTGAAAAAGTTGTTTTCTATGTTGGGAGACTGAGAAGCTGTCAGCTCCTGGAAGCCCAGATGGGGGTTAGCAACTTGACAACAGAGGAATCAACATGCTGCCCAAAAGCCAAGTATGAGCCCTGAAGGGCATAAAGTCTGAAAAAGCCTCACTTTCTCTCATTATGTCTGAGATGGTTATAATTTTCAAATGAAAGATTTGCTTGTCTGCTGATTGAAATTTACATCTGGTGTGTGAGCTACTTTATGACTTTAAGCATTTGATAACCCACTTTATCACTACCCGAAAGAGTCTCAAAGCGGCTAACAATCTCCTTTCCCTCCCCCCCCCACAACAAACCCTCAGTGAGGTGAGTGGGGCTGAGAGACTTCAAAGAAGTGTGACTAGCCCAAGGTCTGTTAGAGGGGGATTTTCCACTGGTGGCAGATGACAGAAGCTATGACACCACGAGACCGGTGTAAAACCAAATTAAATAAAGGTTTATTACAAAACAGCAAAGCTTGTAGGTGTTTTTCCTGCAGGCAGAGTTCAAACTGCAGCTTTTCTCCTTTTGTAGTCATGGCCAGCTGTACCCAATCTGCCAAGAGCTTACAGAAACTGTTCTTAAAGGTACAAACATCTTTACTGTTTCTGTGCAGAATGGTTCCCAACACCTCCTCTCGTTCAAACAAACAGAAAGCAAAACAGTACTTTAAATATATACAAAACATATTTATACATCATGCACAACAATTCCTAATTTTGTCACTAGTTGTGCATGTTTCTCAAAAGTTAGTGCTTTCGTAAATCTATCAACCACATTTTGCATACTCTCACAATGTTTTAGTATTATCAGGTTTTGTTTAACATTTTCGATTACATTTTGATACTTAATTTCTAAATGTTTGGATTTATTTTTAAACTGCTCAGACCCAGCCAAAGTTATTACAGCTTGATTGTCTTCCCATATTTGAACTGGATAATCACATTGTATATCTAAATCACTGAAGATTTGAACGTAAAATTTTATTTCATTACACAACTGCGTTAAAGCACAGTATTCAGCCTCTGTTGAAGATGTGGCCACGATTCCTTGCTTTTTGGACTTCCAACCTATCAAGGAATCCCCAAATTGAAACACCATGCCAGAAATTGATTTTCTATCAGGCAGGTTGGCCCAATCGCTGTCAACGTAACACTGCAATTTTGTAGACCCTGAAGATGGTAATCTTAAACAATAATCAAGTGTATGCTTTAAATACCAGAAAATACGTTTTAAACACTTCCAGGCATTTTCTGTGGGATAGCTTACTAGTCTGCTCAGTATTCCAACTGCATAACTCAAATCTGCTCTGCTCCACAATGAAATGTGGAATAAACCTCCAACTATTGAATGGTACATTTCAGGATTTACAGGTGCTGTCCATTCTCCTTCATTCTTGAAAAACCCTATTTCCATTGGGGTTTTTACTCCCTTGCTGTTTTGCATATTGTTTCTTTCAAGTAATTCCATTATTTGATCTTTTTGACTCAACAAAAAACTTCCATCATTTGTCCTTTGAATTTCTAGACGGAGATAATTTTTCACTGGCCCCAAATCTCTTACTTTAAATTCCTTTCTTAGTTGTTTTGCCAGCTGTACCCAATCTGCCTAGAGCTTACAGAAACTGTTCTTAAAGGTACAAACGTCTTTACTGTTTCTGTGCAGAATGATTCCCAACAAGGTCACCCAGCAGCTGCATGTGGAGGAGCGGAGACGCGAACCCAGTTAACCAGATTACGAGTCTACCGCTCTTAACCACTACACCACACTGGAAGGGATATATCAAGGCTATCAGAATAGTCAGCTGGCTGCTACAGTTCAAAAGCAGGCAAGAGACTTAATGGGCAACAGGGCTGTCTTTAGCATATGCGGCGCTGGGGTGCAAAGATTCACCCAGTGCCCCCAAATTTAGTTCAGCCCAGCCCCGGCACCACTGAGAATGACAACTGTGTGTGTGTGTTTAGTGGGTGCGGGGGAGGATTGTCCTGCTCTCTCCCCCGCCTCCCCCACTCTGTGTGCCCCTCCTGCCCCCAACCAGACCGAGCAAGTATTACAAATGGATCACCATATTACAAAGTATCACCATATTACAAATGGAGGTGATGTTTCTGACAGTCACGAGTCTAAAGGTTGCAGTGATCCCACACCGCCATCTTTATGAGGTAAAAACCGGAATGGTCCTGGCTGGGGAGGGTTGAGAGGAGCAGGGAGAGGCAGCAGTGGTGGGGGGAGTGGAGAGAACCAGAAGCTCTGCCGAGGCGGGGGGGAGGAGGAGGGAGAGAGAGAAAGAGAGAGAGAGAGAGAGAGAGAGGGAGAGAGAGAGGGAGAGAGAGAGATATTGGCTGCTCCACCTTGGGGCTCTGCAGGATCGGAGGCTGCTTCCACCACTCCCAAACCTGTCCAGGAGCCACTGGGGGTGGCCGGGGTCTCCCTCTCAGCAGCAGCTGCACAGCATTTCTGGGGGTGATCGGCTTCTCTTGTGGCCTCGCAGCCTCCACCAGGCGAGCGGATCAGCGACGCTTGTTTCCAGCAATAATAATAATAATAATAATAATAATAATAATAATAATAATAATAATAATAATTTATTATTTGTACCCCGCCCATCTGGCTGGGCTTCCCCAGCCACTCTGGGCGGCTTCCAAAAAAATATTAAAATCCGCTAATACATCAAACATTAAAAGCTTCACTAAATAGGGCTGCCTTCAGATGTCTTCTAAAAGTCTGATAGTTGTTGTTCTCTTTGACATCTGGTGGGAGGGCGTTCCACAGGGAGGGCGCCACTACCGAGAAGGCCCTCTACCTGGTTCCCTGTAACTTGGCTTCTCGCAGTGAGGGAACCGCCAGAAGGCCCTCGGCGCTGGAACTCAGTGCAAGATTGCAACTGGGACAGACGCAATCTCCACCCTCCTGCTTTCCTTCCTCCTCCTCCTCCGCCGTTGCAACGCAGCGCCGGCGGTCAACTTTGACAACGGCCAGGGAAGGGGAGGTCAGGGTCGGGTGAGTGATGTTGCCACGAGCCATACGCCCAGGGGAGCTTTGGTGGCTTCAGCGGCAGGCTGTTGGGTTGAAATAAACAACAGACGAGTAGCAAGTGTCATATGGGAGGCATCTCCCGAGCAAGTCTCGGGGAGTCTCTTTTATTGAATATTACAGCATTGCCACATATGTGCTTATTGCTGATTGGTTAACACAAGTACAAAGCAAAGGTTGCATATAAGCATTAATCACGAATAGATTAAAGGGTGGGAAAGGGAACACAGAACTAGACAGGCATGAAAACCTCCTTATTAAACAATTACTAGTGATTGATATAGCGAAACTTAAAAGAACATAACAATCGCGTTCCGTAGATGTGGTCAACTATGCATTAAGAACAGGTCAGGGTACAATGTTTTCATGAACTCAGTGTGAACTGAACATTCTAGGGTGATGAGGGAATGTCTCAGCTTGGAACGGTTTTGCCCGAGTCATGTGCAGAAGCAAAACTTCCCATCATGCCAGAGTCATGTGCAGAAGCAAGACTTCCCATCATGCCAGAGTCATGTGCAGAAGCAAAGCTTCCCTTCAGCAGGCGCCTGGTACCCCCCAGAATTTGGCGTTCGGGTGAACTGTGAAAGGAGGCAGAGAAGGGCTTGAAACAAGACTATCCCTGTGCAAAGCAGGAAACACAGGTTCTGCTTCTTCCCTATGAGAGTCAAGATGGAAAACCATGGCAAATACAACAGGAAATGGAAACAGAAGATATGGAACTGGATTCGAACTAATGAATACATAAGCAAAGCACTATGGAATATTATTTTAATATATGATCTCAGTGGAGACTTGTGTGGACAAAGATGGAAAGAAGAATTATTGTTTAATATGGAGGAATGGTTGAAGTTGTTGGAGACAAATTTAATATGTTTGATTAAAGAAATTTTATTGTGGATATTTTTGTTAATAATAATTAGAGCACCCCTTTTGGACTTTTTGTGGAAAAAGAAAAATTAATCTGTTTCAGTTGGAAGATTGGGAAAATACTGGCTAACAGAAAGTAGATCAGTTGGGTGTCACTCTAGAGTGAATATTTCTTTTATGTAACTGACAGACAGATAATCTTTTTTTCTCACTGTTTCTATTTTTATTTAGATTAGTTTCTTTTATCTTCTTGTATTATGAAAAAGCTTTAATAAAAAGCTCTCACCTCGAAGAGCTTCCCCATTCCTCAGACTCACACCCTGAGGAAAACCATTTTAGCCTGCCTCTCACACACATCTCTTCCTCTTCTATTCATCACTTCTCCATACACATATTCATTTATCCCAAATGTAAGTCTTCAGATAGTAAAACATAGCTCTCTTTTCATATTATTTATATCTATCAAGAATGAAATATCATAAAAAGCCCATATAAAAAGAAAATACAAAGATAAATGAAAAAGAAAAGAGGTACTTTCATTTCTCTATCTGCCAATTATATGTATAACAATTATTCAAAATATTTAGCATATGCACTCCAGAATACTTTCTAGCTGTAATTAATATCCATCTTTCCCCCATTCTGCTAGATGGTATTTTCCCAAACTTCCCATTCAGACCTCCAGAATTCAACTTTTGCCACCCAGAAAGTCCAATATAACTCTTCATTAATTAATATCTTCTAGTTTCCCAAATTAATATTTCTCCAATTCTTTGTGGTGTGTTTCTCTTTAGGGGTTCCACCAAATCCCAGTAAAGTAGTAATCCATATTTATTTGCCTGTTATATCTTCATTAAATCATATCTCATCCTCATTTTTCCTTTCTCTTCTTCCAATTCTTCAGCAGATTGATTTCCAGAAGGTTGAGCGGTTTTCTCTGTCTGTATATTTATTGCTCCACCAATCTTGTCAGATGCCACTTTAAAATCACATTTGACATGAGAAAGCTTTCCTTAAATTATTGCCAGCACTTTTTGTGTTAAATGCTTTTCCAGCTTTATAGCAGGTTCTTTCATCAATTCCAGCACTGTCTCCTCAGTGCCACCTGCTGCTTCTCCATTTTTCAGCAAATATAGTTTCAGATCATCATCTGCAGATTCTTTGTGTTGAATCAGGAATGTTTCCAGTTTGTCATCTGCAGATTACATTCCTTCTCCTATTTGTCTTATCTGTGAAAGAAGTGTGGTAGTTTGCTCATAATTCACTGACAGCATGTGTCCAGTTTAGGGGAACTGGCCTCTCAGCAGAGTTCACACACACATAGCAGCTTTCAGCGTGTAGGAAACCAAAGCACCAAAAAGAGCAATAAATGCACAGGACATTCCAGACATCAAGTAGAATGATTTTCAACTGGCAAATTACACCTTAATGGTTGCAAATCAGTACAAAGACTAATTACATTCTCCAGGTCCCTGGTGAAGGAGTCCTTAGAGAGAATATTTCACTTGCAGTCCTGAAATAGTCCACAATCCAGATCAAGAGAAAGTGTGAGAGTCACAGTCCACAGACTCTCCTCTTAAATTCAAATTCACTTCTTCCCGTTCTCATGGAAACTGCATGTCCAGTGACTTTATTTCTTCAACCTTGCAGCTGGTGAGCAACTCCCTAGAACTCTCCTCATGTAGACGATGAACATAGATGAGTGGGTTTCAACCAGTGTGCTGTGGCACCCTAGGGTGCCTTGAATGATGGTCAGGGGTGCCGCAAGCAACACTGGCCTCTGTCCCTCTTTCCTTCCCTCCCTCCCTCCTCTGATGCCCTGTCACGTCTCTGCTTCCTAAAGGCTTGCACAGCTGTTTGTTGCAGTGGCCCTGGCTACAAGCTCCCAGCTGAATGGTGCCTCTGGGGCTGGCCAGGGGGTGCTGGTTGCCAGGAGCTGAGGCGGCCTTGGAGTAAGCAAGCAAGTGGGCGAGGGAGCCCAGCCAGCCAGTCCACCAGCCCCTGCTGTTGGGAATGTATGGACAAGTGGGAGGCCAGGCAAGTACTGTAGGCAGGCACTGCGCTGGCCTTTCTTGTGCTTGCTGTGTGCAAGGCTTGCCTGAGACCTGAGTGCCCGGTACTGAAGAGGAGCCTTTCCACCATGCAGGCACAGCAGTGCCTGCTGCAGCCACTGCTGCCTCCCAAGGTAAGGTGCTGGCCTCACATTCACCTTTGGCCAGTCTCTGTTGCGCCACTAAACCTGAGGGCATCCTCTTCCCAGGCCTCTGTGAGGCGCTGTGAGGAGGCACCTCTCTTTGGGGCAGGGGGGGTGTTGAATAGTTTGTTTAAATGTTAGGGTTCATTATTGTTTCACAGGGTGTGTACCACTTTAAAAGCCAGGGTGCATATCCTGACCTAGTTTGGCTCTGTGGGTTAAACCACAGAGCCTAGGACTTGCCAATCAGAAGGTCAGCAGTTCGAAACCCTGCGACGGGGTGAGCTCCTGTTGCTCGGTCCCTCCTCCTGCCAACCTAGCAGTTCGAAAGCACATCAAAGTGCAAGTAGGTAAATAGGTACTGCTCCTGTGGGAAGGTAAATGGCGTTTCCGTGCGCTGCTCTGGTTTGCCAGAAGCGGCTTAGTCATGCTGGCCACATGACCCGGAAGCTGTACGCCGGCTCCCTCGGCCAATAAAGTGAGATGAGCGCCGCAACCCCAGAGTCAGCCACAACTGGACCTAATGTTCAGGGGTCTCTTTACCTTTTAGCAGTGTAGCAGGTGCTGATAAGTCATTGTAATTAGTTGTGTCAGCAATTGTGAATGATATATAATGTGCAGTATGTACCTTACTCTGCCCTGGTGGGTGGGTGACGATTATAGGCACTATGTAAGATGTATGTTTGGGAAGTTGTTATTAAACCTTGCAAAGATATCTTTGCATCTCTTCAGTGTTTCCATCTGTGTGGTCCACTTTGTATGCACTCTGCAACATGTTTCAATGTCCAATAGGGGGCGCATCTCAGAGACCAGGAGCGACAGCAGTGACTGCCCGGAGGACTCCCAAAGAAAGAGGAGAGGAGGCTGAGGGAACACTTCACAAGGGAGGGTGTTCGAAAAAGGGTGAGAGGCTGCCAGCTCTGTAGGCAAGGGGTGACATAACTGGGCTCCTGAGCACCACAGGGGTGTCGCAGAAAGAATGTAGTTGGTTAAGGTGTAGCCTTATTGGAGTTCACCGACTGGGTCTGCGTTGCTCCGGGACAGGAGGAAGGAAGTCAAATGACGCCGAGGTTGATTCAAAGAAAGAGTTTATTCTGCTCTCCGGATAGCAGAAGGCACTTGCGTGATCAAGTCCAAAGAAATGAGAAGTTTCATGCAGTATATATATCCTCCAGACACCCTCTCCCCCTTCCCCAGCCACGTCAGCTTGTACACGCAGGTTGACATCACAGATGTTCCTGCTCCGGCACTCTTAACCATAAAAGGGATTTCCTTCCTGCATTCCTGACCATAAAAGGATATTCCTGTTCCTACTCCTATCTTGGAGCCAGAAGTCACCATCTCCAAGAACACGCTCTGACACTGTTCCCAGATTGGGTCTGTGTGTCAGGGTTGTGGTAAGATAAGACCTAGAGTGTCATCTCTGTTCCACTTTAGAGTGGACAAGGTCAGTCTTATCGTCACAGACTGATAAAGGAGAGAGCGTTGTTTATGCAGCTGTGTTCTTGTTATGCACTTTGCTCAACAGCTCAAGTTAAAGCATCTTTAGAAATGCTAAGAAGAAAGGGGGGGGGGTTGAGTCAGTTTTAAACTGACTGCACAGAAGAAACCCCATTCCTTCAAAGGGAACCGTGGACTCAAAAAGGTTGAAAACCTCTGACAGATAAGTTTTCTGAGAATGAATGACCTAGTTCTACAGCAACCCCCAACATCCCCTCTCATTCTTATCAGAAACATATACACAAAGGACATACACAGAGTGCTTACATAGCATGGCTATCAAACCCTATTTTTTTTTTAAGACTTTTTTGTGTTTCAAGAATGTAAGGGGTTTTGTCATAATATCAGCAACATTAATTTTTTTTTTCTTTTTTTATTGGTTTTAATTCATTTTGCTACATCCAACATTAAAACAAGTGAAAAAATAAACATACATAACACATACATACAAAAAAGGAGTACATAAATAAAAGAAATAATAATAAAAAAACCAAAAAAAAATCTCCTAACAAGAAACACCAACTAATTAACTTACATTAACTAAATAACTAAATAACACACAACATTAATTGACTTCCCTTCATCTCGGTTTCAGAATATATTATATGATTTTTTATCTGCAGTTTCTTTTCCTCAAAAGACTCTTTACGTCACAAGTGTTACGTCACACCTACTGTGATTTTTAGATTTTTTACCTCTGTTTCCATATATGTCATAAATTTATTCCATTCTTTATTAAACTTTATGTCTTTTTGATTTCTTATTTTCTGTGTCATTTTTGCCAGTTCTAAATAATCAAATAGTTTAGTTTGCCATTCGTTTATAGTTGGGATTTTTGATGTCTTCCAATTCTGCGCTATTAGAGTTCTGGCAGCCACTGTCGCATACTGAAAGAGTGTGTGGTCTTCCTTTTTGATTTCCTCCCCAATTATCCCCAGCAGAAAGGCTTCGGGTTTTTTTTATAAAGGTATATTTGAGGATTTTTTTTAATTCATTGTAAATAGATTCCCAGAATTTTTTGATAGGCTCACACAACCACCACATATGATAGAAATCGCCCTCCTTGATCTTGCACTTCCAACATAATTTATCACCAGTTTTATATATTTTTTCCAATTTTACGGGCGTTACATACCACCTGTACATCATTTTATACATATTTTCCCTGAGTGTTGTGCATGCCGAGAATCTCATGCCTTTATTCCATAATGCCTTCCATTTATCAAACTCTATGTTATGTCCGAAGTCCATTGCCCATCTGATCATTACCTCCTTTACTTCTTCATCTTTGGTATCCCATTCAAGTAACAGGCTATACATTTTCGATAGGAGTTTTGTTTTACTTTCTAGTATTTCAATCTGAAATCTAGATTTTTTCTCACTTATCCCATTCTTTTTATCCTCAGACCATATAGAATTAATTTGGTGAAATTGGATCCATCCTGTCAATTTGTTCTTTATTTCTTCATAAGGCCTAATCCTCCAACCAGTCTCTGTTTTTACTAGTAGGTCTTCATATGTCCATCTTTCTCCTTCGATGTTTGGTTTTTTTATTGTCAGGATATCAATTGGCGATAGCCACCAAGGGGTCTTCTGTTCCAATAATTTTTGTTTCTTTCCCACACTTCCAGCAGTGGTCCTCTAAAAATGTGGTTAGAAAATCCTTTATGAACCTTTCCCTTGTTACGCCATAGGTAAGAGTGCCAACCAAATCTTATATTAAATCCTTCTAGATCTAACAAGTCTTTATTTTTAATAACGATCCAATCTTTGACCCAACAAAGACACGAGGCTTCATAATACAACTTTAAATTTGGAACTGCGAATCCTCCCCTATCTCTTTGATCTGTGAGTAGTTTAAATCTGATTCTGGGCCTTTTCCCTTGCCAGATAAATTTAGAGAGTATTTTCTGCCAATCTTTGAATACTGAGGTTCCCCTGATTATCGGTATATTTTGAAATAGGAACAACAATTTCGGTAATAAACTCATTTTAATCGCCGCCATTCTACCCGACCAAGAAAGTTTTATTCTGTTCCAGGTGTCTAAGTCCTTCCTTATTTCTTTCCATGTGGTTATGTAATTATCTTCCATCAAATTTATATTTTTCATCGTTAACCAGATTCCAAGGTATTTTACTTTTTTGTTACTTTAATACCAGTTTGAGATTCAAGATGGTTCTTTACCTCCTCTTTCACATTTTTAGTCATCATTTTAGTTTTTGTTCTATTTAATTTAAAACCAGATAATTTTCCAAATTCTTCTAACAGATCTAACACCTTACTAACACTCTCTTTTGGATCCTCTAAAGACAACATAAGATCGTCAGCATATGCTTTCAATTTGTATTCTTTCACTCCAATATTTATTCCGCGTATCTCTGAAGTTTTCCTTATCTTATTTGTAATTATCTCTAACATCATAATAAACAGAAGAGGTGACAGAGGGCACCCCTGCCTTGTACCCTTCGAAATTTCAAAGGGTTCTGTTAAGTTATTATTGATAATTAATTTGGCACTTTGTTGTGAGTAAATTGCTTTTATTCCTTCAAGGAATGTGCCCTCTATCCCTGTCTTTTCCAAACATTTTATAAGAAAACGCCAGGATACATTGTCAAAAGCCTTTTCGGCGTCAATGAACATTAAAGCTGCGGGGATTTCATTTTTGCATTCTAAGTATTCAATGATGTTTATTGTATGTCTTATGTTGTCTTTTATTTGCCTATTAGGTAAAAAACCAGCCTGATTGGTATGGATGAGGTTAACTAGACACTTTTTAAGTCGGGTCGCCATTACGTCTGCGAAGATCTTGTAGTCATTGTTCAGTAATGAAATCGGTCTGTAGTTCTTAATGATCTGTCTGTCCGAATCAGGTTTCGGTATCAACGTAATGTATGCTTCTTTCCAGGATGCTGGTGTTCTTCCTCCTCCTAAAATCTCATTCATTACTTCACATAGCACCGGTGTTATAAGTTCTTCTAGGACTTTATAATACTTGGCCGATAGACCATCTGGGCCTGGGGCTTTCCCCAGTTTCATCCTCTTTATCGCCTCTTGAATTTCCTCTGCTTTTATGGGTTTATTTAACAGACTTCTTTCCTCTTCCGATATGTTGTTAATTCTGTTTTCTTCTAGATATTTTTCTATTTCTATGGCATCTTCTTCTTCTCTTTTATATAGGTTTTCATAGAATTTGAGGAAGCTCTTTTTTATTTCATTAGGGTCCTCCAAGATTTGTTCTTCTACTTTTATTTTATTAATAACGTTTTGTTTTTTCCTTTTTCTCAGTTGCCACGCCAGAAACTTTCCAGTTTTATTTGCCGATTCGAAAAATTTTTGTCTCATTAACTTAATTCCCCATTCTACCTCTTGATTTATTAATGTTGAGTATTGTGCTTGTAATATCTTGTACAGTTGCTTGTTCCCTTCATCACTCGGTTTTTCTATCAGATTCTTTTCACATTCTCTCAATTGTATAATTAACTCTTCTTTTTTTTGTTCTCTCACCTTTCTTCTTTGACTATTTTGTTGTATCAGAAAACCTCTTAGCACTGCCTTACTGGCATCCCAAACTATGTCTATGTTTGTCTCCTTATTGATATTTAAATCAAAGTAGTCTTTTAAGGTGGTTTTAGCCTTTTCAATCACTTCTTCTTTTTCAAATAAATAGTCATTCATTCTCCATCTGTACATACCCTGAGTTTTCCAATTTAAATGTAATATTATTGGGTTGTGATCAGATAGTGTTCTAGGAAGTATCTCACATTTCAACACTCTTATTGTTAATTCTCTTGATACCCATATCTGATCCAACCTGCTCCAACTCTGATGCGGCTCTGAGAAGTGAGTGAATTGTTTTGTCATGGGGTTTTTATATCTCCATATATCTATTAAGTCTAAATTTTCCTCGAGGTCATTAAACGATCTCGGAAGTTTCCCTTGATTTAGATTCTTCCTCTTTGAGCTTCTATCTAGTTCTGGTTTCGGCACTCCATTTAGATCTCCAAGTAGGACCAGTTTATTATTCTCTAGATTTAATAAGACTTGTTCCAATTTTTTGAAAAACTCCAACTTATTTGTATTTGGCGCATAGACTGTCACCACGTTGAGTTTTTCTCCCTGAAAATTGATTTGCACTCCTAAGATTCTTCCTTCCTCGTCCTTACATATCAATTTAGGTTCTAATTTCTCTTTCACATAAATTGCTACCCCTCTTTTTTTCTTGGAATCTGAGTTAATGAATTCTATTCCCAACTTTTTATTTATTAAAATATATTTGTGTTTTTTGGCAACATGTGTTTCTTGGCAACAGATCACATCAACATTTTTTTTCTTTATAATTTTCTCAAATTTATTTCTCTTGGACTTTTCATTAAAGCCATTCACATTCCACGACAGAAACTTAAGGGTCATTTCAGCTAACAACCCTCTATCCTAATTTCTGATTTAAATTCTGGTGCTTCTGTTTCCAATAGTCTCTATCTCTTCCCCCTCCTTTTCCTCCCCCGATCCTGCACCTTCCACCTCTTCCTCTGTCTCCCCTCCCCTCCCCTCCAGTCCCTCGGCCTCTCTCCCCTCTCTCCCTCCTCTTTCCCCCACTCTCCCCTCTCCTCTTCCAAATCTTTCTTCTTCCCTACCCAGGTCCTTTTCGTATCTTCTCAAAAACTTTCCGGCTTCTTGTGTGTCTATCAGTTTGAATTTTTTATTCTTATAAAAAAAGGAAATCCCTTCTGGGAATTCCCATTTGTACTGTATTGTATTTCTCTTCAGGACATTTGTTAAATGCCTGTATCCTTCCCTCTTGCGCAGAATCCTGACTGGAATTTCTTTATAGATAATGATTGGACAACCTCCAATGATTAACTTTCTTTTATAGCTTGTTCTTAATATAGTATTCTTCATTTCCATTGAATTAAATATTACTAAACAGTCACCAGGGATTTTTTTTATTTGATTTGTTGTGATTTTCCTCTTATTCTAAACGCACTTTCTATCGTGTATGCTACTTGTTCTTCTTTTATTTCCAACCATTTTGCAAGTTCTTTAACCATTTTTTCTCTTATATCTTCATTTACTTCTTCTGCAACTCCTCGGAATTTTAAATTAAGTTGTTTCTGATGCATTTCTGTCATGGCTAAATTGTCCCATAATTGATTTTGCATTTTATTTAAATCTTTTACTTCTTCCTTTAATTTTTCTGTTTCTTTTTTTTGGTCTCTCAGATCTTTTTGAGTTTTTTTATTGGTTTCTTCAATTATTTTTGACTTGGCTGTCAAGTCTTGTACCTTTCTAGAGAGTTCTCCTACAGCACTTTCTATTTTCTT
The DNA here is from genome assembly GCF_964270895.1 of Podarcis filfolensis. Classification (NCBI taxonomy): domain Eukaryota; kingdom Metazoa; phylum Chordata; class Lepidosauria; order Squamata; family Lacertidae; genus Podarcis; species Podarcis filfolensis. The sequence goes on from NC_139619.1 coordinate 17,763,648, forward strand.
ATCTATCTGTTCCTGTATTTCTCCTAATTTGTTTTCCATATGCAATTCATTTTGCTTGAATTCCTCTTTAATCTTTAGCCATAAAATATCTAAATCTCTAATTTCCTCTTGTCGGGATACCTTTCTCTCTCCTGGTGTCCCTCCTACTTTTTTCCCATTTTTCCCCAACATTTTATGGGTTAATTCTCAGTGGCTAGCTTTACTTTTTTCTCTCTCCCCTAGGGGGCTCACAATCTTTCCTTTACCCTTTCAGTAATTTCAGTACCTTTATTTATATATTCCTGTATTATTTTCTTATATCACTTTGCCACTCTTATTGACATATCCTCTTTAATTACCATCCAACCTATATTCCCCAAAGGAAAAGAGAGATCTTTCAATGGCTTATTCAGAGTTATCCAATCCCATTAGCTTTACCAATAGTCTTTTGTTATCATATATTTAAATTGTGTTAATATGTTAGTATAGCTGTTTCAACAACAAAGAAAGAGAAAGACAGAACGGAGGGCAAAAATCAAAAATAATATTCTCTTTTTGCAGTCTAGAAAAGATTGTTCAGTTTCTGTACTCTTCAGCCACTTGTCGGCCTAATCCGTTTCACAGAAAATACGTCAGACTTTCATTGTTTTCTATTACCTCGAGATTTGAGTTTATTGGTTCACTTTATGGTCCTAGAAAGGATGTAGATATTTCAGGGAGTTCTCAGTGGATTATATCAAATAGTCTCCAACTTTTCAGAATCTGAAGTTATTCAACATGTCATTTACTTAAAAAGATGTCTTGGTTTAAATGCTAGTCCTGCTTAGGTTGGTGGAATCGGTAAATTTTCCTCAGGGCTAAGGGTAGGGAAGATAGATTATTAGTTATGTTAATTATAATGGGGAGCGAAGGAGAAAGGAAGATATAAGGTAAGAGAAGAAAACAGATACATAGAAATAAGGAAAGAGAAAAGAGAGGGACAAAATAACCAGATAATTTTCTAATTCAAATCAAAATGTAAATATCCTAAATACCATAAGAGAACAAGGAGGGAAGGGGAGAAAGTGGGAAGAGGAAAAAAGCCAGGGGTTTATGAGCGGGACATAAATGCAGCCTCTGCAGAAAGTTCCAGAGTTCAAGGGGTCCTAGGGTTCTTTGGACTAAAGTTCAGATAAACATACGTAAAATAAATCCCAGAAGCGTCAATAAATTCCCAAGGTTGGGGGAAGTTAGAGAAAGTTCTTTTTCCGAGTATTTCTTTGGGTCGTATTTCCAGCTGTCCTTTTAAGCAGTTCTAAGAAGCTCCGTTTTAAATGGCTCTATGAAGTTTCCTTGCTTGCTTTTTTTTTTGTCTGCCTCCCCCGAAAAGAGCAGAGCATGTGTCATAACGGTGGAATGTTTCAAGTTCTTTTAATTCCCCACAATAAATCCCGAAATGTTTACTTTGTATTCACTCAGTCACTCAGTCAGGCGAGGGGATACTTCCTTCCTCCACCTTGCGACTTTGTAGCCTGCGCCATTTTAATCCTCTTCCGAGGTGAATTCCTAAATTAAATCATCTAACATCCGACGTTCTCTTAGTGTATTTTCAAATTTTGTAGCATTAAATAAGTCTACTCACACTAAGGGTTCTGTTCTTACAGTTTTGGAGGTCAGTCGCATTCTTCAGTGGGAGTCAGAGGCATCGTAATACAGGGTCGTTGCTCTCCCTTTTGTGCTAGCGGTTTCGCTGCCTCGAGATCTTCCAAGAAAAAAAAAACCCCGAAAAAACAGCTGACCGCATCCACACGGCTGGGTATCTCTCCCCCAATGGTCTCCCCCTTGAGATTTATGGGGGGCGCAGTGCCTTTGCGGCACCCCCAAGCCCCTGTATTACTCGGAAAACTCCTCCGGAGATTTTCCTCACTCCCTGTCTGTTCGCGACAAAAACCGGAAGCCTATCAGCAACATTAAATTTGTTAATTTTAGCCAATCTCTCTGGTGTTAAATACCACCTATTGTGCATTTTCAGGAAGTTTTCTGTTATTAAATCACATGCTGTAAAATTAATATTTTTTGTCCACAGTTTTATCCACTCTTTATATTCAATTACATAACCTAAGTCCTGCTCCCATCTTATTATGGCCTTTCCCTTTTCCTCATTTTCTATTTGAGCATTCTGTAACAGCTTGTACATTTTGGAGAGTCTTTTGGTTGTTCTGTAAAACCTCCTTCTCTAAGGTTGATGCTTTATTATTATTATTATTTTTAAAAAATTATTAGGAATTTAAACAAAACTTATTATCTTAAAACATATCAACCTTAATTGCCCCCCATTTTTCTCCCCCCTCCCTCCCATCACCCCCCCCGCCCCCTGACTTCCCTTGGTTCCAATCTCTGGTTTCTCAATAAATGCTGTTCTCTGCGTTTTGCAAAATTGTATAAATCCTTAATTTATCGAACTGGTTATAAAAAGTTTGAGTGTTTATTCAAAACCTGCTAAGGAGTCCAACTCACTTTGTTGCGTCTTTAAATACTTTGTAAAAGGTTCCCATTCATCTTTGAAGGCACAGTGATCCTTGTCCCGTAGTTTATGTGTCAGTTTTGCCAATTCTGCATAGTCCATCAGTTTCTCTTGCCATGATTCTTTAGTTGGGGTTTCCTCAGTCTTCCATCCTTGTGCTATTAAGACTCTCGTGGCCGTTGTCGCATACATGAATATATTTTTCAACTTCTTTAGCAGGTCTTTTCTTACAATCCCTAACAGAAATGCTTCAGGTTTGTAAGCAAATGTTAAATGGAACATTTTCTTCAATTCATTGTATATCATTTCCCAATTTTAAAAAATTTCCTTACAATCCCACCACATATGTTAACATGTCCCCTTCTTTTCTTTACACTTCCAACACATATTTGAGTTAGTTTTATAACTGCACTGGTGTCATATACCATCTATACATCATCTTCATATAATTTTCTTTCAACAAAGAGCAATCTGTAAATTTTAAATCAATTTTCCATAACCCTTTCCAATCTTCCATCATAATGTTATGACCTATATCTTGTGCCCATTTGATCACGACTGATTTTACCTCTTCATCTTTCATCTCCCATTCTAGCAGTATACTGCATGCAGCCTTCAATAGTTTCTGTGCTGGTCCCAGGGGTTAATCAAGAGGCAAGGTCCAAGTCCAGTCTGTGGTCGATGAAGCAATATGAAGGCAGTCCGTAAAAGTCGAAGCTGGGTGCAGGGCAGGGTTCAGGCAGGAACTGACAACCACTAACATTGCTCTCGCAACTTGGGGCTGGGGCCAGCTGGCTTTTACATGCCCTGAGGCATAGGGCGGCCCTGATCCTCAGGTGACTCACCTCTCCTGGCCTGAAGGCGGGCACTCCTCCTGCGGGAACTTAGTTCGCTCCGCCTCTCTGCCCTGAGCCCCTGCAGCTCAGGAGAGGCTGCAGGGTTACCGGACCCAGAGGCAACCCCAGCTTCCTCTGACGGGGCTGAGAGTGGAGCACCTGCAGGCAATGGGTCCTCCATCGCCTCAGGAGTCAGAGCAGACTCTTTTTTTTTTAATAATATTTATTGCTTTTAAAGAATACAGAGAAGGAAAAGAAAAAGAAAAAGGACAAAAAAGAAAAAACAAACAAAGAAAAAAACCAATACAATACAATATATAAACAATACAAAACACAACCTAAGCACATTAAACTAAACTAAACAAAACCCTAACCCACCTTAACCCTAAACAAAACAAAACAATAACCATTTAAAAACATACATCACACCTTTTCCATACTCTATCTTTCATTCCCTTGTTTCCTCGACTTCCTCTCACCTCCCTTTTTGTATTCCACTTCTATTAATTGTTTCAGCAAATCCTTTCCATCGTTCTCTATTTTCTGTCATATTATAAATATCTTAACATATTTTTTATCATTAAAACTAAAATACTTATATATGCTTAACTCCTTATGACATTTCTGCTAAGGCCATAAAATTTCTTTCCACCATTTTTCTATCATTCATTAATTTTACAGAATTTCTATATATAAACTTTAAATTCTCTAATCTTCTTCCACCATCTCCTCTCCCTGGTTTCGGATTCTGCCAGTCCTTTCCGTCAATTCCATATAGTCCATCAACCTGGAGATCTTATGTCCGAGGCTCTTAACTCTTTTCCAGGTCCCTTCTGCAGGTCTTCTTCATATTCTTTAATGCCAAAGAGCAGATCTCGGGAAGACTCCAACCTAACCATGCTTTTATTCCTTTTGGACAGGTCAGCCAAATTTCCATAGTTGAAGCTGAGATCTATAAGATGTTTCATGACATGTTTCAAAGTTCCTCCAAATCCAAAGGCCCCCAAAACTCCAATCTCCTCCAGACCCAAGTCCATGTCCCAAAAGTCAGTTAATCCCTGCATATAGGGATCTTTCCAACTTTCCTTCTTCCGTCCAAGCCGGGATCCAATCCTCAGAATCTGGCTTTTTCTAGATTCAATCATAGAAGGCCTCAACTTATAATCCTCAATTTGCTTCTGTAAGACTGAGGATCCCGCTTGTATTGCTTTAGGCTCAACAACCACAGCTTTCTCTTTCTCCTCCACAATTTGTCCTGCCAAAGTAGATTCTTGTACCAAGTCCTGAATTATTTCTGTGTTGCTGCTCACTTTTTGACTCCAATTAGTCACTTTTTGATCCAAGTTGTCAATTTTAAGAGACATGTCATCCGTCTTCTTATGAAGCTGTTCCAGCGAGTGGCTTATCTTGCATAGTATCGTCACAATGGCTTCTCCTGTCAACATTTTGAGTGGTCCAAGGTCAATCTCTAGTTCTCACAATTACTTATCTTACAGCTGGTGATTCCCCAGTTGCACTCCTGTGACAGTTTCAAAGACTCCCTCTAGAGGGAAACAGTCTCCACTTGTATCAATCCTTTCAGACACAAAGCCATAAAAACAGTTTCAATTTCCAGTTACTTTTCCTCCTTTTTAAACGCAGAAGAGGACAATGGAAACAGTATCTTTCTCTTATTTAACTAGCTGTCAAAAATGTTTTGTTCACAGTCAATGAACTCTCCCAAAACTTCACTCTTTTGGCAGCCCTTTTCCAGGTTCGGAGCAGTGGCAATTTGGTTTTTCACTCTCTCCTGCAGGCTCGCTAAGTCCAAAATTTTCCCCCTCTTCTCCTGCTTCCAAGGGGTTTTTTGTAGATTTAACCGATGAAAATTTAATCCTTTGCCAAAAACTTTCAACGACTTTAGCTTATAACGTCTTTGCTTCAATCTATTTACAAAAGGGGAAGGCGGACTTCCTGTTTAAGACCTTCCCCGTTTCGGTGCCAAATTAAGGTATTTAAAGATCCAATTTTCTGTTCTACTCACGGGTAGTTGTTTAAAATCCAATTGTCCACAGGAAAAAGTCAGCGCTCTCCGGCAACAGCAATGCGGCTTCACTCCGTGAAAGAAGCAGTCAGTTTGAAGCACCGCACCACTCACCCCACGTCGCTCCGGATCCCCGGAACCGGGTTTCCCCGCGAGTAGGGGAGGCGCAAAAGGTGCCAGCCGAATCCCAGGTTCACAAGCTTCTCCCGCTTGTGATTTCAATGGGTCTCCGCCTTCGCCGTGGCGGTCAGACCCTGCTTTTCACGGAGCAAGTTCCTCCCGATCGGAGGAGCTCCGCCATTGCCGGAGGCGCCAACCCGGAAGTCAGGAGTCAGAGCAGACTCAACTGGTGCCTGTACCTGAGGATCCAGCACAGGTGAGGACCCTTCAGGCTCATGCCCCAACCCCGGCTCAGCTGGTTCTGGAGGCGGGGGTTCCTGCCGAGGCTGGGATTCCTCAGGTTCAGCATCTGAATCCGAATCCCAGGCCATCACACCATCCCCCCTCCCAGGCCGCCCCCAACCAAGGGTCCGGACCAGGCTTGCTGGGGTACGCCTCATGGAAATACCAGAGGCAGGCAGGCGCGTTGACGTTGGCCGCTGGTTCCCATGAACAATCCTCGGGCCCATACCCCTTCCAGTCGATGCGGTATTGGAGCTTCCCCCTGCGGTATTGTGAGTCGAGAATGCACTCCACCTCGTACTCGGGCTCCCCTCGAACCAAAACTGGCTGCAGTTGTGGTCAGTTCGGGTGGAACTCGTCGGGCGGGGCAACCGGCCTCAGTAAGGACCGGTGAAATACTGGGTGAACCTTCAGGGTTGAGGGCAACCGGAGACGGAATGCCACAGGAGAGACCTGGTCCACAATAGGAAACGGGCCGGTGAAGCGGCCATCCAGCTTCCGCGAAGGCCGAGAGGGGTGAAGGTGGCGAGTGGAGAGCCATACCAGGTCGCGGATGCGGAGTTCCAGCCCCACCTGGCGGTGGCGGTTGGCCTGGGCCTTGTATGCCTCCTTGACCTGGCGCAGTTGCTCCATCAATAGTTGTTGCTGAGACTAAAGCTCCTGGAGCCAATCCGCCATTGCGGGTGTGATGGCCTGGGAGTCTGATTCAGAGGCTGAACCAGAGGAATCCCAGCCTGCACAGGAGTCCCCGCCTCCAGGGCCGGCTAAGCCGGGGCAGGGCCTTGAATCTGAAGCGCCTGCACCTGTGCCGGATCCTCAGGAGCAGACACCAGATGAATCCACTCTGGCTCTGGAGGTGCTTGAGGACGCATTGCCTACAGGTGCACCTCTCCCAGCCCTGTCAGGGGAAGGCGAGCCTCCCCCTGGGTCCAGTAACCCTCCAGCCTCTCCTGAGCTGCAGAGGCTCAGGGCAGAGAGGCGGAGGGAACTGGGTTCTCTCAGGAGGAGTGATTGCCTTAAGGCCAGGAGAGGCGGGTCACCTGTGGGCCGGGACCGTCCCTGGCCTCAGAGAAGATAAAGGCCAGTCCCAGGTTGCAGGAGCAACGTCGTTGGAAACCTGTTTCTGCCAGCACCCAGACCTGTTCTTCCGGAGTTCCTGACGACGCCCGGCTTCCTGCTTTGGACCCCGCTTCACCCTTGGTGGACAGTCTCCAGACCCTCGACCCAGGACCGGACTCTGACCACGCCTCTCGGTACCCCCCCCGGGGTCCAGCACAGCGGGGACTGCGGATGCCAGCAGCACATCTGGGAACAAACGCGGATGGTAACCATAATTGGCCTGGAACGGGGTCTGCTGGGTGAAGGCGTTCACCGCGTTGTTGTAAGCGAACTCCGCCAATGCTAAGTGGTTGACCCAGTCGTCCTGCTGGAAGCTGCAGTAACACCGGAGGTACTGCTCCAGCACTGCGTTCGCCCGTTCCGTCTGGCCATCGGTCTGCGGGTGGTGGGCCGAAGATAGACAGACCTCTGTCCCGAGGGCCTGGTTCAAAACTTGCCAGAAGCGGGATGTGATCCGGATGCCCCGGTCGGAAACCACTCGCTCGGGAAGGCCATGCAGGCGGAAGACGTGCTGAAGGTATAGCTGGGCAGTTTCCTTAGCCGTGGGTACGTATGGGCAGGGGGCACAGTGCACCATCTTAGTGAAATGGTCTGAGAAAACCAGAAGACAAGTACAGTGATGAGATGGGGGTAAGTCCACCACAAAGTCCAGCAAGATCGTGTGCCAGGGACGTGGTGGGACTGGCAATGGCTGATGTAGGCCGGGGGGGGGGGTCGCCCGGTAGGGCCCTTCGCCCGCCGGCAGACGTCACAACCAGCAATGTAGCGTGCCACGTCAGCCTTCAGGCGAGGCCACCAAAACTCCCGGCTTACCAGATGAGTGGTCCGATACTGCCCAAAGTGCCCCGCTGCTGGGGCATCGTGGGACATCCCGAGAACCTCAGCCCACAGTGGTCCTGGCGGGATGTACAGATGACCGTGGTGCAGCAGTAGGCCCTGGTGAAAGCCCAGCCCCGGATATTGAGGGCATGACCCATCGGACAGTTCCCGGAGCCGTTCTCGAGCCCAAGCGTCGACCTGTTGCTGTTCCCGCACCAGAGCCCACAGTGGATCAGTCTCCTGAATGGCCAGGAACGCGGCCAGTGGTAAGATCGTTGTTGGTACTGCTTACTGTACTGTGTCTGTGACCTCCTCAGGTTTCTGGGACAATGGCATCCGCCTTTCGGTTTTGGGAGCTAGGGATGTAGTGGATCCGGAACTGGAACCGGGAGAAAAACAGCGCCCACCGGATCTGCCTTTGGTTCAACTTGCGGGTGGTCTGGAGGTACTCCAGGTTCCAGTGGTTGGTTCTCACTTCCACCGGGTGTCGTGCCCCCTCAAGATAATGGCGCCAGACCTCAAAGGCCACCTTGATGGCCAGTAGTTCCCGCTCCCACACGGTATAGTTACGCGCTGCCGGAAGGAGCTGGCGGGAATAGTAGGTGCAGGGTAACAGTGGCGCATCAGGTCCCTGCTGCTGGGACAAGACGGCACCGAGAGCCATGCTGGAAGCGTCGGTCTCCACCACGAAGGGTTGAGAGGGATTAGGATGCTGCAAAATCGGCACCCTTTGGAAACAGGCTTTCAACCCCTGAAACGCCACCTCTGCCTCCTTGTCCCAGGAGAACGGCATCTTGGGGCGCAGCAGTCGGGTCAACGGGGTGGTGCGATGAGCATAGTCCGCAATGAAGGACCTGGTAATAGTTGGCGAATCCCAGGAACTGCTGTAGCTCTTTGCGTTTCTGGGGTGCCAGCCACTCCCGAACTGCAGCCACCTTCCCGGGATCCATCTGCACCAGCAACTCCGTGATAAGGGATGGAATGGTAATCTTGTTCAGGGCCCGGTAATCATGGCAGGGGCGAAGCTCCCCACACTTCTTAACGAAGAGTACTGGAGCAGCGGTGGGCGAGGTAGAGGGCCGAAGGAACCCGTGCTCCAGGTTTGTGCGAAGGAAGTCCTGCAAAGCTTCGCGCTCTGGCTCCATACGTGAGTATAGGCGACTCACAGGCAGGGGCGCCCCGGGCTGGAGGTCTATGCCTCAGTCGAAAGACCAATGAATCATAGAATAGAATCATAGAATCATAGAGTTGGAAGAGACCACAAGGGCCATCGGGTCCAACCCCCTGCCAAGCAGGAAACACCATCAGAGCACTCCTGACATATGGTTGTCAAGCCTCTGCTTAAAGACCTCCAAAGAAGGAGACTCCACCACACTCCTTGGCAGCAAATTCCACTGTCGAACAGCTCTTACTGTCAGGAAGTTCTTCCTAATGTTTAGGTGGAATCTTCTTTCTTGTAGTTTGGATCCATTGCTCCGTGTCCGCTTCTCTGGAGCAGCAGAAAACAACCTTTCTCCCTCCTCTATGTGACATCCTATATATTTGAACATGGCTATCATATCACCCCTTAACCTCCTCTTCTCCAGGCTAAACATGCCCAGCTCCCTTAGCCGTTCCTCATAAGGCATCGTTTCCAGGCCTTTGACCATTTTGGTTGCCCTCCTCTGGACACGTTCCAGTTTGTCAGTGTCCTTCTTGAACTGTGGTGCCCAGAACTGGACACAGTACTCCAGGTGAGGTCTGACCAGAGCAGAATACAGTGGCACTATTACTTCCCTTGATCTAGATGCTATACTCCTATTGATGCAGCCCAGAATTGCATTGGCTCTTTTAGCTGCCGCGTCACACTGTTGGCTCATGTCAAGTTTGTAGTCAACCAAGACTCCTAGATCCTTTTCACATGTACTGCTCTCAAGCCAGGTGTCACCCATCTTGTATTTGTGCCTCTCATTTTTTTTGCCCAAGTGCAATACTTTACATTTCTCCCTGTTAAAATTCATCTTGATTGTTTTGGCCCAGTTCTCTAATCTGTCAAGGTCGTTTTGAAGTGTGATCCTGTCCTCTGGGGTGTTAGCCACCCCTCCCAGTTTGGTGTCATCTGCAAATTTGATCAGGATGCCCTTGAGTCCATCATCCAAGTCGTTGATAAAGATGTTGAATAAGACTGGGCCCAAGACAGAACCCTGTGGCACCCCACTAGTCACTCTTCTCCAGGATGAAGAGGAACCATTGATGAGCACCCTTTGGGTTCGGTCAGTCAGCCAGTTACAAATCCACTGAGTGGTAGCATAGTCAAGACCGCATTTTACCAGCTTCTTTACAAGAATATCATGGGGCACCTTGTCAAATGCCTTGCTGAGATCAAGGTAGGCTACATCCACTGTGTTCCCTTAATCTACCAGGCTTGTAATTCTGTCAAAAAACGAGATCAGGTTAGTCTGACATGACTTATTTTTCAGAAATCCATGCTGACTATTGGTGATCACAGCATTCCTTTCTAGGTGCTCACAGACTGTTTGCTTAATGATCTGCTCCAGAATCTTCCCTGGTATTGATGTCAGACTGACTGGGCGGTAATTATTTGGGTCCTCTCTTTTCCCCTTTTTGAAAATAGGGACAACATTTGCCCTCCTCCAGTCTGCCGGGACTTCGCCTGTTCTCCAGGAATTCTCAAAGATGACTGCCAGTGGTTCTGAGATCACATCTGCCAGTTCTTTTAATACTCTTGGATGCAGTTCATCTGGCCCTGGAGACTTGAATACATCTAGACTAGCCAAGTATTCTTGTACTATCTCCTTAGTTATTCTGGGCTGTGTTTCCTCTGCTGAATCATTTGCTCCAAATTCTTCAGGTCGGGCATTGTTTTCTTTATCGGGGAAGACTGAGGCAAAGAAGGCATTGAGGAGTTCAGCCCTTTCTGTGTCCCCTGTTTGCATTTCACCATCTTCTCCTCTGAGTGACCCCACTGTTTCTTTGTTCTTCCTTTTGCTACGAACATACCCATAAAAGCCTTTTTTGTTGCTTTTAACCTCTCTAGCAAGCCTGAGTTCATTCTGTGCTTTAGCTTTTCTGACTTTGTGTCTACACGTGCTGGTTATTTGCATGAATTCCTCTTTGGTGGTTTCCCCCCTTTTCCATTTTTTTGTACACATCCTTTTAAAATCCTAACTCAGTTAAAAGTTCTTTAGATAGCCACCCTGGCTTCTTTAGGCAGCTTCCATGTTTCCATCTCATTGGTATTGCCTGAAGTTGTGCTTTTACTATCTCCCTCTTAACAAACTCCCAGCCATCATGAACTCCCTTTCCTTTTAGTATTACTGTCCATGGGATCTCACCCAGCACTTCCCTAAGTTTTATGAAGTCGGCTTTCTTAAAGTCAAGAAATTGAGTCCTAGTATGCTTGGCTGCTCCTTTCCGCTGTATAGTAAACTTCAGAAGAGCATGATCACTCGCGCCTAATGATCCTTCCACTTCTACCCCACTAACCAGGTCATCAACATTGGTTAGGACCAGATCTAAAATGGCTGTTCCTCTTGTTGCTTCTCCCACTTTCTGGACAACGAAGTTGTCTGCAAGGCCAGTGAGCAATCTGTTTTACCTTATGCTCTTGGCTGAGTTTGACATCCAACAAATATCCTGTTCCAGGAAGGCATCATCTATGTCCTCCGTTTGGCTTGGGGATCTATAGTAAACTCCCACAATGAGGTCACTGTTATTCTTCTCTCCCTTAATTTTGACCCAAATGCTCTCACTTTGGCTTTGAGGTTCTAAATCTTGGATCTCTTCACAGGTATACACATCCCTGACATATAACGCCACTCCTCCTCCTTTCTTGTCCGGTCTGTTTCTCTGAAATAGATTGTATCCCTCCATTATTACATTCCAATTGTGGGACTTATCCCACCAGGTTTCAGTGATGCCTATTATGTCATATTTAGTTTGCTGTACCAAGAGCTCAAGCTCATCTTGTTTATTTCCCATGCTTTGTGCATTAGTGTACAGACATTGAAGTCCATTAATCATTCCCCCGTGTCTCTTATTTAAGGATTTTTTCCTCCCACCACTAGGTCTGCGTGCTGTTTGCTCCATTTGGTCTATGACATTTGGATGATCATCTTCATCAATTGATAGACTCCTACCTTCAGGAGCACTGTCTCCCTCCCCCACATTAGTCAGTTTAAAGCCCTCCTGATGAGGTTTCTGAGATTTTTGGCAAAAACATTCCTCCTAACCGTTGTGAGGTGCAGCCCATCACTTGCCAGAAGTCCATCTTCAAGAAACTGCAGTCCGTGATCTAAGAATCCAAACCGTTCCTGTTTACACCATTTGCGAAGCCAGCTGTTCACTTCCACTATTTTCCCCTCTCTCCCTGGGCCACGTCGTTCAACTGGGAGGACAGATGAGATGACAATTTGTGCATTTAATTGCTTCAATTTCCTGCCCAGAGCCTCGTAGTCTCTTTTGATCTTCTGGAGGCTATTGCTTGCAGTGTCATTGGTTCCCACATGAACCAAGAGGAAGGGGTATTTGTCAGTGGGTTTTATGATTCCTTGCAGTCGTTCAGTTACATCTTGGATCTTAGCCCCGGGGAGACAGCACACTTCCCGAGACATCTTGTCAGGCCCACAGGTCACTGCTTCTGTTCCCCTCAGTAGGGAATCCCCTATCACCACTACTCGCCTCCTCTTAGGTTTGGTCGGGGTTCTTCCGTGAGCTGTCCGTTCCAAGGTCGCCTGCACATTCCCTGAGGACTGACTTTGCTGCTCGTCTTCATATACCTGATCGACTGTAATGAGGGAGAGATCCTCAAATGGAGTCTGCTCTTCGTCTTCCATGCTAGGGGAGAGGACCTCAAAGTGATTGTGTATTTCTAAACAATCAGAGCGAACCCTGGGCCTCCTACTTCTTTGAGTCACATTTCTCCATATATCTGGCTCCTGTGTTGGTGAACTAGCCTCCTTCTCAGGGGAGTCCCCTGTCTCCTCCTTGGTGGAGACGGTGTGCTCTGTTGCTTCCAAGAAGAGCTCCAGCTCTCTAATTCTTTGGAGCGTAGCTACACGTTCCTCCAGTTGCTGGACTTTATCTTCTAAGAGGGCAATCAACATGCAATTGCTGCAGGTAAAGCTGCCTGCAACCTTTGGCAAGATGGCAAACATTGCGCAGGAACCGCAGGCGACTGCAGCTGTTCCCTCACCCTCCATCTTGAGAACGTGTTGTTGGGGGTGGCTACAGCGGTCCTCCATCATAAAAAGCGTGAAGACAGGACAAATAACTCCCCCCCAAAAAAAACTAGGTCTCCCCCAACAAACGTTTGAGACTAGCTCCCCTAAATCAAAAGATGGATCAAACCCTGCAAGCTCTGATAAGCTCCTCCCACAGCTAATCACCTGCCTCAACAGAAACCCTGCCCCTCTGACCCTTGCACAGGGAGAGCAGCTAATCAGCCACAAAGAAACACACACACAAGAAAACCCTTTTCGCTCCTTCTTCAGCCACTGCCCTGCAAGCTCTGATAAGCTCCTCCCACAGCTAATTACCTGCCTCAACAGAAACCCTGCCCCCTCTGACCCTTGCACAGGGAGAGCAGCTAATCAGCCACAAATAAACACACACACAAGAAAACCCTTTTTGCTCCTTCTTCAGCTGCTGCCCTGCTGGTCTGCCTCCTGTTCCTCGAAAACGTCTTGGTAGTCCTGGTAAACAGCGGGGAGCGTTGACGCAACCTCCCCGTGGGGGTGGCTGCTAGCATCTCGGACCGAACATGGGGACACGGGTCTGGGAAGCGCACAGTCCGATTGACCAGAGTCGATCTGAACATTGTGAGATTCCAGCCAGTCCATCCCGAGCACCAGGGGAAACCGGGGCATGGTAGCAATGTCCAAGGTTCACACCTCCCGGTGTTGCTGGTGACACAGGACCAAGGGCTGGGTCTCCTGAGTAACGGCACCCGAGCGCAGGAGCCATCCGTCAATTGCCTTCACCTGTACCGGTTCTGGCTTGTCCTGGAATGGCACCTGATGATGGGCGGCAAAGGCAGAGTCCATATAGGAGCGGGTTGCCCCTGAATCTAGCAGAGCGTGGGTAAGAATCCAGGGGCATAGTCGCACTGGGACCATGAGGTGCTGCAATTTCACCGGTGAGGCCCCATTATGCGATGTTTGGGACCCCAGGTAGCCTGGGCCGTCGGCTACTGGGGTTGGCGGTTTCCCTGCAGCCGGCATTTCTTGGGACAGGATTGGGCGTAGTGTCCACTCCTGCCGCAGTAGAGACACAGGTTCTCCTCCCAATGCTGCGTCTTCTCCGAGCTGCATTGGCTCCTCCAGTGACTCGGCTGTAGCTGTGGAACTGCTGGGAAGGACCGGAGCTGGGAGCCGGGAGTGCCGGCGGCCCCGGGCCTGGCGACGGTCATCCAACCGCTCGTCTATCTGCAGGCTCTGTTGAATGAAGGCATCCAGCGTGGCGGGACGATCCATCATGGCCAGCTGGTCCAGTGTCTCATCCAAAAGCCCCTCGAGATACTGGTCCCGAAGTGCAGAGTCATTCCAGGACAAGTCCTGTGCCAGCAGCTGAAATTCTGTAGCATAGGCGGCCGCTGTGGACTTGTCCTGTTTCAACCGCCGAATCGCCCATATAGTCTGTCAGCAAGGGAGAGTCTTGCCAGAGCAGCGGCAATGCCCACTTGGCCGCCTGGTCCTTCAGCAAGCTGATCGAGAAGTGCACCTTGGTGCAGTTATTGGGGAAAATTTCAGGCTCGCCCCTGAATATGCAGCTTGGCCTGGGCGAGAAACATGGGAAAGCTGGCCAGGCCACTGGGTACTTGCCCGAAGCTGGGGCGTCGGCACCAGGAGCGTCCAAACGCTGCTGGAGTGCTGCAACCACATTGTTTAGCTGCTGAACGGTGTGGGTCAAAGCTTGGTTCTCAGGCCAATGCCACCAGCGCAGCCGCCTGGTCAGCCATGGCTTCTGGTTCCTCCTGAACGCACCCCAACGAAGGGGGAGTGTGGGTGTGGCGGGAGGAAACTGTGCTAGTCCCGGGGGTTAATCAAGAGGCAAGGTCCAAGTCCAGTCTGTGGTCGATGAAGCAATATGAAGGCAGTCCGCAAAAGTCGAAGCTGGGTGCAGGGCAGGGTTCAGGCAGGAACTGACAACCACCAACGTTGCTCCCGCAACTTGGGACTGGGGCCAGCTGGCTTTTACACGCCCTGAGGCATAGGGCGGCCCTGATCCTCAGGTGACTCACTTCTCCTGGCCTGGAGGCGAGCACTCCTCCTGCGGGAACTTAGTTCGCTCCGCCTCTCTGCCCTGAGCCCCTGCAGCTCAGGAGAGGCTGCAGGGTTACCGGACCCAGAGGCAACCCCAGCTTCCTCTGACGGGGCTGAGAGTGGAGCACCTGCAGGCAATGGGTCCTCCATCGCCTCAGGAGCCAGAGCAGACTCAGCTGGTGCATGCACCTGAGGATCCAGCACAGGTGAGGACCCTTCAGGCTCATGCCCCAACCCCGGCTCAGCTGGTTCTGGAGGCTGGGATTCCTCAGGTTCAGCATCTGAATCCGAATCCCAGGCCATCACAGTTTCACTTTTCCTTCGATCACTTCTATTTGAAACCTAGATCTTGTACAGCTGAATCTTTTCTTGCTATCTTCCTTATATGTTTCGTATCATTGTCGATAATGCAACCAACTCTGAAAGTGATCTTTAATCTCATCACAATCTCTTAATTTCCATTTTCCATCATGGTCCTTTGATAAATCAACATATGTAAGCCATTTTCCTTTCTTTCCAAGTGGTTTGAGCAGTAATGCTTCATGTGGTGAAAGCCACCAAGGGGTCTTTTGTTCCAATAAATCTTTGTATTTCTCCCATACTCTCATTAATGATTTCCTAATTATGTGGTTATAAAAGCTTCTGTGAACCTTTCCTTTCCCATACCATAAATATGCATGTCAGCCAAATCTGTTATCATGTCCTTCAATTCTAATGTCTCTTGCTTATCCAACCTCATCCAGTCCCTGATCCATACCAGGCAGGCAGATTCCAATCAATCAATCAATTTCCTTTATTCGACCGGTAGTCAGAAATAAAACATTACACAATAATTATAAACTATAACATCATAGGGGTACATAAATAAGGTAGGGTTAGGGTACTAGACCTCTCACAGATAACCCACATCAAAGCATTCAGTTATACGTTTCCGACACTTGAGTGCCAGGAAAAGGAATTTAGCCACTGACAAAGTTATTTTCCCTGAAGACTTATTTAGCAGATATGCTGTCTGCTTTCCTCTTTGTCGGGAACTGAGCTGGGGTAAGTATGGAGTTATAAGGTACTGTCTTAAATCGTTGTAGAAGGGACAGCTCAGTAAGATGTGCTCTGTGGATTCTACCTCACCCAATGCACAGTGGCATAATCTCTGGTCATATGGGACTCCTCCATATCTTCCCTTCAGAACCGCCGAGTCAAGAACATTCAGCCTAGCCGCAGTAAATAGTCTGCGATATTCCACATAGTGGATATCCACCAGGTAGCGAGCTGGAGCAGCCCGATACAACTGCTCCCCCAGAAACAACCCAGGTTTCACACGGGCTATGTCCTCCTGTCTGGCAATATCCCTTAATCTTTGAGCGATCACCGCCTTTGCATGGCTATACGTCATGGACTCTATATAAAGGGAGGACAACCCGCACTTCTGCACTTCCTCCACTATCTCCCCTTCCCATGGAGATTTAAAGTTATCCCTCAGAATCAAGGGGGCCAAACCCACCGGTCTGAAACAGAGCTTGAGCCATAGCCATAACTTCGCTTTCAGGGCCACATACCTAAAGGCTTGACAACCGGTTTCCAATCTCATGATCGCGCCTGCCACAGAGGGGGGGATCCTGAGTATGGCCCTGAGGAATTGGGTTTGGATAGATTCCAATTTTTCAAAGTCCCTGTGTGAGCCCAAGGCAATGCCCACCAGCAGAAGAGGGAGGACTTTCATTTTAAAAAGTCGCAAGGCAACTTTGACAGTTTGTGCCTGTTTCTTGGAGTACAGGGTTCTAATTGCCAAGGCTGCTTTGGATGTGTTCGAGGCTATGTATTCTCTGTGCGCCAAGAAGGACCTATTTGATCTTACAACCTGACCCAGGTATTTGAAGCAACTGACCTGCTCTAAAGGGATACCATTAATTGACCATAAATTAGGTTTCAGTCGAGCAGCAAAGACCATTATTTTGGTCTTGGCATAATTTAGTTGGAGCTCGTGTTGGGTCTCATATTCATGAAGAGCTCGAAGCATCCTCCTTAATCCGATGGGGGAGGTAGCTAATAGGGCGGCATCGTCCGCATACAGTAGGACATTCAAGGCTCGCCCTGCCAGTTTTGGTGGATGGAAATCGGCATTTGCCATATGCACCACTAGCGAATTAATATAGAAATTAAACAAAGCAGGGGCAAGCAAACAGCCCTGTCTTACCCCCCTAGTGGTGGCAACCGGATTGGAGACTAGCCCCTTACTATCTAGCCTAATCCTCAGGAAGGTATTTGTGTGCAAATTAATAATCAGCAGGAGAAGGCGGCGGTCGATAGATGTCGCTGCCAGTTTTGTCCATAGCTGGTTCCTGGGAATTAGATCAAAGGCCTGCTTAAAGTCTATAAAGGCGACGTGGAGGGCTTTTAGGCCATTGCCAGCGTACTTGGTGGCCAAGTGATTTAGGATTAAGATTTGGTCTGTTGTTGATCTTCCGGGGCGGAAACCCGCCTGTTCCTCTGCAATGATATTGTTGCTTTCCATCCAGGTCGTTAATTTGTTAAGTAGAAATCTTGAATAGATCTTCCCGATAACATTTAGCAGGCTAATTGGTCTAAAATTGGCCGGATCTGTGCGCGGCCCTTTCTTGTGAATTAACACAATCAGTGCAGAGTTCCAGCTTGGAGGAAATTGTGCTGTTTTGTTTATATAAGTAAAAAGAGCTGCTAGGGGTGGACACCACCAATCCTTATTGGCTTTAATAACATCTATGGAAATAAGATCGTCTCCGGGTGCCTTGCCCGCCTCAAATTGGCCTATAAGTGTTTCCACTTCAGAGCAGGTAACAGGATCCCACTCAGGCAAGGGGGCCAAATCTAACCTTCCTCTCCTGGCAGCGTGAGCTGCATATAAATCGGAGAAGAAGCTTTCCCAGGTGTCAGCTGAAATTTGGGGTTCTATCCTTGACAACGGTCTACCCAGATATTGAGAGATTTGGTGCCAAAAGGAGGAGGGATTTCTATTTTCTGCAGCTTTTAGAAGGTTCTTCCAATCATTTCTTTCTGCCGCAAGCTTCTTTTCCTTTAATAGTGCTTTATACCTTCTCTTGAGGTTCATAAGGTGACTGCTAGGTGCGGGGTCATTTGATGCCCTATATGCCAAGAATTCATTATATAGGTTGTTCTTGAAGTGTCTACATTCCTCATCAAACCACTTTTTATGAAAGGAATGATTACTATTCATTACCGGGGCCTTAGCCAACGAAGGTTTTAGCAGTTCTACTAAATTGTCATATATTGGCAGTGGCTCAACTGCCTGGATAAGGGAGTCCCTTGTCTCTTGCAGTTGGTCAGACCACAGGAGTTCATTTATCCGTTGAGCCATATTGTCAGTCCATTTTAAGGCAGTGGGCCTCATCTGAAGCTGGTTATTTGTAATAGGCACACAGGAATAGATAGCCAATTCTCCATCCAGGGTCAGAGAGAGTTCTAATAGAAAATGGTCACTTTCCAGCCTTGTTACCACCCTAAAGTTGGAAATTTTGGGAATTAAGTCTGCTGATGTCCAAATAAAGTCTATGGTAGAGGCTCGGGAGCCTGACCAGAAAGTAAATTCGGCAGGGTAATCAGAACTGAGAGCTCCGTTTAGAAGGTGAAAATTAAGAGCCATCAAAGTTTGTCTACATTTAAAACCTGCGTATGTAGCAACACTGTCTTTAAAGTTCCTGGGTAAAAGGTCTGAGGTTAAAATAGGTGGTGAGGGATATTTATTATATTTAGCAAATAATGATTTATCAGAGTGAGACAATCGGCCGTTGAAATCTCCTGCAACTAGGAAGGTGGCTTCAGGATATTTCTCTAGGAGAGTTTCAAGAGTCAGTTGAATTCCCCTCCATCTTTGGTCCACCAGGTTTTTCTTATAGGTTGGGTGCAAATAAACATTAATCACCACGAACACTTCCTCCGCTGTTTGTAGCTTTACACCCAGCATGGATGACGACTGGATGTCGATTTGTTCCACCTGCAGATTTAAGGCCAAAGAAACTAAGGTAGCCAACCCACCTTGTGGTCTACCAGGTGATAGTGAATTCTGTTGTGCATTCAGGTAGAAGCCCTTATACCCTGATAAGGAGAAGCTCTCACAAGCCCAGGTCTCTTGCAGCAAAAGAATACAACTGCCTTTTATATAGGCGACAAAGGATGGATCCATCAGCTTAGGTTTAATGCCAGCTACATTCCAGGACAAGAAAGTAAGTAATCTCCTGTTCACCCCTTCAAGTCATGCTGGGCCTTGCGGGACCAGCACGGCAGAATCCACCTGAGAATGCATGCGGCGAGGGGGGGCAATAGGCTGGAAGAAGGAAGTAATTGTAGCTTGCTTACCAGGCAATTTCCGAGCACCACTTACCGCAGCAGCAGCCATGGATTGAGGCTTAATTATTGGTAGCTGCAGGGATGGATTCTGGAGCACGGGAGTATCACTTAACGACAGGTCCATAGACTCTGCATTTAAAGTATGCTCTAAGATTGAGGGGGGTGGGCCTTTTGGATCTGCAGTTGCTGTAGGGAACATGCAGTGTAAGGCAGGTGGGAGGCATCCTTTTCGGTTTGCCTCCAAAAGAGCATTCAGTCTTGCCACAGCTTCCGAGTTTGACCAGAGGGTTGTCGAATCTTCCACTGTATCCTGCCCTGGCTTGACATCCCAAGGCCGTGTACAGCCAGGTTGCAGATCAAAGGTCATTAAAACAGGTACCACTTGGACTTGTGTAGACTGATCTACAATTGGTGAAGAATTCATCTTATTTACATGAGCATGATCTTCTGCGTTACGGAGACAGAGTAGCAACTCGTCCAATCTGTCCGTTATCTCTGTCCGCTCCAGTTTTGGCAATTGGGAGAAGGATAGAAGTAACTCACGCTCCGTAGAATTCTCCAGGTGTATAGCCTTTGTCAGTGGAGGCAGGGGGGCGTCAATCCAGCTGATTAGATCTGCGGCCAGGGGAGTTGGGGTCGTGGCAATTGGCGGACCCTCAGACTTGTCTGCTTTCTTTTTGAACAAGCAGTTTGGTAAGAGGGGGCCGATCTTGGTATTGGTAAAGACTCTTGTAGCAAGGATTCCATAGTTAATTAGAAGGCTTCTTGAGGACATAATAAGTGCAGGGAGCTTTTTGGTTTTAAAGGAGAGCAGCACTCTCTGCCTCTGAGGTCTGCTGCTAATATGGTCAGTATGCTTCAGGTCAATAGAGCTAGGGGTTACCCTCAGAAGCTCCGCTAGGTGTCTCCTTATATCACTCTTATAGTGCCAGTTTATCACCTTGCCTCTAAAGGGGCAAACCGTTAAGCAGATTTTGGTAGCTTGCAGCAGCAGTTTGTGAGGAGGTGCGCTTTTCTGATTGCCAGCAACTTGAGGAATTATACAGGAGGTATGAGGTAAAACGGGTGCTCTGGGCATTTGTATGGGCTTCATCTCAGGTGGTACATCAGGGGAACTGTTTTTACCTGTTAGGGATACAAGCGAGATAATCTTCTCCAAGGATCCTCGGATGTCTTTTATGTATTTAAAGATATAGTCCACTGTTTTAGCAACTAGGTCTAGAGTAGTCGAGTGTTCAAATAGTATCTCATCAATGCAGCTTTCATGGGCTCTAGTGCAGTCATTCGAGTGGACACCAGTATTAATATTGCTTGAAGGTTTAGTAGGCAGGTTATCAGGAGGTTCTTTCACAATGGTTTCCTCGTCATTCATCTCTGCTAGCAGTGAGAAAGAGTTTGAAACCGGAATATTAAAAATGTCCATTGTACTTTCAGATTCACTAAATTTTGTTTGTTTAGCAAGAGGCAGGCATCTCAGTTCCTCTATATCGTCTAAATCTCTGGAATCTCTGGCACGTTTCCCAGTTCCTCTCCCACAGGCAGGGCTGTATAATTGCTTAGTCATTTCTCTCTTCATGCAGCCGCCCCAGTTTCAAGGTCGATGGTTGTCTCCCCGATAGAAGGAGGCGTCCTCCTACTTACTAGTTTAAAACTAACACTAAAAAAACTAAAAACTAAAGTTAAAAGTTAATAGGTTTCTATACTCATTAAAACAATCTTAAAAGATAAATCAGGGAGCTCACACTCACGCTGACTAAGTGCCGTTCGCCATCTTGAATCCTCCGACTTGGAAATATTTTCAGCAGGCAGATTCATAATACAGTTTGAGGTCTGGGAGAGCACACCCGCCTCTGCCCTTTACGTCTGTAAGCATTTTGTGTTTTATCCTTGCCCTCCCCCCCCCCCCCGGATAAATTTTGAGATCTCTTTTTGCCATTTTTTAAAACATTCATCTTTCAGGATGACTGGTATTGATTGAAAAAGAAATAGCATTTTGGCAGCACGTTCATCTTAATCGCTGCAATTTTGCCTAACAAGGAAAGGTTCATTCTACTCCATATTTCTAAGTTTCTCTTTATCTCAAGCCAATTTTTTCCGTAATTGTTTTTAAAGAGATTTAGATTTCTTGATGTTAGCCAAATCCCTAAGTACTTAACCTTTTTATGAACTTCAATCTCAATATTTTGTTCTAACTCCATTTTTTTCCCTCTTGCTTCAAATTTTTAACTAATAATTTAGTTTTATTCCTATTTAGCTTAAATCCTGCCACTTCCCCAAATTTCTGGATCTTCTCTATTACTTTGGGGAGTGAAGATTTAGGTTCTTCCACTGTTATCACTAAGCCATCTGCATATGCTTTTAACTTAAATTCACTTTTCCCAGTTTTCACCCTTATAATCTCTTTGTCTGCTCTTATATTTCTGGCAAGTACTTCCAGTACCAGGATGAATAATAGTGGTGATAATGGACATCTTTGTCTAATTCCTTTTTGAATCTTACAATCATCCGTTATCACCTGATTTATAATTAATTTTGCTTTTTGTTCTGAATAAATTGCTGCTATTCCTTTTAAGAATTTAGAACCACATCTGATTTGTTCTAACAACTTTGTGATGAATTTCCAAGGAACATTATCAAAGGCTTTTTCAGCATCTATAAACATCATTGCCACTTTCTTTTCATTTTTAGCCTCCAAGTATTCTATTATATTCAGAATATTTCTTATATTCTCCTTCATTTGTCTACCTGATAAAAACCCTGCTTGATCTTGATGTATGTTCTCATCTAATATTTTTTTTTAGTCTATTGGCTAATATATTTGCAAACAATTTATAATCATTATTTAACAAGGAAATAGGCCTATAGTTTTTAATTTGCAGCAAATCTGCATCTTGTTTTGGAATTACTGTAATATAGGCCTCTTTCCATGTTTCTGGGATTTCACCTGTGTCCAATATTTCATTCATGACATCTTTCAATGGGTTCTGTGATGGGATGTTGAGCTGCTTGTGCGTAAAGTTCCTAGTCCCTCAGTGTTTGGCTAAGTCCACAAACCACTGTCTGTAACGGAGCGCCATAAGCATGGCTCCGTCAGTCGCTGGCAGAATCCGACAGTGGGCGTTTACGGAATTTCTTCCAGCATAACAGCTCCTTAATGGAAACACGTCTTCTGGACTCTCTACGTGACAATTTCCGGCGAGGAGTG
Organism: Podarcis filfolensis; assembly: GCF_964270895.1. Taxonomy (NCBI): domain Eukaryota; kingdom Metazoa; phylum Chordata; class Lepidosauria; order Squamata; family Lacertidae; genus Podarcis; species Podarcis filfolensis. The sequence continues at coordinate 17,786,137 of NC_139619.1, forward strand.
GGTGTCCCTATAGGAGGTCCTGAAACCTCCTCGCTGTTCTCGCTGGAATTGTCTCTGAGCCATTCTTCTGACTCGCTTTCCCTTGGAGCTCTTTCTCGCCCCCTGCTGGTTCCCTCCTCCGCTGATAAGTCTCTCTCAACCTCTGGGAGCCCCTCCACCACCTGTTCTTCCGATGACAGTTCCCTGACATCCACCTCCCCTCCAGGGCCCCCTCCACCCTCTCCCCTCCCTTCCTCTGCTGGAGGCGAGGGAGCAAAACCCCTGAAAGAACTTCCCTCATCTTCCGAAGTCTCGAACATTTTCCTCCACCGGTTGCTGTTTCGGGTTTCTAAGTACTCATCCTCCTCGGAATCTATTCCTTCTTCCCACTCTGACCCCGTGAATCCTTCAAATTCCTCCTCCTCTTCGGTGGTGCCAAAGTACTCCCTCCGGAACCTCGCTACTGACTGAGGTTTCCTGGGGAACCTTTGATGGAACGCTTCGATCAAGACCTCGTCATTGACTTCCTCTGCCGTCACCCAGGTGTTTTCTGACTCCGGTTCCCCTTCCCACGCTATCAAATACTCCACCTGATTACCCTTCCACCTGGAGTCGAGGATTTCCGCCACATGGTTGCTGCTTTCCCTCTCTTCTAAGACTGGTCCCTGTGGGGAAACCCCTTCTTTTCCCCCCCTATACAGTGACAGTAATGACCTGTGGAATACTGGGTGCAGTTTCATGTGGTTCGGTAACCGGAGTCTGAAAGCTACTGGGTTAACCTGTTGAATGACCTCAAATGGTCCCAATCTTTTGGGTCTCAATTTCTTGCAACCCCCCTTGAACGGCAGTCCTTGGGTGGACAGCCACACCTGATCCCCCACCCTTATAGTTTCACCTTCCCTTCTGTTCTTGTCTGCCTGCTTCTTATATTGTTCTTTGGCCCTTTCTAAGTTGAGTTGGAGTTGACGATGGATCGCTTCCATTTCTTCTACAAACAGTTCTGCGGCTGGGACGCTCCATCTCTCCCCTCCTCCCCCTGGAAATGCCCTGGGGTGGCACCCATAATTAGGCAAAAAGGGGCTCATCCCGGTGGACACATTCTCCGCATTATTGTAGGCAAATTCCGCCAGCGCCAACTTTTCCACCCAATCGTTCTCTCTGTCATTGACATAACACCTCAGGTATTGTTGGAGGATACCGTTTGCTCTTTCCGCCTGCCCGTTGGTTTCTGGGTGCCGGGCAGTCGAAAAATTGACCTCCACGTGCAGTAAGCTCATGAGCTTCCTCCAGAACCTGGACGTGAATTGTTTGCCCCGGTCTGAGACCACCCTCAAGGGGGCGCCATGCAGTCTAAAAATATGTTCTACAAACAATTTAGCTGTCTCTTCCGCCGTGACTGCATGTGAGCAAGCTACAAAGTGGCCCATCTTAGTTAACAGGTCTACTACTACCAGTATGGCGGTTTTCCCCTTGGATTTCGGCAGATCAGTCATAAAATCTATCGATACCGCCTCCCATGGCCTCTCTGGTGTGGGCAATGGTTTTAACAACCCCGCCGGCGCCCGCCTTTCTCCCTTGGCTCGCTGGCATTGGTCACACCCTCTTACATACTCCCTTACATCTTCCCTCACCCTGGGCCACCAAAATTCCCTGGTAACCAACCACATGGTTTTGTGTTGCCCAAAATGCCCTGCGGTAGGGCTGTCGTGCATCTGTTTGAGTACTCTCCCTCTCAATTCCCCTTCGGGTATATATAGTGCCCCCTTGTAATACAAAGCCCCGTTTCTTTCTTCAAAACCTCCGGAGTTTTCTCCCTCCCTCCTTAGACCTTGGAGCTTATTCTGGGCGTATTCATCGTTCTGCGTCTCCTCTACCAGTTCCCTTTGCCCCACCAACGCTGCCCCACACACCCAGTGGTCCTCTGGTATGATATGTCTCTCTTCGGGTGCTCCCTCCCCCTCCAAATACTCTGGTTTGCGTGAGAGAGCGTCCGCCCTGACGTTTTCTGGGCCTGGCACATAGCAAATTTCAAAATAAAATTTGGAGAACTCCTGTGCCCATCTCACTTGCCGTTGGTTGAGCACTCGTGCCGTTCTCCAGTACTCTAAATTCTTGTGGTCCGTGCATACTTGCACCTTGTGTTGTGCACCAATTAGTAAGTGTCTCCATTTCCGGAACGCTTCGTGAATGGCGAGTAGTTCTCGGTCATATACCGTGTAGTTCTTCTCGGATTTGTTTAACTTCCGCGAGAAGAAGGCACACGGTCTCCACTCCGACTTATCCTTCCCCGGCTGAAGAAGCACCGCCCCCACCGCCCGGTCTGATGCGTCCGTTTCCACTCTCATGGGTTTTTGTAAATCCACGTGCAGGAGCTGTTCTTCCGAAGCGAAGGCCCTTTTCAATTCTTCGAATGCTTGCTCCGCTTCTGCCGTCCAAACAAATTTCTTCTTGCTGCTGAGACAGTCCGTGATGGGAGCCGTTAAATGGGCAAAGTTCTTGATGAACTTCCGATAAAAGTTCCCAAACCCTAAGAATCTTTGCACATCTTTTTTCGTTCTCGGTGTCTTCCATTCCAGTACCGCCTGGACCTTGCCTGGATCCATGGCTAATCCCTTGTCTGACAAGCGGTACCCCAGGAATTCCACCTCCTTGGTGTGAAACTGACACTTCTCCAATTTCACCCACAGCTGGTTAGCTTGCAGTTGGCTCAACACTTCCCTGACGTCCTTTACATGCTGCTCCTCATTCTCTGAATATACTAACACGTCATCTAGGAACGCCACGCCATTCTTGTAGAGCAGAGGTCCCAGGACGTGGTTCATGAACGATTGAAAACATGCTGAGCCTGCTTGTAATCCAAAGGGCATAACGCGATATTCGAAAGCCCCTAGAGGGGTGAACATCGTTGTCTTCCATTCATCCCCCTTCCTTATCCGTATCAGGTTGTATGCTCCCCTCAGGTCCAGTTTAGCAAAAATCTTTCCCTTCCTCACCCTGGTCAAAATGTCATCAATTCTGGGCATAGGGAAAGCCACTGGTTCCGACACGGCATTTAGGGCCCGGTAGTCCACGACCAATCTCGGTTTATCCGTGTGTTTTTTGTCCACAAAAAACACTGGGCTGCCCCCCACCGCTCTGGACTCTCTGATGAAACCTCTCTTCAGGTTTTTGTCAATAAACTCCCTCAACTCCTGCATTTCCCTGTCTGACATGGCATACAGCTTGCCCACAGGGAGCTGGGCTCCAGGGACTAGATTGATCTGGCAGTCAAAGGGTCTATGCGGTGGTAGTTTGTCTGCTTCCCTTTCGCTGAAGACATTGCTCAGGTCAGCGTATTGTTTGGGCACCTTTCTTTTGTCCGTTACTTCTGTTCCTGCTAGAAAGGCCCTTGCCCCTTCTGGAGCCTTGCCCTCTTTGCAATGTTCTAGGCAATGCGCTGACCCAAAGGAGACCACTCTCTGATGCCAACCCACTAGCGGATCATGCAACGCTAGCCAGCTCATCCCCAAAATAATGGGAGCCCCTCCCAAGGTGGCCACATTGAACGCTATTCTTTCGGTGTGCCTGGCTACCCTCATTACCATTGGGACGGTCTGTAAGCTGACTTCTCCTCCCAACAGCTCTCTCCCATCGATCGTGGTTACCTGCAAGGGGTTACTTAAAGGGATGGTCTGTATCTGGTGTTCAGCTGCAAACTCCTTACTCATAAAATTACAGGAGCTGCCTGAGTCCAATAGCGCCCTTATCTTTAAGGGATGTCCATTTGGCAGCTCTAGCAACACCTCTATCACTAGGGCTGGTCTCGGAGGTTCCGGCGTGGGCACTTTTACTGCTCCTTGGCCTGACTGCTGTGCCCTGATGGAGGCAGTCAGGCGTTGGCTTTTACTTGGTCCTGCCCTTCCTCCTCCTTTCCCCCAACAGCTCCTGCCATCCCTTGCCATTCCTTTCTTTGTGGACAGACTCTGGCAAAATGACCTGGCTGCTGGCAGAGATAACATTTCTTGGGGCTCTTCCCCTCCTTCTTCCGCCCTTCACTGGGATTTGAAACTGCCCGCGCGCGCGCTGTTCCAACTTCCATCGGCTCTGCGGGCGGGAAAGTTGGCTCCGGAATCTCTGGAATGCGGAAATCCCTCCAACGCTCCCCTTTCCCTTCCCGCTTCTCCAAGGCTCTAGCCTCCTGGCGTGCTCCAATGGTCAGCGCTGATTTGGTCAGCTGGTCCATAGACTCCGCCCTGGGTGCCCGGGAAAGTTCGTCTTTCACAGCCGAAGAAAGTCCCTCTTCGAAAAGCATTTGAATGGGTTCTGCTGACAGATCCCACCCCAATTTGTGTATCAACATAATAAACTCAGTCCAGTACTCACGGACAGATCGGCTCCCCTGTTTACAAGCCATCAACTGTCTGCGCACCACTCCCTGTTCAATGTCGCTGGAAAACATCAGGTCCATGGCGCGAAAAAACTTCCGTGCGTCTTTCAAGACTTCATTATGCCCTGCCATCAGGGGTCTAACCCAGTCTCTCGCCCCCCCTTCAAGATGGCTAACCACAAACGCCACTCGCGATTCCTCGTCGGGAAAGTCATCAAACTGCAGATTAAGGGCATACTGCATCTCTGTCCTAAAGGCTTGATAGTTCCTGGCACCAATCCTGGCATCTTTCTTGTTTGTGGGGGGGCCTTTGCCTTTTCTGCATCCGGAGCCCTCCTCTCATCGAGCCTCGCCGTTTGCAGCGCTAGCTGGACCTCCAACACCCGGTACCTTTCTTCCAGGCTTGGACCGGCTCCAGCTCCTCCTGCATCTCCGGTTCCGGCTGGGTTGCTCATGATGCCTTCTCTGCACAAGCTGCTTTCAGGGACTGTCGGATTGCTGTGATGGGATGTTGAGCTGCTTGTGCGTAAAGTCCCTAGTCCCTCAGTGTTTGGCTAAGTCCACAAACCACTGTCTGTAACGGAGCGCCATAAGCATGGCTCCGTCAGTCGCTGGCAGAATCCGACAGTGGGCGTTTACGGAATTTCTTCCAGCATAACAGCTCCTTAACGGAAACACGTCTTCTGGACTCTCTACGTGACAATTTCCGGCGAGGAGTGGGTGTCCCTATAGGAGGTCCTGAAACCTCCTCGCTGTTCTCGCTGGAATTGTCTCTGAGCCATTCTTCTGACTCGCTTTCCCTTGGAGCTCTTTCTCGCCCCCTGCTGGTTCCCTCCTCCGCTGATAAGTCTCTCTCAACCTCTGGGAGCCCCTCCACCACCTGTTCTTCCGATGACAGTTCCCTGACAGGTTCACTAATTGCTCATTTAATTTTTTGTAGTATTTTGCCATAAGGCCATCCGGGCCTGGTGACTTGCCATTTTTAGAGCTTTTTATTGCCTCTAGCAGGACGTGCACTGTTATCTGGGAATTAAGAATGTTCCTTTGCTCGTCTTTTATATGTGGCATATTACTACTTCTGATGTACTCTTTTATCCTAAATGTTTTTTCCTTCCCTTGTCTTTACTGCTCTGAGAAATATTTTACAAATGCTTCTCTTATTTCCTTCAACTTATCTGTGGTCTTTCCATTTATGCTAATTTTGTTTATGGAGTTCCTTTGTTCACTTTTTTTTTAACTGCCAGGCTAACAGTTTTCCGGTTTGTTTGCATGCTCAAATTATTTTTGTTTTACTCTTTTTATTTTCCAGCTAATTTCCTCATTTATTATCATTGAGTATTGGGTTCGTAGAGTCTTAATTGCCTGTTTTACTGCCTCTTTATTTGCTTTGTTTGGCAGCTGTTTCTCCTTTTTCATAATTTCCTCTAGAATTTCTTTTTTCTTTTTCTCTCTCAATTTCCTTTTATATGAGTTTTGTTGTATAAAGAGTCCTCTCATTACTGCCTTACTTGCATCTCAGACCATCTGTAATTTTGTTTGCCCTTGACTGTTTATTTCAAAATAATCCGTCAAGGTCTTTTTTGTTTTTTCTACAAATTTTTGGTCATCTAGTAAATAATTTAATCTCCATCTGAAAGAGATTTGGCTTTCTTTTTGTAATTCCATAATCAAGGTATTATGATCTGAAAAGGTTCTGGGGTTAATTTCAATTTTTTTGACTCTTATTTCCAATTCTTTGGAAAGCCATACGGAGTCTATTCCCGAGCTGCTATCATATATATGGCTGTAAAAAGTATACTCTTTAGCAAACATATGTCTCATTCTCCATATATCTATCAAATTTAAATTTTGAGTCATGTCAAAAAAAGTTTTTTGGCAATTTACCTTCCTTGGTCTCTTTTTTCCTGGCTGATCTGTCTTTATCTAAAGATGGAACTCCATTTAAATCTCCCATTAAAATAATCTTTTGATCTGCAAATTCAAGTAATTCTGTTTCTAATTTTTTTAAGAAAATTGTTTTTTTATCATTAGGTGCATAAATACCAACCAGTATCACTTTCTCTCCCTGGATTTTGACTTGTATAATTAAAATTCTACCTTTTTCATCCTTCTGAATCAATTTGGGTTCAAGTGCAGGATTACTACAAAAAACAACTCCTCTTTTTTTGTTTTATCTGATGAGATGAAGTCCATTCCTAATTTTTTATTGATTAAGACCCTTTTGTGCTTTTTTGCAATATGTGTCTCTTGGAGACAGATTATATCTAATTTCTGTTTTGCTATTACATGCTCAATCCGTTGATTTTTGGCTTCACAATTTAAACCATTTACATTCCAACTCAGTATTTTAAGATTGCCCATTTTCAGAGTCAGTTACAATATCTGTTTTCCCTGATGCTGCCTCTTCCAATGCTAGCTGTTCCAGAGCTTTCTTTTGCTCAGCTCGGGGGTCTCCCCTGTCTTGTTTGGGATCTAAGTCTCTCCTGCTTTTGTACAGAAACTCTCTTGCCTGAAATTCTGATGCTAATCTGTATCACCTCTTCATGTATGTGAAGGAAACGCCCTCTGGAAATTCCCATTTGTATCTGATGTCAGCTCTCCTAAGTGCCGTGGTAAAAAACCTATATTTTGTCCTTCTAAGTCTCGGTTTCAATGGAATCTCTCTAAAAATGTCTACTTTTTGCCCAGGAACCATGAGATATTTTTCAAAACTGTTCTGAAGGATTGGGTCCTTCACTTTTTTTGTCACTAATGTTAACAAAATATCTCCTGGCTGCTTCCTTTCTCTGCTCTGGAACAATTTAATTCTAAAACAGCTTTCTACTGAGCCATCCAACCAGTCTTTACTTTCCCTCATCCATTCTGAGATTGTCAGTATGATGTATGTCTCCAGGATTGGCTCAGAGTCAGAGTCTGGCAGACTTCTGATTCTGAGCGTCCTGTCTCTTTCTCTTAATTGCAGAAGAAGAACCTGATCTTCTAAGTCATTCTATTTCCCTTGAACCTCTTGTACCAGTCCCAACACCCCTTTTTGTTCCTCTTTTACTTCTACTACTTCCTCTCTTAATTTTTCTAATTTGTCTACTTTTGTTTCCAAATTATTGACCTTATCTCCCAATATCCCAAACTGTTCTTTCAGAACTTTGTTTGAGTTCTCAATGTCTCTATGTATTTGTTCCTTCAGTGATAGGTTAGATTTTTCCATGTCACTGCGAACCAGTTGTGTAAATTCTTGCATTGATTGAATCATCTCTTTCCTAAATTCCCAGAGCTGCAATGCAAAGAGATCAGTCTGCTCTTTCTCTCCCTTATCGCCATTGTCTCCCAAGTTGTACACTGACCTGTCTAGCAGCTGCCGCAGCAGCAGCTGCCGCTTTCCGAGTTATTGCTCTCTCCGTGCCAGACATTTCTTATCTGTTGGTTCCCAGCGTTATATGAGTTGTTCAAGGTCACACCTGCAAATTCTGAGTCTGTTCGACCATGAAGCTACCCCCCTCCCAGATTTCTCTTGGTTTCCCTTTCCCTTTTGTCTGCGTTCTCCCTCCCTGCCACACTGTCACATGCACTTTTATCACCAAGACAAAAGGGAAACATAAAAAAAAACTTCCAATAAATCATAAAGCATAAAATGTACAACTACAATATTGAACAGTGAAGGAGAGAAATAGTTAATTAATATTCCAAAAAGCAGAGGAGGTGAAGTGATAAGTATGTTAGGCCAGTCCAGTTTCCAGTTATTGTCTTTTAAAGAAAAGGAATAAAAAGAAGATTGTTCTTTAAGTTATACTTATCTACTTGTAAAATCTCAGATGATGGTGGTTTGCAATAGTTCCAGAACTTGTAGCTCCTTTTAATTAATTCTTATTTGTAATCCCATGGCAGTAGTCTTGTTTTCCAGTTCGCAAACAGCTGGGGTTTTAGTTGACAGATCTTATTTGGAGAGCTCTTTCATTTTGGGGAGGGGGTACTTCAGAGTGCTTGGGAAGCTGTTCCAGGCTCTTTTCCACTTTTATTGGGGTTGCCCCCCAAATGTGCAAGAGTTACCTTAGGCTTCCTATCCTTTCTTCCCCCTTTCTTCCTAAGCTCCTCCAATTTTTAATAAAGTTGCTCAAACCTCCAGCTGTCAATAGACTTTCACTTGTATCTCACTAGGTAACTGGATACAGTTAAAATTGCAAGCCATTAGAATGTAACCATCCATCCAGTCAAAGTTAACTGTTGCAATTCTCCTTCGCTATAAGCACAGTCTGAGTCCCATTCACAAAAAAGTTCCCTTTGCAGAGCCTGTCCGCAAAGATCGGAAGCTGACTTCCTGTTTTGCTTCCGTTTGCCAAATTGTAATTTTAGAGTCTAATTCCATGTTTAAAATATTTTATTGGCTTTTACCTCTAATTAGGAAGATCTGCTGCTTCTGGTGACAGATCGTAGCTTCGGCAGCGGGCTGTGTTGTTGCCGAGAGCGATCTCAAGCCTCTTCCCCTTCCCTCCCTCCCGCATAGCAGCAGCCGGGAGGTGATCGGGGGGGGGCGAGATTTCTCACTCCGCTGGAACCCTCAGGTCCCCACTCTCCTGTGGGGGTTTTTTGGGGGGTGCGCTGAGCTCTAGTGCTGCTCTCCAAGCCTCTCTGCTAGCTCCGTGTTGCGAACGACACTCAGCACACCGCCATTGTCCTCCGCAGCAGACCGGAAGTCCAGATTGATGCTTTATTATCAAACCCTTTTAACGTCTTATCTTTTTCAAAGGTCGCCCTAAGCTGGTACTATTCTAGCCAATTTACCCCTAGTTGTTTGAATTCTTCAAACCTTTTCAGTTTGGGACAATAATTTATCTCATCCACCAAGTCTCTGTAAATTGGCCAGTTATTGTTCATGTTATTCTTATGAATGGCAGTTGACTCTATAGGTGATATCCACCAGGGGTTTTGTTATAACTTTGGATTTATTCCTCTCCCAAACTTCGAATAAGGCCTTCCTCACTAGGTGATTTGTGAAGCTTTTATGTGCTTTTATTTTATCGTGGCATAATTAGCCATGCCACCCAAAAACCTTGTCCCAGCCCTCTAAATCCAAGACTTCAACATTCCTAATCAATATCCAGTCTTTCAACCAAGTCCAGCATGCGGCCTCAAACTACATTCTGAGCTTCGGGACCGCAAACCTGTCGGAATTCAAGCCTTAGTCAGAGGAATTGGCCACTCTCCAGGTGCCCGGCTTGGATTCCTTGTTGATCTCCCCCGTCTCGACTCCCGGCAAGACAAGGCCAGATCTCTGTCGGCGATCCTCCTCAAACGTGAGAAGAACACAACCACTCCTCCCCCCTCATTCCCAGGGAGGGGAGAGAGACAGACAGAAATGTATTTACATGCCTTTATTTCTGTCTTTCCAGCAGTACAGAGAAAACGTGTCTGCACTCTCTTAACACCAACAGCAGAGAGAGAAAAACTCCTCCCATGTACTTCCAGTACAGGGTCATGTGACACTCTGAGCTAACATCCGGTGCTCAGTGCACAGAATAGACTGTCCCTTTGTTCCCACGGTACAGTCCCAAAACATCAACATCCTGTTTGGCTTTCCAGCCATCTGGAGCACTCAGCTGCATTGCTCCTTTTTCGTAACATCCTCCCCCAAAAGAATCAATGCGTGTTGCGGCAAGCAAAGCGTGATCCAGAGAAGAAAACAAACAGTTGTTATACACATAACATTCCCTTGTTGTTACAGTTCCACCCTTGGAACTCCCCGCCACTGGTTTCCCCAGTGTACCTCTCTGGTTGTCTGGCTTCCAAGGAATGAGTGCATCTGCATTACCTTGGCTAGCAACTCTCTGTTGTGTCTTTGTCTCTGACTTAGACACAGCTCCAACCTGTCCTCGGTTGTGTACAACAGCAACACATGCAACAGCTAAGTTAGCAAACTCTTTTGAGTACCTTTTGGGTGGTTCACCCTTTGTAACTCTCTCAGACCTGCGTATGAGGTGCTGATCCTCTCTGCTCACTGGTTCAGTCTCAGGACTCTTAGGAGAACCAGTTCCAATAGTAAACAGTGGTTCATCCTTCACCTGTGAAGGTCTATCCATTGTGTGAGATTTCCTCTCAATGACTGTGACAACTGAGCTGTGTGAGCTATCACTGTCGCTCTCAGTACCACTGTAATCTGTAAAATCATCATCATCATCTGAATTGTCTTCTGTGGGAAATGTGTGTACTATCACTCTCTCCTGTTCAGGAGCACTCTCTAGAAATTTTGTGAGAATCACCTGACCAGATTCAGACAAAATTACTCTGTAGAGACCCTTTTCATATCGCACAAAAATGCCTCTGGCATTCTTTACTCCACCTGGAGCTTCTGTCCTCACATGAGACCCAAAAACCTTGAAATGGGCAACAGAAGGTTTTCTCTGGAACAGTTTCTCAAAAGGAGAACTTCCCAACTCTTTTGAAACCTTTCTCAACCACGTATAACAATACGACATTAGCGACTCCGCCCAGTACTCATGTGGCAGATGTGAACTAAGCAATTGCGCATTCATCCCCTTTTGCAATTCTTTGTTCACCCGTACACAGACACCCCTGTTCCACGCTTCCGCTGAAACAGCAACCTTGTGTCTTATCCCTTTCTTCTGCAGGAACTCCTGAAAATCCTGTAAAAGAAAAACTTGCTTCTCATCTGTTAAAAGACAATCAATGTTAGCATCATGCATATTTTTAACCTTGTCACAAAACTCCTGAAACCTTTCCAAGGCTTCCTGTGGCCTCTTTAGCACATAAATCCAGACAAAGTTAGAGAAATGATCCACACACACAAGATAAAATCTTGCATTGCCTCTAGATGGTTCTAGAGGACCAATCACATCAGCATACACCCGCTGAAACGCTCTGTCGACCCTGGCCATCTTCTTGGCGCTCGTTTTGGTCACACCTGCGAGAGAAATCAAGTTAGACTTAGAATTACATTCCATGTAATCACTTTGCTCAAAAGTCAACAAATACAGTCCAGCTTTCTCTCTGGCAGAAAGATACAACTCTCCATCTTTGAAGATCTTGCAGCTCTCAGCATCATAGGACAGTTTCAGTCCTTTCTTTGCAATCTGCGAAACACTCAGCAGATTGAACTTCAATTCAGGAACCAAGTAAACATTGTGTATAGTCAGGTTCAGACTCTTAAGATACACAGTTCCTATCCCGGTCGCGTCCAGCTCCTGACCATTGGCTTGTTTCACAGCGAAGCTTTGCTTCTTAAACATTGAAAAGAGCCCTCTGTGTGGGGACATATGAAAATTACAGCCCGTGTCGATTATAAACGAGTCTTCAACATCTGGCGTGGTTCCTTTCGCCATCAAAGCCTTTGCAGGTTTCACCGAAGACTTGGTATGACCTTTGCCTGCTGCCTCAGGCTTTGCTGAGCGGCCCTTAGCTCCTTTTGGCTGGCGTGGTTTCTTGCAGTTCCGCTGAAGATGCCCAGCCTGTCCACAATTGTAACATCGGACAACGTTCAAAGCTACAGCATTCTCTCCAGTAGCAACATCAGTGGGGGAATTAGAACTCCGTTCCTCCCTCCCCCTGTCCTTCACTTCCAGAGCAGCAAGGCGGTCGTGTTCATCCAGAACCACGGCACTCAGGGGAGGGGGACAAGGTAATCCTCCCCCCTCTTTGGCATCCATTTTTGAACCCAAGTCTCTGCTCTTACTCTCGAGCCTGTAAAATCCAAAAGTCTTTTCCGGGGTGTTTACTGCCTCTCTGGCAGGCAAACTGCAAGCTGTCTCAAAGTCAAAACAACTTTGAGTTCCCAGGCTCTCACTGAGCCAGCCCCACGTGTCAGTAACTCTCCAAGCCAGTCAGAGGAATTGGCCACTCTCCAGGTGCCCGGCTTGGATTCCTTGTTGATCTCCCCCGTCTCGGCTCCCGGCAAGACAAGGCCAGATCTCTATCGGCCGATCCTTCTCAAACGTGAGAAGAACACAACCACTCCTCCCCCCTTTTCCCCAGGGAAGGGAGAGAGACAGACAGAAATGTATTTACATGCCTTTATTTCTGTCTTTCCAGCAGTACAGAGAAACGTGTCTGCACTCTTTCTACAGCAACAGCAGAGAGAGAAAAAAAACTCCTCCCATGTACTTCCAGTACAGGGTCATGTGCCACTCTGAGCTAACATCCGGTGCTCAGTGCACAGAATAGACTGTCCCTTGTTCCCACGGTACAGTCCCAAAACATCAACATCCTGTTTGGCTTTCCAGCCATCTGGAGCACTCAGCAGCATTGCTCCTTTTTCGTAACAACCTCCCCCAAAAGAATCAATGCGTGTTGCGGCAAGCAAAGCGTGATCCAGAGAAGAAAACAAACAGTTGTTATACACATAACACTCCCCTGTTGTTTCAGTTCCACCCTTGGAACTACCCGCCACTGGTTTCCCCAGTGTACCTCTCTGATTATCTGGCTTCCAAGGAATGAGTGCATCTGCATTACCTTGGCTAGCAACTCTCTGTTGTGTCTTTGTCTCTGACTTAGACACAGCTCCAACCTGTCCCCGGTTGTGTACAACAGCAACACATGCAACAGCTAAGTTAGCAAACTCTTCTGAGTACCTTTTGGGTGGTTCACCCTTTGTGACTCTCTCAGACCTGCGTAAGAGGTGCTGATCCTCTCTGCTCACTGGTTCAGTCTCAGGACTCTTAGGAGAACCAGTTCCAATAGTAAACAGTGGTTCATCCTTCACCTGTGAAGGTCTATCCATTGTGTGAGATTTCCTCTCAATGACTGTGACAACTGAGCTCTCTGAGCTATCACTGTCGCTCTCAGTACCACTGTAATCTGTAAAATCATCATCATCATCTGAATCGTCCTCTGTGGGAAATGTGTGTACTATCGCTCTCTCCTGTTTAGGAGCACTCTCTAGGAATTTTGTGAGAATCACCTGACCAGATTCAGACAAAATTACTCTGTAGAGACCCTTTTCATATCGCACAAAAATGCCTCTGGCATTCTTTACTCCACCTGGAGCTTCTGTCCTCACATGGGACCCAAAAACCTTGAAATGGGCAACAGAAGGTTTTCTCTGGAACAGTTTCTCAAAAGGAGAACTTCCCAACTCTTTTGAAACCTTTCTCACCCACGCATAGCTAAACGACATGAGTGACTCCGCCCAGAACTCATGTGGCAGATGTGAACTAAGCAATTGCGCATTCATCCCCTTTTGCAATTCTTTGTTCACCCGTACACAGACACCCCTGTTCCACGCTTCCGCTGAAACAGCAACCTTGTGTCTTATCCCTTTCTTCTGCAGGAACCTCTGGAAATCCTGTAAAAGAAAAACCTGCTTCTCAACTGTCAAAAGACAATCAATGTTAGCATCATGCATATCTTTAACCTTGTCACAAAACTCCTGAAACCTTTCCAAGGCTTCCTGTGGCCTCTTTAACATATAAATCCAGACAAAGTTAGAGAAATGATCCACACACACAAGATAAAATCTTGCATTGCCTCTAGATGGTTGTAGAGAACCAATCACATCAGCATACACCCGCTGAAACGCTCTGTCGACCCTGGCCACCTTCTTGGCGCTCGTTTTGGTCACACTTGCAAGAGAAATCAAGTTAGACTCAGAATTACATTCCATGTAATCACTTTGCTCAAAAGTCAACAAATACAGTCCAGCTTTCTCTCTGGCAGAAAGATATAACTCTCCATCTTTGAAGATCTTGCAGCTCTCAGCATCATAGGACAGTTTCAGTCCTTTCTTTGCAATCTGCGAAACACTCAGCAGATTGAACTTCAATTTAGGAACCAAGTAAACATTGTGTATAGTCAGGTTCAGACTCTTAAGATACACAGTTCCAATCCCGGTCGCGTCCAGCTCCTGACCGTTGGCTTGTTTCACAGCGAAGCTTTGCTTCTTAAACGTTGAAAAGAGTCCTTTGTGTGGGGACATATGAACAGAACAGCCCGTATCGATTATAAAAGAGTGTCCAACATCTGGCGTGGTTCCTTTCGCCATCAAAGCCTTTGCAGGTTTCACCGAAGACTTGGTATGACCTTTGCCTGCTGCCTCAGGCTTTGCTGAGCGGCCCTTTACTCCTTTCGGCTGGCGTGGCTTCTTACAGTTCCGCTGAAGATGCCCAGCCTGTCCACAATTGTAACATCGGACAGCGTTCAAAGCTACAGCATCCTCTCCAGTAGCAACATCAGTGGGGGAATTAGAACTCCGTTCCTCCCTCCCCCTGTCCTTCACCTCCAGTGCAGCAAGCCTGTCGTGTTCATTCAAAACAACGGCAGACACCCTCTCCGCGGTCAAATCTTGCGCCGGAAGGGAACCAAGCTGACTGGCAACCGTTTTGTAAGTCCGATTTAAGCTGTTAATCATCATGAAGCAAAACACTTCCGCCTGCAGACGGAAATTGCGTTCCACCATCTGTTGGCGCAGATATTTCATTTCCGTCAGGTGCGCTTGAACATCTCCATCAGGCGCAAGCCTCAGATTGGTCAGCTTCTCAAAATACAGTAACGCTGAAGAACCAGCATCCCTCTGGTGTGTTCTACGCAGCGTCTCCCAAATCTCACGCGCGTATTCCAAATCCTGAATATGCACAAGTTGATCATCCGAGACACGCAGAATTATAGCCGTCCTGGCCTTCACATTCTGTGATTCCCAACCTCGCGTTGGTGCTTGAGGGATGGGGTTCTCAATCACCCCAAAAATCCTCTGATTCTGCAGCAGGACCTTCATCTTTACAGACCAAGATGAATAATTGTCATTTGTCAGGGGAGGCGGGTAAGGCAAAGCTCCCCCCTTCTTGGCATCCATTTTGAATCCAAGTCTCACCTCTCACTCTCGTGCTAGTAAAATCCAAAAGTCTCTTTTGAGCTGTTTACAGCCTCTCTCAGGCAGGCAAACTGTTTCAAAGTCCTTGCAAAGAAGCGAAGACAAAACAACTCTCGCTCTCACTGAGCCAGCCCCAGGTGTCAGTAACTTTCCACTGTACTGACCGTCGTTGCCTAGCAACTGTGCATACCTCTTTTCTTTATCTAGCCACAAGTATGCCTGGTATGCAAGCCTTTGCTCTCAGAGCTGTTTTTCCAAACGCAGCTCTTGTGAACCAGAGAATATTCAATCTGCATTCACACTTTTAGCCCGATATTCAGCATACCTTTTTGGGGCTCCGTTGCTTGGAAAACACCCCCTCTTGGTGTCCAGCCGTCTGTTCAGCTTCTGGCTGCAATGCAGACGTTATCTTCTTTCCTTGGTGCAGAGGATGGCACACGATCCATCAACCTCTCACCTCTCATGCTGATTCCCATGGATCAGATAACCAGCGGCGTATGCTACCACTTGTCGGAATCTTCAAGCCTTCAGTCAGAGGAATTGGCCACTCTCCAGGTGCCCGGCTTGGATTCCTTGTTGATCTCCCCCGTCTCGGCTCCCGGCAAGACAAGGCCAGATCTCTATCGGCCGATCCTTCTCAAACGTGAGAAGAACACAACCACTCCTCCCCCCCTTTTCCCCAGGGAGGGGAGAGAGACAGACAGAAATGTATTTACATGCCTTTATTTCTGTCTTTCCAGCAGTACAGAGAAACGTGTCTGCACTCTTTCTACAGCAACAGCAGAGAGAGAAAAACTCCTCCCATGTACTTCCAGTACAGGGTCATGTGCCACTCTGAGCTAACATCCGGTGCTCAGTGCACAGAATAGACTGTCCCTTGTTCCCACGGTACAGTCCCAAAACATCAACATCCTGTTTGGCTTTCCAGCCATCTGGAGCACTCAGCAGCATTGCTCCTTTTTCGTAACAGGTCGTTGCTTAGCAACTGTGCATACCTTTCTTCAGACAGGAATTCTTATCTACCACAAAAATGCCTGGTATGCAAGCCTTTGCTCTCAGAGCTGTTTTTCCAAACACAGCTCCTGTGAACCAGAGAATGAATCAATCTGCGTTCAAAATTTTAGCCCAAAAGTCAGCATACCTTTTGGGGCTCCGTTGCTTGGAAAACACCCCCTCTTGGTGTCCAGCCGTCTGTTCAGCTTCTGGCTGCAATGCAGACGTTATCTTCTTTCCTTGGTGCAGAGGATGGCACACGATCCATCGACCTCTCACCTCTCATGCTGATTCCCATGGATCAGATAACCACCGGCGACTGCTACCAGTTGTCGGAATTCAAGCCTTAGTCAGAGGAATTGGCCACTCTCCAGGTGCCCGGCTTGGATTCCTTGTTGATCTCCCCCGTCTCGACTCCCGGCAAGACAAGGCCAGATCTCTGTCGGCGATCCTCCTCAAACGTGAGAAGAACACAACCACTCCTCCCCCCTCATTCCCAGGGAGGGGAGAGAGACAGACAGAAATGTATTTACATGCCTTTATTTCTGTCTTTCCAGCAGTACAGAGAAAACGTGTCTGCACTCTCTTAACACCAACAGCAGAGAGAGAAAAACTCCTCCCATGTACTTCCAGTACAGGGTCATGTGACACTCTGAGCTAACATCCGGTGCTCAGTGCACAGAATAGACTGTCCCTTTGTTCCCATGGTACAGTCCCAAAACATCAACATCCTGTTTGGCTTTCCAGCCATCTGGAGCACTCAGCTGCATTGCTCCTTTTTCGTAACAAAACCCTCCTCTTTCTCTGGGTTCCGTCAACAATTTAAATTTCATTCTTGCTTTTTTGCCCTGCCAAATAAAATTGGCCAGGTCCCTCTGCCAATCTTTAAAACATTTTGTCCCAATAATTATTGGAATTGTCTGAAAGAGAAAGATGATTTTGGGAAGTACTGTCATTTTAATCATTGATATTCTGCCCCATAATGACACCTTCAATTTACTCCAATTTTCTAAATTTCCTTTAATTTCCTTCCATTTTTTTATATAATTGTCTTTAAATAAATCAGTGTTCTTATTTGTAATCCACACCCCCATATAGTTTACTTTGTTTGTGGTTTTTAGACCCATTATTCTTTCTAGGTCCTCTTGTTCCAGTGTGGTGTAGTGGTTAAGAGCGGTGGACTCGTAATCTGGGGAACCGGGTTCGCGTCTCCGCTCCTCCACATGCAGCTGCTGGGTGACCTTGGGCCAGTCACACTTCTCTGAAGTCTCTCAGCCCCACTCACCTCACAGAGTGTTTGTTGTGGGGGAGGAAGGGAAAGGAGAATGTTAGCCGCTTTGAGACTCCTTCGGGTAGTGATAAAGCGGGATATCAAATCCAAACTCCTCCTCTTCTTCTTCCTTCTCTCCCATATTTTTTGTTAATAAGATTTATCTTTATTCAGTTTAAATCCTGAGACCTTGCCAAATTCATTCATTTTCCCTAGTGCTTTTTGTATGCCTTCAATTGGGTTTTCAGTAGTTATAATCACATCATCAGCTTGTATCAATCAATCAATCAAATCCATTTATTGTGAGGACCATGCCTGTGCACAAACATCAACACTACAATAGTTAAAAATATTAAAATTCATTACATACTATGCCAACAAAACCTTCTTCCCACAGAATAGAAAAGGAGGGAAAACGAGCAACGAGTTAAACGGACGATGAAGGGGTCTTTACATTGTCGTCCATAAATCTTTCCCTGGCTTTCATGGCCTTCATCACAAAAACCGCTACCACATGGGTAATGCGTGGGTTTGCATCAACTAACAAAAATTTTACTCTATCTTCAGGACTGGTTATAGAATTGGGTATAATTTGCAGCAATGCGTCTCTAAAGCCCGAGTAAATGGGGCAATAGAGGAGGTAATGTGTAAGATCCTCTTTAATTTTCATAAGGCAAGGACATAAACGGTGTTCTACTGGGGTTTTTGTGTATCTACCGGTCAAATAAGCAGTTGGCAATGTTTGGAACCGTGCCATAGTAAAAGCTCTCCGAAGGGTGGGATCAGTGATCTCCACCAAGTAGTTGGCACAGATTTTGACTGCTTTTACTCGAGGGAACCAGTAGGAAAACCCAGAGTTTTTTATCTTAGTGGAGTCCAAAAAAGCGTCTTTTTCAAAGATCCATTCCCGAACTTTATCAGGGCTCCACAATTTGAGAGTATTAAACTCAGGTAGGTTGTATCTAGATAAAATATCTAGTAGATTTTTATGCCAAGTGGTATTATTTTGTAATGATACAAAGGCTTGTTTAGCCAATAAGGTGTTTGGGGCATCTATGAGGTTGGTGAAAAAACGCAGGAATCTTAAGTGGGCCCTGGCAGACACAGAGGGTAATCCTACTTCCACTCTTAGGAAAGCTGCCGGAGTGCTCTGAGGGAGGCCTAGAATTCTTCTGAGATAAAAATTTTGGAAGATTTCAAGCCGTTCTAACAGCTTCTGATTCCATCCCCAGAGTTCTACTCCGTATAACATCTGGGGAATCACTTTTCCAACAAAAGTTTTTAGTGCCGGGGTCTCCAGTTGCCCTCCCCAGTGGCGTAGCGTGGGTTGTCAGCACCCGGGGCAAGGCAAGTAATTTGCGCCCCCTAACCCGTGGATTTGCGCCCCCTAACCCGTGGATTTGCGCCCCCTAACCTGTGGATTTGCCCTAACCCCAGATGTTGCGCCCGGTGCAGCCGGCCCCCCCTGCACCCCCCACGCTACGCCACTGGCCCTCCCCTCGAATAAAAAAAGCTGAGCAGAGCACCAATTGTCCTACGTGCTAGAAGGGCTACAGTCTTGAAGTGGGCAAGCCAGCTAGATGTAGCTTGGAAAGTGATACCAAGATATTTAAAGAGAAGACATTCTTCAATTTTGTGTTCATCTAAAGACCATCTGAATGTGTGGCGAGCTCTAGTAAATACCACAATTTTTGTTTTATCATAATTTATCTTTAGAGAGTTTTGGGAACAATAAGCTACGAGCCCCTCCAGCATGCTATGTAGGCCCCTTCGAGTGAGTGCCATGACCGCCATGTCATCAGCATATAGCAGTATATTCAGGTGTTTGACTTCCAGGGCAGGAGCTGATGACTTATACTTTGCCATATGTTGAACAATGTCGTTTATATAGAAATTAAAGAGGAACGGCGCTAACAAACAGCCCTGTTTAACCCCTTTCCCCAGTGGCAGTGGGTCAGTATAGTTGCCTGACATCCCAGTTCTAATTTTAACTGTGATGTCTGTATGTAACTCTCTAAGTATTTTGAAAAGTCGTCTATCTATATCTGTGTCATATAGTTTTTGCCATAATTTGTCCCTACAGATTGAGTCAAAAGCAGATGTAAGATCTACAAAAGCCACAAAAAGTTTGCTCTTATATGTCTTTGTATACTTATCTATCATTGTCTGTAATACCAAACAATGGCCTATTGTACTATGGCCCTTTTTAAACCCTGCCTGTTCCGGATTAAGCAAGTTAGAGTGGTCAGCCCAGTCAACCAATTTATTTAACAGGTGACGAGTATAAAGTTTATAGACAATGTCCAGGAGACTTATGGGGCGATAGTTTGAGGGGTCTTGGGGGTCGCCCTTCTTATAGATGGGGGCTACCAGGCTCAGTTTCCAATTTTCTGGGATTTTGCATGTATCATTTATTACCGTAAAAAGTTGGGCCAAAAAAGCAGCCCACCACTGGGCATTTAGTTTAAGCACCTCAGGAGGAATCATATCTTCACCGGGAGCTTTGCCATTCTTGAGTGTTTTAATTAGCTGTAAACATTCTAATTCGGTAACAGGATCCCAGCCCAGCTTGTAATATCGGCTACCTAAATTGATGCCCCTTATTTCCTGGTCTTTCCTTATTGCTATTAAGAGAGACTCCAACATTGTGATAAATAAGAGTTGGGACAAGGGACAACCTTGTCTAGTCCCTCTTTCTATATTAAATTCTTCAGTGATTTCATCATTTATAATTATTTTGGCTTTCTGGTTGTCATAAATTGCCTTAATTCCATTCATGATGCTGTTTCCTATTCTCAAGCTCTCAAAAGTTTTAATTAAGGAGTTCCACAACATGCTGTCAAAAGCCTTCTCTGCATCTGCCAGTAGCATTGCTACCTTTTTGCTTGGTTTCATTTCTGTATATTCCAGTAAGTCAATAATTATCCTTGTATTATTTCTTATTTGCCTCCCTGGCAAAAAGCCGGCTTGGTCATTTCCTATTACCCTATTTAAGAAATTTTTCAGCGTGTTAGCCAGGATACCTGTAAACATTTTATAATGCATGCTTAGTAGTGAAATTGGTCTATAATTCTTAACTTTCAGATCCGTACCTTGTTTTGGTAAGAGTATTATTAGTGCTTTGTGCCAGGATTCTGGGGTTTTCCCTTTCTCCATTATCTCATTCATGATTTTTTTAAGCTTAGGGATAACTATTTCTTCTAATTTTTTATAATATATTATCGAAATCCCATCTGGTGATTTTCCAACTTTCATTTTCCTTATCACTTCTTTATTTTCATCTGTTTCTATATTTGAATTTAGTAGGCTACGTTCAGCCTCCTCAATCTCCAGCAACTTGTTTTCTATCAGATATTTTTTAACTTTATTCTCATCTTTGCATTCTAATTCATATAGTTTTTTGTAATAATTCATAAATTTATCTTTAATTTGGTCTGGGTTGATAATTTCTTTTCCCTGGTCTGTTACTTTATTTATAACTCTTTCCACTTGTCTTTGTTAACCAGGCCAGCATCTTGCCAGGTCTATTGGCCGATTCAAAATATCTTTGTTTAGTCCATTTGATTTTGTTTTCCACCTCTTTATTTATTAAATTGGATATATGGGATTGTAAAATTTTTATGTTTTGGAGTATTTTCTCATTTTTAGGGTTTTTTACCAACTCTCTTTCATTTTCTCTAATCTGTTTATTTATTTCCATGATATTACTCTTTTTACCCTTCCTAATCCTCCCCATTTGTTGTATTCCAAATCCTCTCATATAGTAAGTGTCAGAGCTACCCTAGGTCCCAGCTCACAAAGGACCAACGCTGCTTCGTTGTTAAGTATAAAAGTCTTTATTGAAGTTCAGTTTCACTTCCAGACCCGCAGCGCGCAGCTCCACGTCTCAAGTGTCAGACCGCTGATGCTCCGTCTGAGTCTCCTCCCCCTTGACACCAATTTAAGACTCTAGCCTTGCTCCACCTTCTCCGCTGCTCCTTCCTCCTCTGGGTCCGCCTGCCCGCCGGGGTTCCGCCCTTTCTAGCCTCTTCTCCCGCTGATTCCCCTGAGCCTTCTCCCTCCCTCCGGCGGGCTTTAGGAGCTGGTTCCCCATCCGGGTCTCCTGCTGTTCCGCGCGCCTGCACATTTGAACTTGGCGCGCGCGCCCAGCCAGCAGCTTTCCTCCTAACCGTTCCACTGCTGCTGTCACTGCTTCCCCCTTCGGGGGGGCTAGCTGCAACTGACCTCCCCTCCGTTGGAGGCGTGGTCAGCCCTGACTCCCTCTCTGGAGGAGACACTGCCCCTGACACATGTGACTCTTCCCCCCCACTACGCTCTGGTGGGGAAACTGGTCCCGATCCTCCACTGCTGCTTTGGGGTTCCCCTCTGGCTCCTTGTTTCTGGTGCGTCCCCCCTGGGACCCCCCTTGCCCTGACCATCGGCGCCCCCTTCTGGGAATCTTCTGATTCGCTGGAGAAGCTCATGGAATCTCTCGGGCCACTGTCATACTCCCCTACGCTGCCCTCGGATTCTTCCCCTTCGCTCTCCCAATCCTCTCTCCCCAGTGCTCCTGCTCCTGATTCCCTGACATCCATCCCCCCCTCGAAGCCCCCCCTTCCCCCCTCCCCCTCTTCGGGTGTGGGTTCCGGGTGCTCCAGTCCTGTGGGTGTGAGTGCGGGATACCATTCTTCCCCCCTGGTGTGTAGCCGGTCCACTGGATCCGGCCCAACCGCAACGGGCTCGTCGACGTCAATTTCCTCTGCTTCCATCTCTCTGCTGATGTGCTCGAATCCAGGATCCTCCCCCAACACGTCCATGTCCTCCCCTCCCCCGGGTACCTCTGGTGAGACTGCTTGCAAAGGTCCCCGCAGCAGCTCCCTGCGCCACCCCACCTCCGGTTGAGTGTCCCACCAATAGGAGCGGTCTGTGGCAAACCCCGAGAGAGACCCCTCCGAGGAGCTAGTGTCCGGCGTCGTCTCTTCAGCTGATGAAAAACCCTGGAACGTACTGACTGACAGTGTGGGTGTGAAGAGCCAGTCGTCGAAATACTCTGCCGGCATAGGTCTGTGTGGGAAGAGTGCATGGAACTCGTCTTTAAGATAGTGCTCCTCCACGGCATAGCACGGTACCCACCTGTTGGCACTGGCTGGGGTACCTTCCCTGGCGAGGAGGTATTCCACCCCCTCTTCCCCCCACCTCGAGTCCAAAATCTCCGTGACCTCGTTGAGTGGCGTCGCCCTCCGTGACCCCTCCCTCTTCGGAGATTCGTTAAGTGGGTCTGGCGCGTTCCCTGTCGCCTGAAACCTGTGGGGTTCCCTGTAGGGTGTGAGCACTGACCTATGAAAGACTGGGTGCATTCTGGAGCCCTCCGGGAGTGTCAACCGGAAGGCCACTGGATTGATTTGCGCCGCGACCTGGTAAGGTCCCAGCTGCTTGTGCTTGAGCTTCCTCTTAGCTAGCGTCCTGGCCGGCACTGCCTGGGCTGCTAACCAGACCCAGTCCCCCACCTGGATGTCCTCCCCGACTCTCCTGTGCTTGTCTGCCTGCATTTTGTAGGCGTGTTTCGCCAGTTCCAATTGCCTTCGGAGTTGCTCGTGGACCTCCTGTAACTCTGCTGCCAAGTGCTCTGCTCCCTTTGGCTCCCCCTCCCCCTTCGTCTCTAACCCCGGGAAAGTTCTGGGATGCCGCCCATTATTGGCGAAGAACGGTGTCACTCCTGTAGACCCGTGCTTCGTGTTGTTGTAGGCAAACTCGGCCAGCGGTAGGTAGTCCACCCAGGTCGAGGGTTGTTGATTGGCGTAGCATCGCAGGTACTGCTGCATGATGGCGTTGACCCTCTCCGCTTGTCCGTTGGTCTGCGGGTGTTGTGCCGACGCTAAGTTGATCTTGACGTTCAGGATGCCCAGCAGCTTCTGCCAGAAGGTGGAGACGAATTGGCGACCCCGGTCGGACAGGATGGACCGCGGCAAGCCGTGAGCTTTGAACACGTGGTCTATGAACAGCTTGGCGGTCTGTTCCGCTGTGGCCACCTTCGCGCACGGAATGAAGTGCGCCATCTTGGTGAACATGTCTACGACCACGAGCACCGCTGTTTTGCCTCGCGAGCTGGGCAGATCTGTGACAAAGTCCAGGGCCACTTTCTCCCCCGGTTCGAGCGGCGTCTGTAGGGGTTCTAGTAGACCCGCCGGCTTCCTGTGTACTGGCTTGGCCCTTTGGCAGGTGTCACACCTGGAGACGTAATCCGCGACTTCTCCCCTCACCTTGGGCCACCAAAAGTCTCTGGTTACTAATTCCGCCGTCTTGTCCTTGCTGAAGTGCCCAGCGCTGGGCGCGTCGTGTAGCTGCTGCAAGACTTTCGCGCGGAGGTCGTCTCCGGGCACGTAGAGAGCCCCTCTGCGGATGAGCAGTCCGTCTCGTATCTGGAACTCGTCGTCCTTCGCTGTGCCTTTTCGCACCTCCTCCATCTTGGATTGTGCAAACGAATCTGTCTGCAGCGCTCGACGCACCGCGTCCAGGTCCACGGCAGCTGAAGCGCACGCCCACGCTTTCGGTGCGAAAATGTGCTTGGCCGCCACCGGCGCCGCTTCCTCGAGATACTGCGGCTTCCTGGATAGTGCATCCGCCATGACGTTGTTGTCTCCCGGGATGTATTCTATCCGGAAATCGAAATCCGCAAAGAACTCCGCCCAGCGAATGTGTCTCTGGTTCAGGAACCGCGCCGTGCGCCAGTACTCCAGGTTCTTATGGTCCGTGCGGACTTGCACTGTGTGTCTGGCTTCGACGAGGAAGTGCCGCCACGCCTTGAAAGCTGCATGAATGGTCAGCAACTCCCTGTCCCAGATGGTGTAGTTCTGTTCCGCCTTGCTGAGTTTCCTGGAGTAGAATGCGCACGGCCTCCATTCCCCTTGCGGATCTTGCTGCAACAGGACGGCCCCCACCGCTCTGTCCGAGGCGTCCGTCTCAACCCTCAATGGTCTGCTGGGGTTTACATGTAGCAGCTGTTCTTCGGACGCGAAGAGACGCTTGAGTCTCTGAAAGGACTGCTCCGCCTGGTCCGTCCAGGTGAACTTCTTCTTCTTGGAGCTGAGGGTGTCCGTGATGGCCGCCGTCTCCTTCGTGAACCCTTTGATGAACTTGCGATAAAAGTTGGCGAAGCCGACGAACTTCTGGACCTCCTTCCGATTGCGCGGGCTCTTCCAGTCCAACACCGCGCGGACCTTGGTGCTGTCCATGGCGAGTCCCTTGTCGGACAGCTTGTAGCCCAGGAAATCCACCTCTGTCATGTCGAACTGGCACTTCTCTAATTTGGCGTAAAGTCTGTGCTCCCGTAGCCTCTGCAGGACCTCCTTGACGTCCCTCTCGTGAGCCTCCTGCGATTCCGAGAAGACCAGGATGTCGTCCAGGAAGCAAACACACTTCTTGTAGAGGAGTCCCGCTAACACGTGATGCATGAAAGCTTGGAAGGTATGGGAGCCATTTTGCAGACCAAAAGGCATTACACGATATTCATAGGTGCCTAAAGGTGTAAACATGGCTGTCTTCCACTCATCGCCGTCCCGCATGCGTATAAGGTTGTACGCCCCTCGTAGATCCAACTTGGTGAAGATCCGTCCCTTCCTCACCGTCGCGAGCAGGTCGTCGATCTTGGGCATGGGGAATGCTGCGGGCTTTGTTTTGGAATTTATGATCCTTTAATCAACTATGAGCCTGCGTTGGGGCGTGTCCTTCTTCTTCACGAAAAACACGGGACTGCCCCCCACTGCTTTAGATTCTTGGATGAACCCCCGCTTCAAGTTGTGATCTATGAACTCCTTGAGTTCTTGCAGTTCGTCTTCAGACATGGAATACAGTTTCCCAGTCGGCAGCGTCGCTCCCGGCAGGAGGTCAATCTTGCAGTCGTAAGGCCTGTGGGGAGGCAGGTTATCTGCTTCCCTCTCGCAGAAGACCTCCAAAAACTCCTTGTACTTGTTGGGTACCGCTTGCACCATGCCTAGGTGTAACTGCGGTTCATCCTCTTGCCCCTCCTCCTCCTGGCGGGTCTGGATGCAGTGTTCTGCGCAGTAGGAGGAGCAGAAGGTCAATTGCCGCTGGTACCATGCTAATGCCGGGCTGTGCCTATCCAGCCAACTCATACCCAACACTATGGGCGTGTCTGACAGGTGGGTGACGTTGAAGCTGATGACTTCGCGGTGGTTTCCAATTTGCATCACCATCGGTGGTGTTTGCTGTACCACCTCTCCTCCCAGTAGCTTCCTGCCATCGACCGTGACGACGTTTAGGGGCATCGTGGCTGGCATGAGTGCTATGCGATGTTGCTTGATAAAGTCCACTCCTATAAAGTCTGCGTTGCTCCCAGAATCAATGGTTATTGGTACTTGCATGGTGTGCCCATTGGGCAACTGGAGCGATGCGGTGAGTTGCACCACTGGTTTGGGTGGGAGGGGGTCTGTGGGCTGTAAAATCTCTGGGGACTGCTTCACTGACTTGCCTGGTTGGGCCCCAGTGGCTCTGTTTCCAACCAGGCGTCTTCTTCCCCCTGCAGCTGTTTCGGCTGCTGACTTGTTCCCTTTACTGTTGCTGAGGCTGCAGTGTGCTTCTGGAGCCTCTGGGGACACTCTTTGGCCATGTGCTGAGCACTGTCGCAGATGTAGCACTTCCTGGTCCCTCTAGGAGCCTTCGCCTTGACTGCTCCCGGTGTTTGGGCTCTGCTGGCAGTCTGAGCCCTGGCACCACCAATCTCCATCGGCTCTTCTCCCCTTCCCAAAGGAGGCATGGACAGCGCCCGCCCCGTCTCTCTGGGAAAGAAAGGGGTTGTCCTGGCTGGGCTGCTTGCCTTACGTCCTTCCTCCCTGCTCCAAGGGCGTCCTTCCAGGCGCACACCAATCGCCAACGCTCTTTGGGCAACTTCTTGGGTACTTTGCGGTCGTTCCCCTCTTGCCAGCTCATCTTTCACCTCTCCACTTAGCCCCTCCCAGAACAGGTCTCTGACAGCAATAGAGTCCTTCTCCCAGCCCAGCACGTTCAATAAGGCAAAAAAGCGTGAGTGATATTGCCTCACCGTCGCTTTCCCTTGCTGTAGTCCATGCATTTCCCTCCGAGCAACATCTACATCTACCGTAGATTTAAAGCAAGCGTCCATAGCTTTGATAAATGCATCGGAATCTTTGAGGGCGGGGTCTTCTTCGCGCCACAAATTCCGCAGCCACGCTTTTGCTTCCCCATGCAAATGAGTGATTATGAAGCCCACTTTCTCTTCCTCATCTCTAAAGTCCTTCCGAAGCAAATTGAGCGCGTAAACCACGTCAGCTCTGAAGTTAGGGTATTGCTGCAGGTTCCCATCGAAGTGGGCTACTAGGCTGCCCCCCCTCTTCCCGAGGCCAACTCCCTCCGGTTTGGGTCCTGGCAGCCCCTCTTTCCCCCAACGGTCCCACCTGGCCTGCAGATACCGGCAGAGCGCTACTGCTTCTTCTTCTCTTTTCCTGGATGCTGCTACTTCTGCGTAAAGCGTCGTGACTGCTTCTTGCAGTTCTTTCACCTGGCTCTCTGTAGTCATCTTTGCCTATCTTCGTGAGCTCGCAAAACACCAAGTCTTGCCCCTCGCTGCACCAACTCACGCTGCGAGGTTTTTATGCGAGACGGAGCATACTGTCAGAGCTACCCTAGGTCCCAGCTCACAAAGGACCAACGCTGCTTCGTTGTTAAGTATAAAAGTCTTTATTGAAGTTCAGTTTCACTTCCAGACCCGCAGTGCGCAGCTCCACGTCTCAAGTGTCAGACCGCTGATGCTCCGTCTGAGTCTCCTCCCCCTTGACACCAATTTAAGATTCTAGCCTTGCTCCACCTTCTCCGCTGCCCCTTCCTCCTCTGGGTCCGCCTGCCCGCCGGGGTTCCGCCCTGTCTAGCCTCTTCTCCCGCTGATTCCCCTGAGCCTTCTCCCTCCCTCCGGCAGGCTTTAGGAGCTGGTTCCCCATCCGGGTCTCCTGCTGTTCCGCGCGCCTGCACATTTGAACTTGGCGTGCGCGCCCAGCCAGCAGCTTTCCTCCTAACCGTTCCACTGCTGCTGTCACTGCTTCCCCCTTCGGGGGGGGCTAGCTGCAACTGACCTCCCCTCCGTTGGAGGCGTGGTCAGCCCTGACTCCCTCTCTGGAGGAGACACTGCCCCTGACACATGTGACTCTTCCCCCCCACTACGCTCTGGTGGGGAAACTGGTCCCGATCCTCCACTGCTGCTTTGGGGTTCCCCTCTGGCTCCTTGTTTCTGGTGCGTCCCCCCTGGGACCCCCCTTGCCCTGACCATCGGCGCCCCCTTCTGGGAATCTTCTGATTCGCTGGAGAAGCTCATGGAATCTCTCGGGCCACTGTCATACTCCCCTACGCTGCCCTCGGATTCTTCCCCTTCGCTCTCCCAATCCTCTCTCCCCAGTGCTCCTGCTCCTGATTCCCTGACAGTAAGGTTACCAGATTTTTTCAAAGAATCCAGGAACATATTTTTTTTTTTAAAAAAAGGAAAAAAGGTATTTAAATAATAATAATAATTAAGAAGTAATATCTTCTCTTCTGTGGTCTCCTCTGTCGCACGACCTTCCTCTGGGCCCAGTTTCATGGGGTTATATAACTTTTTCAGACATTACATATTCATGTAATGCAGCAAAATTAAACCAATAAGCTTGGACATCACCCTTCCTATACCCTCCTATGTCCTTATAAAGATTACTTATTCTTTCCATATATTTGCTCATTATATTAGCAATGACTCATATATTGTTATCAGCAAGCAAAGCAAAAAACCCCTCTTTGGCCAGCAAAGCAAAAACCCCTTCCTTATCAGACATCCTGTGTCCTATATGGAAAACACCCAACTTGGACACCCTGTGTTCCAGAACATCTGGTGTTAGTGCCTTGTCTTGTGACTATGATGGACGCCTTCCCCTTCCCCTATATTCTGCAAGCACAGCTAAAAATATTAATAAAATAATAAATGTTTCTGCTAATACAGCAATAAGGCACAGAGAGAGAGAGACAGCATTTGATCCTCAGAATAAGGCACTTTTAGCATTAGGCACTAAAAGGAAAAATGAGGCACAGCAATATGTTTTTCTTCAGGTGGCCATGACACACTACAACACTTAAAATATAAATCCGGGGACATTAAATGAAATCCAGGGACATTCTGGGGACGGATTTTGTCTGGGGACAGATTTGTAAATCCGGGGACTGCCCCCGGGAAATGGGAACGTCTGGTAACCATATCATATAGGCTTTGCTTGCATCCCAGATTATTTTCCTATCTGTGCCTTGTTTTTCATTTATTTCAAAGAATTCTTTCAGCACTTCTTTGGCTTGAATTACCCTTTGATCATCTCTCCATAATTCATAATTCATCCTCCCCCTCCCCCTTGTATGCTTTTTAAATTTCATACGTATCTGTCAGAGCTGCCCGAGGTCCCAGCTCACAAAGGACCAACGCTGCTTCGTTGTTAAGTACAAAAGTCTTTATTGGAGTTCAGTTTCACTTCCAGAGCCACAGCGCGCAGCTCTACGTCTCAACTGTCAGACCGCTGATGCTCCGTCTGAGTCTCCTCCCCCCAGACACCAATTTAAGACTCTAGCCTTACTCCACCTCTTCCTCTGTTCCTTCCGCCTCTGGTTCCGCCTGACCGTTGGGGTCTCGCCCTTTCTAGACTCTTCTGACGCTGAGTCCCCTGAGCCTTCCCCCTCCCTCCGGCGGGCTTTAGGAGCTGGTTCCCCATCCGGGTCTCCTGCTGTCCCCCGCGCCTGTACATTTGAACTTGGCGCGCGCGCCCAGCCAGTAACTTTTCTCCTGACCGTTTCACTGCTGCTGTCACTGCTTCCCCCTCTGGGGGGGCTAGCTGCAACTGACCTCCCCTCCGTTGGAGGAGACGCTGGCCCTGACACATGTGACTCTTCCCCCCCACTACGCTCTGGTGGGGAAACTGGTCCTGATCCCCCACTGCTGCTTTGGGGTTCCCCTCTGGCTCCTTGTTTCTGGTGCGTCCCCCCTGGGACCCCCCTTGCCCTGACCATCGGCGCCCCCTTCTGGGAATCTTCTGATTCGCTGGAGAAGCTCATGGAATCTCTCGGGCCACTGTCATACTCCCCTACGCTGCCCTCGGATTCTTCCCCTTCGCTCTCCATTTCCTCTCTCTCCAGTGCTCCTGCTCCTGAGCCCCTGACAGTATCATTACTGGGTTGTGGTCTGACAGGGATCTATTCAAAATTTCTGCATTCTCCAAGCTCAATATCAATTTTTTCGAAGTCCAGATCGCATCAATTCTCCCACCTGACTTCTTAACTTCAGAAAAATGTGTAATATCATTTATGTTAGGATGTTTAATTCTCCAAGTATCATAAAGATTGAAATTTTCTGTCATTTGGAAGAAGAGTGGTAATCTACCCGATTTAGATAGCCTATCACTGTCCGTTCTATCCATATCAATGGATGTAACTGTTGGGATACTGCCAGGGAGATAAAGCCCATCATGGCCCCCACGTTGTCTCCGGACGTCCATCAATCTCCCGTAGACACGCAGTATCAGCAATTAGCGACACGAGCTCCAGAAAATAGCTTGCCACATTCTAGAACTGATGCACGCTCTATCAGCAGATAATGCACAGCGAAAGATGCACGCAGGAGAGCATTTTCCAAGTTTATTCAGCGTTGGTCAGAACAAAGAAAAAACATGACTGCCTGCTTCGGTCTGCTCAGGCAGAGAGAGAGAAATGAAAGCATAGACACAACAGAAACATCCTGTGAACAGGAAATACGCAGACTCTGTGACTCACAAAGCCTGCTCCCTTTTAAGGTGGAACGGAAATATCCTAACAGTAACTCCATTTAAGTCCCCCATAATTATTATATTTTCACTGGCATAGTCCCAGAGTCTCTCTTCTAAGTTTCTGTAGAATTCTAATTTGTTATTGTTTGGGGCATAAATCCCCACCATTTTTTTTTTCATTTATTTGTATCTCTACCCCTAGGACTCCGCCTTCTTCACCTTGAAATAACAGTTGCGGGTTTAGGATTGGTTTTACATAGATTACCACTCCCCTCTTTTTCTCCATAAATGATACTATATACTCTAGACCCAAATATTTATTTTTTAAAACCCTTATATGCGTATTAGATATATGGGTCTCTTGTAAACATATAATGTCCCATTTTTTCCTCTTTAATATACATTCTATTTTGTTCCTTTTTAATTTTTAAATTTACTGTTCAGCCCAATCACGTTCCAGGAGATACATTTAAACACCATAAAATTTTATGAAATTTTTCAAGTCTTACTTAAGTAATCAAGCGGTGATAGAAAGAAAAAAAGAACAACAGAAAGTAGAAATCGTAATTAAAAGTCTTAGTCTTATCTTGTTTTCATTTTCTCCCTCTTGAAGCTTCTCTCCTAACTCTTCCCAGTACTTCCTCCAGAAGATTCTGGTTTCTTCCACTGATCTGAAAGTTCTTCTCCTCTTTTTATATGTAATATAATAATAAGAGGAAGAGGAAGAGGAAGAGGAAGAGGAAGAGGAAGAGGAAGAGGAAGAGGAAGAGGAAGAAGTAGTTGTCATTATTTATATCCCGCCCATCTGGCTGAGTCTCCCCAGCCACTCTGAGCGGCTTCCAATGAAGTGTTAAAAACAATACAGCATTAAATATTAAAAACTTCCCTAAACAGGGCTGCCTTCAGATGTCTTTTACAGAGAAGATAGTTGCTTATTTCCTTCACATCTGAAGGGAGGGTGTTCCACAGGGCGGGCGCCACTACCGAGAAGGCCCTCTGTATGGTTCGCTGTAACCTCACTTCTCGCAATGAGGGAACCACCAGAAGGATCTCGGTGTCCGGGCTGAATGATGTAAAGGTGAGTCCCTCAGGGAATTCCCATTTGGGTAATATTTTGTTTTTCTTAAGCGCCGATGTAATAAATCTATAATTGTCTCTCCTTTTGAACAGATGGGTCGGGACTTCTTTTATTATCTCAATATGTTTCCCATCTATACACAATGGGTTGTTGGGAGTCATTCTGCAAAGAAACAGTAAAGTTGTTTGTAGCTTTAAGAACTGTTTCTGTGAGCTCTGGGCAGATTGGTTACAGCTGGTCATGACTATAAAAGGAGGAAAGTTGCAGTTTAAACTTTGCCTGCAGGAAAAACACCCACAAGATTTGCTGTTTGTTGCTTTGAAATAAAACCTTTATTTGATTTGGTTTTACACCGGTCTCATGGTGTCATAGCTTCTGTCATCTGCCACCAGAGGTAAAACTCCCTCTAACAAGGGTGTGCTCTGCCCTTCAGCAAGATTTTGTCTCTGAGTAGCCTCAAGTTCAAAAATACTAGACAAACCCCTGGTCCTTTCCTGCTTTTTGACTTGTTCACTCTTCTTCTAAATATTTTCTCAATATCCAGAGACAAGTCCTCTTCCAGTACTCCTAACCAATCTGCCAGGTCTTTCTGTAACTTCGTTGATAGTTCCTCATTTTGGTCCTCTTTAATGCCATGAAAGCGGAGAATCATTTCTCTTTGTCTCATTTCGAGAATGGCAAGAGTGTCCCAGGTCTGCTCTTGTATGCTCTTCAATTCATCAATCACTTCTTTATTTCTCTCCTGAGACTTCCTTGTTTCCTTTTGGTCTACCTGGATTTTTTTCATGGTTTTGTCTTGTTTTTGTGTCCTAATTTTTACCTCTTGGATCGTTTTATCCAGATCTTTATTTTTTTGTAGTTAATTGGTTTACTTGACTGGAGAGGTCCATTATTAAAGTATAATTTTTTTCAATCTTCGTTCCCATATTCTTCACTTTCCCGTCTAGCATTCTAATATTCCCATCTAAAATGGTTATCTTAGCTCCTAATTTTTTCTCAATTCTTTCCTCTCTCTTTATATTTTTTTCCTTCCAATTCAATCTTTATTATTATTATTAAATTAACATTCTTATGTCACATATGTATACGTTATCATATTACATTACAGGGCATATTATAATATAATTTCCAACACGTATATAAAGTTTATATACCAAATTTATGTACCTAAAGAAAGAATAAAATAAAATAAAATAAAAAACAAAGACATAAATCCATTTCAAAATAATATTTGTACCAACACAATGGGCTTCCTGTCAAACTCGTATATTCTTTTTTTTTTTTTTACAAATGAATGTTCACTTATTATTGTATATTTCTTTACATTTTATCTAATACATTCCTATATCAATATGTACCCTTAATCTTGTTTCTCAACTCAATTTCTCTCCAACGTCAATCGAATGCTAGCATAGATAGCAAACTTTTACTATATTTTTGAACATATATCTTATATCTATCACATTTTCCCATAATTTTTTTATTTGAATTGCCTCTCGGGCTATTTGCCAACTGCGCCATTTCAGCAAATTCTTGTAGTTTATTATGCCAGTCCGTTATTGTTGGGACTTCTTCTTCCTTCCACCCCTTTGCCACCAAAGTCTGGGCTGCAGCCGTTGCATATAAGAATACCTCTCTAAAGGCCTTCGGGATGTCCCTGCCAACAATACTTAACAGAAATGTCTCTGGTTTTTTTAGAAAGGTTATTCCAATTTTTTTTTTTAACTCATCGTAAATTAAACCCCAAAACACTTTGATCTTCCTACACGGCCACCACATATGATACATATCGCCATTACTCCCACCATACCTCCAACAGATATTCGCTAAATTATTATACATCTTAGATAATCTTGAGGGGGTGAGGTACCATCTGTGCTGCATCTTTGTCATGGTATTGCCAGAGAATGCAGGGGAGGAGCAGAAACAGGCAGAGGGAGGTGGACAGGAAGTGGTGATTGAGGAAAGAGGGGAAAGCCAGGAGGCGGGACAGCTCGCAGATGTTGAACCAGAGCCTCAGCACCGCACAGGAAGTTCTGGCACAGACAGTGAGACAATGCCTATTCCGTCTGCCAGGGAAAGGAGAGAGTTAAAGAGGAGGGGGGGGCGAGGCATCACGTGAAACTTCCCCGCTTTTTCTGTTGGGGAAGAAGCCGGCGTAAGCCACTCCCAGAATCTGAGCTGGAGATTTAGATGCATTATTGTACTGCGCTGCCTGTACATATGTAAAATAAAGACTGATTATATATATATATATATATATATATATATATATATATATATATAATATAACTGAGTGAGCAGAGGTACTTCGGTACTTCTTGCGAAGAGCATTCACAAGCCATCACAGCATTCTGGGAGTCACCGTTCTCTTTGCAAGGCAGAGGAAAGCTGAGCCATGTAAGACCCATCAAAAGCCAAAAAAGGTACGTCCAAACAGCTGAAGGGAGCAGCTGGGGGAAACGGAGGAGGGTTATCGATGGAGGCGGTCTGGCAGCAGAACCTCTTGTTGCAGGCGCAAGTTGGGGAGCTTGCTGGAAACGCTGATCTGAGTGAGCAGAGGTACTTATTGCAAAGAGCATTCACAAGCTCTTTGTCTTTGGATCATCTATAATTTTTTCTCCTATTTTTAGCCTATTTATCAATTTTTCATTTTCTTTAATTTCCAAGCCAAATATTTGCCGGGTTTATTAGCAAATTTGAAATTATTTTGCTTCCAAATTTTTAATTATTTCTCCATTCTTTCCATTGCCGCTAGTAATTCTTTTGTGTCCATATTATTTTCACTTCCTGCTACTGATGTTCTCCTTGATTGATTTGAGGATGATGTTAAGCTGATCGTTGTCTGTATCTTCCTTGATCCCATTAGAATATCTTCCCTTCAACTCCTCTGTTATTGTCTCCCTTGGTGCTTCCATTCCGTAGAGGGAATTCCCTTTTATATTTTATATTTCCATTCACTTTTGGATGTGTATAGCTTTCTTCTGGCTTTTTACAATTTGTTAAAATAGAGGTTTAAAAGTTGCCCTCTGTCTGTAAGTCCCAATCATTGCTTATTCCACTCTTTTCATTTGTTTAATTTTTATTGTTGCAATTTTAAGGTTGTCCCATAGGTGGCGCTGCAGCCCAGTTGTTCTGTAATTAGTTGTAAGTCCTTTCTTTTTTTCTTTTTTTTCCTTTGCTTTTTATTGAAATTTTCCACAGAAAACAAAAGGCATATAGCAAAAGAAAAAGAAGAAGAAAGAAAAAAGACAAACAAAAAAAGTCAAAATAATCACTCTTATCAATCAATGTTAAGTATCGTCCACTTATTTACATTGTGTTAACACGCATCTTGACCTCCCTCCTATCCTGCTACGGTTTTCTTACATTTTTTCTTCTCCTGCAGTTTCTATGTCTGAAATTTACGCATAACAAGGTTTATGTTAGACCTACTGTAGTTTTTAATATGCTACAATTACTTTCAATATACGTCACAAATTTACTCCACTCTTCAATAAACTTTGTTTCTTTTTGATATCTGATTTTGTTTGTCATTCTTGCTAATTCTGCCAGTGTTTGTAAAAAGCAAAAAAGGAGGAAAAGGTTCTGACCTCCCTTTGTCTCCTCAGCCTGGTCCTCGGACCCTTGTCGGCACAAAAAGAGTCCACGAGAATATCCTTGCAGAGTTTTACTCTTAAAAGTCCTTGTGCAAAACACGACTGAATAACTATACACACCAGCACTAACCAACCAACCCAAACACCAGCCTCAGCAAACTAACATTTCTCACTCTATATATACAACTTGGTGCAGGCCGCTGAGTCATGCTGACCCACCTTTATTCGCATTAAAGAAACAGCGGCCATTTTAGCCGTGACACCCCTCACGGCTCAGCAAAGGCTTGGTAAACAAATCAGCAATATTATCTTGTGACTGACAGTACTCCAGTTTGATTACCCCATTCTGTACACAATCTCTAACATTTGCATGACGGATAGCAATATGTTTTGATGCAGATTTCATTATTTCCGAGCCCGCTAATGCAATGCACGATTGGCTATCTTCATACACTTGGATAGGCAAATCTACTTTACAATCTAGATCTTTTAGTATCTGTATAAACCACATGATTTAATTGCATGCTAGCGACAGGCTCCCATATTCTGCCTCACAGGATGAGGTCGCAACAAATCCTTGTTTCTTTGACCTCCATCCAATTATGGAATTGGCAAACATCATAACCATTCCACTTGTAGATTTTCTGGTAGCTACACAGCTTCCCCAGTCCGCATCAACAAATACTTCTAGTTTTTCATCTTGTGTACTAGATATCTTTAAACATACATTTAATGTCCCCTTTAGATATCTGATAAGCCTTTTCAAAGCACACCAATCAGCAGTACTGGGTTTAGATACACGTTGGCTCAGAACATTTGTAGCACATGCAATGTCTGGCCTTGACTACTGGCTTAAATACAACAGTGATCCTATTTTTGAGTGATACAACTCAGGCTGATCAAATTCATCATCACACACTGTCTTTGGGAAATCTGGTGTCATGGGAGTTTGAACTGGCTTGCAGTTTTCCATGCCAAACTGCTCTATCAAATGAAGAATTTTCTCTTTCTGGTTCAATAGGAAGCTTCCATCAGCTTCCTGCCTTACTTCTACTCCCAAGTAATTGCTTACAGGCCCTAAGGCTTTAAGCTTAAACCTCTATTCCAGTTGGCTTGTGAGCTTCTGGATCTCATCTGTGGAACTCCCTGCCACAAGCAAATAATCAACAAAGACTAAGAGCATTAGATATTTGTTGCCTGTCCCCTTTGTGTACAGGCATGGATCAGCCACACTCCTTTTAAAACCAAGTTTTACAAGGGCTTCATTTAAACACTGGTTCCAACACCTTCCACTTTGTTTGAGACCGTAAACAGCCTTTTTCAAACGCCAGACTGCACCATTCCCCTCTTCAAACCCAGGGGGTTGTCTCATTAACACTTCATGGTCTAAATTTGCATGCAGATATGCAGCATCAACATCAAAATGGTGCACTGCTAGTTGTCTTACAACAGCAATGGAAAGCATTAAACGAAAAGTTTCACTCTTTACAGTGGGAGAAAACACTTCATCATAACTCTCCCCTTTAATTTGAGTGAACCCTCTGCCTACTAATCTGGCTCGAAAACGTGGTTCCCCAGATGCAAGGGTTTTCCTTTTGTAAACCCACTTGCATGACATCACTCTGCCACCAGGTGGCGGCATTATGACCTCAAACACTTTGTTACGTTTAAAAGAGTTCATTTCTTCTTTCATAGCTTGTTCCCACAAAGCACGTTCCCCAGGGGGTAAGTCTAAGACTTCATTATAACTTTGTGGTTCCACACAACTCACATTGCATACTCTCACTCCTCCTAGGGTCAAATGCTGAGGAGGGACGCCCTTGTTTGAACACTGGGAGCATCTAGGCACAACTACTTCTTCTTCCCCCCTTATCTCTGGCTCTTCGTCCTCTTCCTCTAGAAAAGTATTATCTATTGCCATGTCTTTTGGGGAAATCTGTGCCTCCTCCTCATCCTGCTCCTGCGTTGCCAATGGCTGAGAAGAAGCCTATTCTCTTACTTGCAGGGGCAGTAGGCAATCAGAGTTGGCATGGATCGCAGTCCATCTGTCCTGGTCATCAAAGTCTGCACTTTGTGACAGAACCACGCGTCCTGGGCATAAATTGAAATGCCACCCTTTGCCATAGGACTGATATCCCACAAACCGCAGTTTCTGCGCTCTAGCGCCTCCTTTCTGGTGCTGAGCTTTGGGGATATTTACATGTGCCCAAGAACCCCAGTTATGGCAGATGATCTAGTTTTGACGTTACAGGAGCCAGAATCTAGTACTAAAAGAGTTTTAGAACTAATTCAAGAATTTGGTCAGGTGGCAGGATTTAAATTGAATAAGACCAAAACTAAGGTTTTAGAGAAAAATATGACATTGTTTGAAAAAGAGAAATTTCAGAATGAAACAGGTCTGTCTGTGGTGAGGAAGGTGAAATATCTGGGGATTAATATGACATCTAAAAATGGGAACTTATTTAAAAATAATTATGAGAAATGCTGGTCAGAAGTGAAAAAAGATCTCGAAACATGGTCAAATTTGAAGCTTTCCTTGATGGGTCGAATAGCAGCTATAAAGATGAATGTATTGCCTAAAATGTTGTTTTTGTTTCAAACATTACAAATTGTGGACAAGATGGAATGTTTTAAGAAGTGGCAGAAAGATATTTCTAAATTTGTCTGGCAGGGCAAGAAGCCTAGGATAAAATACAAGATTTTGACTGATGCAAAAGAAAGGGGTGGCTTCGCCCTGCCAGACTTCAGACTCTATTATGAGTCAGCAGCATTCTGCTGGTTGAAAGACTGGCTGCTTCTGGAAAACACAGACATTTTGGATTTAGAAGGTTTTAACAATGTGTTTGGATGGCATGCATATTTGTGGTATGATAAGGTCAAAGCTCATAAAGCGTTTAAGAATCACATTGTTAGGAGATCTTTGTTTAATGTTTGGACTAGATATAAGGATTTACTGGAAAACAAAACCCCAAGGTGGTTGTCACCAATGGAAGCGAAAGCTCAGAAAAAACTCAATATGGAGGCCAGTTGGCCAAAATATTGGGAAATTTTGGAGCAAGAAGGAGATAGACTGAAATTGCAGAGTTTTGAGAAATTAAAAAACAAAGTCCGAGACTGGTTACATTACTTTCAGATAAGGGAGGCATATAATTTGGACAGGAAAATTGGCTTCCAGGTGGAAAAATCTAAATTAGAAACAGAAGTGCTAGAACCTAAAACTAAGATTATGTCAAAAATGTATAACTTGCTGCTGAAATGGAATACACAGGATGAAACGGTTAAGTCAGCTATGATTAAATGGGCACAAGATCTTGGACATAACATCATGTTTGCTGATTGGGAACAGTTATGGACCACAGGTATGAAATTCACGGCATGTAATGCCTTAAGAGAGAATATTATGAAAATGATATACAGGTGGTACATAACCCCAGTCAAGCTCGCAAAAATATATCATTTGCCCGATAATAAATGCTGGAAATGTAAGGAAGTGGAAGGTACATTTTTTCACCTATGGTGGACGTGCCCAAAGATCAAGGCCTTTTGGGAAATGATTTATAATGAAATGAAAAAGATATTTAAGTATACTTTCCTGAAAAAACCAGAGGCTTTTCTCTTGGGTATAGTCGGCCATTTGGTGCCAAAGAAGGACAGAATCTTTTTCATGTATGCTACAACGGCAGCAAGAATACTTATTGCAAAGCACTGGAAGACTCAAGATTTACCCACTCTGGAAGAATGGCAGATGAAGTTGATTGACTGTATGGGACTGGCAGAAATGACCGGCAGAATCCGCGACCAGGGAGAAAAGTCAGCAGAAGAAGATTGGAAGAAATTTAAGGAATATCTACAGAAATACTATAAAATTAATGAACTTTGAAAAGATGTTGGTTTGAACTTTGGTGGTCTCCAGCTGTTATGATAAAGATAATGGGGATCATAATTGTTTCTGTTACTAAATTTAAAAAAAAAAGTTGAGTGGAATATAAGGTGATATTTTAAAAGGAATGTTAAGAGATTAGGATTTGCTGAATTAACAAATTGAACTAGAGAACAAGAAGGGGAGGTATGAGGAAGTCAAAGAAACATGTGACTGAAAATTGTTATTGAAACTGAATTGTTTTTAATATTTTTCTTTTTCTTTTTCTTTTTGTCTTTATATAAAATTGGAAAATTTAATAAATATTCATTTTTAAAAAAAAGAACCCCAGTTATGGAGCATTGTCCACTCTGGTTCTTTCCCAAACAACACACGATAAGGAATATCTTTTATAGAGCTAGACGAGGTTCTATTAATCAAAAAGTTCGCTGTCAGAAAAGCCTCGCCCCACAGCCTATGGTTGTGGCCCAATCCTGCATCCACTAGCAGGCAGTCCTTTATTGACTGTATTACAGCCCCACGTCTTTCACACAGACCATTTTCAGCAGGGCTATAAGGGTTAGTCAAGCGATGAGTGATCCCCTTACGTCGCAACCATGTCCCAAATTGTTTGTTCAGAAATTCTCCGCCCCTATCTGTTTGCAACTGCACAACAGGGCGAGCGAAGAGCTTTTCAGCTTGGGCAACCCATTCTCTGAATGTGGGGAAACACTCAGATTTCTGCTTTAACAAAAACAACTAACTAAAACGTAATTTATCATCTATTACCAGAAAAGCATATCTGACGCCCCCTTCAGTCTTCTGTGGAAAAGGGCCTATCACATCACAATGGACAAGTTCTAAAACCTCTTTAGATACTCTGTCACTTTTAGAAGCCACAGGCTTCCTCTTAGATTTGGCCATTTTACATACATTGCAATCTAGGAAACAGTTACAGCTATTTACTTTTAGATTTTTGCACACCTTTTGCATTTCTGAAAGCACACGGAAATTGGCGTGACCCAGTTTTCCGTGCAGTTCATGTACACACCCCTTATGAACTGGCAAATTATCCTGAACCACCTGGGCTGCTTTAACAGGCTTGTCCTGCATTACATATAACCCATTTTCCAACTTTGCATGGCCACATACCTGAGTTCCATTCTTTATCAGACAGCCATCCTGCGTGAAGTTAACACTATACCCTGCATTAATCAAACAGCTTACAGACAGTAAACAATAGTCCAAACTGCTGACAAACAGAGTCTCTGGTAGAGTAGTGTTCAAGCACTGCAGGAAACATGTTCCCTGGCCATCAATCTTGCTTCTACGACCATCAGCAAGATAGATTGAGTCTTTTCCATAAGCTGGCTTCCCCAGGGTCTTAAAGTCCTCCCGACGGTTGCAGATAATACTGCTGCTCCCAGAGTCCAGCAACCATGTTCCTCGAGGTATCTTCCTCTCCTCCCGAGAAAATGCAGACACAAACTGAGCAGAACGCGTGTTCTTTCCTGAAGAGAACCCCTTCTGCTTACGTTTCTGCGTCGATTGCTGTCTCTGCTCCACGTCGTCTCCTGGAAGTCTTGCCCTGCATTGACGTTGGAGATGCCCGGGTTGGTTGCATCTATAGCACCTCCTCACCGCCATGGCCAAGTCCAAACCTTGGCGTTGCTCCATTGGCAGATTCTGCTGCTGGCCCCCTCGACTGTAACTCCTCCGCTCTTGGAGTTCAGCCTGTTTATCTGACCTTCTTTCTGCTTCTTCGGTCAATCTTCCAACCACATACTCAAGGGTCAGATCTCGGGGACGCATACTCTCCATGCTGTTAATCACAGGCAACCAGCTTTCAGGCAAACTTGAAAGGATAATGTAGGTTTGGTCAGTCTCATCATAACGCTTACCTCTCTGCTGTAGTTGAAGAAACAGAGATTTCAGCGTTTGAAGATGAGTTCCCAAACTCTCACCTTCTTTCATAACAGTCCTGAACAGCCTTCTGGTCAGAGAAATGATAGTTCCAGCAGTTTCTCTGACATGCATTGCCCTTAATAAATTCCAGCACTCAAACGCTGTGCTGGCATTTGCTACATGCAATAACTGAGAGTTGCACAAACACAGCATAATTTGGGCACCGGCCCTTTCATCCAGCCGTTTTTTCTCAGCAGTGTCCCGTCTCAAAACCTCAGTTTCAACACAGTCCCATAGTCCATCTCTCCTTAGCAACTGCTGCATTTTAATTGACTAACTCAGCCAGTTGTGAGAGAAGTTCAAAAGGGATGCCTCCCCCAATATTTACAACTTGGGAAGACTGGAAATCTGCCATCTCTGCTGGTGCTTGCTGAGCCCCTTCTGTGGGGCCTCCAGCAATCTCTCCTGACTCTCTCTTTAGAGTCCGACTGGATGATCCTGGCTGGCACTCACTGGCTTCTAGATGCTGCCTCTGTTGACCCTCAGGTCCCGCCTGGCTCTGCAACTGGTGTAGCCGCTCTGTGAGTCGCCTACTGTGGTCCTCTAGTAGTTCAAACTGTTCCAGTAGCCGACGCTGAGTGCTTTCCTGATCCTCAGATCCTAGCCGCTCCAGCGTCGCTGCAGACAGTTACAGCTTGCCACCAACTGCTCCAACGCACAGCCACTGGCTCCATACACCACCAGGACTCACCAGCTCCCTGCTGAGATGCTGTCATTCGTTTTGCACTCTGCACATGCTCAGAAACACTGGGCCCATAACCTGTCAGTGTTTGTAAAAAGCAAAAAAGGAGGAAAAGGTTCTGACCTCCCTTTGTCTCCTCAGCCTGGTCCTTGGACCCTTGTCGGCACAAAAAGAGTCCACGAGAATATCCTTGCAGAGTTTTACTCTTAAAAGTCCTTGTGCAAAACACGACTGAATAACTATACACACCAGCACTAACCAACCCAAACACCAGCCTCAGCAAACTAACATTTCTCACTCTATATATACAACTTGGTGCAGGCCGCTGAGTCATGCTGACCCACCTTTATTCGCATTAAAGAAACAGCGGCCATTTTAGCCGTGACAAATTCTGCATATTCAAATAATTTTGTTTGCCAATCCGTGATCGTGGGAATCTCGACTGATTTCCATTTTTGAGCTATCAATATCCTAGCTGCCGTTGTCGCGTACTGAAATAAATTCTGGTCTTTTCTTTTAATTTCATCCCCAATTATTCCTAAGAGGAATGCCTCTGGTTTTTTTAAGAAGGTGTACCTAAAGATTTTTTTTAATTCATTATATATGAGCTCCCAAAATTTTTAAATTTTGTCACACGCCCACCACATGTGGTAAAAATCCCCCTCCTTCTGTTTACATCTCCAGCACACTTTATTTCCACTTTTATACATTTTATCCAATTTTACCGGTGTGGTGTACCAACGATACATCATTTTCTCTAAATTTTCCCTTAGATTGACACACACTGTAAATTTCATTCCTGAGCAAGGAAGATTCCTGGCAATTGAAATTCAAGTTCAAGGAGAGAAATTTCTGATCGTAGGAATTTATGCACCGAATGAGGGGAAATCGGAATTTTTTAAGAAGTTGCATGAGACCTTATTGGACTATTTGGATTACAATCTGATTTTGATGGGGGACATGAATGGAGTAGTATCTACAAACATGGACAAGGCACAAAGACAGGTAGTTACCAAGGATGGTAGACTACCAAAAACTTTTTTTGAGATGACAGACAATATGGACTTAGTGGACATTTGGAGAACAAAGAACCCCTTGGGAAGAGAGGGAACCTTCTTTTCTGAAGCCAAGATGACATGGACTAGAATCGACCAAATATGGGTAACTAGAGGAATGGCACCAAAGATAAAGAAAGTGGAAATCTGCCCAAAAACTTGCTCCAACCATAACACTGTAAGGATGGAGATGAAGCAAATATCAACTGGCTCCTTCAGATGGAGGATGAATGACACCTTATTTGGAGATGAAGAAGTGTATAAAAAGGCCCAAAAAACTTTGAGAGATTATTTTGAAATAAATATGAACACTAAAGTAGAAAAAAGAGTAATCTGGGACGCAAGCAAAGCTGTTATGAGAGGGTTTTTGATACAACAGAATGCAATAAAGAAGAGAAGTCAAAATGAGAAGAAAGATAAAATTTTGGAGAAAATAAAAGAAAGTGAGAAGAAATTGAGGGCAAAACCAAAGTCGCAGGAGATCTTGAGAGAAATAAAACTATATCAAGTACAATATATGGAAATGATGAATCAGGAAATAGAATGGAAAATTAAACAAATGAGACAAAAAACATTTGAATCAGCTAATAAATGTGGGAAATTGTTGGATTGGCAAATGAAAAAAAGACAAAAATTAAATACTATTACAAATTTAGAAGTGGAAGGAAAGAACATACATAACCCAAATGAGATTAGAAATTGTTTCCAGAGGTATTTTAAACAATTATAATCACAAGGGCCACAGAAAGAAATGGATATAGACCGATTTTTGAAGACAAATGGATTACAAAAAATCTCTCAAGAAAGTAAATTAATGTTGAACTATAAAATATCTGAACAGGAAGTAGAAGGTGCCATTCAAAATATGCAATTGGGCAAATCTCCAGGACCGGATGGGCTGACTTCTAGATATTATAGATCTTTGAAAGAGTGGTTATTACAACCTTTGAAGGAAGTCTGCAATGAAATTCTGGAAGGGAAGAGGGCACCAGAGTCGTGGAAAGAGGCGTATATTACACTTATACCGAAAACAGAGACGGAAAAGACTCAGCTTAAGAACTACCGCCCTATATCGTTACTTAATGTGGATTACAAAATTTTTGCTGACATTTTGGCCAAGAGATTGAAAAAAGTATTGATGGAAGAGATTCATAAAGACCAAGCGGGCTTTCTCCCGGGAAGACATTTGTCTGATAATTTGAGGAACATAATTGATATCCTGGAAAAACTAGAAGTGAATATAAACACTAAAGCAGTTCTGATATTTGTGGACGCGGAGAAAGCCTTTGACAATATCTCTTGGAGTTTTATGAAAAAGAACCTACAGGGGATGGGGGTAGGCCAAAGTTTTGAAAATGGTATAGGTGCAATATATTCTGAACAAAAGGCTAAATTAATTGTAAATAATGTGGTGACGGAAGAATTTAAGATCGAAAAAGGGACACGACAGGGGTGCCCAATCTCCCCATTGCTTTTTATATCGGTCCTGGAGGTTCTGCTGAATATGATTAGAAGGGACCGGTTGGTTAAAGGTATACAGGTCAGAGCCAAACAGTACAAATTGAGAGCATTTGCAGATGACCTAGTTATTGACGTTACAGGAGCCAGAATCTAATACTAAAAGGGTTTTAGAACTAATTCAAGAATTTGGCCAAGTGGCAGGATTCAAACTGAACAAGTCAAAAACTAAGGTTTTAGAGAAAAATTTAACACCGATTGAAAGAGAGAGGTTTCAGAATGAGACAGGTCTGACTGTGGTCAAGAAAGTGAAATACTTGGGGATTAACATGACAGCAAAAAATGGGAACTTATTTAAAGATAATTATGAAAAATGTTGGACGGAAGTGAAAAAAGACTTAGAAATTTGGTCAAATTTGAAGCTTTCCTTGTTGGGTCGAATTGCAGCTATAAAGATGAATGTATTGCCTAGAATGCTGTTTTTGTTTCAAACACTGCAAATTGTGGACAAGATGGATTGTTTCAAGAAGTGGCAGAAAGATATCTCTAGATTTGTCTGGCAGGGCAAGAAGCCCAGAATAAAATTCAAGATATTAACTGATGCAAAGGAAAGGGGTGGATTTGCCCTGCCAGACTTTAAACTTTACTATGAAT
This sequence comes from Podarcis filfolensis, assembly GCF_964270895.1. Lineage (NCBI taxonomy): Eukaryota > Metazoa > Chordata > Lepidosauria > Squamata > Lacertidae > Podarcis > Podarcis filfolensis. Next base: position 17,830,681 of record NC_139619.1, read on the forward strand.
CAGCAGCGTTCTGCTGGTTGAAAGACTGGCTGCTTCTTGAGAACACAGACATTTTGGATTTAGAAGGTTTTAACAATGTTTTTGGGTGGCATGCATATTTGTGGTACGACAAGGTTAAAGCACATAAAGCATTTAAGAACCATATTGTCAGGAAAGCTTTGTTCAATGTTTGGATAAGATATAAGGATTTATTGGAAAATAAAACCCCAAGGTGGTTGTCACCAATGGAAGCAAAAGCCCAGAAAAAGCTCAATATGGAGGCCAAATGGCCGAAATATTGGGAAATTTTGGAACAAGAGGGAGATAGACTAAAACTGCAGAGTTTTGAGAAACTAAAAAACAAAGTGCGAGATTGGCTTCATTATTATCAGATAATGGAGGCATATAATTTGGACAAGAAAATTGGCTTCCAGGTGGAAAAATCAAAATTAGAAACAAAACTGTTAGAACCCAAAACTAAGATTTTGTCAAGGATGTATAACTTGCTGTTGAAATTGAATACTCAGGATGAAACGGTGAAATCTGCTATGATTAAATGGGCACAAGATGTCGGACACAACATTATGTTTGCTGACTGGGAACAGTTGTGGACCACAGGTATGAAATTTACGGCATGTAATGCCTTAAGAGAGAATATTATGAAAATGATATACAGGTGGTACATGACCCCAGTCAAGCTTGCAAAAATATATCATTTGCCCGATAATAAATGTTGGAAATGTAAAGAAACTGAAAGTACATTCTTTCACCTTTGGTGGACGTGCCCAAGAATTAAGGCTTTCTGGGAAATGATCTATAATGAAATGAAAAAGGGTTTTAAATATACCTTCCTGAAGAAACCAGAGGCCTTCCTTCTGGGCATTGTCGGCCAATTGGTGCCGAAGAAGGACAGAACTTTTTTTATGTACGCTACAACAGCAGCAAGAATACTTATTGCAAAGTATTGGAAGACACAAGATCTACCCACTTTGGAAGAATGGCAGATGAAGGTGATGGACTATATGGGATTGGCGGAAATGACTGGCAGAATCCGAGACCAGGGAGAAGAGTCGGTGGAAGAAGATTGGAAGAAATTTAAAGACTATCTACAGAAATATTGTAAAATTAATGAATGTTAGAATGATGTTGGATAGAAATTAAGTGGTTTCCAGCTGTAATGCTTTAAGAGAATATGAAAAAAGGGTTATAAATAGGTAAAAACATAATTAAAATGATGTTGGATTGGAAATAAGTGGTATTAGCAATAAAGTTAATAAGAATATGCAAAAATGAATTGATCATGGATGAAAATACAGAGTTATAAAATGTTAAGATATAGAGTTAAGATAAACGAAAGAGGGTAAGGATTTGCTGATTTGATTATTTAAATGGGAATACAAGAAGGGGAGGTGTGAGGAGGTCAAAGAAACAAGCAAATGAGTTTTAAGTTATGAAAAATGGAATTGTTTTTAATTTTTCTTATTTTTTCTGTGTTTTTATATGTTGTATCTTTATTTTTCTTTTTCTTTTATTATGTGTTCTTGCATATTTGTTTTTGTAAAACTTTAATAAATATTTCTTTAAAAAAAATAAAAATTCATTCCTCTATTCCATAACCTCTCCCACTTGTCGTACTCTATATTATGTCCAACGTCCATGGCCCATTTTATCATTACCTCCTTTACTACTTCTTTTGTGTCCCATTCTAACAACAAATTATACATCTTGGCTAAAAGTTTAGTTTTCTCTTCTAATACTTCTGTCTGGTATCTAGATTTTTTCTCATTCATCCCCAATTTTTTGTCCTCATTCCAAAGTGCATTTATCTGATGGTATTGCAACCAACCTGTTAATCTGTCTTTCAGTTCATCATATGATTTAATCTTCCAACCTTTTTCCGCTTTAATCAATATGTCTTCATATGTTAGCCTTTTCTCTTCCATGTTCACTTTTTTTATCGTTAGGATATCTGTCAGAGATAACCACCAAGGAGTGTTCTTTTCTAAAAGTTTCTTGTTTTTTTCCCAAATTTCAAGCAATGCTCCTCTGAAAATATGATTGGAAAATCCTTTATGGACCTTCCCTTTGTTGAGCCACAAGTAAGCATGCCAACCATATCTATTGTTAAAGCCTTCTAAGTCTAACAAATCCAAATTCTCCAGAGTAATCCATTATTTAAGCCAACACAGGCTGGAAGCCTCATAATATAATCTTAGGTTTGGCACGGCAAAGCCCCCTCTTTCTCTCCTATCTGTTAGTATTTGAAACTTAATTCTTGGCCTTTTTGCCTGCCATATAAATTTTGAAAGACTTTTTTGCCATTTCTTAAAGATCGAAGATCCCCTAATTACCGGGATAGTTTGAAATAAGAACAGCATTTTCAGGAGGATATTCAACTTGATTGCCGCCATCCTTCCAGACTGTCAGGGAACTGACATCAGAGCCAGAGGTGGAGGCAAGGCTCCCAAGCGATGCTGGAGAAGGGCCCAGCAGGGAGAGAGGGAGCTCATCGGCTGGGGAAGGAAATCAGCGTAACACCAGGGATAAAGGGGGGCAGATGGGGGAATCGGCGAGGGGGCTCCAGGACTCCTCGCCGGAGACCAGCGGGGAGAGCACGGGTCCTCCGCTACCCACACCCACCCTGCGCAGAAGACTTCCACGCAGGGAAAGTAGGCGTAGACTTGGCGTCAAAGAACTTCTTTGCTGGAAGAGGTTCAAGAAACGCCCACTGACGGATTCTGCTAGCGACTGAAACAGCCACGAAGTGAAGGGCTGTCCAGCCAGAAAAAGGTTTAACCAGGCAACCTAGCCAGGAGTGGCAGCAACTTACGCACGAGCAACCCCATATAACCATTACACGGACCATGAAAGTTTTAACCTATTCCATATATCTAGATCTTTTTTAATCTCTTTCCACATAGGTGTATAATTATCGCTAATTAGATTGATATTTTTTGAAGTTAGCCAGATACCTAAATACTTGACTTTTTTGTGACCTTAATTCCACATTCCTGTTCTATGTTCTCTTTTGTATTCCTATCTATATTTTTCACCAACATTTTAGTCTTTGTTTTATTTAGTTTGAAACCAGATACTTTGCCAAATTCATCTAATTGTTCCAAAACTTTACCGATGCTTATTTGTGGTTCTTCTAACGATAACACTAGGTCATCCGCATAAGCTTTCAATTTATATTCCTTTGTTCCAACTTTAATCCCCCGTATCTCTGGCGTAGATATCACCTTATTCGCTATGACCTCTAAAACCATTATGAATAGTAAAGGGGAGAGAGGGCAACCTTGTCTTGTTCCTTTCATAATGCTAAATGTGTCTGTCAAATTGTTGTTAACAATTAATTTAGCTGTTTGGTTAGAATAGATCGCCTTTATACCTTTTATGAAGTTGCCCTCTATCCCCATTTCCTCCATAGACTTTAACAAAAACTGCCATGAAACGTTATTGAACGCTTTTTCAGCATCTATAAACAATAAGGTATTTCATTTTTGACTTCCAGATATTCTATGATATTTATAATATGTCTGACATTATCCTTTAGCTGTCTATTTGGAAGGAATCCGGCTTGGTCTTATGTATAACATCTTTTAAGCAATTTTTAAGTCTATTTGCCATTATTCCCGCAAAGATTTTATAATCATTGTTCAGCAATGAGATAGGTCTGTAATTTTTTATGTTCAAACTGTCCGTGTCAGGCTTGGGAATCAAGGTTATATGTGCATCCTTCCACGTGTCTGGTAAGTTCCCTCCTTGCAAAATTCTGTTCATCACCTCACGTAGCACCGGGGTTAGTTGATCCCCCAGTGTTTTATAATATTTGGCCGATAAGCCATCTGGGCCTGGGGCTTTGCCCAGCTTCATCTTATTTATTGCCTCTTTTACTTCTTTCGTAATTGGTTTGTTCAGCTGTATTTTTTCTTTTTTTATATAATAATTTTTATTACATTTTCCATTATACAAATTCACCATATCAAAGAATTTTCACAAATTTCAACTTTTTAGACTTCCATCAGCTTCTCTGCAAATCATCCATATTTTTTACAAACTTTGCGCATTCTCTAAATTTAATATTGCCTTTTAGTATACCCTTACTATCCTGTTCCTTTTTAACAATACTCCTCTAACTTTCACAAAACTTCTTTAAATCCCACTAGCGTTGTTTGTTCATCACATATACTTTTCAGATATTCTGTGAATTTCCCCCAGTCCTCGATGAACTTGTGATCCCATTGATATCTAATCTTCCCAGTTAGTTTGTCCAATTCTGCATAGTCCATAAGTTTCATTCTCTACTCTTCAAGGGTCGGTAGTTCCTCCTGTTCCCATTTCTGGGCCATTAATGTTCTCGCTGCCGTTACTGCGTATTGAAAAAGTTTATAGTCCCTTCTATTTATCTCACTTCCTGTTATTCCTAACAGAAAGGCTTCTGGTTTCTTTACAAATGTATATTTCAACATCTTTTTCAACTCATTATATATCATCTCCCAGAAACCCTTCACCTTCTTACATTCCCACCACATGTGATAAAATAAACCTTCTTTTTCTTTACATTTCCAACACTTATTACATGTTTTAAACATTTTTGCTAACTTAACCGGTGTGATATACCATCTATATACCATTTTCATGATATTCTCCTTTAACGCAGTACATGCTGTAAATTTTATATTTTCATTCCATACTTTTTCCCAGTCATCCAATTGTATATTATATCCAAAATCTCTGGCCCAGTGTATCATAACCGACTTTACTTCCTCATCCATCGTATGCCATTCCAACAACATTTTATACACTTTTGACAATATCTTATAATCATTATTTATTATCTCTATTTGAAATTTCGATTCCTTTTCTGCATATCCACTCTCTTTAAAATCCTTTTTGAACATTTCATTTACCTGAAAATAATGCAACCAATCAAACACATATTCTTTTACTTGTTCATATGGCTTCATTTTCCATTTTCCTCCTTCTTTGATTATTAATTCTCCATATGTAATCCAATTCCGTCTCATATTAATTTTCTTTACACTCATAACCTCTAATGGAGACAACCAGTGTGGAACTTTTGGTTCTAGTAGGTTTTTATACCTATCCCATATTTCTATTAAAGATCTCCGGAAGATATGGTTCTCAAAACCTTTATGACTTTTCTTATTCTCCAACCATAAATACGCGTGCCATCCAAATCTGTTATCAAATCCTTCTAAATCTAACAATTTGTTGTTTTTTAATTTTATCCATTCCTTTAACCAACAGAGACAAGACACTTCGTAACATAATTTCAAGTCTGGCAGGGCAAAGCCTCCTCTTTCCTTCGCATCTGTTAATAACTTAAATTGTATTCTCGGCTTTTTACCCTGCCAGATATATCTTGAAATTACTCTTTGCCAGTCTTTGAAAATCGTTGTCCCTTTAATTATTGGAATCATTTGAAATAAAAATAACATCTTTGGAAGTACACTCATTTTAATCGTTGAAATTCTGCCCCCAAAAGAGAGTTTCATCCTTCCCCACACCTCCAGATCTTTTTTAATTCCATTCCACACCGGTATATAATTATTTTGAAATAAGTCAATATTTTTAGATGTTAACCATATTCCCAAATATTTTACTTTCTTCGCCACTTCAATCCCTGTTTTTTGTTGCATTGTTTCTGTTACACTGTGATCCATATTTTTTACAATTACTTTAGTTTTTTTCTTGTTTAATATAAACCCAGCCACTTTACCAAATTGCTCAATCTCCTCCAGCACTTCATTTAAACTTTTTAACGGATCTTCTATCATTATTACCAGATCGTCTGCAAAGGCTTTAACTTTATATTCATTCTGACCTACTGTCACCCCTTTTATTAATTCATTTTGTCTAATTGAACTCAGAAGGACTTCCAGGACCGTTATAAATAACAATGGCGAGAGAGGACATCCCTGCCTTGTACCTTTCAATATCTTTACTTCTTCCGTAATTACATTATTCACAATCAATTTTGCTCTCTGTTCTGTATAAATCGCCCTTATTCCGTTATAAAAATCTTTCCCCACCTCCATATACTCTAAATTTTTTAGCATGAATTCCCATGATATATTATCAAAGGCCTTTTCCGCATCCACGAACATCAATATAGCTTGTTTCTCATTCCTAGCAGTCAGATACTCCAGAGTATTAATTATATTTCTAACATTATCTTTCATCTGTCTGCCTGGAAGAAAACCTGCTTGATCTTCATGAATAATTTCTTGCAAAACCTTTTTCATTCTTTTTGCTAATATTCCTGAGAAAATTTTATAATCTGTGTTCAGCAATGAAATCGGCCTATAGTTCTTTACTTGTGTTAAGTCGGAATCTTGCTTAGGGATAAGTGAAATAAAGGCTTCTTTCCATGTTTCCGGAATATCTTTTCCCTTCAAAATATTATTCATAAGTTCTTTCAGTGGCGCCGTCAGGGTATGCCTCAATTCTTTATAATATCTTGACGTAAATCCATCTGGTTCAGGAGCCTTTCCTTTTTTAAATTCTTTTATAACCTCTGTTATTTCCTCACTCTCAATTGGGGCATTCAGTCTGTCTTTCTTTTCTGTCGGGATCTTTTGCACCTTTTTTTCTTTTAGATATTTTTCTATTTTCCTCATATTATTATTCTCTCTATTTCTGTACAGATGGCTATAAAAGTCCAAGAATCCTTTTCTGATGTCTTTCGGGTTTTCTATCTCTTCTCCATTCACCATAATTTTACTGATTGCATTTTGTTCCTTTCTTTTCTTAATTTGCCACGCAAGCCATTTGCCTGACTTATTAGCAAACTCAAAATTTCTTTGTCTTAACTTTTTAATGTTCCATTCCACCTCTTTATTTATTATCATTGCAAATTGCGTTTGCAAAACTTTAATATTTTGTTTTATTTTTGAGTTATTAGGTTTCTTGATTAATTTTTGTTCATTGTCCATTATTTGTTTCAAGATTTCTTTCTTTCCTTTCTCTCTATACTTATTTTTAATTGCGTTCTGTTGAATGAAGAATCCTCTCATTACCGCCTTACTTGCATCCCAAACTGTACTCATCTTCGTGCCTTTATTACAATTGTCCATAAAATATTCCATCAACTTCTTTTGTGCATCCTGTAGGATTTTTTGATCGTCTAAGAGGTAATCATTAATTCTCCATCTGAATGATCTTTCTTCATAACCTTTAATCTCCAATTTTATTGGACTATGATCTGAAATTACTCTTGGTTGGATTTCAATTTGTAGAATTCTTGGAGTTAGTTCGTTTGAGACCCAAATTTGATCTATTCTTGACACTGACTGATTTGGTTCCGAGTAAAATGTAAACTGTTTCTCTAATGGATGTCTGAGTCTCCAAATATCAATTAAATTACAGTTCTTCGTTATTGAAAAGAAAGTCTTAGGTAGTTTTCCTTCTTTGCTAACTTCTTTATCTCTTAATCTGTCCATTTCCACTGAAACTACTCCGTTCATGTCTCCCATTACTATAATTTTTTGATCCATATATTCAAATAGTCTTTCTTCTAAATTTTTATAAAAATCAGTCTTATTTCCATTAGGTGCATAGATCCCGACAATTATTAGTTTTTCGCCTTGCCATTTGATCTGGACAGCAATAATTCTTCCTTCTTCATCCTTAAAAATTTGCTGGGCTTCAATTTTATTTCTTACATATAATACAACCCCTCTCTTTTTCCCTTTATCGGAAGATATGAATTCATTTCCTAATCTTTTATTAATCAAAATTTTTCTGTTTTCTTGCCACATGTGTCTCTTGCAGACAAATAATGTCCAAATTTTTCCTTTTTAAATATTGTTCAACTTTATTTCGTTTTTTCCTATCATTCATTCCATTAATGTTCCAGTTCCATAATTTCAGCGCCATAATGACCTCCTGATTAAAATTAAGTTATTATTTTTTATAATCTATCAACTTCTTGTTCTTCTTCTTCTTGTTGTTCCTCTTCCGTCTTTTCCCCGTTCTCCTCCTCCTTCTCTTCCAAATGCTTCCCTCCTAAGGGACCTACTCCTCCGACTGCTCTTTTTACTTCTTCCTCTTCTGCTGTTAATTCCTTGTATCTTCTCTGAAATTTGCCTGTTTCCTCTGGGCTAGTACGTCTGTGCTTCTTACTTTTATAAAAAAAGAAAATCCCTTCCGGGAATTCCCATTTAAATTCAATCTTGTTCTTCTTAAGAATTTGGACCAGTGGTTTGTATGGGCCTCTTCGTTTCAACAATCTTATTGGGATGTCTTTAAAGATGATTATATAGTTCCCATCAATATTTAGTCTTTTTTCTCTGTTATTTTGGAGTATCAAATTTCTCATTTCTCTGTCTTTAAAGGTAATTAGGCAATCTCCTGGAACTTTCCTTGATTTTGTTGTTCTTACTCTCATCCTAAATGCATTCTGCACTGTTCTCGCAACCTCTTCATTTTGTAGCTCCAACCATTGTGCTATCTCTGTTATTAATTTATCTCTAATATTCTCTCCTTGAACCTCAGGCACAGCTCTCAGCCTGAGGTTCACTTCCCTCTGCCTCAGTAAGGTCATGGCAATTGCATCCCATATCTCCTCCTGTGACTTATTGATTTCTGATAGCCCCACTTTGATTTTCTCTTCTTCACGCTTCACTTCCTTCATTTCAATTCTTGTCTTCTTCATCCCTTCCTCTAGGGATTGTGTTCTTTTAGATACCTCTTTGATTTGCCCTTTCAGCTGATTTACTGTCTCATCAATTTTTTAATCCATTTTTCCAATTCTCGTATCTATTTGTTCTAATTTTTCTTCTAAGTTCTTTTCACTTTGCCTGCTTTCTGCAAACATTTTTTTAAATTTCTCCCTTGAAGTCTGATTCTTGCTTTGATCCTCTTCTATCTGCTGGTGTTCCCCCCTCGCCTCCTTTCTTCGGTTGGTGAGACATTTCCACAAATCTACTTTAAACACTTCTCACGTAGTAATCCAAATTAAATTTATGAAAATAAATTCCCACCACCACTTGATAAACAACCTTGTATAAACCTAACCCAAGGCACAAATATATCCAATTAAATTCAATTTTGGTATTTTATATATTATTAAATTTGTAATTTAGTCCTTTATTAATTCCAATTTCAAATCTTCACTTTTAATGTCCAATTATCTTCAGCCCAATCGGATCCTTAAACTTAGGAAGAATAAGAACTTAAAACACAAACCAAATGAATATGTTCTTCTTGCCACCAATTAGGCTATTCCCTTTAGAAATCTTAGTAGTCCATTTATAATCCCATTTGTAATCCAATTTTGTTCCAGCTGTGCCACCAAAAAAGTTTATTCTTCTCAAAAAATCCAAAGTTTAAAATCTTCTGCCACCAATTAGGCTATTCCTTTCCGATCCTTTATAATCAGGTTGTAATTCGAATTGTAATCCAATTTAAAATTTGTAATCCAATTTAATTTTGTAATCCACTTTAGTCTTTTAATTGTGCCAAAAAATTAAAAAATAATAATCTCCAAATATTTGTATCCAAATAAAGGGTAATGTAATCCTTCTTAAAGTTAAACCACACTTATATCCAGATGAAGAAGATCCAAGTAGATACTTCACAAAAAGCCCAATAATGAGGAAAAGAAAGAAAAACCAGAAAAGCCCAACCCCTTCTGGAGGGGCAAAAAATACACAAAACCAAAGAGAACAAGAAAAAAAGGTGACAAAAACAAGTTGTAATTTCTCTTCTGTCCACAGGGGGCCCAGGCTCCAAAAAGTTAAGTGAGAAGTCTACAAGTCAAACTTTACTTAGAGGTTTTTCTAAAAATAAAAAAAACCAAATGGTAATAATGGCCAATGAAAATATAAAATAAATCCACCTAAATAATAATCCCCCCAAAGAGAATATGCAGAAATGCCCAAAATAAAGAGAAAAAAAGGTCCTTTTCACAATTGTCTCCGTCCATAAAGAGGAACAATGGAGTAGGAAGCTCTTCTTCCGTTGCACAGTTTTTTAAAAAAGTGAAACTGGAAACGTTTTTTCCTTCTCTTTTCTCTCACAGTTACAAAGAGGACCTTCAAATTCCAATTTTAGTCCCTCTGCCCCCCCTTTTAACTTTGTTTCTTCTTAAGTTGCTCCGTATCCTCTTAAAAAGTTATTTCTTTGCCAGTTAAAAGGGGGGAAAGAAACAATAGCCGCTAGCGGCAACTCACTTCCCTTTCTCCAGCTTTGCTTGTATGATGCGTCTGAGCTGATTGCAGATGACGGCTGACCTCCGTATTTATTTCTTTCGTATCCGAATCCTTCCTGATGTTACAATCCACTTTTTAAATCAATTTTGGGTCCGAATTTCTTGCGTTCGAGAATTAAGCGCTTCCCCAGCAAGCTCGGGGCTTCGTTTTCCGAAGGTAGCTATGGCTTCCCTTCAGCCTGCTTCTCCCCCCCCCCCCGCCGCATTCTTCGCTCCCGCCGGGAGTTACCTGGCGGTCGGGTGGTCTGCGTTTCGGCTTCCGCGGGAACCAGAGTATCTGGACACCCTCCAGGTACTACTTCTGGGGGCCACTGCGCCCTGTGGCACCCCTAAATCCTCCGAAAAACCCGGGATTCTCCGCTTGGAAAAATCCCCGCTTGCGACGGGGTCGCGCTCAACTGGAAGTCAGCTGTATTTTTTCATCTTCACCTATGCGTTTCCCTTTATAATCTTCAAAATACTTTCTTATTTTGTCTGGATCTTCAGTTTCTTTTTTATATAGGTTTTCATAATATTTAAGAAATGTTCTCATAATTTCCTCCGGATTTTCTATTTGCCGTCCTTCAACTTTGATCTTATTTATTACACTTTGTTTTTGTCTTTTCCGCAACTGCCATGCCAAGAGTTTCCCTGTTTTGTTGGCTGATTCGAAAAATCTCTGCTTCATGGATTTTATTCTCCATTCTACCTCTTGATTAACCAAAATTGAATATTGGGTTTGTAGCATCTTGATAGCTTGTTTGTTTTGTTCATCTTTAGGTTTTATCATTAATTTTTTTTCACATATTATATGATTTAAGATATCTTATTTCTTTTTCTCTCTTAATTTTCTTCTAAAGCTATTTTGCTGTATTAAATGACCCCTCATGACAGCTTTGCTTGCGTCCCAAACTATGTCAATGTTGGTATCTTTATTTAAATTCCATTTAAGGTAATCTTCCAGAGTGGCCTTTGCCTTTTCAGTTACCTCGGGGATCTCAAAGAGATAGTCATTCATCCTCCATCTATAAACGCTCTGTGTTTTGCCCTTTATTTCTAAACTAATGGAGTTATGATCCGACAGAGTTCTTGGCTGTATTTCACATTTTGAAATTCTTGGTATTATACATCTTGAGACCCAGATCTGATCTATCCTTGCCCAGCTCTGATGGGGTTCTGAAAAAAAGGAGAATTGTTTTGTGCTCGGATTCTTTTCCCTCCAAACATCTATTAAATCCATGTTTTCCACCAAATTGAACCAAGTTTTTGGCAGTTTCCCTTGGTTGCCTTTCTTTTTCTTTGATGACCTATCCAATTCCGTTTTAACCACTCCATTAAAGTCGCCTAGTACAATTGTTTTTTGACCATCTAATTCAATCAGTCTCTCTTCCAGTTTTCTATAGAATTCCGCCTTATTAGTGTTAGGGGCATAGATAGAGACCACATTCAATTTTTCACCTTGAACATTAATTTGTACTCCCAATATCCTCCCCTCCTCGTCTTTACAGATTAATTTGGGTTCCCATTTTTCTTTAACATAAAGGACAACCCCTCTTTTTTTGCACTCATCAGAACTAATAAACTCCTCCCCTAGTCTTTTATTTTTCAGAATATGCTTATGTTTTTTAGCAATATGGGTCTCTTGCAAGCAAATTACATCCAGATTTTTTTTCTTCAGTACATTTTCAATTTTATTCCTCTTAGATTTTTCATTCAAACCATTCACATTCCATGTTATTAATTTTAATGTCATTATTATCTAATTAGAGTTAACTGTCAAAAAACTACAATTGGAAAAAAGACTAAAAATTAAATTCGAGTAGTCTTGTCTTCTAAGTCCTCCTCCTCCTCTTCTTCTCCCTCTGCTTCTTCTTCTATTTCCTCATCCTCCTCCTCTTTTCCTCTTCCTTCTATCTCCTCCTCTCTGTCCCTCCTCCTCTTTCTCTCCTCCACTTCAGACTCCCTTTCCCCGATTTTATCCTCCATCCTTCCAAGGTCCTTCTCATATCTCCTTGAGAATTTCCTCACTTCTTGTATATCTGTCAGCCTAAATCTTTTGTTTTTATAATAGAAGGAGATCCCTTCCGGGAACTCCCACCTATACTGTATACTGTTTCTTTTCAGGACACTCACCAGCTGTTTATATCCCTCTCTTTTTTGTAAGAATCTAGTAGGTATTTCTTTGAATATGATGATTGGTCTGCCATCAATTGTCAGCTTTTTTTGGTAGCTTGTCTTCAGTATTGCATTCCTCATTTCTAAGGAGTTGAATATCACTAAGCAGTCTCCCGGTAACCTCTTTGTTTTGGCTTGTAGGGACTTAACTTTTATTCTAAACGCATTTTCCACAGTGAATTCAACCTCTTCTTCCTTCATACCAAGCCATTTAGCTAACTCTTTAATCATTTTAACCTTGATAGTTTCGTTTGTCTCTTCACCTACGCCTCTGAATTTTAGGTTTAATTGCCTCTGTCTCATTTCCAGCATGGCTAGGCTGTCCCAAACTTGATCTTGACTTTTACTCAAATCTCCTAGTTCCTCTTTGATTTTGTCTGTCTCTCTTTTATTCTTTTTCACTTCCTTTTGGATTCTCTTAGTTGATTCCTCTATTGTTTTGGATCTAATTGTCAGATCCTTTATTTTAGTTGAAAGTTCGCCGACTGCCCCCTCTATTTTCTTATCTAACCTTTCCTGCACCTCCCCTAACTTCTTTTCTAGGAGCTGATCACTTTGCTTGAATTCTTCTTTTATCTTCCACCACAGAGCATCCAGATCTTTGATTTCTTCTTGTCGTGATGCTCTCCTTTCTGCCGGCATTCCCCCTACTTTCTTGACATTTTTCCCTGACATTTTGAGCCCACTTTCTTAGATTATTACAGTGTTTTCCAAACTATTACCAAAATTCCTGGTGCAGTTTATAGTTTTACCCCTAGGGGGCCTACAGTCCACCTCTAATGATTTCTAAATACAGAGAGCTTCAACACTGTTTCCTCTAATATCCAACCAACCAGATGTCCATTGCAAAAATGCCACTAGGTGTCCCTTTTCAACCACTTTCCCCAATTCTCTATATTTTGATTTAAACCCCTTCTTCCTTGAGCTCCTTATCTGTATTATATTCTCCTATTGGCTAATTCTTGTTTTTAGATCTAATATTACCAATAGACCACTTTTGTTAGCATGTTTCCAAAAACCCTATAAACAGTTATTCCGAAGGGACCAATACCTTAATTTAAAAGGGTTCAGTCCAAATTAGTAAACTCAGTCCAATTAATACAGTTTAGTACTCCTTCTGTCCGATTAACCCACTTAGTCTAATTAGTGCAGATGTGTCTTTCAATTTTCAATTTTCAGCCACTTGGCGGCCTAATCCCATTTAATTTAAATGCTCTTCAGCCACTTGTAGGCCTAATCCAGATTCAACCGATCTATTTAAAAGTTTTTAGTAGTCCAAAAATATGTATTTATACTCCAAGAGGTTTCTTTTGTTCTGTCTTTTTATTAAGGAGTTATGGTGTTGTAATCCAAATCAGGACATGGAGTATTGCAATCCAAATCAAGACATAGAGTTCAGGGAGCAGGCAGTAATATGTTACAAGAGAAGAACAAAAAAAAAAAGAAAAGACAAAAAGAAAAAAGTGTCTTTCAATTTTCAGCCACTTGGCGGCCTAATCCCATTTAATTTAAACACTCTTCAGCCACTTGTAGGCCTAGTCCAAATTTAAACCGATCAATTTAAAAGTTTTTAGTAGTCCAAATATATGTATTTATAGTCCAAGAGGTCTCTTTTCTTCTGCCTTCTTATTAAGGAGTTATGGTATTATAATCCAAATCAGAACATAGAGTACAGGAAGAAGGCAGCAATACATTACAAGAGAAAAGCAAGAAAATGGCTCCCCACTCCTGAGTCACTGTACTTCCAGAAGGTCACAAGTAAAGCACAAAAACTTGCTGCAGTGTATATCCGATATTCAGTTTATTATAAGGGAAAAAAAGGAGTCCAGAAAGAGGAGAATTTTTTTTTCTCTTGGAAAAACCAAAAAAGAGGGAGTGTGAGCACTTAAAGTGGAAGGACTCTCCATATACTTGCAGCCATTAGTAGTCAATAAAGTGAGATGAGTGCTGCAACCCCAGAGTCGTCCACGACTGGACCTAATGGTCAGGGGTCCCTTTACCTTTAGCTTCCTTTATATTCTGCCAGGGTCAGCACAGCGTGTGGTACATTGACCGCAATTTCCTGTCCAAAGGTTAGTTTATCTGCTTCTTTTATCAGAAGAGCTGTAGCTGCCACTCCTGAAAGGCATGGGGGCCATCCTTTGTCGACATTCTCCAGTTGTCTTGAAAGGTAAGCTACTGGTCTCTTCCAGCTCCCCAATGTTTGGGTAAGTACTGTTGGAAACTGGCCCCCTCGGGAAAGGCTGACTCCTCTTCCAGGCACTGGGGCCTGTTACCGGTGATCTTCCCTGGCTGGTCTTTGGTCAGACCAGGGAGATCTTCAATGAGCGACACCTCCCTCTTGAGAGATGCACACTCCCTTCCCCCTTGCATGCCAGCAGGAAGAAGAAAACAGTCAGAAAAGTAGTCTATTTATTCTACTTTATTCCTGGACTGTACATTGCATAAGAGCTTGCACAAAGCATGTCTGCTCTCTCAGAAACCTCCAAACGTCTCACTAACTCCTCCTTTGCAAGAACAGCAGGAAGGTCTCAAGTTACACTGAGAACACAACCCTGAGAAAAGCGTTGAACATCCGGTCCCACGCTCAGAAACATCAGACAATTCATGTGATGTAAACAATGTGCTGCTACTTCGCAGGTGCTGAGCACTCATATTACAACATCCTCCCCCATATGAGTCGAAGTGAGCTGCAAAAACAAAAGCAGCATCTAGAGAAGTAAACAAACAGTTGTTATACACATAACAATCCCCTGTTGTTTCAGTTCCACCTTTGGAACTACCTGCCACTGGTTCCACCAGTGTAAACCTCTGGTTGCTTGTTTTCCAAGAAATTAGAGCTTCTGCTCTACCTTGGCTAGGGGGAATTATGTTGCTTTTTGCAACTTTCAGGAGTGACTTTGTCTCTGTCTTGGACAAACCTTGAACCTGGCTTGAGTTGTTAACTACAGCAATACATGCAACAGCTGAGTTAGCAAACTCCTGAGAGTACCTTTTGGGTGGTATTCCCTTTGTGACTCTCTCAGATCTGCAAATGAGGTGCAGATCCTCCTTGCTGACTGGTTCATCCTTGGGACTTTTGGGAGAACCACGCCCAACAGTAAACAGTGGTTCTGTCAATTCCAATTCAGCCTTAACCTGTGAAGGCCTGGACATTGTGTCGGAATTCAAGCCTATATCAGTAGTAACTGGCAACTCTCCAGGCACCCGGCTTGATCTCCTGTTGACCTCCCTGTCTGCATTCCCCAGCAAGATTCAGGCTAGGTCACGATAGGCGATTCTTCTCAGCGTGAGAAGAACACACCCTCTCTTTTCTGCCCCCCCCCCGGCAGGGGAAAGAGATAGACAGAAACGTATTTACATGCCTTTATTTCTGTCTTTGCAGCATTACAAAAAACATGACTGCTCTCTTCAAGCTCCAGCAGTCGAGTGACAAACACATCCTGTACTTCCTGTACAGGAACAAGAGGAAGAGCTCATATTACACTCTGAGCTAATTCCGGTGCTTCGCACTGTGAATTGACTGTCCCTCTGTTTCCCACGGAACAGTCCCAACATTCCATCATGTGATGTTTTCAAGCTAGCAGCTCGCAGCTGCATTGCTTCTATATCGTAACATACTCTCCCATATGAATCAATGTGAACTGCGAACAAAGCTTGATCCAGAGAAGAAAACAAACAGTTGTTATACATATAACACTCCCCTGTTGTTTCAGTTCCACCCTTGGAACTACCCGCCACTGGTTTCCCCAGTGTACCTCTCTGGTTGCCTGACTTCCAAGGAATGAGTGCATCTGCATTACCTTGGCTAGCAACTCTCTGTTGTGTCTTTGTCTCTGACTTAGACACAGCTTCAACCTGTCTTGAGTTGTCAACAATAGTAACACATGCAACAGCTGAGTTAGCAAACTCTTTAGAATACCTCTTGGGTGGTACACCCTTTGTAACTCTCTCGGACCTGCGTATGAGGTGCTGATCCTCTCTGCTCACTGGTTCAGTCTCAGGACTCTTTGGAGAACCAGTTCCAATAGTAAACAGTGGTTCATCCTTCACTTGTGAAGGTCTAGCCATTGTGTGAGATTTCCTCTCAATGACTGTGTCAACTGAGCTCTTTGAGCTATCACTGTCACTCTCAGTACCACTGTAATCAGTAAAATCATCAGCATCATCTGAATTGTCCTCAGTGGGAAATGTGTAAACAATTACTCTCCTCTGTTCAGGAGCACTCTCTAGAAATTTTGTGAGAATCACCTGACCAGATTCAGACAAAATTACTCTGTAGAGACCCTTTTCATAACCCACAAAAATGCCTCTGGCATTCTTTACTCCACCTGGAGCATCAGATTTCATATGAGACCCAAAAACCTTAAAATGGGCAACAGAAGGTTTTCTATGGAACAGCTTCTCAAAAGGAGAACTTCCCAAATCTTTTGAAACCTTTCTCAGCCAAGTGTAACAATAACACAACAAAGATTCAGCCCAATACTCATGTGGCAAATGTGAACTCAGCAATTACGCCTTCATCCCATTTTGCAATTCTTTGTTCACTTGCACACAGACACTTTTGTTCCATGCTCCTGCAGAAACAGCAGTCTTGTGCCTTATGCCTTGCTTATCCAGGAAATCCTGAAAATCCTGCAGAAGAAAAACTGGCTTTTCATCTGTGAAAAGACAATCAATGTTAGCATCATGAACATTTTTAACCTTGTCACAAAACTCTTTAAACCTTTCTAAGGCTTCTTTTGGTCTCTGCAATATGTATATCCACACATAATGAGAGAAATAACCCCCACACACAAGATAATATCTTGCATAGCCTCTAGATGGTGCTAGAGGACCAATCACATCAGCATACACTCGCTGAAATGCACTGTTAACTTTCGTCGCCTTCTGGACGTTTTTCTTCACACCTGCAAGAGAAATCATGTTAGACTCGAATGCATTACAACTATTGCAATCATTTTGATCAAAAGTCAATAAATATAGTCCATCTTTCTCTCTGGCAGAAAGATACAGCTCTCCATCTTTGAAGATTTTGCAGCTTTCTCTATCATAGGACAAAGTCAGTCCTTTCTTTGTGATCTGCGAAACACTCAGCAGATTGAACTTCAAATCAGGAACCAAATATACATTGTTAATAGTCAAGTTCAGACTCTCTAGATACACAGTTCCAAACCCGGTCGCTTCCAGCTCCTGGCCATTGGCCTATTTCACAGCGAAGCTTTGCTTCTTAAACGTAGAAAACAGTTCTCGGCGTGACGTCATGTGTTGCTTGCAACCCATGTCCAAAACAAAAGCGTTTTCCACTTCTGGTGTGGCTTTTAGTGACATCAAAGCCATAGCTGGTTCCATCTGGGACTTAGTATGAGTCTTGCCTGACGCCTCAGGCTTTGCAGAGCTCCCCTTAGCTCCTTTCTGCTGACGTGGCCTCTTACAGTTCCTCTGAACATGCCCAGGCTGGCCACAATTGCGACAACAAACAACGTTCAGAGCTTCTGTTTGCTCTTCTCTTGCAATAGCAGTGGGGGCACTACAACTCCAAGCCTCACTCCCCTTGTCAGCAACATCCGTTGCATCAAGAACAGGAACATCAACAGCAACAGTTCCTTCACTCCCCCTTTTGGAGTCAAAGCTCTTCTCAGCTTTCGATGAGCTTTCAAGAATCTGGCTATCGCTTTCTTGGCTCTCTCTCTCTCTGGTGGTGCAGCCAACTCTTGGCCCTTGCTTCCCATCCCAGCTTGACAAGCTTTTCGGAGGGATTGCCAAGCGATTTGTGGCTCCACAGCATCCAACAGAATAGGCTCAAGATCAGCTTCCACATTCTCAGCCAGAATTCTGATCAAACGCTGCTTAAGCTCATTTTGAACTTCAGCCTTTCTCCCCTGTGCATGTCCAGCATCACGTAGTGGGGATTGCACTAAGTGCCAAAGTTGCTCTCCCACTAGCAAATATTCCATTGCAAAACTCCACTGTTCCCAGTTTTGCCCACTCAGCTTCTGACTGAATAAGGCCATCTTCATTCCAAGCCTCTTCTCTCAGTCACGCTGTCAGAGCTGCCCAAGGTCCCAGCTCACAAAGGACCAACGCTGCTTCGTTGTTAAGTACAAAAGTCTTTATTGAAGTTCAGTTTCACTTCCAGACCCGCAGCGCGCAGCTCCACGTCTCAAGTGTCAGACCGCTGATGATCCCTCTGAATCTCCTCCCCCCGTACACCAGTTTAAGACCCTCGCCTTGCTCCACCTTTTCCGCTGCTCTTTCCTCCTCTGGGTCCGCCTGCCCGCCGGGGTCTCACCCTTTCTAGCCTCTTCTGACGCTGATTCCCCTGAGCCTTCTCCCTCCCTCCGGCGGGCTTTAGGAGCTGGTTCCCCATCCGGGTCTCCTACTGTCCCCCGCGCCTGCACATTTGAACTTGGTGCGCGCGCCCAGCCAGCACCTTTCCTCCTGACCGTTTCACTGCTGCTGTCACTGCTTCCCCCTTCGGGGGGGCTAGCTGCAACTGACCTCCCCTCCATTCCCCCACTCTCCGATGGAGGCGTGGTCAGCCCTGACTCACCTCCTCTCCCCGCTGGAGGGGACGCTGGCCCTGACACATGTGACTCTTCCCCCCCACTACGCTCTGGTGGGGAAACTGGTCCTGATCCCCCACTGCTGCTTTGGGGTTCCCCTCTGGCTCCTTGTTTCTGGTGCGTCCCCCCTGGGACCCCCCTTGCTCTGACCATCGGCGCCCCCTTCTGGGAATCTTCTGATTCGCTGGAGAAGCTCATGGAATCTCTCGGGCCACTGTCATACTCCCCTACGCTTCCCTCGGATTCTTCCCCTTCGCTCTCCAATTCCTCTCTCCCCAGTGCTCCTGCTCCTGATTCCCTGACACACGCGCTGGTAAAATCCAATAGCTGGTTGTTTACTGCCTTGCACCTGGCAGCTAAACTCAGGCTGTCTTGATAACAGACAAAACAAACGCTGGATTTTTTTCAGCTGTGTTTTTCCAGCCTCTCACAGTCCCAGCCTCATTTCCGTTGGCTAGTAATTTTCCACTTTCTTTTCAAGCTAACTGGCTCAGAAGTAGCTGAAAAGCATACACATCTCGTTGCTTAGCAACTGGACTTGGCAGGCTTGAGCAGCAAACCTTATCAGTCCCAGGAATGTGAAATATGCGGGCTGTTTCTCCGTGCTGTTTTTATCCAAAAGCAGACACTCTGTGAACCGAAGAATGCTTTAATTCGCATTCACTCTCACAGCCATAAAATCACCATACCTTGAGGGAATCCGTTGCTCCTGGCTTATCAGCAAAAACATCTTGACCGGTGCCCAGCCGTCCTTTGTAGCCTCCATCCGCCCGCTACCATATCTTCCTTTATCTCCTTGCAGAGGATGAATACGATCCATCAACCTCTTTTGCTACTGCATGTAGCAAAAACATCGGAGCTGCTACCAGATGTCGGAATTCAAGCCTATATCAGTAGTAACTGGCAACTCTCCAGGCACCCGGCTTGATCTCCTGTTGACCTCCCTGTCTGCATTCCCCAGCAAGATTCAGGCTAGGTCGCGATAGGCGATTCTTCTCAGCGTGAGAAGAACACACCCCCTCTTTCCTGCCCCCCCGGCAGGGGAAAGAGATAGACAGAAACGTATTTACATGCCTTTATTTCTGTCTTTGCAGCGTTACAAAAAACATGACTGCTCTCTTCAAGCTCCAGCAGTCGAGTGACAAACACATCCTGTACTTCCTGTACAGGAACAAGAGGAAGAGCTCATATTACACTCTGAGCTAATTCCGGTGCTTCGCACTTTGAATTGACTGTCCCTCTGTTTCCCACGGAACAGTCCCAACATTCCATCATGTGATGTTTTCAAGCTAGCAGCTTGCAGCTGCATTGCTTC
Source organism: Podarcis filfolensis (assembly GCF_964270895.1). Taxonomy (NCBI): domain Eukaryota; kingdom Metazoa; phylum Chordata; class Lepidosauria; order Squamata; family Lacertidae; genus Podarcis; species Podarcis filfolensis. The sequence continues at coordinate 17,850,935 of NC_139619.1, forward strand.
TATATTGTAACACATTGTGTATGAACCCTTCTCAATGACTGTGTCAGCAGAACTCTCCGAGCTCTCTGTGTCACTCTCAGTATCAGAATACTCATCTGTGTTGACATCAGTGGGAAATGTGTGGAGAACCTCTCTCTCCTGTCTTGCGGTGCTCTCTACAAACTTTGTGAGAATCACTTGATCAGATTGAGGCAGTACTACTCTGTAGAAACCCTTTTCATAACCCACAAAAATGCCCTTGGTACCCTTAATTCCCTGTGGTGTATCCATGCGCACATGAGACCCAAAAACCCTAAAGTGTTTAACTGAAGGTTTTCTGTGGAACAGCCTCTCAAATGGAGAACTTTCCATACCTGCTGAAACCTGTCTTTCCCACGTGTAAGAATATGCGTTCAGCGATTCGGCCCAGAACTCTTGGGGCAAATGTGAACTTAGCAGTTGGGCTTTCATGCCTTTCTGCAATTCTGTGTTCCCCTTCACACACACACTCTTGTTCCATGAAGCTTCAGAGACAGCAATCTTATGATCTATCTCACGTTTCTCAAGGAAATCTTGAAAATCCTGTGAAACAAAAATTGGCTTTTCATCTGTGAAAAGACCTTCAACATTAGCATCATGAACAAATTTAACCTTATCACAAAACTCTCTGAACTTTGCTAAGGTTTCCTGTGGTGTCTGCAGCACGTGAATCCACACATACTGAGAAAAATGATAAACAATTACAAGATAGAACTTTGCTTTGCCTCTAGAGGGCGGTAGAGGACCAATTACGTCAGCATACACCCGCTGAAATATCTTGGTAACCTTCGTGGATTTCTTCTCCTTGGAACCTGTGGTAGAACCTGTAAAAGAAGACATCTTAGTTTCACAAGCATTACAATCATTGCAATCAAAACACAACAGATACAAGCCATCTTTCTCTTTGGCAGAAAGATACAGCTTTCCGTCCTTGAAGATCTTGCATCTCTTCTCATCATAGGATATCGCCAATCCTTTCTTTGTCATCTAAGATACGCTCAGCAAGTTGAATTTTAAACCTGGGACAAAGTAAACGTTGTTTATAGTCAAATTCAGACTCTCCAGAAATACAGTCCCAAATCCAGTTGCTTCCATCTCCTGACCATTGGCCTGTTTAACAGTGAAGCGTTGATCCTGAAATGTAGAGAATAAACTCTGCCGTCCTGTCAGGTGCTCTGTGGCTCCAGCGTCTATTACAAACGCATTCTCAACCGATGATGAAGCCTTTGGCGACATCAATGCCTTGGCTGGTCTCGCCTGTGACTTGGCACGACCCTTGCTTGTAGCCTCTGGCTTTCCTGAGCTCCCCTTGGCTCCTTTTGAAACACGGCTCTTTTTACAGTTCTTCTGTACATGCCCAGCCTGACCACAATTGTAGCATTGAATGACGTTTAGGGCTACAGCCTGCTCCTCTTGAGCAACCACAGTGGGTGAAGTACTGGCAGATGCAGCTTCACTCACCCCATCAGCAACAGCCATTGCAGCCAGTCTGTCATTCTCATTAAGCAAAACAGCACAAATGCGTTGCACCGTCAGATCTGCAGCAGGTAGCGATCCCAGCTGACTCACAACCATCTTGAATCTCTGATCCAAGCTGTTTATGATCATAAAACAAAAAATTGACTCATCAAGTGGAAAATTCCTCTGCGCCATCTGCTGGCGAAGATATTGCATCTGCGTCAGATGCACTTGAATATCCCATCAGGCTTCAGTCTCAAGTTTGTGAGCTTCTCAAAATGCAGCAGCGCAGTCCCAGCTGCCTCACGCAAATGAATACGTCGTAAAGCAAGCCACATGTCCCTTGCGTATTCCAAACCTGAAATATGCACCAGTTGATCGTCCCCTACATACAAGACGATTGCAGACCTTGCCTGCATGTTAGAGTCATTCCAGGCCCTTGTTGGTGCAGCAGGAATGGGATTTCGAATTACTCCAAATATTCTCTGTCTCTCGAGCAGGGCTTGCAGTTTCAGAGACCAGGAAGAATAATTGCCATCTGATAATGGCGGAGGGTAGGGCAGCCCCGTCCCCGGTTTGGCATCCATCTTGAGCCCAATTAACAGCTATCAACCACTAGCTGTAAATCCTTGGCAGCAAGCAAGCTGTAAATTCCAACAGCCTTTGAGCCTTAACTGCTCAACTCCGGCTTGCGTCCTCTGCCTTTGATGCTTAACGAGCCCATAAATCAGCACAGAGTACTCACAGTTCCTTGGCTGTTACTGGCTCTCCCCCAGAATGCAGGAACTTTACTTTCGCTGTGTTTTAATCCAAAAAACAAACAGCAGGAAAACAGCTGAACTTCGATGAACCGGAGAATCCTTCAATCCGCGTTCAACAGGCAGCAATCCATCAGGAACTGTCAGAGGTTGATGGATCGAAACCATCCTCCGCTGCCACTTGTTGGAAACTGGCCCCCTCGGGAAAGGCTGACTCCTCTTCCCAGGCACTGGGGCCTGTTACCAGTGATCCTCCATGGCTGGTCTTCGGTCAGACCAGGGAGATCTTCAATGAGCGACACCTCCCTCTTGAGAGATGCACACTCCCTTCCCCCTTGCATGCCAGCAGTACTCCTGCTGCCATCCCGCTTTGCTCATGTACATATAGCTGAAAAGGTTTTTCTGGACTGGGCAAACCTAAAGCTGGGGCTGACAGTGGCTTCCTTTTGAGCTGGTTGAAAGCTGTCCTCTGGTCCGGGCCACACACGAAGGGGTCCCGTTCTCCTCCTCTGGTGCTCTCATATAGGGGGCCATTCCATGCCAAATCACCTGGTGCCATGTGCTGTCACGATTCAGATTTTCTTCTTTTTTTTAATGTGTATAACCTCAAGTTAATTTTTAAAGATTTTTTGGTTCAAAATTGGGTGCAGGAGAATTTTTTGAAAATTTCGATTTTTGATCGATTTAGGCTAATGCAATTTCTGCGTCAGTTTAGAAAAAACCTCCTGTTTCACTTATTTTTCAACCGATTGGCTTATTTTGGTATCAAAATAAAGCTAATTGTGGTCTCTTTCAAAATAAGGTATAAAAATGGTATTAAGTGCCACAGAAAATGGTCACCGACCATTCAAAGTGAATTTTTGTCATTTTATTCCTGGTAGGTTCAATAAGCCATAGTGCGCAAACCACAACTAACTCGTGTATCATACTTTTGTTGTAGAATGGGCTAACCATGTACTTGTTAGGTTGTAAAAATAAGGAGTGTGTTTTTTGTGGTTATAAAAGAAATTGATTTTGAAGTAAATTTTTTACAAAATTTCAAAACTTTTTTTTGGACAGGTTTTTTTTTCTTCTTTGGCAATCACTCGTAGCCAAGTAAGATTGTCTTCCATAAACATGGTTTTAACAATGAGTCTGTAAGTAACTGTAGAGGCCAATTATGGATCCACATGTCTTTCCACAGTGGGGACATTGGTTTCTGGGTGGGAGTTGATCACGGTGTGGATTTGCCTAGCGTGCCTTCCCCTTAACACGTTTCTCCCTTGTTTCCTGAGTTCGAGTGTCTTCAAAGCCCATGACACCTTTGATAAAGGCTGTTCTCCAACTGGAGCGCTCACGGGCCAGTGTTTCCCAGTTGTCAGTGTTTATTTATTTTTTTTTTTTTTTATAATATATTTATTGAAGTTTTCAAATAAAGCATATATTAGATAAGCACCACTTATCATTGTCCATTTAACATCTCTCAATTATTACATGGGACTCCCCCACACCTCCCGCATACACTTACATCATTATTAAATTAATTTCAAACAAATTATCATTTAACTCATCTTAATTAATAATCTTAATTTGGTTTGACATATAATTCAGCCTTAAATCTAATTTAATGGTAGACAATTGTCTGCACTGGCATCCAATTCAGCACTCAGCCAAATTACAATATTTTTGTAAATAAATCTTAAATTTCCTCCAGTCTTCTTCCATCCTTTCTTCTCCCTGGTCTCGAATTCTGCCGGTCATCTCGGCTAATTGCATATAGTCCATCAGTTGCATCTGCCATTCTTCCACAGTGGGTAGCTCCTGAGTTTTCCAATTCTTGGCAATTAATATTCTTGCTGCTGTTGTTGCGTACAAAAAGAATGTTCTGTCCTTTTTTAACACACTCTGGCCGACAATACCCAGGAGAAAGGCCTCTGATTTCTTAGTAAAGGTGTATTTAAACACCTTTTTTAATTCATTATATATCTTCTCCCAAAAGGCCTTCACTCTAGGGCAGGTCCACCAGAGGTGAAAAAATGTTCCTTCATTTTCCTTACATTTCCAACATTTGCTATCAGACGAATGGTATATTTTAGCCAGTTTAACAGGGGTCATGTACCATCTATACATCATTTTCATCACATTTTCCTTCAACGCATTACATGCAGTGAAGTTCAGCCCAGAGGTCCACAACCTTTCCCAATCTTCAAACATAATATTATACCCAATATCCTGCGCCCATTTTATCATTGTTGATTTTACCATTTCGTCATGTGTGTTCCATTTCAGCAGCAAGTTATACATTCTTGAAAGTACCTTAGTCTTAGGTTCTAACAGTTCAGTTTCTAACTTTGACTTTTCCACTTGGAATCCTAGCTTTTTGTCATTTTTAAACACTTCTTTAATCTGAGCATAGTGTAACCAGTCTCGCACTTTGTCTCTCATCTTTTCTAAACTCTGCAATTTCCAGTTGTCACCATCCTTTTCTATTATCTCCCAATATTTTGGCCAGTTGGCCTCCATATTGGCTCTTTTCCGAGCCTTAGCCTCCAGGGGTGACAGCCACCTCGGAGTTTTATTCTCCAGTAAGTCTTTATATTTTGTCCAGACATTAAAAACTGATTTTCTGACAATATGGTTCTTGAAGGCCTTATTTATCTTAGCTTTATCATACCATAAATATGCATGCCATCCAAACGCATTATTAAAACCTTCCAAATCCAAGACATCCGTATCTTCAAGAAGTAACCAATCTTTTAACCAGCAGAAAGCTGCAGCTTCATAATACAACTTTAAATCTGGCAGGGCAAAGCCCCCTCTTTCTTTCGCATCTGTTAATATTTTAAATTTGATTCTGGGCTTTTTGCCCTGCCAGACAAATTTAGAAATATCTTTCTGCCACTTCCGGAAGCACTCTGTCTTGTCTACAATCTGCAGTGTCTGAAACAAAAATAACATTTTTGGCAATACATTCATCTTGATGGCAGCTATTCGGCCTAACAAAGAAAGTTTTAGTCTTGACCAACTATCCAAGTCTCTCTTAATCTCTGACCAACATTTTTCATAATTATCTTTAAATAAACTCAGATTTTTTGCTGTTATGTTTACCCCTAGGTATTTAACTTTTTTAACCACATTTAGTTCTGTCTCTTTCTGAAGCTGTTCCAACTCAATATCTGTCACGTTTTTCCCCAAAACTTTAGTTTTTTGCTTATTTAACTTAAATCCTGCCACTCGACCAAAGTTTTGAATCAGTTGTAGTACTCTTTTCAAACTAGACTCCGGCTCCTGTAATGTCAGAACTAGGTCATCTGCAAAAGCTTTAAGTTTATATTGTTTCGCTCCGACCTGAATCCCTTCCACCAACCGGTCCCCCCTAATCATATTCAGGAGCACTTCCAGAACCGAAATAAACAGTAATGGGGAAATCGGGCAGCCTTGTCGTGTACCTTTTTCAATTTTAAACTCTTCTGTAACCACATTGTTAACTATCAGTTTAGCCTTTTGTTCTGAATATATTGCCTCAATCCCGTTCTCAAACCCCCGTCCCACTCCCATTTCTTTTAAATTCCCCTTCATAAATTTCCAAGATATGTTGTCAAAGGCTTTCTCCGCGTCTATAAAAATTAAAACTGCTTTAGTGTTTATGTTTGTTTGTAAAAGTTCCAATATGTCTATGATGTTCCTTGTGTTAGTAAACATATGTCTGCCCGGGAGAAAGCCTGCCTGGTCTTTATGGATTATCTCACTTAAAACTTTCTTAAATCTTCGTGCCAAAACATCTGCAAATATTTTGTAATCCACATTTAAAAGGGAGATGGGACGGTAATTCTTGAGTTGTGTCTTTTCAGTTTCTGACTTTGGAATCAATGTGATAAATGCTTCTTTCCACGATTCAGGCGCCTTCTTCCCCTCCATTATTTCATTACTGACCTCCAACAAAGGTTGTATCAAATAGTCCTTCAATGTCTTATAGTAGTTAGAGGTCAGTCCATCTGGCCCTGGTGATTTGCCCTGTTTCAGACTCAGGATGGCCTGTTCAATCTCTTGTCGTGTTATTTTGCCATTTAAAATTGTTCTATTTTCTTCTGACAGCTTTGCTAATCCATTTCTCTCCAAAAATTGTGTAATCTCTATTTCATCTTGTGGCCCTTGAGTATATAACTTTTTAAAATACCTCTGGAAGCACTTTCTAATCTCTCCCGGGTTCTGAATGTTCCTTCCTTCAACCTCTAAGTTTGTTACTGTATTTAATCTTTGTCTCCTTTTCAACTGCCAAGCTAGCAGTTTCCCACATTTATTTGCCGATTCAAAAGTTTTTTGTTTCATTGTTTTAATCTTCCATTCTATTTCCTGATTTATCAGCTTGGAATATTGCGCCTGATAAAGTTTAATTTCTCTCAGAATCGGTTGGGACTTCGGGTTAGATCTTAACTTCTTCTCCAACTCTTTGATACTTTCCAGAATTTTATCTTTCTTTTCATTTTGCAGTCTTTTCTTTAAGGAATTCTGTTGAATCAAGAACCCTCTCATCACAGCTTTACTTGCATCCCAGATAGTTCTTTTTTCCACCGTAGTGTTCAAATTAATCTCAAAATAGTCCTTTAAGGTTTTTTGGGCCTTCTTTACAATTCTTTGGTCTCTAAACAGGCCATCATTCATCTTCCATCTAAAGGAGCCGATTGGGATCAATGTCATATCCATTCTCAAGGCGTTATGGTCGGAGCATGTTTTGGGGCAGATTTCCACCTTCCTCACCTTAGGTGCCAGACTTCTAGTTATCCATATTTGGTCGATTCGTGTCCAAGTCAGTTGAGCTTCAGAAAAGAATGTTCCTTCTCTTCCCAGGGGGTTTCTAACTCTCCAGATGTCAACCCAGTCCATATTGTCAGTCATTTCAAAAAAGGTCTTAGGTAGTCTTCCCTCTTTAGTAATGTTCTGGTTCTGTGACTTATCCATATTTGTTGATACGACCCCGTTCATGTCCCCCATCATGATGACGTTGTTGTAATCCAGATAATCCAGCATGGTCTCGTGCAACTTCTTATAAAAATCCGATTTTCCTTCATTTGGAGCATAAATTCCTAATATCAAAATTTTTTCTCCTTGATACTGTACTTCTATTGCGAGGATTCTTCCACTTTCATCTTTAAAGAGAAATTTTGGTGAAAGGCTCTCTTTTGCATAGATCACTACACCTCTCTTTTTAACTGTATCCGATGATATAAATTCTTGACCAAGCCTTTTATTTATTAACACCTTTCTATGGAGCCTAATCACATGTGTTTCTTGTAAGCATATAATGTCCAATTGTTCCTTTTTTAAAATATGAAAAATTTTAGACCTTTTTTCGGGACTGTTACAGCCATTTATGTTCCAGCTCAAAAGCTGCAGAGACATCCTGGATAGGTCTGGTTATTCTTTCTGGGGTGGTACCTTGTTCTCCGGTCCTTGAGGATCCGAGGGGGCGGGCTCCCCTGGAAGTTCTGGCGCTGGCAATCCAAGTCCTTTGTGGAGGTCTTCTCCGTGTGCTCCCAAAAACTTGTCTCTATCTTCCACTGTTTTGATTTTGATCTTTCTCCCTCTGTAGGTAAAGGATAATCCTTGTGGAAACTCCCACCTGAAGATAATTGCGTTGCTTCTCAACAGTCTTGCCAATTCCGTGTAGTTAGATCTAAGGTCCAGCAACTGCTTAGGAATGTCCTTGTAGATTTCAATTCTCTTGCCCAAAATGTCTAGTGACTTTTCGTAGTGCAAGCCCAAAATCTTGTCCCTTTCCTCCTTTGATCTCAGTGTTATCAAACAATCTCTGGGCTTCTCTGTCCTTCTGACTCTGCCAAGCCTGAAAGCAGATACAATTTTAAAGTCTTTTTCCTCTAACTTCCAAAACTTGGCAAATTCCTTAGTTAGAAATTCAATAAAATTATCTTCTTCCACCTCTGGTATTGACCGTATCCTCAAGTTGGTCTCCCTGTTTCGCAGTTCTGTCATCAAAAAGTAAATCTGATGTTCTCCAACTTGTTTGCTGAGTGGTCTTACTTCTTTCTCAAGTTCTTCCAATCTTTGACTAGTATCTTCAGCCAGTTTACGATTTTCACCTACAGCCTCCTTTAATTCTCCAATAGACTGGGCATTCTGTGCAACTTGTCCAGTCAGCTTATTCAAGCTTTCTGTGTTCTGTTCAATTTTAGCTGTATGCAAATCAGCCTTCTTGTCCAGAGCCTCCAGTTTCTCCAAAATTTTCTCCAAGACAGAGCTACTTGTCCCTGAAGCCATATCTCCCAGGTGCAGCTCCTCTGTCTCACCCTCCCCTGCCTGTATTAGGGAGGCCGCCTCTATGTCTGGAGGCAAAGTGGAAAGCAAGGCCGGCACAGAAGATCTACGCTGTGAGGCTGCAGATAAAGTTAGAGTTGTTTGTTTAGTCCTTCCTCTTCTCCTTGCGCCACTCATTCCAAAGTTATCTGTAATCCAAGGTCAATCCAAGTTGTTCCCATGAGAAAGCAGAGTCCCAGATACAATAGTCAAACAGAGGCCGGGAAAGGGAAAGTAAAACAAAGTCACTGCTGTAAGTCCAAAATCCTCTAGAGGGAGCTTAATACGTCTTCAGGGAAAAGATCAAATCCAAGTTAGACTTATAAATTTAAATCCATGTCTATCGCCTCCACAATGTATTATTTTTGGCAGAGTAAAACTTAAAACAAAACAGTGTTTCTTACAGTGCCTTGACTGCAACAGTTTCAAAGTATCCAGTTCCAACTCAGAATGTTTCAAAACCTGAATTCAATGTATCCAAAGTTGCAAACTGGTGCTCATCCAGGCAGCTCCAGCACCAGAGATTCTTATTTATTTTATAATCCACTGGTGCCACAGAAGAAGGATATCAATGCACCCCGAATATGACCAGCAAAAGTCAATAGCTCAAAGTCTTTCACTCAGAAAACTGCTTTAACAGGGTGCCAGCATTTAGTTGACGCATAACTTTTTGTCTCCACTCCTCCTGCTCTTTGCTTAAAGTTCAGTATAGCGGGAGATGGGCTTCCTGCTTATCCTCACTCCGTTTTCAGCCAGATTTCAACTTTTTAAAAAAGTTTTAAAAGTTTCATAAAGTTCTCAAAAAGTTTCAGAAAGTTGACAAAAGTTTCAGGAAGTTTTCAATGTCCAAATTTACTCACGGGTTGTAGTTTCCAAAGTTCAGAAAAGTTGCAGGAAGAAAGGACAGCGCTGACCGGCAACAGCAACGCGGCTTCACTTCGCTGTTTGCGCAACGACCCACAGCGCCGCTACCCCCTCCGCGATCCGGAGCCCTTTACGGGGTCCCTTCAGCGTTTTGGGGGCTGCTTCTGGCGCCCGCCGGGTCCCGAGACCACAGGCTTCTGCCACCTGTGGTTTTCCTGAATGGGTCTCCTCTTCGCCGTAGCGGACGACCCGTTTACAGCGGAGCTCCCTTCTCCTTACTCGGAGAAGGCAGCCATTACCGGTCGCGCCGCCTCCGGAAGTCCCCCAGTTGTCAGTGTTTATACTACATTTTTAAAGATTTGCCTTGAGACAGTCTTTAAACCTCTTTTGTTGACCAGCATTACGCTTTCCATTTTAAAGTTCGGAATAGAATAGTTGCTTTGGAAGACAAACATCAGGCATCCGTACAACATGAACAGTCCAACGAAGTTGATGTTGAGGAATTATTGCTTCAACACTGGTGATCTTTGCTTCTTCCAGTACACTGATATTAGTTTGCCTGTCTTCCAAAGTGATGTGTAAAATTTTTCGGAGACACCGTTGATGGAATCTTTCAAGGAGTTGGAGATGGTGTTTATAAGCGGTCCATGTTTCACAAGCATACAGTAAGGTTGGTAGTAAACAAGCATGATTTGTAAACAAGCATGCTTTGTAAACAAGCATTTTAGTTTCCCTGTGAATGTCCCAGTCCTTAAACACTCTGCACTTCAATTGGGAGAAAGCCGCACTCACAGAGCTCAGGCAATGCTGGATTTCGGCATCAATGTTGGCCCTTGTGGAAAGATAGGTAGGAGAAGTGGTTGACATTTTTGAACGTTACACCATTGAGTTGGATTTGTGATGCTGCAGAGGGGTTGTTTTTTACTTGTTGGTGCAGCACTTTGGTTTTTTGGATGTTGAGTGATAGGCCAAGCTTTTCGTAAGCTTCTGCAAAGATATTTAGGATGGTTTGGAGCTCATCCTCTGAGCGTTCGCACACTACGTTGTCATCAGCATACTGAAACTCTATGACAGAAGTTGCGGTAACCTTACGCTTTGCTTTCAGCCTGCTCAGATTGAAGAGCTTTCCATCTGTTTGATATATGATTTCTACTCTGGTGGGGAGTTTCCCTTCGACAAAGTGTAGGATCATGGCAATGAAAATAATGAATAGAGTTGGGGCAATAACACAACCCTGTTTAACACCTGATCCCACTGTGAATGGTTTACTCTGAGAGCCATTGTTATCTGTGACTGTTGCTGTCATGTTATCATGGAGGAGCTGAATGATGTTTACAAATTTATCCGGGCAGCCAATTTTCAGAAGGACAGTCCACAGGGCATTACGATTTACAGTGTCAAAAGCCTTAGTCAGGTCAATAAACGCCATATACAGGGGTTGGTTTTGCTCTCTGCATTTTTCTTGAAGCTGTCGAGCAGTGGAAATCATATCCATTGTCCCCCTAGAAGGCTGAAAACCATTTTGGGATTCAGGAAGGGTCACCTCGGATATTGTTGAGACATGGTTTGCTAAGATCCTTGCAAGAATTTTTTCGGCTGCAGCTAATAGAGAGATGCCTCGATAGTTTCTGCAATCAGTTCTGTCACCTTTTTTAAAGAGATTGATAATTTTTGGCATCCCTAAAGTCTGCTGGGATCTCTTCTCTTTCCCAGATTTTTTCGATGAGCTGTTTTTGTTGTGTAAGTTCAATTCCGCCCACTTCAAAGTTTTCGGCAGGTATCCCATCAGGTCCACTGGCTTTGTTGTTTTTCATTTGGTTAATAGCTGTACACAACTCTCCCAGATTTGGAGATACTGCAAGCTCATCTCTAACTTGTTTTTGCGGAATTTGTAAGAGGACCTCAGCAGCTACGGGGGAGTTACGGTTAAGGAGATGTTGTTAATGTTCTTTCCAGCACAGTGCAATAGCTTCCTTATCTTTTAGAAGTGTGATACTGTCTGCTGAGCGTAGGGGGCATATGCCATGATTTATTGCCCCATAGATGGTCTTTGTGGCTTTAAAGAAACTCTGTGAATCATGAGTGTCGGCTAAGTGCTGGATCTCTTGAGCTTTTTTTACCCACCAGGTGTTTTTTAGTTTTCTGGTTCTTCTTTGAACCTCAGCCTTAGCGTTGGCATAGGTTTTTTTCTTCGTGGCACAGTGTCTATCTCTTTGCCAGATCTGAAAGGCCTTCCTTTTCTTGTCAGTCATGCGTTCAATCTCACTGTCATTCTCATCAAACCAGTCCTGGTGTTTCTTGGTTTGGTATCCAATAGTTTGTTCACAGTCTGCAATAATGGATGTTTTTAGCTTGGTCCAGTGTTCCTCGATGTTATCAGGGGATTCTGAAAGCAGATGGTCCTTAAGAGTCATTTGGAAGCAATCCTGCTTAATGGGATCTTGAAGGGCTTGAGTGTTCATTTTGCGCCTTGGTTTCCTTCCTTGAAGCCTGCGTTGAGGTATAATCTTGATAGCCATCGTGGAGTGTATTAGTCGGTGATTTGTCCAGCAGTCGTCGGCGCTCATCATAGCTCTGGTAAGGAGCACATCACATCGATCTTTAGCACGGACAATAACATAGTCTTAGAGGTGCCAATGGTTTGACCAAGGATGCCTCCATGAAGTTTAAAATTTATTTTTCTGTCGAAAGAGTGTGTTGGTAATAACAAGGTTGTGCACTGCACATATCATCAAAAGTAAGATTCCTTTGTGGTTGCTGTTGCCAATTCCTTCTTTCCCAATAGTCCCAGGCCACAGATTGAAATCTCGCCCAACTCTTGCATTAAAATCACCCAGCAGGATAATTTTATCTTCCTTCGGCGTCTCTGATAGGATAGTATCCAGCTGAAAGTAAAAAATTTCTTTATTGTCTTCATCTGCATCCAGTGTTGGTGCATAAGCACTTATAATAGTAGCCTGTTGGTTTTTGGTGAACTTTATTTGAAAGGTTGAGAGTCACTCATTAATGCTGGTAGGGACTTCTGACAGGAGCTTCACAAGATCGTTTTTGATAACGAAGCCTACCCCATGTATTCAATGTTCTTGTTCAGATAGACCTTTCCAGAAGAAAGTGTAGCCTCCTTTTTCTTCCTTCACTTGTCCCTTGCCTTCTCTTTGAAACTCTTGAAGCGCTGCAATATTGATGTTAAAACGTTGCAGCTCTCTTGCAATGATGGCAGTTCTGCGTTCAGGATGCTCACTGTCTGTGTTATCTGACAAAGTCCATATATTCCATGTTCCAAAGTTCAATTGTCTTTTACGACCACTAGGTGGTGACCCCACTGGGTGTGGTAATCCAGTCAGGGAAAAGGGGAGGCAGACTATGTTTAGGGCACCTTTTCTAGCCCCTCCCCGTTTTTGGGGTGAGCAGAGTGGATCCTAAAAAGGGCTGCTCAGTCATGGATACAGCTGCTAACCTGCTCAACTGCCTCTTTCCTTGAGTCAGAATGACTGAATCTGTATCCTCCGCCCATTTGCTGGTTCATGACTAGGGGCTTCCAGATTTCACGATCCTGCCCCCATTACCATTTGCTGGTCGCCATGGGACTTTGGGGGTTTGGGTTGGGTTTTTGGAAGATGCCTGTGTATGAATTTGTTTTATGTGTGTGGATCAGTGCACACTGACCAATGCACAGTCTTCGTAGTAGGGCTCTGTTCTGATGGCATGAGGTAGTCACGACAAACTGGTAGATTCCTATCTGCTGCAGACTTCATCTGCCTTCACAGTCGTTGTAACGTACCGCTTGTTATCATTCGCCTGTTCTGCCGTTGAGGACTTCTTGGAGCATTCTTTGTCTTGCTCCTTCCCTTTGACCTTACCGCCTTGGGTGAGGTGACCCTGCTGGGAGTACGAGATTCCCGACGGCTTCACTCACAAGGGTCATAGGAACATGCAAGCCCACTCACAACAACAAGGTGATGATCCAGCGAGTGGGGGACAGGTTTAAGGTCTCTTTGAGCCTGAAATAACTCACACATTTGTGAGAATAGTTAAAATTGTACACTCTTATGTTACAATGTCATCTGAAATAATTAAAAAAATAAGTTTTATTGATTATTTGATAAAAACAAAATACATCTCAGAGCCCTTTTTCATTTTATTTTGTAAAACACTTCTGCAATTATATGGTCAAAGCTATTTTGTTTCCCATACATGAAATATGGTCAATGATGCTGTCTATATATGGGAAATGTTCAAGATGGCCAAGGGTCCCTGTAACACTCCTGTAAACCTGGTGGCCATGCAGCCACTTGGCTAGGTCAATCCAGTTTACATAGGACCCTCAAATTTTCAGGGTTCATTCTGACACCACAATCACCTTTAAACTTTGAGAAATTATGCATCATACACTCTAGAGGACTCTTCTGCCCTTTGGAAGAAGTCCCACACATAATGCCTGTCACCCGTGTCTTTCTGTGTTTCCACAGAGGCTCTCAGTCCTTATGACTATTTAGGTGAGAGACAGGTGCCCAAAACCTCCCAGTGATATAATTCCTGCCTAAGGGATGCCTGGGTTGCCACCTGCCCACTGCAGTCTTTGAGACTCCCTTTAGGGGGTGATCATCATGGAACTTTGAATGTCCCTGGAACCCGGAACCAGCTACTCACGACCACCGAGAGAGAAAACAGGAACCACAGCACCCAGCACTCACATGCTGCAGCTGTTGTCCTTGTGTCCACTGCGTCACCAGCTCACAACAGTCAGGAACCAGCCAGTGTCCATCTGCTGCACCAACGGGAACAACAACTTCTGGAACTACTGGAACCAACACCGTTGATGCTGACACCACCACAACTCAGGCTGGCAGCACAATACCCATAACCTCATGGAACTTTGAAATGTCAGGCATAGCTCTAATGGCTTTAGCCCAAACGTAGCAGAGTTTTCCTGCACAGCGAAGAAGCTAGTTGAGGTGGAAAAGACTAGTCAGCTAGACTCAGAATAACTATTTACAGGATTTATTAAAAGGAAAAATAAAACCAGCAGAGTTTCTGCATACAAAACAAAACAAAATAAATCCTTTCTTTCTCTCTCTCTCTTAACCATACACAGCACTTCTACTCCTAACACACCTAGCCCAAACTGTGCTAGCACTCCTAGATAACAGAGTTGAGTGCTGGTCGTTAACCAATCAGAGTAAGTAGTTTCTAGGTCAAGCAGACCTTGGCTTTCTGCCAAGAGTAAATTGACACTGCCTTGAGTTAATTGTGTGAAGCCAGAATCTGTAAGTTTTCATGAGAATCAATTAACAGAAACTGAACAGATCAGGCCTCTCTTCTCTACCAAGAAGGTCCTTACTCCCTTTATCAAAACAGAAGTATTTCCTACCTGTTCCAATGTTTTCCCACCAGCCGGCTGATCCCTCTTGGGGTCTCTCCTCACCAGGGTTCCGTTGGACACAGTTTTGCTTCACCGCCCACCCTCGCCCAAGGAGTCCTCTCCGGAAAATCACTGGTGCACCCTGAGATGTCCGTGACACTGGCCCTCGGCTGACCAGAGTTCTCTGGTCCAAGAGAGTTCAAGACTTCTCAAGCCCCACGTTGGGTGCCAAGAAATGTTGCAGGCATGCCTGCTAGCCTCGCATACCACCAGTAGACATACACATGAGACTGGGTGAGGAGAGAGTCCAAAGTCTTTTATTTCACTGCACAGTGAAATGGTTCCAGCAGAATCACTCCCAAAGACTGGACCCCGGGCATTGCCCCCGGGGATCCTTTATAGAGTTTACACACAAAGCATTGCAATTTCAGCCAATCATATTCCCAAGAACCCTTTCATTACCTTATTTAGAAGGCAAGCAAGCTGTTGCTGGCAGAAGCTCATTGGATACATTTTGTTGCCGTGCTGTGCCTGCACTTTAGCATGCTATTGGTTAATTCTGCTGAAAAAGCTTTTCTAACTTGTTTACTTCTAACTATTACTGCCTGAGTGACCTTTGGCTTATGTGCCATTATCAGCATGGCTGTTTGTGCCTACGTGACGGGGGGGGGTGATTGATCTCCATTACCTCACCATGAGTACTACCTACACCAACCTCTTCTTCCCCACCTCCAGCTTGCTCCTGTGTGACCCACTCCCAGCTGTACCCCTTACCAAGATCCTCTTCCTCCTCCCTGAAGTCCTGCCAGTCCATGACATCACCCCTCCTCCTCAAAATCCACACCCGTCTCCCCTCCACCAGCTCTGGGCCTGTTGGGCATGAAACTGGCACTGCAAGTGGGGAGCATGTACATTTTCTGTAGACTCCCAGGATCTCTCCTCCAGTCCATGCCCCTTCCAATGAACCAGGTAACAGAACTTGCCTCGACGCCATTTGGCGTCTAGGAGCTGCTCCACTTCAAACTCCTCCTCACTGTCTACTATCACCGGAGGGGGAGTTTGCTGTGGGCAGTTGTAGGGATGTGGAGGCTCAGCGATTGACAACACCGACAGGTGGAAAACAGGGTGGATTTTCATTGAGGGTGGCAACTTTAGGTGAAAAGCGGTGGGGTTCACCTGAGCCATTACTGGAAAAGGACTGATACAACAGGGTGTCAATTTTTTGCACTGTCCCTTCAAAGGCAAGTCTCATGTGCTTACCCACACTAGGATAACTGGCCCTGGCTGCCATATTGCATCCGCCCCTTTCTTGTATCGCTCTTTTGCATTGCCCAGTCTCTCCTTTAATGACTGCTGCATGACATGCATCTCTTCCGCCATGTCCCTTGCTGCAGGCACTGGTACAGTATAGGGGCTTTGGGTGCTGGGAAAGCTTGCGGATGCCTAACATAGGTAGCAAAGAAAGGTGTTTGTTGTGTTGATGTATGAATGGCATTATTATAAGTGAATTCCTTTCCTCTTGGTTTCAGTGTCAATATTACCATTCCAGCATATTGCATTAATTTAACTTGCCAATCTTCTTTAGCTGGGACAGCTTATTTTTTCCAGTACTGTGCTAGCAGTATTCGTGCAACCGTAGTAGCATACTTAATAATTCTTTTTGTGGTCCTGGTATATCCAGTCCTGTAATGCCTAGTGGGAAAGCTTCTGGTTTTTTAACAAAAGTTATTTTAAACATCTTCTTCATTTCGTTATAGATCATTTCCCAATACAGTGGTACCTCGGGTTACATACGCCTCAGGTTACAGATGCCGCTAACCCAGAAATAATGCCTCAGGTTAAGAACTTTGCTTCAGGATGAGAACAGAAATCATGCTCCGGCAGCGCGGCAGCAGCAGGAGGCCCCATTAGCTAAAGTGGTGCTTCAGGTTAAGAACAGTTTCAGGTTAAGTACAGACCTCCGGAACCAATTAAGTACTTAACCTGAGGTACCACTGTATTTCTTAACAATTTTGCAATCCCACCACGTATGAAAAAAATGCTGATTTGCATTTCCAACACTTATTTTCTTTATTTTTGTACATTTTGGCTAGTTTTATTGGAGTTAGATACCATCTGTACATCATTTTCATATTGTTTTCTTTAATCACCACTGTAAGGGGATCAGGGGGTTGCTCGAGAGCAATCAGGCAAATGCCTCCCTGGTCGGCTGTAAAGCCTTGTTATTGGTGCCAAAAAAACCTTCACCATGTAGAGCGCCACTATTCCGTGGCTCGCTCATTCACTGGCAGAATCTGAGAGTGGGCGGTCCTTAAACCTTCCCCAGCAGAGTAGTTTCTTGACGCCCAGTCTGTGCATCCCCTCTCTGCGCGGAAGCCTACTGCTCAAGGAGGGTGTGGGTAACGGAGGACCTCTATCCTCCCCGCTTTGCTCAGGCAAGGTGTCCTGGCACCGCCTCACCTCCCCCGAACCCTGCAGCTCCTCTCCACTGGAGGCGTGGTTACTCTCCTCCGCTGAGGAGGTGCTGCTTCCCACGATCTTTGGGGGCTCTCTGTAATCCATCCGGCTTTTCCCCTCTCGCCCCTGAGCCGATGGCAGTTCCCTGACACCCACACTTGCAGTAAATTTTATCTCAGTCCTCCATAATCTTTCCCAATCCTCTATTTGTATATTGTATCCCACATCTTGTGCCCATTTAATCATGGCTGCTTTAACCTCTTCATCTTTCGTTTCCCATTCTAGCAACAGATTGTACATTTTTTATATTAATTTCCTATCATTTTCTATCATTTCTCTCTAAAATGTTGAGATTTCATACTGAAATCCTTTCTTTTTATCATTTTTAAATGTTTCATTTAGCTGGAAATATTGCAGCCAATCTGTTACTTTCTCTCTAATTTCATTAAATTCTTTCAATTTTAATTGGTTTTCTGAGTCAATTAATAACTCTATGTAATCCAATCAGTGTCCATATTTAAATTTGTTCTTGATATTGCCTCTATAGGGGAGAGCCACATGGTGTTTTTTGTTCCAATAATCCTTTATACTTTTCCCAAACTTTAAATATCACTTTCCTTATTATATGATTTTGGAAGCTTTGATGTATTCTAGCTTTTTCATACCATAGATAGGCATGTGAATCGAATCTATTACCATGTCCTTCCAGATCTAGTAAGTCTGTATTTTTTAATTTAATCCATTCTTAAATTCAACAAATACATGAGGCTTCATAATAGAGTTTTAGGTCCGGCAGTGAGAAGCCTCCTCTTGCTTTAGTATCTGTTAATAATTTATATTTTATTCTCAGCTTCTTCCCCTGCCATATAAATTTTGAGATATCCTTTTGCCATTCTTTAAAACATGCCATATTACTTATCACCGGAATTGATTTGAACAAAAACAACATTTTTGGCAATATATTCATCATACCAGGACCACAAAAATACTTATTTATGTATGCAACTACAGCCGCACGAATATTGTTAGCACAACATTGGAAAGAAGAAGGTGTCCCAGCTAAAGAAGAATGGCAAGTTAAACTAATGGAATATGCTGAAATGGCAAAACTGACGTTGAAACTAAGAGGAAGAGATGACAACAAATTTAAGGAAGATTGTAAGGACTTTATTGCATATATACAGAAGCAATGTACACAGGTTAATACATCAGCAGGATTTTAGAAATACTTGTAAGGACATTATGAATGGACAATAAGTAATATCAGTGATTTTTTATTTAAAATGGACATGTGGTATGATGATAAATAATGGAACCAGGGAAGGAAATGGGGGAAAGCAACTTTTTTCCTTTTTCCTTTTTTTTTATATAATTTTTTTATTAATTTTCCAACATATATTAAAACACAATACAACTGACAATACATAAACAAACAAACATATAAACACGTATAATTTCATAACCTCTTTTTCTTAAACCTTATTTCAACGACTTCCCCATACCTCCCTTTTCTGCATCCCTGTTTTAAACTTTTCCAGCAACCCCTAATTTCAAATACTTATAATTCACTTTCTTTAATCCTTTTTCTCTTACCCAATTATTTGTCACTGCAATTCTGTTTTACATTACCCATGACATTTTAGCACTCATTAATTTTACAACAGTTCTTAAGATAAACTTTAAATTTCTTCCAATCTTCTTCCACCGTCTCTTTTCCTTGGTCGCGGATTCTGCCAGTCATCTCGGCCAGTCCCATATAGTCTATCACCTTCGTCTGCCACTCTTCCAGCGTGGGTAGTTCTTGTGTCTTCCAATACTTTGATAAAAGAACTCTTGCTGCTGTTGTAGCATACATAAAGAACGTCCTATCTTTCCTTGACACCAATTGGCCTACCATGCCCAGGAGAAAGGCCTCTGGTTTCTTATGAAAGGTACACTTAAGGACCTTCTTAATTTCATTATAGATCATTTCCCAGAAGGCCTTGATCCTTGGGCACGTCCACCAAAGGTGGTAGAAAGTACCTTCAGTTTCATTACATTTCCAGCATTTATTATTGGGCATATGATAGATTTTTGCAAGCTTGACTGGGGTCATGTACCACCTATAAATCATTTTCATAATGTTCTCTCTTAAGGCATTACATGCCGTAAACTTTATACCGGTAGTCCATAACTGTTCCCAGTCAGCAAACATAATGTCATGACCAATGTCTTGTGCCCATTTAATCATAGCTGATTTAACCATCTCATCCTGTGTATTCCATTTCAACAGCAAGTTATACATTCTTGACAAATTCTTAGTATTGGGTTCCAACAATTCTGTTTCTAATTTTGATCTCTCCACCTGGAAGCCAATTTTCCTGTCCTGTTTGAAAACTTCATTTATCTGGTAATAATGAAGCCAGTCTCTTACTTTAGACTTCAATTTCTCATAGCTCTGCAATTTCACTTTTCCCTCCTCTTGTTCTATAATTTCCCAGTATTTTGGCCATTTAGATTCCATATTAAGTTTTTTCACTTCCTTAGCTTCCATTGGTGACAACCACCTAGGGGTTTTGTTTTCCAACAAATCTTTATACCGAATCCAAACATTATATAGTGCTTTCCTAACAATATCGTTTTTGAAACCTTGGTGAATTTTAACCTTGTCATACCATATATATGCATGCCAGCCAAACCTATTATTGAACCCTTCCAGATCCAAAATGTCTGTGTTTTCAAGAAGCAGCCAGTTTTTCAGCCAGCAAAAAGCCGCTGATTCATAATACAATTTTAAGTCCGGCAGGGCAAACCCCCCTCTTTCTTTTGCATCAGTTAATATCTTAAATTTTATTCTGGGTTTTTTGCCCTGCCAGACAAATCTAGATATGTCTTTCTGCCACCTCTTGAAACAATCCATTTTGTCCACAATCTGCAATGTTTGAAACAAAAACAACATTCTCGGCAAAACATTCATCTTAATAACAGCAATTCGGCCTAACAAGGAAAGTCTCAAATTTGACCATATTTCTAAATCTTTCTTAACTTCTGTCCAACATTTCTCATAATTGTCTTTAAATAAGTTCACATTCTTAGATGTCAAATTAATCCCCAGGTATTTCACTTTCTTTGCTACCATTAAACCGGTTTCACTATGAAACCTCTCTCTTTCAGCAACTGTTAGATTTTTATCCAGTACTTTCATTTTCTGTTTATTCAGCTTAAAACCTGCTACTTGACCAAATACTTGTATTAGCTCTAAAACTCTTTTCGTACTAGTGTCTGGCTCTTGTAAAGTTAATACTAGATCATCTGCAAACGCTCTCAATTTGTATTGTTTAGCTCCGACCTGGATCCCTTTAACCAGCTGGTCCCCTCTGATCATGTTTAATAAAACCTCCAAGACAGATATAAAAAGTAATGGGGATATTGGGCACCCCTGTCGTGTCCCTTTTTCAATAGCAAATTCTTCAGTAACCACGTTATTTACAATTAGTTTTGCTTTTTGTTCAGAATAAATTGCACCTATACCATTCTCAAAACCTTGGCCTACCCCCATCCCTTCAAGATTCTTTTTCATAAAGCTCCAAGAGATATTGTCAAAGGCTTTCTCCGCGTCCACAAATATTAATACTGCCTTAGCATTAATATTGGCTTCTAATAATTCCATAATATCTATTATGTTTCTCACATTGTCAGATAAATGTCTTCCTGGAAGAAAGCCCGCCTGGTCTTTATGAATCTCTCCCACCAAAACTCTCTTCAGTCTTTTTGCCAAAATGTCTGCAAAAATTTTGTAATCCACATTAAGTAGTGATATAGGGCGGTAGTTCTTGATCTGGTTCTTCTCAGTCTCCGATTTTGGTATAAGTGTATTATACGCTTCTTTCCACGATTCGGGTGCCTTCTTCCCCTCTAAAATTTCATTACAGACCTCCTTCAGCGGTTGTACAAGCCATTCTTTCAAAGCTTTGTAGTATCTGGAGGTCAATCCATCTGGTCCTGGAGATTTTCCCAATTGCATATTTTGAATGGCTCCCTCAATTTCTTGCTCAGTTATCTTCTGGTTCAAAATCACTTTACTTTGTTCAGAAGTTTTTTGTAATCCATATTTTTTAAGAAATTCTTCTATCTCTTTTTCATTCACCGGCCCTTGTGCATAAAGTCTCCTGAAATAACTCTGAAAACAGTTTCTAATCTCATTTGGTTTATAAATGTTCTTTCCTTCAACTTCTAGGCTTGTAACCATATTCAATTTTTGTCTCTTCTTCAATTGCCATGCCAGAAGTTTCCCACATTTGTCTGCCGATTCAAATGTCTTTTGTCTCATTTGTTTTATTTTCCATTCTATCTCCTGATTCATCAGTTCCATATATTGCCTCTGATAAAACTTAATTTCTCTCAAAATTTCATGTGACTTTGGCTTTGATCTCAGTTTTTTTTCTCCTTCTTTTATCCTTTCCAAAATCTTATCCTTCTTCCCGTTCTGTTTCTTCCTTTTTATAGCATTCTGTTGTATTAAAAATCCTCGCATGACGGCTTTACTTGCGTCCCAAATTACTCTTTTCTCCACCTCTGTTCTCAGATTTATCTCAAAATAGTCCTTCACCACTTTCTGGGCCTTTTTGTACACCTCTTCATCTCTAAATAGGGAGTCATTCATCCTCCATCTGAAGGAACCAGCTGTTGTTAAGTTCATCTCCATCTTTACAGCATTATGGTCGGAGCAAGTCTTTGGGCAGATTTCCACTTTCTTTATCTTTGGTGCCATCCCACTAGTTACCCATATTTGGTAACCCATATTTGGTCAATTCTGGTCCAGGTCATTTTTGCTTCAGAGAAGAAAGTTCCCTCCCTCTCAAGAGGGTTCCTTGTTCTCCAAATGTCAATCAGGTTCATGTTATCTGTCATTTCAAAAAAAGTCTTTGGTAGTCTCCCATCCTTAGAGACTACCTGTCTTTGTGCTTTATCCATATTTGTAGAGACCACTCCATTCATATCTCCCATCAAAATTACATTGTAATCCAAATAGTCCATTAATGTCTCATGCAATTTCTTAAAGAATTCTGACTTCCCTTCATTTGGAGCGTAAATTCCTATTATCAATAATTTTTCTCCTTGAACTTGAATTTCAATTGCCAAATATCTTCCTTGTTCATCTTTAAAAAGATTGGAAGAAATTTAAAGTTTATCTTAAGAACTGTTGTAAAATTAATGAGTGCTAAAATGTCATGGGTAATGTAAAACAGAATTGCAGTGACAAATAATTGGGTAAGAGAAAAAGGATTAAAGAAAGTGAATTATAAGTAATTGAAATTAGGGGTTGCTGGGAAAGTTTAAAACAGGGATGCAGAAAAGGGAGGTATAGGGAAGTCGTTGAAATAAGGTTTAAGAAAAAGAGGTTATGAAATTATACGTGTTTATATGTTTGTTTGTTTATGTATTGTCAGTTGTATTGTGTCTTAATATATGTTGGAAAATTAATAAAAATTTATATATATATATATATATATATATATATATATATATATATAAAGGAAATTTCCTTTCTAAAACAAAAGTACAAGTGTAGGACGTGACCTTGGCTCTGAATGAGAGTGTTATGGATAAAGAAAAGGGGAAATCTGAAGAAAGAAGCTTAAGATCAGGTAGACAATACAAGACTGATATTTCCCACCAGCGGAGAGCTTCAACATCCGGAGGCACGGGTGCAGCTGCTGCCTCTCAAACAAAAGTAAGAGCTATGTCAACAGAAGATGCTCTGGCACAGGCACTTGGCAAAATTAATGTATCTTTGGAATACTTAACGAAGCAGGGAACAGAGACAAGTAAACAAGTTGCGGAAACTAATAAACAAGTGGCTGAGGTCTCAGCAAAAATTGACCTGAACACGAAAAGTATTGATGAATTGGGAAAGAAGGTAAATTCTAATACAGAGACTATTGTAAGACTTTTGGAGGACTCGGCTACAACTCGAAAGATTGCTGAGGAAGCAAAGGAAATTGCCGTTCCTACCCAGGAGAGGATACCATCAGTCATCAAGAAATTGGAGGATCATGATCTGACTTTGTCTATGATTGAATTGCAAAGAAAAGAGAGAAACTTAAGGATCAGATCAGTTCCGGAAAGTGAGAAAGATAACTTGGCGGACTTCCTGACAAAAGAATTTTTGGACTTTTGGCAACAGGGCCTGGAGAAGGATGAATTCAAGATAGTGAGTGCATTTAGGCTTGGTACAAGACAAAGGAAGAATAAGGCAAGAGACTGTTTGATAACATTAAGATCAAAAGAAGAAAGGGATAAAATTTTGAATTTGCGCTACCAAAAAACCTTGGAGATTGAAAATTCCTATGTGGAGATCTTCAAAGATATCCCGAAGCATATTCTGGATGTAAGAACCTACTACAGAGATCTGGTTGTTTTACTGAAAAAAACCAAGATATTCTTCAGGTGGGAATTCCCACAAGGCCTATCTTTTAAATACAAAGGAAGGAAGATAAGAATAAGAACACTGAGTGATAAAGACAAATTCTTGAGAGACCACGAAGAGGATCTTCAGAAGGAGGTGGAATCTGGGCAGGAACTGACGCCATTGGGAAAAGGAACACTGGACATATCAGACATATCAAATTTGTCATTCGGGTTGAAACCACCGACAGAGGAAGAACAACTACTTGGAGCAGCAGGAGTAAGTAAATAGTCTCATCATGGCTCTGCAACTTCTAAGTTGGAATTGTAATGGTTTGAATATGCCTCGAAAGAGGAAAGCTGTTTTTCATATATTGAAGAAAGAACAATTGGACTTGATTTGTTTACAAGAAACACATGTGATGAGGTTACACAGGAAAATATTGGTGAATAAAAGATTGGGACAAGAATTTATTTCATCTGACAAAATCAAAAAAAGAGGAGTCGTGATATATGCAAAGGAAAAATTGCTACCGAAATTAATTTTTAAAGATGAACAAGGAAGATTCCTGGCAATTGAAATTCAAGTCCAAGGAGAGAAATTTTTGGCTGTAGGAATTTATGCACCGAATGAGGGGAAATCTGAATTCTTCAAGAAGTTGCATGAGACTTTGTTGGACTATCTGGACTATAATTTAATTTTGATGGGAGACATGAATGGAGTAGTATCTACAAATATGGACAAAGCACAAAGACAGGTACTTACTAAGGATGGAAGACTACCAAAAACTTTTTTTGAAATGACTGACAATATGGACCTGATTGACATTTGGAGAACAAAGAATCCTCTTGAAAGAGAGGGAACATTCTTTTCTGAAGCCAAAATGACATGGACCAGAATCGACCAAATTTGGGTTACTAGAGGAATGGCATCAAAGATAAAGAAAGTGGAAATCTGTCCAAAAACTTGCTCCGACCACAATGCAGTAAGAATGGAGATGAAGCAAATAACAACTGGCTCCTTCAGATGGAGGATGAATGACACTTTATTTAGAGATGAAGAAGTGTATAAAAAGGCCCAAAAAACATTGAGAGACTATTTTGAAATAAACATGAATACCAATGTGGAAAAAAGAGTAATCTGGGATGCAAGTAAAGCCGTTATGCGAGGATTCCTGATAGAACAAAACGCAATAAAAAAGAGAAGCCAAAATGAGAAAAAAGATAAGATTTTGGAGAAGATAAAAGAAGGGGAAAGGAAACTAAGATCAAAACCAAAGTCCAAAGAGATTTTGAGAGAAATCAAATTATACCAAACACAATATATGGAACTGATGAATCAAGAAATAGAATGGAAAATTAAACAAATGAGACAAAAGACATTTGAATCAGCAGACAAATGTGATAAACTATTGGCTTGGCAAATGAGGAAAAGACAAAAATTAAATATGGTTACAAATCTAGAAGTGGAAGGAAAGAACATATATAAGCCAAATGAGATTAGAAATTGCTTCCAGAGATATTTTAAACAATTATACACACAAGGGCCGCAGAAAGAAATGGACATAGACAAATTTCTTAAGAATTATGGATTACAAAAAATTTCTCATGAAAGTAAAATAGTTTTGAATCAGAAAATAACTGAACAGGAAATAGAAGGTGCCATTCAAAACATGCAACTGGGCAAGTCCCCGGGACCGGACGGGCTCACTTCCAGATACTATAAAATGTTGAAGGAGTGGCTACTACAACCTATGAAGGAAGTCTGCAATGAAATTTTGGAGGGGAAAAGGGCACCAGAAACGTGGAAAGAAGCTTATATTACACTTATACCGAAGACTGAGACTGAAAAGAATCAACTTAAGAACTACCGCCCTATCTCGTTACTAAATGTGGATTATAAAATCTTTGCTGACATTTTGGCTAAGAGATTGAAAAAAGTTTTGATGGAGGAGATTCATAGAGATCAAGCGGGCTTTCTCCCGAGAAGACATATGTCAGACAATGTAAGGAATATAATTGACATTTTGGAAAAGTTAGAAGTGAACATAAATACTAAAGCAGTTTTGATATTTGTGGACGCGGAGAAAGACTTTGACAATATTTATTGGAGTTTTATGAAGAAGAATCTCCAGGGGATGGGGGTAGGCCAAGGATTTGAAAACGGTATAGGTGCAATATACTCAGAGCAGAAAGCAAAGTTAATTGTAAATAATGTGGTTACGGAAGAGTTTAAGATAGAAAAAGGGACACGTCAGGGGTGCCCAATCTCCCCATTACTTTTTATATCAGTCCTGGAGGTTTTGCTGAATATGATCAGAAGGGATCAGTTGGTTAAAGGGGTACAGGTCGGAGCTAAACAATACAAATTGAGAGCATTTGCAGATGATTTGGTACTTACGTTACAAGAGCCAGAATCTAGTACCAAAAGGGTTTTAGAACTAATTCAAGATTTTGGCCAAGTAGCAGGATTTAAATTGAACAAATCTAAAACTAAGGTATTGGAGAAAAATTTAACACCTATGGAAAGGGAGAGGTTTCAGAATGAGACAGGTTTAACTGTGGTTAAGAAAGTGAAATACTTGGGGATTAATATGACAGCTAAAAATGTGAATTTGTTTAAAGATAATTATGAAAAATGCTGGACAGAGGTAAAAAAAGATTTAGAAATTTGGTCAAAATTGAAGCTTTCCTTGTTGGGTCGAATTGCAGCTATAAAGATGAATGTATTGCCTAGAATGTTATTTTTGTTCCAAACATTGCAAATTGTTGATAAGATGGACTGTTTCAAGAAGTGGCAGAAAGATATTTCTAAATTTGTCTGGCAGGGCAAGAAGCCCAGGATAAAATTTAAGATATTAACTGATGTAAAAGAAAGGGGGGATTTGCCCTGCCAGATTTTAAACTTTATTATGAATCAGCAGCTTTCTGCTGGTTGAAAGACTGGCTACTTCTGGAGAACACAGATATTTTGCACCTAGAAGGGTTCAATAATACTTTTGGGTGGCATGCATATTTGTGGTACGACAAGGTTAAAGCTCATAAAGCTTTTAAAAACCATATTGTCAGGAAAGCATTGTACAATGTCTGGATTAGGTATAAAGACTTGCTGGAGAACAAAACTCCCAGGTGGTTGTCCCCAATGGAGGCAAAGGCTGTGAAAAAACTTAATATGGAGTCTAAATGGCCGAAATATTGGGAAATTTTGGAACAAGAAGGGGATATATTGAAATTGCAGAGTTATGAGAAATTGAAAGATAAAGTGCGAGACTGGCTCCATTATTATCAAATAATGGAGGTTTTTAAGTTAGACAGGAAAATTGGTTTCCAGGTGGAAAAATCAAAATTGGAGACAGAATTGTTAGAATCCAAAACTAAGAACTTGTCAAAAATGTATAACTTGCTGTTGGAATGGAATACACAGGATGAAATAGTTAAATCAGCTATGATCAAGTGGGCACAAGATATTGGTAATAACATTATGTTTGAGGACTGGGAACGGTTGTGGACCACCGGTTTAAAATTTACGGCATGTAATGCCTTAAAAGAAAATATTATGAAAATGATTTATAGGTGGTACATGACTCCAGTCAAGCTCGCAAAAATTTACCACTTGCCTGATAATAAGTGTTGGAAATGTAAAGAGACTGAAGGTACATTCTTTCACCTTTGGTGGACATGCCCAAGGATCAAGGCTTTCTGGGAAATGATTTATAATGAAATGAAAAAGGTATTTAAATATACCTTCCTGAAGAAACCAGAGGCATTTCTCCTGGGCATGGTCGGCCAATTGGTGTCAAAGAAGGACAGAACATTTTTTATGTATGCTACAACAGCAGCAAGAATACTCATTGCAAAGTACTGGAAGACAGATCTACCCACCGTGGAAGAATGGCAGATGAAGGTTATAGATTATATGGGACTGGCAGAAATGACCGGCAGAATCCGAGACCAGGGAAAAGAGACGGCGGAAGAAGATTGGAAGAAATTTAAGGACTATCTTAGGAAACATTGTAAAATTATTGAAGGTTAGAACGATGTTGATTTAGAAATTAAGTGGTTATAAGCTGTAATGATTATGTGATCAAGAAAAGAAAGGTTAAAAATTATACAGAAATTAGGGGAAGGATTTGCTGAATTGAATTAATTAGAGATTGGAATACAGAAAGGGGAGGTATGAGGAGGTCGGGAAAGTAAGTTTTTTGAATATAAGGGATTGAAATTATACTTGTTGTTGTATGTGTTTTGTATGTATTTTTACTGTTTCTGTTTTTTGTTTTGTTTTTTCTATTTTATATAAACTTTTAAAACTTTAATAAATATCTTATATAAAAAAAATGAAAGTAGTCTAACTCACTGGCTAGTAGAGGGCAGTGAGAAATTCAGGGCCCTGCCAGACTAGCTTCCCCTGCGACAAATACCCCCCCACCCCAATAACAACAAACCCACCATAGGGCCTCACATGCTGTTGGCAATGATGTTGGCAAATGCGTGGCTCAGGAGCCTCTCGTCCTCATGAAGGGGCTGCAAGCCCACCAGAAGGCTGTAGTCCAGACATAGGCAAACTTGGCCCCCAGCTGTTTTGGGACTACAATTCCCATCATCCCTGACCACTGGTCCTGTTAGCTAGGGATGATGGGAGTTGTAGACCAAAAACATCTGGAGGGCCGAGTTTGCCTATGCCTGCTGTAGTTTATCATGCCGAAATCCTTCAGGAATTGTGTGCCCAGCTCCATCTGAGTCGTCATCCAGGCACGCTGTGGAGCTGCATGGATGAGAGATGGGCGTATTCTGCTAGTCAGGGGTGAAGAGGTTGCAAGATCCCCTGTACTGAGCAGAAAAGCAAACTCTTTGGTCTCCAAGATCTCTCTCAACTCTCAGGAGCCCTCACTGTGATCCATACTTGTTATGTACTGAGTTGAATAGGATCCAAACTGCAGCAGTCTGATTGGTCCTAGAACAATAGGATCCAAAAGGCAGCAGTCTGATTGGTCCTAGAACAATAGGATTCAGAATGCAGCAGTCTGATTGGTCCTAGAACAATGCAGCAGTATGATTGGTTGGCAGGAACCACCCAATCATGCTCCAGATAAAAGTGAATCCACAACCTGATTGGCTTACAGTAGAATTCCGGAATTAGCCAATCATGTGCAGCCCATTGTGTAAATAATGTATATAAAGCAGATACTTTGAGGGGACATTCATTCCTCCTCACCACTATGAGCTGAATAAAGAGCAGGAAATCACTTTGCGACTCTGAGTATATTTCACTGGCGATGAAGGTGGGATCCCGCTGAGCTGACTGCCACACACAGCACCGCAGCACCGCCACCTGCCGCACCGCTGCCTCGCACCGTGTATCCAGGCTTCAGCTCCGGACACAAGGAACTCAGAATGGCAACCGACAGCAGCTTCTCGCCGTTCAACCCAGCATCTGGAGACTGGGAAGCGTACGCCTCCCGTTTCACCTTCCTCCTAGAAGCCAAAGGGGTCACTGATGAAGAAGACGCCAAGAAGAGGGCAATATTCTTCAGCGTCTGCGGAGAGGAGACGTTTGAAATCGCCCGGGCTATCCTTGCGCCTGAAGACGTTGCTACTGTTCCATACAAAACAATAATGGAACAGCTGAAGGGGCACTTTTCACCACAGCCCTCAGTGGTGGCTCGTCGAAATGCCTTCTACGCAAAGCGGCAAGCCCCTGGGGAAACCATAACTGGGTTTGTGACCTCTCTCCGCCAAGCTGCCCGGTTCTGCAACTTCTCAGAGCTGGAGAACATGCTTCGTGACCGCCTCGTCGGTGGCCTGAAGGATGAGAAGCTGCAACGACGCCTCTACGCTAAGAAGAACCTAACGTTCCAGGTCGCTCTGGAGGAGGCCCTGGCAACGGAAGCTGCCGAGAGGTTGACGCAAGAGGCACGGCCGAGCCAGCCGTCCCAACCGAGGGTCCACCACGAAGACCTCACCGACGACTCAGGATCCAACAGGGAGGAGGTGCACCGAGTACAGCAGCGCACTCAAGCAGCCCACATACCACAGCTGCCTCGACGAGAAGGAGGGAACTGCGCAAGCTGTGGAGAAAGTCACGAGAGGAGGACCTGCCGTTTCCGCAACGCAGAGTGCAGGCAGTGCAGAAAATTGGGACACATCGCCCGGGTGTGTCGAGCTCGGCCCACCCGACGCCAGGCATCAGATGACCAATCCAAGAGCCCCAGGTCCCGGGGCCCAACGCACCAAGGCAACTCGACGGAGCTCACGGACTTCCAGGTATACCAGTTGCCCCACCCCAACGTAGAGAAAATTTATGTAGAGGTACAGATAGAGGGGGCCCCATGCCGCATGGAGCTTGACACGGGTTCAACTCTATCCATAATCTCGGCAAGGACCTTAAGGAAACTGTGTCCTACTGGGGGTCCCAAACTCAGGCCGGCCCCATTCACCCTCCGGGACTTCCAGAAACGTAAGGTCCCCACAATGGGGGTGGGGACCTTCAGGGTGCAGTACCGAGGGCGGACGCGGCAACTGGACTTGCTTGTGGTCAAGGGCCCCTACATTAGCTTACTGGGATTGGCATGGTTTGGACCACTGGGGCTAGCCGTCACCGGGGTGAACCACACTACCTTACAAGTAGACGTGGATGCCATATGCAAGGAATTTCCAGGGGTTTTCGATGGGAAATTGGGACAGTATACGGGCCCCCCCATTGCTCTACAGCTTGACCCCGCAGGGTCCCGTTCGCCCTGAAACCCCGTATAGACGAGGAATTGGACCGACTCGTGGAGCAAGGAGTGCTGGAGCCGGTGCCTAATGCCCCCTGGGAAACCCCAATCGTCACACCCGTCAAGCCTAATGGTTCGGTCCGCATCTGCGCAGACTACAAATGTACCATAAACAAGGCCCTCACGGCCCATGCATACCCAGTGCCAGTGGTCAGCCATGTCCTTGCTACCCTGGCTGGGTCGAAAATTTTTGGCAAGCTGGACCTGGCCCAAGCATATCAACAGCTGCCAGTAGATGAGGCCACAGCAGAGGCACAGACGATTGTGACGCACAGAGGAGCGTTCAGGGTAAAGCGGCTGCAATTCGGTGTCAGCGTGGCACCAGGCATATTCCAGAATCTAATGGACTCTCTCCTTAAAGGGATTCCTGGCGTCACCCCCTTCTTCGATGATGTGTTGATTGCCGGGCCCACACCCGAGGAGTTTGAGGACCGCCTCCGCACCGTTCTGTACTGTTTCCAGACGGCGGGTCTCAAGGTGAAGCGGGAAAAATGTCTACTAGGAGTGCCTCAGGTGGACTTTCTGGGATTTATGGTGGACACAGAAGGGGTCCACCCGACTGGGGACAAGGTACGGGCCACTTGTGATGCCCCAGCACCCAAGAACAAGACTGAACTTCAGGCCTTCTTGGGACTATTGAACTTTTACCATTCCTTCCTTCCCCACAAGGCGGCGGTAGCGGAGCCCCTACACAGACTCCTGGACAAGCGGGCCCCTTGGGTGTGGGGCCAGCGCCAGGAGGCCGCATTCCAGGCAGTCAAGGACTTGCTTGTCTCAAACTCGGTCTTGGCACACTTCGACGAGAGGCTGCCGGTGGTGCTAGCATGCGATGCCTCACCCTATGGCATTGGCGCTGTCCTGGGACACCAACTCCCGGATGGAAGAGAGGTACCGGTGGCATACTTTTCCCAGACACTCAACGCAACCAAGCGGAACTACTCGCAAATCGACAAGGAGGGTCTGGCAATTGTGAAGGGAGTAAAAAAATTCCATGATTTTTTGTACGGGCGGCCCTTCACCGTGGTGACTGACCACAAGCCGTTGCTTGGCTTGTTTGCCCCCGAAAAGCAGACCCCCCCAAGTGCTGTCTCCTCGCGTCCTCAGGTGGTCAATTTTCCTTGCCAGCTACCAGTATGCACTGATTCACCGCCCTGGGAAGGCGATGGGCCATGCAGATGCCCTCAGCAGGCTACCACTACCGGAAACAGGCCCTGACCCAGCACCTGCACAAGAGGTTATGAGCCTGGAGCTGCTTCCCGAGCGCCCCATTCAGGCACAAGAAGTTGCACACCATTCCAAGAAAGATAGGGTCATCTCCCGGGTCCTGGACTGGGTGTGGAGGGGATGGCCCAGCAGCAGCCCTGGGCCAGAATTCGCCGGCTACACAACCCGCAAACATGAACTGTCGGCCCACAAGGGGTGCCTGTTATGGGGAAGCAGGGTCGTTGTTCCCCAGCCCCTCCGCAAAAGGGTCCTCACAGCCCTACACGAGACACACCCAGGGGTAGTGAGAATGAAGGCCCTTGCCAGGAGTTATGTGTGGTGGCCGGGGATCGACGGAGAGATAGAGGCCTGGGTCAAACACTGCCAGGCCTGCCAAGAATCCCGCCCAGATCCCCCAAGGGCCCCAGTCCAGTCCTGGGAGTCCGCCCGAGCACCATGGTCACGCCTGCACGTGGACTTCGCTGGCCCCTTTCAGGGGAAAACATTCTTCATAGTGGTGGACTCCTACACCAAATGGCTGGAAGTCGCACTGGTACCGTCCACTTCTACGTCCGCAGCCATCCGGGTACTACGCAGGCTGTTTGCAACCAACGGGCTCCCTGACACTCTCGTCTCAGACAACGGGACTGCATTTACGTCAGGAGAATTCCAAACCTTCACAGCGCAGAACGCCATCCGCCACATCCGTTCGGCACCATTCCACCCTGCCACCAATGGCCAAGCAGAACGCATGGTGCGGACCACCAAAGACACCCTTCGCCGCATGACGCAAGGGGATTGGGAGTACCGCCTTGCCACATTCCTTCTAGCACAGCACAGCACCCCCAGCTCAACAACTGGCCGGAGCCCCGCTGAACTACTAATGGGTCGGCGCCTTGCAATCAGATTGGACCGCCTTCACCCCGATAGAGCTCAGGATGAGGTAGTGGTGGGGGAAGGCAGGAACCCCCGGACCTTCGAGGCCCAGGACCCAGTGTATGCAAAGAATTTTGGGGCAGGCCCTGCATGTGTACCCGCCACAGTCACCAGGGTCACTGGCCCCGTGTCGTACGAGGTGCTAACAGATGGGGGGCAATGCTGGCGCCGCCACTGCGACCAGATACGGCGACGATTCCCGGGAGAAAACCAGGAGGAGGAGGACAGGTCAGAGGACTCCCAAGGGAACAGTGGGGCAGTGAGGCCCATAGAGCAGCAGGGGCAAGCAGGAGAGGCAGAATCAGTAAATACAGAGAGGACCCGTGAGGGCGAAAGGACACCGGAACCAGAACCACGACTGAACGAGCTGGTTGTGCCAGACCAAACAGCCCCATCACAGCCAGCATCCTTGGAACACGAGCCAGAACCTGAACCCCGGACCAGGAAACACCCCAGGCCACAACGCACACGTAGGCCGCCGGCGTACCTTGAGGACTATGAATGCGACCTCCCGGGCAGGACTGGAACTTAGAGGGGAGGGGTGTTATGTACTGAGTTGAATAGGATCCAAAATGCAGCAGTCTGATTGGTCCTAGAACAATAGGATCCAAAAGGCAGCAGTCTGATTGGTCCTAGAACAATAGGATTCAGAATGCAGCAGTCTGATTGGTCCTAGAACAATGCAGCAGTATGATTGGTTGGCAGGAACCACCCAATCATGCTCCAGATAAAAGTGAATCCACAACCTGATTGGCTTACAGTAGAATTCCGGAATTAGCCAATCATGTGCAGCCCATTGTGTAAATAATGTATATAAAGCAGATACTTTGAGGGGACATTCATTCCTCCTCACCACTATGAGCTGAATAAAGAGCAGGAAATCACTTTGCGACTCTGAGTATATTTCAATACTAGAGGAATTTTGTCCTGCTTTTGCTGAGCTACAACACAGGAGTGCACCCCCAGGGGGCCATGATGTGGTAACCCTGGCGAAGCATTGCAGAGCAACTGAGAAAGCAGAATGATGTTTGCGTGGACAGTCCATTAGAAAGCTGCACTATTATTGCATTGATAGCACATTGCAGAATATGGCCCCCCTCCACGCAAAAACATCCATCTGGATGGACAGTAGCTTTCATTTCGGAGGTTGTGGTTTTACATCTTCCTATTTATTTATTTATTCAAAATTATTTATTTATTTCATAAAATCTATACACTACCAGATGGTAAGAAACATCAAAGCCGTTTACAGAAAGATAAAACCATAAAATCAGGGAAAACCTACAGTACATTAAACGCTGAAGAAGTGAATACCAGGATAGATCAGAACTGACTCCCAAGGCAAGGGGAAGAGACATGGCTAAGATGGCAGGACAGCTTACTCTATGATGTTAACCCCTTCATGCACTAATTAGATTGAAGCATGTTGGTTGTTTGAGACTGGTTATCCCACACAACATGCTCTCACGCAACCCATGCCCTCCAACTGAAAACCCATTTCCTGAACAATATCAACATTGTGTTTTGTGCCTGTGAACTGCACAGTGAATATTTTTATTAGAAAAGAAAACAGCCCGGTATTTCAGCTTCTCAAAGTTGTTTTATTCAGTGAGCTGCTACAGCTTGTCACACCCAAATCCTCCAAAGGAATCTGCCAAAGTGCTTTTCCAGGCAAAAGGGGGCAGAGGAAGAGAAACCAAGAACCTCAAATTCACTAGACCAGGGATGGGGAATTCTGTGGCCCTCTAGATGCTGTTGGATTCCATCACCCCTGACCGTCGGCCATGCTGGCTGGGGCAGAAGGCCATTGGATCTGGCAATATCTGGGAGCCCACAAGATTCCCTGCCCCTGCCCTAAACAAACAACCAGGCACTCAGCTGTGAGGCATGCCTCTTACCAGAGGGAGGGTCACTCCAGAGGCAGCTGTGGGATGAGGGTGCTGGATCATGCCTTTGTGGGCACATCTGAGGACTAAAGAGGACCCCCTAGGAAGTGTGCATGGAGATCTTCCTTACCACGTGGCTCTCTGGCAAAAACACAACAATACCAATGGCCATATGGAACCACACCTCAAAGCTGGATCAGACTTCCCAGATCCTGCAGGAGGAAGTCTGGGGCAGAGGGGCCTAGAGTGGGAGTCAGTGCTGCTCTTAGGGCTGCATGTCTGAAGCGTGGGCAGAAATCTTTGGGTGTGAGGTTGCATGGGGCTGTCTCTTTGTGTTTTGGTGATGCCAAGCCGCCAGCCAGCCAGAGGCAGGCAACCAACTGGGTTCAGGGGCAAGCTTCTTTGCAAAGCCAGTCTGACTTCACCAAAGGCAATGGCAGAGTGACCATTCGGACCGTGTTCTGCTTCGCTGTGAAATGGCATGTGTTCCTCAACCCAGAGAACCTCTCGTTCAACGTCAAGCTGGTCTAAGGAAGAAAAGCATAAGAGTTAGTCTTGAATCCCCACACACATGTGCTGGGAGATGCCTGCACACCCTGCTCTGGAGTGAGAAAAATCCATCACATTCAAACACTCCTGCATGAAGCTGCCCATGGCAAGGTTACAGCACAAACCCTAGAGATTCTGATGTCCAGGAATGGTTTCCTTGAGGGCATGTGTCATAGGGTACCTGTCAGGGAACTGCCACCAGTACTGGAGGGAGAGCGCAAAAGCCAGAGGGATTCCAGAGAGTGCCCAGGGATCGGGAGAAGGAGCCCATCTTCTGGGGAAGAGAATCAGTGTAGCACCAGTGGAGAAGGGGGGCAGGTGGGGGAAGTGGCGAGGCAGTCCCATGACTCCTTGCCTGGGACCAGCGGGGAGAGTAGGGGTCCTCCATTGCCCACGCCCTCCCTGGGCAGAAGGCTTTCGCGCAGAGAGGGTAGGCGGAGACTAGGCGTCAAGGAGCTTCTTTGCTGGAAGAAGTTTAAGAAACGCTCCGTTGCCCACACCCTCCCTGCGCAGAAGGCTTTTGTGCAGAGAGGGTAGGCGGAGACTAGGCGTCAAAGAGCTTCTTTGCTGGAAGAAGTTTAAGAAACGCCCACTCACGGATTCTGCCAGCGACTGAGTCAACCACGGGTGAGTGGCGGTCTGGACAGATGAGGTTCACTTTGGCAGCCCAGCCAGGTGTTTGCACCCAGCCAGGGAGATGGGTACCTGCTTATGCACGAGCAACCCCTTAGAAACCATTACAGTACCAAACCCACCTTCTATGTTTTTTTTTTAAAATAAATTTTTTATTGGTTTTTCAACACATATTAAAAGACAAAACAACACAATACATAAACAAACAAACATATAAACACGTATAATTTCTTGACCTTTCTTTCCTAAAACCTTCTTTCAGCGACTTCCCCATACCTCCCCTTTCTGCATCCCTGTTTTAAATCCTTCCAGCAACCCCTAATTTCAATTTCTCATAGCACTTTCTTTAACTCTTTTTTTCCCCATATCCAATTGTTTGTCACTGCAATTCTATTTTGCATTACCCAAGACATTTTAACATTCATTAATTTTACAACAATTCTTAAGATAAACTTTAAATTTCTTCCAGTCTTCTTCCACTGTCTCTTTCCCTTGGTCACGGATTCTGCCAGTCATTTCCGCCAGTCCCATGTAGTCGATCACCTTGGTCTGCCATTCTTCCAGTGTGGGTAGTTCTTGTGTCTTCCAATACTTTGCTAAAAGTACTCTTGCTGCTGTTGTAGCATACATAAAGAACGTCCTATCTTTCCTTGACACCAATTGACCTACCATGCCCAGGAGGAAAGCTTCTGGTTTCTTCACGAAAGTGCATTTAAGCACCTTTTTCATTTCATTATAAATCATTTCCCAGAAGACCTTAATCCTAGGGCACGTCCACCAAAGGTGGTAAAAGGTACCTTCAGTTTCCTTACATTTCCAACATTTGTTATTGGGCGTATGGTAAATTTTTGCCAGCTTGACTGGGGTCATGTACCACCTATATATCATTTTCATAATGTTTTCTCTTAAGGCATTACATGCCGTGAACTTTATACCGGTGGTCCATAACTGTTCCCAGTCAGCAAACATAATGTTGTGACCAGCTGATTTAACCGTCTCATCCTGTGTATTCCATTTCAACAGCAAGTTATACATTCTTGACAGATTCTTAGTATTGGGTTCCAATAGCTCTGTTTCTAATTTTGACCTCTCCACCTGGAAGCCAATTTTCCTGTCCAGTTTGAAAACTTCATTTATCTGATAGTAATGAAGCCAATCTCTTACTTTTGACTTCAATTTCTCATAGCTCTGCAATTTCACTTTTCCCTCCTCATGTTCTATAATTTCCCAATATTTTGGCCATTTGGGTTCCATATTAAGTTTTTTCACTTCCTTAGCTTCCATTGGTGACAACCACCTGGGGGTTTTGTTTTCCAACAAATCTTTATATCGAATCCAAACATTATATAATGCTTTCCTAACAATATGGTTTTTGAAACCTTGATGAATTTTAACCTTGTCATACCATATATATGCATGCCAGCCAAATCTGTTATTGAACCCTTCCAAATCCAAAATGTCTGTGTTTTCAAGGAGCAGCCAACTTTTCAGCCAGCAGAAAGCCGCTGATTCATAATACAATTTTAAGTCCGGCAGGGCAAACCCCCCTCTTTCTTTTGCATCAGTTAGTATCTTAAATTTTATTCTGGGCTTTTTGCCCTGCCAGACAAATCTAGATATATCTTTTTGCCACCTCTTGAAACAATCCATTTTGTCCAAAATCTGCAATGTTTGAAACAAAAACAACATTCTCGGCAAGACATTCATCTTGATAACAGCGATTCGGCCTAACAAGGAAAGTCTCAAATTTGACCATACTTCTAAATCTTTCTTAACTTCTGACCAACATTTCTCATAGTTATCTTTGAATAAATTCACATTCTTAGATGTCAAATTAATCCCCAGGTATTTCACCTTCTTTGCTACCATTAAACCAGTTTCACTCTGAAACCTCTCTCTTTCAGCCACTGTTAGATGTTTATCCAATACTTTCATTTTCTGTTTGTTCAACTTAAATCCTTCTACTTGACCAAATACTTGTATTAGCTCTAAAACTCTTCTCGTACTAGTGTCTGGCTCTTGTAAAGTTAGTACTAGATCATCTGCAAACGCTCTCAGTTTATATTGTTTAGCTCCGACCTGGATCCCTTTAACCAGCTGGTCCCCTCTGATCATGTTTAATAAAACCTCCAAGACAGATATAAAAAGTAATGGGGATATTGGGCACCCCTGTCGTGTCCCTTTTTCAATAGCAAATTCTTCTGTTACTACATTATTTACAATCAGTTTTGCTTTTTGTTCAGAATAAATTGCACCTATACCATTCTCAAAACTTTGGCCTACCCCCATCCCTTGGAGATTTTTTTTCATAAAACTCCAAGAAATATTGTCAAAGGCTTTCTCCGCATCCACAAATATTAATACTGCCTTAGTATTAATATTAACTTCCAGCAACTCCATAATATCTATTATGTTTCTCACATTGTCTGACAAATGTCTTCCTGGAAGAAAGCCCGCTTGGTCTTTATGAATCTCCCCCCACCTTCTATGTTTTGAAGCCCGGGAGTTAAGAGATGAGGAGTCCACCCAACCCAAGCTCGATCTGGGGGTTGGACTGGAAGGGAGACAAGCTAATGTCCCCAGAATTGGGGGAAAGCTTGGCTAATTTCCAGGTCCAACTGAATGGCACCATGATGTGTGGTCCTCTGATGCATGAGAAAGCTCAGAAGGTAAGAAGAAAGCTTTCCTCCGCACTCCTGATTTCAGCAGGTGGCTAGAAGCGGCCACATGGACGGATGGACACACACAAACACACACACACACACACCAGCATAGGTTCAACTTTTAGCACACCTGAACCTTAACAAAAAGTCTTCAGCCAGATGGCATGCAACCCTTTGGCAGGGGCAACTTATCATTTTATTGATTTTCCATAACAAAGAATAAAAAATCGGACAATCTTTCAAAGGAGTGTTGCCATGTAAACTGCTGGTGTGACGTACGAACCCGAACAAAGAAAAAGAACAAACTACCCAGAGTCTGCTTCCGATTGCCCTTGTTCTCCACCTCCCTCTATCCTAATCAGCCGCAAACAAGAGTTCAGATTTGAAAGCCTTGTTATCACTTCATTCCCTTCAGTTAGCCAGCTGCTCTGGCAGATGACATCAGTTCCTTCCCACTCCCAATATTCCTTCTCCTAATCTGGTTAGCCATAGCCCGAAAGCTGAATCTCAGGGGAACGCCTTTGGGCTGGGAAGGGCTCATTGTCGGAATGCAAGCCTTAATCAGTCAGAGGAATTGGCCACTCTCCAGGTGCCCGGCTTGGATTCCTTGTTGATCTCCCCCGTCTCGGCTCCCGGCAAGACAAGGCCAGATCTCTATCGGCCGATCCTTCTCAAACGTGAGAAGAACACAACCACTCCTCCCCCAAAAGAATCAATGCGTGTTGCGGCAAGCAAAGCGTGATCCAGAGAAGAAAACAAACAGTTGTTATACACATAACACTCCCCTGTTGTTTCAGTTCCACCCTTGGAACTACCCGCCACTGGTTTCCCCAGTGTACCTCTCTGGTTGTCTGGCTTCCAAGGAATGAGTGCATCTGCATTACCTTGGCTAGCAACTCTCTGTTGTGTCTTTGTCTCTGACTTAGACACAGCTCCAACCTGTCCCCGGTTGTGTACAACAGCAACACATGCAACAGCTAAGTTAGCAAACTCTTCTGAGTACCTTTTGGGTGGTTCACCCTTTGTAACCCTCTCAGACCTGCGCAAGAGGTGCTGATCCTCTCTGCTCACTGGTTCAGTCTCAGGACTCTTAGGAGAACCAGTTCCAATAGTAAACAGTGGTTCATCCTTCACTTGTGAAGGTCTATCCATTGTGTGAGATTTCCTCTCAATAACTGTGACAACTGAGCTCTCTGAGCTATCACTGTCGCTCTCAGTACCACTGTACTCTGTGAAATCATCATCATCATCTGAATCGTCCTCTGTGGGAAATGTGTGTACTATCACTCTCTCCTGTTTAGGAGCACTCTCTAGAAATTTTGTGAGAATCACCTGACCAGATTCAGACAAAATTACTCTGTAGAGACCCTTTTCATATCCCACAAAAATGCCTCTGGCATTCTTTACTCCACCTGGAGCTTCTGTCCTCACATGAGACCCAAAAACCTTGAAATGGGCAACAGAAGGTTTTCTCTGGAACAGTTTCTCAAAAGGAGACTTCCCAACTCTTTTGAAACCTTTCTCAACCACGTATAACAATACGACATTAGCGACTCGGCCCAGTACTCATGTGGCAGATGTGAACTAAGCAATTGCGCATTCATCCCCTTTTGCAATTCTTTGTTCACCCGTACACAGACACCCCTGTTCCACGCTTCCGCTGAAACAGCAACCTTGTGTCTTATCCCTTTCTTCTGCAGGAACCTCTGGAAATCCTGTAAAAGAAAAATCTGCTTCTCATCTGAAAAGACAATCAATGTTAGCATCATGCATATTTTTAACCTTGTCACAAAACTCCTGAAACCTTTCTAAGGCTTCCTGTGGCCTTTTTAACACATAAACCCAGACAAAGTTAGAGAAATGATCCACACACACAAGATAAAATCTTGCATTGCCTCTAGATGGTTCTAGAGGACCAATTACATCAGCATACACCCGCTGAAACGCTCTGTCGACCCTGGCCACCTTCTTGGCGCTCGTTTTGGTCACACCTGCAAGAGAAATCAAGTTAGACTCAGAATTACATTCCATGTAATCACTTTGGTCAAAAGTCAACAAATACAGTCCATCTTTCTCTCTGGCAGAAAGATACAACTCTCCATCTTTGAAGATCTTGCAGCTCTCAGCATCATAGGACAGTTTCAGTCCTTTCTTTGCGATCTGCGAAACACTCAGCAGATTGAACTTCAATTCAGGAACCAAGTAAACATTGTGTATAGTCAGGTTCAGACTCTTAAGATACACAGTTCCAATCCCGGTCGCATCCAGCTCCTGACCGTTGGCTTGTTTTACAGCGAAGCTTTGCTTCTTAAACATTGAAAAGAGTTCTCTGCGTGGAGACATATGAACAGTACAGCCCGTATCAATTATAAAAGAGTGTCCAACATCTGGCGTGGTTCCTTTCGCCATCAAAGCCTTTGCAGGTTTCACCGAAGACTTGGTATGACCTTTGCCTGCTGCCTCAGGCTTTGCTGAGCGGCCCTTAGCTCCTTTTGGCTGGCGTGGCTTCTTGCAGTTCCGCTGAAGATGCCCAGCCTGTCCACAATTGTAACATCGGACAACGTTCAAAGCTACAGCAGTCTCTCCAGTAGCAACAACAGTGGGGGAATTAGAACTCCGTTCCTCCCTCCCCCTGTCCTTCACCTCCAGTGCAGCAAGCCTGTCGTGTTCATTCAAAACAACGGCAGACACCCTCTCCGCGGTCAAATCTTGCGCCGGAAGGGAACCAAGCTGACTGGCAACCGTTTTGTAAGTCCGATTTAAGCTGTTTATCATCATGAAGCAGAACACTTCCTCCTGTAGACGGAAATTGCGTTCCACCATCTGCTGGCGCAGATATTTCATTTCCGTCAGGTGCGCTTGAACATCTCCATCAGGCGCAAGCCTCAGATTGGTCAGCTTCTCAAAATACAACAACGCTGAAGAACCTGCATCCCTCTGATGTGTTCTACGCAGCGTTTCCCAAATCTCATGCGCATATTCCAAATCCTGAATATGCACAAGTTGATCATCCGAGACACACAGAATTATGGCCGTCCTGGCTTTCACATTCTGTGATTCCCAACCTCGCGTTGGTGCTGCAGGGATGGGGTTCTCAATCACCCCAAAAATCCTCTGATTCTCCAGCAGGGCCTTCATCTTTACAGACCAAGATGAATAATTGTCATTAGTCAGGGGAGGCGGGTAAGGCAAAGCTCCCCCCTTCTTGGCATCCATTTTGAATCCAAGTCTCAGCTCTCACTTTCGAGCCAGTAAAATCCAAAAGTCTCTTTTGAGCTGTTTACAGCCTTTCCGGCAGGCAATCTGCAAGCTGTCTCACTGTCCTTGCAAAGAAGCGAAGACTAAACAACTTCTTTCGCTTTCCAGGCTCTGACTGAGCCAGCCCCAGGTGTCAGTAACTTTCCACTGTACTGACCGTCGTTGCTTAGCAACTGTGCATACCTTACTTCTTTATCTACCACAAGAATGCTTGGTATGCAAGCCTTTTCTCTCAGAGCTGTTTTTCCAAACGCAGCTCTCGTGAACCAGAGAATAAATCAATCTGCATTCGATCTGAAGAGAAACCAGAGTACTACTTTTCATATCTGTCCTGGAGGTTCTATTAAATATGATTAGAGAGGACCAGCTGGTTAAAGGGATTCAGGTCGGAGCTAAACAGTACAAACTGAGAGCATTTGCAGATGACTTAGTTTTAACCTTACAAGAGCCAGACACTAGTACGAAAAGAGTTTTAGAACTAATACAAATATTTGGTCAAGTAGCAGGTTTTAAGTTGAACAAACAGAAAACGAAAGTACTGGACAAAAATCTAACAGCTGTTGAAAGGGAAAAGTTCCAGAGTGAAACTGGTTTAATGATAGCAAAGAAGGTGAAATACCTGGGGATTAATTTGACATCTAAGAATGTGAATCTTTTTAAAGATAACTATGAGAAATGCTGGACAGAAATTAAGAAAGACCTAGAAGTATGGTCAAATTTGAGACTTTCCTTGTTAGGCCGTATTGCTGTTATTAAGATGAATGTCTTGCCTAGAATGTTGTTTTTGTTTCAAACATTGCAGATTTTAGACAAAATGGATTGTTTCAAGAAGTGGCAAAAAGACATATCTAGATTTGTCTGGCAGGGCAAAAAGCCCAGAATAAAGTTTAAGATATTAACTGATGCAAAAGAAAGAGGGGGGTTTGCCCTGCCGGACTTAAAGCTGTACTATGAATCAGCGGCGTTTTGCTGGCTGAAAAGTTGGCTGCTTCTTGAAGACACAGACATTTTGGATTTGGAAGGGTTTAACAACAGATTTGGTTGGCATGCATACATATGGTATGACAAGGTAAAAATCCATCAAGGTTTTAAGAACCATATTGTTAGGAAAGCATTGTATAAGGTTTGGACTCGATACAAAGATTTGCTGGAAAACAAAACCCCCAGGTGGTTGTCACCAATGGAAGCTAAGGAAGTGAAAAAACTTAATATGGAATCCAAATGGCCAAAGTATTGGGAAATTATAGAACATGAGGAGGGGAAAGTGAGATTACAGAGTTATGAGAAGTTGAAGTCTAAAGTAAGAGACTGGCTACATTACCACCAGATAAATGAAGTTTTTAAACAGGACAGGAAAATTGGCTTCCAGGTGGAGAGGTCAAAATTAGAAACAGAGCTTTTGGAACCCAATACTAAGAATTTGTCAAGAATGTATAACTTGCTGTTGAAATGGAATACACAGGATGAGATGGTTAAATCAGCTATGATTAAATGGGCACAAGACATTGGCCATGACATTATGCTTGCTGACTGGGAACAGTTATGGACTACCGGTATAAAGTTTACGGCATGTAATGCCTTAAGAGAGAACATCATGAAAATGATCTATAGGTGGTACATGACCCCAGTCAAGCTAGCAAAAATTTATCACATGCCCGATAATAAATGTTGGAAATGTAAGGAAACTGAAGGTACTTTCTACCACCTTTGGTGGACGTGCCCAAGGATCAAGGTTTTCTGGGAAATGATTTATAATGAAATGAAAAAGGTGCTTAAATGCACGTTCGTGAAGAAACCAGAAGCCTTCCTCCTGGGTATGGTAGGCCAATTGGTGTCAAGGAAAGACAGGACGTTTTTTATGTACGCTACAACAGCAGCAAGAGTATTATTAGCAAAGTATTGGAAGACACAAGAACTACCCACACTGGAAGAATGGCAGACTAAGGTAATAGACTATATGGGACTGGCTGAGATGACCGGCAGAATCCGCGACCAAGGGAAAGAGACGGTGGAAGAAGATTGGAAGAAGTTTAAAATCTATCTTAAGAACTGTTGTAAAATTAATGAATGCTAAAATGTTTTGGGTAATGCAAAACAGAATTGCAGCGATTAGCAATTGGATATGAGAAATAAGATCTAAAGAAAGTCTTATATGG
Organism: Podarcis filfolensis; assembly: GCF_964270895.1. NCBI lineage: Eukaryota > Metazoa > Chordata > Lepidosauria > Squamata > Lacertidae > Podarcis > Podarcis filfolensis. The sequence goes on from NC_139619.1 coordinate 17,894,590, forward strand.
AAATTAGGGGATGCTGAAAAGATTGATAACAGGGATGCAGAAAGGGGAGGTATGGGGAAGTCGCCGAAAGAAGGTCAAGGAAAAATGTTAAGAAAGTATACGTGTTTATATGTTTGTTTGTTTATGTATTGTCTTGTATTGTCTTTTATTATGTGTTTAAAACCTAATAAAAATTTTATAAAAAAAAAAAAAAAATCAATCTGCATTCACACTTTCAGCCCGATATTCAGCATACCTTTTTGGGGCTCCGTTGCTTGGAAAACACCCCCTCTTGGTGTCCAGCCGTCTGTTCAGCTTCTGGCTGCAATGCAGACGTTATCTTCTTTCCTTGGTGCAGAGGATGGCACACGATCCATCAACCTCTCACCTCTCATGCTGATTCCCATGGATCAGATAACCAGCGGCTTCTGCTACCATTTGTCGGAATGCAAGCCTTAGTCAGAGGAATTGGCCACTCTCCAGGTGCCCGGCTTGGATTCCTTGTTGATCTCCCCCGTCTCGGCTCCCGGCAAGACAAGGCCAGATCTCTATCGGCCGATCCTTCTCAAACGTGAGAAGAACACAACCACTCCTCCCCCCCTTTCCCCAGGGAGGGGAGAGAGACAAAGAGAAATGTATTTACATGCCTTTATTTCTGTCTTTCCAGCAGTACAGAGAAAACGTGTCTGCACTCTTTCTACACCAACAGCAGAGAGAGAATGACTCCTCCCATGTACTTCCAGTACAGGGTCATGTGACACTCTGAGCTAACATCCGGTGCTCAGTGCACATAATAGACTGTCCCTTGTTCCCACGGTACAGTCCCAAAACATCAACATCCTGTTTGGCTTTCCAGCCATCTGGAGCACTCAGCAGCATTGCTCCTTTTTCGTAACACTTTTCTGGGCCTCTTCTCCCCCTCAGGAAGGGGTGCTTGGCTCCTGGCCTGTGAAATGCACGCAAAATGTAAAGATGCCTTTTTCCCATGGAGCCAAGGAATAAGGGTGGAATTTGTTATACCCCCAAAGCTTCCCACATGAGAGATGCAGGAGTTGCGTCACCTACAACTTCCTCAGGGATGAAGCAGCTACGAAAAATGAAACATCCCACCTGGGCATGGTCTCTGAGAGAGCAACAGCAGAAGTTCTGTACGTTGAGGGCAGGAGACCCAGACTCTGGCAACATGAGCATTTGCCCAATGGATTCTGGCCAGTCCATAAGGGCAAACAGGGGATGGCTGCGGTGGCTTCCAGCCCCTTCCCACTGTTGGGATACTGCCAGGGAGACATAGGCCATCGTGCCTCCACGTTGTCTCCCGTTCTCCCGTGGAAACAGTATCAGTCAATTAGCGACACGAGCCTCGGAAATAGCTGTCCACATTCCAGGACTCATGCACGCCCTTTTTGCAGAGCTTCCACAACGAAAGATGCACCCAGGAGAGCAGCATATTTACAGCTTTATTCAGTGGTGGTCAGAACAAAGGAAAAACATGACTGCCTGCCTTCAAGTCAAGGCAACAGAGTGAAACAAAAGCTATATACAAAACAGAAACTTCCTGTGAGCCGGAAGTACGCAGGCTTGTCACAAACAACAGCCTGCTCCCTGTTTAAGGTGGAACGGAAACATCCTAACATCCTCCCCCTTTCCGTGTAACCTGTAGTACCTGTGGTTCAACCCAATTGCAACATCTGTACATAAACCTTAAGTTGTTCTCTATTAACAACCTTAGACAACAGATCAGCAGGAATTTCATTTCCTGGCATGTAGGACACCTGAATGAGTCCTTTCTGAATACACTTCTCTTGCACGATGTAGCTTAATCTGCAAGTACTTGGTTCTTTGCTTGCAACTCTCTGAGTTCAGCAAAGGCAAACAGGATCTATTGTCTTGATACACTTGTATAGGACATTTCACAGACACTCTGATGTCCTGAAACAGTTGCATCAACCATTCACAATCCATGAGTGAAAATGACAGAGCATTGAGTTCTGCTTCACAGGAACTTAGGCTTACTGTCGTCTGCTTTTTGCACAGCCAGACAAACAGACAGTGGTTGTACATGTAGCATACTCCAGAAGTGCTGGTACCATCCATGGTGTCAATTCCAAAACTAGCATCTGCAAAGATTTCAAGACCTCCAGTCTTCTGACTGGTTAACCTCCGTCTGTAGAGCAATTTTTGTTTAGTCGTTTAGTCGTGTCCGACTCTTCGTGACTCCATGGACCAGAGCACGCCAGGCACTCCTGTCTTCCACTGCCTCCCACAGTTTGGTCAGACTCATGTTTGTAGCTTCGAGAACACTGTCCAACCATCTCATCCTCTGTCATCCCCTTCTCCTTGTGCCCTCCATCTTTCCCAACATCAGGGTCTTTTCCAGGGAGTCTTCTCTTCTCATGAGGTGGCCAAAGTATTGGAGCCTCAGCTTCAGGATCTGTCCTTCCAGTGAGCACTCAGGGCTAATTTCCTTAAGAATGGATGCGTTTGATCTTCTTGCAGTCCATGGGACTCTCAAGAGTCTCCTCCAGCACTATAATTCAAAAGCATCAATTCTTCGGCGATCAGCCTTCTTTATGGTCCAGCTCTCACTTCCATACATCACTACCGGGAAAACCATGGCTTTAACTATACAGACCTTTGTTGGCAAGGTGATGTCTCTGCTTTTTAAGATGCTGTCTAGGTTTGCCATCGCCTTTCTCCCAAGGAGCAGGCGTCTTTTAATTTCGTGACTGCTGTCACCATCTGCAGTGATCATGGAGCCCAAGAAAGTAAAATCTCTCACTGCCTCCATTTCTTCCCCTTCTATTTGCCAGGAGGTGATGGGCCCAGTGGCCATGATCTTCGTTTTTTTGATGTTGAGCTTCAGACCATATTTTGCACTCTCCTCTTTTATCGTCATTAAAAGGTTCTTTAATTCCTCCTCACTTTCTGCCATCAAGGTTGTGTCATCTGCATATCTGAGGTTGTTAATATTTCTTCCGGCGATCTTAATTCCAGTTTGGGATTCATCCAGCCCAGCCTTTCGCATGATGAATTCTGCATATAAGTTAAATAAGCAGGGAGACAATATACAGCCTTGCCGTATTCCTTTCCCAATTTTGAACCAATCAGTTGTTCCATATCCAGTTCTAACTGTAGCTTCTTGTCCCACATAGAGATTTCTCAGGAGACAGATGAGGTGATCAGGCACTCCCATTTCTTTAAGAACTTGCCATAGTTTGCTGTGGTCGACACAGTCAAAGGCTTTTGCATAGTCAATGAAGCAGAAGTAGATGTCTTTCTGGAACTCTCTAGCATTCTCCATAATCCAGCGCATGTTTGCAATTTGGTCTCTGGTTCCTCTCCCCCTTCAAAATCCAGCTTGCCCTTCTGGGAGTTCTCAGTCCACATACTGCTTAAGCCTGCCTTGTAGAATTTTAAGCGTAACCTTGCTAGTGTGTGAAATGAGTGCAATTGTGCGGTAGTTGGAGCATTCTTTGGCACTGCCCTTCTTTGGGATTGGGATGTAGACTGATCTTCTCCAATCCTCTGGCCACTGCTGAGTTTTCCAAATTTGCTGGCATATTGAGTGTAGCACCTTAACAGCATCATTGTTTAAAATTTTAAATAGTTCAGCTGGAATATCATCACTTCCAGTGGCCTTGTTATTAGCAGTGCTTTCTAAGGCCCATTTGACTTCACTCTCCAGGATGTCTGGCTCAGAGTCATCAAAGTGCAAAGTCCCCTTCAAATAGCGGGCTATGCGTTTCAGAGCTTTCCAATCCTTAACAGTAGGATTGTTGGCATGTCTGCTAAGCAGGCTAGTGCTTACAGCTATGTCAGGTCTTGAACATCTAGCAATGAAATTCAGCTTGCCTAGAATGCATCTGTACAGTGTAGTGTCAGAAAACGCTTCAGCAGTACTATCTACCTGGTAACCTGTCACCATCGGTGTGTCTGCTGGGTTTGCATCAACCAAATTCAACCTGGTTAATACATCAGCAATTTTCTGTGTTTGGTGTACCAGAAAATTACCTGCTTAGTCCCTCTCCACCTGCAGAGAAAGATAGTTGGATACCTCACCAAGATCCTTCATGTCAAAGTGCTCCTTCAGCTGAGCTAGGGTGCTTTGGTACAAAGCCTGATTCTGTCAAAACATCAGAAGATCATCAACAAAACATAAACAATACAGTTTGTTTTGCCCCTCCTCCTTGACAAACACACATGGATCAGCTTTGCCTTTGTGAAAACCAAGAGAAAGCAATGTCTCAGTGAGTTTTGTGTTCCAACACCTGGCACTCTGCTTGAGACCATATAAGGACTTCCGAAGTTTACAGACCATTCCCTTCTGTATCTGCATTCCATCAGGTGGAAGCATATACAGCTCCTCCCCAAAACCCCGTACAAAAAAGCTGTATTAACGTCGTGATGGGAAACGTGCAGTTTCTCCTCTGCAGCAATCTTGAGCATTAGTCTAATGCTCTCATACTTGACAGTGGGTCTCGTGGTAATCCTGTCCTGGTACCTGTGAAAAACCTCTGGCAACCAATCTGGCTTTGTGTCTGACAACCTTGCCATTCTGGTCTGTCTTGGCCTTGAAGACCCATTTGCTGCCAACCAGTCTCATTCCTGGGACTACTGGTACCAGCTCCCAAGTTTGGTTCCTAGCCAAGGAATCAACTTCAGCCTTCATGGCATTAAGCCATGGCTCAGCATCTTTAGAGGTTAACTCCTGAACCTCTTTGAAGCTTGAAAGTTCCCACACCTTCTCTGAGCTACTAAGAACAGCAGTTGCTGTCTTAGCAAACTCATCAGTAAATCTCTTTGGAGGTTTGTCTTTTGTGGCACTTTCAGATCTGCGTACTAGACGCAAGTCTTCTTCACTCATCTCCTCCTTCTTAGGAGAAAAGTGACCAATGGTGAACAGTGGTTCTTCCAGTTCATTGTCAGACGCCTCAGATGGTCTGACTGAGGCCTTTGCACTCTTGTAGTCTGCTGTGCCATAACTGTCGCTGACACCAGTAGCAGCGCTGCCCACTGAGCTGGAATCCGAACTCTGATCATCATCATCAGCTTCCTCTTCTTCCTCAACATCATATGCTTTTTTCACATCATCTTCATCCTCCTCTGACTGACTCTGGAAAATTCCCACATTCCCCCCCCCCTTAGGATTGTACTCAACACTCTGTGAACCTAATGGACTTAGAGTCAGTCATCCATACCCTGTATGCACCTTTTTCGTACCCCATGAACAAACCATGTGCCCCACGCTTTCCAAGCTTGCTGCTCTGTGGGGTGTGGACCCACATGTCAGAATCAAAGATTCTCATGTGCTTGACGTAAGGTTTCTTACCAAACATCTTCTCATAGGGAGTACAACCAATAGGTGATGACAATCTGCGATTACAAGTATAAGCAAACGAGTTCAAAGACTCCCCCCAAAACTTCTCAGGGAGATTGGCATCATGCAACAAGGTTTTTAGGCCTTGAAGCAAAGTCTGGTTTGCTCGCTCAACAAGTCCATTCATCCATGGAGATCTAGGCGTTGAGAGGTCGTGCTGGATTCCCTTCTCAGTCAGGAAAGCTTCAAACTGCTGAGAAGTGAATTCACCTCCTTGATCAGTAAACAAACAGCCGATACGTTTACTGTGAGCATTCTCCAACCAAGTACAGAACGCCTTGAACCTAGGAAACGCTTCTGATTTCTGCTGGAGCATAAACACATGAATGTAGCTGGAAAAAGAATCAATTAAAACAATGAAGTACCTTGCTCCACCCAAAGAGGGCGCAAGTGGACCAACCAGGTTTGTGTATCTGACGAAGTGTGCATGCACACGAAAGCTCATACCAAGAACTAACTTAGTTGGTCTTTAAGGTGCTACTGGAAAGAAAAAATTTTTTTTTGTTTTGACTATGGCAGACCAACACGGCTACCTATCTGTAACAGGTTTGTGTGGACTAGGTGGTAGGGTTTGGAAGCCTGCCTGCTAGACACCTTGCCTTTTGGAGCAACCTTCACCTTCTTCTCTGCACAAGATACACATTTCATGTGAAACTTACAGGGCTTGATGTTCAAACCCTGAACCAACACAGGAATCTTGGCCAGTGCCTGCCAAGACATGTGACCAAATCTTCGGTGCGCCTCGTGAATACATCCTGCATGAAGAACTTGGTTAGTTTGTGCAACACAACAAGATTCAACATTAGACACATCAACACCATTGTCATCATAAGTTATACAGAACAAACCATCTATAAACTTTGCATGCAAAATGTCCTCTTTGCCTTTCCTGATGACACAGACGCTCTTCTTGAAGGAAATCTCAAAGCCACACCCAGTCAGCTGTGGGACGCTGAGCAAATTGTCTGCAGACTCTGGAACATAAAGTACGTCACTAATGGTTGTGTGCAGACTTGTCAGTCTCACAGTCCCGACTCCTGCAATTCTCAACGTCTTTCCATCAGCCTGGTGGATCTCTCCATCTTGAGGCATGAAGGAGATAAACAGATGTTTATCCTTCGTTAAATGCCTTGTTGCTCCAGAATCAACAACAAACTTTCCTTTGGCTTTTGGAGAAGCAGTGCCAGGAAACAGAACCTTGTTTTCCACTGGCTTGGGCTGCTGCTTGCCACCCTGCTCCTGGCCATCAAACTTGCCTTTGGCCTTTGGCGAAGCAGTGCCAGCAAACAAAGCCTTGTTTTTCCCTGGCCTGGGCTTTCCACTCCCCTTCTGCTTCGGGCCATCTGGAGGCTTCTGTCTCTGTTTACTTCTGGCCTTCCGGTATCTGTGAGGACGACCTTGGCTCTCATGGGAAACAGAGTTCTCAGCTGCCGACTCCTTGGCTCCCCCTTGAGACTGGAATGCTGCCTGGGATGACGTCACAGTCAGCTCCCCCTGCAGCTTGCAACCAGTGCCCTTGGCATCCCTGCAATCACTCTAGATCTGGGAAACAGCCAGGACCTCCGACGCAGTCAAACTCTGGGCTGGGATGACCGCCAGATGGGCTACTTTCAAAGCATTCCACATCCGACTTGCTGTCGTGTTGCCAGCCAGTGTTACAATTTCCTCCAGAGAGACGGACAAGACAATCACGTCTATGGCCCGTGAATCTTCGGCCTTCCATCTATCTGTCAGAGGAACTGGAGGGGCTTCACACACTGTATGCCACACTCCAAACTGACGCAGTAATAATAATAATAATAATAATAATAATAATAATAATAATAATAATAATTTATTATTTGTACCCCGCCCATCTGGCTGGGTTTCCCCAGCCACTCTGGGCGGCTTCCACAGAAACCAAAAATACACTAAAATATCACACATTAAAAACTTCCCTGAACAGGGCTGCCTTAAGATGTCTTCTGAATGTCAGGTAGTTGTTTATCGCTTTGACATCTGATGGGAGGGCGTTCCACAGGGCGGGCGCCACTACTGAGAAGGCCCTCTGCCTGGTTCCCTGTAGCTTTGCTTCTCACAATGAGGAAACCGCCAGAAGGCCCTCGGCGCTGGACCTCAGCGTCCGGGCAGAACGATGGTGGCGGAGACGCTCCTTCAGGTATACTGGGCCGAGGCCGTTTAGGGCTTTAAAAGTCAACACCAGCACTTTGAATTGTGCTTGGAAACGTACTGGGAGCCAATGTAGGTCTTTCAAGAGCGGTGTTATGTGGTCTCGGCGGCCGCCCCCAGTCACCAGTCTAGCTGCCGCATTCTGGATTAGTTGTAGTTTCCGGGTCACCTTCAAAGGTAGCCCCACGTAGAGCGCATTGCAGTAGTCCAAGCAGGAGATAACTAGAGCATGCACCACTCTGGCGAGACAGTCCACGGGCAGGTAGGGTCTCAGCCTGCGTACCAGGTGGAGTTGGTAGACAGCTGCCCTGGATACAGAATTGACCTGTGCCTCCATGGACAGCTGTGAGTCCAAAATGACTCCCAGGCTGTGCATCTGGTCCTTCAGGGGCACAGTTACCCCATTCAGGACCAGGGAGTCCTCCACACCAGCCCGCCCCCTGTCCCCGAAAAACAGTACTTCTGTCTTGTCAGGATTCAACCTCAATCCATTAGCCGCCATCCATCCTCCAACCGCCTCCAGGCACTCACACAGGACCTTCACTGCCTTCACTGGTTCTGATTTGAAAGAGAGGTAGAGCTGAGTATCATCTGCATATTGATGAACACCCAGTCCAAACCCCCTGATGATCTCTCCCAGCAGCTTCATATAGATGTTAAAAAGCATGGGGGAGAGGACGGAACCCTGAGGCACCCCACAAGTGAGGGCCCAGGGGTCTGAACACTCATCCCCCACCACCACTTTCTGAACACGGCCCAGGAGGAAGGAGCGAAACCACTGTATAACAGTGCCCCCAGCTCCCAGCCCCTCTAGACGGTCCAGAAGGATGTTATGGTCGATTGTATCAAAGGCCGCTGAGAGAGCCAGCAGAACTAGGAAACAGCTCTCACCTTTGTCCCTAGCTCACTGGAGATCATCAACCAGCACAACCAAGGCAGTTTCAGTCCCATGATGAGGCCTGAATCCCAATTGGAAGGGATCCAAATGGTCCGCATCCTCCAGGCGTGCCTGGAGTTGTTCAGCAACCACTCGCTCAATCACCTTGCCCAAGAATGGAAGATTTGAGACTGGTAGATAGTTGGCCATACTGGCTGGGTCTAAAGATGTTTTTATAAGAAGCGGTTTAATGACCGCCTCTTTCAGCAGATCTGGGAATGTTCCCTCACAGAGGGAAGCATTCACCACCTCATGGAGCCCATCGCCCAGCCCTTCCCGGCTTGCTTTTATTAGCCAGGATGGGCAAGGATCAAGAAGACAGGTAGTTGGTTTCACTCGTCCAAGCAGCCTGTCCACATCCTCGGAGGTAACAGATTGAAATTGATCCCATATAACATGACTAGACAGAACTCTAGCACTCTCCCGCCCTGGCCCTGCTCCCACGGTGGAATCTACCTCCTTCCGAATCTGAGCAGCTTTATCTGCAAAAAAAATTGCAAAAGCATTGCAGGAGATCTTGGAGTCATTACAAGGCCCCGGTGGTAAAGGTGGTTCCGTTAAATTGTGGACCACCTGAAAAAGTCTCCTGCTACTATTTTCTGCAGATGCAATAGAGGCGCTGAAGAAAGTCTTCTTCGCCGTCGCTATCGCCACTTGGTAGGCTCGACGTTGAGCTCTAACCTGTGTCCGGTCAGATTTGGAATGAGTTTTCTGCCACCGACGCTCTAGCCGTCTCAGCCATTGTTTCATCGCCCTCAGCTCCGAAGAAAACCACGGGGCTGTCCGGGCTCCATGCAATCGGAGAGGGCGCTTCGGAGCCAGACAGTCGATAGCCCTGGTTAACTCCGCATTCCAGCGGGCCACCAGGGAATCAGCTGAAAGGCCATCAACACGGGAGAAAGCATCCCCTACCACTCTCTGGAAACCATTTGGATCCACTAAGTGGTGGGTGGCAGTAGGCCCTCACAAAACGTTGCCCAGGTCTCATAATTGTGGCGATTAAGCTTTGGGCATGGAGCAGCATCAGAGGCTTGTAAAAACTCCATTCCAGGTTTTTACATCAGCCGTTGAGCCTTTTTCCCTTCAAAGACTCCTTATCTTGGCAACTTATAAATCATGAGGCCTCTGGCTCGTCTCCTAGGTTAATTAGCCTGCCAGACTTCAAAGACTCTGCCGCGGCAACGAAAGTCTTGACTTTTCCCCACATACCTTTCGCAGTCTTACTCTCCTGTAAGTGCCGTGAATCTGGGCCCATAACCTGTTGTTGGGATACTGCCAGGGAGACATAGGCCATCGTGCCTCCACGTTGTCTCCCGGTCTCCCGTGGAAACAGTATCAGTCAATTAGCGACACGAGCCTCGGAAATAGCTGTCCACATTCCAGGACTCATGCACGCCCTTTTCACAGAGCTTCCACAACGAAAGATGCACCCAGGAGAGCAGCGTATTTACAGCTTTATTCAGCGGTGGTCAGAACAAAGGAAAAACATGACTGCCTGCCTTCAAGTCAAGGCAACAGAGTGAAACAAAAGCTATATACAAAACAGAAACTTCCTGTGAGCCGGAAGTACGCAGGCTTGTCACAAACAACAGCCTGCTCCCTGTTTAAGGTGGAACGGAAACATCCTAACACCCACTCCATCTCAGATACAGAACATATTGGCTTGGCCACTCCTTGGCTCTGGCGCCACCTACTGTTGGCCTCCTTGCCTTCCACCCTACCAGTCCCAATGAACACCATCCACCCCTGCATTGGTCCAGAGGCGCAGAGCCGTAGCTAGGTGATCTTGCGCCCCTGCAGAACCGTCCAGATTGCGCCCCCTAGCCACGGACAAGTTAGCTCTTCTTTCCTTTTTTTCCAAGTGAATTTTTATTGTTTTCCTTACATATTCTTTTCCAACAAATTGTAATAGCACCATACATTCCCTTTGACTCTGCCGAGTCGCGACCCCCCTCCCTCCCCACAACTGGTATATTTATTCTCTTTCCATCACGCACATCATTCTCATATTAGTACTATTATACATTGGAGGTATTATGTCAATCCTGCTAGTGTCTTGACCTCTTTACAATTCTTCTTTAAATATTCAATAAATTTACTCCAGTTATTTTGGTATCTTTGATCTCCCTGGTCCCGGATCCTCCCTGACAGTTTGGCAAGTTCTGCATATTCTGTCAACTTCACCTGCCACTCCTGAATAGTTGGTATATCTTGTACTTTCCATCTTTGGGCCAGAAGGGTTCTTGCGGCAGCTGTAGCATACATGAACAAATTTTGATCTTCTATTTTAATTTCTGTCCCTATTAAGCCTAATAGACACGCTTCCGGTCTTTTGGGGAAAGTATATCTAAATATTTTTTTGAGTTCATTATAAATTGATTCCCAAAATGTTTTTACCTTATCACAGGTCCACCACATATGGAAATAGTCCCCATCTGCCTTTTTACATTTCCAACATTTTCTTTATTTTTTCCTATACATTTTAGCTAATTTTCCTGGCGTCAAATGCCATCTATACATCATTTTTAGCAAGTTTTCCTTTAAAGCCATGCATCCTGTAAATCTCGAACCCTCCTTCCATAATCTTTTCCACGCATCCAATTCAATGTTATGCCCAATATCAATTGCCCATTTTATCATTGATTCCTTTACTTCTTCGTCTTTTGTATACCATTCTAGCAATAAACTATACATTCTTGATAAAATTTTATCTTTACAGTCTATTAACTCGATTTGGAATTTCGATTTTTTATCTTCGAACCCATTTCTCTTTTTATCTTCCTTTAATAAGTCACTGATCTGGTGGTATTGCAGCCACCCTGTTAACATCTTTTCAATTTGGTCATATGGTTTGAGCTTTATCCCTTGGTCTGTTTTCCTAGTAATATCCTCATATATTACTCTTTCCCCTTCCATGTTTACTTTTTTGTTGTCAGCACCTCAACTGGTGATATCCACCACGGTGTCTTTCTTTCCAGGAGGTTTTTATTCCGATCCCATACTTCATATAAAGATTTCCTAATCACATGGTTTAGAAAACCTTTATGTACCTTTACTTTGTTGTACCATAGGTACGAATGCCAACCGTATCTATTGTCGTGGCCCTCTAGATCTAATAGGTCAGTGTTTTCTAAAGTCAGCCAATCTTTTAACCATACCAAGCACGAAGCTTCATAATATAAAGTCAGGTCTGGTAAATCAAAACCTCCTCTCTCTTTCTTATCTACTAGTATCTTCATTTTTATCCTTGGCCTTTTGCCCTGCCAGACAAATTTCGCTAAATTTTTTTGCCAATCCTTAAATTGTCTTATCCCTTTTACCACTGGTATTGCTTGAAATAGAAATAACAATCTAGGTAGTATATTCATTTTTATCACAGAGATTCTGCCTAATAATGACAATTTTAGTCTGCTCCATATATCCATGTCTTTCTTAATTTCTTTCCATACCACCTCATAGTTGTCCTTGTACAGGTTTATATTTTTTGTTGTCATCCAAATTCCTAAATATTTTATTTTTTTAGCTATCGCGATTCCTGAGTCTACTTATAATTCTTCCATCTCTTCTTTCTTCAGATTTTTTGCTAGCATTTTCGTCTTGTTTTTGTTGAGTTTAAACCCTGATACCTTCCCAAACTCTTCCATTCTTTTTATTGCCTCTTTCACACTTTGTCTTGGTTCTTCCAACGTTAAGACTAGATCATCTGCGAAGGCTCTTAATTTAAATTCTTCTCGTCCCACCTTAATGCCTCTGACTTCTGATGATTCTCTTAGCTTCTTGTTCAAGACCTCTAGGACTGTAATACAGTGGTGCCTCGCAAGACGAAATTAATCCATTCCGCGAGTCTCTTCATCTTGCGGTTTTTTCGTCTTGCGAAGCACAGCTATTAGCGGCTTAGCGGCTTAGCGGCTATTAGCGGCTTAGCGGCTTAGCGGCTATTAACAGCTTAGCGGCTTTAAGAAAAAGGAAACAAACTCGCAAGAACTCGCAAGACGTTTCGTCTTGCGAAGCAAGCCCATAGGGAAAATCGTCTAGCGAAGCGACGCAAAAACCGAAAAACCCTTTCGTCTTGCGCGTTTTTCGTTTTGCGAAGCATTCGTCTTGCGGGGCACCACTGTAAATAGCAAGGGAGACAAAGGACATCCCTGCCTAGTACCTTTAGTTATCTCAAAGTTATCTGATATGTTGTTATTAATTATTAACTTTGCTTTTTGGTCCGAATAGATCGTGTCAATACCTCAAAAATTTTTCACCAATTCCTAATACTTTTAAGTTTTCTTTCATGAAATGCCAAGAAACATTATCGAACGCTTTTTCCGCGTCTATAAACATTAGTACTGCCTGTTTCTCATTTCTGACTTCAAGGTATTCAATTATATTTATCAGGTTTCTTACGCTGTCCCTTAGTTGCCTCCCCGGCAGAAAGCCTGTTTGGTCCTTGTGTATCACCTTATTTAACACCATTTTTAGTCTATTCGCTAGTATATCCGCAAATAGCTTATAGTCGTTATTCAATAACGAAATTGGTCTGAAATTTTTTACATCTAATATATCCACCTCTTTCTTCGGGATCAGTGTAATATAGGCTTCTTTCCAGGTGTTTGGCATCCTTCCTTCTCTTAAGACTTTATTCATTACTTCACTTAGAACAGGTGTCAGGTATTGCGATAGTGTTTTATAATACTTTGCTGAGATACCGTCCGGTCCTGGGGCCTTCCCTATTTTCATTCTTTTTATTGCCTTCGTGACCTCTTGTTCTGTTATCTCCTGGTTAAGCATTATTTTTTCTTCTTCTGAGATTTGATGCAATTTATGGTCATGGATATACTTCTCTATTCTCTTATTGTCTTCTTTATCTTTCCTATAAAGATCTCTATAGAATCTCTGAAATACTTTTCTAATTTCTTTCGGGTCCTCAATCATTTTATCCCCATCTTTTATTTTATAAATTGTGTTCTGTTTTTGTCTTGCTTTTATTTGCCACGCCAAGAATCTCCCAACTTTGTTGGCCGACTCAAAATTTTTTTGTCTCATGGCTTTTATTTTCCATTCGATCTCCTGTCCCACCACCATGGAGAACTGAGACTGCAACATTTTTATATTTCGTTTTATTATTTCATCTTTAGGTTTTGTTATTAGCTGTTTTTCGTTCTCCATGAGCTGGGACAGGATCTCTCTTTCTTCTTCTCTCTCCCTCTTTTCTGGAAGCTGTTTTTTTGAATCAGGAAACCCCTTATCACCGCTTTGCTCGCGTCCCAGACTGTTTCAATTGGTGTTTCTTTGTTTATGTTCCATTTAAAATAGTCTGTTATTGTCTCTTTTGCAGTTTCCACTACTCTCTGATTATTAAATAAGCTCTCATTCATTCTCCATCTATGTGTAGAAGGGTCCTTTCCTTTTAATTCCATATATAGCGGATTATGATCTGACAGGGTTTTTTGGGAGGATTTCAATTCTGGTTACTCTCGGTGTTAGAATCTTAGAAACCCAGATCTGATCTATTCTGCTGAAACTTTGGTTTGGTTCAGAGTGGAATGAAAATTGTCTTACTGTTGGATTCCTTAATCTCCAGATGTCAATTACTCCCAATGTATTGGCCATATCAAAGAAGGCCTTCGGCAGTTTACCTTCATATGTATTTCGCCTCTTTGTTAATCTGTCTAAATCCGGTACCACCACTCCATTAAAATCTCCCAGTCGTATCAATTTCTGATCCAAATACTCTAACATTATTTCATTCAACTTTGTATAAAATCCAGCTTTCTTATTGTTTGGTGCATAAATCCCCACAATCAGCCATTTTTCCCGTTGAAACCCAATTTGTACAATCAATATTCTTCCCTCATCCTCCTTAAAAATTAATTTTGGATCATGCTTCTCTTTTACATATATTACCACACCTCTCTTTTTGTTCGAGTCTGACGCAATAAACTCTTGGCCCAGTTTTTTATTACTTAAAATTCTTTTATGTTTTTTTGCTACATGTGTTTCTTGCAGGCATATGATATCTAGGTTTCGTTTAATCAAAACATGGTTAACTTTTCGTCTCTTATTTAAATTGTTCATCCCATTCACATTCCAAGAAAATACTTTCAGGTTCATTATTTGTTTTATCTAAGAGTTCTCACTCAGTCGCGCTAAGTTTACTGTTCTTTGTTGTTGTCTTCTTCTTCTGATTCCTCTCTCTTCTTCTTCTTCTTTTTTTAAAAAAGATATTTATTAGGGTTTTCCATTTTATACAAACAAAGATAAAAAGAAAAAAGTTGAAAAGAAAAAATATTAAAAACACATAAATTTCATAACTTATTTTTCAATAACATATTTCCCTGACCTCCTCATGCCTCCCCTTCTTGTATTCCAGTTCAAATTGTTCATCCAGCAAATCCTTATCTCATAGCATTACAGCTAAAAACCTTATTTTCTATCCATCCAACTTATACTTTTACTTATATACAAAAAAGAAGTATTTTTTCATATTCTTTTGTACCATTACAGCTAATAACCCCTTAATTTCAATCCAACATCACTCAATATTCCTTAATATTACAGTATTTTTGCAAATAGTCTTTGAATTTCTTCCATTCTTCTTCTGCCGATTATTCTCCCTGGTCACGGATTCTGCCAGTCAATTCTGCCAATCCCATAAAGTCAATCAACTTCGTCTGCCATTCTTCCAGAGTGGGTAGATCTTGCGTCTTCCAATACTTTGCGATGAGTATTCTTGCTGCTGTTGTAGCATACATAAAGAAAGTTCTATCCTTTTTTAACACCAATTGGCCGACCATGCCCAAGAGAAAGGCCTCTGGTTTCTTCACAAAGGTATATTTAAATACCTTTTTCAATTCATTATAAATCATTTCCCAGAAAGCCTTAATCTTAGGGCACGTCCACCAAAGGTGAAAAAATGTACCTTCATTTTCTTTACATTTCCAACATTTATTATCGGGCAGATGGTAAATTTTTGCAAGCTTGACTGGGGTCATGTACCACCTATATATCATTTTCATAATATTTTCTCTTAAGGCATTACATGCCGTAAATTTCATACCTGTTGTCAGGGAACTGTCATCTGAGACAAAGGAGGTGAAAGGGCTCATGGAGGGTGAGAGAGACCACTCAGCGGAGGAGGGGACCAGCAGGGGGAGAAGTGGAGTTACAAGGGAAAGTGAGTCGGAGGGAGAGCTCAGAGATACTTCAAGCGGGAACAGTGGAGAGGTTTCAGGACCTCCCGTAGGCACACCCACTCCTCGGCGGAAACTGTCACGCCGAGAGTCCAGAAGACGCGTTTCCGTCAAGGAGCTTTTATGCTGGAAGAAGTTCCGTAAACGCCCACTGTCCGATTCAACGAGCGATTGATGGAGCCATGCTTAAGGAGCTCCATCACAGACAGAGGTTTGGGAACTTAGCCAAACTCTGAGGGATCAGGATTTTACGCACAAGCAGCTCACCATCCCATCACAGCAATCGGACAGTCCCTGAAAGCAGCTTGTGCAGAGAGGCATCATGAGCAACCCAGCTGGAGCCGGAGGAGCAGCAGGAGCTGGAGAAGGTCCAACTCTGGAAGAAAGGTACAGAGTTTTGGAACTCCAGCTAGCAATGCAAACGGCGAGGCTAGAAGAAAGGAGGGCGCAGGATGCAGAAAAGGCAAAAGGCGCTACACTAGCAAGAAAGATGCCAGGAATGGTGCAGAAGTTTGGGGGGGACCCCAGGAACTACCAAGCCTTTAGGACAGAGATGCAGTATGCTCTTGAACTGCAGTTTAACGACTTTCCCGATGAGGCATCGCGAGTGGCGTTTGTGATTGGCCATCTCGAAGGGGGGGGCGAGAGACTGGGTCCGGCCCCTGATGGCAGGGAATAGTGACATGCTGAAGGACGCGAGGAAGTTTTTTCGCGCCATGGATTTGATGTTTTCCAGCGAGATTGAACAGGGACTGGTGCGCAGACAATTGATGGCTTGCAAACAGGGGAGCCGATCGGTTCGTGAGTACTGGACTGAGTTTACAATGTTGATACATAAATTGGGGTGGGACCTATCGGCGGAACCCATTCAAATGCTCTTTGAAGAGGGGCTTTCTTCGGCGGTGAAAGACGAACTTTCCCGGGCGCCCAGGGCGGAGTCTATGGACCAGCTGACCAAATCAGCGCTGACCATTGGAGCGCGCCAGGAGGCAAGAGCCTTGGAGAAGCGGGAGGGGAAAGGAGAGCGTTGGAGGGATTTCCGCATTCCAGAGATTCCAGAACCCAGTTTCCCGCCCGGAGAGCCGATGGAAGTTGGAACGGCGCGCGCGCGCGCAGTTTCAAATCCCAGTGAAGGGAGGAAGAAGGAGGGAAAGAGCGCCAAGAAATGTTACCTCTGCCAGCAGCCAGGTCACTTTGCCAGAGTCTGCCCACAAATAAAGGAATGGCAAGGGATGGCGGGAGCTGTTGGGGGGAAGGAGGAGGAAGTCCAGGAGCCAGTAAAAGCCAACGCCTGTCTGCCGCTGTCAGGGCACTGCAGACAGGCCAAGGAGCAGTAAAAGTGCCCACTCCGGAACCTCCAAGACCAGCTCTAGTAATAGAGGTGCTGCTAGAGCTGGCAAACGGATACCCACTAAAGACCAAGGCGCTGTTGGACTCAGGCAGCTCCTGTAATTTTATGAGCAAGGAGTTTGCAGCTGAACACCAGATACAGACACTCCCTTTAAGCAACCCCCTGCAGGTCACCACGATCGATGGGAGGGAGCTGTTGGGGGGAGAAGTTAGCCTACAGACCGTCCCAATGGTTATGAGGGTGGCAAGGCACACTGAAAGGATAGCGTTCAATGTAGCCACCCTGGGAGGGGCGCCAGTCATTTTGGGAATGAGCTGGCTAGCGTTGCATGACCCGCTAGTGGGCTGGCATCAGAGAGTGGTCTCCTTTGGGTCAGCACATTGCCTGGAACACTGCAAAGAGGGAAAGGTGCCAGAAGGGGCAAAAGCCTCCCTAGCAGGGACGGAAGTGGCGGACAAAGGGAAGGTGCCCAAACAATACGCTGACCTGAGCAAGGTCTTCAGCGAAAGGGAAGCAGATAAACTACCACCGCATAGAGACTTTGACTGCCAAATTAACCTGGTCCCTGGGGCCCAGCTCCCCGTGGGCAAGCTGTACGCCATGTCAGACAGGGAAATGCAGGAGTTGAGGGAGTTTATTGACAAAAACCTGAAGAGAGGTTTCATCAGAGAGTCCAGAGCGGTGGGGGGCAGCTGTGGTCCACAACTGTTCCCAGTCAGCAAACATAATGTTATGTCCAACATCTTGTGCCCATTTAATCATAGCAGATTTAACCGTTTCATCCTGAGTATTCCATTTCAACAGCAAGTTATACATTCTTGATAGTATCTTAGTTTTGGGTTCTAACAGTTCTATTTCTAGTTTGGATTTTTCCACCTGGAAGCCAATTTTCTTGTCCAAATTATAAGCCTCCATTATCTGAAAATAATGAAGCCAGTCTCGCACTTTATCTTTTAGTTTCTCAAAACTCTGCAATTTCAATTTGTCACCTTCTTGTTCCAAAATCTCCCAATATTTTGGCCATTTGGCCTCCATATTGAGCTTTTTCTGAGCCTTCGCTTCCATCGGTGATAACCACCTTGGGGTTTTATTTTCAAGTAAATCCTTATATCTTGTCCAGACATTAAACAATGCTCTTCTGACAATATGGTTTTTAAATGCTTTATGAGCTTTAACCTTGTCATACCACAGATATGCATGCCACCCAAAAACATTGTTTTAACCTTCTAGATCCAAAATGTCTGTGTTCTCAAGAAGTAGCCAATCTTTCAACCAACAGAACGCTGCTGATTCATAATAAAGTTTAAAGTCTGGCAGGGCAAATCCACCCCTTTCTTTTGCATCAGTTAATATCTTAAATTTTATTCTTGGCTTCTTGCCCTGCCAGACAAAATTAGAAATGTCTTTCTGCCACTTCTTGAAACAATCCATCTTGTCCACAATTTGCAATGTTTGAAACAAAAACAACATTCTAGGCAATACATTCATCTTTATAGCTGCAATTCGACCCAGCAAGGAAAGCTTCAAATTTGTCCAAATTTCTAAATCTTTTTTCACTTCCGCCCAACATTTTTCATAATTATCTTTAAACAAGTTCCCATTTTTTGCTGTCATATTAATCCCCAGGTATTTCACTTTCTTCACAATGGTTAAACCTGTTTCATTCTGAAACTTCCCTCTTTCAATCGGTGTTAAGTTTTTCTCTAAAACCTTAGTTTTTGACTTATTCAATTTAAATCCTGCCACTTGGCCAAATTCTTGAATTAGTTCTAAAACTCTTTTGGTACTAGATTCTGGCTCCTGTAACGTCAAAACTAGATCATCTGCAAATGCTCTCAATTTATACTGTTTAGCTCCAACCTGTATACCTTTAACCAACTGGTCCCTTCTAATCATGTTCAGCAGGACCTCCAGGACCGAAATGAAGAGCAGTGGGGAAATTGGGCATCCCTGTCGTGTCCCTTTCTCTATCTTAAATTGTTCCGTAACCACATTATTTACAATTAGTTTAGCCTTTTGTTCAGAATATATTGCACCAATACCATTCTCAAAACCTTGGCCTACCCCCATACCCTGTAAGTTCTTTTTCATAAAACTCCAAGAAATATTGTCAAAGGCTTTCTCCGCGTCCACAAATATCAGAACTCCTTTAGTGTTTATGTTCACTTCTAGTTTTTCCAAAATATCAATTACGTTCCTCAAGTTGTCAGACAAATGTCTTCCCGGGAGAAAGCCCGCTTGGTCCTTATGAATCTCTTCCATCAGTACTTTTTTCAGTCTCTTGGCCAAAATGTCAGCAAAAATTTTGTAATCCACATTTAGTAAGGATATCGGACGGTAGTTCTTAAGTTGAGTCTTTTCAGTTTCCGTTTTCGGTATTAGTGTAATATAAGCCTCTTTCCACGATTCTGGTGCCCTTTTCCCTTCCAAAATCTCATTGCAGACTTCCTTCAAAGGTTGTAGTAGCCACTCTTTCAGAGATCTATAGTATCTGGAAGTCAGCCCATCCGGTCCTGGATACTTGCCTAATTGCATATTTTGAATGGCACCTTCTATCTCCTGGTCTGATATTTTACAATTCAGCATTATTTTACTTTCTTGTGAGATTTTTTGTAATCCATTTGTTTTCCAAAAACAGTCAATGTCCATTTCATTCTGTGGCCCTTGTGCATATAGTTGTTTGAAGTACTTCTGGAAGCAATTTCTAATCTCGTTTGGGTTATGTATATCTTTTCCTTCTACTTCCAAATTTGTGATGGTATTTAATTTTTGTCTTTTTTTCAGTTGCCAAGCCAGTAGTTTCCCACATTTGTTCGCTGATTCAAATGTCTTCTGTCTCAAATGTTTAATTTTCCATTCTATTTCCTGGTTCATCAATTCCATATATTGTACTTGATAAAGTTTTATTTCTCTCAAAATCTCCTGCGACTTTGGCTTTGCTCTCAATTTTTTCTCCCCTTCTTTTATTTTCTCCAGAATTTTATCTTTTTTCTCGTTTCGACTTCTCTTCTTTATTGCATTCTGTTGTATCAAAAACCCTCTCATCACAGCTTTACTTGCATCCCAGATTACTCTTTTTTCAACATTTGTTGACATATTTATCTCGAAATAGTCTTTCAGAGTTGTTTGGGCCTTCCTGTGTACTTCTTCATCTCTAAATAGGGCGTCATTCATCCTCCATCTAAAGGTGCCGGTTATTATTTGCTTCATCTCCATCTTTACAGCATTATGGTCAGAGCAAGTTTTAGGGCAGATTTCCACTTTTTTATCTTTGGTGCCATTCCTCTAGTAATCCAAATTTGGTCAATTCTAGTCCATGTCATCTTAGCTTCAGAGAAGAAGGTTCCCTCTCTCTCCAGGGGGTTCTTAGTTCTCCAAATGTCAATCAAGTCCATATTGTCAGCCATTTCAAAAAAAGTTTTTGGTAGTCTACCATCTTTAGTGACTACCTGTTTTTGTGCCTTGTCCATATTTGTAGATACAACTCCATTCATACCCCCCATCAGGATTATATTATAGTCCATATAGTCCAGAAGTACCTCATGCAACTTCTTAAAAAATTCAGCTTTCCCCTCATTTGGTGCATACACCCCTACAATCAGAAATCTCTCTCCTTGAAATTGAATTTCAATAGCCAAATATCTTCCTTGTTCATCTTTAAAAATTAATTTCGGTGAAAATTTCTCTTTTGCGTATATCACCACTCCTCTCTTTTTAACCTTGTCAGACGAAATAAATTCTTGTCCCAATCTCTTATTGATAAGTATTTTCCTGTGTAGCCTCATTACATGTGTTTCCTGAAGACAAATCAAGTCCAATTGTTCCTTTCTTAATATATGAAAGACACCTTTTCTCTTTCGAGGGGACCTCTCTCTCTTCTTCTTGTTCCTCCTCTTCTTCCTGTTGTTCTTCTTTCTCCTTTTCTTTTCCTTCCTCTTTCTGGTCCTGTCTTGGTTTTATTTTCCCTGTCCTCCCTAACTCTTTGTCGTATCTTCTGGAGAATTTTTCTAACTCTTGGGGGCTAGTTAGTTTGAATCTTTTATCTTTAAAGTAAAAGGAGATTCCTTCTGGGAATTCCCATCTATGCTGAATTCCATTCCTTTTCAATAGACTCACCATTTGTTTATAAATTCCCCTTCGTTTCAGAAACCTGGCAGGGATCTCCCTAAAAATCAAGATTTTCACTCCATCTATGCATAAATTTTTGTTGTAATTCAGTCTCAGTATTTCATTTCTTATGTCCAATGAGTTAAACATGACTAGAACATCTCCAGGAAGCTTTTTTGCCCTTGCTTTCACTGATCTAACCTTTATTCTAAAGACATTCATTATCATTGGTCCAATATCTTCTCTTAGTTCCATCCACCCAGCCAGTTCTCTTATGATTTTAGCTCTTATATTCTCATTTGGCGTCTCTGGGAGACCCCTGAATTTCAGATTTCGCTCTTTTTGCCGCATCTCCAGAGTAGATAGATTATCCAACATCTCCTCCTGTGCCATATTCATTTCTGTAATTTCTCCTCTAATTTGTTCTGTCTGTCTTTTTACTTCCTTTATATCTTTCTCCGTGCGTTTGAATGAATCCTCTACCACCTTAGTTCTTATTTCCAAGTCTTTTACCTTCCCTGACAACTCTCCCACCACCATTTCCAATTTTTTGTCTAAGGCTTCCTGGACCTCCAATAATTTTCTCTCTATATATTGCTCATTCTGCTTAAACTCTTTTCTTATTTCCCCCAATAAGCTCTCATATTCCCTGTTTTCTTTTCCATTTTCTTGCCTAGATGGGCGTCTCTCTGCTGGAGTCCCTATTTCCTATTTCCCATTTTCCCCGGACATCTTAGATATATATTATACAAAAATTTAGATCTTATATATATATCACACAAAGTCAGTCCACGCAATGTTTCAGCCAGCCACCAGGGGGAGCACTTTCCCGCCTTCTTTGCTTTTAGAATGTAATTTTTTAGCTCCCCACACGGTGGCAGTCCCTAATCCACACGTTGTATCGTCACTCCCAGCACCTCCGTCACTTCTATCCCTCCTCTCCCCACGTCCTCCAACACACAGGAGGCAGCAGGGAAGTCCGAGAGTCTTCAGGCAGATATTCCAAAAGGCAAAGGGTAAGAGTTTATTTGTTATCCCCCGTGTGTTTTCTTCTCTTCTTCTATCAGTCCATAAGGTTGTTTCAAACCACGCGCGGGTTGTATAAGGCTCCCAAGTTCCCGAAGCGTAATTTCCGGCTTCTTCTTCCTCCCGATGACGGGGGGGGGGAGGGCAGGAGGGGGAGATTAAACCCCCCTTGTTTTTCTTTGTTCCTTTAATATTAGTCTTGGCCCCCTCAGAAAACTATTAAAAGTCAGTGTAGAAACCACCACCACGCGCTTCTCCTACCGTCAGGGTTCACCTTGCTTTCTCTTTGAGTCTGCAGTCCAAATCTTTTTGCAAGTCCAGTATGGCTGAGACCCTCTTCACTTAAAATGGAGGAGTGCGATGAATTATTTAGTGATTTGCCTCCGTCCGACAGAGACCCGTCCTAAGCCGATCAAAAGACACCTACAGTACTTTTTCCCCAGTAGTCATTTCAAAAGTAGCTTTGCCTCAACACTTTGTCGTTCGTGTTTGAGGGCTTAAAAAGTAACACTCACTCAGCGGAAACTTTTTTTCTCTCCTCCTTCCTCCAACCTTCCGTCGTGTGCCATTTTCTCCCAGTTGTCCGGGATGGACTCCCTTTCTGCGTCCCGTAACTCGCCAAATTCTAATAGATTTCAAGTTTTAAAGCAGTGCTCGGATTAGCTCCATCAGCTGTAGGTCCGAATTCGTTGTTGGTTTTGGAAGCTAACTGCTTTCATAAGAAGTCTGAGGCTTCACGGTGTGGGTTTAAAGTTGCTCCCCCTTTGTGCCCGCAGCTCAATCCCGTCCCTGAGTCTATTATTAAGACCCAGGGAGCAAGAGAGCACCTCTGGGCACCGCTGGGTACCAGCGCCCCTCAGGATCTCTTCCCGAGGTTCCGAGGTCCGCGTAGCCTTCGCGAAACCTCTCAAATAGCCCCCACACCGCTTGAGACCCCCCGGAGGGTTATCTCGTACTTCTTATCATGTCTGCAGTTCCGCCGGAAGCCCCTTCAAGTTAGCTCTTCTTTCCGCCTCTCCTCCAACCCCCCCCCCCACCCATTCAATTCACCCTGGAAGTACAAGTATCAAAAAGTAAAATGTTAGAGGTTTCCCCCCACCCCATAGCAATATAATTTGATTCAGCTAGCTGGTCAATCTACTTTCGGTTTCATTCCTGGCTCCTTGTTATATTAATACTGCATCAGAAACCTCCCAAGCAGATATACAAAGTTCTTTGGCATTTCTCCAGTTGTTAAAGGGGTGCATTGCAGCAGTCATTGCAAATCTCCATGAGTTGCCTTTCAGCCAGAAGCTCTGCAGCACAGGTGGTTCTGATGATTCCCCTGTAAGGAAGGCTTACAATGTAGAAGGCTTTGGGGCTTTGCGAGAGGGGGGAAAGTGGGGACATCAAAAAATTATGCATGATGTGGGAAAGGTGCAGAGCGATGTTTTCTCCCTCGTAATATCAGATCCTGGATCTCTTTAAGAAAGCAGAATGTTGGCAGATTCAGGCCAGACACAGAGTGCCTAGTGACACTGAAATTTCCTCCTTCCTTTTTTTAATAAATAATTTTTATTAATTTTCCAACATACATTTATAATATCCAATCTAAATTTACCACATATTTTCTCTTTTGGACTTCCTTCAGCCTCTCTAACAATCATCCATTATTCAATTTTTTAATTACACATTTCCTAATTTTTATATTGCATTTTATATACCTTCACCCTCTTATTTTTCTTCAACACAATATTCCTCAAACATTCACAGAGCCTCTTGAAATCCCACTAGCGTTGTTTGCTCATCATATATACATTTCAAATAATCTGAAAATTTTCCCCAATCTTCGATGAACTTTTGGTCTCGTAGATATCTGATCTTCCCCATTAGTTTGTCTAGTTCTGCATAATCCATCAGTTTCATTCTTCATTCTTCTAACGTTGGTAGTTGTTCCTGTTTCCATTTTTGGGCCAGTAGTATTCTCGCTGCAGTTACTGCGTATTGGAAAAGTTTACAGTCCTTTCTATTTATCTCATTTCCTACTATTTCTAAAAGAAAAGTCTCTGGTTTCTTAACAAATGTATATTTCAACATCTTTTTCAACTCATTATATATCAATTCCCAGAAACCCTTCACCTTCTTGCAATCCCACCACATATGGTAAAATGTTCCCTCTTTTTCTTTACATTTCCAACACTTATTACATGTTTTATACATTTTTGCCAGTTTTACGGGTGTAATATACCATCTATAAACCATTTTCATAACATTTTCCTTTAACGCAGTGCATGCCGTAAATTTTATATTTTCATTCCATAATTTTATCCAGTCATTAAATTGTATATTATGACCCAAATCTCTGGCCCAGTGTATCATAACCGATTTAACTTCTTCGTCTTTTGTGTACCATTCCAGCAACATTTTATACATTTTAGATAAAATTTTGTACTCATTATTTATTATTTCCATTTGATATTTTGATTCTTTTTCATCAAAACCTCTTTCTTTAGAATCCTTTTAAAACATTTCATTAACCTGATAATAATGCAACCAATCATATACATGCTCCTTCACTTCTTCATAAGGTTTCATTTTCCATTTTCCTCCTTCTTTTACTATCAATTCTTTGTATGTAATTCAGTTCCCCCTCACATTGACTTTCTTAAGACTCATAACTTCTAACGGAGATAGCCAGTGGGGAGTTCTTGGTTCTAATAAACTTTTATACCTCTCCCATATTTCTATGAGAGATCTTCTAAAGATGTGGTTTTTGAAACCTTTATGAATTTTTTTCTTCTCACACCATAAGTATGCGTGCTAGCCAAATCTGTTATCAAAACCTTCTAAATCTAACAAGTCAGTATTTTTTAACTTTATCCATTCCTTCAACCAACAGAGACATGAAGCTTCATAATATAATTTCAAGTCTGGCAGGGCGAAGCCTCCTCTTTCTTTCGCATCCGTTAATAATTTAAACTGAATTCTTGGCTTCTTACCCTGCCAGATATATCTTGAAACTACTCTTTGCCATTCTTTAAAGATCACTGTCCCCTTGATTATTGGAATTGTCTGAAACAGAAACAACATCTTTGGCAGCACGCTCATCTTAATCGTTGAAATTCTCCCCCAAAAAGATAACTTCATTCGACCCCACACCTCTAGATCTTTCTTTATTCCCTTCCACACTGGCTCATAGTTATTCTGAAACAAATCAATGTTCTTGGGGGTTAACCAGATTCCCAAATACTTAACTTTTTTGACCACTTCTATCCCTATTTGTTGTTGCATTGTTTCTACCCTATCTTGTTCCATGTTTTTTGTAAGTATTTTGGTTTTTTTCTTATTTAATATAAACCCTGCCACTTGACCAAATTGTTCAACTTCTTCCAAAACTAATTTTGCACTTTCCAGCGGTTCTTCCACTGTTATTACCAGATCATCAGCAAAGGCTTTTACTTTATACTCATTCCGGCCTACTGACACACCTTTTATTGCTTCATTTCTCCTTATTGAATTTAAGAAAATTTCCAGAACCATTATGAATAACAATGGTGAGAGAGGGCATCCTTGTCTCGTACCTTTTGATATTTTTACTTCTTCTGTAGTCATGTTGTTTACAATAAGCTTCACTCTTTGTTCAGTATATATTGCTTTTATTCCATTAAAGAATTCTTTCCCCACTTCCATATATTCTAAATTTTTTAACATAAAGACCCAAGAAATGTTATCAAAGGCCTTTTCTGCGTCCACAAATATTAACACAGCTTGTTTCTCATTCCTGGCTGTCAGATATTCTAACAAATTAATTATATTCCTTATATTATCTTTCATCTGTCTGCCAGGAAGGAAACCCGCCTGGTCTTTATGAATAATTTCTTGTAGTATCTTTTTCAATCTCTTCGCTAAGATACTTGCAAAAATTTTATAGTCTGTATTTAGCAATGAGATAGGCCTGTAATTTTTAACTTGAGTCAAATCAGAGTCTTGTTTTGGTATTAGTGTAATAAAAGCTTCTTTCCACGTCTCTGGCATTTCTCTATCCTGAAGAATATTATTCATGACTTCTCTCAGTGGTGTAGACAGGATGTGCCTCATTTCTTTATAATAACTTGCTGTAAATCCATCTGGTCCTGGCGCTTTCCCTTTTTTCAACTCTTTTATGGCTTCTTTAATCTCTTCTGTTTCTATAGGGGCGTTCAGCCTTTCTTTCTTTTCTGTCGGGATCTTCTGCACCTTTTTTTCTTTTAAAAATATTTCTATTTTTCTCATATTATTTTTCTCTTTATTATTATATAAATGTCTGTAAAAGTCCAAGAATCCTTTTCTGATACCTTTTGGATTAACTATCTCTTCTCCTTCTATGATGATTTTATTTATTGTGTTCTGTTCCTTTCTTTTTTTAATTTGCCATGCCAGCCATTTACCTGATTTGTTTGCAAATTCAAAGTTCCTTTGTCGCAATTTTTTTATATTCCACTCCACTTCTTTATTTATTATCATAGCAAATTGTGTTTGCAGAGCTTTTATGTTCTGTTTTATTTTCAAATTGTCAGGTTTCTCAATTAATTTTTGTTCATTGTCCATTATTTGTCTTAAAATTTCCTTCTTGCCTTTCTCTCTGCTTTTATTTTTTATTGAATTCTGTTGGATAAAAAATCCTCTCATCACCACCTTGCTGGCATCCCACACTACATTCATTTTTGTACCCTTATTACAATTGTTCATAAAATACTCCGCCAGCTTCTTTTGTGCTCCCTCTAGAATTTTTTGATCGTCTAGAAGGTAATCATTAATTTTCCATCTGAATGATCTTTCTTCATAACCTCTTATTTCACATTTGATTGGATTATGATCTGAGATCACTCTTGGTTGAATTTCAACTTGCATGATTCTTGGAGTTAATTCATTAGATACCCATATTTGATCGATTCGCGACATTGACTGGTTCGATTCTGAATGAAACGTAAACTGTTTGTCAAGTGGATGTCTCAGTCTCCAAATGTCTATTAAATTACAATTCTTAATCATCGAGAAAAAAGTCTTTGGTAGTTTTCCCTCTTTACTCATTCCTGATGCTCTCAGTCTATCCATTTCCATTGACACTACTCCATTCATATCTCCCATTATTATAATTTTTTGGTCCATATACTCAAACAGTTTTTCTTCCAAATCTTTATAAAAATCAGTCTTGTTTCCATTTGGTGCATAGATCCCGACTATTATTATTTTTTCACCTTGCCACTTGATCTGGACTGCAATTATTCTTCCTTCTTCATCTTTGAAAATTTGCTGAGCTTCAATTTTATTTCTTATATACAATACCACCCCTCTCTTTTTGTTTTTATCTGACGATATAAATTCATTTCCTAGTCTTTTGTTAATCAAAACTCTTCTATGTCTTCTTGCCACATGTGTCTCTTGTAAACATATTATATCCAAATTCTCCTTTTTTAGATATTGTTCAATTTTATTCCATTTTTTCCTATCGTTCATCCCATTAATATTTCAATTCCATAATTTTAACGCCATCTTAATGTCCTAATTAAATTTTATTTAAAATTTTATAATCTTTCTTCTTCTTCTTCTCCTTCTTCTCCTTATCCTTCTTCTTCTCCTCCTTCTCCTTCTTCTTCTCCTTCTTCTCCTTCTTCTTCTCCTTCTTCTCCTCCTTCTCCTTCTTCTTCTCCTTCTTCTTCTCCTCCTCCTTCTTCTCCTCCTTCTTCTCCTCCTTCTTCTCCTCCTTCTCCTTCTTCTCCTTCTCCTCCTTCTTCTCCTCCTCCTCCTTCTCCTCCTCCTTCTTCTTCTCCTCCTTCTCCTTCTTCTTCTCCTTCTTCTTCTCCTTCTTCTCCTCCTTCTTCTCCTCCTCCTTCGTCTCCTCCTCCTCCTCCTCCTTCTTCTCCTCCTCCTCCTCCTTCTTCTCCTCCTCCTCCTCCTCCTTCTTCTCCTCCTCCTCCTCCTCCTCCTCCTCCTTCTTCTTCTCCTCCTCCTCCTCCTCCTCCTCCTCCTCCTCCTCCTCCTCCCAATCCACTTTCCCCCATAGCTCCTGCTCCTGCACCTCTTATTTCTTCCTCTTCTTCTGGTCTTAATTCCTTGTATCTTCTCAGAAACTTGCCTGCTTCCTCTGGACTTGTGTGTTTGTGTTTCTTACTTTTATAGAAAAAGGAGATCCCCTCTGGGAATTCCCACTTGAATTCTATTTTATTCTTCTTCAAAACTTGCACCAATGGTTTATATGGATCTCTCCGTTTCAACAGTCTGATCGGTATATCTTTAAAAATAATTATATAATTCCCATCGATATTCAATCTTTTCTCTCTGTTCTTCTGCAAGATCATGTTTCTCATTTCTCTGTCCTTGAATATAATTAAACAGTCTCCTGGAGATTTCCTTGTCTTAGTTCTTGCCTTCATTCTAAATGCATTTTGCACTGTCATAGCTACCTTCTCTGGTTGAAGTTCTAGATTCTGGCTCCTGTAACGTCAATACTAAATCATCTGCAAATGCTCTCAATTTGTACTGTTTGGCTATGACCTGTATACCTTTAACCAACCGGTCCCTTCTGATCATATTCAGCAGAACCTCCAGGACCGATATAAAAAGCAATGGGGAGATTGGGCACCCCTGTCGTGCCCCTTTTTCTATCTTAAATTCTTCCGTCACCACATTATTTACAATTAATTTAGCCTTTTGTTCAGAATATATTGCACCTATACCATTTTCAAAACCTTGGCCTACCCCCATCCCCTGTAGGTTCTTTTTCATAAAACTCCAAGAGATATTGTCAAAGGTTTTCTCCGCGTCCACAAATATCAGAACTGCTTTAGTGTTTATATTCACTTCTAGTTTTTCCAAAATATCAATTATATTCCTCAAATTATCAGACAAATGTCTTCCCGGGAGAAAGCCCGCTTGGTCTTTATGAATCTCTTCCATCAATACTTTTTTCAATCTCTTTGTCAGAATGTCAGCAAAAATTTTGTAATCCACATTAAGTAACAATATAGGGCGGTAGTTCTTAAGCTGGGTCTTTTCAGTCTCTGTTTTCGGTATAAGTGTAATATACGCCTCTTTCCACGACTCTGGTGCCCTCTTCCCTTCCAGAATTTCATTGCAGACTTCCTTCAAAGGTCGTACTAACCACTCTCTCAAAGATCTATAATATCTAGAAGTCAGCCCATCCGGTCCTGGAGATTTGCCCAATTGCATATTTTGAATGGCACCTTCTACTTCCTGATCAGATATTTTATAGTTCAACATTAATTTACTTTCTTGAGAGATTTTTTGTAATCCGTTTGTCTTCAAAAATCGGTCTATGTCCATTTCTTTCTGTGGCCCTTGTGAGTATAATTGTTTAAAGTACCTCTGGAAGCAATTTCTAATTTCATTTGGATTATGTATGTTCTTTCCTTCCACTTCTAAATTTGTAATAGTATTTAATTTTTGTCTTTTTTTCATTTGCCAATCCAACAATTTCCCACATTTATTAGCTGATTCAAATGTTTTTTGTCTCATTTGTTTAATTTTCCATTCTATTTCCTGATTCATCATTTCCATATATTGTACTTGATATAGTTTTATTTCTCTCAAGATCTCCTGCGACTTTGGTTTTGCCCTCAATTTCTTCTCACTTTCTTTTATTTTCTCCAAAATTTTATCTTTCTTCTCATTTTGACTTCTCTTCTTTATTGCATTCTGTTGTATCAAAAACCCTCTCATAACAGCTTTGCTTGTGCCCCAGATTACTCTTTTTCCTACATTAGTGTTCATATTTATTTCAAAGTAGTCTCTCAAAGTTTTTTGGGACTTTTTATACACTTTTTCATCTCCAAATAAGGTGTCATTCATCCTCCATCTGAAGGAGCCAGTTGATATTTGCTTCATCTCCATCCTTACAGCATTATGGTCGGAGCAAGTTTTGGGGCAGATTTCCACTTTCTTAATCTTTGGTGCCATTCCTCTAGTTACCCATATTTGGTCAATTCTAGTCCATGTCATATTGGCTTCAGAAAAGAAGGTTCCCTCTCTTCCCAAGGGGTTCTTTGTTCTCCAAATATCCACTAAGTCCATATTGTCTGTCATTTCAAAAAAAGGTTTTGGTAGTCTACCATCCTTGGTAACTACCTGTCTTTGTGCCTTGTCCATGTTTGTAGATACAACTCCATTCATATCCCCCATCAAAATCAGATTGTAATCCAGATAGTCCAATAATGGCTCATGCAACTTTTTAAAAAATTCAGATTTCCCCTCATTCGGTGCATAAATTCCTACGATCAAAAATTTCTCTCCTTGGACTTGAATTTCAATTGCCAGGAATCTTCCTTGTTCGTCTTTAAAGATAAATTTCGGTAATAGTCTCTCTTTTGCATATATCACCACTCCTCTTTTTTTAACTTTATCAGATGAGATAAACTCCTGTCCCAATCTCTTATTAATAAGTAATTTCCTGTGTAACCTTGTTACATGAGTTTCTTGTAGACAAATCAAGTCCAATTGCTCCTTTTTTAATAAATGAAAAACACTTTTTCTCTTCCGATGAGAGTTAAGGCCGTTACAATTCCAACTTAAAAGTTGCAGAGCCATGATGGGGTTACTTCGCTTTACCTCCGACTGCACCAAGTGTCTGTTCTTGTTCTGTCAACTGTGTCTCTTTCTCTGGGCCGTGCAATTCAAAAGATAAATTCGCTATACCCAGTATTCCTGTTTCCAGTGCTCTTGGCTCTTCTCCAGATTCCACTTCTTTCTGTAGATCTTCTTCGTGGTCTTTCAGAAACCTATCTTTTTCATTGACTGATCTTATTTTTATCTTTCTTCCTTTATATTTAAAAGATAGGCCTTGAGGAAATTCCCACCTAAAAAGAATTCTATTTTTTCTCAACAGGGCAACAAGATCTCCGTAGTTAAGCCTTAAATCCAGAAGATGTTTTGGGATATCCTTAAATATCTCCACTCTTGAATTGTCAGTTTCCAAAGTCCTTTGATAGTGCAGATTCAAAATTTTATTATTTTCCTCTTTTGTTCGAAAAGTAATCAAACAGTCTCTCACCTTGTTCCTCCTTTGTCCTCTTCTTAAATTCTTAAATTCTTCCTTCCCCAAGTCCTGTTGCCAAAAGTCTGTAAATTCCTGTGTAAGAAAATCAGCCAGATTGTCTTTCTCACATTCTGGTACAGCCCTGATTCTTAAATTTTTTTGTTTCTCTTTCAATTCAATCATAGACAATGTCAAACCGTGGTCCTCCAATTGCTTATATACTGGTGGTATCTTCTCTTGAGTAGCAGTTGCAATCTCTTTTGCTTCTTCAGCTATCTTTCTAGTCGAAGCAGATTTCTGTAGTAATTTTTCAATAGACTGTGTATTTTTTGTTCACCTTCTGTCCCAAATTATTAATACTTGTAGTATTCAAATCAATTTTAACTGATGCTTCAGCTACTTGTTTATTTGTCTCCGCCACCTGCTTAGCTAAATTTTCCAAAGATTCATTAATTTTTCCAAGTGCTTGTGCCAAAACATCTTCAGACGACATAACTTTTGGTTTGACCTGTGGAAGTGCAGCCCCTGATGTTCCAGATGCACCAGATATTGAAGGCCTACGCTGCTGCGCAGTATCTGTCCTGTATTGTCTTCCAGACCTAGTAATCTTTTCTTGCGCCAGCTCTAACTTTCCTCTCCCATCTGCCATAACACTCTCATGAAAATCCAAGGCCAATCCCACGGCTAGAGATTGTTTTGAAAAGGAATTTTCCTGTAGGCCAGTTGTTATTGCAGCAATTTCAAACCTCCTCTAGGGGGACACAGTAACAACCAAAACTTGCCACTTTTAAAGACAACTATAGTCCTTATAGGTCCCCCAATTCACTTAAAAACAACAGTTTCAGTCCACTTAAAAAGTTACTTTAAAACCAGGAGAAGTCCAGAAACACTGTATCTCTTTTTGCAGAGCTAAATCAAAAGTCCTCTGCTTTCCACTGAGCGGCTTTCCTTATCTAGGGGCAGTCCGTTCCCAGGTTTTAGGCTGCGGATTTTAGCTTCCTTTTCCTCTTGTTTTTGCAGGTAAATACACCTCAAACTTTCCCCCCTCCTCTCCTGCAAACTGGAGGGGAGACCGCTTTCCTGATGTTAAGATTTAAGTCTTTTTTCAAAACGTCTTTCCAAGTTTCCGCTTTACAGTCTCTTTGCTTTGATCTGTTTACAGTAAGGGAAGGCAGACTTCCTGTTTATACCTTCCCGCTTCGGTACCAAATTTACTTATTCTTTTAAATCCAATTCACATCCAGTTTATTCCTACTCACGGGTAGTTAATTTCGAGTCCAATTGTCCCAGGAAAAAGTCAGCGCTCTCCGATAACAGCTGTGCGGCTTCACTCCGCGGAAGAAGCAGTCGACTCGCAGCACCGTGCTGCTCACCCCGTCCCGCTCCGGAACCCTTTTTTTAAAAAAAGGGTCCTTTTGCAGATTGGGGGGGGGGCGCAAATGGTGCCCGCCGAGTCCCCACGTTCACAGGCTTCCCCCGCCTGTGATTTTTAAAGGGTCCCCGCTTTGGGATTTCATGTTCTTTATTCAGCTCATAGTGGTAAGGCGGAACGAAAGTTTTCCCAAAGTATCTGCTTTATATACATTATTTACACAATGGGCTGCACGTGATTGGCTAATTCCGGAATTCTCCTGTAGGCCAATCAGGTTGTGGATTCACTTCCATCTGGAGCTGGATTGGGTGGCTCCTGCAGACCAATCATACTG
The DNA here is from genome assembly GCF_964270895.1 of Podarcis filfolensis. NCBI lineage: Eukaryota > Metazoa > Chordata > Lepidosauria > Squamata > Lacertidae > Podarcis > Podarcis filfolensis. The sequence goes on from NC_139619.1 coordinate 17,927,433, forward strand.
CTGCATTGTTCTAGGACCAATCAGACTGCTGCATTCTGAATCCTATTGTTCTAGGACCAATCAGACTGCTGCATTTTGGATCCTATTCAACTCAGTACATAACACCCCTCCCCTCTAAGTTCCAGTCCTGCCCGGGAGGTCGCATTCATAGTCCTCAAGGTACGCCGGCGGCCTACGTGTGCGTTGCGGTCTGGGGTGTTCCCTGGTCCGGGGTTCAGGTTCTGGCTCGTGTTCCAAGGATGCTGGCCGTGATGGGGCCATTTGGTCTGGAGCAACCAGCTCGCTCAGTCATGGTTCTGCTTCCAGTGTCTTTTCGGCCTCGCGGGTCCTTTCTGTATTTACTGATTCTGCCTCTCCTGCTGGCCCCTCCTGCTTTACAGGCCTCACTGCCCCACTGTTCCCTTGGGACTCCTCTGACCTGTCCGCCTCCTGGTTTTCTCCCGGGAATCGTCTCCGTATCTGGTCGCAGTGGCGGCGCCAGCATTGCCCCCCATCCGTTAGCACCTTGTACGACACGGGGCCAGTGACCCTGGTGACTGTGGCGGGTACCTATGCTGGGCCTGCCCCAAAATTCTTTGCATACACTGGGTCCTGGGCCACGAAGGTCCGGGGGTTCCTGCCTTCCCCCACCACTACCTCATCCTGAGCTCTATCGAGGTGAAGGTGGTCCAGTCTGATTGCAAGGGGCCAGTAGTTTGCAAGACCAGTAGTTCAGCGGGGTCCTGGCCAGTCGTTGAGCTGGGGATGCTGTGCTGTGCTAGAAGGAATGTGGCAAGGCGGTACTCCCAATCCCCTTGCGTCATGCGGCGGAGGGTGTCCTTGGTGGTCTGCACCCTGCGTTCTGCTTGGCCATTGGTGGCAGGGTGGAATGGTGCTGAGCGGATGTGGCGGATGGCGTTCTGCGCTGTGAAGGTTTGGAATTCTCCTGACGTAAATGCGGTTCCGTTGTCTGAGACAAGAGTGTCAGGGAGCCCGTGGGTTGCAAACAGCCTGCGTAGTACCCGAATGGCTGCGGACGTGGAAGTGGACAGTACCAGTGCGACTTCCAGCCATTTGGTGTAGGAGTCCACCACTATGAAGAATGTTTTCCCCTGAAAAGGGCCAGTGAAGTCCACATGCAGGTGTGACCATGGTGCTCGGGCGGACTCCCAGGACTGGACTGGGGCCCTTGGGGGATCTGGGAGGGATTCTTGGCAGGCCTGGCAGTGTTTGACCCAGGTCTCTATCTCTCCATCGATCCCCGGCCACCACACATAACTCCTGGCAAGGGCCTTCATTCTCACTACCCCTGGGTGTGTCTCGTGTAGGGCTGTGAGGACCATTTTGTGGAGGGGCTGGGGAACAACGACCCTGCTTCCCCATAACAGGCACCCCTTGTGGGCCGACAGTTCATGTTTGCGGGTTGTGTAGCCCACGAATTCTGGCCTGGGGCTGCTGCTGGGCCATCCCCTCCACACGCAGTCCAGGACCCGGGAGATGACCCTATCTTTCTTGGAATGGTGTGCAACTACTTGTGCCTGAATGGGGCAGTCGGGAAGCAGCTTCAGGCTCATAACCTCTTGCGCGGGTGCTGGGTTGGGGCCTGTTTCCGGTAGTGGTACCCTGCTGAGGGCGTCCGCATGGCCCATCGCCTTCCCAGGGCGGTGAATCAGTGCATGTTAGTTTCTGTTTCTCACTGAGCAGCTGCGTGGAGTCACAGGACTCTGTTTACATTCCAGGGATTCCAGGCTATTGGAAGTCTCACAGGAGGGGAGACGGGATGCGACGTTAGTGTTTTCCTGTTTCCTTTGTTCCTTTGTTCAGTTGCTCTCTGCTTTCATAGAGAGAGGATGTCTTTTCTGTTCTGTGTAGTTTAGAAATAAAACACTTTAAAATGTAGCCATAAATCTCATCACTTCCGCATGCTGTTTTGATGCTCTGCTGGGAGGACGTGCCTTGGAGCCTCATCAAAGGCTCGAGGTCATTAAACACGTTGGGAGGCAATTCTGAAGGCTCAGGAAGAAAATGAGCTTTATCAGCTTGGCCGAGCAGAGATCCCGACATTTTTAGTCCTGGGCCCAGATGACGGAATCCAGATGATGAATGGCAGAAGAACAGAATGCAGCTTATCTTCTCTGTGTGTCAAGAAGATTGATGAGAGGTATGTGTTAATTAATGGCAATAAAGGGTGGACTTTGAACTTCTTACCGGCAGCGGCAGGAGGAAGGCCTTAAGAAGTGTGCTTTTGGAATGCAGCTGGTAAACAGACTCAGCCAGCTTTAAAGACACAAGATGGCCAGTGCAAGAGTATCAGAGGCTCTTGAGAACGCATTTGGATTTCCAAAGCTCAGAAAAGGGAATTACTGGGTGCAGTATGCAGAGGCTCTGCTACAAAAAGAGGGTCTGTTTAATGTGATAACAGACGCCCCCCCCCCCAGGTCCAATGACTGATGAATGGAAGGCCAAGGATTCCAAAGCAAGGGGAACTCTGATGCTTATTGTGTCTCCTGAAGAGTTATGTCTTTTGCGTGACAAGGCCTCAGCCAGAGTGATGTGGGACAGTCTCCAAGAGTCACATTTGAGAACAGAAGCGGGCACTTCTTTGTTCTTTTATGCCAAGTTGCATGATATGGCACTTGTTGAAGGAGCAGATGTACATGCTCACCTCATGGAAACGCAGAATCTAAGGCATGAGCTGCAACAGCGTGGAATCACCTTGCCAGAGGCTGTGTATTCCTTCATGATTCTACATTCTTTGAGTTCAAGTTGGGAAGCGATTGCCAGCCAGCTTGCTGTTTTGCCTACTGCTCAGTTAACGGTAGCACATGTTACTGCTCTGGTATTGAATGAAGCGGCTCGCCATAGTGCTAGCTGCATCACCAAGGGGGAGTCCTCACAGACGTCATCCCAGAATGCAGTGGAACCACTAGATGGCTCCAAAGCTTTGAAGGCAGTGAAATGCTACTCGTGTGGACGTCTAGGCCACGTGAAGGGGGAGTGCAAACATCCCAAGACCAAGGCAACAAAGCAGCGCAGCGAAAGCTCAACGCGTGGAAAAGGCAAAGGTCTGAAGTTCAAGGCAACGCAAAACAAGGCAATGGTCTCACGCTTCACTCCAAAGGTCCAGAAGACGTCTAGATCTTTCTTCATCGTCGACTCGGGAGCTACCAGGCACATTTGTCGGGAGAAACACCTGTTCTTGCCCTTTACTCTGCAGGAAGGTGCGATTCACCAAGTGGATGACCACACGATCTCCAATCAAGGCTATGGAACTGTTGTTCTTCACAGCTTGGATGCATCGATACGCAACATTCTTTTTGTTCCAGATGCTGCACACAACCAACTGAGCGTCTCGCAGCTGACTGAACAGGACATAGACGTTTCCTTCAAAAAGAGGAAGTGCACCATCACCAAGAAAGATGACTTTGTATTGCATGCTGATTATGTTGATCGTTTGTATTGCATTATGATGATTCTGTTGATGTTGTGCAGGATGAAACTTGTTGTATTGCAGGTAGTAACAAGGTTTTGCATGCAGGATGTATTCATGATTATCACAGGAAATTTGGTCATTTACACTTCGAGGCAGTTTCCAAAATGCCTGCCTTAGTTGAAGGTATGACTATTAAACCCTGCAGGTACCACATGAAGTGTAAGGCATGCACAGCAAACAAGTTTAAAATGGCTGCGAAAGGTAGGGTGTCTAGTAGACAAGCTACAGAACCATACCAGGTAGTGCATGCTGATCTCGTTGGTCCACTAACACCCTCTTTGGGTGGAGCCAGGTACTTCATGGTCCTCCTTGATTCATTTTCCAGGTGTATTCATGTGTTCAATCTCAAGCAGAAATCAGAAGCGTTTCCTAGGTTCAAGGAATTCTGTGCTTGGTTGCAAAATGTGCATGATAAACAGGTGAAGTGTTTGTTTACAGATCAAGGGGGAGAATTCACTTCTCAGCAGTTTGAAGCTTTTCTGACTGAGAAAGGAATTCAACATGATTTGTCAAGTCCACGGTCTCCATGGATGAATGGACTTTGTGAAAGGGCAAGCCAAACATTGCTTCAAGGCTTGAAAACCTTGCTGCATGATGCCAATCTTCCAGAGTGTTATTGGGCATAATCGCTCAGCTGTTTGGTTTATACTTATAATCGCAGATTATCATCACCGATTGGTTGTACCCCCTATGAAAAGATGTTTGGCAAGAAACCATACATCAAGCACATGAGAATTTTTGGTTCTGACATATGGGTTCACACAGCACAAAGCTCCAAGTTAGGCAAACGTGGTTTGCATGGTATCTTTCTAGGATATCAGAAAGGTTATTACAGAGTAATGATGACTGACTCTAAGACAATTAGGCTCACTAGAAGTGTTGAGTACAATGCCAAGTGGGGGGAGAATGTGGGAGTTTTCCAATGTTATCCTGATGACAGTGAAGAGACTGAGGATAAACAGCAGCAAAACCCCACACCACTGATGAAGGTTCTGATTCTGAATCTGAAACTGAATCAGATGGTTCAGAGGATTTCAAAAGTGCTAAGGCCTCTATGCAACCCTCTGAAGGCTCTCATCGAGAATTGGAGGAACCACTGTTCACTATAGGCCACTTTTCTCCTAAGAAACAAGAGAAGAGTGTTGAAGACTTACGACTAATTCGCAGGTCTGAAAGAGCCACGAAAGGTAGACCTCCAAAGAGATTTGCTGATGAATTTGCTAAAGCAGCAAAAGCTGTAACTGCTGTTAATAGCTCCAAGAAGGTATTTGAACCTTCAAGTTTCCAAGAAATCCAGGCTTTGGATTCGAAGGATGCTGAGCCATGGTTAACTGCCATGAAGGCTGAGCTTGATTCCTTAGAGAGGAACAAAACATGGGAGCTAGTTCCAACAGTTCCAGGGATGAAACTGCTTGATGGCAAAAGGGTCTTCAAAGCAAAGACAGGTCAAAATGGCAAGATAGTCAGACACAAAGCCAGATTGGTAGCCAGAGGTTTTTCACAGGTACCAGGGTGAGACCTACTCACCCACCGTGAGATATGAGAGCATTAGGCTTATGCTCAAACTTGCTGCAGAAGAGAATCTACACGTTTCTCATCATGATGCGAATACAGCATTTTTGTACGAAACCTTAGGTGAATCACTTTATATGCTTCCACCTGATGGCGTACAGGTTAAACAGGGATTTGTTTGTTCTCTGAAGAAGACCCTATATGGTCTCAAACAATGTGCACGATGCTGGCACTCTAAACTCACTGAAGTGTTATTTTCTCTAGGTTTTCAGCAAGGTAAAGCTGATCCATGTGTATTTGTCAAAGAGGAAGGGCAAAAGAAGCTGTATTGCTTGTTTTATGTTGATGATATTCTTTACTTTTGGAAGGATGTCAAAATGTACAATAGCACCCTAGCTCAACTGAAGGAGCACTTTGACATGAAAGATCTTGGTGAGGTATCCAACTACCTATCTCTGGAAATAGAGAGAGACCAAGATAGTAATATTCTAGTACACCAGTCACAGAAAATTGCTGATGTGTTAAGCAAACTAAACCTGATGGATGCTAACCCTGTAGACACACCGATGACAACAGGTTATCAGGTAGATGACACTGAAGAAGCATTTTCTGACACTACACTGTACAGAAGTGTGCTAGGCAAACTAAACTTCATTGCCAGATGTTCAAGACCTGACATTGCAGTTAGCTGTATCTTGCTAAGCAGACAAGTCAGCAATCCTACTGTTAAGTATTGGAAAGCTCTGAAACGCATAGCACGCTATTTCAAAGGCATTATGCACTACAGACTGATATTTAACAATCAGAAGTCTGGAGGTCTTGAGATATTTGCAGATGCAAGTTTTGGAAGTGACACTACAGACAGGAAAAGTACGCCTGGAGTTTGCTATATGTACAATCAGGGTCTATTTGATTCGTTGTGCAAGAAGCAAACAACAGTTAGCTTGAGTACTTGTGAAGCTGAACTGAATGCACTGTCTTATTCACTTGTAGATTGTGAATGGTTGTTACAGTTGTGCAAAGACATGAGAATTCCTGTAAAATGTCCAATCCAGGTTTATCAGGACAACAAAGCATGTTTGGCTTTGCTGACTTCTGAAGGTTGTAAGCAAAGCACGAAGCACTTGCAATTGAAGCTGCAACATGCTAGGGAATGTGTTCAGAAAGGACTCGTAACGGTGTCCTACGTGCCAGGTAATGAAATTCCTGCTGATTTATTGTCCAAGGTTGTTCCGAGGGGTCAACACTGTACCTATGTACAGAAATTAGGTTTGTACTGATATTGTACGAACATGCTGCCCAGTGGTGTTTACAGAAAGGGGGAGGATGTTAGTTTCTGTTTCCTCACTGAGCAGCTGCTTGCAGTCACAGGACTGTTTATATTCCACAGTCCAGATACTGTTGGATTCTCACGGGAAAGGGAGACGGGATGTGATGTTACTGGTTTCCTGTTTTCCTTTGTTCTTTCGTTTCTTTGTTCAGTTGCTCTCTGCTTCTCATAGAGAGAACATGTATATTTCTTTGCTCTCTGCATAGCTTAGTAATAAAGCATGGCGAGTAGCCCATACTGCCTCATCCTTCCATTGTGGACTTTGTTGTTTTCATGCTCTGCTGGGCTCAATGGAAGATGAGCCTTATCAGCTCGGACGACCGGAGCTGAAATTTCTAATAGTACCTTTTGGTTGCTCTGTGCCACAGGGCAAATGAGGGTGGGCCTCCTCCCTCGCCTGGCTGGGAATGAGAAAGGAAAAGGTCAGAGTTGTGTGAGAGAGCTGGGCTAGAAATTGGCAGAAGTCACAGAGAGAGAGAGCCATGCCTGATTTCTTCTTGATTCGAAAGCTGTAACTGGAAGAAGCAAGACCTTCTGGGGCGTTAATGCTGTGAGCCTCTCCATCTTAGGCTCAGGTTGTATATGTGTGTGACTAAACCATATATGATAAAGACACCACAGTCTCCGCTGAGCCTCATTCCAAGGAAACTTGCTCTAACAACCTCACTAATGCAGCCCTTTCAGTCCTTTATTCTAGTTCCCCTTTCCATGCTGTACCATACGAAGCTTTGCCAGTATTTTCAGGGTTATCTTTCACCACAATTTAGGGTTGCCATATGTCTGGGGAAACCCGGAGATGTCCTCTTTTTGGGGACCAACGTGCCTATCAGGGCGATTTTTTACATTTTAGAGGAAATGTCCAGGTTGGGGGGGAGTTGTTGGGGTCTCGGGGTCAGGTGGCTCGGGATTGGGCTGCTCTGCCCGCCATGGCCCCTGCCAGCCCAAGCTGGGGAAAGGGGCATGGCAGTGCCGACCCCGCACACCTCTTTTCCCAGCTCGGGCTGGCAGTGCCTCAGGCTGTCCTCTTTTTTTGCTCTTCCATATATTATTTAATTGTTTATTACTTATTGAATTTATATACCACCCAATACCCGCAGGTCTCAGGGTCTTTCACAGAGTAAAATGGAATATAAAACAAAACAAAAAAATACAGTTGTACCCTCGTTTTCAAACAGCTTAGTTCTTGAACGTTTTGGCTCCCGGACACCGCAGTGACTGTTCCAGTTTGCAAACTATTTTTGGGAAGCCGAATGTCTGACGGGGCTTCTGCGGCTTCCGATTGGCTGCAGGAGCTTCCTGCAGCCAATCAGAAGCCGTGGTTTGGTTTTCGAATGTTTTGGAAATCAAACGGACTCCTGGAACTGATTCCATTCAACTTCCAAGGTACGACTGTAATCAAAATAAAAACAACAACCCAGTAACCCACAATTGGATGGCCCCATTGGGTTCTAGAATTATGGAGGGGTGAAAAACTTATCACATTCCACTTTCTCTACACTATGTGTGTACCCCTGACAGTGTCCTCCCTTACTCATTTCCCCCCTAAACTAGAAAGGCCCAAATGTTTTAGCTTCTCATCTGGGAGTTGCTCCAGCCCCTTGATAATTTTGGTTGCCCTCTGCTGAACATTTCTGCTTCATTGCCAGATGTTCAAGACCTGACATTGCAGTTAGCTGTATCTTGCTAAGCAGACAAGTCAGCAATCCTACTGTTAAGTATTGGAAAGCTCTGAAACGCATAGCACGCTATTTCAAAGGCATTATGCACTACAGACTGATATTTAACAATCAGAAGTCTGGAGGTCTTGAGATATTTGCAGATGCAAGTTTTGGAAGTGACACTACAGACAGGAAAAGTACGCCTGGAGTTTGCTATATGTACAATCAGGGTCTATTTGATTGGTCGTGCAAGAAGCAAACAACAGTTAGCTTAAGTTCTTGTGAAGCTGAACTGAATGCACTGTCTTATTCACTTGTAGATTGTGAATGGTTGTTACAGTTGTGCAAAGACATGAGAATTCCTGTAAAATGTCCAATCCAGGTTTATCAGGACAACAAAGCATGTTTGGCTTTGCTGACTTCTGAAGGTTGTAAGCAAAGCACGAAGCACTTGCATTTGAAGCTGCAACATGCTAGGGAATGTGTTCAGAAAGGACTCGTAACGGTGTCCTACATGTCAGGTAATGAAATTCCTGCTGATTTATTGTCCAAGGTTGTTCTGAAGGATCAACACTGTACCTCGATCCATTCCAGTCCGGCTTCCGCGCTGGTCATGGGACCGAGACGGCTCTGGTCGCCCTAACAGATGATCTCCGCAGGCAGCTGGATCGAGGTGGGTCGGGGCTGCTGATTCTTCTAGACCTGTCAGCAGCCTTCGACATGGTCGATCATGAACTCCTGGACCACCGCCTTGCCGACGTGGGGATCCAGGGCACAGTCCTTCAATGGCTGTGCTCATTTCTCTCTGGTCGGGGACAGAGGGTGGCGCTTGGGGGGGGGGAATTGTCATCGCGCCACTCCTTGGTGTGTGGAGTGCCTCAGGGTGCAATTCTCTCCCCGATGCTTTTTAACATCTTTATGCGCCCCCTCGCCCAGCTTGTCCGGAGTTTTGGGCTGGGTTGCCATCAGTATGCCGATGACACCCAACTCTATCTGTTGATGGATGGCCATCCTGAGTCGGCCCCAGACACACTGACCAGATGTCTGGAAGCTGTGGCTGGATGGTTACGTGGGAGCCGGTTGAAGTTAAATCCTTCGAAGACAGAGGTCCTCTGGCTGGGACGGAGTGATATGGGATTGAGGGGGCAACTCCCATCTCTTGCGGGGGTGCAATTAGTGCCAGCATTGTCCGTTAAGAGTTTGGGTGTAATCTTCGATACCTCCCTCTCTATGGAGGCGCAGATTACAGCTATAACAAAGGTGGCATTTTTTCATCTCCGCCAAGCTAAGCAGTTGGCTCCTTATCTCTCTCGCCCTGACCTAGCCACAGTGATCCACGCGACGGTCACCTCCAGACTGGATTATTGTAACTCGCTCTACGTGGGGCTGCCCTTGAGACTGACCCAGAAACTCCAGCGGGTGCAGAATGCCGCGGCGAGACTCCTTATGGGGTCTTCGCTGCAAGATCATATTCATCCGGTACTATACCAGCTGCACTGGCTCCCAGTGGAGTACAGGATCAGGTTTAAGGTGCTGGTTTTATCCTTTAAAGCCCTATACGGCCTAGGACCCTCGTACCTATGGGACCGCCTCTCCTGGTATGTCCCACAGAGAAATTTATGGTCTGCAAATAAAAACGTCCTGAAGATCCCAGGCCACAGAGAGGTTAGGCTGGCCTCAACTAGAGCCAGGGCTTTCTCGGCCGCGGCTCCAATCTGGTGGAACGCTCTGTCACAAGAGACTAGGGCCCTGCGGGACCTGACATCTTTCTGCAGGGCCTGCAAGACAGAGCTGTTCCACCAGGCCTTTGGTCAGGGGGCAGCCTGACCCCCTCCTCTGGCAATCTGCACAGAATTTTGCTTAATGGTTGCCATCAATTTGATTTTAATTTGATTTTAATTAATTTTATAATGAATGTTTTTAGAATGTTGGATTATTTTGATTGTTGTTAGCCGCCCTGAGCCCAGCTTCGGCTGGGGAGGGCGGGATATAAATAAAATTTATTATTATTATTATTACCTATGTACAGAAATTGGGTTTGTACTGAGATTGTACTGACACGCTGCCCAGTGGTGTTCACAGAAAGGGGGAGGATGTTAGTTTCTGTTTCTCACTGAGCAGCTGTGTGGAGTCACAGGACTCTGTTTACATTCCAGGGATTCCAGGCTATTGGAAGTCTCATGGGAGGGGAGACGGGATGTGACGTTAGTGTTTTCCTGTTTCCTTTGTTCCTTTGTTCCGTTGCTCTCTGCTTTCATAGAGAGAGGATGTCTTTTCTGTTCTGCGTAGTTTAGAAATAAAACACTTTAAAATGTAGCCATAAATCTCATCACTTCCGCATGCTGTTTTGATGCTCTGCTGGGAGGACATGCCTTGGAGCCTCATCAAAGGCTCGAGGTCATTAAACACGTCGGGAGGTGATTCTGAAGGCTCGGGAAGAAAATGAGCTTTATCAGCTTGGCCGAGCAGAGATCCCGACAGTGCATACTGGTAGCTGGGAAGGAAAACTGACCACCTGAGGACACGAGGAGACAGCACTTGGGGGGTCTGCTTTTCGGGGGCAAACAAGCCAAGCAACGGCTTGTGGTCAGTCACCACGGTAAAGGGCCGCCCGTACAAGAAATCATGGATTATTTTTTACTCCCTTCACGATTGCAAGACCCTCCTTGTCGATTTGCGAGTAGTTCCGCTCGGTTGCGTTGAGTGTCTGGGAAAAGTATGCCACCGGCACCTCTCTTCCATCCGGGAGTTGGTGTCCCAGGACAGCGCCAATGCCATAGGGTGAGGCATCGCATGCTAGCACCACCGGCAGCCTAACGTCGAAGTGTGTCAAGACCGAGTTTGAGACGAGCAAGTCCTTGACTGCCTGGAATGCGGCCTCCTGGCGCTGGCCCCACACCCAAGGGGCCCGCTTGTCCAGGAATCTGTGTAGGGGCTCTGCTACTGGCGCCTTGTGGGGAAGGAAGGCATGGTAAAAGTTCAATAGTCCCAAGATGGCCTGAAGTTCAGTCTTGCTCTTGGGGGCTGGGGCATCACAAATGGTCCGTACCTTGTCCCCAGTTGGGTAGACCCCTTCTGCGTCCATCATAAATCCCAGAAAGTCCACCTGAGGCGCTCCTAGTAGACACTTTTCCCGCTTCACCTTGAGACCCGCCATCTGGAAACGGTGCAGAACGGTGCGGAGGCGATCCTCAAACTCCTCTGGTGTGGGCCCAGCAATCAACACATCATCGAAGAAGGGGGTGACGCCAGGAATCCCTTTAAGGAGAGAGTTCATTAGATTCTGGAATATGCCTGGTGCCACGCTGACTCCCAATTGCAGCCGCTTTACCCTGAACGCTCCTCTGTGCGTCACAATCCTCTGTGCCTCTGCTGTGGCCTCATCTACCGGCAGCTGTTGATATGCTTGGGCCAAGTCCAGCTTGCCAAAAATTTTTGACCCAGCCAAGGTGGCAAGGACATGGCTGACCACTGGCAATGGGTATGCGTGGGCCATGAGGGCCTTGTTTATGGTACATTTGTAGTCTGCGCAGATGCGGACCGAACCATTAGGCTTGACGGGTGTGACAATCGGGGTTTCCCAGGGGGCATTAGGCACAGGCTCCAGCACTCCTTGCTCCACGAGCCGGTCCAATTCCTCATCTATACGGGGTTTCAGGGCAAATGGGACCTGGCGGGCCTTGAGCCTGACAGGTTGTACTGCGGGGTCAAGCTGTAGAGCAATGGGGGCCCCCCGTATACTGTCCCAATTTCCCATAGAAAATCCCTAGAAATTCCTTGCATATGGCGTCCACGTCCACTTGTAAGCTAGTGCGGTTCACCCCGGTGACGGCTAGCCCCAGTGGTCCAAACCATGCCAATCCTAGTAAGCTAACGTAGGGGCCCTTGACCACAAGCAAGTCCAGTTGCCACGTCCGCCCTTGATATTGCACCTTGAAGGTCCCCACCCCCATTGTGGGGACCTTATATTTCAGGAAGTCCCGGAGGGTGAATGGGGCCAGCCTGAGTTTGGGACCCCCACTAGGACACAGTTTCCTTAAGGTCCTTGCCGAGATTATGGATAGAGTTTAACCTGTGTCAAGCTCCATGCGGCATGGGGCCCCCTCTATCTGTACCTCTATATAAATTTTCTATATGTTGGGGTGGGGCAACTGGTATACCTGACAGTCTGTGAGCTCTGTCGAGTTGCCTTGGTGCATTGGGCCCCAGGACCTGGGGCTCTTGGATCGGTCATCTGATGCCTGGCGTCGGGTGGGCCGAGCCCGACACACCCGGGCGATGTGTCCCGATTTTCTGCACTGCCTGCAGTCTGCGTTGCAGAAACGGCAGGTCCTCATCTTGTGACTCTCCCCGCAGCTTGCGCAGTTCCCTCCTTCTCGTCGAGGCGGCTGTGGTTTGTGCGCTGCTTGAGCGTGCCGCTATACTTGGTGCACCTCCTCCCTGTCCTCCTCCCTGTCGGATTCTGAGTCGTCAGCGAGGTCTTCATGGTGGACCCTCGGTTGGGACGGCAGGCTCGGCCGTGCTTCTTGCATCAACCTCTCGGCAGGTTCCGTTGCCAGGGCCTCCTCCAGAGCAACCTGGAAAGTTAGGTCCTTCTGGGTGTAGAGGCGTCGTTGCAGCTTCTCATCCTTCAGGCCACCGACGAGGCGGTCATGAAGCATGTTCTCCAACTCTGAGAAGTTGCAGAACCGGGCGGCTTGGCAGAGAGAGGTCACAAACCCAGTTATGGTTTCCCCAGGGGCTTGCCGCTTTGCGTAGAAGGCATTTCGACTAGCCACCACTGAGGGCTGCGGCGAAAAGTGCCCCTTCAGCTGTTCCATTATTGTTTTGTATGTAACAGTAGCGACGTCTTCAGGTGTAAGGAGAGCCCGGGCGATTTCAAATGTCTCCTTTCCGCAGATGCTGAAGAATATCGCCCTCTTCTTGGCGTCTTCTTCGTCGGTGACCCCTTTGGCTTCTAGGAGGAAGGTGAAACGGGAGGCATACGCTTCCTAGTCTCTGGATGCTGGGTTGAACTGCGAGAAGCTGCTGTCGGTTGCCATTCTGAGTTCCTTGGATCCCGGAGCTGAAGCCTGGATACACGGTGCAAGGCAGCAGTGCGGCAGGTGGCGGTGCTGCGGTGCTGCGTGTGGCGGTCAGCTCAGCGGGATCTCATCTTCGTCGCCAGTGAAATATACTCGGAGTCGAGAGTGGACTTCATGCTCTTTATTCAGCTCATAGTGGTAAGGAGGAACGAAAGTTCCCCCAAAGTATCTGCTTTATATACATTATTTACACAATGGGCTGCACGTGATTGGCTAATTCCGGAATTCTCCTGTAGGCCAATCACGTTGAGGATTCACTTTCATCTGGCGCTGGATTGGGTGGCTCCTGCAGACCAATCATACTGCTGCATTGTTCTAGGACCAATCAGACTGCTGCATTCTGAATCCTATTGTTCTAGGAACAATCAGACTGCTGCATTTTGGATCCTATTCAACTCAGTACATAACATATCCAAGGAGACTTCCAGCCTGACTTTTTTTTATAATAACTTTTTATTCAAAATTAAAACAAAACATATTATCCAGAAATATATCATCCTTATTTCCCCCCCATTTTTCCTCCCTCCCCCCTCCCCCCACAGAACCCACCCACCCCCCGACTTCCCTCAGTTCCAGTCTTTGATTTCTCTAAAAATGCTGTTTTCTGCATGTTACAAAGTTGTATAGATCCTCAAACTATTTAGTTGATTATTATCAATAAAAAGTTTGTGAATGTTTATTCAAAACCAGCCGAGGAGTCCAGTTCGCTTTGTTGCGTCTTCAAATATTTTGTAAAGGGTTCCCATTCATCTTTAAAGTCACAGTTATCCTTGTCCCGTAGCTTGTATGTCAGTTTTGCCAGTTCTGCATAGTCCATCAATTTTTCTTGCCATGATTCTTTAGTTGGGGTTTCTTCAGTCTTCCATCCTTGTGCTATTAAAACTCTCGCGGCCATTGTCACATACATGACGATTTTTTTCAGCTTTTTTGGCAGATCTTTCCCTACAATCCCTAATAAGAATGCTTCAGGTTTTTAAACAAATGTTAAATGGAACATTTTCTTCAATTCGTTGTATATCATTTCCCAATTTTTTAAAATTACCTTACAATCCCACCACACATGATAAAATGTCCCCTCCTTTTCCTTACACTTCCAACATATATTTGAACTAGTTTTGTACATTTTCCCTAACTGCACTGGTGTTGTGTACCATCTGTATATCATCTTCATGTAATTCTCCTTCAATAGGGAACAATCTGTAAATTTTAAGTCACTTTTCCATAATTTTTCCCAATCTTCCATCATAATATTGTGACCTACATCTTGTGCCCATTTAATCATAACTGATTTTACCTCTTCATCTTTCGGCTCCCATTCTAATAGTATGCTGTATGCGGCCGTCAGTAATTTCACTTTCCCTTCAATCACTTCTGTTTGAAACCTAGATCTTGTATAACTAAATCCTTTCTTGCTGTCTTCTTTATGTGTTTCATATAGTTGTCGATAATGCAACCAACTCTGAAAGTGGTCTTTGATCTCATCATAATCTCTTAATTTCCATTTTTCATCATGTTCCTTTAACAAATCAACATATGTGAGCCATTTTCCTTTCTTTCCAAGTGGTTTGAGCAGTAATGCTTCATGTGGTGAAAGCCACCACGGGGTCTTTTGTTCCAATAAGTCTTTGTATCTCTCCCATACTCTCATTAGTGTTTTCCTGATTATATGGTTGTAAAAACTTCTATGAGCCTTCCTTTTCCCGTACCATAAGTATGAGTGCCAGCCAAATCTGTTGTCATGTCCTTCTAGTTCTAATGCCTCTTGCTTATCCAATCTCATCCAGTCCCTGATCCATACCAAACAAGCAGATTCATAATACAATTTAAGGTCTGGGAGGGCAAACCCGCCTCTATCTTTTACATCTGTAAGTATTTTATGTTTTATCCTTGGCCTCCCCCCCCCCCCCCCCGATAAATCTTGAAATCTCTTTCTGCCATTTTTTAAAGCATTCATCTTTCAGGATGACTGGTATTGACTGAAAAAGAAATAGCATTTTTGGCAACACATTCATTTTAATCGCCAATATTTTTCCTAACATTGAGAGATTCATTCTGCTCCATATTTCTAAATTTCTTTTTACCTCAAGCCAATTTCTTTCATAGTTATTTTTAAATAGGTTTATATTTCTTGATGTTAACCAAATCCCTATATATTTAACCTTTTTATGGACTTCAATCTCAATGTTTTCTAATTCGGTTCTTTCTTCTTCCTTCATGTTTTTAACTAATAATTTAGTTTTATTCCTATTTAGCTTAAATCCTGCCACTTCCCCAAAATTCTGAATTTTTCCTATTACTTTAGAGAGTGAAGTTTTAGGTTCTTCCACTGTTATCACAAGGTCATCTGCATACGCTTTTAACTTGAATTCACTTTTCCCAGTTTTTACACCTGTAATCTCTTTATTTGCTCTTATGTTTTTGGCAAGTACTTCCAAGACCAGAATAAACAATAATGGTGATAATGGGCATCCTTGTCTTGTTCCTTTTTGGATCTTACAATCATTTGTTATCACCTGATTTATAATTAGTTTGGCTTTTTGTTCTGAATAGATTGCTGCTATTGCTTTTAAAAACTTAGGACCACTTCTGATTTGTTCTAACAGCTTTATCATGAACTTCCAAGAAACATTATCAAAGGCTTTTTCAGCGTCTATAGACATCATTGCCACTTTCTTTTCATTTTTAGCCTCCAAATATTCTATTATATTCAAAATATTCCTTATATTCTCCCTCATGTGTCTTCCTGGTAAGAATCCAGCTTGATCTTGATGTATATATTCATTTAATTTTTTTTAAGTCTGTTAGCTAGAATATTTGCAAACAATCTGTAATCGTTATTTAACAAGGAGATAGGCCTATAGTTTTTAATTTGCAGCAAATCTGCGTCTTGTTTTGGAATTACTGTTATATAGGCCTGTTTCCATGTTTCTGGGATTTCGCCTGTGTTCAATATTTCATTCATGACATCTTTCAATGGGATCGCTAATTGTTCATTTAATTTCTTATAATATTTTGCCGTAAAGCCATCCGGGCCTGGGGACTTGCCATTTTTAGAGTTTTTTATTACCTCAAGTAATTCTTGCATTGTTATCTGGGAGTTAAAGATGTTCCTTTGTTCTTCTTTTAAATATGGCATATTGCTATTTCTGATGTACTCTTCTATCTTAAATGTTTTTTCTTTCCCTTGTCTATACAGCTCAGAAAAATATTTAACAAACCCTTCTCGTATTTCCTTCAGCTTGTCTGTAATTCTGCCATTTATGTTAATTTTATTTATGGAGTTCCTTTGTTCACTTTTATTCAGCTGCCAGGCTAACAACTTCCCCGGTTTATTTGCATGCTCAAAATATTTTTGTTTTACTCTTATTTTCCAGCTGATTTCCTCGTTTATAATCATTGAATATTGGGTTTGTAATGTTTTGATTGCCTGTTTTTACTGCCTCTTTATTTGCTTTGTTTGGCAGCTGTTTCTCCTTTTTCATAATTTCCTCTAATATTTCTTTTTTCTTTTTCTCTCTCAATTTCCTTTTAAATGAGTTTTGTTGTATAAAGAGTCCTTTCATTACAGCCTTGCTTGCATCCCAGACCATCTGTAACTTTGTTTGCCCTTGACTATTTATTTCAAAATAATCCATCAAGGTCTTTTTTGCTTTTTCAACAAATTTGTGATCATCTAATAAATCATCATTTAATCTCCATCTAAAAGAGATTTGGCTTTCTTTTTGTAATTCCATAGTCAGGGAATTATGGTCTGAAAAGGTTCTGGGATTGATTTCATTTTTTTTTACTCTTGTTTCCAATTCTTTGGAAATCTATTCTTGAGCTGCTGTCTATTCTTGAGCTGCTGTCATGGTCAGGGCTGTAAAAAGTATACTGTCTATCAAACATGTGTCTCATTCTCCAGATATCTATCAGCTTTGGATTTTGAGTCATGTCAAAAAAAGTTTTTGGCAATTTACCTTCTTTGGTTTCTTTTTTTCCTGGCTGATCTGTCTTTGTCTAAAGTTGGTACTCCATTTAAGTCTCCCATTAAGATAATCTTTTGATCTGCAAATTCAAGTAGTTCTGTTTCTAGTTTTCTGGAAAAAAATGCTTTTTTATCATTAGGGGCATAAATACCAACCAAGATCACTTTCTCTCCCTGGATTTTAATTTGTATTATTAAAATTCTGCCTTTTTCGTCCTTCTGAATCAATTTGGGTTCAAGTGCAGGATTAATATAAAAAACTCCTCTCTTTTTTGTTTTATCTGATGAGATGAAATCCATACCTAATGTTTTGTTAATTAAGACCCTTTTATGCTTTTTTGCAATATGTGTCTCTTGGAGACAGATTATATCCAATTTCTGTTTTGCTATTACATGTTCAATCCCATGTCGTTTGGCTCCAGAATTTAAACCGTTAACATTCCAAATCAATAATTTAAGATTGGCCATTTCCATAGTCAGTTACAATATCTGTTTTCCCTAATGCCCCCTCTTCCAGTGCAAGTTGTTCCAAGGCTTTCTTTTGCTCAGATCGGGGGTCTCCCCTGTCTTGTTTGGGGTCCAAGTCTCTCCTATTTTTATCCAGGAATTCTCTCTCCTGAAATTGTGATGTCAGTTTATATCTCCTCTTCATGTATGTAAAGGAGATACCCTCAGGAAATTCCCATTTGTATCTGATGTCGGCTCTCCTAAGAGCCATTGTCAAAAACTGGTATTTTGTTCTTCTTAATCTCAATTTCAGAGGAATTTCTCTAAAAATGCCTACTTTCTGTCAAGCAACCACGAGATCATTTTCAAAGCTATTCTGAAGGATTGCATCCTTCACTTTTTTTGTCACTAATGTTAACAAAATGTCTCCTGGCTGCTTTCGTTCTCTGCTCTGAAACGATTTAATTCTAAAACAGCTTTCAACTAAACCATCCAGCCAATCTGTACTTTCCCCCATCCACTCTGAAATTATCTGTGTCACATATGTCTCTAGGACTGGCTCAGAGTCAGAGTCTGGTAGCCCTCTGATTCTGATCCTCCTGTCCCGTTCTCGTAATTGCAGAAGTAAAACCTGATCTTCTAAATCACTCTGTTTCTCTTGAACCCCTTGTACCAATCCTGACATCCCTTTTTGTTCCTCCCTTACTTCTGTGACCTCCTCTCTTAATTTTTCTAATTTATCTACTTTTGTCTCCAAATTGCTAACCTTATCTCCCAATATCCCAAACTGTTCTTTTAGAACTTTGTTTGAGTTCTCAATATCTCTGTGTACTTGTTCCTTCAAAGCCACTTCCGAGCTGGAGAGGAGGTGGGGTTGCGGGCCCACCCCCTCCCACACACGTGGGGGCTGGCTCTTAGCCCCCGCGAGAACGAGGGAATCCCCGGGCGTGCCTGCGACCCGGCCTGCCAATCGGCGGGCGGGGGAGACGTGGCCTAGCCCATTTAAGGCCAGCACGCCCGGGGACTGCCCTCTTTGCCCTGTTCCAACAGCCCCTTTCTTAATCCACGTGGATGGATCGCTCTTGGCCAGGCACCAGTTTACTCGCGTGATGCGCATGGCATTGGCAGCTTGCGGGCTACCTGCAGCAGAATTTGCGGCTCACTCCTTTCGGATTGGAGCCGCCACCACTGCGGTACACCTCGGGCTCTCAACCGAGAGGATAAAGGACATGGGGCGGTGGAAATCCAATGCTTACAAAGCTTATGTTAGAAAGAATCTATGACTAGCTGCTGGTTTCCTGACCTTGGTTTGTCTTTCCATTTCCTTTCCAGAATACATGAGGGTGCACATTTGGTTGGTGGGCCACAGCATTGTGCATTGGGCTAAGAATTGAGCCATGAGCACCGGTTTGGGGCAAAACTTGAACTTACCTTCAAATGTTGAGGTGGCATGGATTGCGCGAAGAGGGATGTGCTGGAATGAATTCAAGCCAGCCGTGATGGCTAGAGCCGCCTCTGAGGGCCCACCTGATGCCTTGGTTATCCAGTTGGGGGAGAACGACCTAGCATACCACAAAGCTATAGACTTAAGATGGAGCATCTTCGATGATTTTGCTGATTTGATGGCGGTTTATCCCAACATTACTATCTTGTGGTCTTCGCTGCTTGAAAGGAGGACATGGAGGGATAGCTTGAGACCGGTTGCAATCAATAGAGCAAGAAAAGTTTTGGAGAGGACTGTGGCACGTAGAGTGGCGGCTCTGGGAGGGTGCGTCATAAGCCACCCTGGCATCCAGTACAGCAACGAGGCCCTCTACAGATTTGATGGCGTGCATCTGTCAGATGCTGGGAATGACATTTGGTTGGGGGACATCATAGCAGGGATTAGGTGTTGGTTACAGGTTTGAAGGTATTGGCAGCGAGCTTTGCTTGATTGGCGGTTAGGCATTGGCAGGGGTTATTGTTATGCAAATAAAGGGGGGGAAGGAAGCGCCATCACCTTCCCTCAATGAAAAGGGTAGTCCGGTAGAGGACTCCGGGGGGGCGTTGCCCTGTCCGAAACCTAGGGAGGTGAGGGCCTACGGTACGCCCCCGAGCGGTGACACCCGTGGGATCCTAGTTGGCGTACTTCAACGGGACTCCCCCATTAACCTTAAATAATGTGTCCGGTGTCTTCATTTCACATGGGGGGAGGGGACTTGCCACGCAATGATGAATTAGATTTTTCCATGTCACTACGGACCTGTTGTGTAAATTCTTGCATTGATTTCATCATCTCTTTCCTGAATTCTAAAAGCGGCAGTGCAAAAGGGTCTGTCTGTTCTTTGTCGCCTGTTCCCCCATTATCGCCCTGTACACTAACCCGTCTTGAAACTGCTGTTTTCCATGTTGTTATTCTGTCTGGCCCCGACATTTCTTATCTGTTGGTTCCCAGTATTGTATGAGTTGTTCAAGGTCACACCTGCCAGCTCTGAGTCTGTTCAGCCGTACAGCTATCCCCCCTCCCAGCTTTCTCCCGGTTTCCCTTTCCCTTTTGTCAGCTATCTCTCTCCCCGTCACACTTTCACATTCACTTTTATCCCCTAAGCAAAGGAAGATATAAAAAGAAAAAGAAAAAAAGGGGAAACTTTCAATAAAACATGTAACATGGAATATGTAAATACAATATTTAACAATAAGGGGGGCAGTTAATTAATATTCCAAGAACAAGGGAGTTAAATTAAAAAAATATATTAGGCCAGTCCAATTTCCAATATTGTCTTGGAACAAAAGGAATGCACAAAACAAATAAAAAAACCAGCAGAGAAGAAATTGTTCTTTAAATTATACTTATCTACTTATAGTCTCTCAAATGGTGGTGGTTTGCAATATTTCCAAAACTTGTAGGTCCTTTTAGTTGGTTCCTATTTTTAATCCCATGGCCATAGTCTTGTTTTCCAAATCGCAAATTCTCAGGCAACTAAAGTTCCAATTCGCAAGCAGCTGAGGCTTTGATTAACAAATCTTACTTGGAGAACTCTCCCATTTCTTTTTGGGGTACTTTAGAATACTTGGGAAGCTGTTCCAGGCTCTTTTCCACTTTTATTTTGGAGGTTGCCCCCCAAATGTGCAAGAGTTCCCTGCAGGCTTCCTGTCTTTACTTCCCCCTTTCTTCTTTAGGTCTTCCATTTTTTTTTTTTTTATAAAGTTGCTTAAGCCTCCAGCTGTGTAGATTTTAACTTATATCTCACTGGGTAAATGGATACAATTAAAGTTGCAACCAATTAAAGTTGTAACCATCCTTCCAGTCAAAGTTAGCTGTAGCAAATCTCCATAGCAATAAACAAGGTCTGAGTCCCATTCACAAAAAAGTTCCCTTGCAGAGCCTGTCTGCAAAGATTGGAAACTGACTTCCTCTTTTGTTTCCGTTTCACCAAATTGAAGTTTTATGGTCTAATTGCACCTTTAAATTGTTTTATTGGCTTTTACCTCCAATTAGGAAGGTCTGCTGCTTCTGGTGACGGATCGTAGCTTCGGCAGGAGGATGCGTTGTTGCCTGGAGCGTCCTCAAGCCTCTTCCCCTTTCCTCCCGTGTGCTAAACAGCAGCCGGGGGGGTCTCCGGGGGGGGGGTCGAGAATTTTTGCTCTGCTGGAACTCTTGGGTCCCCACACTCCTGTGGGGGTTTTTTGGGGGTGCGCTGAGCTCTGGCGCTGCTCTCAAAGCCTCTCTGCCGGCTCCGTGTCACAGACGACACTCAGCACACCGACATTTTCCTCCGCAGCAGTCCGGAAGTCTCTGACTTCTCATCTTGAGGCCCCAGGGAGAAGTGGGAAGAGGAGGAGGAGGAGGAGGAGGAAGCATCCCCAGAATAAGTGTGCTCCCCACCAGTAGGTGCTTCCACCCCCCACTCCTAAATCTGCTTCCAACAGATACTTGGGGGGGCAGCCTGCACCACCTGGTCAATTCCTGGTGTTAGGAGAATTAGAAGGTCTAAGATATAAACACATACAAAAATACCGTAAGTAGTTATAATCACAAAAGAATATCCAGGTAAACCCATGAATAGCCAGGTAAACCCATCAACAGGTTTCCTGCCAGACAGGATTCTGCTGTAGACTGCCCCTTCTCTGACGTATGTATGATGTATTGGGGGCTGGTCTTGGGCAACACCCCTTCTGTGATGTATATATGATGTATGGAGGGGTGGTCTTGGGCTCCAGGGTGGGCAATTTCAAATGTCTATAAAAGGACTTGCCATGCATGGTTCCGGGTCTCCTCCTCCCTCCTGCATGGGTGTGTGTGTGTGTGAGCACCCTGTTGCAACAGTTAATAAAGATCTGGCTTACTAGCTGCTTTGCTTCTCAATATTCTCTGGTTGGCCTCTGTTATTTTCACCTACTGATAGAGAACCTACAAAAGGGCTCTATATGGGCTCTTAGGTACCCCATAAGGGAAAAGGAGCAGGTTTTTTCCTTATAACACTGGCATGTTAGTCCCCACCCCCTTGCAGCTGATCCCTTGCTGCTATCTGCTTTGCAGGATATTGAGGAGGCATCCTGCTAGCCAAAGGAGACATGTAATTAGTTGTGTATGTGCAATTTACATTTGTAGTACCATGTCTACTTTGGATCTGAGAATTAAAAAGATAACCTCTCAAGAAGAATACACAGCTATTTCTCCCCCTCAAGATCCAGGGATCTCCTACCTTGTATTCCTCGAAAGCCTCTTCCAGAGAAATCACCTCCCTTCATTGGATAGCTGCCTGCGTGGCTGTCTTTGAGGGAGGTGGAGGGAGGAATGGGCGGGATCTACATTGGATAGCTGCCTGCCTGTGTGCATACCTGAACATGCCGTGCACCCAGGGTGCGCTGCGATCGGCGCCCATTGGGAAGGAACAAGACAGGAAAAGGAAGGAAATGGGACAGGTTTTTTGAAGGCCCCACTTTTTACATTGTGTCCTGTTGTGTGGTCAGAAACTACTCTATTTGATTTTGGTTAATGTCAGAATAAAAGCTAGTTCCTTCAAAATAACACATAGCACCTATAGGGAGAAGACAGGTATCAGTAAGCAAAAGCAAGACCAAGACAACAAACCCCTTCTGGAAGATGGTCAGCATGTACAACATCTAGCTTAATCATCACCAGGATAATTTTTTTAAAAAAAAGATATTTATTAAAGTTTCAAAAAAAGATTACAAAATAAGAAAAAGAAAGAAAAAAAGAGAAAATACAAAATACAGAAAAATAAAAACAGTTAAAAACAAATCAATCTTTTCATATCTTGTCTTTCATTTACTTGTTTCCCTGACTTCCTCACACCTCCCTTTTTTTGTATTCCAGTTCAATTAGTTAATTCAGCAAATCCTTTCCCTCCTTGTTTTTATCTTAATCCTTTACCTTGATATATTATAACTTTACATTCTCACCTGTTAACAATCCATTTTTACATATTCCTTTATGACATTGCTGCTAAAACCACTTAACTTCATTCCGACATCATTCTAACATTCATTAATTTTGCAGCATTTCTGTAGATAATCTTTAAATTTCTTCCAATCTTCTTCCACCGACTCTTCTCCCTGGTCTCGGATTCTGCCAGTCATTTCCGCCAGTTCCATATAGTCCATCACCTTCATCTGCCATTCTTCCAAGGTGGGTAGATCTTGTGTCTTCCAATACTTTGCTATGAGTATTCTTGCTGCTGTTGTAGCATACATGAAGAAAGTTCTATCCTTCTTTGGCACCAATTGGCCGACCATGCCCAAGAGAAAGGCCTCTGGTTTCTTCAGGAAGATATATTTAAATACCTTTTTCATTTCATTATAGATCATCTCCCAGAAAGTCTTAATCTTTGGGCACGTCCACCAAAGGTGAAAGAATGTACCTTCATTTTCTTTACATTTCCAACATTTATTATCGGGCAAAGACTCTCCTCCCTGAAAGAGAGGGGAGTGGTTGTGGGCGGGAGCCCGAGCACCGCCCAGCAGGGGGCGTTGCCCCCTGCCTCCAGCTCACCTGGCTGGCACTCACGCCCCCCCGATGGCCACCCAACCAGGTGCCATGGAGGGGGCGTGTTCAGCAGCCTTTTGCTGCAGTGCCAGCCTCTCCCTGGCCTCATTCCTCATTGTCGCCCCGTCGCGAGCCGGGCGGTAGCCCGTTGGGTGCGCTTTTTGTATGGCCAAGTCATTTATCATGACCGTATCCGGATCGGCGACCAAGCTTTATACCGGAACGACGGTGTCCACCTTTCGGATTTGGGGAACGACATTTGGTTAGCTAGTGTCATCAAAAGCATCTGGGATTGGTTGCAGCTTTGAGGGTATTGGCGGCGAGCCTTTGGCTCGGGTGGCGGTTAGGCATTGGAATAATGTGTTGTGTGTCGAAGTGCTAGGTGTGGCCATCGCCTATGCCTTCAATTTTTAGGGGTATTCCGTTAAAGGAATCTGGCGGTCGTGTATTCTGTCCGATGCCTGCTTGGCGGGAGGCCATGGCACGACCCTCGGTGACAGCAGGGGTGAGCCTATAGTTGGATTAGCATCAACAGGCTCCACCTACTGGTGAATAAACCCACTTGTTTCGATCCAATGCCTAAGCCAATACCTTTTCATTGCTGTAATCAATAAAGTTGTGGCCTTTTCTAGCCCATCAACCTTATATCACTTGTCCTTGTGTCTTAATTTCACTTCGCGGGGGTCGGGTCCTCGAACCACAAAGACTCTCCTCCCTGAAAGAGAGGGGAGTGGTTGTGGGCGGGAGCCCGAGCACCGCCCAGCAGGGGGCGTTGCCCCCTGCCTCCAGCTCACCTGGCTGGCACTCACGCCCCCCCGATGGCCACCCAACCAGGTGCCATGGAGGGGGCGTGTTCAGCAGCCTTTTGCTGCAGTGCCAGCCTCTCCCTGGCCTCATTCCTCATTGTCGCCCCGTCGCGAGTCACCCACCCTCCACTCCCTTTTAGTTAGGGCTTAGGTCATTGGCCTTGCTATGGACCTTAGGTTGGTCGCCCTGGTTGCCCGGGGGGCCTGGTAGGAGTTTTTCCATTTGGCATTAGGCTTTTTGGTTTTTTCGCCTACCTCATAGCAATCGTCACAACTTTTGTGGTATTGGTGGGTAGGTTAGGCATTGGAATAATGTGTTGTGTGTCGAAGTGCTAGGTGTGGCCATCGCCTATGCCTTCAATTTTTAGGGGTATTCCGTTAAAGGAATCTGGCGGTCGTGTATTCTGTCCGATGCCTGCTTGGCGGGAGGCCATGGCACGACCCTCGGTGACAGCAGGGGTGAGCCTATAGTTGGATTAGCATCAACAGGCTCCACCTACTGGTGAATAAACCCACTTGTTTCGATCCAATGCCTAAGCCAATACCTTTTCATTGCTGTAATCAATAAAGTTGTGGCCTTTTCTAGCCCATCAACCTTATATCACTTGTCCTTGTGTCTTAATTTCACTTCGCGGGGGTCGGGTCCTCGAACCACAAATGATAAATTTTCGCAAGCTTGACTGGTGTCATGTACCACCTGTATATCATTTTCATTATATTCTCTCTTAAGGCATTACATGCCGTGAACTTCATACCTGTGATCCATATCATTCTTCAGAACCAAGACATCATTACCATGCTTTCCAAGTTACCTGAAAGTCACTAGAACACTTGTGAGCACAGAGCCAAGACACAGCTGAAATAACAGAATCGGAAATGGGAAATGGGAACCAGATTCTCCAGTAGCCTAGTGCTTATCACTGTACCTGCAAGACACTGAAAGACACTGCTTAACATTCTTAACATCTTCACTATTGATAATTTCTCACAAGCTAGAAGCAGCCCAGGTTCTTGTTAAGGGAGAAGGCATGGCAATGCAGCTACACATACTTTACTGCCAAGGGGAAAGAGAAGCAAAAACATTTTTTTCTTTACCAAGCTTGGCACTGAGTGCGATGTTCAGCAAGTTATGAATTTCTTCTGGTGCCAAGCCTCTCTCTTGCACAATCTTTTCCACAGTCTCCAAAGGACCCTGCAAAGCTCCATGCTTTCGTGAGGCACTATCTTTAATTAGAAAAAAGTCAAAGTCTGATTAAAATCCATTCTAAAAACCATCCTCATGCATGATGGCCTGTCAAATGGCTTGCTTTACCATCAATTGGCAAGGGAGCCCCATTGAGATGCCATGGCATTTGGAAAACTCTGGAATTCTGAACTTGCCTTTTGCTTTCTTGCTCCTTCGTTCAGTGTGTAGGTAGGTGTAGGTAGGGGCAAGTCTAAAGCTTTATTGAAATTCCTCAGCCCCAACCAGCATTGCCAATGGGCAGGATGATGAGAACTGTAGTTAAGCAACATCTGGAGGGCCAGAGGTTACCCTCACCTGTTTTATCAGTTAGTGTGCTAAGATCTGTGCACAAGCTCAATTCAGCTGACGGTACTTAACAAGGGGTTGCTTTAAACAAAACATTAGACCTAATACACTATTAAGCTCCAATATACAAAACAGCCACTTCTCTATAGAAAGCTAAAGAAAATGCAAACTTTGGGGTTTGTAGATGGCTGTAAAAGTTGCTGAAAGGTTTCTATTTCACTAGTTGGAAACAGCTTCCAGGCTATGCAGGACCAAGGTTGATTTGTAACTGTTACTGTCTGCCTGCTTGCCATCGTGCATATTTGTAAACCCTTTCTGCCAAAATATATACATCTGCAATAGTTTCTGGAAGCAGACCCTGCAAGAGTGCACACTCCATGAAGTCCATATGAATAGTGTTACGGAATGGAGGGGGGGCATATGAACGAAGTCTTACTCCTGAGTAAGAGAAGTAGAGCCCGAGGCGATGACCTCAAGGGAACCCTGCCACACTAGGACTCCCCAACGTTGCACCAAGCACCACACAAAACTCCAAAACTCCAAGAATAAAGCGCCGTTTCTGCCCCCATATCCCGATGCTATACACGATCAATGTATTTTATGAATGAACAATGTATTTGCATGATGATGCGCTCTAGCCAATCAGATTGCGTTGAATGTAGCCCTTCAGCCAATCGCAGCAATGCCATGGCTCTGCAGAGGCAGCTCAGCTCAAGCTGTTTTGCACGCTCCACTGAGCGCTGACAAGGTGATGACAGCTCCTGCTGCAAGAACAATGGACTGAGTCAATCGAAACCTCCTTACCCTGTTAATCCAATCAAAACTAGATACAATGTAGCAATGTCAGGCCAGGCCACTTCTGAAAAGAACCGTCTGTATTAAAAAAGCCTTAAAACACTTGGAAATTCATAGAAAATCACTGGTTTCACCTATTCTCTTCATTCCATCGCCAGTCTGCTTCGTTGGCCAAGGACTTGGGAACCCTTCGGTCCCCGCCATAATTCCCCAAGCGGGAAGGTACTTTACTTGTAGGCGACAATCGCTGGGCAAAAGCTCTCCTCTGGACTTACCCAGGCAGCAGGCTATGCAAACCAAAGTTCTATTGTCCTCTTGCAGTAGGTGCTTAGAATGTACTTCCCAATACATATCCTGTATTTGCATGTTACCCCAACACATCCTCCTATGTTAGTCATGTATAACCCTCCCCTTTTCTGATGGAGTATTGATGTAGTGAAGATGTTTAGCGAACTGTATGCTGGGATAAGATAGGAACTTTTAAAAGTCCTTGTCACCCCGTTCTCGGGATTCAATTCCTCGTTGAACCTGTTGCGCCATAAACTTTGGTCTACGTTATTTGCTCCAATTGGTGGCTGGACTCCTCCCTTGTTCTGCAGGGACCTACAAGCTCTGCCCGGTGAGCTGGGTGGCTGAGCAGCCTCCCACCTGGATTTTTCCATAACAACAGAAACTAGACCAACCCTCTTGAGAGAAGAAAGGAGGGTTTTGCTCCCACTGCAATGTTGTAATCTAAATTAGCACATCTTCCTCCAAGTGAATAGTAGCCACCTACAGGTGAAACTCGGATAATTAGAATATCGTGGAAAAGTTCATTTATTTCAGTAATTCAACTTAAAAGGTGAAACTAATATATGAGATAGACTCATGACATACAAAGCGAGATATGTCAAGCCTTTATTTGTTATAATTGTGATGACTATGGGGTACAGCTGATAAAAACCCCAAATTAACAAACTCAGAAAATTAGAACATTGTGAAAAGGTGCAGTAGCTATTCAATCCATAACACCTGTAATGGGTTCAGTAGGAAGCACAATCATGGGGAAGGCTGCTGACCTGACAGTTGTGCAGAAAGCCATCATTGAGACCCTCCATAAGGAGGGAAAGCCTCAAACGGTAATTGCAGAAGAAGTTGGATGTTCCCAAAGTGCTGTATCAAAGCACATTAATGGAAAGTTATGCAGAAGAGAAAAGTGTGGAAGAAAGAGGTGCACAAGCAGCAGGGATGACCACAGCCTGGAGAGGATTGTCAAGAAAAGCCCATTCAAACGTGTTGGGGACTTTAACAAGGAGTGGACTGAGGCTGGAGTTAGTGCATCAAGAGCCACCACACACAGACAGATCCTGGAGATGCGCTTCAAATGTCATATTCCTCTTGTCAAGCCGCTCCTGAACAAGAAACAACGTCAGAAGCATCTTGCCTGGGCTAAAGAAAAAAAAAAGAAAAAAAAGAACTGGTCTATTGCTCAGTGGTCCCAAGTCCTCTTTTCTGATGAGAGCAACTTTTGCATCTCATTTGGAAACCAAGGACCCAGAATCTGGAGGAAGAATGGGGAGGCACACAATGCCAGATGCTTGAAGTCCGGTGTGAAGTTTCCAATGCCAGATGCTTGAAGTCCAGTGTGAAGTGTTGATTTGGGGAGCCATGCCATCAGCTGGCGTTGGTCCACTGTGCTTCATTAAGTCCAGGGTCAACGCAGCCGTCTACCAGGAAATTTTGGAGCACTTCATGCTTTCTTCTGCAGACAAGCTTTATGGGGATGCTGACTTCATTTTCCAGCAGGAATTGGCACCTGCCCACACTGCCAAAACTACCAAAACCTGGTTCAGTGCCCATGGGATTACTGTACTTGATTGGCCAGCAAACTCGCCTGTCCTGAACCCCATAGAGAATCTATGGGGCATTGCCAAGAGAAAGATGAGAGACATCTCATCGTGAGTGCTGGGGAAGGCTGCTCCCTCCTGCAGGCCAATTCCACCAGGCCTAGGGGGCGGGGCCCACACTCAGCATCACCACAGCTTTAAGAGGCCTCAGCGAGGCCCTGGGACACTGCTGCTGCTTCCATTGTGAGTGCTGGGGAAGGCCGCTCCCTCCTGCAGGCCAATTCCACCAGGCCTAGGGGGCGGGGCCCACACTCAGCATCACCACAGCTTTAAGAGGCCTCAGCGAGGCCTTGAAACACTGCTGCGGCTTCCATCGTGAGTGCTTGGGGAAGGCCGCTCCTTCCTGCAAGCCAATTCCGCCAGACCTAGGGGGCTGGGTCCACACTCACCACCACCACAGCTTTAAGGACACTGGTGCTGAAGCTACTGCTGCAGCAAATGTCAAAAATCTTTTTACATATTTTAAAATGTTTTAAAAGTGTTTTTACTTTGTTGCACCACTGTGAACGGTGGTTTTTATTTATGTATTTTTATTTTATTTTATTTTGGTTTGGGGTGGGATAAATGTTGAGTGGGGTGGGGATTAGGTTTTTTTAGTATAATTGTTTTTGGCTTGTTTTGCTTTACTATTTTGTTAGGCTATTGTATAGTTTGTATTTGCTTTTTAAGGGGAAAGGGTCAGGGCTGCCTGGGAGTGGGCCTCAGCCAACAGAATGGCTGGGGTGGGTTCCACAGGGGGAGAAGCACCAGGACACCCAATCTCAATGATCATAGGCAGGAGGAGGAACTATGCTAAGACCAGACCATGTCATTACCGAGGAGGCAGGTTTAGTCGTTGTCTGAGGACTATCCCTATCTCCGGGTCTGGTCCTGACCGGAAGGATACTCGAATCAGCAGGGGACACCCACATGGCCTGGAAGCGTTGCTGTGCAATGCCAGGTCAATGATGAATAAGACCACTGCCATCCACGACCTGATTGTGGATGAAGGATTTGACCTGGCATGTGTGACAGAGACTTGGTTGGATGAAGCAGATGGGCCTGTCCTTGCTGCTGCTTGTCCACCAGGTTTCTCTTACGCACAGCAACCCAGGTCATGTGGGTGGGGAGGGGGGGTTGCAGTGATTTTTAGGAAGTCATTAGTTTGCACCAGGCGTCCTATTGGGAAGATCCAGTTCTCTGAATCCATGTTCTGGAAGTTGGGCAATAGGGGCAGTACAGGATTCCTTTTGGTGTACCGACCTCCCCGCAGCACCAAGGATTCCCTGCCCGAGCTGCTTCAGGTCCTGGCGGATGTTCTCCTGGAGACACCTAGTTTGGTTGTCCTAGGGGATTTTAACATCCATGCCGACACGACCTTACAAGGGGCTGCTCGGGACTTCATGGAAAGCATGGCCTCCATGGGGCTGTCCCTGAATAAGTTTGGCCCAATTCATAGTCACAGACATGCCTTAGACCTGGTGTTCACCTCTATGGATGTTGGTGATCTGACATTAAGTAAAAGCAAAACAAAAGAAGTGCCATGGTGAGATCACTTCCTGGTGCAACTGGACTTCTCCGCGACCCTTCCCCTCTGCAGGGAGGTGGACCAATTCGGATGGTCCGCCCCCGCCACTTAATGCATCCAAATGGTTTCCAGAGAGTGGTAGGGGATGTTTTATCCCATGTTGATGGCCTTTCAGCTGATTCCCTGGTGACCCGCTGGAATACGGAGTTAACCAGGGCTATTGACTGTCTGGCTCCAAAGCGCCCTCTCCGATTGCATGGAGCCTGGACAGCCCCGTGGTTTCCCCTGGAGCTGAGGGTGATGAAACAATCGCTGAGACGGCTAGAGCGCCGGTGGCGGAAAACTCACTCTGAATCAGACCGGACACGGGTTAGAGCTCAAGCTCGAGCCTACCAAGTGTCGATGGCAACGGCGAAGAGGTCCTTCTTCGCCGCTTCTATTGCATCTGCAGAAAACAGCAGCAGGAGACTCTTTCAGGTGGTTTGTAATCTATCGGAACCACCTTCGTAATCGGGGCCGGGTAGGGACCCCAAGATCTCCTGCAATGCTTTTGCAATTTTTTTTGCAGATAAAGCTGCTCAGATTCGGAAGGAGGTAGATTCCACCATGGGAGCAGGGCCAGGGCGGGAGAGTGCTAGAGTTCTGTCTAGTCATGTTATATGGGATCAATTTCAATCTGTTACCTCCGAGGAGGTGGACAGGCTGCTTGGACGAGTGAAACCAACTAACTGTCTTCTTGATCCTTGCCCATCCTGGCTAATAAAAGCAAGCCGAGAAGGGCTGGGTGATGGGCTCCGTGAGGTGGTGAATGCTTCCCTCTGTGAGGAAGCCTTCCCAGACCCGCTGAAAGAGGCGGTCATTAAACCGTCCAGGGCGGCTGTCTACCAGCTCCATCTGGTACGCAGGCTGAGACCCTACCTGCCTGCAGACTGTCTTGCCAGAGTGGTGCATGCTCTAGTTATCTCCCGCTTGGACTACTGCAACGCGCTCTACGTGGGGCTACCTTTGAAGGTGAACCAGAAACTGCAATTAATCCAGAATGCGGCAGCTAGACTGGTGACTGGGTGTGGCCGCCGGGACCACATAACACCAGTCCTGAGAGATCTGCATTGGCTCCCAGTACGTTTCTGAGCACAATTCAAAGTGTTGGTGCTGACCTTTAAAGCCCTAAACGGCCTCGGTCCTGTATACCTGAAGGAGCGTCTCCACCCCCATCGTTCAGCCCGGACACTGAGATCCAGCACCAAGGGCCTTCTGGCAGTTCCCTCATTGCGAGAAGTGAGGTTACAGGGAACCAGACAGAGGGCCTTCTTGGTAGTGGCGCCCGCCCTGTGGAACGCCCTCCCTTCAGATGTGAAGGAAATAAACAGCTATCTTCTTTTTAAAAGACATCTGAAGGCAGCCCTGTTTAGGGAAGTTTTTAATATTTAATGCTGTACTGTTTTTAACACTTGATTGGAAGCTGCCCAGAGTGGCTGGGGAAACTCAGCCAGATGGGCGGGGTATAAATAATAAATTACTATTATTATTATTATTATTATTATTATTATTATTATTATTATTATTATTATTATTACATGAGACCGAGCAATGTAGAAGAGCTGAAGGCTGCTATTGAAGCATCCTGGTCTTCCATAACACCTCAGCAGTGCCAGAGGCTGATAGCATCCATGCCACACCACATTGAGGCAGTAATTGATGCAAAAGGTACTCAAACCAAGTACTGAGTACATATGCATGCTTCTACGTCTCAGAGGTCCAATATTGCTCTATTTGCAATCCTCGTTTTGCTGATTTCATTTACTATTCTAATTTTCTGAGATTGTTCATTTGGGGTTTTCATCAGCTGTACGCCATAATCATCACAATTATAACAAATAAAGGCTTGACATATCTCGCTTTGCATGTCATGAGTCTATCTCATATACAGTGGTACCTCGGGTTACATACGCTTCAGGTTACATACGCTTCAGGTTACACACTCCGCTAACCCAGAAATAGTGCTTCAGGTTAAGAACTTTGCTTCAGGATAAGAACAGAAATCGGGCTCCGGCGGCGCGGCAGCAGCAGGAGGCCCCATTAGCTAAAGTGGTGCTGCAGGTTAAGAACAGTTTCAGGTTAAGAACGGACCTCCGGAACGAATTAAGTACTTAACCCGAGTTACCACTGTATTAGTTTCACCTTTTAAGTTGAAATAAATGAACTTTTCCACGATATTCTAATTTTCCGAGTTTCACCTGTATCTGGGGGGAAATAAAGTGGTATGCTGAGAGACATTGTTACGGTGGAGAGCAAATCTGTTTTCAACAATCCTAACATCCAGAGAGAAACCAGATGGCAGCTTTTTTTTACTGTGTCCACAGAACTCAATGAAAGCCAACCAATGGTTTTGGTCAGGTTAAGTAGAAGCATGTTGAAATCTGCAGATGGCACAAAGTTCAGCGGCAGTAAATCAGAAAGAGGGGCAGTCCTTAAACAGCTGAAGAGAAGGGGATAAACTTCAACTGAGCATCCAAGTATTAACATCCTTAGTAAAAGGCGAAAGATTTATACGATCTGAAGAGAAACCAGAGTATCCTTACTAGTGGGATGGCACCAAAGATAAAGAAGGTGGAAATCTGCCCAAAGACTTGCTCCGACCATAACGCTGTAAAGATGGAGATGAACCCAACAACAGCTGGCTCCTTTAGATGGAGGATGAATGATTCCCTATTTAGAGATGAAGAGATGCACAAAAAGGCCCAGAAAGTTGTGAAGGACTACTTTGAGATACATCTGAGAACAGAAGTGGAAAAAAGAGTAATTTGGGACGCAAGCAAAGCCGTCATGCGAGGATTTTTAATACAACAGAATGCTATAAAAAGGAAGAGACAGAATGAGAAGAAGGATAAGATTTTGGAAAGGATAAAAGAAGGAGAAAAAAAATTGAGATCTAAACCAAAGTCACATGAAATTTTGAGAGAAATCAAGTTTTACCAAAGACAATATATGGAACTGATGAATCAGGAGATAGAATGGAAAATAAAACAAATGAGACAAAAGACATTTGAATCGGCAGATAAATGTGGGAAACTTCTGGCATGGCAATTGAAGAAGAGACAAAAACAGAATACGGTTACAAACCTAGAAGTTGAGGGAAAGAACATTTATAAACCAAATGAGATTAGAAACTGCTTTCAGAGTTATTTCAGGAGACTTTATGCACAAGGGCCGGTGAATGAAAAAGAGATAGAAGAATTCCTTAAAAAATATGGATTACAAATAATTTCTGAACAAAGTAAAGTGATTTTGAATCAGAAGATAACTGAGCAAGAAATTGAGGGAGCCATTCAAAATATGCAATTGGGAAAATCTCCAGGACCAGATGGATTGACCTCCAGATATTACAAAGCTTTGAAAGAATGGATTATACAACCGTTGAAGGAGGTCTGTAACGAAATTTTAGAGGGGAAGACGGCACCCGAATCGTGGAAAGAAGCGTACATTACACTTATACCAAAATCAGAGACTGAGAAGAACCAGATTAAGAACTACCGCCCTATATCATTACTCAATGTGGATTACAAAATTTTTGCAGACATTTTGGCAAAAAGATTGAAAAGAGTTTTGGTGGGAGAGATTCATAAAGACCAGGCGGGCTTTCTCCCAGGAAGACATCTATCTGACAATGTGAGAAACATAATAGATGTTATGGAATTATTAGACGCTAATATTAATACTAAGGCAGTATTAATATTTGTGGATGCGGAGAAAGCCTTTGACAATATTTCTTGGAGCTTTATGAAAAAGAATCTTCAAGGGATGGGGGTAGGCCAAGGCTTTGAGAATGGTATAGGTGCAATTTATTCTGAACAAAAAGCAAAACTGATTGTAAATAACGTGGTTACTGAAGAATTTGCTATTGAAAAAGGGACACGACAGGGGTGCCCAATGTCCCCATTACTTTTTATATCTGTCTTGGAGGTTTTATTAAACATGATCAGAGGGGACCAGCTGGTTAAAGGGATTCAGGTCGGAGCTAAACAATACAAACTGAGAGCGTTCGCAGATGATCTAGTATTAACTTTACAAGAGCCAGACACTAGTACGAGAAGAGTTTTAGAGCTAATACAAGTATTTGGTCAAGTAGCAGGTTTTAAGTTGAACAAACAGAAAACGAAAGTACTGGATAAAAATCTAACAGTTGCTGAAAGAGAGAAGTTTCAGAGTGAAACTGGTTTAATGGTAGCAAAGAAAGTGAAATACCTGGGGATTAATTTGACATCTAAGAATGTGAACTTATTTAAAGACAATTATGAGAAATGTTGGACAGAAGTTAAGAAAGATTTAGAAATATGGTCAAATTTGAGACTTTCCTTGTTAGGCCGAATTGCTGTTATTAAGATGAATGTTTTGCCGAGAATGTTGTTTTTGTTTCAAACATTGCAGACTGTGGATAAAATGGATTGTTTCAAGAGGTGGCAGAAAGATATATCTAGATTTGTCTGGCAGGGCAAAAAGCCCAGAATAAAATTCAAGATACTAACTGATGCAAAAGAAAGAGGGGGGTTTGCCCTGCCGGACTTAAAATTGTATTATGAATCAGCGGCTTTTTGCTGGCTGAAAAACTGGCTGCTTCTTGAAAACACAGACATTTTGGATTTGGAAGGGTTCAATAACAGGTTTGGCTGGCATGCATATATATGGTATGACAAGGTAAAAATTCACCAAGGTTTCAAAAACCATATTGTCAGGAAAGCACTATATAATGTTTGGATTCGGTATAAAGATTTGTTGGAAAACAAAACCCCTAGGTGGTTGTCACCAATGGAAGCTAAGGAAGTGAAAAAACTTAATATGGAATCTAAATGGCCAAAATATTGGGAAATTATAGAACATGAGGAGGGAAAAGTGAAATTGCAGAGCTATGAGAAACTGAAGTCAAAAGTAAGAGACTGGTTACATTATTACCAGATAAATGAAGTTTTCAAACAGGACAGGAAAATTGGTTTCCAGGTGGAGAGATCAAAACTAGAAACAGAACTGTTGGAACCCAATACTAAGAATTTGTCAAGAATGTATAACTTGCTGTTGAAATGGAATACACAGGATGAGACGGTTAAATCAGCTATGATTAAATGGGCACAAGACATTGGTTATGACATCATGTTTGCTGACTGGGAACAGTTATGGACTACCAGTATAAATTTCACGGCATGTAATGCCTTAAGAGAGAACATTATGAAAATGATTTATAGGTGGTACATGACCCCAGTCAAGCTTGCAAAAATTTATCATACGCCCAATAATAAATGCTGGAAATGTAAGGAAACTGAAGGTACTTTCTACCACCTTTGGTGGACGTGCCCAAGGATCAAGGCCTTCTGGGAAATGATCTATAATGAAATTAAGAAGGTACTTAAGTGTACCTTTCATAAGAAACCAGAGGCCTTTCTCCTGGGCAAGGTAGGCCAATTGGTGTCAAGGAAAGATAGGACGTTTTTTATGTATGCTACAACAGTAGCAAGAGTTCTTCTAGCAAAGTATTGGAAGACACAAGAACTACCCACGCTGGAAGAGTGGCAGACGAAAGTGATTGATTATATGGGACTGGCTGAGATGACTGGCAGAATCCGTGACCAAGGGAAAGAGACGGTGGAAGAAGATTGGAAGAAATTTAAAGTTTATCTTAAGAACTGTTGTAAAATTAATGAGTGCTAAAATGTCATGGGTAATGTAAAACAGAATTGCAGTGATAAATAATTGGGTAAGAGGAAAAAGATTAGAAACTGAATTACAAGTACTGAAATTAGGGGTTGCTGGAAAAGTTTAAAACAGGGATGCAGAAAAGGGAGGTATGGGGAAGTCGTGGAAACAAGGTTCAAGAAAGAGAGGTTAAGAAATTATACGTGTTTACATGTTTGTCTGTTTATGTGTCGTCAATTGTTAGTTGTATTGTGTTTTAATATGTGTTGTAAAATCAATAAAAATTTATTATAAAAAAAAACAAGTATTAACATCCTTACAGTAAGGACCTTACCCAACCCTAGTCACATGTAAACACCATTTTAAAGTATAGCTTGATGAGCTAAAAGATGAATAGGAGTACACATTCAAAAGCACATCATATTGGAAACAATGCAGTTCAGTACTAACACTCAGATATGCACCAGCTTTATTCCCAATTCGTGACCCAGCAAGAGACAAACATACTGGAGCTGATTTACATGTATTTTTCTTCTTTGCTGGATTGGGGCATAAGCACTGAGCTCTATCTTTGTTCTTACCTTTATTCAAACGGTTCAAGGCTTCTTCAATGGAATGTCTGTCATCTTCTGTCTCTTCTGGTTTGTTTACTACCAGTAGCCAGCAAAGCTTGTTCTGGCACCTTAGAATTCTTGTGTCTCTTCATTTTTTTCTTATTCCAGGAAAGAAACACAAGACAAGGTCAGCTTTTGGGGGGTTTTCTTTTGCTAGTATTTTCCTGTCCTCTGATAATCAAGTTTGGTGCAGAAAAGGAATGGAGAGCTTTGTTGTTGTTGTTGTTGTTGTTGTTTAGTTATGTCCGACTCTTCATGACCCCATGGACCAGAGCACGCCAGGCACTCCTGTTGTCTAGGTTTGTCATTGCTTTTCTCCCAAGAAGCAGGAGTCTTTTAATTTTGTGACTGCTGTCACCATCTGCAGTGATCATGGAGCTCAAGAAAGTAAAATCTCTCACTGCCTCCATTTCTTCCCCTTCTATTTGCCAGGAGGTGATTGGACCAGTGGCCATGATCTTAGTTTTTTTGATGTTGAGCTTCAGACCCTATTTTGCGCTCTCCTCTTTCACCGTCATTAAAAGGTTCTTTAATTCCTCCTCACTTTCTGCCATCAAGATTGTGTTATCTGCATATCTGAGTGTGATGGGATGGTGAGCTGCTTGTGCGTAAAATCCTGATCCCTCAGAGTTTGGCTAAGTCCCCAAACCTCTGTCTGTGATGGAGCTCCTTAAGCATGGCTCCATCAATCGCTCGTTGAATCGGACAGTGGGCGTTTACGGAACTTCTTCCAGCATAAAAGCTCCTTAACGGAAACGCGTCTTCTGGACTCTCGGCGTGACAGTTTCCGCCGAGGAGTGGGTGTCCCTACGGGAGGTCCTGAACCCTCCCCACTGTTCTCGCTTGAAGTGTCTCTGAGCCCTCCCTCCGACTCACTTTCCCTTGGAACTCCACTTCTCCCCCTGCTGGTCCCCTCCTCCGCTGAGTGGTCTCTCTCACCCTCCATGAGCCCTTTCACCTCCTTCGTCTCAGATGACAGTTCCCTGACATCCACCTCCCCTCCAGGGCCCCCTTCACCCCCTTCCCTCCCCTCCTCTGCGGGAGGCGAGGGAGCAAAACCCCTGAAGGAACCTCCCTCATCTTCCGAAGTTTCGAACACTTCCCTCCACCTTTTGCTGTTTCCGGTTTCCAAGTACTCCTCCTCCTCAGAGTCTGTACCTCCTTCCAACTCCGATTCCCTGAATCCCTCCAGTTCCTCCTCATCGTCGGTGGTGCCAAAGTACTCCCTCCGGAACCTCGCTACTGGCTGAGGTTTCCTGGGGAACCTTTGGTGGAACGTTTCGATCAAGACCTCGTCATGGACCTCCTCTGCCTTCACCCAGGTGTTTTCCGACTCCGGTTCCCCTTCCCACGCGACCAAATACTCCACCTGATTACCCTTCCACCTGGAGTCGATGATTTCCGCCACATAGTTGCGGCTTTCCCTTTCTTCTATGGCTGGCCCCCGTGTGGATACCCCTTCACCTTCCCCCCTGTATGGTGACAGTAATGACCTGTGGAATACTGGGTGCAGTTTCATGTGGTTCGGTAACCGGAGTCTGAAAGCCACTGGGTTGACCTGTTGGATGACCTCAAATGGTCCCAATCTTTTGGGTCTCAATTTCTTGCAACCCCCCTTGAACGGCAATCCTTGGGTAGATAGCCAGACCCGACTCCCCACCCTAATTGTTTCACCTTCCCTTCTGCTCTTGTCTGCCTGCCTCTTATATTCTTCTTTGGCCCTTTCTAAGTTGTGTTGGAGTTGACGATGGATCGCTTCCATTTCTTCTACAAAAAGTTCAGCGGCCGGAAGACTCCATCTCTCTCCTCCTTCCCCTGGAAACGCCCTGGGGTGGCACCCATAATTAGCCAAAAAGGGGCTCATCCCGGTGGACACATTCTCTGCATTATTGTAAGCAAATTCCGCTAGTGCCAACTTTTCGACCCAATCGTTTTCTCTGTCATTGACATAACACCTCAGGTATTGTTGAAGGATACCGTTTGCCCTCTCCGCCTGCCCATTGGTCTCAGGGTGCCTGGCAGTCGAAAAGTTGACCTCTACGTGCAACAAGCTCATAAGCTTCCTCCAGAATCTGGACGTGAACTGTTTCCCTCTGTCGGAAACCACCCTCAAGGGGGCGCCATGCAGCCTAAAAATATGTTCTACAAACAATTTTGCTGTCTCTTCCGCCGTGACTGCATGTGAGCAAGCTACAAAGTGACCCATCTTAGTTAACTGGTCTACTACGACTAGTATGGCGGTTTTCCCCTGGGATTTGGGCAGATCAGTCATAAAATCTATCGACACCGCCTCCCACGGTCGTTCTGGTGTGGGTAACGGTTCTAATAACCCCGCTGGTGCCCGCCTTTCTCCTTTGGCTCTCTGGCATTGGTCACACCTTCTCACATACTCCCGTACATCCTCCCTCACCTTGGGCCACCAAAACTCCCTGGTCACCAACCACATGGTCTTGTGTTGCCCAAAATGCCCCGCTGTGGGATTGTCGTGCAGCTGTTTGAGTACTCTCCCCCTCAATTCCCCTTCGGGTATATATAGCGCCCCTTTGTAATACAATGCCCCGTTTCTTTCTTCAAAACCTCCGGGGTCTTCTCCCTCTCTCCTTAAACCTCTGAGCTTATCCTGGGCGTACTCATCATTTACCGTTCCCTCTACCAGTTCTCTTTGCCCCACCCAGGCCGCACCACACACCCAGTGGTCCTCTGGGATAATATGTCTCTCTTCTGGCGCTCCCTCCCCCTCCAAATATTCAGGTTTGCGAGAGAGAGCGTCCGCTCTGATGTTTTCTGGACCTGGCACATAGCAGATTTCAAAATGGAATTTGGAGAACTCCTGGGCCCATCTCACTTGTCGTTGGTTGAGCACTCGTGCCGTTCTCCAATACTCCAAATTCTTGTGGTCCGTACACACTTGCACCTTATGCTGTGTGCCAATTAGTAAGTGTCTCCATCTCCGGAACGCTTCGTGAATGGCGAGTAGTTCTCGGTCATATACCGTGTAGTTCCTCTCGGATTTGTTCAGCTTACGCGAAAAGAAGGCACACGGTCTCCATTCCGACTCATTGCTCCCTGGCTGAAGCAGCACCGCCCCCACCGCCCGGTCTGAGGCATCAGTTTCCACTCTCATGGGTTTTTGTAAATCCACATGCAGGAGCTGTTCTTCCGAAGCGAATGCCCTTTTCAATTCCTCAAAAGCGTGCTCCGCCTCCGCCGTCCAAACGAATTTCTTCTTGCTGCTTAGACAGTCCGTGATGGGAGCCGTTAAGTGGGCAAAGTTCTTGATGAATTTACGGTAAAAGTTCCCAAACCCTAAGAACCTTTGCACATCTTTTTTCGTTTTCGGTGTCTTCCATTCCAGCACCGCCTGGACCTTGCCTGGATCCATGGCTAATCCCTTGTCTGATAGGCGGTACCCCAGGAATTCCACCTCCTTGGTGTGGAACTGACACTTCTCCAATTTCACCCACAACTGGTTTGCTTGCAGCTGGCTCAGCACTTCCCTGACATCCTTTACATGCTGCTCCTCATTCTCTGAATATATCAGCACGTCATCGAGGAAGGCCACGCAATTCTTGTAGAGCAAAGGTCCCAGTACATGGTTCATGAGCGATTGAAAACAGGCGGAGCCTGCTTGTAATCCAAAGGGCATAACAAGATATTCGAAAGCCCCTAGGGGGGTGAACATCGTTGTCTTCCATTCATCCCCCTTCTTTATTCGTATCAGGTTGTACGCTCCTCTCAGGTCCAGTTTCGTGAATATCTTTCCCTTCCTCACCCTGGTCAAAATGTCATCAATCCTGGGCATGGGGAAAGTCACTGGTTCTGACACGGCATTCAGCCGCCGGTAGTCCACGACCAATCTCGGTTTATCCGTGTTTTTTTTGTCCACAAAAAACACTGGGCTGCCCCCCACCGCTCTGGACTCTCTGATGAAACCTCTCTTCAGGTTTTTGTCAATAAACTCCCTCAACTCCTGCATTTCCCTGTCTGACATGGCGTACAGCTTGCCCACGGGGAGCTGGGCCCCAGGGACCAGGTTAATTTGGCAGTCAAAGTCTCTATGCGGTGGTAGTTTATCTGCTTCCCTTTCGCTGAAGACCTTGCTCAGGTCAGCGTATTGTTTGGGCACCTTCCCTTTGTCCGCCACTTCCGTCCCTGCTAGGGAGGCTTTTGCCCCTTCTGGCACCTTTCCCTCTTTGCAGTGTTCCAGGCAATGTGCTGACCCAAAGGAGACCACTCTCTGATGCCAGCCCACTAGCGGGTCATGCAACGCTAGCCAGCTCATTCCCAAAATGACTGGCGCCCCTCCCAGGGTGGCTACATTGAACGCTATCCTTTCGGTGTGCCTTGCCACCCTCATAACCATTGGGACGGTCTGTAGGCTAACTTCTCCCCCCAACAGCTCCCTCCCATCGATCGTGGTGACCTGCAGGGGGTTGCTTAAAGGGAGTGTCTGTATCTGGTGTTCAGCTGCAAACTCCTTGCTCATAAAATTACAGGAGCTGCCTGAGTCCAACAGCGCTTTGGTCTTTAGTGGGTATCCGTTTGCCAGCTCTAGCAACACCTCTATTACTAGTGCTGGTCTTGGAGGTTCCGGAGTGGGCACTTTTACTGCTCCTTGGCCTGTCTGCAGTGCCCTGACAGTGGCAGACAGGCGTTGGCTTTTACTGGCTCCTGGACTTCCTCCTCCTTCCCCCCAACAGCTCCCGCCATCCCTTGCCATTCCTTTCTTTGCGGGCAGACTCTGGCAAAGTGACCTGGCTGCTGGCAGAGATAACATTTCTTGGCGCTCTTTCCCTCCTTCTTCTTCCCTTCACTGGGATTTGAAACTGCGCGCGCGCGCGCTGTTCCAACTTCCATCGGCTCTCCGGGCGGGAAACTTGGTTCTGGAATCTCTGGAATGCGGAAATCCCTCCAACGCTCTCCTTTCCCCTCCCGCTTCTCCAAGGCTCTTGCCTCCTGGCGCGCTCCAATGGTCAGCGCTGAT
This sequence comes from Podarcis filfolensis, assembly GCF_964270895.1. Lineage (NCBI taxonomy): Eukaryota > Metazoa > Chordata > Lepidosauria > Squamata > Lacertidae > Podarcis > Podarcis filfolensis. The sequence continues at coordinate 17,968,700 of NC_139619.1, forward strand.
TTGGTCAGCTGGTCCATAGACTCCGCCCTGGGCGCCCGGGAAAGTTCGTCTTTCACCGCCGAAGAAAGCCCCTCTTCAAAGAGCATTTGAATGGGTTCCGCCGATAAGTCCCACCCCAATTTATGTATCAACATTGTAAACTCAGTCCAGTACTCTCGAACCGATCGGCTCCCCTGTTTGCAAGCCATCAATTGCCTGCGCACCAGTCCCTGTTCAATCTCGCTGGAAAACATCAAATCCATGGCGCGAAAAAACTTCCTCGCGTCCTTCAGCATGTCACTATTCCCTGCCATCAGGGGCCTCACCCAGTCTCTCGCCCCCCCTTCGAGATGGCCAATCACAAACGCCACTCGCGATGCCTCATCGGGAAAGTCGTTAAACTGCAGTTCGAGAGCATACTGCATCTCTGTCCTAAAGGCTTGGTAGTTCCTGGGGTCCCCCCCAAACTTCTGCACCATTCCTGGCATCTTTCTTGCTAGTGTAGCGCCTTTTGCCTTTTCTGCATCCTGCGCCCTCCTTTCTTCTAGCCTCGCCGTTTGCATTGCTAGCTGGAGTTCCAACACTCTGTACCTTTCTTCCAGACTTGGACTTTCTCCAGCTCCTGCTGCTCCTCCGGCTCCGGCTGGGTTGCTCATGATGCCTCTCTGCACAAGCTGCTTTCAGGGACTGTCCGATTGCTGTGATGGGATGGTGAGCTGCTTGTGCGTAAAATCCTGATCCCTCAGAGTTTGGCTAAGTCCCCAAACCTCTGTCTGTGATGGAGCTCCTTAAGCATGGCTCCATCAATCGCTCGTTGAATCGGACAGTGGGCGTTTACGGAACTTCTTCCAGCATAAAAGCTCCTTAACGGAAACGCGTCTTCTGGACTCTCGGCGTGACAGTTTCCGCCGAGGAGTGGGTGTCCCTACGGGAGGTCCTGAACCCTCCCCACTGTTCTCGCTTGAAGTGTCTCTGAGCCCTCCCTCCGACTCACTTTCCCTTGGAACTCCACTTCTCCCCCTGCTGGTCCCCTCCTCCGCTGAGTGGTCTCTCTCACCCTCCATGAGCCCTTTCACCTCCTTCGTCTCAGATGACAGTTCCCTGACACTGAGGTTGTTGATATTTCTTCTGGCAATCTTAATGCCGGCTTGGGATTCATCCAGTCCAGCCTTTCGCATGATGAATTCTGCATATAAGTTAAATAAACAGGGAGACAATATACAGCCTTGTCGTATTCCTTTCCCAGTTTTGAACCAGTCAGTTGTTCCATATCCCGTTTTAACTGTAGCTTCTTGTCCCACATAGAGATTTCTCAGGAGACAGATGAAGAGTTACCTTTGAAAACAAGCAAACAAAGGTGTCTTAGGCACATCAATGAACCCAATCACAACAACTGTTGACATGCAGAGGGCCGGGAGGCCAGCTGATAAGCCCCAGCGCAGACGTCTCCTTCTATTGTCCCGTGCTTCGATGTAAATCAGCCACCCGGACTTCAAAAGCCAGGGCACGCTATTAGCAGAGTGTACTGCGCACACAGAAGTAGGCGTGAGGCTTGTGAAGTCATTCTACAGCTACAGATTTATTAAACATAAATCAGGACAAAGAAACATATCCCCTCTCTCTCATGTCATCTCAGAGAGAACAGCAAGAGCAAAAGCTATACACAAACGGAAGTTCCCAGCATACTGTGCTGGAGTGTAAACAGACATGTGACATGCAACAATCTCATGCCTGTTCCTTAAGGTGGAATGGAAATGTCAACATCCTCCCCCTTTCCATGTAACCTGTGCGGCAGTATTTCAACCCAACTGCAACTGCTGTACATAAACCTTAAGTTGTTCTCTGTTAACAACCTTAGACAACAGATCTGCAGGAATCTCATTTCCTGGCATGTAGGACACCTGAATGAGTCCTTTCTGGATACACTCTGTGATGGCCTGGGAATCTGATTCAGAGGCTGAACCGGAGGAATCCCAGCCTGCACAGGAGTCCCCGCCTCCAGGGCCGGTTGAGCCGGGGCAGGGCCTTGAATCTGAAGGGCCCGCACCTGTGCCGGATCCTCAGGAGCAGACACCAGATAAATCCACTCTGGCTCCGGGGGTGATTGAGGGCCCATTGCCTGCAGGTGCTCCTCTCCCAGCCCTGTCAGGGGAAGGTGAGGCGGCCTCTGGGTCCAGTAACCCTCCAGCCTCTCCTGAGCTGCATAGGCTCAGGGCAGAGAGGCGGAGGGAACTAAGTTCTATCAGGAGGAGTGCTCGCCTTAAGGCCAGGAGAGGCAAGTCACCTGTGGGCCGGGACCGCCCTAGGCCCCAGAAGAGATAAAGGCCAGTCAGCCCAGTCCCAGGTTGCGGGAGCAATGTCGTTGGAAACCTGTTTCTGTCAGCACCCAGACCTGTTTTCCCGGAATTCCCGACCACGCCCAGCTTCTTGCTTTGGACCCCACTTTGCCCTTGGTGGACAGTCTCCAGACCCTCAACCCAGGACCAGACTCTGACCACGCCTCACGGTAACCCCCCCCCCCGGGACCAGCACACACTCCCTTACACAATATACCTTTAACTGCAAGTATTTGGTTCTTTGCTTGCAACTCTCTGAGGCTAGAAAAGCCAAACAGGATCTGTTGTCTTGATACACCTGTATAGGACATTTCACAGTAACCCTGCCGTCCTGAAACAGTTGCATCAACCATTCACAATCCATAAGTGAATATGACAGTGCATTGAGTTCAGCTTCACAAGAACTTAGGCTAACTGTGGTTTGCTTCTTTGCACAGCCAGTCAAACAGACACTGGTTGTACATGTAGCATGCTTGTGCCATCTTTGGTTTCACTGCCAAAACTCGCATCTCCAGACTTCTGACCAGTGAATCTGAGTCTGTAGTGCATAGTACCTTTGAGATAATGTGCTATGCGCTTGAGAGCTTTCCAACCCTGAACAGTCGGATTGTTAGTGTGTCTGCTAAGCAGATTAGTGCTTACAGCTATATCAGGTCTTGAACATCTGGCAATGAAGTTCAGTTCGCCTAAAATGCATCTGTACAGTGTAGTGTGAGAAAATGCTTCATCAGTATCATCTACAGGATTTGCATCAACCAAATTCAGCCTGGTTAAGACATCAGCAATTTTCTGAGATTGGTGTACCAAAAAATCACCTGCCTGGTTTTTCTCTACTTCCAGAGAAAGATAGTTAGATACCTGCTGCTCTGTGGAGTATGGACCCACGTGTCAGAGCCAAAGATTCTCATGTGCTTGACGTATGGTTTCTTACCAAACATATTTTCATCGGGAGTACAACCTATGAGTGCAGAAAATCATCTGTTAAAACAATAAACCAAACAATTCAGTGACTCCGCCCAATATTCCTCATGCAACAAGGTCTTTAGCGCTTGTAGCAAAGTCTGGTTTTAACTTTCGCAAAGTCCATTCATCCATGAAGATCTTGGACTTGCGAGGTCATGCTGAATCCCCTTCTCAGTGAGAAAAGCCTCAAACTGCTGAGAAGGGATTCTCCTCCGCGGTCAGTAAATAAACACTGCAGTTGCTTTCCATGGGCATTTTGCAACCAAGCACAGAATTCATTGAACCTAGGAAACGCTTCTGATTTCTGCTTGAGCATGAACACATGAATGTACCTGGAAAAAGCATCAATCAATACTTTGTACTTTGTTCCACCTAGAGAGGTTGCAAGTGGACCAACAAGGTCTGTGTGGACAATCTGGTAGGGTTTAGATGCCTACCTGCCAGAAACCTTGCCCTTTGGTGCAACCCTCACCTTGTGCTCTGCACATGACTTCCACTTCATGTAAAACCTGCAGGGTTTGATGGTCATTCCTTGAACCATCTCTGGCATCTTGGTCAGTGCCTGCCATCCCAGGTGACTGAACCGCCTGTGGTGAGAATGTATGCAATCTGTGATGTAGGTACGATGTATCTGGGGGGTGGTCTTGAGCTACACCCCTTTCTGTGATGTAGGTATGATGTTTCTGGGGGTGGTCTTGGACTCCAGGGAGGGCAATTTAAAATGTCTATATAAGGGCAGGCACACCTTTGTTCGGGGTCCTCCTCCTTCTCCTGTGTGTGTGTGGGGGGGAGCACCCTGTTGCAACAGCTCAATAAAGATCAGGCTTACTAGCTGCTTTGCTTCTCAACATTCTCTGGTTGGCCTCTGTTATTTTCTCTGATCGATGGAGAACCTACAAAGGACTCTAGAAGGGCTCTTGTGTTCCCCATAAGGGAATAAGGGCAGATTTTTGTTTATTACAATATGCAGGACTGGGCTGCAAACGGAGTTTGGCCTCATTAGGTCCCCCTACCATGAACTCCTTAGGTGGGCCACCCTGCGTCCGCCTCGGCATCGCGCCTCGCTATTCTGTGCGTGCTTGTTGCTGGGACAATAGGAGGCTGCCTTATACTGAGTCACACTATGGCTCTATCTAGCTCAGTGTTGTCCACAATGGATGGCAAAAACTCTCCAGCGTTTCAGACAGAGGACATTCTACCTGGAGATACAACAGACTGAACCTGAGAGCTTCTACATGTAAGCAGGTGCTTTACCTCTAAGCTATGGCTCTTCTCCCATTGCTTCTGCCCTGAATCAACAGCAAGCCTGTCCTACAGTCCTCCCAAAACTCTCTTTTGTGGCTATACTCTGCAGGAGGTAACTGGTAGTAGAAGTTGAGCTGTCTGCAAAGTGACTGAATCAGTGAGAAGGCTGATCGGTAATGAAATGGTGACTTTCAGGCATCTCTTGAAGACCTTTTTTATGCCAACAGGTCTGTGCTATCATTTAAACATTTCTTGAGCACCCAGACATTTTCATTATTTTGACTGATTTTAATGTCCACTGTCCACCCGCTTTTGTACATTGCTGTATTTTATGACATGCCCTAGCTTCTGAAAAGCCTTTCACTCAAACCAGTTAGACATGACATGAATTAGAAGTTTTATCCATCCGGCATGTATGGAACAGACCCTGACGAATCAAATGACAAAGCATAATTAATCCCCCAGCTGAACTGAACAGGGAGCAGCAGCTGGGGTAGAACATGCAAGCAAGAAATTATTAGTTCAAGGTACAGAAACCCCAGAACACCCCAACCACATGGAGTTAAGAATAGCAATTCCAGATTAAAGGGCTTGCATCTGAGACATTTGTTCCTTCCAAGACAGGTGATGTTCCTACAAATGCATTGGAAATTTTGAAAGGTCCGTGGGCATTTTTCCTCTGCAGCTGAAGATTCAGAGCTATCTGAAGAGGGGGAAATACCAGGTCTTGCTCAGCTGGAGATGTTTTATTTCCTTTGAAGATATAATCTGATGAGAATTTTAGGCTGCCAGGGATGGGGCAAAATATGAGGATGGGGAAAATGATATCACTGGCAGTCACATGGGAGGTTGCTGAAAATGCACATGGAGAAACAATGGGTCCTTGTACTGAGGGGACTGTTTGACCTGCAGGAGGAAGCCAGTTGTTGAAAGGGAACATGGATCTGAGAAGGAGCTTAGAGGGAGATTTCAACATCCAGCTGGAGCCATCAATGGCAGTTCGTCACTAGTTCGAAGTTGGAGACTCTTTTTCAGTCTTAAGGGCCATATTCTCCTCTGGGAAGCCTTCCAGGGGCCCTGTGCCTGTGGTGAGAGGGGCCACAGTTGAAAATGGGTGGAGTGATGCATGTAAACTTTGCTTTCCTAAGGGAGGCTGGTTTCTACAAACATTCAACTCTTCACTCTATGTCCTTCATGACTCAAGGGTGCGAGGGGAGTGGTAGTACCCCTGGTGGGGGGCCTTAGGATAGAGATGCCATATTTCTAAAAGTAGAAACCAAGACACCCCAAAAGCTGTGGAGCTATTTTTAGGAAGACCCCCAAATTGTTGAGCTTCTTAAAGGAAGACCCAGAAGCTGTTGATGTCTGATAGCCCTACCTTAGGAGGAGGCTAAGATCCTCCTTTCTGGCAACTGGGGCTAGTCCTGCCTGTGGAGTTTCTCTGTCGGGTTTTGTCTCTCTGAATAAAGAGTCCACCTTACTGCTTATCTCTGAGTTTTGATGCTGAACTGCAGCTGAATGAGCCCTGACAGCCAGGCTCCGGACAATCGAGCAGATGAGACCACTAGGGGGTCCAACAGTCAAGAAGGTGGTTTCTGCCCGTGCTGTAGAGGGAAGTGAAGAGCAGTGGGGCTCATCCACCTGGGAAGGTAGCTCATTTAAGAGAAGGAAGTCCCTGATTCTAACCTTATTGATCCATTTAGCCCAGTATTGCCGACTTCCACCCTGAGTGGCAGAAGCTCTCCAAGGTCTTGGGCAGAGAGAGGCTCCTACCTACATTGAGCTTCTAACTGCAGATGCTAGGGACTTCACCTGGGACCTTCTGCATGCAATGCAGGTGCTGACACACTGAGGCTATGGCGCCTCCACAAAACCTTCAGTTATGGGCAGGAGGCACTACTCGGCAACATTATATCCCACCCTTCCTCCCAAAGGAGTCCGGGGCAGCAAACACACAACAGTTAAACAACCAAAACATCCAGAAACAGTTCCTATACAGAAGCAGACTAAGAAAAATCTCTACTTAGAAGGCTTCTTGAAAGAGGAAGAGGAAGTAGGCATTGAAAAGATAGCAGAGAAGGGACCCCCGATAAGATGGGACCTGCAGGAAGCCGTCATCTGCAGAGCTGAGCCATCAATTGGGTATATAAGGGGTGATATGATTTTTCAGGTACCTTGGCCTCAACCATTAACTGGAACTATCAGTCAACCTCCTCAGTCTCCTTTTTGCTTCTGATGAAATAGGCTATGCCTGCATAAGTTTTTGTTACGTTGTCCTAAAATGCCACTAGTCTTTTGTCTCTTCCTTTTGAAGGATCCTGGTGAACAAGCAAAAAGCCCTTGAAAAATACACACACACACACACACACACACACACACACACACACACAAGAGGACAAGACAAGACAGGGTTGTGCACCACAAACCATCCCCAAATAAGCCTCCATTCCCCATCAATCAATATTGGGCTAAAAGCTATAGAACACAAAGCTAAATGCACCTAAAAACTTGTTTTGAAATAGCCTTGGTCTTGCCTAGTCCCTCAGCCTTGTGAGTTTGGGAGTTAGTCTGCAAGAGTGAAAATCTAAAGGAGCATTCCATTGTTGAATTAACCAAGCAAGGGTCATAGTTGCCCCCTATGTACCTGTTAGTTTCTGTTTCCTCACTGAACAGCTGCTTGGAGTCACAGGACTGTTTACATTCCACAGTCCAGATACTGTTAGATTCTCACGGGAAAGGGAGACGGGATGTGACGTTACTGGTTTCCTGTTTCCTTTGTTCTTTCATTTCTTTGTTCAGTTGCTCTCTGCTTCTCATAGAGCGAACATGTATATTTCTTTGCTCTCTGCATAGCTTAGTAATAAAGCATGGCGAGTAGCCCATACTGCCTCATCCTTCCGTTGTGGACTTTGTTTTTTTCATGCTCTGCTGGGCTCAAAGCAAGATGAGCCTTATCAGCTCAGACGACTGGAGCTGAAATTTCTATTTATTTATTTTTATGAAATATTTATTAAGGTTTTACAAAAAAACAGAAGTTTACAAAATAAAAAGAAAGCATAAAAAAAGAGATAAGAAAAAATACAAAAAATACAAAAATACATACAGAAGAAAAAAGAAAAAAAAACAAGATACAAAAAGCAAATAGATAAAAAAAATAAAAACAAATCCATTTTTTGATATTTTTAAGCTCATTTGCTTGTTTCCTTGACCTCCTCACACCTCCCCTATCTGTATTCCCATTTACATAATCAATTCAGCAAATCCTTACCCTCTTTCATTTATCTTAACTCAATATCTTAACATATTATAGCTATATATTTTCATCCATTATCAATCCATTTTTGCATATTCTTCTTAACTTTGTTGCTAATGCCACTTAATTTCAATCCAGCATCATTTTAACATTCATTAATTTTACAATATTTCTGCAAATAGTCTTTAAATTTCTTCCAATCTTCTTCCACCAACTCTTCTCCCTGGTCTCGGATTCTGCCAGTCATTTCCGCCAATTCCATATAGTCCATCACCTTCATCTGCCACTCTTCCAGGGTGGGTAAATCTTGTGTCTTCCAATACTTTGCAATAAGTATTCTTGCTGCTGTTGTTACATACATAAAGAAATTTCTAATATTTTTGGTTATGGACTCCAGAAGGACGGAATCCAGAATGACGGCCGGCAGAGGAAGGAATGCAGTTATCTTCTCTGCGTGTCAAGAAGATTGATGAGAGGTATGTGCTCTTGCCCCGGGATGGCTGCCAGTCCCTAATTAATGGCATTAAGGCTGGACTTTGAACTCTTTGCCAAAGCACTAACTGGCAGTGGTAGAAAGAGAAAGCCTTAAGAAAGTGTGCTTTTTGGAATGCAGCTGGTGGTTGAGAGACGCAGCTTGCTTTAAAGACACAAGATGGCCAGTCCAAGAGTAACAGAGGCTCTTGAAAACGCTTTTGGAATTCCAAAGCTCGGGAAAAATAATTATCAAAACTAGGTGCAATATGCAGAGGCTCTGCTAAGAAAAGAGGGTCTGTTCAATGTGATAACAGACGCCCCCCCCAGCTCCTGTAACTGATGAATGGAAAGCCAAGGATTCCAAAGCAAGGGGAACTCTGACGCTGATTGTGTCCCCTGAAGAGCTATGTCTTTTGCGTGACAAGGCCTCAGCCAGAGAGATGTGGCACAGTTTGCAAGAGTCACATTTAAGAACAGAAGCGGGCGCTTCTTTGTTCTTTTATGCCAAGTTGCATGATATGGCACTTGTTGAAGGAGCAGATGTACGTGCTCACTTAATGCAAATGCAGAATCTCAGGCATGAGTTGCAACAGCGAGGAATCACCTTTCCAGAGGCTGTGTATTCCTTCATGATTCTACATTCTTTGGGTTCAAGTTGGGAAGCGATTGCCAGCCAGCTTGCTGTTTTGCCTACTGCTCAGTTAACGGTAGCACATGTTACTGCTCTGGTATTGAATGAAGCGGCTCGCCATAGTGCTAGCTGCATCACTAAGGGGGAGTCCTCACAGTCGTCATCCCAGAATACAGTGGAACCACTAGATGGCACCAAAGCTTTGAAGGCAGTGAAATGCTACTCGTCTAGGTCACATGAAAAGGGAGTGCAAATATCCCAAGGCCAAGGCAACAGAGCAGCGCAGCGAAAGCTCAACGTGTGGAAAAGGCAAAGGCAAAGGTCCGAAGTTCAAGACAACGCAAAACAAGGCAATGGTTTCACGCTTCACTCCAAAGGTCCAGAAGACATCTAGATCTTTCTTCATCGTCGACTCAGGAGCCACCAGGCACATTTGTCGAGACAAACATCTCTTTGTGTCCTTTACTCAGCAGGAAGGTGCGATTCACCAGGCGGATGACCACACGATCTCCAGTCAAGGCTATGGAACGGTTGTTCTTCACAGCTTGGATGCATCGATACGCAACGTTCTTTTTGTTCCAGATGCTGCACACAACCAACTGAGCGTCTCGCAGCTGACTGAACAGGACATAGACGTTTCCTTCAAGAAGAGGAAGTGCACCATCACCAAGAAAGATGACTTTGTATTGCATGCTGATTATATTGATCGTTTGTTTGTATTGCATTATGATGTTTCTGTTGATGTTGTGCAGGATGAAACTTGTTGTATTGCAGGTACTAACAAGGTTTTGCATGCAGGGTGTATTCATGATTATCACCGGAAATTTGGTCATTTGAACTTTGAGGCAGTTTCCAAAATGCCTGCCTTGGTTGAAGGTATGAATATTAAACCCTGCAGGTACCACATGAAGTGTAAGGCATGCGCAGCAAACAAGGTCAAAATGGCTGCAAAAGGTAAGGTGTCTAGTAGACAAGCTACAGAACCATACCAGGTAGTGGATGCTGATCTCGTTGGTCCATTATCACCCTCTTTGGGTGGAGCCAGGTACTTCATGGTCCTCATTGATTCATTTTCCAGGTATATTCATGTGTTCAATCTCAAGCAGAAATCAGAAGCGTTTCCTAGGTTCAAGGAATTCTGTGCTTGGTTGGAAAATGTGCATGGTAAACAGGTGAAGTGTCTATTTACAGATCGAGGGGGAGAATTCACTTCTCAGCAGTTCGAAGCTTTTCTGACTGAGAAAGGAATTCAACATGATTTGTCAAGTCCTCGTTCTCCTTGGATGAATGGACTTTGTGAGAGGGTAAGCCAAACATTGCTTCAAGGCTTGAAAACCTTGCTGCATGATGCCAATCTTCCAGAGAGTTATTGGGCAGAATCGCTCAGCTGTTTTGTTTACACTTATAATCGCAGATTATCATCACCGCACTGGGCAACAATTTTTTCCTTTTTGAATGTTGTCTAGATTTCTACAATTGATTTAGGGTATTTTTGCACTGCTGAATCAGGAAATGACATCTGTTTCTCTCCATCAGGTCAGGTTTTTGTGCTATGTTGATTTGAAAAAAATCAGATCTTGTGACAAAATCGATTACATTTTTGTGGCATTATCAGCTGATTTTTGTCAACACATATCATCCTAAATATGTTTTTAAGAGAAAAAAATGTGTTTCCAACAACATATATTGATTACCTGATAGAAACATCGTTTACTGTATTTTTTTTTATGAAATATTTATTAGGATTTTTCAAATTCGATACAAAAAAATCAAAAGGAACAAAAAATGCAAAAAAATAAAAAAGGAAAAATTTAAAAACACATAAAGTTTACAGCTCCATATTTTCATTACCATATTTCCCAGACTTCCCCACACCTCCCCTTCTTGCATTCCAATTCAAGTTGTTTGTTCAACAAGTTCCTATCCCCAATTTTTAACCTTTTTATATTTAATTCATTTTTTTAAAACTTATTTTAACTTATAAACATCAATATTTGTACCTCAATACACAAACCTTTTTCCTAAAGTCGACCCTAATTCCATTCCACGAATTTCCCAATTTTCATATTAATAACCAAACAAAAAAATAAGACAGATCGTAATTATACACCCTTTGGATTCTCAAACCCCACCACCCCCTTTCCCGGTTTCGATCCCCAACAAATGTCCAATCTTAATCTTCTATCAGCCTGGAGATCTCACGTCCGAGGCTCTTAATTCTCTCTCAGTTCCTCTCTGCCGGTTTTTTTGATAGTCCTTAATATTAAACTCCAAATTTCGGAGGAGCTCTGTCCCAATAAAGTCCAAATTTCTTCCAGCCAGACCTCCATACTTAGAAGCAAGGTCCAAAAGTCCAATTGTCACAAAAACTCCAGCTTCCACTTTAATCAGATTTGTAATCCATAGGTCTTCAGGTCTCCACACAAAGAGATCTCTCCATTCTTCCGTCACCAATTTAAACCAGAGTTTCATCATCCAGTACTTATTTTCCTTTGTAGTCATCCTGTCAGGCCTTTAGTTTGATTTCTTATTTCCCTTTTTGAACATGGTATCAGGCCTCTGGCTCTCCTTTGTCGTTTGCAAAATTACAGCTTCTCCTTCCTTCTCCTCAGAAACAACATATATCTCTTTCTCCACACTTTCAGAATTCTCAAAGTTCTCTTTTTGTCCAGCTGCATGGGCTTCCTGAGTCAAGTCCTTATCGAGTTCCGTAATGTTATTTACTTTTAAGCTCAAGGTTGTTACATTTGTAGACAAAACCTCAATTTGGCCTTGTAACTTTCCCAGGAGAACAAATATTCTGTCCAGCCCAGCCTGAATTTTCCCTCTTCCAGCCATCCTTGTAGTGTCCCAAATCCTCCTCTAGAGGGATTTGGTAACTTAGTATTCTTTCCAGTTAAAATCCAAAAGTCAGGTTAATTTGTATCAGTTCTTACTTATTTTCAAGAAAATATAACCAAATTGCAGCAACTGTATCCAGCAGAGACAGCAGAAACAAAGTTCTCTTTTTCCTTTTTGACAGCTAATTTTGACAGCTGTCAAACTTCTCTATATCTCCTCAACAGGCTCTCTCGCGAATCGCTCCCGGGTCCGGGGGGGGGGTGGAACTGCGACTCTCAAAATTAACTCTTATCCTCCAGCACAATTACTTATACTTGTATCGCCAAATCGTGAAATTGATATCTTTTATCGAAAAGACAGTTGATATCTTTTATCGAAAAGACAGTTCTCTCGACTTTAGTTAACTAGTCCTTGCTTTAGATCTTTTACAAGGCGGGGAGGCGGACTTCCTGTTTGCGCCTTCCCCGATCGTGCCAAATTCCAAAGAAATTTCCTTAAAAAGTCAAAAAGTCCTTAAAAAGTCCACGGGTTGTTACTTTTAGGGTCCGATTGTTCACAGGAAAAAGTCAGCGCCCTCCGACCATGGCTCGCGGCTTCACTCCCCAGGAGAAGCAATTGACTCTCAGCACCGCGCCACTCACCCCGTCCCCCGTTCCAAAGCCTTTAAAAAGGCTTCTTCACAGGTTGGGGGGCGCAAATGGTGCCCGCCGAGTCACCAAGTTCACAGGCTTCCACGCCTGTGATTTCTAAGGGTCCCCGCATCGCCGCAGCGGCAAGACCCCACTCCTGAAGAGCCGATTCCCTCCGGAGCTCGGAGGGAATCCGCCATTAGCCGTTCGCGCTAACCCGGAAGTCCCCCGAAACATCGTTTACTGTAAACTGAATGGTGGGCATTGATAAAGGTAAGTACACGTAAATTGCATGTTGCTTCACCATTTTTCAAACTTCAGGGCTTGAACTTCCCTTTCTTGGAACTCCTGGAATGCTCAGTGGCAGGGAGGTCTCTCTTCAGAGTCCAACAGTAGTCAGCCATCATGACTGCATCCCAGCGACCCTGATACCTGGTCTCCATCTCTTTCATGCCCTGATGGAATCTCTCTCCCTGCTCGTCACTCATTGAACCCAGGTTCTCAGGAAACCGGTCCATATGTGAAAATAGGTAGTGCATCTTGACACTCATGTTGCAGCCCAGGTTTCTGAAAGCAGTCAGCATGTTGTTGACAAGTTCTGCGTAGTTTCTGGCCTTATTGTTGCCAAGAAAGTTCTTCACTACCAGAACAAATGCCTTTCACGCTTCCAGTTCCACTTCGTTCATTGAGTTGCCAAACTCTGGATCTCTGCTGAGCTGACGGATCTGAGGACCGTCAAAGATGCCAGCTTTTAACTTCTCCATAGTCAATCCTGGAAAAGCCTAGCATAAGTAAGTGGAGCAGTCACCATCCTTGTCCAGAGCCTTGGTGAACTGCTTGATTAAGCCGAGCTTGATGTGCAGCGGTGGGAAGAGTATTCTGTCTCTGTCCACCAGAGGGTCGTTGATGACATTCCTTTCTTTGCAAGGCACCAATTCCTCCCGCACAGGCCAGTCCTTCTTCGTGTAATGCTGAGCACGGCCCCCCCACATGCACAGAAAACATGGGTACTTGGTGAAGTCAGACTGTTGTCCCAACAAAAAGTTCACCATGTTCAGGTCAACACAAATAAACCACTTATGCTGATCATAACCAATTTTCTCCAGCACATACTTCACCGCTTCATAGTTCTCCTTCAGTGTAGTCGAGTGAGCCAGGGGTATAGAGGCAGACTGGTTGCCGTTGTGTAGCAGAACACATTTCAGTGATCGCTTGCTGCTGTCAATGAACAGTCTCCAATCTTTGGGTTCGTACTGTGGCACTCCAAGCTTGAGCAGAAGCTGCGCAATATCTGCACAGTACACCAAGTCCTTCTCTTCTGAGAAAAAACGGAGGTACTCTTGATGCCTGTTGCAGAAGAAGCTGATGCGAGCACTGTCAGAGAGGAGGTTTTTTTTCTTCAATCTGGATGCCAACAGTTCGGCAGAGTCCTTTGACAAGCTGAGGTTGCGAACTAGATCATTCAACTCCTTTTGGGAAAATGGATGTGGAGCATCATTTTCAAGAACCACTTCTTCTTCTTCATGTCCTTCAACACTGGACGCATCTTCGTCACTTATGAAAGGAAGTTCTCTGAAGATAGGCACTGGAATTTCATCACAATGAGCTACAGGACGATGTGTTGATTGAAGATCAGGATACTTGAGGCTGCTCCGGTTCTTTCTGTTGAACCCAGTCACATCAACAGCGCAGAAGTAGCAGTCAGTGACATGGTTTGTCGGCTCCCTCCAAACCATGGGAATTCCAAACAAAAATAGGTACAAATTAGTCATAAGTTGGCGCATGCACGGGTGGAGTTTCCTATACACTTCATGGGGCGGCTGCCCCATTAACTTAGTTTTGATCCCCCAACTTTATGCTTTGCCGCACCAATTTATGGAAGATTTCGAGGTTTTATGACTTCAAACTGATCCCTTTTCGACATAATCACCCAGAACTATTGGACCTGAATACTTCTTGTCATTAAAATAATCATTTCCAATCAAAACAATTATTCGACATGGCATTTTACCCCCACCAACTTCTTCTAAAATGCTCCACACAAGCGTACATGTGAACAAAAATGTAAAAAAAATGACATGTGGCAATAGCTCAAAAACTTGACCTGATTGAGCAAAACCAATGTGATTTTGGGATTCAGCGCATCAGATTTGTCCTAAATCAGCTGAAAAAACGCAGACAACAAATTTGTTGTTGACCAGTGTTGGTTGTATCCCCTATGAAAAGATGTTTGGCAAGAAACCATACATCAAGCACATGAGAATTTTTGGTTCTGACATGTGGGTTCACACAGCACAAAGCTCCAAGTTAGGCAAACGTGGTTTGCATGGTATCTTTCTAGGATATCAGAAAGGTTATTACAGAGTAATGATGACTGACTCTAAGACAATTAGGCTCACTAGAAGTGTTGAGTACAATGCCAAGTGGGGGGAGAATGTGGGAGTTTTCCAATGTTATCCTGATGACAGTGAAGAGACTGAGGATAAACAGCAGCAAAACCCCACACCACTGATGAAGGTTCTGATTCTGAATCTGAAACTGAATCAGATGGTTCAGAGGATTTCAAAAGTGCTAAGGCCTCTATGCGACCCTCTGAAGGCTCTCATCGAGAATTGGAGGAACCACTGTTCACTATAGGCCACTTTTCTCCTAAGAAACAAGAGAAGAGTGTTGAAGACTTACGACTAATTCGCAGGTCTGAAAGAGCCACGAAAGGTAGACCTCCAAAGAGATTTGCTGATGAATTTGCTAAAGCAGCAAAAGCTGTAACTGCTGTTAATAGCTCCAAGAAGGTATTTGAACCTTCAAGTTTCCAAGAAATCCAGGCTTTGGATTCGAAGGATGCTGAGCCATGGTTAACTGCCATGAAGGCTGAGCTTGATTCCTTAGAGAGGAACAAAACATGGGAGCTAGTTCCAACAGTTCCAGGGATGAAACTGCTTGATGGCAAAAGGGTCTTCAAAGCAAAGACAGGTCAAAATGGCAAGATAGTCAGACACAAAGCCAGATTGGTAGCCAGAGGTTTTTCACAGGTACCAGGGTGAGACCTACTCACCCACCGTGAGATATGAGAGCATTAGGCTTATGCTCAAACTTGCTGCAGAAGAGAATCTACACGTTTCTCATCATGATGCGAATACAGCATTTTTGTACGAAACCTTAGGTGAATCACTTTATATGCTTCCACCTGATGGCGTACAGGTTAAACAGGGATTTGTTTGTTCTCTGAAGAAGACCCTATATGGTCTCAAACAATGTGCACGATGCTGGCACTCTAAACTCACTGAAGTGTTATTTTCTCTAGGTTTTCAGCAAGGTAAAGCTGATCCATGTGTATTTGTCAAAGAGGAAGGGCAAAAGAAGCTGTATTGCTTGTTTTATGTTGATGATATTCTTTACTTTTGGAAGGATGTCAAAATGTACAATAGCACCCTAGCTCAACTGAAGGAGCACTTTGACATGAAAGATCTTGGTGAGGTATCCAACTACCTATCTCTGGAAATAGAGAGAGACCAAGATAGTAATATTCTAGTACACCAGTCACAGAAAATTGCTGATGTGTTAAGCAAACTAAACCTGATGGATGCTAACCCTGTAGACACACCGATGACAACAGGTTATCAGGTAGATGACACTGAAGAAGCATTTTCTGACACTACACTGTACAGAAGTGTGCTAGGCAAACTAAACTTCATTGCCAGATGTTCAAGACCTGACATTGCAGTTAGCTGTATCTTGCTAAGCAGACAAGTCAGCAATCCTACTGTTAAGTATTGGAAAGCTCTGAAACGCATAGCACGCTATTTCAAAGGCATTATGCACTACAGACTGATATTTAACAATCAGAAGTCTGGAGGTCTTGAGATATTTGCAGATGCAAGTTTTGGAAGTGACACTACAGACAGGAAAAGTACGCCTGGAGTTTGCTATATGTACAATCAGGGTCTATTTGATTCGTTGTGCAAGAAGCAAACAACAGTTAGCTTGAGTACTTGTGAAGCTGAACTGAATGCACTGTCTTATTCACTTGTAGATTGTGAATGGTTGTTACAGTTGTGCAAAGACATGAGAATTCCTGTAAAATGTCCAATCCAGGTTTATCAGGACAACAAAGCATGTTTGGCTTTGCTGACTTCTGAAGGTTGTAAGCAAAGCACGAAGCACTTGCAATTGAAGCTGCAACATGCTAGGGAATGTGTTCAGAAAGGACTCGTAACGGTGTCCTACGTGCCAGGTAATGAAATTCCTGCTGATTTATTGTCCAAGGTTGTTCCGAGGGGTCAACACTGTACCTATGTACAGAAATTAGGTTTGTACTGATATTGTACGAACATGCTGCCCAGTGGTGTTTACAGAAAGGGGGAGGATGTTAGTTTCTGTTTCCTCACTGAGCAGCTGCTTGCAGTCACAGGACTGTTTATATTCCACAGTCCAGATACTGTTGGATTCTCACGGGAAAGGGAGACGGGATGTGATGTTACTGGTTTCCTGTTTTCCTTTGTTCTTTCGTTTCTTTGTTCAGTTGCTCTCTGCTTCTCATAGAGAGAACATGTATATTTCTTTGCTCTCTGCATAGCTTAGTAATAAAGCATGGCGAGTAGCCCATACTGCCTCATCCTTCCATTGTGGACTTTGTTGTTTTCATGCTCTGCTGGGCTCAATGGAAGATGAGCCTTATCAGCTCGGACGACCGGAGCTGAAATTTCTAATAGTACCTTTTGGTTGCTCTGTGCCACAGGGCAAATGAGGGTGGGCCTCCTCCCTCGCCTGGCTGGGAATGAGAAAGGAAAAGGTCAGAGTTGTGTGAGAGAGCTGGGCTAGAAATTGGCAGAAGTCACAGAGAGAGAGAGCCATGCCTGATTTCTTCTTGATTCGAAAGCTGTAACTGGAAGAAGCAAGACCTTCTGGGGCGTTAATGCTGTGAGCCTCTCCATCTTAGGCTCAGGTTGTATATGTGTGTGACTAAACCATATATGATAAAGACACCACAGTCTCCGCTGAGCCTCATTCCAAGGAAACTTGCTCTAACAACCTCACTAATGCAGCCCTTTCAGTCCTTTATTCTAGTTCCCCTTTCCATGCTGTACCATACGAAGCTTTGCCAGTATTTTCAGGGTTATCTTTCACCACAATTTAGGGTTGCCATATGTCTGGGGAAACCCGGAGATGTCCTCTTTTTGGGGACCAACGTGCCTATCAGGGCGATTTTTTACATTTTAGAGGAAATGTCCAGGTTGGGGGGGAGTTGTTGGGGTCTCGGGGTCAGGTGGCTCGGGATTGGGCTGCTCTGCCCGCCATGGCCCCTGCCAGCCCAAGCTGGGGAAAGGGGCATGGCAGTGCCGACCCCGCACACCTCTTTTCCCAGCTCGGGCTG
This sequence comes from Podarcis filfolensis, assembly GCF_964270895.1. Lineage (NCBI taxonomy): Eukaryota > Metazoa > Chordata > Lepidosauria > Squamata > Lacertidae > Podarcis > Podarcis filfolensis. The sequence continues at coordinate 17,986,425 of NC_139619.1, forward strand.
GCAGTGCCTCAGGCTGTCCTCTTTTTTTGCTCTTCCATATATTATTTAATTGTTTATTACTTATTGAATTTATATACCACCCAATACCCGCAGGTCTCAGGGTCTTTCACAGAGTAAAATGGAATATAAAACAAAACAAAAAAATACAGTTGTACCCTCGTTTTCAAACAGCTTAGTTCTTGAACGTTTTGGCTCCCGGACACCGCAGTGACTGTTCCAGTTTGCAAACTATTTTTGGGAAGCCGAATGTCTGACGGGGCTTCTGCGGCTTCCGATTGGCTGCAGGAGCTTCCTGCAGCCAATCAGAAGCCGTGGTTTGGTTTTCGAATGTTTTGGAAATCAAACGGACTCCTGGAACTGATTCCATTCAACTTCCAAGGTACGACTGTAATCAAAATAAAAACAACAACCCAGTAACCCACAATTGGATGGCCCCATTGGGTTCTAGAATTATGGAGGGGTGAAAAACTTATCACATTCCACTTTCTCTACACTATGTGTGTACCCCTGACAGTGTCCTCCCTTACTCATTTCCCCCCTAAACTAGAAAGGCCCAAATGTTTTAGCTTCTCATCTGGGAGTTGCTCCAGCCCCTTGATAATTTTGGTTGCCCTCTGCTGAACATTTCTGCCCCCACGACTGAGGAGATTTCACCCCTCCCATATCCAAGAATCTGCTGATGTTCTCTGCTGATTCTCCAGAGAGGAGGGGGCGGTTTCTGCTCTCTACTTATTCCGCTCCAGCCTCACGTCAGAGAGAGAGAGAGAGACTGAGTGTTAGAGAGAGATCATGTGTATAGATAAGGTTGCTGCTAAGAGCAGCTGCAGACACTCAGTGCAGTTCAGCATTTTTCATTTAGACCTCATTTAGCTCTGTATATAGTTGTGTATTATAGTTGTAGATAGAATAAAGAAGATATTCTACAGAGCTGCTCTCCGAGTCGTTTATACTCTGCTATACTCTGCTGTGCGACGACTGTCTTCTTGTGGAAGTGAATCCGGTGCTCACAACTCTAAGCTGTGAGTCCACAGCACTTTGACCTGTTCCTGTGCAGAAGGTGGTCTCTGGAAGTGCTACCCAGTTCGCCTAGCCCAGTCGGGGCTGAAGTGGATGAGTCCAGTTGGTGACACTGGCTCATGGGCAATGCTGACAACGACCCCCACCCCCAAGCTCTGCCTTCAACTGCAAACGTGGCAGACAATGCCTTCCCTGCAGTTACACTGCCTAAAAAGTTCAGTTTTACTTTTAAGGACAGGAAATTCTCCTGCAGGCCATCTGTGCTAAAGAGAGGGTGCAGATATAACTCTCCTTGTTTTGGATCACCCAATTTGCATAAAAATAAGACAAGATTAAAAGTGTTGAGTTTTCCCCACCCCATGGAAAAGGAGCAAATGAAAAATCCTCTCCTGAGCTGTGGCTGCTACTTGCTGAGCATGAGAGATGAAAAGGGCCTGTATGGATTTGGCAAAGTCAGCATTCAGAGTTCGAGAATCACACTTGGCTCATGACCAAGGGTGTCAAAAAATAGCAAAAGCCAAACTTTTGGCTCAGAGTTGAAATGCTGATGTTCCTCTTCTCTCTGGCCTGCTGGTCAGTGGATGCCTTGACCAAGACCTGGTTGTCTAACTTTAGACCTTTCGCCTACACCTGCTGTTCTGGGCTATGAAACAACAGCAGCAATTCAGACCTTGGCTCACTGCAAATCATGTGTGCAAATACAGAACCTGACTTTGGGCTGCTTTGCCTCTGACTTACTTTGCAACATCCTCTCTCTCCAGAGGAATCTTGCTTTGAACAAAAGTAACCCACAGTGGAGGATCAACTTTACTTTATAAGCCCTGCCCCCCCCCACTCCACCCCACATATGGGGAAAATAATACTGTTATAACTGACCTCTCCTGAGGATCCCTTGCTGTTATTCTGTGAGGTCCAAAGCTTTGCTTGACTCCACCAAGCCCCAAACAATGTGGTCCTTAAAAAAATATGTGCCTGCACCCACTTTTACACTTCAGTGGCACTTACTTTGACATGTTGACCATGAATCAGTGTGGCCCTCAGCCTGAAATGGGATTAGCTATTGATGGTCTGCCCCTTAACTCAGAAGTTGCTGGATCCACATTTCAAAGCTTGCCTTAAGACAGTAAAGCTTATTTTTCTACAGCTGAGGTGGGGGATCTGTGTCCCTCCAGATTTTGCTGGTCTCCAGTGCCCATCACCATCATGACCAATGGTCTGGGATTAGAGGATCTGGAGTCCAGAAACACCTGGAGGGCCTGAGCTTGAAATTAGGAGTGTCAGTTTTCCACTCTGGGCCTGTGACATTCTGAACAAAGGGACAGTCTCTGCAAGAGCGCTCCAATGCTGAAATGAAAAATATGGCATGTCAAACAATAGCTTGGGATCACACATCCGCTCTGGAAGTCCTAAGGCCATATGTGTGGGAGCTGCTTGGGCTTACTCACTGATCAGAGAAAGGAGTTCTGGGAGCATCATTTTTTTAAAAAAGCATTCCCTTCTTTTCCTTTTTTAATTTATGCAAGTGGGTTCTGAAACAAAACGTTGCAACTTGGCGAGTACTTATGCCCAAGGCCAGCCTAAGACATTTTGCTGCCTGAGGGAAAGGACAAAATGCACTGAGGTCAGCTGGGTTGTTAAAAAGGTAGCGGGCAAGGCACGTGACAGCTCTCTTCTCCCACAGAAGCAGCCTAGTCAGGAGGAAGAGTTGAGGGGAATACTTTGCTGATAAATCTCATGGTAGTAATGTGCCTAGATAATTAACATTTTCTGTACAAGTATGAAATTGGTATTGTTTAAACAGTTGAACACAAATATATATTTCCTAATAACATCAACTCTGACTTGGACCTGTTTATAGTATATCCTGAGATTTTGAGTTTGAGATTGGACAATAATTGGACATAATGGCCAGGTCCAAATATGTCTTTTTAATAAGCAGTTTAACAATCACTTCTTAAAGGGGGTCCAAGAAGACTCCCTCACAGAGGGAAGCATTCACCAGCCTATTGCTCAGCCATGCCTGGCTCCCTTTTAGAGCTAGGATGGGCGAGGATCAAGGAGACAGGTGGTAGGTTTCACTCGTTCAAGTCTATCCACATCCTCAGAGGCCGTGGGGGGTTGTTTCTTATAGAGTTGCCTATTTCTACAGAAGAGGATGACACCGAAGATGCAAAGGGGCAATGTGTGAATGTAGCGCCCCACGATGGTTGTCCACATATCTGGCACAGGAGATTTGCCCATCTGAATTGGGGAAATGTCAAGAAGGCACCTGAACTGACACAGGGGTGCAAATTCAAGGCTTGTGACAGATTCTTGGATTGCCATGCTTGTAAACAAGCCAAGATTGTCACATGCTCTTATCCAAAGTCAGAGAGACAGACCACTCCACCCTTTGAGTTAATTCATGCAGATTTGTGTGGCCCCATGTCAGTTGAGTCATTGGGGGGGGGGGGTCAAAATACTCTCTGCTCTTGATTGATGATTTTTCTAGGTCTGCTTGGACTTTTGCTCTGCACTCTAAAGGGGAGGCGGCTGGGCTGATCAGGGATTGTTGTTGTTGTTGTTTTAAATAATATTTATTAAAAGTTTAAAAATTACAGAAAGAAGAAAGAAAGAGAAAAATTAAACAAAACAAAACAATACATTACAATACATTTAAAAAAAACAATACGGCAAAACAAAAGCAAAAGCAAAAACAATTAAAAACACATCCAATATTTCCATATCTTTGTCTTTCATTTACTTGTTTCATCGACCTCCTCACACCTCCCTTTTTTGTATTCTAGTTCAGTTAGCTATTTCAGCAAATCCTTTCCATCTTTCTCAATTTTTGTACTATAATTTATCTTAACACATCTTAACATATTTTAACCTTATTTTCCATTAACACTATAGTACTTATTTATACTTAATTTATTATAACATTTCTACTAAAGCCATATAATTCCATTCCATCATTTTTCTAACACTCATTAATATTACATTATTTCTATATATAAACTTTAAACTTTTTCCAATGTTCTTCCACCGTCTCTTCTCCCTGGTCTCAGATTCTGCCAGTCTTTTCTGTCAATTCCATATAGTCCATCAACCTGGTGATCTTCTGTCCGAGGCTCTTAACTCTTTTCCAAGTCCCTTCTGCGAGTCTTCTTCATATTTATACATGCACTTAACTTTGTCTTCTTCTGGTCTTGTTCTTATTTTCCTTCCTTTGAAGCTGAAGAGTAGATCTCAGGGAAATTCCCACCTAGCAGTGTTTTTATTCCTTCTCGACAGGTCAGCCAGCTCTCCATAATTAAAACTAAAATTCAAAATATATTTCAGGACATATTTCAAAGTTCCTCCAAATCTGGAGGTCCCCACAACTCCAGTCTCCTCCTGACCCAAGTCCAGGTCCCAAAGGTCAATAAATCCCTGCATAAAGGGATCTATCCAACTTTCCTTCTCCAGTCCAAGCAGGGCTCCAATCCTCAAAACCTGACTTTCTCTAAATTCACTCATAAATAGCATCAACTTATAATCATCAAATTGCATCTGCAAGGCTGGGGCTCTCTCCCTCTCCACCTGTGCCACTCTAGGTTCATCAACTACGACTTTCTCCCCAGCCTTCTCCACAATTTGCCCTGTCAAAGTAGATCCCTGTATCAATTCCTGAGTAGTTTCTGTAATAATGTTCCCTTTTTGTCCCAAGTTAGTCACTTTTTGTCCCAAATTCTCAATTTTTATAGTCATAACATCCGTCTTCTTATGGAGCTGTTCCAGTGAGTTATTTATCTTACATAATGCAACCACTAAGGCTTTTTCTGTCAACATTCTTAGCACTCCAAGGTCAATCCCAGATTCTCACAGTATTTTATCTTGCAGCTGGAGAATTCCACCAGCTCAGCTCATGTAACAATTTCAAAGGCTTCCTCTAGGGGAAAACAATTTCTATTTCTATTTGTATCAATCCTTTTAAACACAATTCAAACAATAAAGTTAGTTTCAATTTTCAGTTACTTTTACTCCTTTTTAAGCGCAGAAGGTGACAATGGAAACAATATATTTCTCTTATTTAACTAGCTGTCAACGAATGTTCTATTCACAGTCAATAAGCATTCCCAAAACGTGTCTTACTGGCAGCCCATTTCCAGGTTCAGAGCGGTGGCAATTTGACTTTCTTCACTCTCTCCTGCAGGTTTACACGATCCAAAATTTCCCCCCTCTTCTCCTGCTTCCAAGGGGGGTTTAATAATTTTAACTGATGGAAGTTTAATCCTTTACGAAAGGCTTTCCAAGACTTTAGCTTGCAGCCTCTTTGCTTCAGTCTATTTACAAAAGGGGAAGGCGGACTTCCTGTTTGAAACCTCCCCGTTTCGGTGCCAAATTTAGACGTTTAAAAATCCAATTTTCCGTTCTACTCACGGGTAGTTGTTTTAAAATCAAATTGTCCACAGGAAAAAGTCAGCGCTCTCCGGCAACAGCAGTGCAGCTTCACTCCGTGAAAAAAGCAGTCGATTCAAAGCACCGCACCACTCACCCCACGTCGCTCCGGATCCCCGAAACCGGGTTTCCCCACGAGTAGGGGAGGCGCAAAAGGTGCCAGCTGAATCCCACGTTCACAGGCTTCTCCCGCCTGTGATTTTTATGGGTCCCCGCCTTCGCCGTGGCGGCCAGACCCTAATTTCCACGAAGCGAATTCCTCCCGATCAGAGGAATTCCGCCATTGTCCAGAGGCGCCAACCCGGAAGTCCAGGGCTGATCAGGGATTGGATCACCGCAGTTGAGGTAACCTTCTCCACCAAAGTGCGTGGTTTTCAGAGTGACAGGGGTTCGGAGTTCACTGGTTCTGCTTTGCAGGATTTCTTTAGAGAGAAGGGGATTAGCCACCGATTGACCGCTCCTTACTCTCCACAGCAAAATGGAGTCGCAGAGAGGAGGAACAGGACGATACAGGAAGCGGTGTCGTCTGTACTGTGGGATGCAGGGCTACCCCAGAAGTACTGGTCCGAAGCCTGGTGATATGTTGTGTTTACGCAGAATAGAGTGTACAACTCACGTGTAGGGAACACGCTCTATTTCTTGCTGCATGGAAAGAAACCCAAGGTGCACTACCTTCGTGTGTTTGGTTGTGAGGCCTGGGTTCTAATTCCAAAGGCTCTACGCAAGAAAGGTGAGCCAAGATCCAAAAGAATGATCTTTGTAGGGTATGAGCCTGGCTCCAAGGCCTGGCGGTTTGCGTACCCAAGTGGAAACCAGTCAAGGTTAGTGATCAGCAATAGCGCTGAATTCTGTGAACATGCTGGATGGGCACGTTTGCACACTAATCCGGACGTGCTTTCGCAGCAGTTCTATGACTCAGACGTTGAGGAGGAGGAGGAACTTGTTGCTGGGGACCGAGGTCCGGAGCAACAGGATCCACCACAGGGACAGAGTCCAAGGCAGGGACAACTCAGGATCCCTCAGAGGGGGGAACCTAGAACCCCTCCTCAGGCAAGTGTCAAGTCTGAGCCAAAGAGTGAGCCTTCCTCACCTGCTGGACCGGCTGTAAGGCCCAAAAGGCGCAGCAGGTCAGAGGGGGAAGACACTGAAGTTGAGGATGATTTAGCTGGACCCAGTGAGTCAGAAGGGACACCAGGGTTCACACTGAGGAGATCAGCGAGGACAAGGAGGCCTCCTGATCGGTATGACGCTACAGGCGTCTGGGTAGGTGTAGCCAGATGTGAACCTGAATCCTTCGAGGATATTCAGAGTTTACCTCAGGAAGAAGCAAGTAAGTGGCACAAGGCAATGGACAAAGAGATGAGGTCCATGGAAAACCTAGGTGTGTTCTTGCTCACAGAGTTGCCACCGGGCAAACAGGCTGTGAGTTGCAGGTGGGTTTACCGACTTAAACCCACTGACGCTGGAGAACCACAGTATAAAGCTAGATTAGTGGCTCGTGGATTCACTCAGAGAAAGGGAATACACTTCACTGAGGTGTATTCGCCAACCTCACGAGCGGAGACTCTGAGGACACTTTTAACTGTTGCTGCACAGAGAGGTTGGAAGGTAAACCACTTTGATGTGGATGTTGCCTACCTGAACTCAGATCTCCAGGAGGAGCTGTACATGCTTCCTCCTCCAGGGTTTGAAGTCAGTGGGCCAGGCATCCTCCTCCTCCGGGGTTTGAGATCTTGAGGCAGAGTGTTGTGTGGAGATTGCACAAATCCATCTATGGATTACGTCAGTCAGCCAGAAACTGGAACATGTGCCTGAATGAAGCCTTAGAAGAGCTAGGTTTCAGAAGAAGTGTTGCTGATAGTTGCCTTTATTTGAGAGGATCAGGTGCAACACAAGAGTACTTGCAGATTTATGTAGATGACGTATTATTCTTTTCAGAGACAGATAAACAGGCAGAGAGGTTTGCCAGGGAGCTAGGTAAACGGTTCAAGCTCAAGCAGCTTGGTGCTGTCAAACCTTATTTAGGTGTGGATGTGGTCAGAGCACAAGATGGAAGTTTCTTGCTCAATCAGGAAGGTAAAGTTGAGCAACTGCTTCAGAAGTTCAGGATGAGCGATTGTGCGGGAGTGAGAAGTCCTATGGAGACTAGTTTTGTGAAGGACAGTCAGCAAGTAGAACGCGCTGTGTTCGAAAATGCTGAAGTGTTTCAGTCAGCCCTAGGGAGTTTGCTGTACTTGTCCCAGTGGAGCAGACCAGATATAGCGTTTGCTGTCAATCTGCTCAGCAGGGAGGCTTCAAACCCTAGTGTGCAAGCCTGGAATGGCATCAAGAGAGTTCTGAGGTATTTGCAGGAAACCAAAGACTTTTGTCTTAGGTTGCCAACGCAAGGTGAAGTCAAACTGACTTGTTTTGTGGACTCGGACTGGGCTAATCTTCAGGATCGCAAGTCTGTGTCTGGCTTAGTGGTGAAGTTTGGGAACTCAGTAGTTGGGTGGAGGTCCAAGAAGCAGAGTCTTATAGCGTTCTCATCCACTGAAGCTGAGTTCAGTGCTCTTTCAGAGGTGTGCAGAGAGGTAGAGTTCTATGCTTGTTTGGTCCAGGAACTCTGCGGAACAAATTGTCTGCCGATACTTGTCTTCGAAGACAATCAGCCATGCCTTCGTTTGGCCGAGACGGGTCAATTCAAGGCCAGGACCAAACACCTAGACATTCGCTTTCAGAATGTGTGTCAGAGTGTTCAGGAGGGGTTAGTTGCGTTGAAGTACTGTCCCTCCGCCAAGAACCTCGCTGATGGGTTCACAAAGCCACTCTCCTTCCAAAGACATGGGGAGTTTTGCAAAGGTCTGGGTTTGGGGTGACCGAGGGTCAATATTCCCCCTCAGGCGCGAGACAAGAGGGGGTGTTGGGTGTAGTGAAGGGTTAACCTTCTATGTCTCGAGCTTGAGGGGAAGGGCTTACAAAGGAAGTAAGCCAGGACATTACGTCACAGCTTGTTATGCTGTGAAAGAGTGCTTTCGTTTTTGAGTTGGAGTGCGGCTCTCAGCCGAGAAGGATGTCTGAATTCTCTGGTGGAGTGTTTGACTGTTTGGCATGTAAATAAAGCTTTTAGATTAGAAGAAGCCATTTGGAAAGATTTACTGTCCTTCTCACACATGAGATTTCGCTGTGCATCTGCTTAATTGCTTTCTCCGGAGCTACGCTGAAACCAGAAGCTGGCAGACGCTGGAAACCAGAAGCTCGCAGCGGGAGCGTAGCTGGACGAATAGAAGCAATAAATCTTCTGAACATAGAAGACATTCAGTTATCTAGTTCTGAGTTGGTGTTGCACATTCAGTGGTCAAAAACGGACCAGAGTGGCAGGGGTGCCTTGATCAAGCTTGCAGCATCCAAACATCAGGGCCCCTGCCCAGTAAAAGGCATCAGGTGGCATTTGAGTCTCAGATCTGCCTGCGTGGGCCCTTTATTCATACATGAAGATGGTTCCCGCTTGATGAGACACCAGTTCACACGTGTCTTATGCAAGGCAATTGACGCCTGTGGTTTCCCAGCCAATGAATACGCTGCACACTCTTTTAGGATTGGTGCAGCCACTATGGCATCCCATTTAGGCCTCCCAACAGATAGGATCAAGGAACTAGGTCGCTGGAAGTCAAATGCTTATAAGGGATACATTCGAAAGAATCAGTAATTCTCAACTGCTGACCAGTAATTCCAAAATCCATAGTGCTCAACCCTTACCTGTGCTTTCATTTTCTTATTTCCCAGCTTCTCAAGGTCTCCAAATTTGGATCTGTGGTCATAGCATTGTTCATTGGGCCCGTGTGTCAAGTGTGGCATCGGCAATGACCTTGGTCTGCCATCAGGTGTTCGTGTTTCCTGGATTTCAAGACGCGGCATGCGTTGGGAAGAGTAGTGAAGGCAAATGCAGCATCGTTTGGTCCTCCCTTCTAAAAAGAAGGGTGTGGTGTGGCAGTCATAACCCCATAGCTATTGACAAATCCAGGAAACTTCTGAATCGTGTGGTGGCCCACAAGCTGCTATATATGAATGGCCATGTGATCATACACCCTGACATCCGATTCGGTGATGTGTTTCTGTTTCGTGACGATGGCGTCCATCTTTCCGATCAAGGAAATGATTTGTGGTTGGCAGACATCATCAGAAGTATTAGGAATTGGTTGCAGCTGTGAGGGTATTGGCGGCGAGCCTTTTGGCTCGGATGGCGGTTAGGCATTGGAATATGTGTGCTGTGTTGGAGGATTGGGTATGCACCATCATCTACCCCTCCTCTTTTGGGTATTCTGTTAAAGGAATTCGGCGGTCGTGGATCCTGTCCGATGCCCTGCTAGTGGCTAGGGCCATGGCACGACCCCCGGTGACGTCATGGGGGAGCTTCCAGTTGTATTTCCATCAACAAGCTCCTCCCATTGGTTGTTAACCCTGATATGACTCCCGGCTGTGTGGGGTGGAGTCTTGTATTGCTGTTTCATCCAATGCCTAAGCCAACACTACTCACATGCTGTAACCAATAAACGTTGTGGCCTAATTTCACCCATTAACCTAAAATAACGTGT